>NC_012992.1:0-1464093 GCF_000026365.1 Zygosaccharomyces rouxii | reverse complement strand
AGTTTATTTGATAGCCAGCCCCAGATTGACGTCCATTTACCCTCAGTAACGACCAAACAACACATTAAGAATCGAAAAACTGGCGAAAAAAACTTCTTAGAGACCACTAAATACTACTTTGGGAGTCTTTAGGCTCACAACTCTCCTCATTTAGTGTTAGCTCTTCAAATGCTTTCCTCATCAAACATTGGGCATCCGCTTTTCTTCTGTTAAAGCTGTACTTGACACCATTTAAACACTTGCCATCAGACAAATACCATTTTTCCCAATCTCCGTCAGTGCAAGCACTCCCCCCGAACACTTCTGAAAAGTCTATTGTGTAAAAGGTATATTTACTGGACCGCTCGTATTTTTGTTTAACAAGGCCTATCACAGCGTTTAAACCCCAGCTATCAAGTACGAGATCGTACGCATGTGCAGGTTCATCAAGTACGATATCGAGGTAATATTCCCTCCAATTATTTCCCTGATCCACAGAATAAAAGAACTTCTTCAATGTCCTACCGTTTTTCTGAGACAACTTGGGTATAGCAACGATAATGTTCCCAAAATCCAAAAATGCTGCATACACAGGAAATTCAAAAGCCACCTCCCAAGAAGCACCACCGTCTCGTGAAATAAAAGCCATTGCATCTTTTTCACCTAAGATTAGGGAACGTTCTCTAACAACACCGGTTTCCATGAGTATACCAGCTGTTGGTTCATTTCTAATTAATGGAGAATAAAATTTTTTTTTCTGGAAAGAACAGTGTTCTACATCATCGATATCGCATTGGAAAAGGTTCTTATGTTTTCCAGATGGATCCACAACCTTTAAATTGGTCCATGTTTCCCCATTGTCGAAGCTTATTTTATTCTTGGAAAATCGTTTATATTCGATAAAGGGGAAAGGTTCCATGAGGGGATAGGGCTTTCTGTGGAGGACATGCTTCTTTATAAATTCAATAATTCTTTGAAGCCAATTGACCTTCTTATCAAGATTTGTTTCATCCATGCCCAATTCCGTGCTCCGATTATGAACCTCTTCAAAAATGAATTCACCCCATATTGTTCCCTCGAGGTTATTTAGCTTTTCGAACATCACATGCTGAGCAGGTTCTTGTGCTATGGAGTCGATGAGAGAAAAGTTGAGACCAGAAGAATCGGACAGTAGCAAATGCTCGGATTTTCCGTGACCTTCATCTTCTTCCAGAACAGCATGTAATAATATACGCTCTCGATCAAGCTCCAGTGACATGCTGACCATCGGTGGTAAATAGGCCACCCGCTTAGGTAGGCGTGCAGGTTTGAAAGGCCCGCCTGTAGAAACCCAAAGTCTGTTTGCAGCACCGTCAGCTTCATTGGCCTCTGATGTAGTTACCAAAACATGGGAAGGAAGGATAGACACGTCTTTAACCGGGAAGCCTTCCAATTCATCAAACAGTTTTGTACTTTGACCCAAATCGGTTGTGTAGAAGGCGATACCCATAGTGTACCTTTTTGGAACTGAGGGCTGTGTCTCTCTGAAATTTTTCTTTCCAATGTTCATACCATATGGATGTGTAGACTGTTTTTGAATTTCCGTCCTGCTTCTCAAACGGTGCATGCAATAAATTCCATCCCTATCGAAAATAGACTCTTTTGATGAAGTGGCAAACTTGCAGGTAGTACCACGGTATTCTAGGTCTTGAGTAGCTTCATATTCTTCAAATGGCGCCGAAATACGTCTAAAGCTTTTCCCAGCATCATCGGAAGCGTAAGCGACATCTTCTCTAAAATAGTGTGAGTCTTGGCTTTCCCTTGTAATACCACAGCGTAGCAATAGAAGATTCGTATTGAAAGGATGTGTGTCAAAGAAGCAATCACTCTGGCCTTCGGTTTCCTGTGGTAAAGAAAGTTGCTTCCAACTTCTTCCCTGATCTTCTGTCATATGGACCTTTCCAGACGAGGTCGTTACGAACGCTCTCTCTTTATGAAACTCATCAACATCCACCCATGGAATACCTTCCCCAAACACATCGACAGTTCGCCAATTCCTACCGCTATCAAATGTTATCAGCAAACGATCCTCGAAATTATCCTCGAAATGAAACATCAAAGTATTGGAATCCCTGAAGGCATCCAAGATGCCACCCCAATGCTCAAAATCGGTTTCATAAACCTCCACATTAGATCTCCATACCGTAGGAACAAACTCCTGGGTTGTTCCTAGAGCCCACAAAGCACAAAATATCAAAAAAGGATATATTTGCATCCTTGGTTGCCAATGGTTGCAATGCATGCCCAAGAATCCCCGAGATCCGCAGGCCCCGGTCTTATATCAATTTTTCTTTCTCTGGGTTTCTTCGGGTAATGTTGATAATGGAGATAAGAAGGTGAGCGCTGCAGGAGGTTTTTTCTTTCAAGCTGCAGATCACCACCAGCATGGAAAAGCACCTCGATCAAAAAGAACCCAAGCCTATACCGCTGGAGTATTCTTTCAGACGCATTTTAAGGAGCATAGTTCACAATGTATGCGACTTTGATCTTTCCTGGCAAGTAATTATATCTTTGTGTGTTATCGAGGTAGTTGTTTTCACTTACATCGGTTACATTGGTGCTGTTGTGATTGGTCTGTTATTCTTTCTCCTCCGCCACCAATTTCGTATTAGAAAAGATAAAGTACTTTCCAATACGAAAGAAATGTTTTCTCGTAATGTTTTAGCTGTGAATCCTGGACTTGATACGAAGAAATGGCATGAGGTAGCATCCAAAATGAATAATGAATTTTATGAACAGGACTATTGGAGATCACGTCATTTTTTTTGTGACGGAGACGAGTGTCACAATTCCTTCAGAGAACACATCTTGAGACCTTCCGTGATTTCAGCGCCTGATGTCTCTCTTGAAGCTGTAAAACGTTACAGCCAGGCAACAAATGAGGTTTACAAAAAGTTTCTCCAGGATGAATTTCCCTCAAACCCTAAGTCTTTGCCAGGCAATGAGCGCTACGGGAGATTTATGCGGCTTATTTCCGATAGAGGCTTTCTCAAAAATGTACGATCCCCGCTTGGTTTTGCAGTTTTAGAACTTGCGAATGATAGCTACTCTATGATAACAATATGGCTACTTTATTACAATTTTAAAGATATCTTTGGTGCTTACGAGTCACATATCAAAGAGAAGTACAAAGCTGTAGATATTACTCAAAGAGTGAAATTTCTAGCAACTGTGATGCACTTTGCTCCTGGAGATGATCTCGAAAAGTGGGATCGTATAGCCAGTCACATGAACTGGTACCTGCGTGTCGAGGGAATATGGACTCATGCACACGAAAAATTTGCTGATGGAAAGGAATGTCTGGATTTCTACGAATCTCAATTCATGCTTCTGCCCTTAAAATCTGAAGATACTAGCTATTCCGATCTTAAGGATATCGTTCGTGAAACTAATAAGGTATGCGCACCCTCTTAGCCGCTACTTTGGGGTTTTGCGAACGTGGTGAGAATAAGTACTGAAAGTGTTTGCATATCCAAGTCGAAATCCATGCACCATTGTAATAGGAATACCTACTATACTTTGTAACATTCTGCTCTAAGTGGTGGAATTCATTTTTAAAAAGACAGCTAACCTTTCAACAAGCTATCCACTAGCCATTGTTTGGAGTTTCTTAACAAAATGTCGCCCATAATCTTGAACTGTTGATACAATTTACTTTCATGGTTCTGCTGGTATTGCTGTGCCGTTAGATTTCGGGTTTTCATCCTGTGAACTGAATCATACATTACCTCGTCCCCCGGATCCTGAAAAAAGTACGTGTCAGCCGTGCGGCTTTAGCATCGAAATTTATCCGACAAAATACTTGAAAGGACAAGCTTCAACAAGTAAATCGATAGACATGGGAGCTAAGAAAGAATTGAAAATTTGGAAGCTTTTTTAAAGAAATGAGGCATACCCCATTAAATGTTTCCACATTTATGCTTTTTTTTCCGTTATTCTTCGTACTTTTTCCATTCGTCGTACAGACTATCCAGAAACCTAACTAAATAATCAAAATTGTTCCTCATTCACTGGACTTCATTTGATGAGCATTGATTAAAAGCAATTTAAAAAAAAGTTGTTTACCTAAGTCTCTCTTCCTACATTTGTTTTGCTAAGCTGTCCAAAAGCTCTTTACTTCACCCATGGCTGCACCTGAACCCTTTTGACGATAGATATTATTAATATGCACCCAGAAAAACGGGGTGAAGAAAAAAAAAAGAAGAAAAAAAAGGGTCCCAAGATATAATGGTAGTCGTGCTCTGTTTGAAACGATCTATATCTGCTGCATATATAATTGCAATCAAAATATATATATACAAGAGTTTCAAATATGCTCTAATTTTTTCATTATTATTGAAGAATTAAGAGATTTCAATGGAAAGAATGAAGAATTGAAAAATTGAAAATTAAAGATGAATATCTCCAGGTCACCACAGTCCATGTGGTTGTTTTATAGTCTTACTGGACTTATATGGACATCCCTTACTGTCACAACTTGAGGATGTTACTTCCGTTGCCCACCATTTGTAATGCGAACTACCGCCCGTGTATGAGACAGCAAAATAGACAATAATAGCTGCAATGGCAACACCACAGTCAAGAGCAGTAGCGAGAATTAAATTATATTTTCTCCACCAATGAGGACGTTTTTTGTGAATAAATCCGTTGAAAACAAGAACCAAAAAGAACCAGGTACCGTAATGAAGACCGGTAGATGTTGGCATGTCTTCAGCACCTGATAACAACAACGTAGGACTAACCTTTGACCAAAAGCGAGAATTTGGTCTCCTCCATTGCATAAGAATAACAATTAGAGAGACACCAGCACCAACTAGGAAAAAATACATGATAAATTGGTAACGCCCGCCATTGCTGAAAAGATGGGATCCAAATAACCCCCAAACGATTTGAGTGTTGAAAGCAGTTTGTTGACTCTTGCAGGTCATGTTGTTATGCGCATTAGGTGTACAAACATTGCCCACATGGTACAATACGTAACCGGTAACACTTGGAATGATTAATGATGTCCAAATTCCTGAAACTAACAGGACAAGGATTGTTAATCTAGGAGGTGTTTTCATATAATAACCCAACTTAGCACCTTGAGTGAAATGCATCCCATGTTGGAAAAGGGAAAAACCGAAATTCAAAAAATACAACGTTGCCATTGGCTTACCCTTGTACCAAAAGGCTCCAATCACGTTAAGGATACCATTCATGTTTAAAAGAAATGATGATCTAGATTCCACAAGGGCAACGGGCAAAAAGAGAACGATACCGATAATAATTGAGACCACAAATCCACCAGAATCGATCTGAGTATCTCTGTCCCAAGCTTCAACGAAAACAAACCCAAGACCCAAACCCAGTACCATGGATGCGATGTAAGCTGCGACAAATGGTTTGGTGTACGCTGGCTTATAGTGGGCAGTTTTCTTTGTTGAATGTTGCATGAATGGATCCCAAACATCAGATTTAAATTTCCAGAAGAAAAAGGTCATCACAGAACTAAATCCACCAAGACCTAATGCTAATTGAATTAAAAATCCAATTGGTAAGTAAACTGGAGAGTATTTCTTATATTTCTCGAAATCAAGCTCCCATTTTTTGTTGACGACTTTTTTGACCTGATAACTTTCACCATTTTTATCAAAAATTTTGTTAGACATTAATGGCATGTGAGCGGTTTGCCAGTGGTCTTGATAGTAGAGACCTGGTATTACTACCCATGCCCAAAAGAAGAAGCTGGCAAAGATCATGACACCAGCCCAGACTGGCGTAGTTAATGGGTTACTAATGTTAGAAACCGTTGGCCAATCAAAAGAAATTGGTAACAATCCTAGCCCATTTTTGACACCAAAGACTTGTCCCAAAACTTTATTCTTTGGTCTAATCCAAGATGGGAATGCTCCTAAATTGGCGATAAAAGGAAGGATAAGGTCCGAAAACCAGTACCAGACAAAACTTCCTGCAAACGCTATCATGAAAAAGCTGAATTTGGGTTTTTTTAAATCGGAAAATTTACCTTTAGTATCTGAATGGAATGCATTAATTAAAGCAGAAGGACCCAATACAGATGGCCAGATTAGTTCCTCACGATCCACTAGTATTGGAATGGCTAAACCTGCCATACCCCATGCTAGTAGGTAACCAACAATGTTGAATAAGATGAATCTGCCAATGCCGACATCCACATTGAAAAACCTGGTCTGTTCGACTTGGGTATTTTTTAAAACACCTGTTCCGTAAACAGTGTTACAGAACAGATACACTAGAGCTTGCTCTTGTGGTGAAAATTTACCTGGATTTAGTTCAAAAGTATATCTGCTACCAATAGAAAACTTCCAATTGGGCATTATACGGTACCATAGGATACCAAATGGATACGAAATTAATTGACCTACAATAGGACTAATGGCAATAGATGGAAATCTGAATGCGAAGAAAGTATCGATAGCACCAATAACCATCGAAAGGATAATTCCCATTAACCACATTCTTAAGGTATTCGCAGGTGGGTAATCTTCCGTCTCTTTAAAATCTACAATATGATGGATATCAGCCCTAGTAATATCGAGAACATCAGCTGCAGCAATACTGGAACTAGAATCGTTGAAAGAACTGCCCTCAAACGGGTCTTCCTCTCCTGCTTTCTTAATGGACGTCTGTTCCTGTTCCTTACCTCCGACAAATTTATGATAACCTTCTTCATCATTTGGACTATCGGAAGAACTTATATGAGGGTCCTTTTCTGTCAGCGTTGGGTTTTTTTCCTCCCCTCCAGGAGTTGTCAGTCCGAAGCTGGTTTTAGACACATTGTCTATCGCAGAGCTTTCTGCAGAATGGTTATCCTCGAACTCTTTTGTTCCAGGCAGATAACTCTTCCAACCCATCTCTGAACTCTTTTAGTATTTGCTATTGCCCAATTCATATAAACGGGCAATCAAGAAGAAATGAACTTTTTCAGATCTTACAACTGCTACGTTTTCTTTGTCTGATATATGCACATCTTCGATCGACGGGTTGCGCTACTAAAGAAATTTTACTCTGTTTATCTGACAACCGTCATATTTCTGGGCTTGGCGTAATTGCACCCCGGAATTCGCCAAGAGTTCAAATTAAATATATGCTGGATGTGGACAGTCTTATTTTCAAATCAGTTTTTACGATGTCAATTGCTTCTATCTCTTTTCTTTTTGCACAGAATTTTCAACTCACTCAGATCTACTCAGTGGGACCCTCGTTACACTCTTCTATCGACGTCCGTTTTCGGAAACCTGAAAGTGAACCCAGATTTTTCCCAATCACGGTTCAGTATTCATGATATTCATTCAGTGTTAAACTTTATTTGGTCTGCAAAGAAATTTTATTTGATTTCCATCCACCTATTTTCTCATGCATTCTGCAAATATGCAGTTAAAAGTATAGCGGGTCTCTTGGCCGAGCATTCTACTGCACTCCCTCAGGTTGTCCAATAAGCACAGTTCTCATATTATGGTATTTAAATTTCATTTCTCATCGTTTTTCTTTGTTCCACAATTCTCCTTAATCAGAGATTCTACGATAACTAATATTATTTGAAGGTCAGTTTCTTTGAAGTGGATGATATTGGTTTTAGATTTTCGCAAATGCATAACAATTCCCTTCCTCCTTCTCATGAATATATTTGATTTAATTTGGGCAAATATGTGGTTTTGTTCCTAACCGGCCACGAACAACGTTTCAGTGATAGTTGAAATTCCATTCTCACAACTTTAGACTTTTCTAATAACTACAACAGGCAGCACTGATTTTTGGTGTCTTATGAGTCAACTGTAATAGTAGAGTTTTTCCGATTTACATGATCAAAATATCATGATATATCCCGCTTAATTTGTGTGACTCTCTTTGATAATCTATGACAGTTTTCATTACTCCTTGCCTTACTTTAGCTACAATATTGGCTTACGTGTTCTTTCACCAGTGGTTGCAGTCGTCGAATTTTTAGAGTATTATACTAGTTTTAATTTTCTTTATCAAAATTGCGTTACCGTCCAACTCTGTTTGTAAGGCATCAATATTTCTTGATCCTATGATGACAAGCACTTTCTAGAAATCAATTCATGCCTATTCCTCTTTATTTTGTTCCTGTCTTACCATGATTTTCTTATCTACCCACATCTAAACAATGGCGCTCGACTTCCTCCGCTCCTGTTGTCTCCTCACATTCTTCGATGACTCTACAATTGGTATTCTTAATGACATCGACGAATGCACAGACACCAGCGACATACGCTGGTCCTGCATATCGATAGAAACTTCGGGCATTACATTAATTAAAAAGAGCATCCGCTCCCCGGGTTAATAATTTCAACATTAACAACCGCGTTCCGAAAGATCTCTTATGCCTAATGATTCGAACGCCCACCCAACGTTGTCAACTTTAGAGAAGGTGATGATAGTAATATTCGCCTAACACCGGTTCCTAATTCATAGTTTCTTTGGAAATCTCTTTCTTTGGTGACACTATTGATTCGAAATGCTTTGGTCTTCCCCTGAAGACTCACTTAAACATTTTTGCGTCATCAATAAGTCTCTTCATCCCAATTTTAAATACGAATTCTCATTTTTTTATGTATGCTCCTCACTAATAAAATCGGCTCAATAGGTTTATCTTCTTTTGTTAGGATTCGGTATGCACCATTGTTGTATTAATGTCACCGATGTAGAATTTGCTTCTAAAGGTCGGTATTAGTCGCCATGATCACTCTTCCCATCGTTAAAATGCAACTTTCTAAGCTAATGGTCACCTATCTACTTCGAAAAGTACACTAGCAATGTCTGCAAAAGCAACAGTTATGTAGCTTTAGCATTCTGATTTTCAGATCCAACACAATCAGCCAAAGGAACTAGCACATGCATAAGGACATCGAGGTCGTACAAGTCATCGCCATAAGACTAATAGATTTAGGGATCTTTGATTGCATTGATACTCTCTTATTGTATTTTACTTATTTTTATCATGAATCGTTAAGCTTCACATTCCTTTCAAATTAATGTTTTCATCAAAAACGTACTTACAATGATGGTATTACCGCTGAAAGATAAACATAGGTAATGAGTATCGTTCTGTGGGGTAACCAAAATACCAAACGCAATCTTTAAAGGCAACACTTTTATGCGCAAGTCTAAAATTTATCAGATCCTCTGCCTCAAAAATATTTCAAAAGCTGCCGCTATTTAGATCAAACTTTTGAAACTTAGGGTTCAAATTTTTATGGTGCTTAACTCTCTCTCAGCATTTTGGAGGTTCCGGGTTCTTCAAAGAGTCCAATATTGGTATGAACCAGTTTCCTTGTACATTTCGAATAATGTTGTATAAAGTTGTGTGTGACCTTTTATAGTTAATGTAGTTCTATTCAGCATTGTTGTGATCTGCAAATTCCTCAACCAAAGTCATTATTTATATGTCATTAGTTTTCCATCATCAACAGAATAAAGCATCTTCTACTAACCTTACGTGGTAGCGTTTAGGTACTAACTCCCATTACATAGTTGTCAAAACTTTAAACTTATCAATTAAAACACATCAATCGCATCAGGTTTGGCTTAGACTGCACGATTCTCGAATGCTATCTCTTCATACCTAAGATCCTCTCTTGGCTCGTTGTATTCGCCAATTACACGGCGGTCAGATTACCAATGCCTACCATCAACATGATGTCATAATTGTATGGAAGCTAAATGCTGCAGTCCTGCATTCTCAAAACAACAAACACATATGACCATGAATTTTTGAACCTTTGCACTATTCATACAACAAATTCAATTGCAATTTCATTGACAAAAACTCTTGTCTTCCCCCAAATACCGTGTCTACTCGAAGAACTTTCCGATGAGCGCTTAACCAAGGTTCAAGTTAAAAGTACATACATTTACCTACCTGTAAAAGCTCAAAACCCTTTTATTTTCTTTTATGAAAAATTCGACTCCCTCTGCTCTCTATAAACGTCCCTCTTTTTTCAAAACCTGTGCCACGGTATCGTACACTGATTGCTCAAGGCTGATGAATGGAAATCCTAGCACTTCCTTAGAGTGTCTGTTGTCAAACTTCGCAGCAGGCTTTGTATCTTCCTTACCAGGTTCAGGTCCCTTGGAAATGTTCAATTGAGGGAACTTTTCATTCAATATATCAAGGATGCCCTGAGAGCTAAATCTACCATTAGAAAGACCCAGTCTTTCACCAGCAGTATCCTTTTGGAATGCAATCAAATGGGCCCTTGCAACATCACGAACATCCACATAGACAGCATGGAAATCTGGTTCAAGTTTATCACCTGGCTTGCTGTGAATTAACCCATTGATTATTTCATTCGAAGTGTTCAACTGAGATGTAACATCCTCATCAAATTTCTGAGGTCCAAACACGAAAACAGGGTTGATAGTGGTCAGTGACACACCAGTCTCCTTGGAAAACTCCCAAGCTGCCTGTTCCGCAAATTTCTTTGAAGCACAGTAGGCATTCATGGCGTCAGTCTGGCACCCTTCCCAAGTGGCTGGGTTCCAATCCTTCTCAGTGAAGACAAGGCTACCATCACCTGAGTTCACCATATCTGTGATCGCGGCATAAGATGACGTGACGACAACCTTCTTCACATCACCATACTTCTTGATGGCATTAAGAACACCTCTTGTACCGTTCAACGCAGGAATCAATAGATCCTTTTCATATTCGTTAGTGTTAAAGTGGAAAGGTGATGCAGTGTGCAACACAATGTCAATTTCTTTGCCTCTTTTCTTGAAGAGAGGTTCAAAGGCCTCTGTATCGGAAATATCCTTCACGATTTCAAAGCTCAAATTCGAAGGACTTCCAAACTGCTTGTGTAACTTGTCTCCCTTCTCCTGAGATCTAACAGTACCGATAACTTGGTAATTCTCCTTCAACAAATAATCCAAGACCCATTGGGCAATAAAACCTGTAGCACCTGTAACTAAAACAGCCATTGTGATTGTATTCGATGTGGTACTTTTGTAATGATGAGTCGAGAATTAGTGTCTCTTCATCAGTTCGTCTTTTATACTTTTCAAGTTGAACTAAAAGTCATCCTTTATCCGAGAGGATTGTACGCCATTATTAAGCGAACGGGTTTAATTCGCTTTATGTTTACTTGTGCATTAGCTGTTATAAACCTCGAGATTTTAAGCCAAATACTTTAGCTCACGAAGTCCGATGTTGAAAAAAAGTCCGTCTTTCGTCCATAGCTAGAAATAAATTACATGGAAACCACATGATGGAATGTTCGAACCCTGCCGTATGCATCGGAGTGCTTAAATAACTCAAAGCCCCACTACCCACGTCAACACTTCTACAGATATTTTCGAATAATAAATGGAATTAGTTGAGGGCCAGATTATTCACATGTTATTCAAACACAATGTTTGTTAAAGCATCGCTATCGGCGCTCTTTTTAGGATTTCAATATGCTTACAAACCACCAGGTATCACCTGATTATCATGTGGACTGAGTCACATAATACGAGTATTGACTTTCTTAAATTGACAGCATTCGTATATTGCGAGTAAAGATATCCATGTACGGTATGTTTACACTGCTTATTTACATTATTCACGCGCTTGTTTACATTATTCACGCGTCATGACAACAACGTTATGTACTTGAGGAACACGTGCATTTAAAGATGACATCTGTTATCATCGCGTTTAACGGCAATCTACAGTATCCACAATTCAATTATCAAGCCCATTGCAACAACGAATCCTTTCGTCGGTATAAATAAGAATATAAAACTATTTAAATTCAGGAAAAGTTAATGGCATATATGCATTGTCATATAACGAGTCATTAGCCTTTGGTACGCGGAACTTCAAACTATTGTAGTCGACAAAACTTTCGTTTAACTCTTCTATCTTCGTCACACCCAAGAGTCTCATATTGTTTTTAATCTCTTCCTTTAAAATGGTTATTAGATGATCAACACCTTCTTCACCGTAGCCTGCCATGGCATAAAGAAATGGTCTCCCTAATCCAACACCTTTTGCTCCTAAACATAGGGCCTTAACAATATCGGAACCCCTACGGACACCACCATCCAGATAAATTTCAATATCGCCTTGCATATTTTGCTTTTTCAACATTTCATTAGCTTCTGCTAACACTTCTAATGGTGGTCTGGAGAAATCGAGTTGTCTACCACCATGATTTGATAAAACTACGGCTTTAACACCTTTTTTAGCTGCCATAACGACATCTTCGCCTCTTTGAACACCTTTGAGAGCTATTGGTAAGTTTGTGCTAGAAACGATTTTTTCCACGTCTTTCCAGCTAAATTTAGGGTGATTGCCCATTCTATTATTAACGATAGCATTCAAGTCAGATATATTATCCGCGTCCATAACTCTTCGTCTTGAATCCTTTTCTCTGTTACCGATGTCAGCAAGATCAACGTTAAAGAAAATGCCTTTCACGCTAGGACGGCTTTCGGCTTCTCTGACAACTTTGTCAAAGTTTAAAACCTCTTCAGGAGTTGAGAAATGATATTGCATCCATTGGCTTTGATCATCGGGAACTGTTGAGTAAAATTCCTCTGGGCCATAAGAGTTTTGTTTTGGAACCATTTCCATCACGTTGGCGTTGTAAGCAGCAATTTGTAAGTTTCTTTCACCCAGTGGATGAGCTAATTTTGAACCTGCAAATCCACTGATGTAGAAAGGAGCATCCACTTTTGCACCTAATAAGGTGGTACTGCAATCGACTTCACTCGGATCAATGTCCTGCAAAATCCTTGGCTTAAAGAAAATTCTGCTATAGGCGTAGTGATTTTCTCTCAAAGTAAATTCATCAGAGGAACCAGTAGCATAAAAGGTGAAGGTGCTTTTAGGGAGAACTTGTTTGGCAATTGCTTCAAAATCTGAAAGATTAAAGATTCTTTCTATTGGTGGGATCTTAGCCTTCATTTCTTCGATTCTCAATTCTTCTTCAGAAACGACGAGCTCAAATCTACCCTTTAATTTACCAATGTAAATTAGATGATTCTTCATTCTGTCCAAAACTTCCTGTGAATGCACTTGCAGAAATTTCGCGGTAGCATCTCTACCAGCAACTTCCAACAATCTAGCTGCACCACCAGGATGCTTCCCAATGAAAGATGTCACATCGTAAATCTCTCCATTCAGAACAATCCAGCAGTCATTGACATTATTGTGTAACATGACCTCTTTAACCGGAATGTCACCATCAGAAAAATCCAGAGCAGATAAACTTAACAGTGCAGCAAGTACAGATCCACCGGCCAGAAGAGAAGAACTTTTAAGAATATTTTTGGATCTGGTCTGAGTACTAAGTTTTCTTGCTAAAGAGAGGCTTCTCGATTGAACTGGAGAAATCTTCTTGTGTTTCACCGTATCAAGAATACCCCGTAATCTCCTATCACGCAAAACTTTTTTGCAAAACATACTTGTCTAATTGTTACCTTACCACTATATGCTTTCCACTCCCAAGCAGAGGAGAATAATCACGTATTTTCGCTGCGAGTCTTGCAAGAATCTTATATACCATTCCATGATCACTGATTGTATCCATGCTAGTGCATTTAACGGAGGTTGGAAATCCGACCTTTTATTAATATGGGGCTCCTGATAGCTTTGTTTAAGTTCAAAATGCTAATGATAGAACCTTACGCCGTAATGAAGTATAAAGAGGTCAGTACCCTTTATCTACTATCAAATCAACAAGATAGTTGTTATGGTTACATTTTCCTTTTTCGCAACCAAAAAGTTGGCAAGTCCGGCCGTTGATTTCAAAATGAGTTCAGCTATCGGTAGATTGAGCTTCAACAGATAACAAGATTAAAAACCGAAAGAATTTTGTAAAAGGTGTATGGACCAATCAAGTTTCCCTGCTTCTTTTTTTTTTCGGAAAACGTGTACGTTTACTATCCAAAAGCTTTTACGCGCTGTAATGGCGTCACTATTGAAACTACGATATCATGCGTCCTTCGGTAAAATATTTGATCTGATCTGCGATAAAGATAATGGCCGTAGCAAATAGTGTCTCCCAAGTACAGTCGAATGAAAGATTAGGATCTCGTGCAATCCGTGTCAAGAATTTCCTTCATCTGGAATATTTCGCTCGCAAGGCATCTACTGATAGCCTTACATTTTAGCTCTTTGATTTCTGTAGCAACCGTATCGGCATGAGTAGTATTAAAGCATTGGACATAATTGATTTTCAAATTGGAGAAATAGTGGTGTAAACGATCCATGGTGATTATACTTCGAGTGTCTGTCAAACATGGATATCGAAATGCAAAGTGTGGTAGGATATTCGTCTTCAACAGCAACACCAATTGGGCAAGGAGCTAGTGATATGAAGGTTAAAGAGAACTTCGTTACAGAATCAATCCAAGAGGATGATTTGGAACGAGGCTCCATAGATGTTCTTATTGATGAAAAACCTTCGCATCAAATGCAAAGAGGTCTCAAATCGAGACACATGCAGTTGATTGCGCTTGGTTGTGCCATTGGGACTGGTCTTTTCATT
Organism: Zygosaccharomyces rouxii; assembly: GCF_000026365.1. NCBI lineage: Eukaryota > Fungi > Ascomycota > Saccharomycetes > Saccharomycetales > Saccharomycetaceae > Zygosaccharomyces > Zygosaccharomyces rouxii. The sequence goes on along the minus strand of NC_012992.1, from coordinate 1,449,553 downwards.
GGTACCGGTGGAGCACTCAGTACATGCGGTCCAGCACCTCTACTTATTTCATATATCATCATGTCGTTCTTTGTTTGGACTATTATGCATCAATTAACCGAAATGGTTGTTTTAACACCGATTCCAGGTGAAGCATCAATGTACGCATTAGCCAGAGCCTATTTGAATAGGCCATTATCGTTTATGTGTGGTTGGAATCTATTCTATGCGCAGGCCATGATTGCGCCCAGTGAAATTACCGCCTCTACATTGTTAATTCAGTATTGGACGGATGCTAATTCCGCTATATTTGTTTCAATTTTTATCGTGATAACTATTGCGGTTACTGCTCTACCTGTTAAGGTCTTCGGTGAAAGTGAATTTTGGGTCTCAATGATTAAATTGATTACCATTACTGGGTTAATCATTTTGGGTGTTGTGATTTTCTTTGGTGGTGGTCCCAATCAACACCATGTTCTAGGATTTCACTATTGGAAACATCCTGGAGCTTTTAAACCACATATTTCTACTGGTAACACTGGAAAATTTCTTGCAGTTTGGACCGCTATTATTAAGAGCGGATTTGCCTTTATATTATCACCGGAGACACTTACTTCATGCTCCGCAGAAGCAGATCGTCCTCGTAGAAACATGCCTAGGGCTGCTAATCGGTTTGTTTGGAGACTAATGCTATTCTACATCGGAGGTGCTTTGGTCGTGGGAGTTACAGTAGGTTATGATAATCAGAATTTGTTGAGTGCCATTGCCTCAGGACAATCCAATGCTGCAGCTTCACCATTTGTCATCGGAATCAAAGAGGTTGGTATTAAAGTACTTCCACATATTATCAATGCTGCTATTCTTACTGGTGCCTATTCGGCGGGTACAGCAGAAATGTATGGTGCCTCCAGAATGCTACATTCTATGGCCCTCAAAGGCAATGCTCCTAAAATTTTCGCAAGGGTAAACAGATACGGTGTACCCTATTACAGCATCATTGTACCTTCATGCTTCTGTTTTCTGGCCTATTTGAACTGTTCTAACTCTGCTTCACAAGTGTTCACTTGGTTAACAAACATTTCAACTATTTCTGGTTTTATCAGTTGGGTCTTTGTATCGATCACTTATGTCAGGTTCAGGAGAGTCATCGATTATTTGGATCTAAATGATAGGATAAAATTTAGAAAACCATTCCAAAGGATTTTTGCATACTTTTCTGGATGCTTTTTCGTTATCTTAAGTTTGACAAATGGGTATGCAGTTTTCACAAAAGGTAATTGGTCTGTAAGTGACTTCTTTGCCAACTATATTACCATTGGTTTCGTTGTGGTTCTCTTTATTATGGGAACAGCTTATTATAAAGAATGGAGATTTAGAGATATGGAGGAGATTCGTTCCGAATTGATTCCAAAGATAGATATGGCTGATGAGGAAGAAAGTAATGAAATCGTCATTGAACCTACAACCTGGTATGGTAAATTAGGTAACGTACTTATCTAGTTATTCCTGATCTTGTAAAATACATGAGATAAAATTCGATAGAGATATTTTTTGAAGACACATATGAGTCAGCAAAGCACTTGGTAACATGAAACTTTGTTAATTTCTCCCACCAATTATCTAAAAGATGTCTTGTGTAAGTTGAAATACCGGTCATCTCAGGGCGAATAGAAGCATAAGTGTGATGATGACTAGTTGAAGATTTAATTACTTATAACTAAAGAAGTATTTCACCTAAGACATATACATAGTTAATTGACATTTCTCATTTGAATTTACCAGGCACCTTCCTGTTTTAATGTCTTACTGAAGTTATTGACACATTTGACAAAGATTGTAACGATTTCATTGATATCATCTTCAGTAACGATAAATGATGGTGCAAAGAGCACAAGGTCACCGGAGATACCATTTGTGTTTGCTGGCATACCCATGATAGCCAAGCCATTTTCAAAGCAAAGAGGCTTGAAACGTCCAATGATGTTGGCCTCAGGACCAAAAGGTTTTTTAGTGTCTCTGTTTTTAACGAATTCCACAGATTGGAAACCACCAACCCCTCTCACATCACCAACAATATTATCCGTGGATAGTAGGCTTTCTGTTAGTTTTTTATTTAGTAAAGTACCCATCTTAAAGATGTTAGCACCCAAATTCTCCCTAGCAATCTTCTGTTGGACTCCCAGAGCCACTGAACAGTTGAAACCGTGAGAAGAGTAGGTGTGGCCACCAAACACTGTATTAGATCCATTAACGAAAGCATTTCTAATCTTTGGACCGATTAAGACACCTGCGATTGTAACGTAACCGGAACCAAGAGTTTTACCAACCGTCTGAATATCAGGACCTTCAGATGGATCCAAGAAGTTTTCCCAGCAGTTCAATTTACCATGTGGGTTAGCCCTACCAGTACCACACATAACTTCATCCAATTGGAATATAATATCGTACTTGGTACAGAGGTGTCTGATACCCTTCAAATAACCTTTTGGTGGTGGTGTAGTACCCAAGGAAGAACCTGGTAAAGTTTCCACAATAACTGCAGCAATAGTTTCTGGATCATTGTCTAAAATCATTTTTTCCAAAATGTCAACTAATCTCTTCCCATATTGTTCTTCAGTTTCAGAATCTTTCTTCCAACGGTATGCGTAAGCTGCTGGCATCTTTAGGGCGATATTCTTTTGATCCATCAAGTATGGTTGATATGGAACAGTTTTTGGATTCGATGAAATACCTTGAGCCCCCAAAGTAAATCCATGGTATGAACTTTCTCTAGAGATTAATTTCACCTTGTTAGGTAATCCACGTTCCAAATAGTACTGTCTAATGATTCTTAGAGCATTTTCATTACTTTCAGAACCGGAAGTCACCCATAAGGCAGCTGAAAAAACACCTGGTGGTGAGCGGTCAATGTAAAATTTAGCCAATGCTTCTGAACTCTTATTAGACATCACTGGTGCAAATGAATAAGTAGATTCCTTAGCTGCCTTGTTAATGATTTCAAGGATTTCATCATCGCCCCATCCCAATGCACCAACAGCTGCACCAGTAACACCATCTAAAATATTCTTGTAAACTTTACCTTCGTTTTCGATATCAATACGAACTCCTCTACCGCCAACAACTTGTGGGCCGATATTGTCAACAGTTGCTTGGAAGCAGTAGGATGGTTCGCTTGGAGTAGTAGATTTTTCAACAGAAACAGTCATTGCTTAGAAGAGATTTGGTTTATTATTAGTCTTCTTTAATGATGATTTTTTGTTATTGAAATCACAACTGGACAGATTACTTCGAGATGTTCATATTTCACTGGTCCTTATATACCCCGTCAAGGCTATAAAGACTTTCTACTTTTGTGAAGAGGCATTGATTGATGCTTCTGTATCTGCTACTGTAATCTAATCCCAACATGCCATCACGAACTGATGGTGTTACTCGACAGCGATTTACCAAGGTTGATCTTAATGGATATGCTTATCAATAAACTGATAAGTTTGAGTTTCCTATTTAATTTTCTTCAACATGTTTTTAACACCTTCCTCGTTCGTTAACTGCCGTAGATAAAGATGGAGGTTCTAAGTCCATTTGGAGCGAGTACGGCTGTATCAAACGGTGAGACACATTAGAGGTTCTAACACACAGGAAGACATATGTGGGTAAAACGAAGAATATTGTTTAACATTGCTGTAATACAAATTTGTAAGCAGGGGGTCAACAGCTGATCGAAGATACCTTGTATAACACAGTTATTTGCAGCCTGCTATCGATGGTATAATAAGGTGAAAAACCTTGGAAAATGTCGAATCTATTGCCGTCGTTCGTAAGAGAAACATCGCGATTATATCTATATCTTTCTATTTCGACGAAAATTCTTTGTTATGAAGGTACTAATATTATTGGCACATCCAGAAAAGGCTTCCCTGACTGCCTCTTTGGCTAGGGTGGCCAAAGATCAGTTTGAGAAACAAGGTGACGAAATACAGCTTACAGATCTTTATGCTCAGAATTGGAAAAGTGCTATAGATATAGATGATTTCCCACATTACGATAAATCTGAAAAATTCAATGTTATTTTGGGATCTAAGCAGGCATATGAAGAGAATGCATATTCAGAGGACGTTAAAAAAGAACATGAAAAATTATTCTGGGCAGATGCCTTGGTCTTTGTGTTCCCCTTCTGGTGGTTTTCGATGCCAGCAATTTTGAGAGGATGGGTTGAACGTGTTTTCTCATATGGGATCGGATATGGTAGATATGATGATGATAAGAAACATGTTCGCTATGGTGATGGGTTGTTCAAAGGCAAACGTGCTATGCTGATTACTGGAATTGGTGGTAAGGGGAATACATATAGTGGTAGAAGTGTCAGTGGACCAATTGAAGATTTATTATTCCCCATAAACCATGGTATTTTCTTCTATGCTGGTTATCAGGCATTACCGCCATTCGTTGTATTTGATAGTAATTTTGTCGATGAGAACAGATTCAAAGCGATTGAATCCAGCTTGAGAGAAAGAATTGCAACCTTCGAAAGTACCAAACCAATTGCTTATAGATCTCAGAATGGTGGTGATTATACCATTCCTCAATTGCAACTCAAAGAAGAGCTCGCTCCAGGTAAAGAAGGTTTTAAAATTCATATTTTAGATTAGATAAGTACAATATAGGTTATGTGCCAATTTTGGCGGTTATGTTTAAGGTTACAATTTTCTATTTTTTTTTTAGGACAAACATTACAATTCGCCATTCAGCATTTCCAGGGTCCTTATGAAATGTTGCTCTAATATTTGTTGACGTCATATCCTATCAATGTAGAAAAAGGGTTAAAGGTGTCAAATAAGGACTGTCTTCTGAATTTCTTTTTGACCATATGGGAAAATTCAATAGTAGTCAACAGCGGAAGTCGATTTCAGATACTATCCTAATTGGTCAATCTGAATGATGTAGCAACCAATTCTGGTACTGATAGCATGAGACAATGCTATTCCATTTTGGGAGGTAGAATTTGTATAGATTAGATAGTTGGAATATATAAAGGTGGTCAGTTCTCGGATTCTTCATGTAAAAGGTAAATAATACTCATTAACAGATCAAGAGTCTAAAAAACTCATCAAAAATGCCCACTCAAATCACCTGGAATCAAGTTGGACCTCTTGGAGGAAGCAGCCTTTTATCACCTGCCTATGTTACCGCAGATGCAAAGAAATTGGTCTTTACTTCCGGTTGTGTGGGTACTGATCCTAAAACTGGTACATTAGCTGAAGAATTGGACCAGCAGGTGCGTAATGCTTTAGAAAATTTGAAAAATGTATTAAAAGCAAGTGGTTCTTCAATCGACAACGTGTTGAAAGTTTTGTTGTTCGTTGCGGACGGTTCATTTGCAGCTCCAGTTAATAAAATTTATCAGGAATATTTTCCTGGTGCACCAGCTAGAAGTTGTATAGTGGTTAGTTTCCCAGATCCAAAACTGAAAGTTGAATTAGAATGTATTGCTCAGACTTTGTAATGAATCATAAATTTTCTTCTGTAGAAAAAAATAGAAACAGAATAATATCAATGACATGATAATTATAACTTCAAAATGCAAGGCATATGTCTAAGTTCTTTTCTTCAAGAATGACCCACCAAGGTTTTTTTAGACGCCAACATTCCTCCATGACATTAACTGCTTGAAGAACGCTCGGAACACCTCTCTTCCATAATGACATGAGTCGATCACGATAAACACTACGATGAATAGACATGGACTCATCAACCAATTCACATCCGACGGTGAAAAAGCAGAAAGACAAGCAAGAAAGGGAAGGAGAATTTACGGTAATCTTCTCGCGAATAAGATCAGTAATTTTTTGAACTAATTGGGTAACCAACTCGCTGGCTTGTGACATTTCAACTATTCTGCGTCGTAGTTGTAAGATACCAGTTAAACCAAAGAGTAGATTTGTGCTTCTTATAATGTCATAACGTTCCAAACGTTTCTCCATTGAAGGATCTGATAAAGTCTTTAACCTTTTTACTACTAAATCTCTTTCTGCTTCACTTTCCCGAAGATGATTCGAAATCTTGTAATCCAGACAAATTGCCTTACCAACCGTTTCGAAATGATCATTTTGATCAACTGAAACTGCTTTTTTTTTCAATATCAATTGAGAGACCCGAGTCAAATAAGATAGTAATTTCATGTCCATTCCATTCAGCGGGCATATATCCTCTAATGATTCGATGGAACTTTTGTCGAACTTCTCGCCATAAAACAAATTGAAGTTAAAGTGTGGTCTTGGCACTTCTTCTGATCTGGAATGGAAGAAACCAGATGACAGCGGGCCCACAACATCAAGATAGATAAACCATCTCATTACAAAGAAATGTGGTGGTGAATCCTTTTGATAGTATATTATGGGTTCTTCAGATTTCTGATCGATCTCCAGCTCGTTGAATACAATTCTTTTAGCACCGTTATAGTGAGTTCTCCAATTAACTCTATCATCATTGAAAAATATTCCAAGGCTTGAAAGTAAAAGAATAATCGCCATAGTAGAATCATCAGCTCTGCCTCCAGAGTTCTGTAATTTTTTTACAAGTTCATTTAAAGCCTGGTTCAGTAAATTTTCCCCCATATACCCGAAATCAACTGAAGTACATCCATTTTCTTCCAAAGAGGGATAGTTAGCCCCTTCATCGACCATTGCAATCATTCTTCTATGTTTGGCACCAAATGCAATGATTAACTTCATCAGTGTCGGACAACTCAGTGCCATCTGTGGTAAAACGGTGTGAAAGGGATTGGGGAAAGCTTGGGAATGAAACGCAACAAAAAATCTAGAAGTTTCATTAATGAATAGGTTGAAAAACGTAGAGAATTCCCAAGAACTATCGTCAAATTCTAAACCTACCAACCCTGGCGCGACGTACGTGGGAACCGTTTGCAATAGTGGGATAACTTCTTCGCATAGTGATGCCGGTGGTATTAGTGTCTTGTTATCAACGATGGGGGCTTCTTCCGGTTGTTGTTGTTGCCGTAGTTGTGGTTGTTCTTCAGTGTATTTATACCCCTCGTCGAAAAATGCTGATAGCTTACTTTCCTCTTGACCAAATGGTAAAAATTGTCTAACCTTTTGAGTACTCTTACCTGCTATTAGACGTTTGTTTTTTACCAAAAGTGCGCCTTTATAAAATTTTGTATTCGGTATTCCAGCAGATCTATTCATGTCTTTGTACTGTCTACCACCCCACTTTAATTTAAACGAGTAACTACATTTGGTTCCTCTCTCGTTACACTTGTCACATTTAGGTTTACCTCTATTGCATCTCAATTGGTCCCGAAGGCATGCAGAACAAAACCCTTTTGAATTCTTCGACATGATTTCCAAATACTGTTTATTGTACCACGCTAAGATACTAAGGTTCCCGATATTTTTCAATGAAGCTTCCCCTCCAGCTTTCAACTAAACTAAATTGACTTGCCTTTTTAAAATAATCCTACAAATGCGGAATAATCGAAAATGTGCCTATTAGGACCATTATGACTATCGGTTACGGTTCACTAAACGAGCGAACTTCTGAGAATCCTTTAGGGAAACTTTAGCCGTTCTATCAAGCTACCTATCTATCTTCCTATCTTCCAGTACATATGCCAATGGAATTTTTCGATCGGGCCACATCTCCTTAAAAATTGAAAACTGCAAGCGAGGAATTGACGGACAGATTAACGCAGAGTAATCAACTGGTAAACATATTTATTGATCTTGATTTCGCTCATCATCTGCTGCTTATTATGATTTTTGTTTATCTTCAACAAGTCGTTGTTTGAAGTTCCGACTTTGACCACTTTGGAATACTGACTAGCACCCGTCGGTAATGAGATAACTGATAACAACAGATAGGGCGGATCTTGTTTATCGGGAAAAAAACTTTGAGATAACCTAAGCACTGTTAGAACTAAGGCTGAAGCCAAGTATTTATCGCTTATGGGTTTAACTTTTAACCTCAATTCTCTTTGAAAAAGTGCACATATAAGAAAGAGGTGTAATCGAGATGAAAACTGGATTTGGTTTCTTGGTACATTGTAACAAGCAAAAAATTTGCAACGGTTAGTTTAAGATAGTAATATCAGTTTAGAGTTTAGAATTGAAATGACAAAAGAAAGCGTGTTATTGGTGGGTTCAGGTGGCGTTGGTACCATGGCAGCATTCGCACTGGAGTACTCAGGTAAAGCCGCTGTTACAAGTGTTTTAAGATCAGATTACGCGAAGGTGACTGATAAGGGTTTTACTATTGATTCATGTGATTACGGGCATGTTGAAGGTTTCAAGACTACTCACATAGTTAACAGCGTAGAAAAGGCTAAACAGTTTGGACCATTTGGATATATTGTTGTTACTACAAAGAACATCCCAGACGTCACAGATATCACGGAAGTTATAGCTCCTGTAGTGACATCTGATTCAACGATCGTTTTAATTCAAAATGGTATCGGTATTGAACGTATGCTTTTCAAGAAATTTCCTAAAAATATCGTTCTTAGCGGTGTAAGCTTGATTCAATCCATTAACAGGAACGGATATGTGGAGCATACAACACAGGACATTCTCAAGCTAGGGTATTTTTACAACTCAGCTTTGAGCAAAGATTTACAGGAAAGTTCCTGTAGAAAGTTTATCGACTTGTACAGCAATGAAAAAGTCGATTGTGAATATGATGAGGATGTTAAATTTTCTAGATGGAGGAAATTAGTTTATAACGCATGTCTTAACCCTATCTGTGCGTTGACTGGTGTTGATGTTGGTAGATTAGAATTGTTCGGTGGTATTGATAATATTATTAGGGCTTCTATGAGGGAAATAATTAAAATAGCTAAATCCGATGGTGTTACACTTCCAGAAGACGTTATTGAATTTATGATTAGATGTGATGATCCAATCTATTTTAAACCCTCTATGTTGGTCGATGTGGAGAAGCAAAATTTCATGGAAATTGAAGTTATCTGTGGAAACCCTTTAAGAATTGCAAAGGAGAACGGCGTTGAGGTTCCTAATTTATCTCTCACCTACGCACTTCTGAGAGTTGTTCAATCTAAATTGAAAGAAGAAAAGGGATTGATCACTGTCCCTAAAGAAAGACCAGCTCCTAAGTGAAATAACTCATTTATTCATTAAATAAACTCTTTTGAACTGTTTTATAAATTCTTAGTATATAACAATTTGAATATGCATAACTCAAAAAAACATTAACGTTTAGTTGGTGAAAATTCATTTTTCGCTCGATTTTTTTTTAAAAATGCTTCTTAAAAATGACAACTAGCTGTTAACAAGCTCAACTAAATAGACAAGTATTCAACATAAGCATCAATGCTGTTGTCCAAATACCTTTTATTCAATTTTTTAAGCTTTGATAATAAGCCTTAAAACTACATAACTTCAAATTATGATGGTTATTGAGTAAGAATTACTTCAACGGAATCCCTGAATATTCATCTTATAGATATTCAACGAATACAAAAAAAGAAAAAAATGGTTGAGTGAGTGAAACAATTTAAGCTTATCAAAACCAATTGATTTTCTTTCTAAAACACCATTTCACCAGCGTTGTACCTTAGAAAATTACTTCACTCCAAAAGACACTGAGGGACGAGATCAATCAAAGATCAGCTAAATACATTTTTTAATCATCAAACTTTTACGTCATACAGGTTACCTTTAATTGTTATTCGGCGTGAGTTAAATTTACTAAAATATGACAGTTTTACTAGTACCCATTGATCTTTTCAGGAATCAAATAAGTAAAGAGGGGTTTCTCACTTTGAACTGCTTCCTTTCCAGCAATTTTTCTGAATTAACATTCCGGCAGGAACATGGTTTCCACAGTTAAAGATCATTAATATATAGTACTACTTATATCATCTTCCTTAAGTGGATTCGATTTCAATTTCATCGAAAGATAGAATTTAGACTTGCAGATGAGAAATGTTATTTCGAGCTTCGGCAATTGAGACTTTAAATAAAAATTAATCTATGATATGACCAAAGGTAGAGATAGAAAAACCATTCGTGTTTCCATGAGGTCGTATTAGTCTTTGAATATAATACACGAACGGTATTTTCGAAAGAAGAGAAATAATGATAAGGAATATATGACACTTTATTTTTTGAAAGAGCATGATTATAGAGGAAGATGGTGAGATTGCTAGTATATAATCCGACTGTAATACAGAACACTTTTTTTTTTTTTGCTAAATCCCACATACTTCTCTAGGATACTTCTCTAGTGAGTCTATGTTGACAATGGAAAAATTCTCATTAATGTCGACCTTTCGAATTTTCAGGGACCTATCATTAGCTGTTCAGTCATTGCTGAAAGTCGAAAATTATCTGAAGATCGTCAATATGCCAGAGCAAGGTCCGATTACGGTAAAATAATGACATGATATGTTATCTAGTATGAGCGGTAAATACTTGATAAGATTATCATACTGTTGGTCTGGGTATTTTTACCTATATAATCAACAAAGTAAAGGAGGTACAAAAGCCCTTATAGATGTGATAATTTTATCATTGAGGGTACAAAACTCGCGTCCTTCTTCATAGCTGATGTGTTGTAAGAGTGTGATGAGATAAATGAATCACATTCTGTTCCTCTTGGGCCACATAGTTCACAGGTTAATTATAGCCAATGTCACGAATTGGCATGGCATGTGGTCCATGGAGAGTGATACGTGGACTAGGTATCATATTACAACCTAGTATACTAGTAACTAGAAAATGGAAACTACTTACTAGATAGGAAATTGGCATCGAGATAAGAGGCTCGCTAGATTTTGTTAGACTATTTTTCATAGATAGAGTAATAAGAAGCATAATAGTATTAAAACATTTCAATTAAGTAATGACGCCTATATTTACAGCTGGTTATTTTTCGTTTATCATAATTGAACCTTAGTTCATTACACAAGGCGTAATGAAATAAGGTCTGATTACTCATAAGAATAATACTGGTTTTCTGAATGGATCACTAATACCTGCTTATATGATCTTTGAAGACTCGTTTTTTTTTTAGTTGAGCTACATCTGAGGTCTAGTTGTGTCTCACACTTCTTTACATATTATTGTCACCTTAGTTGATATGAAGCTGAGCTAGTTGTGGCATCTTGGATGTAGTCGTTGAATATGGGGTACTTACAGTTTGGTACCAGATAGTCTTAGTCACATGTCATATAATGTGAGCCTGTGACTACTTCAGATGATTAATTATTTTTCTTAACCTCCTTCATCCATCAATTAAAAGGTCTCTTGGCCCAGTTGGTTAAGGCACCGTGCTAATAACGCGGGGATCAGCGGTTCGAACCCGCTAGAGACCATTTTTCAAGAAACCTTTTTTGAATGTCGAGGCTGTGAATCGATTTGAGGAATCTTTTTAACCACCATCTCTCAAGTGAACTAATAGAGAGGAAGGTTAATAAAAATCTTTTGGGTTTATCTCTCTCCTAATTTATATTTTGTTCTCATAGTTGAACTTTCCCTTTTGGAAAATGGGTGAAAGAACGTCGAAAAAGTTGGAGTATGGCACGTGCCTCATATAAAAGTAAGAAACCTTTTTTTGTTTTTTCTCTGAAGGGCTTCGAACGATAACGCCCAAGCAAGTTTCTTTTATTGTAATTAACTCCACTAATATTCTAATGTACTCGCATTAAGAACTCCTGACGGATAAAGGTTCCTTACATTAGTTTTACAAAGGAGCCGACGAAAGCAAACTATGTATTGTCATTACATAAACTGTTTCTATTCTTAAAGACAGCTCTTAATAAAATACGCCAAGGTATTCATGCACACACTCGGCATGAGTTCTCACCCAATCTACCGTCAAACTTATTTCAAAAGGTGTATTCATTAAGAACAATTGCATAGATTCACCTCCGTCGCATACTACTAGTTAGTTGAATTGTTTCTAGATAATCTTAAATTAAACTTTTAAATTTTCAAAGTGCAACTTCCTTGAAATGGTTGATCATTGCATACTTAGCTATTTAAAATTGATCGCGTACACCACAGCAACTGCTAAATTGGGATATAGGATAGCTGTTTGAATGCTTGACCCTCAATTACCAAGAATGCGAAAAATGATCGAAGGTGGGCTTCCGATGAAAAACTGGAAAAAGTGACAGAAACGGTATATATCAGTATGTATAGTGTAAGTTACATATACACATGTCAAAAGGGAAATAAAGACTACTGTAAATCATATGTAAACAATTAAAAGGTAAATAAGAGTAAACGTAAATCATAAGTAAACAATTCAAAAGGTAAACAAGCAAGTGTAAATCATATGTAAACAATTCAAAAGGTAAACAGATGCACATGTAAATCATATGTAAACAAGAGCTTCAACTTCGTAATTACGGCCTTACTTTGCTACAGAGACTAATAATGAGAGAAAAGCTAAAAAAAACGTTTATTTAAGAGAGTCAAACGATGCCTACAATACTCTATTTCGTCCGTTTATCGTTGGTTTCGACGAAAACGACCAGGTCGTAAAAAGCCCACACACCACATATCCCTACTATAATACAATTAACGCATCAGATAACTACACTACTACAACACAATCCATCGCCACTGCTGGCCCAAGCTTCTCAACTCTACTTCCAAGCACTACTTTCCCCCTCCCAACAAGACATCATCAATGCAAATACAAATCTACAACAACTCTTAACAAACTAAATACAACTCTCCCGCTCATATCTTTGATCCACCCACTCCACAAACCCACACTTCGGCTTGACAAAATTAAACTGCTGCGCAAAAGTGTCCAATCTACTTGTCAGACCCAAATATCAAGTGAGACAGAATGTTTTATCTAAATATCATATACTACGAATGTTTACCCACTAAAAACTACTTAGATCTCATACGCCTATTGTTAAACTTCATCATTGTTAGTACTCCTATACCCAAGTTAGGTCCTTAATTAACCAGAGTTACATACCCATATTCTAACCTGAATCGGTGTCAAACCACAATTAGCTGCTACAGCTTCCCTTTCTCTAGAATTTAAAGTCCTCTTTCTCTCAAATACACGTTCTAGAAAATTACGAGACTCCTTAGAAAATGCTTTGTTCTTGCCCTTACAATTTCTCATCGATACCTCCTTCGACGACGAATTTTTGCTTGAATTTCCTTCAAATATATATTGATCTCCACTATACTCATTAACTAGGGAGCTCAAAGTAACATGAAAACTATTACTGTAGTTCCTCGAGACACATCGAATCAACACATTTTTCTCTTGAATAGAAAGTGACGTATTATTGATGGTCTATTTTACGTTAGTACACTGATGATCTCCAGATATAATCACTATACATACCTTGAAGACCTTGTGGAAGCTACTTAGGTAGTATTCTTGAAGATCATTTAGAGAATTAAAGGTTTCGTCCGACATGGTTGACCTCTCTTAATTTTAGCTATTAGAAGTACTAGTCATTATGGTAATTTTTTAATTCCTTTCACATCTATTTGAATATTATACTTTTCCAATAAATGGCACTTTAGAGATATGTTTTGGGGCTTCTATGATGTATTACCTTTTCTTGCAATGTAATTTTTGCAAGTCATATATATTGAGTCCGAAATATCACATATATTATCTAAAGGGAATTAATTAAAAAGATACACAACTGAAACTGGTTCTTTGTTGAAACATCGGATAATAACCACTGATATGGATTTTGCTTCAGAGTGTGTATTACCGAAGGTCGTTGTAAAAACCGAGAGTCATAAGGATTTCCTGTTCTTTAAGAATAAGAAGAAACCTCAAAGTAACTCACTTCAATTTAAGTTTGTTGGACAGAAAGTAAATGAAACCAACAGAGTTGCAGAAATAAATCTATCTAGTGAGGTTAATAAGGGAAGTTCAAAGGAAACCAATCAAATTATTACCAGACCAAGGAATTGCTTTATTATTATGAGATCAATCTTTCATAATGTAATTGTCCGGTCACTTCAGAAGTATGAGATATCTTCTTTGCAACATGTGTCTGCAATCACTTCACAACTATGGGGGAAGAATGATGGAATATTTCAGCTATACTTTGAGCTTCTTTCACAATTTGAAGAGCACTGGCATCTAAACATTTATCCTGAGTATCGTTACCATAAGGTCAATAAAATAAGTCGGCAACTCGAAAATAAGCTCGTCTATCAGAATATGTTAGATCGAATGCGCTATTTCACCGCTTCTTCGCTCATCGCCAATTTGGAAGATATCCTAATACTCCCCCCGGCGCACCCTCCCCCATCCTCCTCCACCTACACATACCCGGCCCTGCGGCGTCCTGCCGCCGCCGCCGCCGCCGCCAAAGCGCAAGCACAAGCACAAGCACAAGCACAAGCCGCCAACGCCCAAGCCGCCAACCCTGCCGCCCCAGCCCCACCTGCAACCAACGCTGAGAGAAATGCAAAAACAAAACCCGCCCCCGGCGGCAAAGTCTCCAAGCAGCGAATCCACCCCAAGAAAAAACCATCGCCCCCGCCCCGCCTCCGCCGCCCCGCCTCCGCCGTCCAGCAAATCGCTTGTCAAACGTTTAAATCCTCGACATGGCTAAACGTCGAAGACCTGTTTATTCCAAACCAATGAACAAAACACTCGTTCAAACATGTTACATGTTGACCATGACCATGTTGCATCTTCGTTTCATATCATGCGCTGCGCGCATGATATTCCACTTTCTCTTTACCTACACCTCGTTTATCAAACCACCCCACTACAACCACTCCACTTTAAACTCCGATACGTTCAGCCCTTCGCCTGCGTCATGCACAACAAAATTTGAAAAAAACGGTCATGACTATCATGCAACTATAAAAGCATACCTAAACTAGGCCACATATGATCTATACTTAGCTATACAGTCGTTACCGTAACATCTTGCTCAACTCCTTCACCAGAACAACAAACCCCAGGTTTACCAATGTCTTCTTCTAAACCTTCCTCTCCCACTGCCCCTATCAAGTACCCTTGGTGGTATGGTGGTGTTGGTGGTATAGTAGCATGTGTTGCAACTCACCCACTAGACTTAGCTAAAGTGCGTCTACAGACCGCACCATTACCTAAACCAACAATTATCCAAATGGTAAACAAGATCTTGGCAAGCGAAGGTATCAAAGGTCTTTACTCCGGTCTTACAGCATCAATCTTGCGCCAATGCACCTACACAATGGCAAGATTTGGGTTCTACGAATTTGTTAAAAACAACTTCATCCAGCCAGATCAATTAACTAAAACTTCAATCCTTCTCCCAGTTTCCATGCTTAGTGGTGCCATCGGCGGATTCGTAGGTAATCCCGCCGACGTCGTCAATATCAGAATGCAGAACGACACACAATTACCCATTGAACAAAGACGTGGCTATAAAAACGCATTCTCTGGGATCACAAGAATAGTCAAGGAGGAGGGCTTCAGAAAATTGTTCACCGGCCTGGGTCCAAACCTGGTACGTGGCTGTCTGATGACGGCTTCGCAAGCGGTTACTTACGACGTCTGTAAAAACTACATGGTCACCAAAATGCAGATGGATCCAACACAGAAGAAAACCCACTTCGGCGCCAGTTTGGTGGCAAGTTTGATGGCTACCACAATATGCTCCCCAGCTGACGTTATCAAGACAAGAATCATGAACGCCCACAAACATCACGAAAACGCTCTCACCGGTATGACGAAAGCCGTGCAAAAGGAAGGTTTACTCTTCTTGTTCCGCGGTTGGTTACCAAGTTTCGTCAGACTAGGTCCAAACACAATTATCATCTTCCTAACTGTAGAACAACTTAAAAAACACAACATAGGGCTGAACCTAAAACAATGATTTAGCTGAAACTGTAACTTTAACTGTAATATATAAATAACGAAATAATACATATCCAGTCAGTTAAGAACATTGTGAATCTTTTCAAAAACTTCATCCGCGCTTTCCTTTACCCAATCCACATTTTGCAAAATGCGGTTAATACCACCATTTAACGATAACCTTTCCCCAGCATCGCCTGACTGCTCCGGTTCGGCCAATCTCACAACAGCATCAGTGTCACCACCGTTCCGAGGTGCCGCCTCTACCGTTTCTGGATCCACCGACTCAGGCTCAACTTCCCTTCTATTATTCCTATTCTCATCATCATAGTCAACAACGTCCATACCATACGGCATATCAACTACACCATTGCTATAATGATAAGATCTGCAGTCACCATTCTGGGACAACAATCCATTATTTTCCAAAACCAATTGCGCATTCCACACAAATGGTTCATAGATTATAACACGATTGAGCATATCCCAAAACACAACATATTCATATAATAACCATACCAATCGACACGAAGATTTCAGTATCTTCAAATTCATATCATCATTTCTATAAAACGTTTCCAGCTCTTGACTCACCATCCCTAGCACATCATTACTACTATCAATTTTTAAACAGTGTCTGCCAACGGACACTTCCACGCATAATAACACAAGTTCATTAACGCTCATGCTCTTATCCTTCTTTAACACTTTATTTAGAAAATCATACTTGGACTGACAACAATAATATCCATTCTCAATCTCTAGGTCTCTATATTCACCCTCTACCAACTCTTGTGGGAAAAGCTCGTACACTTCATAGTTGAATCCATTAAACCAACCTACATCTGTAAACAGCTCCATAGATCCTCCGCAGTAATTAACGCACAAAAGGTTGTTCAAAGTTAATAACTGCGTAAAGAATAATTGAACAAAGGTAAACCTCTCCATTTCCTCTCTATCAGACTGTCTCACCCCAAATATCCCCAAAAGATCGGCATTCAGTCGCTCGCACATGTAGCTGAAACGCTTACATATTTGTTTATTGGCAGGCCATTCTCTCCTCTCGATTAAATATTGATCAAATTTCACAAGACAAATAAAACAATCCAAAGTCACATTGATCCTACCTTCTGCTTCACGGTCCTGCCTCACTAAAGAAAATAAAAATTCAATTTCTTCATCTTCAACCGCGTATTTACCACCTTCCACAGGCGGTACGACACCTTCCACCAAATTTAACAGTCTAATGTAGAAATTCACCCATTTGACTTCCCAATTTTTATCGAAATTGATCTTTTTCCTCAAAAATTCCAAAGTCCTGATGTACTTATCCATGAAGCAATTCATGAAATATTCTGGTCCATAGAAAACGATATTCAAGAACAGGAAAATGGTAAAATGCTTAATAAATAATTCACTGTGAAATTGGGCATTCGGTAAATTTCCAACAACGATCTTGGATAACGCGGATTTACTCAATAATGTTTTGCCCTCATCCTTGTCTTCATCCTTAACCTCACCATTACCAAATGCACCGTCGTAGTAACTATCAATCACGTACTCGAATATGTTCAAATACTTCAGTCCGGGAATATCATAATAAAAATTTAATATGCACAATAACAACAACAATTGGTTCTTCTGTAATAAATATCTTGCACTGAATTCTGATACAAACCTTCGGGCCTTCTCCTCATGACGATCACCTATTTTCTCCCACTTAAAATATATCTTGATCAACCCCCATACTACTCCCCTGACATTTTTGAAGCATTTGTTCAAAAATTCACTCTTGATCCTGAAATTATTGATACACAACGATTCATCCACAGGGTTCAAGTTAAAACTGAAAAACTGATCCTTCACTTTCAAAATCCTTGTCGGGTACTCATTCCAATCAACATCTTTCCCAGGCTTTCTTAAACCTCCCACGTTAAACTTCTTTGAAAAATCGTCATAAACCATGCAAAGACTGTTAACTCTATCACTGGCAAATCTAATGTTCTCATACAGCGATTTCATCTCCTTAGACCTCTGAGGGGGTGTGACGTAATCCAACTCGCATTCAACACCTTTCCTTACACAGCTTGTACACGGATCAGGTCTCGTCTCCATCGAATCGCATTTCGTCTTATTCTTTCGACACCTAACACAAGACCTCAAAACTTTCTTGTCACAATCTTGAGGACCGCCAGAACATTTACGATCCCCCCGTTTGTAGACTGCCATTGCTGTCTAGTATAATTACTTCTTCAAAAAGAGTCTTTTTCCCCACCACAAATTTCAGAGAAACCGCCATGCACCAGGATTCTTCAATCCCTTGATCATTCACTTGTTCTATCTTTTAGAAACTATAAAGACTTCCACTGCTTAACTCTGCGCAAGCTGACAATCAGTACAGTCTTTCACTATTCCTATTCCTTTCGAACAGTTAAAGTCTTTGATCTTTCGATGCGCTTAAAATACTCGGAAGATCAAAATAAGACAAACGTCAGCCTTGGCCCTTTAATAAATACTCCCAAAACATCAACAACAGGTCATCAAGACGACATCATCATGTCACGCGTGGCTCAGTTGGATTCACAAGAGCTTTCCAATGAAGTGTATCGCTTGATATGGGAAGACTTCCAATCCCATCTCCAACCAAATAACCATAAGGAAGAACTCAAGCTCCTGATACACTCGCTTGTATTCTATTTTGCGAGTAGCTATTCAACAAGATCGGCATCAACAACAACATACGCATCAGTATTATCTGGCGTTAACTTCAAGTGCAAGAAAAGGACACTCTATTTGGTCACAATTTTGGCAAACTACCTGCACTCCAAGGTCTCACATAGGGTTTTCAATTCAACCAGTAAGCTCGCACTACGGCTGTATACCCTTGTTGCACACATCTACATCAACATGGATCTACTCAACTCAATTGATTTTCTACTATCGGCATCCTCGAACAGATCCACTTTTCTGTCACCCTTGCATAGATTACTAGGAGTATCATCTACGGCGGACACTGAACATCCCAAAGATTTCTACCAAAATACTGTTTACGCAGGAATAGAATTCCAAAACAGGCAGTTACTGTGGAATGCAATATTAGAATTGTTCAATATGACACTTTTAAACAACGCTCGATGGTTCATGAACAAGCCCAAATCAATCCAAAATAAAGAAATAAACAAAAATAGTGTACACTGTCCCCATTGTGGTGAATTTCCGGTGAACCCATATCAAATGACATGTTGCAATGGCGTATTCTGTTACATCTGTGCGGTTACTGCTCTGGAGTGGTCACACTGCTGCCAATGTGACAAAACCAAAAATTTAAGTGCCAAACCATTTTACTAATGCACAATCAGCACCGGTGCTGGTTAGACCAAGTAGACTCACAATCGAAAGCTCCTCGTAAAAGAGGGAACTAGCAATATATTCATATAAATATAATCAGACTGAATAATCAGGTGACCTTAACTCTTCATGTTCAAGTGGTCCATTACGTACCTTCGACTAAAACCATTCGGAAAAATCTATATGTCAAAAAGCTTCAACATACACTAATCTGTCCTTCAAGGCTTCAATACAATAACACACCCGCAAAATTATGCTATGCGTCTCGCTACCATTGCTATAAGATACTGTTCCTCAACGTCTAAAACAAGGCTGCTCTCGACGAAAACCCTCCCGTCTTCCTATTTCAATCACATATCAAAAATAATATCTGAAAACAAGCCGCTAACCGAACAAGATAAACCTATCTTTAAAG
This sequence comes from Zygosaccharomyces rouxii, assembly GCF_000026365.1. Classification (NCBI taxonomy): domain Eukaryota; kingdom Fungi; phylum Ascomycota; class Saccharomycetes; order Saccharomycetales; family Saccharomycetaceae; genus Zygosaccharomyces; species Zygosaccharomyces rouxii. The sequence goes on along the minus strand of NC_012992.1, from coordinate 1,429,980 downwards.
ATTATTGGGAACATGCCTCTAACCAGTTTCCTAACTCCACGACAATACTACAAGATACAGAGCTACAGAATTTCAACCGATTTATCAAAAACAATAAGAAAAATTCATCCACCATACGAGGTTTTTACAGAAGAGAGATACTTCTCAACAAAGAAAACCTCCCACTTCTACAATCCATTGCTAGTAACCTAGAAGATCCACTAGCTTTCTGCATAAAGGACTCCCTCTCTACGAAAGACGTTGCAATAGCCGCAGATCTGTTCATATTGTACTATCGATTGTATCCCAATGAACCTCTAAACCATGACTTAGCATCGGATATAATCTCAGCCATGTCATTTCAAAACCCAAGGCACGACCAGCTGCATTTAACGAAATTTCTACTATTGATCAGATTATTCAAGAAACATAACGAGCAACTTCAATTAACCACTGGCCAAGCTTCTAACATATCTAACAAAGCGCTATCCATGAAGGGTTCGCCTGCTCTGACAAAACACATTCTCATGGAAGTGATGTACAATTCCAATAACTCGAATATGACCTCCAGGAGTGAATCGATCACTACGGCTTATCATATAATTGAAACCGACTTCAAATCAAGAAATGCTGCTGGTGTATTTTTCGCCTGGAAGAAAATAGAAAACCGTTACGAAAGCTTAGCAGATCATGATCCAAGAATCTTATATATGGTTCTCAAGATCTGCATGAACAATAAAATCTACAAACATGTTTGCAAAGACATAATATCCCGGTTGCCACCAGAGTACTACAGTAACAATTCCTTGATTTTGCCCACAATTATAACATACATCGTTAGAGCTGGAAATTTACAACAGGCGCAAGAACTTATGGATAATGTCAACAATAATATCCTACCAGAAAATGTCCGGAACGTTTTTCAGACGAGATCGTGCCTATCGTCCTTGTTGAAGATGCATCTCAAATTCAATGACTCCCAAGGTGTTGATCGTGTACTAAAACAGATTCATGAAGTTTTCGGTGAGCACTCCCAAGAGGATTTCCAGGCAATAGTGGCGCATATTTTAAAGAACAAGACATTAGACAACATTGTCAAAGCGGTAAATTTGGTGTCCAAAATACCTGAAACGAAAGCGCTCCTTGCATATGGAACCATTATCAATACAATAGTGGACTGGCAAATCGCATCCAATGGGCGATTCGATAAAAAATCTACGCATATCATCAATGATCTCCTTACCAAGGCGCACCAAGTAGATCCAAAGCAAAAAAGCACTTTATGGTCCATCTTAGCATCATTATACATCAAACGATTAGTACATTACAAGAATTTTAAAAAATCATACGACTCGGAAAGGGAGACTCTAAACCTTGATTTGGCCAAACTAATATTCCTCAAAAGTTGTTCCAATTCTGGACAAACCTGTACGATTAACCCCTTTGTCCATTCCTCTCCTCAAAATATTGTTCTCAAAATCACCAACAAAAATAAGATTATACTGTTGAGAAATATTGCATTAGGCGCCATCAAAGGATGCAGAAAGGACATCTTCCTGTGGTGTTGCACTGAACTGTTCCACGGTGGGGTACCGATAAAGGAACTGATATTAGATTGGCATGCAATGTTTGACCACAGATTTCGTTCGATTGAATCACTTGAAGATATTAAACTGAAAGATAAACTATCAATTGCCGATTTTCCATTAATAAAAAATGCATTAAAACAATGAATGTGTATATAGTATAGTATAGCGTTGCACAAAATGGCATGTATCATGTGCTATGGAGTATGGCGACCATTATTTAGGTGGAGGTAGCGACAGCTGTTGCTTCGGTTGTGGTAAAGCCTTCTGAAATTCTCTAACAGTAATTTTGCATTCAACTTCCTCGCATAACGCTTTCTTCTTGTTTTCTGGCACTCTTTGGAAAAATTGTAAGCCTGAGCTTCTCTCTAATGCATTCACAGGGACCTCAAAATCAGTCAACTTCGTCTCGTTAGGAATAGGTGCATTAGGAAGCACAAAAGCCGCCACGGAAATGTTATCAGAATTTGGGCTTTTAACAGGTTTCTCACCAACAATCAATTTGAAGAAATGAGTAGGAACTGATATACTAGGTGGGTTACCGATCACCTCATATGTAACTCTAGATTTGCCATCTACAGGATCCTTCTTTGGCAAATAAAGTGGTCCAGTGACAATTCTAACGCTATTATATTGGCCCGCCAATTGTCTACAGAAGTATTCCAAATGAGCCCAGTAATCACGGTTAAATCCATCACCAACTTGTGGACACATGTTAGTCAAATAAAAAGTATCGTCCATGGCCTTTTGAGAGAATTTAGCATTAGCGGCTGGTGCCTGATGACCACGATCGTAACCTGACCTAAAATAGTCTCTCAGTCTTCCCCTGAACATTTCAGGGATAGCCTCATCTTCTTTAAACACTGAATTCTTTCTATCAGCATTTTTGCCAGCTAAAGACTCGGGTGTAATATGTTCGACGACCCAATATGGATTTCTTGTCTGTCTATTGAAGCATGAGACGAATTCATCTCTATTCTCCAGATCATGCACAGGTCCCGGGAAACCATATTGAAAAAAAGCGGCAGGATTTAAATTACTACCAATAGCTGTCAGTTTACCGTTTGGTGCACCAGATCCACCAACAACTGGAGGAGGTGCAGCTACACTAGTATTACTCGATGAGCTTGATTTACCCCAGAAATAAGTTGCAATACCGGATCCAATACCTGCACCGGCTAAACCGGAATAAAGGAATCTTGCACTCATTCTATAAATTTCGAGGCAAGGCTTTAGAAAACGATTATCTTGATCTAGATCTCGCTATGTCTTTTATAAGATATGTCTATGTTCGATGAACTTATTTTATACAAAAATTTTTCCAACTCCGAAATAACTCCAAATATCAATCAATTGAAATCTCTTAATTCAAATGGAATGCTGCCGCCTGAACTTCTTTCGATACTCTGATATTCTGAAGACTGCTCCACAATCATTTCGATTCTTTGCTTCTGGTCTTGGTTCAATTTACTGTTTATGGTTGATTTAAAAGCGCTAAGGTCAAGCTGAATAATCGAAACGATTTTATCACCAGCAGCTTCGCGAACCTCTGGGCATGTACTGCAGGATGATAAGATAAGCAGCAGAACTAATGTGATGACAGATACTGCACTTTCCGGTTTCTCTTCCATAACTTTTTTGGCTAAAAGTCCCAAGATCTCAAGCACTAATTTATGCACAGTAGCTGATTTTTCATCTTTCAAAGACGATGACAGTCTCTTAATGGCCTTATTCAAGACATATCTGCAATTGTCATGTTTTTGACTTAGATTAATTACCGTCTTAAATCCCTGTACGGCAATTGCCTGTGTCTCCTGCCTCTTTATCCCATCTACTAACAGGTCGCTGAATTCTTCTAACGTTTTCTCGTCAAATCCCTTGTAACCATTGCTTAAAAGAATTAGAATGGTAGCCAACTGGTTTTGCTTGTTTGCGTTTGTTCCCATGACACCCTTAATCGATCCATAGAAGACATCAAGCATACCAACATGCTCACCGTCACCAATTAGACCCTTGGTCAGAGATTTCAAAAGGGGAAGAATGGTCCCTACTACAGAATCTGCAACTTTCGATTGATAGATTCTGCCCATAATAAAGAGCAGACATGCATAAAGATCAACTTTGAATAAATCGTCAAATTGGCTAACATTCGATTCAAATACACCGAATGCCAGTTTCAGAACCGACAAATCTGAATCAGTGATATCTATTTTATCAGAGGATTCAGTCTCATCGCTTGTTGCCTTTATGAAAGGTAAAATTGTTCCAACTGGTATGAGAAGTAGCCTCAGCAGCTCATATAACTTATCAATACCTTCCAAAAATGATCCATGTGATTTGTTCTGTTTTGTATACCCCACAACTAGATCGTTGATAATATGAATTAATAGGACTCTTTCACTGTTATCACCCATAATCATCAAACGATCTAAAATACCCACAAACTCACTGTGAATGTCGTCCTCAAATAAATTATTGATGGGCAAACTGTTCTTCAATATGTTGTGCAAGGCTGGTAATACTTTCATCTTTGTGCTATGATCGTCTATGTTCTTAACCGTTGTTTCCATGCATTGTGCAAACAAAATAAACATAAAACTCTCTAGTTCCTCAGCATTCAGGCATTTGCAAATGTATTTTTGATCAGACTCCATTAAAGACCCTAGTGCCACAACAAAATTCAACCATACCGGTTTGTATAATTCCAACTTAGTATTTTGGGACTCTATCAAGGACTCTCGGGGGTCGTTCTTGAGCTCCTCCTCTGTTTTGACACCCTCATATTTTACCATAACGTATTCACGTAGTGAGATGATCCATAGTGGAACTACTACATCCAAATATCCCTTCACAAATACAAATAAATCGTCATTTTTTGTCGACAGAGAGCTGTATACCAGCCAAGCCCATGCGTTCAAAATGGCAAGTTCAACCTTTCTCCTTGCTCTTTGGGTAATAATTGTAGTCTCACCGACTTTGATGTCAGAGGACTTGTCATTGAAATTACCTAGAAGGGTCACTAGTAATTGTGATATTCTGCTCATTCTCTCCAGAGGTGCGATATTCGAACCCAAGAATTCGGCGGCAACATTAATTGCAGATGCCACGTTATCAGGTGAACTACCTTCACTGAAAGCCGGCATTAGAGCGCTAGTAATTTGAGCCTCTTGTTGTTCGATCATTAGATTGTCCTCCATCTTGTTCATTCTCGTATATTGTTTTAATAAAATATTCAAAATTTTGAGCCCCATACTTTTCATCAATACAACCCTTGTAGTAGATGCTTGGAATGATATTCTTATTAAGGAAGGGGCCTGTTTACCAACAATATGGGATAACTTCTGATCAAGTTGTATTTCCTCGCAGAGATACAGAATTAGACGAAGAATTGCAATCTTAGCAAGCCAACATATACTTTCAGAGCCCTCGGATACAATCCCTTTCGCAGATTTTTCCGATGACTTGGCGATGGACTCCTCCTCTTCACCTCTTATTTGCTTTTCTTCCGGCTTCTTTATCCCTTTATCTTCGAGTATCTTATTGACTCTTTGGAAAACACCTCCGAATAACTTACCTCTTGTCATATTAAACATCACACATAGCTTTTCGAACCAATGAGCATCATTTTTGTAACTCTGTTCCAACCATGCAAAAAAGTAATCAATTACATGGGGAGAATTTGGATATAGAGTGAGATATCTCCAACTTTGAATATCCAGGTTTTTCACGAACATATCGCCTTTTTGCAAACGAAGCAATTGGGTAAATAGTCTAAAGTTGTCAAAAGTAGCTTTCCTACTAGTAGTAAACGGGATCACGTCTTCAGTTCCCGTAAAGTGTGAATTAAAATAAGATCCACCAAATCCTGTTATAAAAGATCCTCCAATCATGTTCATAGCTAGTCCAATGAACACCTCATCACATAAGATCCCAGAATGTTTGAATGTAGCAATATTTTCATAGATAGCTAACCCTAATGATTCACTCGCGACATCATTTGTGGTGATGCAGCCGAAGGTAACATTTCTGAAGGCTTCTTTAGCAGCTTTATCAAGATCAGGAATACTAGGACCCACGGTTTCTGTCAAAGTACAAAAAATTTGACCTAACATGATATGTGAATCAAATTCCTTGCTGTGATTATAACGGATAATGGATGATCCATATGTACCAAAATTAGGATCCATTGCGATATCTTCCAGTGTGCGAAGCAATTCAGAAGCTAACGATATATCCATTGATTGATGCTTTTTCAGAATAACATGCAACGCCTTCAAAGACCAAGCATGCACAACGGGGTGAGGATCTTTCAATAATGTGAAAATGACATCGAAGAGGGAGTGGAATTTTGCCGTTTGAGAGTTATATTTGAAGATTGCTGATAGTGACAATGCATGTAAAACTCTCAAATATGGGTCGTTCTGGTCAACGACATTTTTAATAATAATATTACTTTGTTCTAGAACATACTCTGGAAGGGCCTTGCCAGCTGTACCTCTACTTACAGCAGCGGTTATCAATCCAATGCATTCTGCTTTTAGGTAAGTTAGAAACGGATCATCAGAAAAATCTATCTTTTTTACTGATTCCAACAAAAGCTGACCCACACTGATATCCAGCGACAATTCTTTATCTTGAATGATTTTCAAAGCTCCATGAATGGCAACAGCAGAATTTGTCGCTATAGCTACGCTCCTTAAAGGTGTAGTTAATTTTGAAAACATTGACAGGTTTAAACTCTCTATCACAGAATACTGGATTTTTGCATTCAAATATGGGAAGACTAAGGAAAATATTTCCATTGAAGAATCTATTAGTGACGTAGTGATTCTAGGTCCGTATCTATCTCTCCCAGAATACCCTCTAGAACCATACAGCATGATCAGATAATCCAGGCACAGAATTGGCAAAATAGGTTTTGTGATTTCATCTTCAAAAGGTTGGTACCAACAGTACTTCCTCGAGAAAGTATTCTGACCAACTTCAAATTGTGGCATTTTTGGGGACTTGATAGTTAGCTCACTAACGGCAGAAGATGATATTTTACTTGATAGACCGAAGGCAAAACCATCATTTTGGCAAAGTAAAGTATTTACAGAGGGATGCATAACATCTTCCTTACCGTCATCTTTTGATGGTTTCTTAGTTCCCGCCTTCTTAATTGCATCCAATCCTGGAGAAACAGATTCACCGTAAAGATTGGGATCTGAGAAATTTTTCACAATAAGAATCAACAGGGAACTATTGAAATCTTTTTTAATAAATTCGTTTATCCTCAAATAGACTTGTAACAACCTATACTCATTAATCAATAATGCTTTATCTATGCTATTCGATTTAACAGTCACAGAATGGTTATAATTGGAACATTTGGTTAATAAATATGACACTTGTTTGGCAATATCTTTCTGAATGGTTACATTACCCAAGTAAGTCAGAAGGCATACTAAGGAATGGTTCCTAATCTCGAGATTCTTGTAAAGTTCGTCTTGATCATGGTGTGTAAAAGTATGAGTAAGTAATACTTTCCAGAATAAGAACAATTGAGAAGATTGCATTGATAGATACTGCTCGTCCTTGTAATTTACTAATCCAATAAGTAAAATCCAACAAATCAAACCCTTGTAGTACATGGAGGAATTAGTGGAAGTTGTATGATTTTTGATAAAAGAGGTGGCGAAGATAGTAATTCTCATGATAAGTTCGTAAGACACGTAATCCTTATCGGCACACTCAATTAGACTAGCTATTACCAGAGAGCGCCCATGGTTAACGGAAAAAGGGAAGTTTTCTTCCAATTCAAAATCGTTAGATAATTCTGTTAGTTGAGATTCGATGGTTTCACTTAAATATTCTCGGAAACTCATCAAAAAGGTTTTCAAAATCTCAACAGAGTGAATTCTAACGATAAATACGTCACAAGTGCTCAACTCTATTAATTTATGCTTTATTTGTTGGACGATATGTTGCTCATTACCAAAAGATGATGAAAGAGCACAAAGTAAACGACGTACCAATTCCAGTTGAGTCAAAGTCAACCATTGATTTCCTAGTGTCCCATTTATGGCGAATCGAGAATTTTCACGAGTTTTCGAGTTGCCATTTTCCTGTTCTTCAATACATCCCATTATTCGGAAAAGAATTTGGCTCTTGGACGAATCCCATATCCTCGGTAAGAGAATGTCATGCATATGCTCAAAATATCTGAGATATCTGGATGAAGTCTCCATACTTATGTTCTGAGCATCTGGACGGTCAAAGATAGCGCTACTCAACGATCTTATAATTTCCAAGTAATTGGTACCACCAAAGAAATTGCTATCGGCGGCTGAACACAATCCAATAAAATGTATGATGGATTCAAAACATCCGGCCTGCAGTTCTCGTTGTGTGCTTTGACTAAAGATTTCTGCATATATTTCCCATACCTCAGGTAATGTAACCAACTTTTTTATATTGAAAAAATGAAACAAGACTTCTGCTATCGATCTAGCGGTATAAGTCCTTGTATGATCATTGGCCAATCCGAACATACCCCATTCCCTTTCACTAAATTTGGCACACAATGTGGTCTTCAGATTATTACCGTGATCCTTAATGAATTGATCTTGTTTCAAATAATTTGACCAAATTTCAATAATACTCGAGAGAAAGTCTACTGGATAATCTTCTTGATCAACTTGAATACTTTCAATAATAACCTTGGATAGTTTGGCGAATTTCCCATAGAAAGTGTTACTAGAGGGCATATTTTTCGTATTCTTCAAAATGGCGGCATGCAATTGCAATATCGAAGTCATATAAGTAGCATGGATATATTTGGTCTTCTCTAACATCTTCTTTATATTTTTGAAAATGCTTCCTGATACTAATGGTCCTAATGCAGATATTCTATTACCAAAACTCTCAAAAAATTGAGTTAAAACAGTACATGCTAAATCTTTAACTGGTGAAAAAACGTAGGTCTTTTTAGGATTGGATTTTTTCTTCTTTTTATCCTTATCATTTGCATCTTGTTCCATTTCAAATTTAATAGGTTCTTCTGCTAGTACATTTGCCAGTAATTCAGATGCATCGTAGATTTTACCTGGGTGTGTATTTTCTAGGCGTGTCAAACAAAAAGTGTACAACTGGGCCACTCTGATGAAGACGTAGTGCGAATCGACAGTTTTTTCCTCCTCTACATTAGCCAGATATCGTACGAGTTGTTCTAAATTGTCATTGACTTCAAACAATCTCTTTGTATACTCATCTTTCTCTTCATAATTCTGTCCCTTGTAAAGATTGTCGAAATTGTTGCTAACCCATGAGAGAAGATCATGTCTTTTCTTCTCAGAAATTGAAATGATTTCCACCAGGCTAGAACCGAGCATTCATAAATAATTAAATGATAATGTTCAAAAGATTGGTCTCTTCCAATATTACTTGATCTCTAGACCTTGTTACTTCAATGTTTAATGAACTTTGTTCGATCCCCAATAACACTACGCGAGAGCGTCTAAAGGCTCTAGTAAAAATCATAGCACACGGATAATGACATGAGCACGTAGATCTTCAAGGGTGTCGTATTTGAACAACTCTTATTCTGTCGTCTTGCCACTTAATGCGTGTTTCACTACGTTGGGCGATGTTCTCTGCCGGGAATAAATTGTAATTCAAAATGAATTTTGAAAAAGAAATGCGCAAGCCCGGAATCGAACCAGGGGCTCATCGATGGCAACGATGAATTTTACCACTAAACCACTTGCGCTGTTTAATATTGATGTTCTTCTTTGTAAGATTCTTAGTTATGTTTAATCGTTTTTGAGCAAAATTAATTGTATATCAAGGATTATCAAAAGAACAACCTTTTCTCTAGAAACCATGCCATTGCCTACCATAACCTTTAATCTTCAAAACTTCTTAGCGACCATTTTGAGTTTTTGCTCGACATACATCCAATTTATGTCTTGTTCTATATCAATTGCTTTTGGGTGAAAATCCCCACATAAAATCTAATTACACGTTAAAGGAGTACACCTACTTAATAATTTCAAAGAATACTTATATGAAAAATCATGTTTCCAATTCTTCTAATACAGGATTTCCGAAGCCTATATCACCTAAATCCATATCTCCTGGTAAGAAATCTTTTAACAACCTATCCAAATATTCATCACTTTCCATATTGAAAAATTTCAAATCTTCAGGCGTAACATCAGGTTCTCTTGGAGTCACTGCTGCAAGTGCTTGCATTGAAAGTTCAGTCATCTTATGATTAAATTCTTTGAAGATTGAATTCAAAACATTAAAGGATCTTTCACCAGCCTGTGTGCTATTTTTTAAACACATTAGAATATCAACACCTAATTCACAATCCTTTTGCACATCCAAACCATTGTTTTTAGCCAATGAAATGTCCAACAAATGTTGGTAAAACATGAGACAAGTAACACTGTAAAAAATTGTATGCACAGAAAACCAGTATCCACTACTCAGAAGATTGTTTTCAATCATCTCATGAGCTAAATGAATCACTTGATGGGAAACTTCGATACAATTCCACGCAATCGAGATTTGGAATGAATAACGTGGAGCTTGATCAGGCTCAACCGCAATGTAATGGACAAATGGTTTACACATCAAAATTCTTGCCAAAAGATAATCCATGTATAACAGTTTACAAGGCTTCATGTAGTAATCCCGTTCAGTATCATCTAAAAATTCATAGCCTGGTTTCAACTGTAATGGTAGTTGCAATAACCATTGATCCAAATCGTTTTGCAGAGATAAAATGTTATTATGGGTGCCTTCATCCCATTTTAGTACTGGGTACAACGTATCGTGAATTCTCGAAAGTATTAACATCAATTTTGTATGCTCATTGTTCATACCGGTACTACTGAGCTTACCCCAAGGCTGATCTATACATCCTTGATTCGTAATATTTTCATCATCTAAATCCTTTGGTAGTTCCATATTAACAGTTTTTTGAGAAATCGACTGCGGTAACCCCATAATACAATTCATATAGATATCAACTTTGTAAACCGTCCAAAATAATCTTTTCTTGGATTCATCTTCAATTGGTGTAGGCCCCATTAGTGAACTCTTTCTATGCAAACCCTCAGCTATAGCCGCACGTAATGCAATCCCCATATACGAATAACATCTTTTTAGATTACCTGAACACTGTAAAAACATCGTCAACATGAACATGGTTTGAATCGAATACACATCCGTAATATTGGTAACATCCAACATGGATTTTGCCGCCAGAAAATAACTTTCACCTTCATCTTGATAAAATTCCCTTGTACTAACATCATCTTCTTGTAAGTCCTCCTTGGCGAAGAGTGCCCCCACTGCTAAAATCGCATAAATCAATGGCCTAGCCTTTGATTGTTCCTCAGTAAAGTGTTGGCGTTGGTCCTCTTGATATTCGTAAAAAGAATCCAATATTCTAACAATTGAAGGCCTGTGGTAAAATCTAAACAAAACGCAGGCCCTACTCCACGATTCCCACAGCAGTTTCAAAGCAACATCTCTTGGTGGCAGTGGTGCCAGTTCTTCCGATTCCCCAGCAGCTAATACAGTTCCTGTCGTTAGCCTTCTTCTATCCGAATATATACATTCGTTCTCGGAATTCTTACAAAGTTTACAGGGCTGCTGGCCATCACATTTCTTCTTCTTCAGCCTGCAGTTATCACACGCATGAGAAACTCTTAGTCTCTTAGGCCTTAATTTTTTCGTTGAATTATCCATGGAAAGAACTAAAACTTTAGGATTCATCTTCTTATAAGGGTTTGAGAGGTATTTTTGCTTATGCTTATAGTTGTACTTCTGATTCTGTTTCTTGTGGGCTTTCAACTACCCTGGTCTCCTTTCCCTTATTCTTTTTGATAAGAGTAGTAGGACCGGACTCGTATTGAAAAGATTCGTACCAACTGTATTTCCTACGACTAGCTTACACTCAAAGGAACTAGGCACGGGTTCTCACTTACCTTTGTTATATTATAATGTACATTATCTGAACATTATCTGAACATCTCCATTTTTTCACTACAGGGAAACTGAGCAATGTTAAAAATTGAATCTAACTGCGTTTGAGGAAATTCTCAGCAAGCCCTAAAGGGAAAAACCCTTCTAAGCGGAGAAGGAAAGTAAAGAAGGAAAGAACAATGGAAAAATGCCAAGAGTAACAGGGTCCTAACTGAGGACCGAATGGCTTATAGTTAAAATAAGATAAATCCAAAACCTTTGTGTTCCCGACCGAAGTCCGAAGGGCTTTTGAATTTGCAGTCAGCTAAGACGACAACCCCACGCCATTGTAATTACAATTGTCATTGCAAACAGAACCAATTAGAGCAGTCTCATCTTTGTTTGATCTGTTCACATTCTGTCAGGCCTTCTTATTTCTGTTCCGGGAGATTCTGAAGTCTGATTCTTAGTCTAGTTTTTCATCTCCCTTTGTCCATCTCATTACATGTGGTACCGATTGTAGCATCAGTTAGTACTACTGGAATTGGCGGCAGCATTAATAGTTCTTGCAAAGAAAATGGAATATTATGCAAGGGAGGACCAGAGAGAGATCTCTATTGATCGGCTAGACCAATAACAACAGCAGTAGTAATGATAAGAGTCAAATTCAATTCAGTTAATATTCCAATGCAGTAGTATGGATTGTCAATGGTATCTTCCTTACTATTACGGTTCTCCTTAGCTTGTGCTGGTGAATCTGGCAGTACTGTACCAAATGGGAGCATGTGTATATGTATGCTAGAGCCATCATGATAGCCATGCTGACGGGGACGGGCCTCCAGTTACTTAGTGAGCCTGACGTTTACATAGCTCTTTCAGCAAGTTGCAAACTTCCTTGAAACTAAGTCAACTGATTCAAAAGGCAGTATTTTTTTTTCCTATACATTGCATTCTACGATCAAACTCAATTAGGCTGAAATCCATCCGGTGGTTATATACAGGGATCCATCGTCTGGATGCACTAAGGTCAAATCAACACCAAATCATTCATACTCTGATTGTTTCAATTGTGTTAACTTGATTGAGAGTAGCGTTTCGACTTTCCTTAAACAACGGAAATCGATGCGAATACAATTCCAAGATCTGCTGTTGATGCTTCTAATACACCCAGTATTGTTGAAGCTAACTAACTAAAGAATTGATTTATGGAAGGCCACGACTATACAACTGAACGTCTATTTAAGAGGTAAATGAAACCAAATCCATTAGAAATTGAAAATATGAGATTACATCCGAGGCTACTTGAGTTAAAGGATAAGCTAGTCCAAATCAAGACTCGATACATACCCTCGGAGGAAGGGAACCCTGGCGTAATCATACATGTAAATTAGCATTATTATCGTTATATATGTGTCCCCAACATTCCATACACAAAGGCATGCTTCTATCAGATATTCTTTGAGAAACGCTTACTGATGAGCTCATTCAAACTGTGACCTTCAGGGCGAGCGACTTTACGTTCATAGGAGTAATAACTGAGGGTTCCAATGGCAATGGCAAACAGCGGATCTGCGATTCTGCCTAGAAGGTAAGGAGCTTGGTTCATCTTTATGAATTCTTATGGCGTCTTCTCTTGATTTTCCTAAATAGTGAGGTGCATTACTTGAAAGTCTATATGATTCATTTTTTGACCATGCACGTTAAAAAATACACCATACTGTAAATAATACAAGAATAATAGGATCATGAGTATAGATTTGAATAAAGATATCGAAAGCACCTTTCAAGGCCATTTAGTTCCTTGCAAAATTAGGTTCACAAATCCAACAAGCGAATTAAAGGATTTTAACGATAACCATTCCATTAGAGGCAGAGTAGTGGAAGGTAAACAGGTGTCAGATTCAGCACTTCTTATGGAAGGCGAGAAACCAATAGCTCGAGGATCATTGTATAATTACGAACGTGAAGGTAATTCGAAACGTTTAATTCAGGAAATGGAAAAGTGGGATGAGTTTCTTAGAGTCAACAATGCTATTCACATGTAACAAAGACCAGAATATGTCTAACGGTACTACTACTACTACTACCACTACTACTGCTCCTGCTATCAACAATCACAGAGGTATGAAAAGAAGTGGCGAACAAAAAGAACTACAACAATTTTGTAAAAAGCCGAAAACTTTGGGATTCACACATTTCATACTTACCATCCCACATGAATTACTACTGCTGATTTTATCTCACCTTTCTCGCCGAGATCTCATACAAATTTCATTGGCTTCAAAGACTGTACGTCACATTTTAAGTCCGTATCTATTCTCCCAAGTTAAAGTCTCGTGGAGAGATTTAATTTCAACGTGGAATCAAAGGAATATACCAGTTAATATTACTAATGTGCAACTAATAGAAAAATTAAGACTAACTACATGCTGTTCTAAAAATGAATGGACGTTCCCCTTTGCTGAATTATTTAAACATAACAATTTAACCAGTTTAGAATTATGCACATCTGGTTCAACCAATTTTTTCAAATATAGTTCAGGTGGTTCACAATTACAAGTATTAGAAATTCATGCGGTGAAGCCAGGGTCTATATTTAGTATGGAACATTTGGTACCTTTTCAAAAACTGCGAAAATTATCACTAAAAGATTTTGAAATCGATGCATTTGAAGAAGATGAAAAATCTTGCCCCCATTTATCTACACTAGAATTGGATAATTGTACTTGGAGATACCCATTTCAGTTGGAAAGTTTTGGTCGTGATAAAATTGATTCACTAACTCTAAAATATACAAATCATTTTGTGATTAGTGAAAGGTTTAAAATGTTTCTCAATGGCCCTCATTTCAGAAAACTTCGTCACTTATCAATCTCTAATTGGGAGAGAAATTTAAAATTAACGTTGTCGGTCCACATAATGAGACTCATTGAATCAATACCGACCCTACGAACTCTACAATTAGGTGGGAATATCTATAACGAAACTTTGAATAATTTCACAAATGCAGACTGGGAAAATTGTATTAAATATGTGGGGGTTCGAGATGTTAAAGTTTTTTATTCCAGTTTTTTGAATTGATTCGTAGATAAAATAAAATTATAATATAAAAAAATATTCGCATTTACATTATTACACAATCTTTCAAACCTAAACCATACATCACCTTTTGAACGTCTCTTTTCACACGTACCCAATCACTTCTTCTTTCAACAAATTCGTAAATTTCTTCCTGTGAAAATATTCCCTTAAACCTATTTACATCGCAAATCATTTTACCCAATTCTTTTGAATCTTTACCCGAGACAATGTACAACTGACCGACATTTTTAAGCGCCACGAAAAGAGGTACTACTCTCTTCTGCCTCAACTTGTAAGCGACAAAATCGTAATAAAAATTTAGATCACAGATGAGGAAAATAGCACCTTCAGCTGATATTAGACTTTTCTTAATATGCTTAACAATCTCGTTGAAAAATCTTTCAGCAATTTCTTGTTGATAAACATCTATTGTTCCTTTATCAGTAGCACCAGTCAATAAGAAACAATGGTTAGATAAAAGCTCCACGATCTTCACAGCACATTGTGTAGGATTTATTTCTCTTTGTGCAGATTTCTCTGTAGGGTTGAAATCTTCAGGTAACTGGGTTGTATTAAATACAAACTCGACCTCATCCATTAATTTGTTGATACCAATGTTCAAACCTTCCGCCACAAAATCATCTAACATAGTCTCAAAATTTTTCTTTGATTGAACTACATCGTTGAGAAAATCTCTATTTTTATTGATGATATTTTTATGAACCAATTCGTTCTTGTAAAAAATTGATGTCATTTGTAGGATAATGTCACCAATATTTATCAATTCTGTGAATTGGACTAATGGTTCCACTTTGGTCTCAAATCCTTCTAATTTCAATTCAACTCTTTCCACATCGTTAGAGTTGTATTTTTTCAAAAGATCTGTAGCCTTTTCAAAACCTGGTTTAATATGGTGATTACTCAATTGATCGATAAGAGTCTTGAACAACTCTTGACATTTTGATTTCACAATTTCCAAAACATTTTCTAAAGTGTGGAACCTATACATCTCTTCTGTCCTATTCTGCGCATCTTGGATCATTTCACAGCAAAGATCAAGACTCACCAGACTCTTTATGTTTTGCAAATTGTTTGTGATCAGATTGAGATTATAGGCCAATTGAAGTTGTTCTTGCTTTTTCTGGCTTTCACTATTGGGAATTCTCAACATTTTGGCAAACGTACTTAAAAAATCATTT
Organism: Zygosaccharomyces rouxii; assembly: GCF_000026365.1. Classification (NCBI taxonomy): domain Eukaryota; kingdom Fungi; phylum Ascomycota; class Saccharomycetes; order Saccharomycetales; family Saccharomycetaceae; genus Zygosaccharomyces; species Zygosaccharomyces rouxii. The sequence goes on along the minus strand of NC_012992.1, from coordinate 1,414,175 downwards.
TTATCATCAGACATGCTTTTCTTCTTTTTGCTTTGATCTCTTAAAGAGTTGTAAATCTGTTCATTTGTTTCCTTTTCCCTAGACGCTACTTCCTCTTCATATGCTTGAAATTTCAAGGAACTTTGCCGTTTCAATTCACGCGGTTGTAATTCCAAATAATCTATTATTCTGGGCTCCAGGTACATGTTCAAGAAATCTTTAACAACTTGATGGAAAGGAGGCCCCCCATTTTTTGACTCTTTTAATTCTGTGCAAAGTTTTTGAAGTACAAGGAAATAAATTGTTGGCATATATCGCAGTCTGGAATCATCCGCTTCAAACAATTCATTGAAAAAATCAAGCACATTCTCTTGAATGAACCCTTCAATAAATTGTAAAATGACAGGGTATTTGTCTTCAAATAGAGTATCCACCATTTCAATTTTATCGTTTAAGTAATCTCGGAAAATATTTAGTGATTTTTCAAATAATTCATAATTTAAAATTCCTCCTTCGTCGAAAACCGTCTTGGGTGCATCTACCTCTGTTGCAGGATCAGTCTTGGATTTAAAGAATTCTACTGCATTAGTCTCTTCATGACATTGTAATAATACATTGATAAATTTCCCGACAGTTTTATAGTTTTTGGATGAATAATTAGCTTCCATCTCTTGTAAGACAGAATTCACAAAAATCTCCTTCAGAATCTTCAAATTTTGCTCTATCCTGCAAAACTGATCCTCATCATTGCTATTGGACTTATTGTACCTGGAAATGTAGTTAAATATCTTTACCTGGATCAACGGATCTTCATCATACTTGGCTGGAAAAAAATGAGTAAAATTACTGTGATACAATTTCATGCAATACGGTTGGAAACATCGATGATATTTGATATAAGTCTTCTTGGCGTCCTTAGTGGTAAAGGTGCGAATATTATCAAAAATGGTGACGGAATCATAGTTTCCACCATCTTCATCATCAAACGATATAATATTTTCGTTTTCATTCTTATTCGTAACAACTTCGTCATACACTTTTTTTAAACCCATGGCTACTAATTTGGATTCCCAATATGCATCATCAGTGGGGCCAGCTAACTGATGATCATGCACTAGCTTATTCACTGATCGGAAATTCACATAATCCTTAGCGTTTAGATCATTAGCAATCTCAACAACAATTCTGCTGACCTTAAGCAAGTCTTCCATACTTGATGGTCCCTCAAAAGAAGGTCAATGCCCTTTTTTGTGCCTTTTTCCCCATCCAAAGGATCCAAACATTGAAGTTTTTCCACCTTAAATGATTTTTTGAGACCGCTATCAACTATTTTGAAAGTCGAAAAACCTTTGATGACCTCTGAAGGAGCAACACATACCAATACAAATAGACTCTTGTAACTACTAATGAATATTCCAGATGGAATTCCAGTGCCTGAAGATGCATCACTGAAAGAAACGATTACCAAGACAGCCGCCTATGCTAAGCAAAATGGTCCTTCATTTGTAGAAAAGTTGAAAAATGACGATAGATTCTCATTCACAGATCCTGATAATGAATATTACGAATATTTCCAGCACATTTTGAGTTACGATACTGATAAAAGCTTACTACCAAGAGAGCCATATCCGTTTTCCTTTACCAGTTATGATAAGAATTTATCACCTAGAGATTTGGAAATCATCAAGGCTGCAGCAGCATTCTGTGTTGCCAATGAAGATTTGAACTACTTAGATAAAATGAGACAGCAATTTGGTAGTAATCCACAATTTGGATTTTTAAATCCTGATCATTCCTTAAACGAGACTTTTATCCATTTTATGAATCAATACAAGCAAGTAAAAAAGAATACTCTGGATCCACCAGCATTTGATTATTTGAACGAAGACTACAAGAGTGTGATTCTGCGAAGGAGTTTCCAAAGAGCTGAATATAGAGAATATGCTAAGGAGTTAGAGAATGAAAAGAAACAGGTTTCCCGATTACAAAAGATCCAATTTTCTGCATATGATTGGACCAATTTCAAAGTAGTACACACACTAACGCTGTCAAATACAAGTAACGAACCCTTGAATTTTGCCGAGTTATCTCTAAGGAGAATTAACAAAACTTCTGAGATACCGTTGTTTAGCGGTAAGGAATTTTCAACAAATACTGAAACGACGAAGAATAGAAAGAGAAAGGTGAAAGCCGCCGGTGAGACAAGAATCAAAAGGAGAAGGGCTGATGAAAATAGCAGAGATATTCAATGCCCCATCACCCATAAGATGATACCAGAGGACAAATTCGATAGGCATCTACAAATCCTACTGGGTGACCCTCATTATAAAACGGAAAGAGAGAAGTACAAGGCGAAACACAGACTCACCAACTTGAGTTCCGATGAAGTCTTTGAAAACATAAAGAACATTGCGAGAAATACAACAGGTTTGTAGCATATGTAGGAGAGGAAAGAGAGAGAGAGAGAAAAAAAAAAAGACAATTGCCTTGTGGAGGCCTGTATTGTAAATTGACGCCCACGCTATGTAATTACTAGTCATTTCCGATCATAAGAATATTAGATTATCGGCTGACTAGTGCGCCAAACATCATTGTAAAAATTATGATTTTACCTTACTTATAAGTTGGTCCTCGTTATTGAACTTAGGTTCATTATAGTTTGTTATATAGTGAAAAGAAAGTTTATCAGACGTTTTAGTAAGTTATAAACTACTATAACTGCTCCAAAATCAGAACTCGTCCTCGTTAGCTCAGTTGGTAGAGCGTTCGGCTTTTAAGCAAGAACGAGGAACCGAAATGTCAGGGGTTCGAGCCCCCTACGAGGAGTTCAATTTTTTTGTAAATTGAATTACCACAAATTTTGTTTTGTTGCAAAACCCACTCATGATACAAAATACATACCAAATACCAGTCCTGAATCTCTTTGACCCTTCTGTGGTATCTTACACCATATGTTTCAATGTTTTATTATGGCTATTCGTTGCTAGCGTGCGGCCGAGAATGTCCGGGTGCCTCTCAAAATTCACCATGACTTTAATGGGCATAGGCGGAGAGGTAAACATTAAAGATCGAATACGAAAATTAATAGTGATCGATGGATAAATTGATTGTTCATGGATATCAAAATTGACTTGAAATACTCAGATAATTGAAATTGCTAGCAAATTGGTTTGAATGTGCTAAAATCCATAATATAATAATAAGAATAGCATGCTGTACATTAACGTAAACAACATTTTTTTCAAATCGTACTCTGTGGATCCACTTTCAGGACATGCAATCTATGTCTTTGATTCAACTTATTTGCCGTCATCTGAGGAAGTCGGTGACAAGCAAGTTTATGATCTGCTCATCGACAAATTAATGGATAAATTAATTGCCAAGATTCCATCAGCACCATTTATACTTGTAGTATTCTCATCAGGTTTCCTCCAGAAAAAGATTAGTTGGGTCTATGGAATAAGAATGTTCTCCAAATTACCAAAAGAATTGCGTGCCTGTTTACAAAAAGCGTATATCGTACACGAATCCTTTTTTATCAAAACGGTTTACCAAGTTTTAACCAATGCCCTAAATATTAAGAACTTGGGTAACACTGCACTTTTAGATTTTAGCAGTTCTAAAAACAGCTTAGATTCTTTACAAAATGCGACCATTATCCATGTGGCTGATTTGACCGATCTTTCAGCCCTAGTTGATATTACGAGATTAAGGATATCGCTTAATGTTTACCTTTACGATTATCAATTTAGTGAATACATCGATGTTCCTCGAGAGTATTTCGATAGGCTATCATCATTAGGAGCTAGACAATACAGACAACTGATATTTGATAAGATATTCAAAAGGTTAGAACTAGATGCGACAAAACACGAATTGGTATTCCAAAAGCCAGGCTCATACAAAAGAGTAAACATTTTATTGGACATCATCGAAAGGAACAACTATATCGATCTATCACAATGGGACATTTATGCACTTGCGAGTGTCTTCCTACATTTTTTAAAGCATAAATCATTGCCACTGATACCAATTGATTTCATTGCATTACCAATTAGCGATGATTTTGAATACACATATACCACTTTTTGTTCGATGGTAAAGCATAATCAGTACTATGACCTTTTAGAGACTGTTTTCCCCTTATTCATCGCGCAATTGGAACATAGTGATGTAACCAAACATGACCCAAGGACCTTGAGTAAGGCCCTATGTCCACAGTTGTGTCAGGAGAAAATATCCATGATAAGTGCAGATAGATTGGCCATAGGGACTAGATTCATTAGAAACCTTTTAGAACACTTCCCAGGTATTGTACAGCGCATTGATAGAGCAAGAATGGGGAGAACAAAGGCACCTTCACCAATTAAAAGAGTGGACAGATCCAGAGAGGAAAGACTACCTCGTAAATCGTCCAGTTCGAACTCAGCTCCACAACCGCCAAGACCAAGAAAGTTATTTAATGACCAGGAAAAAATTCCAAAAGAACAAGAAATACAAGAACCAAAACCAATAAAACCTATAAGACCAATTACAGTCTTTGATACGAACAAGATGCCTACAGTGGAAAGATTAGCGCCATCGGTTCCACAGGAAAAGCCACAATCGCCACAAAAACGTTTATCCTCCGGAGATGTCTCCTCTAAAAATACCATCGACTCTAGAGAAGACCTAAGTTCCTCATCTACCATGGTAAACGAATTGAACAACAGCAACAACAACAACAACAACAATGATACCGATAACAATAATACCATACCAGCCTTAAGACCAAAGGAATCTGTCGAAGATCTGGCATCAAGATCTACCTCTTTGAGCGGCAGTACAGATACCATCAGCCAAATGGTCACGGATAACCAATTGGGAGACACAAATAACGAGAGCGATACCAGTGCGTCCCAACTAGCATTTGATGACAAAAAGGTCTCATTACAAAAATCAACATCAAAATCAACATCACCACCACCACCTGCTCCAAAGATAATTCAATTCGATAGAGAATTACAAAGTAAAAGACTAAATCACGTTAAGAATCAGAATACTAAATTTTCTCACGAAGGTTACTCAGATATTAAAGCAGGTAGCAAGGTGAGTAAGCTTGCAGCATTATATGAGGAAAGATTACAGGGTTTACAGGCCATTGAAGAGATTAAAAAGAAGGACAACCTTAAAGGGCTGTAAAGAGGACGTATACGATGTACAACATGAACGTAAATATATACATGCATACACAGTTTGGGTAATCATACCAAGAATAGAGTACGATGGGTATCAGTCACCCCAGAATCCATATATGTAGAGATTCGATAGTACTGTATTTCACAATACTATATGTACAGTAAGATACTTATCGCTGTTATTGTACTTTCTATCGCAAGACACGAAAAAGACAGAGACGCGTCGAGTGGCAGAAACGGAAAAACATCTTGGATCTATATATATTGTGCAATAGGGATCAAGTATTCAACTCTCGGATTAAAGAATAATTGAAAAAGTCTACAAAGCCCAATTTAGTACGTTATACTTTGAACAACTACTTGTCAATATTCCTATTACCATCGAAACTCTAACAACTGGAAGTAGTAGAGATTAGACTCAATTGAGAGGAAAGAAACAAACGAAGAAAAAACTAATAGTTTAGTTTAGTCCATTGCTAGAGGTAGAGAATATTGAGCATAGAACGCTTATCGTTCGAATATACTCAATCCGGTTTATTTGGTCGATAAGGTTATGGCATCGAGACTCAATACAGGGACACAACCATTGTTTATGAGAAATGATGCTGACTACGCTTCACCAACTAGGAGATCTTTCCAATTCCCCAGACGATACAGTAATAAATCCTCTACGCATTCGTCATTCTCAAATCAAGTCGAAGAATCATTGCATACAGTGGGAGACGATGTGCAACCAGCAACACCAGAAAGATTTGTCTTTTTACAAGATTTTAACAATGATGACACGCCAGTGGTGAATAACAGTAACAACAGACAGTTCTTGGATGAAGATGCCGTTACTCCCCTGATAAATCAAGAGGTACATGAAGAAGAAGGTGGTGGAAAACAAGGTGAGTATTATATGACTGAAAGTGTTTACTCGGAGTATGATAATACATCGGACAATATAAGCAGTGAAAATGAAAATAGTACTAGTGAACCGTTTGCAGGATTGGGAATAGATGGTGTCAACCGTAGCGGTAGCGTTTCATCCTACGTGGAAACCGCAAAGGCTGCTCCTATTATATCATCCAAAACTTCACCTGTGAGAGCGATTAGAACTTCAGCTATTATAAATGGTAAAGGTAATTCTAGTCCCTTTAAGGAGCCAAACTATATTTCTGGAGGTGCTACTAATAATAGTATTGGAAAATTAGATACACATTTTCTAAACAACAGTAAAGAGTATTCCAGGTATTCAATCATTTCAGGTGAAACATCGACGGCTCCACTATCATTACCAAATGATAAATTTACTGAGGCAAAAGAATTTGAAGGTGATCAAGAGCATGTTTCTGAGTCTGAGCTTGAAACCGAGGCTTCAGATTCTGACCTTGCTAAGTGGGATGCAGTGGAAATTCCAACTACGAAAGTGCCGCAAGAATCACAATCATCTGTGGTTAATATGAGTAGAAATAACAGTAATATCCAAAGAAAAACAACTCTGAGAAAAAATACAGAATTGGAACTAGATGATAAAAATTTTGCTTACTTGTTTATTATTGCTATCCATTCATTTAATGCAAGGACTTTAGATAATCCAGATGATATTGCCATTTGCCTTTCATTTGAAAAAGGTGATGTTGCATTCGTACATACGGTTGATGAATCTGGTTGGGGAGAAGTAACCTTAGTTAGAAATAGGAAACGCGGTTGGGTTCCCTTTAACTATTTTTCAGATACTGTCAAATTTAATAGAGCTAAAGACAGTACTGAATCAGGAAACCAGCTTACGAATCTGATAGAATCAAGATCTCCATTACAAGCCTTGCTATCTGCATGTGCGAAGTTTTTACTACATCCTCAAGACACTCCAATCCCCAATTCGGATAAATTTACCTTTAACTTTAATCATATCAACACGGTGAAGGATGGCGTAAAGAAGTTACTTGAGAAAACCGAATGCGTATCCAGATCAGATGAATTAGTACGACAGAGCCCTTCAGTGCGAAAGTTAAGGAAACGATTGCTCGCAGATTGGTATAACCTTATGATAAAGGCAGATTATTACAAGTATAGCACAAATCCTGAAAATATAAGCAAACTGATGGATTTACTTTACAGAGTCCTCGAGCAGTCATTTTCCTTCTTTAAGGCTTGGGCTCAGGAGAAGACAGAGTTTGAGAAAGAAAGAACTGCCCAAATCAACAGTGAAAATACTCTCAAAGATTCAGAAAAACCAGCTTACATGCGTAATTCACCTATGCATTATTTAAGAGAACCTCCTTCAGCAATTGGACGACTTCAAGAGGTTTACGATTTATTATTTCTTTATGTTGGTTTAATTTTGGGTAGATTGGATCTGATAGAACATAATGCCAGCGGTAGTGAAATGTTAGAAGTCATTGTTCATCAAATGATAATTTTACTGAGAGAGTTATTGTATACTAGCAAATCATGCTCTTCAATCATCCAAGATAAATTCCAATATGCATACGATGATACCCTTCAAAGAAATTTGGATCCATTACTTTCGTTAGTTTCTGAATTAGTTTCATGTGTCAAGCTTCTAGTAGTAGACATCCTAAAAGACAATGTAGGTAAGGACATGGAACTTTTGGTCAAGGAGGATTTATACCATCATACAGATCAAGGTCAGAGGTTAATTTCTATCGTATCAAGCATGGCTACACTAATATCGAATACAGTATCAGGTTGCAATAGCTATCTACGGTTGATAGGTGATTTCCAATTAAGCGAAGATAGAAAGTATCTGGATCTACAAGAGATGAAGATCACTCCACAGAAGTTTGTTTCACATTGTACCGAAGGTCTGAAGAAAGATATTGACGAGGCCAGATTGAGTAGAGCCATACAGGAACAACAGCCCAACAGATCAGTCCAAAATCACAAAAGCATCGCTAGATTTTCCACCATACGTGCTGGTGATGGAGAGAAACTGGGACTTACTGTCGAAGGTGGTCAATTCTTACAGGAACTATTCCAGGATAGAAGACCATTCGGTAGAGATTCTAAGTTTGCACCATTCCAATTGAAAGACGGAGACGAAGACGTTGGTGATCACGTTGACGAAATTAATAATAAGGAAGCAATGCACAAACAATTGATGTTTAATAAGGAAGGTGCTTTAATTGGTGCTTCTTTCAAAGCTTTGGTGTACAAACTAACGGATGAAATTGAAAAGCCTGATGAATTTTTCACAGCAGCTTTCTTATTAAACTTCAGAAGTTTTGGGACCGCTTTGGATCTAATAGAAGCTTTGGTATCTAGATTTGATTTTTCAGATAAATCCATACGTTATGAATTTGGTGAAAAGAATGGTCAGTATTCATCTAGGGCTTCACGAATGAAAAATAGAAGGAGACTGGTTTGTCGTGTTTTCCTATTGTGGATGAAGACCTATTGGAATTATTATGCTGATTACCAATACCTTCCAACTTTGATCAACTTTTTCAATGAGGGTTTATCTGTTTTTCTTCCGTTAGATGCCAAGGAACTTCTAGAGACTGCTGCAAAGTTATCTGCATTAACACCATTTTCTGGTGAGTTTAGGAGGCGCTCCAGATCTCGTCATCAGCTGCAGCCCACTTCAACACATGAAGCAAGAACCTGTTCTATTTACTCTGACATTTCTGTCACTAGCGCAAGCAGTCGTAGATCTTCAGGTTCATTAGATCACCAGTTATTGGACGACCACGACTTAACCCGTATACCAAGTCAGAGTAGAAATTCCATGTCATTGCCACTTCCCGTCCTCAACTACGGAACTTCTTCTCTGATTTCTAAACGCAATATCCAAGACATGGAAAGATTGCTAATATCTTACCGACTAGTCACAGGGTATTCCACCTCTGCTCTAAACAAGTCCGCAAGCGATTTCAATCCGCAAAATGATACCCGTCTGCTAATTGCAGAATGGAATGAATTGGTTTCCAGTGACATGAGAATATCTCAACCCCTTGTTCACAATGACATGACCTTAGTGCAAATTAACGCATTGGAACTTGCCAAACAATTAACGCTGATCGAATCACAGCTTTTCCTAGCAGTAGAACCCTTTGAGCTCCTTGATGGAAATTATATGCCTAAAAAGCACTATTTAGGAATGGCTCCAAACGTCAAAGCGATTTTAAATTTTACCAATCAATTGTCCAACTACGTGATAGAATGCATTCTTTACCCAAACCTTCCCTTAAGGGAACGTACTTCTAGATTGAGAGCTTGGTTGAAGATAGCTCTTGCCACTTCATATTTCAGAAATTTCAACTCTCTGGCGGCTATCATGACGGCGCTACAAAACCATGCATTAACAAGGCTTCAGGATGTTTGGGATGAGTTGAGTGATAAGGAACTCGACTTGTATAAGTATCTCGCCCGTGTGGTTCATCCTAACAACAACTTCAAAGTATACAGAAAGAAGTTGAAAAAATACACTGAGGACTACAGATTCGGCAACACCAAACCTTCAAAGTCTCTAGTTCCCGTTGTTCCTTTCTTCAACCTGTTCCTGCAAGATTTAACATTTATCAACGAAGGTAATGCCAATTCAAGAGATGATCTCAGATTTAGACCTTATACCTTGATAAACATCGACAAGTACTTCAAGATTACGAAGACGATCAATATTGTTAATTTCTTTCAAGTGGACTATGAAAGCAATCCAGAAGGGTTTGATACGCTGGGTTCGTTTTTCAATATTGGAGACCAATTAGACCAAGATAATAGAAACATTAAACCTATACCCCTTGTACAAGAATTTATTTTGTATGAATTTTGGAGAGTTAATACCCTATTCAAGGAAAATAATGATCGTGGGTACCAATTAAGCTTAAGCTTGAAACCTCGTACTTTTCAATAATAAAATGCATTTGTTTTTTTGTTTTTTTTTCCTGCTTCTATTCCGTTTTATGACCCTTTGTAATGATATACATGTTAATTCTAAAAGTTCTATGGTCTATTGACTCGTTTTTACTTTTGATTCAACAGCTTATGGTAGTATCTATGGTGTCTGAAATTATACTACAAGTACTATTTCCCTTAATGAGATCATTAGTTCTAAATAAATAAAGTCCGGTAATATACAACTGAGACAAAATCAATCATTGTTGATTTCTGCTAATGTTACCAATGTAATTGATAGCGGATCCTGCCTTAAAGAATTCTATCTGGTCCTTAGACATATTGTGCTTGGCTTTGATGATGAAAGATTCACCAGAAGGCTTTGTTACCTTGACATCTAATTCTCCGCCATTATCACCCTTTTTAGCAACCATATCTACCAAGTTAACAGTTTCCAGAATATCACCAGAGCTAATCTTGTCGTAATCTTGTTCGTTGGCAAAAGTTAGAGGCAACATACCCTGTTTTTTCAAATTTGTTTCGTGAATTCTTGCAAAAGATTTAACCAAAATTATTTCACCGCCCAAGAATCTTGGTGATAATGCTGCGTGCTCTCTAGCGGAACCTTCACCGTAATTATGTTCAGCAACCACAGTCCATGGTTTTCCTTGATCCTTCCATTTCATCATTAAGCCTGGGATATCGTAAGCGCTGCCATCTGCATCATAAGCCTTATTGACTTCACCAGTTTCCTTATTTTGAGCACCAATCAGAGTGTTATAAGAAATATTTTCCAAGTGACCCTTGTATTTTAACCAAACACCAGCTGCTGAGATGTGATCGGTAGTACATTTACCTTCCACTTTGAGCAAAACGTTAGTCTTCAATTCCTTACCATTCCAAGGTTTAAATGGTTCCAAAAGTTGCAGACGATCCGATTCTGGAGAAACTTCCACTTTAACGTCCGGTTGTGGTTTAGGATCAGCAGCTGGATAAAATTCGGTTCTACCCTGTTCAAAGCCAGCTCTAGGTAGATCTTGCCCAACTGGGGGATTGAATTTGAAAGTCTTACCATTATCCAGTTTGATTGAATCAGTAACAGGGTTAAACTGAGCATTACTTGAGTAAATCATAGCGGTAACAATTTCAGGCGAAGTTAAAAAGTTCATAGTGTTTCTGTTACCATCATTTCTAGCTCTGAAGTTTCTGTTGAAGGAACTGAAGATAGAATTTGTTTCCTTTGAGGTCTTTGGAACATCTTGTCTATCCCATTGACCGATACATGGACCACAAGCGTTAGCCAAAACCGTAGCACCGTTATCGGTAAAAGTCTTAATCAGCCCATCTCTTTCCAAAGTTGCTCTGATCTGTTCTGAACCAGGTGTAACAAAGAATGGGATACGTGGCTTCAAACCTGCTTGTGATGCTTGTCTGACTAGATCGGCGGCACGAGTCATATCTTGGTAGGAAGAGTTCGTACAAGATCCAATCAAACCGGCGGAAATCTTTTGAGGCCAATCTTCTTTCAAAGTTCTTTCACCAAATTCTGAAATAGGTGTTGATAAATCGGGCGTGAATGGACCATTAACATGAGGCTCCAATTCGGATAAGTTAATTTCCACAACTTTATCGTATTGAGCTCCTTCATCGGCTCTTAGGAAACCGAATTCGTTTAATGCAATGTCAGCTTGATCTGCCAAAACCGATCTACCAGTGGCCTGTAAATATAGTCTGTGAGCTTCTTGGTAGGGGAAAGTAGACGTTGTTGCACCAATCTCTGCTCCCATGTTACAGATAGTAGCCATACCTGTACACGATAGAGATGATACACCTTCACCAAAATATTCAATGATGTAACCAGTACCACCTCTCACGGTAAGGACACCTGCCAATTTAGTAATTACATCCTTTGGCGAGGCCCAACCGCTGAGATGACCTGTTAATTTAACACCAAGAATTTTAGGAGCTTTCAACTCCCATGGAGTACCAGTCAACGCGTCAACGGCATCGGCACCACCCACACCAATGGCAATTGCACCAAGACCACCTGCATTTGGTGTATGTGAATCTGTACCTAACATCATCAGACCTGGAGCTGAGAAGTTTTCAAGAACAATTTGATGAATAATACCTGAACCTGGCCCCCAAAATTGAATACCATATTTCTCACCACAGCTCTGTAAGAAATCAAACACTTCTTTGTTTGTAGACATGGCTGTCACCAAATCCTCGGCTTCACCTTTCTTACCGACGATTAAATGATCACAGTGGATAGATGCAGGAACTGCAGTCTGTGAAAGACCAGTCGTCATGAATTGTAATAATGCCATTTGGGCTGAAGCATCTTGCATGGCAACACGGTCAGGGTTCAATTTTAAGTATTGCAAACCGCGGATATCTTGCAAATTGGAGGAGACAATGGATTCCTGTGGATCACATAAATGCGAGTAGAGAATCTTTTCAGCTAAGGTCAATGGTGCATCGTTGGTAATCTTTTTAACTTGACCCAAGTTGTCTAAAAGTTTCGAATAAGGTGGTACCTTTGATTTGAATTCAGATGGAACTGAAGGAAATTTAGCGTGGGTCGCCAGAGTCCTCTTGAGATTTACCCTCGAACAAGCAGATAACATGATGAGTGATGCTGTCAATCTACGTACAAAGGGTCTTCAATATACACATAAGCATAACAGTAGAAAAGCTTCAAAGGTCTAGTGATCAAGAACGCTTTTCATTAAATAGAGTCAACCAATGAGTACCATTTTCACTTTTTCACTATTTTTTTCCGGCGGAAAAGCCTACAAAATTCCAACGGAATTAATTTGACGTAAAAGTGCAAAACCTCGACAATGAGTCAGAAGATGGGTAGAACCAAGGAGTCCCCAGTGAAATCTGAATTAAGGTTGCAAAGTTCATGCAGAGGGAAGTGTATCAAAAAAATAAATGCTTCCAACCAGATTCGAACTGATGATCTCCACATTACTAGTGTGGCGCCTTACCAACTTGGCCATAGAAGCTACTTTCTTGTGAAATGGTGTTACAAAGTAGTAATTTCAGAAACGAATAAAATCATGTTCTTGAAACATTTTTTTTATCTTTTCTTTTTCTGAATTTGAAAGTTTCCCTAATAGTAATTCGAACTTCTGGGAGGTTCCCATATTAGGAACGATCAACACCCGAAAAACACCTTCACATCAATTAATTGAAAACGTGCTCCACAGTTAATTTATTTCTAATAATCACTGCCTACAATTTACATGTGACACAGGCACTAGCGTTATTATTATAATGAATCAAAATTTTTTTTCAATTCTTCCTTGTTATTACCGATGTGCATGTATAGGCCGACTCCATATATTATATTAGCTTACCATATCTTGGGTATCCACATTTTCACATAATTAAGAAGTGTACAACTTCTGTCATCACTGTCGCCAAGGCATTACTACAGGGCTTACCCGATTGTTCCTTACTGTGATTAAGTGTACTACGAAGAAATATGAGATTTTCACATTTCTTGCAGTACAACTCAGTACCGGAATGGCAGAACCATTATATGGACTACAGCCAATTAAAGAATCTCATCTACACTTTACAAACAGATGAATTAAGACTAAATGGTGAATTAGAAGATACAGAAAGCGGAAATGGTGGTAAATCAAAGGTCTTCGCTAAAAAATTGAAGAATAAACTTTTTTCCTCGAAAGCAGGCGGCTCCACTCCTTCTAATAATGCTAATGGTGGAGGTGGTATTTCTTCGCCACCGAAGAGTCCCGCATTGGAGGGTTCCAAACCTGGAAAGGGTCCTGAAGAAATGATCCAGGAGGAAACTTTTGAATTAGATGATCTGCATACCAACAGCGCAGCTGCAGCTGCTCAAGCAGGAGGGGGAAGTTCCCCAGGAATAGGAGTAGGTGCGCAGGGTGCCAAGAGTAGTCCTGTAAAAAGGTTCAGGGACAAGTTTTTCGAATCCCGTAGATCTTCATTATCCAGTGAAGGCAAAACACTTTTCAGTCCACAAGACGCCTTTTTGAACAATCTAGCAGAGGAGAAATTGAAAGTTGATGATTTTTACAAAAGGATGGAAACCAAATTTTATGAAAAATTTGATACTTTAGTCAAAGATTTAGAGAAAGGGGGCTTTTCACATAACTTTGGATCATTCTTCCCCGAGGAACTGCCGGAGGATGATGTTGAATTTACCAAATTGCCTCCTAATGCGGATAACAGTGGATTCCAGGACGTTGAATTGCCAGAAGGGGAATCTGGTGGAATGAGCATGGCACGCCGTGAAACAAGAGACACAAAGGATACGAGGTCTGATTATTTTTCAGAGGAAGATTTAGAGGATGACTATGACGATTTGGAAGCGCAGGATAATACCGCGCTTCTAAATACAAGCCAATTGGATGTGGAAACTCAAAAGAAATCTATTTTGAAGCAATCGATAACCTACCTTTACATTGATCTTTGCCAATTGAAGTCGTTTATCGAATTAAATCGTATTGGATTTGGTAAAATTACAAAGAAATTCGATAAGGTTTTGCATGCAACAACGAGAGAAGAGTTGATTCAGAGTGGAGTTTTTTTCGCGGATACTTACATTTTCCAACCACAGACTTTAACCGCATTAAACAGCAGGATTGCTCATTTGGTTGAATTTTACGCTATCATTAAGGGAAGACATGCATATTTGGAGGATTGCAAACGTGAATTGAAAAGTTTCTTGCATGATCACATAGTTTGGGAAAGATCAAACTCATGGAAGGACATGCTAGGTCTTTTGTCCCAAGAGAAAGAGCTGGAAAGTGAAACTGTTCAGGAGGGACGTTCTAAATTAGCACTAGAGTACAAGAAATTCAAATTGCCTAAATCGATTAGTATATGGAAGTGGGAGTTTACACATCTTTGGATCCCATCATTCTTTTTCACTTGGAAAGCTCTCAATATTTCCATCATTTTCATTTTCACTTTAATCCTGATGGTGGTCCCCACTTTGAAGGATAAGGCAGAGCATCGTTGTTTGGCATTGGTGGAATGTGTTGCATTGCTATGGGCCACTGAAAGTTTCCCACTTTTCACAACAGCTCTTTTCGTCCCCATGCTTACAGTTCTTTTCAAGGTGTTGAAAGACAATAACGGTAAAGTTATGAAGGCACCGGCTGCATCCAAGGAAGTTCTTTCGACCATGTGGTCTTCAACAATTATGATTCTTTTAGCAGGTTTTACCATGGCAGAAGCGCTATCTCAATATGATATAGCTAAGGTTATTGCATCCTGGTTATTATCCGCAGCAGGTACCAAGCCTAGAAATGTTTTACTAATGGCTATGTCCGTGGTTTTCTTCCTTTCTATGTGGATCTCTAACGTCGCAGCCCCTACTCTAACGTATTCCTTGATGTCGCCAATTTTGGGTGAATTAGATTGTACTGATCCATTTGCAAAGGCGTTGGTGTTCGGTGTTGCTATTGCCGCTGATATTGGTGGTATGGCATCACCAATCTCGTCACCTCAAAATGTGGTTTCAATGCAGTATTTGAAAACTTATAATATTGGGTGGGGTCAATTTTTCGCAACTGCATTACCTTGTGGTATACTTGCCATGCTTCTGTCATGGGTGGTTATCTTCACAACTTTTAAGGTAAATCGTACCAAATTGGAAAGATTTAAGCCTATTAAAGCAAAATTTACAATAAAGCAATGGTATATCATAGCCGTGTGTATGGGTACCATTCTGCTATGGTGTGTGGAAGGTAATGTAGAGCCTGCATTCGGTGAATCTGGTGAAATTGCTGTATTGCCAATAGTTCTTTTCTTTGGTACTGGTATTCTGTCGACTCGCGACTTTAACACTTTCCCCTGGAGTATTGTCACGCTTGCCATGGGTGGTATTGCGCTTGGTAAAGCGGTTTCATCCTCTGGTCTATTAGCAACGGTGGCTCATGCTCTACAAAGGAAAATCCAAAACGATGGTACCATGGCTATTCTTTGTATCTTTGGTGTTCTAATGCTTGTTGTGGGTACTTTTGTCTCACATACCGTCTCAGCTATTATTATCATTCCATTAGTGAAAGAGGTCGGTGACAAGTTATCAGATCCTAAAGCCGCTCCTATCTTGGTGTTTGGTTGTGCATTGCTATCATCTACTGGTTTGGCTTTGCCATCTTCAGGTTTCCCGAATGTTACCGCTATTTCCATGTATGATAAAAAGGGAGGTAGATATTTGGATGTCAATACATTTATGACAAGAGGTTTAGTGATTTCACTCATCGCATTCTTATGTATCATCACCATGGGTTACGGTATTATGAAGAGTGTTCTCAAGGGTGTGGATCAGCAGTAATTGTCACTATAAGAAAATTGTGATTATAGATGGATTTACATTTTCTGTCCTTCTTCGTTTAATGTAAAATATATAAGTGGAAAATACTCTAGTTTAAGGATAAATGAAAATTTTGGATAATGGGAAGATAAAGGTTTCTTGCCAAGTTAATGAAAAATTCTTCTTTTTATATTTTATATATTTTATCACATTCTGGTGGTTAATACCTTGAGAGGGCTCTTGAAATTCGTTACGCGAGTTAGTTGAAATTTGAAAAAAAAAAAAAAAAAAGAAAAATAAAATTGATGAAGTTATAGTGACATATTCTATTGTATATTGTTAAGAAAAGAATTGTAGACCCTTGTAATCTATCACTTATAAAAATGGTTGATGATTCAGGTGATAGCCATTCGATCCTTGAGAATGATGCGGTAGGTTCACCAAGGGAAAACACAATTGACGATGAAGCTTTCCCCACTTTGGAGAATCAAAGGAATATAATCACACAATTGGTAAATGAAAACCAAGAAAATGCAAAGGAAGGAGACAGCGTATATATTATCCCACAATTTTGGTATGCAAATTTTTTCGACCCTCAGACTATAGATCCTACCCAGCTAGGACCTATAGATACTGCGCTAATTTGTAGGGATTATCGGAATTTCATACTGGTTGAATACGATAAATGTCCCTACATTTCAATACCCGAACCTGTGTTTGTCAAGTTAGTGAATTGGTATGGTTTGGCTAATGACTCACAACCGGTGAGCACACATCTGGTTTATGATGAAAACCACAACTTAATTACAGAGTACAATCAATGCGTTTTCAGAGTACATCACTTGGTGGAAAGCGATCAGGATAGGCGACATGGTGGAGGTCTTAACAAAAGGGTGTCATATTTTGCAATCTCAAGATTATGTACAGTCAAACAGTTATCAATCAAGATCCTCGATACCTTTTTTGAGAGGGAATCAGATTTAGATGTTTCCAAGGCTAAATTCAAAATATGGTTCGTTAAGTATTCTGAGCAAGTTGGTTCCAATAGTATTCTAAATTCATCCTTTAAGCTGGATCCATTGCAATTTATGGAATTACCCCTCCACAGAAGAATCACCCCTCTGTTATTCCATCATACTTTGAAAGAAGTCGATATTCTGACGGGTGATTTCGTAGTGGAATTAAGGCAGTACAACAAGAACTATCATTGGCTTTCCAACTACTTCATGTACAATCAATTGACACCTTCGAGCGGTATTACTGGGTTATACAACTTGGGTAACACTTGTTATATGAATTCCGCTCTGCAATGTCTAGTACACATTCCCGAATTGAGAGACTACTTCCTTTACAATTGTTTTGAGGATGAAATAAACTGTAATAATCCGTTGGGGTACCAAGGATATGTGGCTAGAGCATTTAGTGGATTAGTGCAGAATCTGTTCGGCTGCAAGACTTTATCGAGTGGTTCTACGCTGACGCCGGCATATTCACCAACAGGTTTTAAAAGCACAATAGGTCATTTCAATAGTATGTTTTCAGGCTACATGCAACAAGATTCTCAGGAGTTCATAACTTTCCTTTTGGATGGGCTACATGAAGATTTGAATAGGATTGTCGATAAACCGTACATTGAAAAGCCTTCATTGTCCCCCGAGGATGACAGTAACGACTTCAATGTCATCAAAAGATTGGCAGAGGATACCTGGAAATTACATTTACAAAGAAACGATTCTGTCATCACCGATTTATTTGTCGGACTTTACGAGTCTACATTACAATGTCCAGAGTGTAATAACGTCTCCATAACATTTGATCCCTACAATGATTTAACTCTTCCTCTCCCCGTGAATACGGTTTGGCATTGCAAAGTTAAGGTTTTTCCACAGAATTCCCCACCATGTGTTTTAGAAGTGGAAATGGGTAAGTCATCTACATATCAAAATTTAAAGGAGTACGTTGCAAAGTATGCCAATATAGAACCAAGGAATTTGTATGGATGTGAAATCTTTAGTCACCAGTTCTACAACAATTACGAATCCCCAGAATCAAACTCTCAATTCTTACCCATTCAAGAGCTTATTTCAGAATCTGACGATGTAATATTTTATGAAATTGTGGCATCACAAAACGATACAATTGTTCCGATATTAAATAGTCGGATTGAAGAAGGTTTCAAAAATCCCAGATTATTCGGAGTTCCCTTCTTTATTGTGCTTTCGCCAGAAGAAAGAGTCAACCCCGGTGCTATTCGTTACAAGCTCGAGAAGTATTTTTCGCATTTAAGTGGAGGATTTGTAGAGTTCCCCTCACTGTCTGAAATGGAAAATCATTCGTTACCCACCCTTCCACTTCTTCGAGAGAAATATCCAGAATATACTTTTGATGAGTATCAGGAATTTTTAAAATATGCTGTCAAAGAAGACATCGGCACTATTGACACCCATTTTAAGATTAAAACCATCGAGGAAACTACTACTGAAAATGAAGATGATCCAAATCAACAAATACTACCAGACAATGCCAACCAATTACCAAGGTTTTGGACACCATACTCTCCGATTAATGTAAATCGCGCTAAGGACATTTCTGAATCGCTAAATCCAGTGGTAAGGGATATTTATGACTATCCATCGCTTTTGCAAGCTGCAAAAGGCCCAACAATGGATGACAATGGATCTAATGAGCAAAAAGATAAAGTCAGCGACTTGCAAACAGAACCTACCACAGCACAAGATTCAGATATAGACTTAGAGAATGCTCAAGAGGAACAGCAAGATGAAAATTCAGTAGATTCAGAGCCGAACGAAGCCACTACACAGAATACTAATGATAATAATGACAATCAAATAATTCCCCTGGTAAATTCACAGACTTTTATTGTATGTGAATGGTCAGAATCAGCTATCCAGGAAGTTTTCTCTGAAGATAAGTTGATAAACTGGGAAAAGCCAGCAGAATTAAAGAATACACAGTTGGAGGTAGAGAGACAAAAAAGACAGCAAGAGGAGGAAAAGAAGATCACTCTACATGACTGTTTAAAGTTGTTCTCGAAACGTGAGGTTTTGGGCATGAATGATTCGTGGTACTGCCCCTCATGTAAGGAACACAGACAGGCTACAAAGCAAATTCAACTTTGGGACACTCCTGATGTCCTACTAATACATTTGAAAAGATTTGAGAATTTACGATCTTTCAGCGATAAAATTGACGAAGTTGTCCACTTCCCCATAACGGGTCTAGATATGTCACCATACTTGGTTAACAAGGGAGATCCAAGAGGGACCATTTACGATCTAGTTGCCGTGGATAATCATTATGGTGGGTTAGGTGGTGGTCATTACACTGCCTATGCGAAAAATGTTGATGATTCTAAATGGTATTATTTCGATGATTCTCGTGTTACGGAGACCACACCAGAGCGTGGTATTGCTAGTTCCGCATATCTACTATTCTACGTGCGCCGCACTGCTGATGGAAAATGTGGTACCCATGAGTTACAAGAACTTATCCAGAAAAGTCGTAAGAATTATGATGACCGTATTAGACAAATGTATGACAGACAGAGGATGCTGTTCGAAAGTAATAAGACCGACAGCGAAGAGATCGCTGACATTGAGGAAGACTCTAGCAAGATAGAGCAGCCCAGGGAAGAAGATACTCCAGATGGCAGAGTTGATAGTGGTGATAGTGGTGATAGTTCAGAAGCCAATGGTAGCACCAGTTCGCATGAAAATTCTGTGTCAGCAAGATCAGCCGATTATAGCGTTAGAAGCTTAGAAGTTGGTCGTCTCCAACCTAGAGAGTCTCTTGATGAGAATGAGAATAATATGAGTCGCCGCAAGCTTAGAATCTTGAACAAGACTTACAATGAACCCTCAATTGCACATTCACCAGCTTCGTCTGTGTCCTCTGATGGTACCGATAGCATAAGTGCTGCACTTTCCCAAGCCAAATCGGGGAACGATAATATTCTAAGATCCCCTACAAAGGATTAGTTTATAGCCGTTTCTCTCATCAGGCATTAAAACTTATTCAAAAGTTTATTTATGTCTTTCATTCTTGTACATTAGGAAGTAATTAAAAAAAGAAAAAAAAATAATGAAAAAGTTAAGATCATGAGAAGGAAATAAAAGTCTTGAGCATCAGGCGACTTCCTCGAATGTGGGGATGCTCTCAGCGGCACCTGCTTTTTGAATTCCAATAGAACTAGCCTTTGTAGAAAACTGAATTGCAGTCTCCAGGTCAACATTCTGGTGCAATTGTGTTACCAGAGCGCCTAAAAATATATCACCGGCAGCGGTAGTGTCCACCACATTCACGTCTGGGACGGCAGGGGTAAATCCAACGGTAGGAGTTTCTTTCGAAGCGTAAATGGAGCCCTTTTCACCCAACGTCACGACGGCAATAGCAGAATTGGTTTGGCTCACCAAATGACGCTGAAATTCCTCACAAATTTGTTTGTAACCTCCTACATAGTCTTTTTCGATCTCTTTGGCGTAAAATTCATATTCCTTCTCCTCATAGATGGCTTTCACGATTTGTAGAGCTTCCACTTCATTAATTACGAGTACATCCACCAAAGACCATTGCTCCTTAGTGATCGGATAGAATGGAGAGGGATTGTAGACAATTTGGAAATGGGGATGGTTTATCTTAATCCAAGAAATGATAGAGCATGGATCTGGAATTTCATTCTGGAATACCACAAATTGTTTTTCATTGTTGAGAGTGACCCCTTGGAAGATAGATTTCAAGTCATCATCGTCATAGACGCTATTACCATTGGCACCTTCGGTGAGAATAATTCTATTTTGTCCACCGTTTTTCTGTTCCACTAGAATTGTGGCCACACCAGTACTTTTCTTTTCTATAACTTGAACCTTGGTAGTGTCTACGCCACTTTCTTGTAAAAGATCTTTTAATTGTTTACCAAAGGAGTCATTTCCGACACTACCAACCATTCTAATTTCATATTTGGCACCAGTCTGTTTCAATTTGGCGAGAGCAATGGTCTGATTCAACCCTTTCCCACCTGCATGGGTCTCAAAAGTATTGCCTCGAAGAGTCTCTCCGGCCTGCGGTACTCTATCAGTGAAAGTAACGATGTCGTAGTTCAATGACCCGATTGTAGTAATACCCATGATGCTGATATAATGATTCTACGGGGGGATATATCTTTGATACCAGACTTAGGGTGTGTTCCTAAGACTAATAGGTAAGGTTTCTTATATATGTGTATATTCTACTTTCATTTTATGATCACATGATATTCACATGACTTTGGGTCACATGAATATCATGTGATCTGAAATTTTTTCAACATCTCATCTCATCTCATCACTTAGAAGTACATTAGCCCAAAACTTCTTCAACTAACAGCCCATATAAAGTCGAATTAACCAGCTTTAACCTTCAGTATGGCTAGTTCTGAAGCAGATACTGTCGAGGTCCATCCAGTGACTTTTCCTCCTCAAGTTCTCGCTCGTATATCCCCAGAATTGTCTCTACAGAGACATCTTTCGTTGGGTATAAGACCATCTTTGAAACGATTTGAGGAATTTAGAGATGTACATATCGATCAGAATACTCTTTCTAGGTATAAATTAGAAAATGCTGCATCAGAAGATTCAACTAATAGCGTATTAGGATCTAATGTTCTCAAGAGCGGGAAGACGTTCGTCATTACGTCTATCACTGGTGGTATAGTGGAAGAGACACTGCCAGTGGAGACTGAAGATCCAGGTGAACAAGAACTCGAAGATTTGACTAAAGGAAGAGATGAAATTTCTAAATTCGCACCGGTATATCCATTAGTAGAAGTGGAAAGAGGTCGTGTAGGGGCCCCCACGGATGAAGAAATGACTATTTCACAGAAATTGCACGATTACGTGTTACATTCAGGATTAATCCCAAAATCTTCATTAAAGGTACAATGTGGTGTGCGTACCACTGAAAAATCTGGGGAGGCTAAAGTTCTATATCCAGATGAAGATGTCGACGTCTCTACATCTATTCGTACACTATCACAAAGGAAATGGTCCTACGTTCTTTATGCTAAAATCGTGGTCTTTAGTCGAACGGGTCCTGTGTTCGACCTATGTTGGAATTCTCTGCTTTATGCCCTTCAGGATACTCGTCTTCCCAGAGCCTTCATTGATGAGCGTGCTACAGACTTAAAGATGACTATAAGGACTAGAGGTAGAAGTGCGTCAGTTAGAGAGACCTACGAAATTTTATGCGATCCAAGGAGATCAATTCCATTAAAAATTTCCAGAGAAAGTGTGGGGTATGCTTCTAGTTTTGGTGTTATTGATTTAGACCCAGAAATGGCCTTGGATCAAGAAGATCATGATATGGAAAAAGAAGAAAGGCAACCAATTCTGCTAGCAGATTTAGATACCGAAGCAGAAGAAGCATGCATACAATCGACCATCTGTATTATTACTGATTCCAATGGTAACCTAAAAAACATTGATATTCTAGGAGGAGGCGCTAGGGTGACACCTGCCATACTTCGTAGAGCTATTAATTTGGCCCAACTTAGAGCAAGGAACCTGGAGTTTCTAACAGCACCAGAAGTGTAGGTGAGGGGAATATAAATAGTTTAGACTCTTTTTTTTTCTCTTTACATAAACATTAAAAAGGATGTGGATGTAACAAATTAATAAATCTTAAGAATCTAAGAAATCAATAACAGGAAGAAAACGTCTTTAGTCTATCTTCTTCTGGAACCTCTAGTTGGAGATGGAGAAGGTGTTGAAACATTTTGCAAATCGATGTTAACATATTCATTAACTTTGGCGGCAACACCACCACTGGCACGCTTCACGACTCTACTCTTCTTGGTACCTTTGTTTTTGTAAATTTCAATGTAAAATGCCACGAATAGGAATAAATAGGAAGACAAAATAGCACAACCGGAAAAGGTGGCAGTTGTTGAACCGACACAATCACCACAGTGTGGGAAAGTTGGGAAATATAGATGAACCACTTTTTGGTAAACTGCAAAATAGATGAAAATGATATCTAGAACAAATTGGAGAATTTGAAATCTAGTAACCCATTCTTTCCACCAAACTCTAATTCCACTTGCTGCTAATAAGTAATAGAAGTACATCAAAACGTGAACTCCCAAATTTAAAGTAATTGGCACCCAGGAGATTGCAGTTGTACCCACCAATTGAGTAAAGCACAGTAAGGCGGTTGCACCGTGGTGATAAGTGTGAAGAAATGTCAACTTCTTCTTCTTCAACACCAAAAACAGCGTATCGATAAATTCAACGAATTTAAAGACATAATTGATGTAGTAAAGTGTTACCATTGGTTGAGTCCAAGCACCGATATCACAGATAGCATAGAAAAGTCCATTTCTCCAAACGATTGGGATCAATTGTTCGACCATCAACGTCAATAGGCATAGTGATCCTAGCGTTAGGAATAAATTGTGCAATTGGAATAAGAGGTTTAATTTAAATGGTTCGGAATGCCTCAGAAGAAATTTACCGCCAAATATGACAACATAATAAGTGGAGATTGCTGCAATTACGGACTTTAGGTCACTCAAAGGTAATTTATCAGCAACGAATTTGAATTCGTGTGGGATGAATCTACCACCAGTTATCTTGGACACAATCGAATCAAAATGTCCCCAAAGATAAATGTTAAAGAATGGTCTATCCAGCGTTGGAATAAACTCACTTAAGATACCTGAGTTATCGAGCGCTTGTTCTTGAACATGCTCCATAACCACATTCTCAATAGCTCCTTCCATGATTTCGTTTTGAAAAAGCAAGTAATAGTACAACAGCAGCTACCCAAACAAAATTAGTGACTATTATCTATAGATACAGTCGACGAAATCACTTCTCTTTTTTTTTTAGAGCGATAAAAGTTTTCCTGTGCGTTCGAATGTTGAGTTGAAGTTTCTTTATATTCGAAGACGTGTTTTGTTTGGATAATTTTTCAACAAAGCGCGATTAACTGAAAGACCGACAAATCTCTGCCGTAATAATGAAGAATAGATTTATTGAACTCGAATCGTGAAATGTTGTTTAATGATGTCTCTCCAATATGGGAGACCATCACTGATAAATAACTAGATAATAAATATAAACATTAAATAATAGTTATCGGTTCAGAGGCGAACATGGCCTACAGCGTCTGCGTACCTCTGCAAGTCCAATGGTTCCCATTTGATACCTAGACCTTCAGCAATAGCCTTTCCTAGGTCTTTGTTGACCAAACCGAAGTACTGACTGACTCTGGTCTTGATCTCAGGAACATGAATGTTAGAAGCGTGTCCGACAACGTTGCTGATCAATTCTTTCCTGTCAGCATCGCTAAACACCTTTTCGTACAATGCTCTTGGTTGTTCGACATCTAGCTCACTCACACCAGTCTTGATGAAGTATTCGTTGATCTTACCGTTAACAATTCTTTCGTGACGTTCTCTTTCGAATTCCTGTTTCTTAACGGAAGCAGACTCTTCACCTTGTAGGGCGACACCCTTGTACTTGTTAGTGGTCTTGTCGTCGGTCAAGTTCTTGAACTTCAAGGTTGCGGAAGGCAAGTTGGAAATGTAGTTTGGTTCCTTACCCTTGTTGTACAAACAACCTGGACCATCTCTTTGGAAGTTGGTTGCAATGTGAGGACATTCGTTGGCTGGTGTCTTTGTGCTTGTGGAAAACATAGTGGCGAATGGGCAACCAGCATTTCTTGGTCTGTTAATAGGCAATTGTTGGTAGTTAGCACCCAATCTGTGACGTTGGGTGTCAGGATAAGAGAACAATCTAGCTTGCAAAACAGAATCATTAGAAGGACCAATACCAGGGATACAGGTGTTGGAAGGACTGAAGGCGATTTGTTCGATTTCTTCAAAGTAGTTTTCGACATTTTCAGTCAAAGTAATAGTACCGTATTTCCTCAATGGGAACTGCTTCTTTGGCCAGACCTTAGTCAAGTCGTTAACAGAGTATCTGAACTCTTCTGCCTGCTTTGGTGTCATAGTTTGGACAAAGCAGTTGTAACGAGGTTTCTCACCTCTTTCCAATTGTCTGTAAAGCTTACCGTGGTGGTAATCAGGTGAAGAACCACCCAATTGAGCAGCTTCAGCACCACTTAGACATTGGAAACCCTTTTCAGGAAGAATATGGAATTGCACATAAGTCATATCACCTTCCTTGTTGTAAAACTTGAAAGTGTGACCAGAGTATGAAGACATCTCACCCCAAGATGCTGGAGTACCTCTTGGACCGAACATGTAGACGATTTGGTGAATAGACTCAGGGTTTTGGGTTAGATAGTCCCAGAACATGGAACTGTCATCACCTTGACCCAAGTGTGATTGTGGGTATCTCTTTTGAGTGTGGATGAAATGAGGGAATTGGTTACCGTCTCTAATGAAGAAGACTGGAGTGTTGTTGAAAACGTAATCATGAACACCCCAGTCAGTGTACATTTTCCAAGATGTACCTCTAGGATCTCTGGCAGTATCAGGAGAACCGGATTCACCACCGACGGTAGAGAATCTAACTGTACCTGGGCATTTGTAACCTGGCTTTTGGTATGGAGCGGCAAAAGTGATGTCGCTCAAAGAATCGGTCAATTCAAATTCAAATCTGCAACCACCACCCTTAGCGTGGACAACTCTTTCTGGAATTCTTTCTCTGTCGAAGTGAGCTAGAGATTCAATTAGATGAACGTCCTGCAAGAGAAGTGGACCGTCAGGTCTAGCATATTGAGCACCATATGGGTGAGCAGAGTGAGGGAATCCGTTTTGAGTAGAGTAGATGTGTTCTGGTTGTTGGCCTACCATTTTGTGATTGTTGCTAATGGTTGTTTCTTGATGTTCTAGGGAATTTGAGATACAACCTTTAATGAAGTGGAAAGCAGCCCTTTAAGTATTGATTGGCGAAACCATTATTAGATAATCCCTGGAAAGAAAGCCACGTTCGGTACGATCGCTGACAATTGAGTGCATCCCTAGAAAGAAGTTCTCTCGGTGATATCGCTGACAATTAAGCACATTCATCCCTAGAAGGCCCCCCTCGGTGATATCGCTTGTTGAGTTCATCCCTCACAAATATGCACATCGTCACCCCTTCCAATCCTTAGTTCAATTACACCGCATATGCCTTTCGAATGTGGAATGAAAAATACCGATATCTTCGTAAATGAACACTGTGGCAAGCGAAGTCTAACGGCAATACGTTTGTAAGTGTGCCATTAGACATCATTTGGTTCGCTTCTTTGCTCTCGTCCGCAAATCGGCCCCCATGCTGGTACGGCTGGCTGGAAAAAAAAATAAATCGTATTAACTAATAACACTCCGAAGGGATCTGGATCTACGATGCATATCTGAAAAATTATGCCAATGGGAAAGCAAGGCCCAGAAAGCCCAAACGGGACGTACCCGTCGACATTGCTTCAGCCTCTCAGGTAATTGTCCAAAAACCGAAAAATATCTCGGTGATTATTAAGTATATAGATAAACTAGAACCTACGTACCTACTACGAACCTACTACGTACCTACGCACCTACGGATTCAATTATGCCACGTGATCTGAGCCAGTCAATCTAACTGCTGCGCTGTACTTCTGCATCTTGGTCAGCAGTCCGTCACCCTGTTTAACGAGCAAGTGGTACTGAGCGTTCTTGCTGTCAGGTCTGTTGGTTTCAACAACACCGTTAGCTCTATCAATTACGCAATTCAATTGTTTGTTAGGTACAAATTTACCCAAATCAGCGTCGATAAAATCTACACTTACACCGAATGCTTGGGCCATGGACGTTAGTGAAAGAGTGTTGTAGGATTCTAGTAGTTGAGCGTATACCTTGCATCTCATTTCCCTGACAAAAAAGTCCGCGTGAGCATTCAAATATTTGCAGGGCACTAGAACGTTATCGTAAGTTTCCAACAAGTAGGGGAAGAACGAAGCGTACTCGGAGGTGTAAAGGGAGATCGTTAGTGAGCTGATCGATTGTAAGGCCTTTGTTGTGGTTAGCAACGATAACATCTCAGGTGAATCGATCACTTTAGACTTCAACTCCGTTCTTTCAAGAGTAAATAGACCTGCTACGGATGCGTAAGTAGCAATGCTTTCGTATGAGGTCAATTCATTCGATGTAAAAGTCGCCAGAGAATCCACTAAAAGCTTAGCCGCCTCTTTAAAATCTCTGATAGCTAAACAGTGGATACCCAAATATGTTTTGAAACGATTACGTCTCTCCCAATCACCACCTTTTTCAATCATTAAGTTTGCCTGTTCCAATTTTTCCTTGACGAATTTTTGGTCGTTGTAGAAGAATCCTAGTCTTGTAATTGTCATAATAACGTCAATCTTTGCACCTGTAGATATAGCCTTCTGTAATGCCTTTTCTAAAGTTTCTTCTGCATTGACACGATCACCGATTTGTGCATAGTATTCACCCAATTTAATCCAACACTGTGCTTGTTCCAATTCACCTTCGTCATTTTCCTCTACTTCGCTTAAATGCTCTTTGAGTTCTGTAATATGCTGCTCGTTCTTGTCACACAACTGTTCATAAAATTTGGAATCGAACTTTAACACGCCCTGAGGTAAATATTCTTCGCATAGGTATTTGTAGTAAGGTCCCATTTCCTCTTGCTCAATGACTTCTAAGACTTTTGAAATTACTTCTGGTCTATTGGCTTTAATCTTGGGTTGAGATAGAACAAACGCCCATTCTGATACTTCGTAATTGGGCACCTTGTGAACTGCTGGATCCTCGAAAACTGGTTCTTCTTCAGCCATGATGATAACGATCGATAACTGTATGTATGCTCTTTGGTGAACTAGGCTTTCCGCTTATTGCCTTCTTCGTTGAGTGGCAAACTGTTCAATAACATATGGTCCCTTAGAAAGCGATTGGAACTTTTTTTTTTGAGATTTCTCTAGTCACGTGCTCCTCGTGTGACTTGTGAGGGTAACCATTTTCTCACATCATTTGCCACGTATCTCCCAACAGAAGGTTCCAGAAAATCGCCGTTCCATGCATGTTGCACAGCCGCCTCCTGTGCGGCGCTATGTCGACCACCGCCCATGTGATAGTTTTCCTTTCGTCATTCACGATCTTCATCGTTTTTCAATTATCACTTCTTCTCACTTAACAAACAATACAAGCTAACAAACATATTCGTATGGATTCGATTTATCATACAGGCGTAACGAACACCAACCCTGAGAACCAAACACTAAAGCCTGTTTCCCAACCATGACTGTTGTGCATATGGATACCTCGCTGTATCCCTTTAAATTTGAGCCATTTCTAAGGCAGGAGTACTCGTTCTCGCAGGATCCTGATAGACCCGTATGTGAATTTTACAATCCAAGAGAGGGCCCAAGTTCATGTCCCAGAGGCGCATCATGTCCGAAGAAACACGTCTTGCCCATATTCCATAACAAGATCGTTTGTAAGCACTGGTTACGTGGATTGTGTAAAAAGAACGACCAATGTGAATATCTACACGAGTACAATTTACGTAAGATGCCAGAATGTGTTTTCTATTCGAAAAACGGCTACTGTACTCAAACACCCGAATGTCAGTATCTACATATAGACCCACAGTCAAAGATTGCGCCCTGCGAGGAATACACAATGGGATTTTGTCCACAGGGTCCAAATTGCAAAAAACGTCATGTGAAGAAAGTGTTATGTCCGCGCTACTTAACCGGATTTTGTCCTTTGGGTAGACGTGATTGTGATATGGCACATCCATCATTTGTAGTGCCTGGTGACTTGAGTAAGTTGAGAATCAAGAAGGATGAAGAAATAAATACGAGGAAGTCGGATGCTGAGAAGGAAAGAAGACTGAATGCAATAATTAATGGTGAAATACCTGCATAGAACTCTTTTTGGATATTGCAGTGCAGCAATGTTGCTGTGCACGTGAGCTTTTTTTGCTTCCTTACTTCGTTACCGCCGTCACAAAGCACGAGTAGCTATTCCCTGTTCGCTCACCTCCCCTTTCCTTTCTTTTTCCTGGGGGTTTCCTTCTCTATGTCTGCCCAATCGGGTTTTCCCCCCAACATATTTTTTAGGAATTGAGACCAGCAGATGTTTTTGAACGCCAAGTGCCTCATTATCTCATATTAATCACCTTGCTGGGCTCTTCTATTATTCTCCCGAGCTATTCCTTTACCGATCCGCTACTAGCTTCCCCAATCCGGTATATGCCCCTGCAATGAAATGGACAACACTCTCGACGTAATAGGTAGGAGGGGTTTGGAACTTAGCAAATCTCATGGGCTGGTTACCCTCTTTCATTCATAATCTTGACGACGAGAGAAGCATAGAGAACTCCGCCCTTAGAACCCAATCCACCACAACTCAGAAATGGCCGCACAGGACAAACAAAAAAAAAAAATTATTCACTGCGCGATACCGCGAACCGCAATTTGCCCAAAGAGGAAAAGGGATGAGTTTGCTTTTTTCGTTCAAAGATTATGAGTACTGGTAATTATATAAACTGTGTTCTCAACAGCAGGCGATTTCCTTGACAACCCTTTGCCCCTTTTCTCCTCTTTGCTAGCACTAGGAATAGGAGAGATAGTGAGAGAGGAACTATATTATACTGCTAGAAGAGAAGAAATTGTACTTTGGTTAGACTATAATATTTTTTCTTTTTTGAATTAGTTCTCCCCTTACTGTTATTACCAATATAACTATCAAAACAAATGCATAGAACGTATTCTCTAAGAAACTCAAGAGTACCAACTGCTTCTGAACTTCAGAATCCACCACCACCAACTTCCTCTACCAAGAGTCGGTTCTTTGGTAAGGGTGGTTTGGCCTACTCTTTCCGTCGTAATACCGCTGGTTCCTTTGGTCCTGAACTTTCGAGGAAGCTTTCCCAGTTGGTCAAGATGGAAAAGAACGTTTTGCGTTCAATGGAAGTGGCTGCCAACGAAAGACGTGATGCTGCTAAGCAGTTATCCATCTGGGGTCTAGAAAACGATGATGACGTTTCCGATATTACTGATAAATTGGGTGTGCTAATCTACGAAGTTTCTGAATTGGATGACCAATTCATCGATCGTTACGACCAGTACCGTTTGACTCTAAAATCTATCAGAGACATTGAAGGTTCCGTCCAACCATCTCGTGACAGAAAGGACAAGGTCACTGATAAGATTGCTTACTTGAAATACAAGGATCCAGAATCTCCAAAGATTGAAGTTTTGGAACAAGAATTGGTTAGAGCTGAAGCTGAATCATTGGTCGCAGAAGCTCAACTGTCAAACATCACAAGGTCAAAATTGCGTGCTGCCTTCCACTATCAATTCGATTCTATCATTGAACATTCTGAAAAGATTGCCCTAATTGCAGGTTACGGTAAGGCTCTCTTGGAATTGTTAGATGATTCACCTGTGACACCAGGTGAAACTAGACCAGCTTACGATGGTTATGAAGCATCTAAGCAAATTATCATCGATGCTGAATCTGCTTTGAACGAATGGACTCTAGATTCCGCTTTGGTCAAACCAACTCTTTCTTTCAAGCAAGACGAATACATTCCAGAAGAAGAGTACGAAGAAGATTACGTTGATGGTGAGCCAGAGGAAGAGGAAGTCGTCGAAGAGCTCCCAGAAGGAGAGGAATACGTTGAGGAAGAAGAGCCAGCTTGGCAACACGGAACTCACTCTCATCAAGTACAAGAAGAAGCTCCGTTAGCTTAAGTCTGAGTCTTAGAAGGGAGATGCTTATGAGCTAATAATGTGAAGAAAGCTTGTGTTCTGTGCTCTTAGGAAAAGAAAAACAAAAGAAAAAAAAGTCGACATATCAGTAATAATAACATTAATGCTTTTACTTTTCTACAAATAATTCAATTCTTGTTAACTTTTAGATTACTTATCTTTCAATTTATTTTATTTCATTTTACTTCTTCCCGCCTTAATTATAATTAATGCTATGTTGTGTTTGTATAATCAATCGTGTTTAATCACCTATAATAGACGAACGTCTAAGTAAGTCAAAAACAACGTTTTCAATTAAACGTCAAAGAAACCCAAGACTCGAGGGAAATGGAGGATCAGGCAATTAAATACCAAGTTTTATTGCAGAAATTGGCCACTCAGTCCCAGGTGGATAAACTACAGGCACTCTTACAAAGAGAAGATGCTGAAACTTTAGTCAAATTGGATAAATTCATCCAAGATGCTGAATTAAGGCATAACAAAAGTATACGTCGATTAGAACTACAAAGAACGGATTTGACTTCTATATTGGCACATTACCAAAATGCATTGAGTCTTGTATCGGATTCTCATAATGTTGCAAGACAAGTTCATTCAGATATTAGTAGAGCTGATAAAGAGAGAAAATTGGTTGATACAACGCTTCAATTCGTTACCCAAGTACGTTCTTTAAAGACACATATAGCAGTTGCACACGAAGCATTTAGCAAGAATGAATACTCTACAGTTGCTAGAAGTATTCAACAGATTCGTCAATTGGATCCAAAGGTCATGGATTCACAGTTCGCTAAGCGTGTTGTTCCATCAAGTGAAATTCCTGAGGATCCATCAGTTTTGGTAAATCAATGGTGTGAAAAATGTACAAAAGTATTCAAGACGAATTTTTTGGATGCTGCGTCTCGTCAAGATGTTGATCAATTGACTTTAACATTTCAGATGTTCCCGCTGATTGGTCAAGATTCTCTTGGTTTGGATCTCTATTCCAAATACGTTTGTGATATCGTAGCAGGTCAATCTAGAAAAATCATGACAGGTGAAAACAAAAGGCCTGGTGTATTTGCTCAGGCACTTTTACACCTTTGTAAAATTGTTTCCACAGTGATCAATAACCATAGTCAAATCATTGCCGCCTGCTACGGGTTACATCACATGGTGCACGTCATGGAGAAGGTGGAAAAGGAGGTCGATCTACAAGCTGGATTAGTACTTGACGTCTTCACAGAAGTCCGTAAATTACAAAGAGTGGTACATGGCGTTAACGAATGGAATTCAAATCCCAGGCATCATCAACCGCAATATCAACAGCAACAACAGCAACTACAACAACAAAATCAACAATATCGTGAAGGATCTAACGAAGAGGCAATTAACGAGCCAATTACAGTGGCCGAATTATCAAGTTTGATGACGGAATTTTCACAAATTTTACAAAACTGGTCCATGTATTCACTTTTCTTTAGCGTTCGTTGGTATGAGTTTCGTAACGAGACGAAATCGCCATTACAACCTCCTTCGCCAATTTTAAATGGGCAATTGACGACTAAACTAAGCAATGACAATTTTTTGTCGAATTTCCAAATTTTAATTGTCCATTACCTACAAAGATCCTTCCGTAAGAGTCTTTCCTTGGAAGAATTACCTTTATTAGACAAATTGGTTTCAACAAAACCTTTCAAACATACAGATTTATCTACCTATCCGATTTCATCTGTATTGGAGGATTTATCCATTTTAATTAAAAGGACTTTAATTTTAACAGTTAATACTGGACAATCTGAACTACTTTCGCATTTTCTGGATCAATTAGCTAAATTTTATCAAAATGAATTTTTAGTCAGATTCATGCAAAATAAATTTAAAGATTTACATCCTAAACTGGCATCGACTCTTTTTTTGAAAAAAGTCGATAATCATCCAAATTCCACCGGTACTACCCAGTCATCAACAAAACTATCACAATTGGGGTTCAATTTTAGAGGTGCTGCCGCCAATGCCCTGACCAACATTCAATCCAATTTACAATCAGTGGTCTCTGATAACGAATCTGTGATGTTTCTACGTCAATATTTGATCTACGTGAATACGTTGTACTTTAACGTAAGATTTGTGCATCGTCTATTAACAGTTGAAATTTTAGAGGAAAATCCAAATCTTCTTCATGATAATTTCCCCTTTGGTGAGGATTCCACTAACTTATCGAAAAAAATTGGAGCTTGTGAAGGGTTGATCATTAGACAGAATAATAAGTTACAGAAATGGTGTGTTAAGATTCTTTTCGAAAGTGTGTTTTTGAGCAAAATACGAACTTTGATCCATCCTGTTTTCAGTAACGGTAATGAGGACAATTATATTTCTAACGCTGATGATTTTGAAAATCTATCTAGTGTTAATGACTTCGTGTCCAAATGGAAATCTACAATGATACCATTTCAGAATGTTTTCTGTGCTGAATCTTGGGCGGAACTGTTGTCATTAATGATTGACACCATTGTTCGAATTTTAGAACAAAGAGTATGGACTCTAAGAGTAAACGAACTCGGTGCTACAAAACTTGACAGAGAGCTCAGCCTGTTAATAACTACGGTATGCTCTACCAACTACATATTAAGAGAGAAATTCACCAAATTGACTCAGTTAGTTCTTGTCCTAGGATTTGACGATGACGATTTCGACGTGGATTCGGGCGACATCAAGGAAGAGATCGAGAGTGGCATGAACTGGGTCATCTCACCACAGGAAAGAATCAAAGTCAGAAGTTTAAAAGTTGATAAGAGGCATTGAATACGCTGTAATATTATAATACTATAATGCTACACCGTATTGTTATATAGCACTTATATCGGTCATCATGTACGTAGCGTATTTACATAGTCACGATGAAAATAAGTCAAGAAATTCATCAAGAAATTAAATTTCGAAAGGCTCTCCCTCATAGTGTAAACAAATGGACTTGTAAATCCATTAAAGGTTATTTCGGCCACAGATACAACGTTAAGGATTCCCTGACTGCTTGGCAAGTCAGCTACTTCGCGGTAGTTTTCAAGTCTTTGTCACTTTTTTTTCTATTATTATTTTTTGTATTGTTCTTGGACAAGGCTTCCTCACTATAGAAGGGCATCATTACCAGTCTATCTCAGGTTTTAATATTCAGGGAACCTTGTTTTAATATTCTAGGGTTTTTCATACATTGTTACTATTATTGCAACCATAATAGATTGTTTCCATTTCAGAGGTTGCCAATTTGTGAACGTCATAATAGATTCGAAATAGTGGTATTATGGACGCTATACAGCATGTGCCGAATGATACGAAGCCTGCCGAACTATCCAGTTATGATATTAATGACCATATGATGGAGGAAAATGATGTGGAAACCCAAATAGGCGCCCTAGCGGCAGGACAGGCTCAAGGCGAAGAAGATGTGGGAATGGAGATTACCGATACAGCTACAAGTCATAATGATGAATCAGTGTTCCATGGAGTACCGTCTATCGAAGAAGCAGATATTATAAATACAAATTTCGAGAGTCAGCCCAATGAGGAGCAGCAAGTACAAGGAATACAAGAAGAACATGTGGATGATGCACCAAGTTTGGAATTACCAGATAATATAGACCACGAAGATTTATCCAGGCTTCTTGAGCTGGATACAAAACAAGGTGGTGAGATATTTGACGCAGATGAGATTTTAGAGCATGCGATGAGGGGAGAAGCAGAAGTATCATCAGGAAGTGAAACAGGAGATGAAGATGAGGAGGACAAGAATGAAAGTGGGAAAGATGAAGACAATGAGGACGAAGATGATGATGAGGACGACGACGATGATGATGATGATGACGATGAAGAAGAAGAGGATAGTGAAGAAGATGGGAATGATAAAGGTCATGCAGGGAACGAAGCGAGTCAGCAAATTACAGAAGCACCGAGCAGGGATGGACGACTGGCGAGGAGTAACTCGGTTGAAAAAGATGCAACTGTATCCCCCAAGGTGGCAGCCTCGGATGCAGAAGACATAAGGACTAGCTCAGTAGCCGCCATACCCGGTGAATCTTCAGGTTCGTCTTTAAAGGCACAGCGGCTCTTCAAACATGAAGATGAGCATTCGCCTGCTGCTATTTTACAAGAGAGAGGTGATCTTATGAGGCGTAAGCGTCACGATTCTTTGACACCCGTGATGTTTCAACAACACGAGATTTTAATGTCACAGATGCAAGGCCAAAATAGCATCGATGAAGATGGGGTTCAAGGCCAACAAGGTGAAAATGGTATCTCTCTCCCAGACGAACAACCGACTATTTCTGCATACGCTAGGTTAGATTTCCAAAGCTTTACATTCTACGTTCAAACTCTGCATGTTATTATTGGAAGAAGATCGGAAAACGATTTTTCTCATAAAGTTGATGTTAATTTAAGTCCATCGAAATCCATCTCTCGAAGACACGCTCAAATTTTTTATAATTTTGGGACTGGAAGATTCGAGTTATCTATCATTGGTAAAAATGGTGCCTTTGTTGATGACATTTTTGTGGAAAGGGGTAATACGGTACCTTTAAGGAATAAGACAAAGATTCAAATTGGTCAGATACCCTTTCAATTCGTCTTGCCTGATCAAGAGAAAGGTGAGCAACCACAGAAGAGTCCTGAACCTCCTCTCTCTGCTGGTCCGGAAGAGTTGGATTCTAAGGTCAAAGAAGAAAATGAATCCAAAAAATTACTCGAAGAGATTAAGACAGCATCTCCTGTGGTTTCAGATACTAACATAACTTTGGAAAACGATCCTGCTATTGCTGCTGCACATGCCGAGATTACTCACCCAAAGCCTATTCCTGCGAAACCAACACTGCCGCCTCAACCTCAACCTCAACCTCAACCTCAACCCTCTACAGTCAAGCGGGAAAGAGAGAGGAGACCGCCCAAGGTTCCAAAAAAGGTCTATTCCCTGGAAGAGATTCCACCAGAATACCGGACGAAACCTACTTGTTCTTACTCTGCTCTATTAACTGAATGCATAAGAAAATATTCTAGCCCCAAAGGTATGTCATTATCAGAGATTTATGCTGGGATTAGAGAACTGTTTCCATATTACAAATACTGCCCGGATGGTTGGCAAAGCTCAGTGAGACACAATTTGTCTCTCAATAAATCTTTCCGAAAAGTTTCCAAGGAAGGTAAAGGTTGGCTATGGGGGCTTGATGAGGATTATATCGCCGAAAGAGAACGTCAAAAGAAAAAGCAGGCTGAAATAGCCGCTGCTAAGGCCGCTGCTGCACAGGAAAGACTCGAGCAACAACAGCAACAAAGAGCTAGAAAGGCCGCCTCTGGGTCATCCAGTTCTGGTGGCAGGTACGATGGAAAGAGTAACGGTAGACAGCAAAGCATATCTCAAACTTTGGCGGCTAATAGAGCAACGGATAAAAAATCAAGTATGAACGACCATCAAAGAACAATGAAATACTTGCAGGAACAACTAATTATCCTAACTAAAAACAGAAAGGGCCTTTCGAATCAAACTATTGCCAGCATTTTGACACAGGCATTGGCTATGACAATCAATCAAGTCACACAGGCAGCTAAGAATAAGGGTATAAGTGGTAATCCATTGACAGCGCTAATGGATAAAAATCCACAACATTTGAATTTGATTCTAGCTGCTGCTGTGAATGCAGCAACTTCCAAAGCCACAAATGGTAAAGTTAAACAATTGGTTAACATGCCATCATCTTCAGAAAATTCAAATACACAAATAAAAACCCAAACTCCATCAAGCCAGACGACAAAGCCAAGTTATTCTAGTGCGACTAACTCAAATAAAACTAATACATCGGCAAAAGGGTCAAGTTCTTTTGATCCTACATCGTTATCAAGGTTTTTCCAACCAAGGCAGCCAACAAGGGTATCTCCACCTTCATCATCATCTTCGAAACCGACCATTCCTCAAAAGCGGACTCACGATCAAGATGGTGATGAATCGAGTACTTCTGATGATTCTCCAGATAGTGACGATGAGGAGGAGAATACTGATGATGGCAATAAAGGTTCTGGAAAAGATGATGACGATGACGACGATGACGACGATGATGACAGCAATTCTAGCGCTTCATCTGGTGACGATGATGATGATAATCATAATAATGGTAAAGACGATAAGAAGAGTTCGAATGAAACAGCGTCTAACAGAGGTGAGGAGATTTCGAATGTTTTGGGTGCTGGAAGTAATACAGATACTAATGATAGTCAGGTGTAATCTTACTTTAATACTTTAATTGTTTGCATTTTTTTTTCTTTATTTATTATATCTTTATCTAATCTGCAAAGTGTGTATGCATCGTAAAATGGTAACATTATAAGCGTTTGAAGGATCCCGGTTAAGACGTTAAAAAATGAATAAACTCTATACAGCTATTTCAACCTTGTACATTGTTGAAAGAACCTTCTTGTTCTTTGATTTGCCAGAAAGTTTCACCAACATCATGATTACCATGGAATACCCAACCATTTTCAGTGACATGATATAGATTTACAGAACCACCAGAATAAGCGTCTCTATGAGTAGCGGCAATAATCGATCTCTTACCCAAATAAAGAGCTTCTTCGACGGAAAGATCCCATTTGTAATTAGAATCGAGCACACCGTAGGCAAAAGTTTGACCTGATCCCACACAGAAAATATCACCCTTCAGTCTCGTACCATCAGAATCTACGTAGTAAACGGTAGGACCTTCTTTTTTGGTATAACCACAGATCATGGTACCCATTGAAAGACCGTAGCCCTTGTATTCATAGACCAAATTGCACAAAATTTTGGAGGCTGCCGCCACGGAGATACGTTCCTTTTCCTTCAATTCATGGAGCCTACATTGAGCACCTAGCC
Organism: Zygosaccharomyces rouxii; assembly: GCF_000026365.1. Classification (NCBI taxonomy): domain Eukaryota; kingdom Fungi; phylum Ascomycota; class Saccharomycetes; order Saccharomycetales; family Saccharomycetaceae; genus Zygosaccharomyces; species Zygosaccharomyces rouxii. The sequence goes on along the minus strand of NC_012992.1, from coordinate 1,376,269 downwards.
AAGTTTCCCAATATTGACAATCTGCAGCACCACCAGCCATAGTACCTAATAGAAATGGATTAATTTCAATCACTTTTTTAACGGTCTGAGATGCAACCCAAGATCCTGCAGATGCACGAGAATCTACTGCAACTATAATACCACCTTGGAATCTGAAAGCTAATGTAGTCGTACCGTGTGCAATCTTAATCTTACAATCTGGATTCTTGGAATCATCGGTATGTGCTCTTAAAAATTGTTGAGGAGTTGAAATGGGGGCCATGGAAATTGATGGAGCTAAATTTTTGAATTGAGATCTGCCTGATACGAAATCATGTTCCAAATTTTCCTCTTGGTCGTATTGTAATTCTTTAATCAGTGCATTCGTTGGTGTAAAATTATCTGCAATGGCTTGCATCTTTAATGGAAAACTTATAGTATGGAGCCAATGTTATTGAAAAAACGGTTGATTATACTATGATGAACCACTGCAATGGACTTTCCTTTCCTTCTTTTCACTGTTGATGCTGTATTATGCACATTTGAGCTTTAGAGTTCGCCACCAAAGGGAGCGGATGGTCTTGTTATGTACAGCGTTACCCGGCTATCATGATGGAACTATAATACCGAATATTAGAAATAATATTTTAGCCGCCGTTGCCTGTTTCTTAATATGTAGTGTAGACTACTGTAGCCTTAAGTGAGATTTTAGGGTTTCTTTGATATATGTATGTTGGAATAGAGAGCGTTAGGTTAGAGGAGGGCGCTTTTGGCATTATATTGAGCACCCCAGAAAACCCAGATTCGAATGGTTTATAGGTTCCTTGAGAATAAGAGGTGAATTGTTAAGAGTTTGGATACCTCTCCCTACTTGATAGATTGCATATATAGTAACTAGGTAGGATGAAGATGGCGGCGGTTGTAGTCACGTGCTATGCTCAGATAGATTACCGATCTTGAATTAGCCCTTGATCGCATTATAGAGTGTTGTCAAGTTGCAATTGTCATTGCATGATTAATAGATCTAACAGGCTCCAGAGTGTTTTAGTATAGTTAAGCTAGAAAGATCTACGCTTTTCAAAAACTCCGGAATTCTACCAAGTAGGAACTAAACAAAAAAACTACAATTTATTAAGTTACCGAGAATTACGTTTCTCCATTCTCACATATTCGAATACCACTGATATATAAGAGGCATACAACAACACCATTTTAAAAATATTCAAGTAATCTTAAAAAAACAAAATCCATTACTCTTGAAAGATCATAAGGCATTCTCATTTGTAAAATGAGGCCTCGTAAGCGGGCGCATTCAATAAATGCATATACAGCTTTTAGTATGTGGTGTCTGTAAGCACAATCCATAGTACTTGTAAAGTTGGCTTTTCTGAGACCTTTCTCCCATTTCGACAGCTATACAAATTTCCTATTGTCGTCTGTTAGCCGCCAAGACAAGACTAAGAAAGACACCCTCACACCATCCGTTGTGTGACTGTCATCTACACACCCAAGCATCTACATAATAGACCTGTACACCACGACATTTTACTTTTTCAAAAAATCCCCACCACTTTTCGTTCAAAAATACAGACGCAAATTTTTGACAAAATCTCGACGACGCGCACACGTGACGATTTTCTTTCAGAATTTTGTCAAGGAAGCAAACGTGAGGAAGGAAGAAAAAAACTATTGAACCGATGAGCCTTTAACATTCAAACTTTGAAAGACAGTTTCTGAATAGTTGACTGTACGAGACCCTCGCGAGTTCCATCAATACAATATATTCAAAGATGTCTGCCAAGGCCCAAAACCCTATGCGTGAGTTGAAGATCGAGAAGTTGGTTCTCAACATCTCGGTCGGTGAATCTGGTGACAGATTGACCAGAGGTTCCAAGGTTTTGGAACAATTGTCCGGTCAAACCCCAGTTCACTCCAAGGCCAGATACACCGTTAGAACTTTCGGTATCAGAAGAAACGAAAAGATCTCTGTGCACGTCACCGTCAGAGGTCCAAAGGCAGAAGAAATCTTGGAAAGAGGTTTGAAGGTCAAGGAATACCAATTGAGAGAAAGAAACTTCTCTGAAACTGGTAACTTCGGTTTCGGTATCCAAGAACACATCGATTTGGGTATCAAGTACGATCCATCTATTGGTATCTTTGGTATGGATTTCTACGTTGTTGTTGGTAGACCAGGTAACAGAATCGCCAGAAGAAAGAGATGCAGAGCTCAAGTCGGTAACTCTCACAAGACTTCTAAGGAAGACACTATCAACTGGTTCAAGCAAAAGTACGATGCTGAAGTTGTGAACAAATAAGCTTTCTTTGTGTAATCTTTACTTTAAACATTTGAATTACCATTGCACTGTAGTATTTTATTTTATCTTTATTACTTATCATTCTACATTTCTTATTAACTGTTGTCTCCAAGAATCCTTGATAGATTTCAGTTGAGGTCCATGCTTGTGTTGTATGGATTCCCTGTACTTATCTAAGCTTTCCAGTTGTTTTCTTTCATGACTTATCCTGTCCTGCAGGTTTTCACTCGCCCTTTCCACGTAATCGTTATTGATAGCCCATTGGTTCAACATGGTTTCGTTCATATTCTGAAGCACTAGACATTGATGCTTTAAATACGAATCAATGACTTCCAGCGATTCCAAATCATCGGTATTAACGTCATATTTACCCAGATCAATTCCCTTGTGTCTTTTCCTACACTCATCCAAAGTAACATCCTCAGTCTCGTTTCTCTTACGTTTCCAACCTTGATCATCATCGTACCGGCTATAGAATTCGTAGAATGATTCTAATCTCGGTGGGATAGAAACCTTAGATAACAGCTTTTGCACTTCAGGATGCAATAGATCATTCTCATCCCTCAAATGATCTTGCATAAGCTTCTCCACTTCATAGTCATAATCTAAACCTGCCGGCTGATCTAAATGGGGCAGGAAATCCATTATAGAATCCCTTTACTGGCTTCTTTGAATCTTACAAAATGATGCGATGAGCTTTGGCCATCGATCCTTTTTAATTTTTCAATCAAGTGCTGGAAAAGTGAAAAAAAATGAGGACCTACAGAAGGAAAACTGCTGAAGAAGAAAAATCTTAAAAGCACTGATAAGAATTACAACCTTTTGGATTTCTGTCATTCGCCATTACCATGCTGGCGTTCAAAAGGTTTGCTTCCTCAACTGCTCATAAACGTGAATTGCAAGAGTTCTTCACCTACCATACGACAAAGGCAGAGCTAAAACCATGGATATACCGTCCTAAAAATGCAAACATTCTGCTGACTATGGATTTGAAAGATCCTGAAACTAATGCCCCATTAAAACCACGTTCTCCTGTTCAACCATTGTCGAGAAAAGTTCTAGATCAATACGTCAACTCCATAGAACCCAATTCCAGAGAATTGGTGGATTGGTTGCGGGGATGGACAGATGTCAGCATTAGAAAGCGTGAATTATGGAATTACATCTCTAGCGGTCACTTGCAAAACATGCTGATGCAATCTTTTTTCAAAATTGGTTCATATGCAAGCCTTGTGAATACACTCTATTCGAGACAAAAAAAGTTTGTAGAAGCCAAGAATCAGGATGCCTTTGATGTTGAACGCTTCTTCAATACCATTATCGCTTGCAACTTACACAGAAATCACGAATTGGGTTACAAAACAGGCGACGTTGCTTTAAGGAAATTGGAAACTGCATGGAACCATGTTACTCACAGGGACAACGAAACTGGGTTGGCAAACAGTTTGATTGGAGCACTGGTCAAACAACAAGGTATCACTAATGTACCAAAATTGAAAGGCTTATCCGCTAAGCCAATAAATTTGCCCTCCTTACCAGAGAATGACAGTCGCGGTAACACTGCAGCAAGTATAAACGAACAGAAATTCACTTATATGATCGCCAGAACTGTACTAGAATTTGACCCAGAGGCTGATCAGGCAATCAAGACATTTGTAAAAGCCTATCAAGCACGTCTTAAAGAATTAGGCAAAGAAGACGTTTATGAAAATAACGTTGCCATCATGAAACAGAATTTCGCAGCTATAAAGGCCAAAGAAGCTAAAGGAGACACAGCACAAGCAGAAGCTCAATCCGAAGAAGAATCTCCAGAATCGAAGGCCTAAGGGTTCTCTACATAATTTCCTGTATATAACACCAGCACGATAAAATAAGACGAAATAAAAGAGAAAAAAAAAAAAAAGAAATCGCTTCTAAAACAACAAGTGGCGCTTGGAAGGGAGCATGATTAGACTCTATGGATTCTCATGCATGCAAGAAATTTGAGAAAATTGATAAAATGCATGAAAGGACGGTTATTGGCCCCAAATAGGTCTATTAAGGTCAGATCATTATGGTAATGAAAATGACGTTACCCGGACAAATGTTTAGTATTACAAAATTTTTCAAAGTTCTCGATGAGCTTCAACATCAAATTCAAGGACGCCCTTCACAGTAACTGAAACCTTGATTTGCAGTCCCATAGCCCATTAGGTACGTTTCATTAGACCATGAGTGAACCACAGGCTGCTACTGAGCAGAAGCCAGAAGTGAAAAATGGTGCATCTCCAGCCGATAGCGCTGCTAAAGCCAATAAACTCTCCAACAAAGAATTGAAAGAGCTGAAAAAGAAAGAGAAGGCCGCCAAGAGATCTGCTAAAAAGACTGAGAGTGGTGTTACTGTAGAGGATCAACAGGCGATGGCTCAGGTCAAAAGAGAGAGGAAACAACAACAGAGAGAAAAGCAATTAAAACAACAGAGGGAACAACAACAGAAAAATGGACCTAAGCAGGTGAAGAAATATATTAAAAAGAGTACTCTATTTGGCCATTTGGAAACTACTGAAGAGAGAAGAGCTACACTTTTGTCATTAACGAGTGCAATTACTTCCTCGCAAATTTCACGAATAACAGCCGGCGGTTTAATGGTCCCCACCATTACTAGCGAGCCTATGGCGCCCGCTACCACTGCATCATCAGGTGGATCTGCATCTTCAGATGACAATGCTCCAACAACAGAACTGGCAAAATCGTTAGCGTCGATGACTTTAGATTCAGAGGAATTCTCCGTCGTTCCAGGTATGACATCTATCACACCACATGCCAGTGAGCAACTATTTGATTCGCAACAATCGGTATCTTCCATTAGAGAACTGTTGATTAATAAGGATTTAGTACACCCTTCCATTATATTGCTAACTTTCCAATTGGCAAATTACAAGATTGTTGGATCTATCCCCAGATGTATTGCTATGTTAGAGGCATTCCAAAATGTGGTCACTGATTATGAAACTCCACAAGGTACTACTTTGTCTCGTAATTTGACCAATTACCTATCGCATCAAATCGATATTCTAAAGAAGGCCAGACCATTGAGTGTTACCATGGGTAATGCCATCAGGTGGTTAAAACAAGAAATTTCTGTGATAGACCCATCTACACCTGATAAAGAGGCCAAACAAATCTTACGTGAAAAGATTTCCCAATTTGCTCGTGAAAAGATTGAATTTGCAGATCGTCTTATCATCGAGAATGGTTCGCAACACGTCGAGAATGGATCCATTATTGTCACTTACGGTTCTTCTAAAGTGCTTACAGATCTATTAATCTACAATGCTGTCGAACTAAAGAAAGATTTCCAAGTCATTGTGGTGGATTCTAGGCCACTTTTTGAAGGTCGCAAGATGGCAGACCAATTGAGACGCCATGGTGTGAACGTCCTTTATGCATTGATCACAAGTTTAGATGCAATTTTCAACATGAATGTGGATTATGTTTTCCTAGGAGCGCATTCGATTTTGTCAAATGGATTCTTATACTCTAGGGTGGGTACCGCCATGCTAGCTATGTGCGCCAAGAGACGAAACATTCCAGTGCTTGTATGCTGTGAAAGTTTGAAATTCTCTCAAAGGGTTCAATTGGATAGTGTTACCCTAAATGAGTTAGCTGATCCTAATGATCTGGTTACTGTCCATCCTGATAACTGTTCAGTCGAACATTCGCAAAAGGATCTATTGAGTCAATTTATCAAAGAGCGTACCGAACATAAGAAAATGTCAAACCAAGAAAACAAGCCCAACGGTAAATCTACATCATCACGGTCATCGTCATCCACATCAACATCCGCACCATCTACAAATACCACAACGGAAAGTGCGGACAAAAATATCTTGGACGGCTGGCGAAATATGCACAGTTTAAACATCGTCAATATCTTGTATGATTTGACACCACCGGAGTACATCAAGAAAATCATAACGGAATTTGGATCGCTACCGCCATCTTCAGTGCCAGTTATTCTACGAGAGTACAAGAGTCTAGCATGAATCTGCATCATCATATGTAAATGTAATAGTCTTTATAATGTGAAAAGATACAAAATAAGAGTAAAAACGACGTTGGTATATACAGGAAAGAGGTTTTGTGATTAAATTTAAACCTTGTAGTTCTGTGGACTGTGGAAGGGAGACCAGACACCTCTAACACTATTGTTTAGAGATTCTACATTGTGGTTCTTTGATCTCCTATGCAGTATGTCACCGCTTGAATCCTTGAGCAGTTTCAGCTTGTTTTCCACATTATCAACATTCAGGTTTCTTACGCATACAACTTTCTCACGACCATTGGTGTATTGTGCTCTCAAAAGTGGATGACCCGATTTCCTTGAAATCTCAAATTGAATTTGTGGTAGATCTTGGCTCAACTTTCCCAATCTTTTAGAGACCAGAAAGTCTCTCATACCTTGTGATGAACCGCCCCAGTTGCAGTACTGAAGTGTAATCTTCTTACATGGAAACACATACGCACCAACACCGTTACGTGCAATAGAAGTTTGCTTGATAGCTCTGACAACCATAGTATCCTTCAATCTACTAGCTGCTCTTAGTGTTTTTGTAGTGCTCTTCTCTTTGGTATGGTTATTTTTTTTCAACATAGATAAAATTTCACCCCAGTCATTTTGTTCACCAGATAGCCAAATAGCGAACAACTGAATAATACAATACCAAAGATTCTGCCAAGAACTTCAAAATGTCACTTCTAAAACCAGCATCTCATCTTCTATTCTATTCATTCGTGTATGTATAAACGCAATTCTGATTCTCCGGTTCAGAAACTAACAAGAGACGTTAGATTTGGAGGAACTACTTTCTACTCGTATGTAGCTGCCCCTATTGCATTCAAGGCTCTTGATAGGGAGAGCTTTTCTGTCTTGCAGAACAAAGTTTTCCCCAAATTTTTCCTGATGGAATCGTTCTCCCCATGGATTTTGGCATTGACAGCGCCCTTTAAGTTGTCTACGGCCCCCATGGCACTCTTGACCAGTGCATCTGTATGTGGATTGGCAAATTTATTCTGGTTATTGCCATGGACTCGTAGGGTTAAAGAGGAAAGGAAGTCGCTAAGTTCAAGATTAGATGGCGATGAATTAGAGCGTTACGACGCACCACTAAGAAAAGAATTTGGTAAGTCTCATGGACTATCGCTACTGTTTAACATGGGTAACGCGGTCTGTATGCTTTCATATGGAGTCTATTTATGCCGTGGCTTGCTGAGATACGCTCCCAAGTAGATCATTGGGGCATCATATATATATACAAGCCCAATACATATATGTACAGAAGTTACGAAAGAAATAAACAAATGAAGGATATGAGTACAAATTATATTCTAGTTCTTTTTCTTTTTCTTTCACTCATCAATTTCATTAGCTTGAGCCATAGCAGCACTTTCGGCTTGAGCAGCTTGTACTTGTTCGGTAGCACCACTTAGGAAAGTAGAAATATTTGCAGGTGGTAAAATGGCGATCATCATTACAATGTATTCATAAACGGTTTCTGGAACACTTCTTTGATATATTCCCAAAAGATCAGCTGGGTTTGGATAGACGCTCAATGCCTTGTAAAACTTAGTTGCGGATTCTAATTCTTTACCGGAGACAATTGACAGACGTTCACCTAGTTCCACATTTGTGGTAAAAGTTTCTTCTCTACGGGATGGATCAGTTGGAGTTGGGTCTGCTGCTAGATCCTTTGCTAAAAATTCACTAACTTTTTGTAACTTGACTTGTTTAGCTTCCTCCTTTTGCTTCTTTTCCAATGCAGCTTGTCTCTTACTCTTACTCTTTAAATGCTTTCTGAATTCTGGTGAGTTTCTTCTTTTATGGTCGAAGAAAACAGCATATCCGGTCAAAGAAAGAGCTGCAAGAACACCAGTAACGGTTAGAACACGGCTAAATGTCGAAGGTTGGGACATTTTAAAGTATTATATGCTTTTTCCTTTAATAATTCAGCTAATGCGTTGTGAAGGTCTCAAGATACTCTTAGTCTTTCAACTCACCTTGCTAACTTTCGAAGAGTTGATCTTCCAAGAGTGAAAACAAAAGAAAAAAAAATAAAATTTTTCACAAGTCACGTGGATACCAAGTCACGTGAATATCACATGACAGTAAACACACGTGATCAGACACACCACGTGATGATAAAATTTCAAAAAAAAGAAAAGTGAAAAAGTGAATGAAATGAAAAAAAAAAAAAAAAAAACAACAATTGGAAAGCTCATCGCAGATACAATGTGAAGTCTATCACATTGTAGAAGCTGCTGTATATCCTCTAGCATCTGAGAAATCTTTGATCATGGTAGCCAAGAAGAGAAATACACTCAGACAGAAGTCTGCAGTAACTGCTTCTAAGAAACCCCAGGAAGTGCTGAATGATATAGAGATGGATATGGGGGAAGACCCCAAGGCTTTCCTTCACCAATACAAGGAATCAAAAAAGGATAAAAATTTGAGCAGACAACAGATGTTTTTGGATCAAATCAAACAAAAAAATGGCACGGATCCAAGCTTTGCAGGAATATCAAAGAGTGCGATGAGAAGGAGAAAAAGAAAATTGAGAGATGATTTGAAGCCAAAGATGGGGGAATTATTGACCTCGTTAGGCCAAGAAGAAGATCTAAAGGAACAATTTGAAGATAATTTCAAAGAGGAAGGTGTAGTAGAACCTGAACCACAGAAGAAGCGGAAGAACGAACCCAACATCAGAAATCAAAAAGGTGCCAAGGCTCTATCGGTCCAGGAGAGTGAAAGGATGAAACAGGTGTTATCCAATAGTTCATTTCAACAAAATACGTTTAGTGCCTTGAGGGATGTAATTAAAATGCAGAATCGTTAATGGCATAGCGTCATTCTCTCTTCTATTTGCATATATTATAAAGCGTTTTGAAACAACAAAGTCTTCAATTTACCGGCAAAAGCTTCATCTCCGAATTTTTCGATTTCGTGAATATCCACTTGTTTCTCCAAAATTTTCCTATATTTTTTTTCCAATTCTATATCGTCATCATGCTTTAAGTTTTCATAATCAGATGCATCTAAATCCAAATCAACCAAGTCACCATCGTCTATCCCCAAACTTTCACCATTGGTAGGCATCACTAGTGATCCGACCTGTTTCCATTTGTTCTCCAAAACTTTACCCGTGTTTTGTAAACTTTTCTCCTCCTTGAGCATCTTAACTTCTAGCAATTCACTGTAGACGGCCCGTGCTTCCTGTTTCCTCTGAATGACTTGAGCCACTTGCTGCTTTACCAAACCGGCGTCCACGTTAGAACTCTGCAACAACGCATCAAAATCTATTCTATTTTCTGATCCAGAAAATTTACTCCGTTGTAGAATGCGAACGATTCCTACTATCCATGTGATGAAACCCTCAAATATACCTTCTGCGTCATGAATGTAAACTTCATGAATAAAATTTATAAATGCATCCTGATGCTTCGTGAGTAAGTTGTTAATACTATCCACAACATTAAATTGTGTGGATAACCCGTATTTCCCATCATGAATTTCATCTATCAATTTAATCAAATCGTTCATGAACTTTTCAAAATTCTTCAGTGCAATGTCCACCCGCGCAACTTTGAAGATACGAACCATTGGCTCATAAATCAATGTAAGTATGGAACGTAATAACTGTGATAATTCTGGATCTTGCCACAATTTTTTCATCAATTTCTTATCACGCTCCCTGACGTACAATTGTAGCAATTCTTTGACACGTGTGAAATAAAGTGCTTCATTTTCTAAATCCTGTGTGATTTGGTCTTGTGGAACAGTCTTCAAAGATTTCCACGCAGTATAAGACTCAATAACGTCGGCCACCGCGGTGCTCGAAACTATACCCGTTTCTGTACTTTTCAATAAAGCCACAAGACACGATGGAATCATCATGGAATCTGCTTCGTCGTGTACACGACGCATATCGACAATTTTGCCATTTTCATTATCAAAGACACATTTTTTCAAACATTCTATAACCTCACGCGCCTCACTGGCTTCATGTAAAATCTTATGCTCCAATTCATGGATTATCTTTTCTTGCCCCTTTAAATCATCAGCTAAAATCGTAGAAAACATCGTTTGTAAAAGGGATTGACCTCCAAATGGTTGAGCCATGAAAAGATCCATCATTCCCTTCATGATCCCCATTGGATTTGTGAAACGCATAATTTGTGCCATCATCGAATATGGCATTAATTTGTGTAACCTTTTCACTTGCGTATAAAATTCGTAACCACTGTCATTCCCCAAAAATACCTGATAAATAGTAGATGACACATAAACTTTACACCATTCAACGAAACTCTGTAAAAGTGGCGATAGTTCAGAAACTTTAGTCTTTACTTTAAATTCGCCCACCAGCGATAATAGATAACTGTCGTCTTTGAGTAGGGAAGTTTTAAATTCTTTCATAGCGTCTTGTAATTCCACTGATCTCTTTAACGCCAATTTTTGAAAATTAACTTGATTTTCCAAATTCGCCACATCAACTAATTCTCTATGTTTAATATCTTCTAACAATTCCTTACTGAAAGATTCCTTTTGTAAAGGCCCACTGGTTAAAAAATTGGAAAAATTTAAACTACAAGAAACTTCTTCATCACCACATAATGACCTCAAATACTGTCTTAATAAAGTTCTCATTCTTTCACCGATTAAATGGTTACTCTTCACATCAGATGCATCTTGAAATTCATCTAAATCCCAAGCATCAGTACTACCTGTATCATCTGCGATACTACTCGTTTCAGATTCCGATGCAGCTAAAGTCGGTGTACTTGGAGTAGTTGGGGAGTCTAGTGGCATCGATGCAACCACTTTTTCCTTTGGAGTTCCTGGAGGTTTATTGTTATTAGCATTGGCATTATTTGTATTATCTGGCTGTGTCATTACAGATATACTTTTCTTGGTCCTATGAGGCAGATGGGATAACTTTTTACCAGGGAATTCATTTTTCAATTGATGCGATAGTTTCTTGAATTCTTCGTAACTCTTTGCAATAAAAATAGTGTTATCAGGATTCGATTCTTGCTTTATCCTTAGTAAAAAGAAAGTTTCATGTTTAGAAAGTTTGGTTCCACTATCTGAAATTGACAATTTTGAAAAAAAAGATGATGATCCAGAGGGCATATAAAATTTTGGCTTCATCCAACTTGGATAACCTCTTTTCTCTTTCTGTGGCGTACGTGAATTTGGATCGTTAGACGCCGAAACTGATCTCGTTTTTTTCTTTGCAGAATCTGGTTTATCGAAAAGAACTGATTCAGACACCACTGCAATTACGTTTACATCCCAACCATTAATCCAAATTGGTTCACTCGTTACGTAATTCCGTAAATTTTCCCTCGTAGGCATCGAAATTTCTCCCGCTTTTGTAGCTTTCTTCGTTTTATCGCTTTGCAGCTGAAATTTATCCTCTTCATAGTATTTCACTTCCTTTGATGCACCGATCCCCGAATTGAATAGCAGTAGAATAGCTTTATTTAACTTAGTAGAAATTCTCTTCCTCTTCGTTGCTTCTTCCCTGTCAAAACTTTCACTAAACCCCAAAGATTGGAAGTGTTCATAAAACACTTGTACTTTCCTTTGCCAGAATTCTTCATCCATGGCCAAATCCTTCGACAGTAGCGGGAACGGCATAACAATCTCCTCTAGAACATAACTCAACATGGGGAATTGAGTATCGGAATTTATGTAGTTATCCAAACCATCTTCGCCAGTCTTATTCGCACCACCACGGGTCGGTATAATACGTTTAAGTGATCTTCCCTTGGAGAATTTAGTATTTTTAGTGGGGTCTTCGCTGCTAAAGGGGAACCCAAATTTTCTCAATGCAAACGGATCATTGAGAGCTTCAAATTCTTGGTTCAATTGTCTTTTAAGCAGTTCTCTTTTCAAATAGTGCTCCTCCGTGGGGGTCAACACAACCGACATGGATGCGTCTATTGTATATCAACTCGAAAGTAAGCAAGAAGGAACAAAAAACAAAACCAACTGTCGTATCGTCTTACCCCGATGACTCTCTAAAGCGACCTCTGTTTGAAATTCACACTGTCGTACAACTTTCAACAGATCGGCTCTTCTGTTTTATTACGTACTTGCCTTCTTCTTTCCTTCACAATGACATCCGAGCCAGTTTGTACAGAATGGAAATAAAAATATAAAATATCACATGCCACAAGTATTTCACGGCACAATCGACCCCTATTTCTCTCATTTATATGGTCATGTGGCCTCGTAGTTGTGGCTGCCTTCTCCACCATCGGTTCGATCCCTGCAGCACCTTGCATTTTTTTTTTTCTGCCCCTCTCTCCTTTCTTTAAGGTTATGAAGTCCGAAGGGGTAAATCACATATTCGGCACGAACCATTCTAAAAATGAGAACTAACAAGGAACCTACCGACAGCAAGGTATAATTTTTACAAAGGGAAAACTGTCAACGGTAGCATGTTGCACGTTTCTTACTGCCACCATAATAACATATAGCGAAGGCTACTACCGGTGCTACCACAGGTGTTAGGTAGGCTTGTAATCGATTGCAGAAGAATGGATCAACATCTCGTCAACTGATTAATCTCTCCGAATATTGCGAGAAAAAAAAAAAAAAAAAAAAAAAAAGAGCTCCAGGAGCAATACTGTATATTTTCAGGTATATTAGGAAAACAGATTCCTGCAATGATAAGTTGCTAGGTTACGGGCTGTGACAGTAGAATGCGTTACAGTGAACTTGTCATATATTATTGTAGATCTCCATTCGATTGACTTAATCACTGTATGTTGTAACCAGGCTCTAAAGAAGCATTTTGTAGATTTTTATTTAAACTATAGACGGTGACGACAGGAAGGCACAGCACACACAACAGAGCGGAACGCAAAGATCCTTCTTTCGAATCCGTGCTTTTGGACTTTTTCGTTCCTTTATTAGTTAGTATTGGGATTTTCAACAACATACAACATAAGGAGAGGTTAACAGGGATAGGAAGGAAAGCAGATCAAGCGTTTTTCCTTTCCTTTTACTAACATCTTGTTCAATACAGATACAACAAGAAGTGGTGGTAGGATGAGCCAGTCACTAGCTCATTTGATCAAGAAAAAGATCTTTCTGGGGAATTCATCACTTATACCAATAGAAGATGATCGGAGGAAAAAAGGCAAGAAATGGGGGAGAAAGAAGGATGATGATAGTGGCAATAAAGAGACCTTAGCTTCACCGACAAAGAATCAGACGCATACAAATGATGTTGGATTTCATTCCCCTCTGTCACGATTGAATTCTATAGGTGAAGAGAGTAGTAATAGTAGAATCGAAGAGAAAAGTGAGACTGATATACCCACTGTTTCTAATATGATAGGGAGCGTTGGCGTCGATGAGACCGATGAAGATAGTGAAAGTAGTGAAGATGATATTGCAGGGGAAGGTCAAAACGATGAGGAATTACCACAATCGCCGGTGGAAAGTGATGACAGTGAGAAGAGACCAAGTAAACTACACATGCTGAAATCTAGAATAAGTGTACCGGAATTGAGTTTCAAACCACCCATGTTAGGACATCGCCATCATCGCCCTGATTCGCATAATAGACAGAGGAGTTTGGATAAATCACCATCGAAAGTACAGACAAATTCACCTAATTCCGTTTCTATGAGTCCAAGTAGCTTTACAACACACAGACCATCGTATGAAAAATCGCCGAGTGGTCTCGGTTCCATTTATAAGCTAGGATCGAATTCATCAGCATCTTCGTCAAGATTTTTCTACTCACCAAAGAGATCAGGGAGTAATGCCGCTGCTAATGGAACAATATCAAGAATGACTCCTAACTGTGGTAGCAACTCTAACGTTAGTAACAAACCAAACAATGCGAGTGCCTTAGTTAACAGTAGCAGTAGTTCACAACAGCTCATGCGGGGTCATGCAAGAAACAATTCAGTGGAAATGAAACCAGTCAAACCACAACCACTACCTTTTGGAAGAAGACGTAGCAAGACGCTGGATACTTATGGTGATCATAAGGGAGGATGGGATGCGACGAGTGAATTACTTACAACGATTAATGCACATTTGAGTAGTTCTCGTGGTGGTTCAATCAAAAGTAGATCACCCTCAGTGAAGAATCAGGAGACTGCAGCTGCTGTAGCTGCAGATGGTGTTCCACTCCCATCAGCAACTCCTCCTAGATTTTCTAATGGCGGTAGTAATAGTAATATAGGATCAATACCTTTTCCAGCGGCACCTATACCACCACAGCCTCCAACATCGATGTCAAGACGTGGATCATCCATTGCTAATGCATTTAACAGTTTTGTTAATTTACGTTCGTTTAGTACAACATCTTCTAAAGGTATGGGAACTGCAAATAATTCTAAACTAGAATTATCATTAACACCAGATTTACCACCACCACCAGTACCCGATGAAGATGACAGTCGTGAGGAATATTTGATGAAATTATCACCTTATGGTAATGAAATTGGACCTATTCTTACGGAGACTGATGATTCATTTAGAAGGGACTGCCTTAATTATTTTTTATTGCATCATTTTGATTTTACGGATTGCCCCTTAGATATTGCAATGAGAATTTTACTCATTTTCCTAAAATTACCAAAGGAAACCCAACAGATTGATAGGTTGTTGATAGAGTTTAGCAAAGTTTATTATGAGGTACAATGTGGGGATACAGCTAATTCTTCTTTTTGGGTCGATCAAAATCAATTATATTTCCTGAGTTTTTCACTTCTAATGTTGCACACAGATTATTTCAGTCCAAAGAATAAGTTTAAAATGACAAAGAACGAGTTTGTTAGTTTGATACATGAAGATACGGAATCGTATGGTTATAAAGTACCAACAGAAATTTTATCCTATTTTTACGATAATGTCACCGCCAAGGAGTTCCCCAAGTTCGAATTTACACCCCAGGCCCCATCACAGAGTATAGAATCTTCTGAATCAGAGAGTGATCATGATGGTTTAAAACTTTACTCTCCATTGGATATCTTGAAGACCCAATCTGTTTTTTCAAATTCTGATTTTGCACCTTCAACCAATATGCGGACAGATAGAACGTCGTCAAGTTCTTTTTCATCGTATTTGCCACACGGGCCCACTTCTGGTAGTAGTAGTTCGTTGGCTCAAGATGATGTTGATATTTACGGCCACATTTTTGATAATGCACTACCTTTGTTAAGTTTACAACCTTCGGTACAGAAATTATGGGATAAAGATTACATGTTTGAATTATTTAACGGTGAAAACAAGTACAACAAATATTTTTCCATTTTCAAAGAGGCCAAAGGTGGGTATTTGAGATTGGACAAAGCCAGTCTACAAAAATTGTCCTTTCCCAATTTTGACGTTTTAAATCCATCAGATGAAGATTCAACTTGCATGTATTTGAAAATATTTCAAATGGGACGAATCGAAGAATTGACTGTGAACAGAAAATTCTCCATTGTAGGATCTGCAAATAAAACAATGTGGAAGAAAAAATTGGGTGTATTAACTTCCTGTGGGTTACTAATGTTTGACCATCATGATTGGATTAATCCTCAGTTAGTTAAAGATGAATATACCGGCACTTCCAATTACATTATAAATTACCATCCATCATCTGCCATGACTGTGGAGTCACCCATTCCTTTAAAAGGGTTGTTGGCAGTAAACAAATCGCATAAATTACTAAGACAGGCTCTGAGTAGATCAGAAGCCATTGGTGATGAAACTGAGCCTCGTTCAAATTTAACGAATACCAGCAATATATTGGATGGACAGTACAGTGGTGACACTGATGACGATTGCATAATGAGATTGTATGGATCTCAGAGGGCTAAAGTTTGGAGATGCTCCAGTTCATACGAAAGGGATAATTGGATAGACGCGATTAATCTGGTGGCAGCCTGTGATGGTTGTTTCATCGATTCAAATACAGTTCCAAACACTGTTGTTTCCGCCAGAAAGTATGAGGTTAAGGAGAAAGTGAAAAGGCTACAATCAACAGGTATGCAAAAACAACGGAACTTGGAAGAATCAGAAAATTTACTATCACTTTACGGTCAAACTATACCTATTTGCACTAGGACCAAAAACGAATTGTTATTCCATGTTAAACAGCTGGCTGTCACAATGGAATGGTTGGTCTATGAGATCAAAAGAAGCGAAATCAATCTAAAGATTCTTGAGCAACTAGGTTCTCAATTTGATGATGGCCATGAGGAGAAAGAAGATTATGGTGGGAGCGAATTAGTCGACGATCATACGGATAGTACTATGAAGCCGCAACAACAAACTCTGCACGAGCCAACAAGTAGCATGACTGCTCATGATCCCATCTCCTCAACACCAACTCGTCGGCCATTTATCTTTGATGGAGAACTGATGCAAAGGGACTTTTCCAAAAAGCACGATGCTGTAGTTTACGAACAGACAGAAGTTAACAGCAGCGAGATTTTGACATCCTATTAAAATGCCAACAACGTAACGAATTTTTTTTTTTTCTTCATTTCCCATGAATCATTATTAAAACTACGCCCTAAGAACACAGAAGACATTATATACATAGATATGCTTATTTCTCATTACTATTGATATGAATGATATGACTTCACTTTATTTGTCCTTGCATACCACTACTTTTCTTCTCAAAATGCCTATCTGTCCTATTGGACCCTACATTAGTTATCCGCGGGCATCCATCTCTATTCTTCTCTAGCTTACAACACTCCCAACAGTAATAGGCCTCTGTTAGACCAGGCGCTCCACAAATAATACAACTGTTACCGCTCTTACCAAATGCACATTGGCCACATATTCTTACTTTACTTTTTGGTCTAACGTAGGAATCACATATGGGGCATCTACCATCACACTTTTCACATAGAAGGCCTACATGGGTACCGGGTTGCCTCATGCACATTACTAAATCAAACTGATGCCTTGACATGATTGCTGCAATAACACAGTTTTATTATTATGGCCCTTTTCCTTTCTTCTTTCTAACAGTCTTGAATCTTGGTTATTGTTACAGTTGTGGGTGGGCATCGTCAAAATGATTAACCCGATAACCACTACTTACAAACTTATATTCCTACAAAAGTAGGTGGTAACTCATAATTTAGTGTTACTGTCTATCGGTGGGGGTAAAATACCATACTTTGTTTAAAATCTCATATCAGGATGTCATTTACATGTCCAATTTGCCTGGACGATGATAGAACCAACATCGAATCTATTGGCACATTACAGCCATGTAATCACAAATTCCACAGAGACTGTTTAAGGCGATGGCATTTATACGCTCATGATTTGGTGTGCCCCATATGTCGAGTTGAATCTGACATCCTGCTGGTTAGGCTTAGTGATGATCAAAGTATGGCCCCTATAAGAGTTGACTTAAAGAAAGGGTTTGACGCTAAGAGGGTTATGGAGTATGAACAACAAGAGGAGGAGTTTTTAAGACGGTTTAACGATGCTCTCAGAATTGGAAGTCGACAGGAAAGATTAGTTTTAACACAATGTAATATATGTGGCGGATCAGAAGCACAACTGGATAAAGCTTGCCATAGTTGTGGAACTCTTTTCCACGAATCATGTTTGAGATCCTTGGCGTGTGAAGTGGGTGATCCCTCGAGTTGGCAACAATGTGTAGAGTGCCGGGATCCGGTGAATCAATTTCGTCGATCTCATGCTGGTCATGGCAGTGGTAGTAGCAATAGACGTTTGCAAATGCCAGATGAGATGACAAGACTGCGAGAAGTTAAGACAAAAATCCAAGAACATGTACGACGGGTATTAAAGGAATTCTATCAAGATATTGATCGTGATAACCCAAGGATTAAAATTGACAAAAAACATTTTACAGATATTAACAAGCAAGTGTCAAGAAAACTTTACAGGATCTCAAATTATAGATATTTGAGGGGAATTATAGATTACGATTTGGAAGCACAAAAAGAGGTACGTTTGGAGTTACGTAAATTGGGATATATTGATGTATAAAGGGAAACATTTTATCTTCTTCTACCTGGACCCTTTGGTTTGTTGAACTTACGAGATGATGAAGCACGAGCGGCAGCCTCTTCGGCTTCTTCTTGCTTCTGCTGTTCTTGCGAAGAATTAGATATTAGTGATAACTCCAAGTCTTCGGGGTCACCAATTTCAATAATTCTTGCAAATTCTAGCTTATCTTGATCTTTTAAATGGTTAATGAACCCCAATCTGTTTGAAGCGTAAACCATACGTTCCTTAACTTTACTACCAGAAGGACAACTGTAGATGAAATAATCCAAAGATCCATTTCTGTAAAGCGTATAACTTGGGTGTTCGGGAAGTATTTGCAATTGATTTGGCCCACTAATGTTAGATTTGTCCACTACTTGAATTTGTTCAGTGTCCAGATCAATCTTACAGTAAATTACATTAAACGACTGTAAAAGTTCACTGATAGTAGAATCGCCAGATTTGACATCGAACATTAACGAAGTCGGAGCCCCATCAGTTTGTGAAACCAATTTACGATTGCCTAGCTTCATCCTTTGTTGTTGTTGAGAGATTTCTATTTCTGCTCTTTCAGATTCAGTAAGCACAGCGGCCCCCTGTTGAGAATCAACATCGTTGGACTTGAGCACGTCTTGGAAATCTGTTGGATCTGTGAGTAATGTCTGTTTACCAATTGAATTACCACCAATTTGTCGAACTAATGTGTTCTTTGTAGATGCGTACAGCATCTTTAATCTAACGGGTGAAGAGTCTGGAACGTAAGAGACAAAGACATATTGATTTGGATTCTTTTGTAAATCTTTAATAAAAACGTAAAGTGGTTCATTGTTTAAACTTGATTCCAACTGTGATAACGAATCATATCCCCCCTTTAATTGTACAGTAGTGAAATCATTAGAAATTCCAGCAGTGACGATTCTTAGCCCTTGAGACCCCTGGGAAGGATGATGAAGAAAATCTATCAACTCTTGCTCTGCTGAAATACCTGATTGAGAGGACATGATGTGAACCTGAAACCTGCCTTTACTTTAATGTTCGTCAACATAAATAGTTACTATTAATCGATTGATACATCAAAGTTAGTTATAATGTTTAAAAGAACAATAATCCCTACACCACAATAAATAAATACACGCTAAAGAATTGAAACGAGTGTCCACCAAGAGTTTAAAGCATGAACTCACCAATACCAATGCCAGTCGAAACCATTTCACGTACACCGCTCTTACGACGAATGGCTCTTTTAAGCAATTTCTTGCTCTTCTTATGAACACGACCACTACCACTATCACTACTGTTCGCATTACGAAGCCTTAATTTACCTTCAGCATCTCTGTAACACAACAATTTGATCCTACAATCCTGATCCCAACTAGACGAATCCACAGGCTGAGCAGAGCCCAAATCCTCCGAAATGAACTGAGTCAAATCTTCTTGCGACTCTTGCGAAGAAGAACCAAGTTCCTGAGAAGACTCGGTTGTCGTAGCTGGAGGATTCTGGTTCTCAACCTGCGGGAAACAAATAGCTTCTTCGTCAGTTGCACCAACTTCCTTCCAGAAATCATCATTCTTTGCATTGATCAAAAATTCACCTAACGGGTGATATGACAATGATGATGATGACGACAAAAGGCTATTCCTACGATCAGGTTGTACATGGGTCAAACTGCTGCGACGATGAAATCTTTTAGGGTATGGTGCTCCAAAATACACAGGTGACAGAAAGTCATGATCGTATTCGTCCTCTTCATCCCCGTCATCGAATCCAGCGTTCAAGGGAGAAAAGAGTAAATCGGGATCCGGAGTAGTTTCACCACCTGCATCAGTTTCCGATGAAGATGATGAATCACGTCTATTCAAAGATCCTTCCTCTTGAATTTGATTTTGGTCATCATTATTATTACTATTGTTGTTACCTCCACGAGGTAGTGGTGTAATATCATCACCAGTAATTATACTGTTCAAGAGTTGGAACGGCTTACCAGCAGCGTCCCTAGGACCACGAGACTCTTTCATTGTTGAATTGTGGAGATAATAACTTGAGGAGCCGTACAAAGGATACTTTAAGATGAGATGTTTAAGCTTCGAGTAATGGAACGAGACTATATATCATATATATATATTTTCAAGATGAGAAAGGGCAAAGAGAAGAGGAAAAAGAAAAGAAACAAGAGATTTTGAAAGAGAAAGAAAAAGAAAATAAATAAAAAAGGGAAAATAGGAACAAAAAGAAGAGGGAGCAGAAGATAAAGTAGAATGCGTGCCAGTTATTGTCGTTTCAATAAGCTCTATGTTCTGATACGAAAAATTTAAACGGAATGTATTTCGGTCGGGCTTTAAACATGGCCGTTTGTTGGTCTGTAGACGTTAATGTTCCAGTCAATTGGCGATTTACAATGGGCGATGAGCTGAAAAAGTGGAAAAAATTGGTTGGAAAATTCTGATTACGAAAAAAACATGGGGAAAAAGAAACGACATGGGAGTTTTTCCGAGAGCGAAAATCACTTTTCTTTTTTCTTTTTAAGATATTCCGAGTCACGTGGATGTTGAAACGGTTGAGTTGTAAATAATTGTGCTTGAATTGTGTTGTTTGTGTAGTAGTAGTATCGATACTCGAGCCATAAGTCGGAGAGATGGAAGGGGAAGAAGTTCTATCTTTTTGGTCACGTGCTATGCGCGTAACGCATTACGTATGTTTTTTGCGTGGGTTACCCTGCCTTTTCATTAATATATAAAGCCGCCTTTCACATTTTTTCACTTTAACCTTTAAGACACTACTCCCACAGAACAGTAAGGATCCTTGCAAAGGACAACCAGTCGGTTGTCGCAGAAAGGAAAACTTTTTCTCTTTTTTAATCATATCCTCTCCTGTGATTATAAACTTTTAAAATTACCAATTGTTCCGACTGAATAGTGGGATCACTACGTGTCGACAACCTTTATATCGTTAAGTTTCAGCCTTGTATGAGGTTAAGGGATTGATTGAGAAAAATGTTTTCTTTTCTGTAATCATCATGATGATTGTTTTACCGACCGGGCGGACAGAATAGTATCGGTTTTGGGTGGTTGCTCGCTGTCTTCAAGTGTACATTTTTTCTAGAGGATGGTGGCAGCCCTTTGAAAAGCTCAAAATCCGAGAAGTGGTGAGTGGTCGTGAGATAGCTGATTCGTAAAAGAAAAACACATCTAGTATTATCAGTGGATGATACTTGTATTTCTTGAAAAAACTTACCTATGATGAGCAATATTCACACTGTGTGAGGTCTGTTTAGTTACAGATGTATGATCGCAAAAAAATATAACTGATTTAATGACTCTGAGGTCTTGTACTTGTTAATGATATTATTTATTGATCTTGTTCATCGTTTTCTTCCATAACTTTCAAAGTTTGGATTTGCGCAGGAGCTGATCCTTAACAAACTTAATTTGACTAAAAGTTGAAAGCTGAAGTAAAGTTTCATCTGAAGAGAACCGAAAGGAAAGAGCAGTTACTATTTAGCTGATTATCTCGGGCTACTGAAGGCCCTCAATTATCAATTGAGAATGATCACTTTCAAGCTTTTCGTAACGATATACTTATTTGGTGGTATTACTTTCATACCCCTTGTAGTTCTAACGTTACTATATTTTAACAAGCGGTCTGAAAATGAAGAACAAGAGGTCACTGGTTCTAAAGCTGAGAAATTACTCATAACCGGTTTGGATCCTGAATTTAAAGCTGGTGAACTGGAAGAATCTAAAGGTGTTGAGGTTCGTAGAAAAGGTTGGTTAACGGTAACAAAGAAATACTATTACCATCACAATGAAGTGAAAGAATTGATGGAAAAGCATGGTGGTGAAGTTGAGGTACCACAGAGATCTCAGCTCAAGAAAAGACACAGGTTTTATGCCGTCTTAAGACACGGCAACCTTTTCCTCTATAGAGACGATGCTCCCAAGAGTAATTTAGTTCATGCCATTTCATTACAAGATAGCTTTGTCACAATTTGGCCAAGAGATACTGCAAATGAAGCTCCTGATGCCGGAATGTTTACAAAGAGAACCTGTATTTCCATTCTAAGGGATGGTACCGCTACTTATGATGGTATGTTACATTTTCATGCGAATGCAAGTGCAGAGAACAATTCATCTTGGTCCCAATTCTTTTTATATTTCGATAACAATAATATCGAAAAAGAGGATTGGTATTTCGATTTGATTAACGTCTCAAAGAGAGAACCAAAGGATAATGCAAAACCGACAAATGTAATTGATCCAAACAATTGTGCAAGAACTGCTCATTTAAGGACACCGGATGCACTTTACTTGGTTCAGGCAATCCATTCTACAGAAGGTCAATTAACCACTCAATGGTTTAACGCACTTTTAGGTCGCTTATTTTTGTCGCTACAAAGAACTGACACTTTAAAGGATTTCATATATGGGAGACTTTACAAAAAACTGACCAAGTTGAATAAACCAGGATTTTTGGATGATTTTGTCATTGAAGAAGTAGACGTGGGGAATAGTGCCCCCATGATAACGAATCCTAAACTGTTAGAATTATCCCCCACAGGATTGACTAGGATTTCTTTGGACATGCAATACAAGGGTAATTTATCTGTCAATATCGCGACCAATGTGACAATTAATTTGGGTTCGCATTTCAGGCAGAGGCAAGTGCCAGTTCAGTTGTCCATTAAGATAAAGGAATTGACAGGACCCATGTTTCTCACGGTTAAACCGCCTCCATCAAACAGACTGTGGTACACTTTCCAAACAGAACCCATATTTGATGTGGAAATACAGCCAGTGGTTAGTTCAAGTAAATTATCCTACGGTATGATTACAAAGGCTATCAAGGGTAAGTTATTTGAAGCAATAAAGGAATCCCTCGTGGTACCGTATTGGGACGACTTTGCATTTTATAACACTGAAGATGAAATTTACAGAGCCGGTATCTGGGAGAAACACGAGAAAGATTTTAACCAGAATAATAGTCATCATGAAGAAGAAAAGGTTTCTTCTCAAAATTTCGAAGTTCATAAGGATCAAGAAGATGAAGATGACGAAAGTTCCTCCAGCGATGAACCACGGACGCCCGAAAAACCTGCTAGGGGTGATTTCCTTGGAAATGAACGTTCAGATAGTATTGATAGCGATAGTATTTCAAGGACTAAATCTTCTGATTCCATGAAAACTCAAGACCCCACCTTAAAGAGTCGTACACTTCAAAAAGTAGGAAATATCAAGAGAGCATGGACAAGCAAGAGTAAAGAAGATTTAGATAATGAACATGCAATAGTAGACGATAATTTTGATAATCTTTCAAATGCAGGAGATCGTGAAGGTTCTAGGGATTCTGCTGACTCCAAGAAATATTTCAAAAATTCCTTGAGAAAGATTGGTCAATGGTACAGAGGCACTCCAAATAGCTCTGTGACCAGTGATGGTGAGGAATCGAATCAGGGTTCAATTAATCATCCTCCAGAAATGATTTCTAATAGAAGAAAACCTCTTCCCAAGAGACCAATTCCGCCTCCACTTAATAACAATCCAACTTCGCCAACATCTGTATCAAACTCCTCTTTTTCCCCAACCCTAAATGCAACTGAAATGTTTGCCAACAAGAGCAGGTCTCACTCTAACATGTCCTCAGAGACAAATGATCCTGTTGTCAGTCCAAACTTGCCCACTCATGATAACGTGGGGTTCGTGAAACCCCAAAGATCAACTGATTTCCCCGAAGAATTATACACAAATAAGTTGGAAGATTCAAATGATACCACGAAGACCGATACCGAAAGTACAAGAAGCTCAGGCCAAGGGATTGATCCATCAGAAATATTTCCTAAACCTCACGATCATAGTGACAATGGCCGAGAGGAGGCTCCAAATTCAGCAAGTAGTACAATTGGTCCTAACGAAACACTTTAATAAGAACCAATTAAGGCAGTGTAATAGTTTATTTCCTTTTCTTTTTCCTCCCAAATTTTATAGATGATTAAACATACCCTAATTATTCTTGTAAGTGATTTTGAAAGAGCAGCTTTACGTTGTTTTTTTGAATGAAAGCTACCAAAATGAAAGCCAACCAATATACATCTTGCTCAAATTCTCATGAGACGCTGATTCCTGGATCAACGTCTCTACTTGTCCTGGGACACTTAGGACTAAACCATCACGAGGATCAATGCCTCGAATTTTATTTCTTAGTACTTTCAATGCCTTTTGAATGGAATTATCCATGTTCCTGTCATACATGATAGTTTCGATAACGTTGACTAATGATACTTCATTTTTTCTCATAAGTGATACAGTCACTTCACTTGATTTCTTAAACGTCCCCTCTGTACCAACAATACCTAGTGCATCATACAAGTTTTGTGTAAGTCTAAAGGGAACAATTTCAGGAACAGGTAAACGCTTACCTTTTTCAAATAAACAATCGAAATCGACATGTAATACTTTTCCATTCTCTATATCTAATAAGATATTTTCACAATGTCGATCTCCCAAACCCAGAATATGGCCTACCATTGCCATTACAGCATATGAACGAGCAAATGTGTTTCGTGCATTAAACCACTTAATAGGATCTGGAAACGTTTCTAAAAACCATTGATACAAGATCGGAGGGAAGGTTTCCAGCTGCTCCGTGTAAAACTTCATCCTGCCCTCTCCAGGGAGATGCTGCCACTTCTCGTAAAGACTCTTCAAGCTATACTTAATTTTCAAACTCTCATATTTGGTGACAAAAATTGATCGAAGTGTAACAACATTAGGTACTATTTCTAGCAATCCACAATCTTCTCTCAATGATAAGACTGAATAGGTAGTAATGCCCAGATTTCTCTTTGTACTTTCCAGGTCCTTGCTTAATAGAAAATCCATTGTCGTGGCAAACTGCATATATTGATTATCCTGTCTAACATCTTCCTTTTTGCACATAATTCCGTAGATCTTACCATCAGATCCCACAATATTCAGTTGCTTGGGCCTTTTCAACGAGGAAAATACCTTATATGCCGACCCAAACCTAGCTATTGTTACCGCCGGTTGAAATGGATTATAAGTTTTCATTGAATCGGAGGATAATGGGGAAATCATTTCTAAATTGATTCTTACAGGAACTACCATAGCAGAGGGTGCCATTTGCATATTGAATTTGAAATCTCGTTCAAGAGAGGTACCTGATCTACTGGATACGTTTTTCGCATCTTTCAAACAAACTCTAGTAAGAGCGGTGGTCAAGTCAAAGGCCTCCATTACTAAGTTACCATGACCGTGTGTTGCTCGCTTGTACTTTTCAATAATTTGCTTACCTCGGTTGACTCTAGAAGACGAAGTAGAATTGACCAGAACCGTAATATACCAAAGTATGTGAGATGGGTATTCCACGCTTAAGTTGACCAAAATTTGCATAATTAGGTGCGAAGAAGGGGGGTGTACATGAAGCAATCTCGATAAAAGCTGTGTCAAAACTGAGTACCAGATATATTTTGGACAGCTTTTTAAAGCATCATCGACACGTTCACATATGTCCTGAGTTGCCCTCTGCAAAACTTCACGTCTGGACGTCGACGGTTCATTCATCGATGCTGCTGCAATGTCAAGCCAGAATGTAACCACTTTAGGTAGGGTTTCACGTACTTTTGTTGTATTTTTCTCGAAAGCTAATAAGAAGTAGGAAATTGACTTGTATTCCAAACGACCATTGGTCACATATCCTTCCGCTTTCTTTCGCTCAAGTAATCGACTGTAGTATAATCCAATAGAATAGTATGGTTTTGCCCATTTGGGATCCAATTCAAAGATATTTTGATATTGTTTTATAATCTGTTCAGATGCCGAGTTATTTGATAAGTCCAACCACTCTGTGTATTTCAGCTGCACAGTGGCTCTATCATGAGGTTTCACTGTGGGATCATCTTTGTATCTTTGGTGGATCTCCTTGACTAATTTAAGTGCTCTGTCATTTTCACCTTGTTTCCACAATATTTCTGCAAATTCTAGTTCCGCCTGTTGGTGCTCGTATTGTACACAAAACATTAGTGCCTCGCATGCGATATCTAGCCTAGAATTATTCCTGCACAACTTTGTTGTATTGAATAAAGTTCTAATAAGATCTTGTTTTGTGCAGTCGGTGTCCTTCAAAGAATCGTAAGCCTTTCTTATAGATAAAAGATAATGGTTGGGTTCAAATTCAACTCCAATGCGCTTCATGCGGAACTCGAGAATATGGGTGTTATTAATATAATCTAATTCATTTTTACTCTTAGAAAGAAGTGATAAATCGTACAACCCGTGGAGTTTCATCAATAAGGTTTGTTTCTTTAGTAAAGTTGTGGCGATTGAAGGTGCGACGAAATGAGATCCTATAAGTTTGAAACATTTGTTAATATAATGCATGGTCTTAGTTGGATCATTTGTATGCTCATGATAGAACGCCTTTCCGATATTATATTGAAGAAGGATTTCTGGGTCCTGTAACTTTGGTAAACTTTCGACTTTTTCAATCCAATTAGTCAACGAACTAAGTTTTCCCTCAAGGTTGGCTGCTTCCATTCCAATTCTATACCATTCCCTGGTTTCTGAGTTCAAATATCTTAAATTATTAGGAGTCAAGATTTCCAGTTGTGATAATATCTTGGAATAAAGTTGGTGGTCGTACATTGACTTCAGCATTTTGGTCGTACTTGGAGAATCCATTGTGAAGGTTCCCAAAGTTGTGAAACAATTTTGGGCCATCTGCCAGTTGTCAGAATATTGGAGCTCTTCGATTTTGGACATCAGATCCTCCGTTGAGAAAGTCTTAAGTAAACCGTCTATCGAATCAATATCTCCGATTTCTTCATAGGTACGATGTAGAGAACCAAGAATGCTAAAAGGTTGTATTTCTTTATCGCTTTCTTGCCGATAACATTGTTCCAAGTACAATGCAGATCTTTCAAAGGAATTGGTTTCTAAAGATCTCTGGGCGAGAAGAGCTGAAGGAAAGGCTCCTAGAAAATCATCTACTCTTCTTAGCATGTTATTGTATTTGGCCTCTTTAATGATAAAGGTTCCATGGTTATTGTTATAGCTTTGCTTAAAGTGGGTCATCCACTTCTTGCAATATTCGAATACTCGGAAAATGGACTGATAGCACATCTTAAGAGAATCAATCTGCAAATGGTTCAATTCATCCAACTTTAATTCAAGGATGCATTTAAATTCGAGTATGATATTATTCATCAAAACGGTATATCCTTTTCCTGGTTCAGCATTAATGATAATATCCATAGCTACGTATGGCAGCAGAAAGTCAGATAAAGAACCATCATCCTCTCTTATAAGCGATGCAAAAACATGTAATGGGTGATCCTCGCCAGTACCTGTTTTGAGCAAATCGAGACAGAAGCTTTTAATCCATGGAGTGTAACCTTCTTTAAAGTTGTACGAAGGATATTTCAATGGAACATAAGACTTCCATGATTGCGCCAAATAAAGAGATGAAAGCAAGGGGAATAGTGTAGTCTTTGAGATGGTATTGAATTTATCCCATAATTTAGCCTCATTGGGAAAAAGATCTTTCCTATTGATATCCCAGGAAGCTGAACTTAACCCACAATATTTCAATGATTCTTGCATGACTAGGGCGACGAAAAGTTGTTTACTTGGGTTTTCACTTTGCCAAAAGGCAGGTACTAAAATATCGTTTATAACCCAAATCAAAAATTTAATGGTCTGAGTTTCATCGCTCAAATCATAGACCTCACTAGCGATGGGTGTCCTTCTTCTCAATCCATGTTTGTTCAAATCCAAAACACCGATTATACTGATGCATTGGGCGCACTTCTGACAGAGCTCCTGATCCGTATTTTTGTATTTATGGCAAGTATCCAGTAGAGCTCCCAATACGAGAGCAATACCAACATCTGGGCCTTGTTTTGAAAAGATATCTGAGGACCGCTCTGATTGTTTTCTTTTCAAAAAGATCTGGAGATCATCAAGATTCTGATAAATTACATGCTTGTTCGAGCTTTGGAGGTTATCGGAAAAAATCGGCATCCAATCGGTACTTGCCAAGACTCTGTTGACGTTCCTTGCAAATTGGCTATCTCTATCTAATATTCCAAGTTCTGTCTTGGCAACTAGACTCAGGGTCATGTATGGCTTCAATTTCAAAACTAAAGAATCCTTTTCTTTGATCAAAATGTCTATTATTTCGTACACCACGGACTTCAGCTTGTTGTTGAAAGTGAACCAATTTTGTAGTACGTAACATAACAGCGCATCTATCACAGTAGATAATTCCTCATCAGTCAGAACTATAACCAGTAGCTTCCAACATTTCAAAGCGTTGAATCTAATTTCTTTAATTTCCAAACATGTTTGAAGACAAATGCTAATTTGTGCCAAGGCAGAAATAATCGATTTTTTGTATGCATTTTTTATCAAAAAGGAAATACCATTGATTACCCTCAGTTTTTCGTAATACGTAGTTCTTCCTTCAATATCGTGTATATCACTGGAAAATACTTGAAGAATACCAAGAATATTATCCTGCAGTTTCTTTTGAAATAGTTGTTCTCGTTCAGGAGGCCAATCTTCGACATTTTTATACTTGGATCCATGTCTTTTATCTCTGTCGAAATTGGTTATGAGAAATCTCAGTGCACACAGGATCATTTTTTTATTTTCTTGGACGCTTGAACCATCTCCTTCTTCATTTTTATAAAGCTTGAGGACCTCTGCTAAAGTCTTGTAATCTGGCAAATATGCTGAGATGTAACGTTTATCGAATGATGGTAATCTATTCAAGAACAGCGTTTCTAAAGTCTCCAACGAAACGAGACCATGCCTTACCAGAGCCACAGCAAAAATTTGTCTACTATTCTTATCCAGTAATACTGCTTTTTGCTCGTTGATTTCCTCTGGATTGTCACCATCGCACGTAATTTTTGCAATTTCACCAAACACGTCGGTTTTATACTGTGTTATCGCATATGGTACAATGTACCTTTGATAAATTTGTAAAATAGTCTTCGCAGAATACCCCAATAATCTCGTTAATCGATAGAATGATACTTTGCGTTCTACCAAATTTTTACCCAATTGTCTCAGTAGTGTGGGTAGAATTGGAGAAAGTAATTGATATGGAGTTTTGTTCAAAACTTTAGCAACATTTTTAATTTGAAACGCCATCATAATATGAGTTGCATAATCACTTGAATTAAACATATCGATTAATTTGAGTAGTAAAGTGTCAAAAACTTCACCACTAGTTGTCAATGTCAACTGCGCCCAAGCTAAAACCGTGGTTTCTGTCATATGAGGTTTGTTACTGCTTTGTAAAAATTGTATCAAGAAAGCAGTGTTTTGATCTTCCGAGTTATGCAAACTAGTAATATTCCATAGAGGTATTA
Source organism: Zygosaccharomyces rouxii (assembly GCF_000026365.1). Taxonomy (NCBI): domain Eukaryota; kingdom Fungi; phylum Ascomycota; class Saccharomycetes; order Saccharomycetales; family Saccharomycetaceae; genus Zygosaccharomyces; species Zygosaccharomyces rouxii. Next base: position 1,346,549 of record NC_012992.1, on the reverse strand, counting down.
ATCTTGAACTTAGCATCCTAAGGTATCTGTTTGGATTATGGAAACATTTCTCTACGATTTCGAAAATGAATCCATGGCTTAATTTTGGGGGTTGATAATGAACGAAAATTCTTTGTAAACAGAGTAAAATTCCTGCCAGCAGGGATTCACTGAATTCTTCCCAATTAGGGTTGGATAAAAATGACTTTTGTAGTATTTGAAAAGATGTACAACTTGTAATGCAATTTGGCCTATCAGGATCTATCAACTCGAATACATTCCTCGATTGGTTTGTATCACAAATTTCACAAATGGTCCAATTGGCCAACTGAGGCCTTGGACTATGTGATTCCAAACATGCTAAACGTGCAAGTATTTTAGTCCATGAGACTAATTTACTGACGTTTTGGGTATTAAAACAATTTTCTATAGATTGTGCAACTTGGCCTAACAATACAGGCATGTCACCCTTTGATCTTTCAATAATTCCTGGATCTACAGTATCCATACTCTCCTGTAATGAAGGGAGCCGTCGTAATTTTTTACCAATTAATGTTCTCAAATTTTCTAACTGTGAATTTTCTGTAAATGGCCTAATATCCTGGAGAGAACCATCAATTATACCTCTCGATTTTAAATCATTTTCCAAAACAATTAGCGCCTTCTTCACGAGAGGTGAAATTGAACTATTTTCGAGCCATTTCGAGAGCGGGAAATGATCCATAAATACATCTACTAAGTCACGATCACCGCATAGTATGTAAACCCTCAGGAGTGATTTGGAAATGCCAATGCTTGCTTCATTACCGCCGTAGTTCCTTTTCATAAAATGGTCTAAAAAGTAAATGACAAATTTCAATTTTTCTGTGGAAATCTGACCACCGTTAGTCAATGATTCGACGACCATGGATAAAAACCTTAACTGTAAACAATCGTACTCCATGGATTGAACGTTTACCGATTCAAAGATGTAAATGACAAACCTAAGTAATCGTTGTAGCTGTAAATCCCATGTGGTAATGCCTAGTTCTGAATCTATTAGAGTAGTGGTAGAGCTGCCAAATTCTTGTGACTGAGTAAACCAATAACAGATAGTCCAGAGTTTCTTTAGAGAGTGATAGAACTGTTCGATTTCAGATCTACCCATTAACGTTTGCGTTAAGTCGTTTTCACATTCCTCCAACAGTCTAGCTATACGATTTGAAATGGCTATCCTGACACTTTGTCCATGTAACTGTACACTCATTTTACACCAGTTACCAAGTTTCCTTCTAATGAACCAGTTGCGTGATAACGAATGGTAATTGGCAACACAAATGTGTAGAAATTCCTGGATGAGAGATTCCATCTCATTATGGGGATTCGATCTCAGTAAAAGGTCCAATGCTTCCATTGATTTACCAAAAGTTTCATCGTTCTTTTTGCCATCTTTTAAATTCCTGACAAGCGTTGTTAAGATTTTGGAACCTTTGGGACCAATACTACTGGATAATCTTGATTCCTTAATTGCTAGTATCAGCTCATCCAGATACTTGACATGAGGATCCATTCCTTCCTTTGCTAACTTCTATTTATTCAAGGTATCCTAGCTATCGAGTTCATGTTCAAATATGCTACTACTATCGCTACTACGTCTACATAGCGAAATCAAGTAGTGAGAGAAAAGTGAACTAAAAAAAAAAAAAAAAAAAAAAAAAAAGAGTACGATGTGGTATATATTTATATTATGAATGTTTCGTTAATGCTTCATGGTATCCTTACTTGAGAATCAGCCTGCAGGCTTTGTTGCTGTTGTTGTTGTTGCTGTTGAGCAGCAGCTACAGCAGCAGCAGCAGCTCTTAATTCGGTTTCGTAGTTTAATGGTCTTTTGAAAAGTAGAATATGTGGTTCAGGTGCATGGCATTCATAGTGTTCCCAACCCAATGACTGTGTGACACCTAAACCTCTCCATTCATCTTCTGTTAAGATTCTCAATGTACCGGTTTCAGAATTAAAATAATCAGATGGTATAACTTTTAGCATCGCCTTTGGCAACATTACATGCCTGTATTCATGAGTATCGTCAGAATAACGTGGGGAATAATGAATTGAGTCTTGGAATTCAAGAACTCGAGCTCTTTCTTGATCTGTGAGTTTTCTTCCTTGGAAAGTATGATGGTGATGATACATTTTGGGCTTTATTTAGGTCAGGCTTTAGCTCAAACACCGTTGGCTAGTTAAAAGAAAAAAGAAAAAGGAATGAGAGCTTAATTGTTTGCTTGCTCTAACTAGTCTATGCTTGATGGGTATAAGTTTTATGTACTTTGTTATAGTTTCGTATGATTTAAGCTATTATGGACTCGATGAGATCTCTTGGTGATATTATGAAAAGGTCTATCTTCGAGATTGTCAATCAGTCAAGAGACGCAGGTGAAAAAAAATAAACATCATTGTATACGATACGACGCGTAAACTAAAGAGCCACTTTACTTGCCGCCCAGCATCAACACCGGCTTTGACAGGGCAATGCTATATTTCGTTATACTCTGATCTACCTTGGCATTCGCCAGCACGCTCTTACGTGTTCATACTAGCGTATCTTTCGAGTGGCTGAGAAAAATAAACCACTTTTTCGAAACATATGAAACTTTTTTGAAACAAGGGAGTTTGAAACATTACTAAAACATGGGGTTCACATCTGAAGATGAAACGCCGTCCGAGCGTCTTAGAAACACGCCCGCCATTATTTAAGAATCCTATATCATTGTTCTCTTTCTTTCTCAACAGAGGACCCTCGCGACAGAGTTTGTCCGGATAGGGTGTCCGAAAGACTTTCTATTATTCAATAATGCAATAATAAACATATAGAAAAGCCAAGCCCTTTATAAACCTCAATTGGCGTGCTGCAAGGATAGTTTTCCCTGCATTACTTTTCTAAATAACTATCGTATTAAAAAGAAGAACTGGTTTTGTTAAGAGACACCGATTCCACTGTCCATTCAATTCCTGGGTATTTCTCTTTTTTTTTTTCTTTTTTTTTTCGTTTTTTCAGTATTTTTCCTCTGGGCAGTTCTAACCAGTTGTTCCTTTTCGCATCAAAAAACTGAAATTGGTGTCGTGGTATACAGATACAACGAAATAGTGAAGAAAATCCGATTGAAACTTATCAATATTCGGAATTTGGGATCTTGACATCAATTGTGCGAAAATAATTTCTGCTTTTCACTTTTTTCTTTGTTATTTTGGTGTTTTCCTGAAGCGATTGAGGCAAAGTTTACGTCCATTGTCATATTTATTTTTTTTTTGCAGATAAAAAAAAAACAGAAGCAAGAGGAGATCAAGTGCAATCGGAATTGCTCGAAAGTTCTTGAGTTGCCTAGGTTCTATTTGTTATCGTTTTCACCTTCTCTTTTCCTGGCATCCCTTTAGTTTTCCATACTTCTTTCACTGCTTCTCATTCTTCTCATTCTTCTTTATCTTTTTCAGTTTGATCTGAGGCCATTGCTTCGTTTTTTGGGTTAGCACACTGTTCACCACATATACAAGAATGCACAGTAACGTATTCGTTGGTGTTAAGTTTAATAATAGTAATGAACAAAATCAGATATTGGAAAATGATAACGGTATCAGTACTGCCAAGAAAAATGGCTCATTGAGTAGTAGTAGCAGCACTACTACTACAACCACTAATGGTAAAAATCGATTACCTAATAATTATGATTACGTTTTACTGCCAATAACGAATTCAAGGTACAGAGAGAACGTGAGGCGACAGTTTAATTTATTCGAGAAAGAGTCGAAATCTGTGGACCATAGCGTTTTGCAGATCTCGGAGCCGCAATTGCAAGATCTGTGTATCCCACCGTTCAATGCTACGCATGCTAACAATAGTAACAGTAATAATGATTCGCCGGCTTATATTGGACTATTATCATCGTGGTTAGAATTAGAGTCACCAAAGGTCTCGATAAGGGAAATGGCATTTCAAGTTTTACTTAACGAATGCAAATATGCAAGATTTGTTGGTATCAACAAATTGATAGTTGCACCCCCACGTGATCTCTCTGAATTACAAAGGTATTCGCAAGTCATAGCCAAACTGTTAAATCATAAGGTAGTTTCAGGCTCTTCTCCACTTCTACTGTCAATTTCTTTACCGTTGTATGAAGACAGCGATCCGTTAGCTACGTGGGAACTTTGGAATACAATAAGGAAGTTGTGTGATTATCATCGTTCACTGAGTGTTTCGCTAGCCGTGCCAAGGATTAAGACACCATCTCACGTTTTAAATAGATGGCTATGTGAGCCAGTGTCGTGTCTGTTAATATCATCGTCAATTTTTGCGACCAATAAATATCAATACCCGGTATTGCATAAATTTAATCAAAATTTGATCCAAAAATTTCAAAGATTAAATGGTAATTCACATGCAAATATGAACGGTGAGCTTTGTATCATTTTACATGGTATGGAAAAATATTCCGGTGCCGTAAAAGGTGGCGAAAGTGCATATTTGGAGTATATCAATTATTTGTTGAAGAAAGGTGATAAACTGTTTGTCCTGAGAAATAACGACAATCAAGAGGGTTCAAAGAGAAATAATCCGTCAATCGTATATAACCAACCGACGTTAGATTTATGCTCACCAAGATTGATGCCGCCTTTAAAACCTCACTCGGAATCATTGTCAAATCAAGTTTATTCAGTTTTTGAAAAAGACACTGTGAAGTATGATTCTTATCATGCTGCTATTCAAGAAGCATTGAAAGATCTGCTGACAACCCATCGCTTTGATCAAGATTCACCATTGATTATTCTCGTGGCTGGTGCCGGTAGAGGACCACTGGTGGATAGGACTGTACAAGTTGTTAAGAATTTTAACATTTGGAATCAAGTTCAATTAATTGCGCTTGAAAAGAATGCGCAGGCATGCTTATATTTACAAAAGAGAAATTACGATTTTTGGGACAACCGAGTTAAGATTGTCAAACAAGATATGTTACATTGGGAAGATAGTTCATTGAAAGTTGATCTTTGTATAAGTGAACTATTAGGATCCTTTGGCTGTAACGAATTAGCGCCAGAATGCCTTTGGGAAATTGAAAAAAATCATTCCAAACCTTCCACGATTTTTATACCACAATCTTATGCCTCCTACGTGGCCCCCATATCATCGCCATTAATTTTACAGAATTTGTCTGAGGTATCGAATGCGCAGGAATCGCCTTGGATAATGCATAATGTTCCCTACTGTATTCTTTCGTCGAGAGTTAATGAAATATGGTCATTTGAGCATCCGTTAAGAAATAGTCATTCGGATACAGATTTTTTCTCCAAGAGTTCACTAAGTGAGTTTAAAGTAAAGCATAGGGGTGAAATGCACGGTATAATTGGGTTTTTCTCTGCTAGATTATACAACGATACAATTTTGTCAACTTTACCTGATGATTGTGTATTGGATACGGTTTCATTGCAAAGGGACGAAATTTCTAGTGACGCTTCATTTCAAAGGAAGATAGATCAAATACAGATAACAGATTCGTTGAAAGGCGCTCATGGATCGAAAAATTTATCGGATAATAAATTTAATAAGTCTTTCCATACTCCAGGACTTTATTCTTGGTCACCCATAGTTTTCCCGCTAAGACAACCTTTCCCCATAGCGGATGATACTGAACTATCAGTCTTTATGTCACGTAACCATTCTTTACAAGAAAAATTGATATGGTATGAGTGGTCAGTCGAAAGTTTTGTGTATCTTGTTGTGTCAGGAGCATCAATGCAAAAACCACCTATGAATACACCACCTACATCTACGAGGAAGCATTCCGCTCAGCATCATCATCAACAGCATCGCCCATCAGGCTCAGGATCACAACCTAATTACGAAACAAGGTTCTCAGAATTAGACGAAATGGGATTCAATAATACTGAACAAGGGTTTTTACCACATCACGAAACGGGTTGGCAAAGTGTTAATGATATTCACGGGTTGAGTACATCTGCAGATAACGCTGTAGGCCCACCAATGTTCAACTTAGATCCTCAAAACGAAACGGAGGAAGATGAAGATGAAGAGGTACACGTCAGAGTTAAGACTGGTATTTCTGCCTTGCACAACATCAATGGTAAATCTTTTTCAATCCCACTTTGATGTAATCGTCATGCCCTCTTCCTTATATTCTTATAGATCTTCCCATCTTTAGGTCAATTTAATTAATTACTTGAAAATAATGAAGATGCCAATTTGTATTTGTATGTTTATGTACATATTTAGAGATGTGGATGTGGATATGGTGGGCATTTCCCTTGTCAGAACAAAATTTATTGTACTAAAGGTACAGAAGATAGGGAAACGATTTAAAACAGGATTGTAAAGAATTTATATTTTCTTCGTTTTTTTTATTATTATTATTATTATTACTTTCACCATGGATTAGCTTCAACCTCTGGATTATCCGCCCAAGTTGGACGATGTGCAATAGCAGATGGGGCATTGATTTCTTTGAAATATGCATCGCCCACATCACCGTCACTCTTTGAAAAACCTCCAGTATCCCTCAAATAAAGCATTTCGGATATATCCTTTTCATTCGATTCATCGTCATCATTATCTTTATCATTATTATTATCCTCTTCCTCTTCTTCCTCTTCTTCTTCCTCTAAACTTCTCCTATGAGCTATAGCGATTGCCTCATCTTTACGTAACCTCACATTTTCATCGTGGATATCATACATTGCGTCTTGAATTTCTACTGATAATATGGGTAGGTAATTTTCACTATCAGGACTATAAGTGTAAGTATCCGTCAACTCTGCAATAGTTGGTAACGCCAAAAGTGGTAGTTGTCTTTCCGCCAAGTATGGATCACCTTTGGCATTTTGAGATTTGACTATAGCTGAAAGTTTCTTTTTCAATGGAGATTTAAATTTATGTTCATCAACTTCATAACTGTATCTTTCCACAGACTTCAAAAGTTGTAGGGGGGTTAATGAGGATAGTAGACTAGCTGTTTCATCTAGAGATTCCTCATTTTCCAAGGAGGTCGCAACCTGTAACCATTGTAGGAGTTGGTTGACAGGAGCCAAATGAAGTTGGGCGATGCGATGTAGTGATTGGTAGTAGAATAAAGAATTTGTTGTATCGTAAACACAAGTATTATCTTTATCTGTGTCAACCGGTTTGTAAGTTGCAACGTTTCTTATTGGAGGATGAGATAAATCTATATCGCTCAAATCTTTGGCTAAAGTATAAGGGAATCTCTGCCACATAAAATCATCTATGAGAACCGGTTTAGGAGGTATTAGGTCGTTGTTCTTGATCCAGTTTTCCAAACTAGATAAATTTAATTTAATCTGTATTGCTCTTGCCCTACTCAGATATTTCTTCTTCTTTTCACTCATTAGCCTATTGAAGAGAGCTGTGGAAAACCAACTTATTGCAGTTGATAAAAACTGTTGCCGTAGCAATGGGTGGATCTGGTGTAACTCCAAGACGTAAGCTAAAGCACCGAAAATTTGCACCAATTTCATTGGGGATAATTTCATCTGTTCCTTTAGAGAGGGCGGATACAGGTGCTTTAACATCTCATCATGATAGTAGGAGACACTTTTCGTCTTGTCGCCAGCATTACGATTTTTTTCTGGTCTCTTCTTTTTAAAAATATTCCAATCCTTCTTGTACATTGTCTGTTTGACGTCCTCGATGGTAGTATAAGACAACAACGTAGGTTCTATTAACGGCACCAATCTGGAATGAATTGATGAGGTCAGCTCTACCATAAGAGAGTGCATACCGTTAACCAAATCTTGCAAACTCTTGGGGTTTCTCTTAAAGAATCCCTCATCTCTGCACAGATAATAGTAGAGGAAGGAAATGGCACTAAACCAATAGGATTGGACCACAATGTCACCCGTGGTCTCCTCATTAGGTACCAAATCATTCGATAAATTGGAAATAATTCTTGTCAATGAAAGATGTACTAGGGACTCTACTAATGAAGGTGATTTTATCTTATGATCAGCATATCTAATGCACTGGAACAGAAGTCCCGCCGGATAGGTAGTGACATGAGGGTACTTTTCGGGTAATGAAACCAAAAGGTCTAGGATTTGTGGAACATCGAAATCTTCAACTTCGAAATACTGATCCTTCACCAGTTTTTCGAAATCAAAATCATCAGAGGATCCAAATCCACCCCGGCCACCGGCCCCTCCGGTCCCAGTTTCACCCTTCAACGACATATCTGCCATTTGTAAATCCAAACTGTGATCCGGTGTTGGTTCTTCTATGGTTATAGGGCTGTTCGCTGTACTGTTTTTGTATTGGAAGATGTTGTTCTGATCCAAAAATTCGCTAATAGAAGAGGCAGGAGTTACGATATCCCAAGCAGTCAATCCTTCCTTGTTTTTCATATCAAAATCCAATTCCTCAATAAAGGAGAAAAGTTCAATGCAGCAGTCTTGTCTATTCAGATGAAACGCCCACATCAATGGTGAATATCCTATTACGTCGTCCAAAAGATTCAGGTTCAAACGGTACCTATGCAATAATTCGATGTAACTAGCATGATCGTAGATGATCACGTAGTGGATCAGTGCTAACCCAGTGCGCGCTTTGTCGTTAACTTGGTCCCCGATCTTGGGCAAAAGTTCCTCAAATGCCTTTAGTTGTTCATCACCAGGGTCATAATCTGCAATAAGATGCACTAGTTGCACCCATATATCTTCTTCTTCACGATTTTCTTGCGACAATATCTCATGTAGGGTCGATTTAGCTTGAAGGGCCTTATCTGAATCTCGTGAAAGGGAAACTTCAGGGCCAGGACCCCATATGTCGTCCAGCATGCTCATTGGAGATCGAAGGGGATAGGTCCGTGGCTAATGGGATGCAAGAATAGATTTGGATATAGAGGTAAACCTAATGTATATTCCTTGAGTCAAACCACTTTCTTTCTTCGCCAATAAAGGGGGTGTGCTAAGACATATAGACCTTCCTTCTTGTGTATTTTGATATGATATTCGTGAAGTCTTCGGAAGCTGCAGTTCTCATCTACGAAGAAAGAGTAAAAAAAATACCGAAGAGGAAACTTGATCAAGTGACTGATACTTCTCGTGTAGTGTGATTGAAAATGTGCCCTGCTTTTGCTTTAGGGCTTCTTAGACGGTCACGTGGTTAAAAGCGGGTAGTAAGCCCGAGTCCTCGCTGGAAACTTATTGGCGGCAAATATGGCTTAAAAAGACATTTTAGCATAGTTATATTTTGTTGACATCCCCTATGCCTCTAGCAGATCCCACAAGTAAAAAAGGTCTTTTCTTTTCCACAGGTCTCACTGTTCCTTGGACTTGCATATGCGTTAGAAGGGGTGAATAGAAGTTTCCTCTTTTTCCTTCTAAACTCTCTCGTCTTATATTCACGGCCTGCCGAAGGTATGTTACCCTCCTAACTTGTTGAGCTACCTCTCAGCGGCTTTCCTTTTACTGACTTCGGCGGCTAAACCAAAACATCCTTACACCATTAAAAGTGTTTGGATCCCAACAGCGGTTATTTGTCACGTGATATGTGTGTCGTAATCTTTCATTCCTAACTACTGATCAACAGCTTGAACTTCTCGAGATTGAGCTAGTCTACTGGCCACTTGTGTCGTAGCTTCTCCCTCTGTATTTTGTGTCCACTTATCAATCAACTATCACGTGATCAACCCCGGACTTACAATACCCTGCGATTGTTCCCACGGTGAGAGCCGCATAATCGCCGTGAGATTCATTAGGAAAAACTGCAGATAATTAAGGTAATTTCCACAAGACCTTCACTATGGAAGATCATGGCAACAGTTATTTTTTCCCATAATTTATTCCGCCATATCACGTCTAATCTCATCTCCTCGAAGGGCTCGATCTATTATACTACCACTGGTATTAGCAATATCACATATTTTCACTGCATTCAATTGAGCCAATCGTAGAGTGGAGATGGTCAACCCTCAGAAGTCGTTTGAACAAGACCTTGTTCCCAAAAAATCTTCATGGGTAGAGACCGTTAATACAGAAGCAAGTGAGAGTAGTGAAGTTGAAAATGGAGGTGTCGTAAATTTTGAAAGGTCTACGAGACATGTTCAGAGAAAATTGAAAAATCGCCACGTCCAGTTAATTTCCATTTCAGGTGTCATTGGTACTGCACTTTTCGTATCAATTGGTAAAGCGCTTTATCATGGTGGAGCTGCTAATTTACTTCTTGGATTCGCTATTTGGTGTATACCTATTATGTGCATTACCGTATGCACCGCTGAAATGGTCTGTTTTTTACCCGTTAGCTCACCATTTCTCAGATTAGCACATATGTGTGTTGATGATTCCCTGGGGGTTATGGCAAGTTGGAATTTTTGGTTTTTGGAATGTGTACAGATTCCCTATGAGATCGTTTCTGTGAACACGATTATTCATTACTGGAGAGATGATTACAATGCGGCTATACCGTTGGTGGTACAGCTCGTACTCTACGGATTTATTTCTTTATGTACAGTGCGTTATTACGGTGAAGCAGAATTTTGGTTAGCTTCTTTTAAGATCGTTTTAGCCATTGGCCTCTATTTTTTCACATTTGTCACTATGCTAGGCGGTAATCCGCGTCATGATCGTTATGGGTTTCGTTATTACGGTGAAGCTCCCTTCAAGAAATACTGGCCTAATGGACATGGATCAAATGCATCTGGTCATTTCCAAGGATTTTTAGCTTGTGTCATTCAAGCAGCTTTCACAGTGGCGGGGGGTGAATACGTTTCTATGTTGGCAGGTGAAGTAGTTTTACCTCGTAAAGTGATGCCACGAGCCTTTAAACAAGTCTTCATAAGATTGACGGTCCTTTTCCTGGGTAGTTGTCTATGTGTTGGTATTTTATGTTCACCTAATGATCCTGATTTAACAGCGGCAATTAATGAATCACGTCCTGGAGCAGGTTCTTCACCCTACGTGATCGCCATGAAGCATTTACACATTCATGTATTGCCAGATATTGTTAATGCCGCACTGATTACAGCAGCTTTCTCCTCAGGTAATGCATACACCTATTGTTCATCACGTACCCTTTACGGTATGGCACTCGATGGATATGCTCCCAAAATCTTTGCACGTTGTACACCACAGGGAACTCCCATCTTTGCCATGGCAGTATCGATGTGTTGGGGATTCTTATCGCTTTTACAACTAGGTGATAATTCGGCTGTGGTTCTCAACTGGCTCATCAATTTAATCACAACATCTCAATTGATAAATTTCGTCATTTTATGTGTGACTTATCTCTTCTTCCGAAGGGTCTACAAAGTCAATGAGCACAATTTACCCAGATTACCCTTCAAATCGTGGTGGCAGCCTTGGCCCGCATACATAGGTATCATCTGTGCAGGTTCTATGACCTTCATTCAAGGCTATGCGGTGTTCTTCTCTTCCCTTTGGAGTACTAAGCAGTTCCTTTTCTCATATCTCATGCTCTTTATTGATATTGGGTTGTATCTCGGCTACAAATTTATCTGGAGAAGAGGCAAGGACAAACTTAGAAATCCGACAGAGGTAAATTTCTTCCCGTTACTCGCAGAAATCGATGCCCATGAGTACCATCTCAACTATACCGAATACATTGATGTAGATAGCCCTAGTGACCGTCCGGATCAAAACGCAGGCAACGACGGTGAAAGTCTCACAGAAGCTGCCTAGAATAGTAAAATATCTGAGGAGTCATGTTAATGACGTTGATGTATTAGTGAATGGAAAGTCTACGCATCCATTGATAAAGTATCGATCTATTTATTTTCGGATGTTTTTGGAAAACTTGTCAGCGAATCTTCCATCTATCTGCAAAGAACACATCGCGTCGTGATGACCACGAAAAAGGTTGCCACATGTGTGATTAGCAGCCAGCTGCAAGATACCTTAATTGGAACTTGACAAGACAGCACGTTTCTCTTGGCGATATCCGAATGGTTGTTTTAACACCCACGGTTGAGCCGTTTTGCTAATGATTTTGTCGAAACGGATTTTGCGTTGTAGATTGGAAATGAAACTTTACCCCACCTCATCACAACCAAATCTTATCAATCGATCAATCGATCAATCAAGTTGACGTATCTTGGTGTCCACGAAAGGTAAGAGAAGAAAGGAGAAGAAAGGAGACACAGTGTTTGATAATTAGGATCGTCAGCATTGATGATTGTGATGATTAACTAATCCAGCTGCGCATTAAAATTATAATATAAATACGGCAAGACTCAGTAGTCTCGGAAATTGTTGGTTTGGAAGTTTTGTTAGGAGTGGCGAAACAAAGGCAGCGTCTCGTCATGCATCCTGATCATTACAAATGTTGCAAAGTTGGCATTGATAAGCACTCGTTACAAAAGCTAGCAGAAGTGTTTAGGTTTGCTTATTGTAGCGAACCGATTTGTTATCCGCTGGGTCCTCCACCGACAGATGATGAGATAGTTCCATTGGGACTTCGATCAAAGCGTTCAATTAATTGTCAGGAATTTCTCCTTCTTCACGATTTGTATTCCGGTGAGATATGCAACAATTAGAGCCATGATGATATAAGTATAATGATTTTACGAAAGGGTACGGGATTAGCTCGATTTAACCTGGTGGTGATCTTTGATTCCACCAACGAATGGCAGAAGGTCCGAGACCTGAAATTAAAGTGGGACCTCCGTGTGAGGTTTCGTCAAACCAATTGGCTACCACTAGAGCCATTTCTTCGGGGCAATCTCTAATGAAGCAGACTAAGCCATTGCTTAGACGAGTAAGACGTTCTTCAGTTGCAGAGTCTTTCTCACGTCTAGAATTTTGTAGACTTTGCAAGAATTGTACTAGCTCATGTTGTAGTTCCCATAATTTATCCTGTGGCATTGAATCTAAAAAAGTACCATAATGATATGATCTGCTTTCGTTATTAAGGGGCCAGGATGGTATGGAGCAGCGACATTCGTTCGTACGCTTATCCCTCAACGCAAATCCGAATGAATCAAATTTCTTACGGGACTGAATTGTTGGTGGAGGTGGTGGTAGTTGCGGTTGCGGTTGCGGTTGCTGTTGGCCATGCTTCTCTTTTGGAAATGCTGTAGCGTAGAACTTTTCCATACTACATGATAGTTTATAGCTTAAATCTTCCAGATACTGGTGATCTTGGATTTTGTTAAAATTTGGCTCGCTTACCACACAGACCAGGACGTCACGATAGTACCAGAATATACAGTTGTAATCTTTTTCATTTATAGTCCCGGCTTGACTCTTGACGACTCTTTGTTTATAGTTTTCAGGTAATCCGTTACCGCACAGCGGTGAGATCAAATAACCCTGAGGAGGGCCTGCGGCGGGTCCTTGTTCTCGAGGGTTCCCACCAAGCACACTAGTTATAGCTGAAGGATTCCATTTGGGCAAATAATCCATGAAAAGAGAAATGCTATTAGATATTCCAGTGGTAGCGCCTACTTCCTGTACGGCGTCATAAGCAAGTGAAATCGGTAATGTTAAATTGTGCAAAATAGTTTCACCTGTAGTCGTTAAAGCGGGTACGACGGTTCGAGCTTGGGTTCGTATATTACTTGAAGCAGTAGCAGTAGTAGTATTATCTGCTGGGGTCTCCTTGTAATGTGTATTGCTAGCTAATACGTGAGATGATAAATTGCCATAAAGGGCATGAGAATGATAAATCCAATTGGAGATATTAGTAACAAAATCGATATCACTGGAGAAATTTCGAACCAATCCGTACGTCTTATAACCTGGACTCTGCTCAAAATTCGGTAAGTGGTACACGAGGATATCTTTAATCCCCAAATAGGACTCAGACTCGAGCAAAACGTCTTGATTTATAAGTGACTCCCAAGATTGATCACAATGTGCAAATTCTAATTCTGCCATCTTATGTGATTGATGCCAAAGACCCACGATTCCCTTCTTGATGATAGCATCTGGTTTAACCTGTAGATCACACCAGAACGGTACAAAATGTTCATTGAGTAAATTGGTCAGTCTTCTTGCATCTGGTATAGATGCAAACTTGTTGTGCCAAAGAGTAAAGAATCGATAACAATGCCATAGATGTGCCAAGTAGAACTGATGATGAATTGAATTGTCATCCTTGTTCATACTTAAACATATGAAAAATCTCGATTCTACACGTATTATCAATAGAACTTTCCCGTGCAGTTGTACAACCTTCTCTTGGCTCCCTTGATTCCCATCTTCACCACTTAGAGAATTCGTGAGCGACCAAAGACCTTGGATTACACCAATCTGACCTAACTTGTCATTAAGAGAGTTTTCAGACCCGGTGAAAGAATGGTACAGGAGTAACTGTTGGTGTATATCATCTTCACCATGACTTCTACTGGGATCGAAAACAGTGATGTACTCAAACATTCCAATTGAACCATCCAGGGGCCAAATGATTCGATCCGTTTGACATGACTTTGACTGTTTAAGTTAGTAGAGGTGGGTTTCCCTATAATAGCTCTTATAGTGAAAAAAATAAAAAAATTGGACGTCAAAGTTCACTATCTTCTAAAGACTCGTACTTTTAAAGGAAAATCAACAAAGAATACGTCGTTAAGGAATTTAATTCAAGATGGTGTTGGCAGATTTGGGTAAGAGGATTAATACTGCAGTTAATAGTGCGTTGTCCAATACGCAGGATGATTATGCCACGACTGTTGATGTTATGTTGAAGACAATCGTTACAGCGCTGTTAGAATCAGACGTTAACATCAAGCTAGTATCTAAGCTGAGGAACAATTTGAGGATTAAATTGTTAGATTCTAAAAGTGGTAACAAGTCTACTACTAATGCACAGACCAAGAAATTGATTCAAAAGACTGTTTTTGAAGAATTATGTGATTTGGTAGATTGTAAAAGTGAACAACCATTCCAACCAAAGAAAAAAAAGACTAATGTGATCATGTTTGTTGGGTTACAAGGTTCCGGTAAGACTACTTCATGTACAAAGTTGGCCGTGTATTATTCTAGAAGAGGATTTAAGGTTGGATTAGTATGTGCCGATACTTTCCGTGCAGGTGCATTCGACCAGCTGAAACAAAATGCAATTAAAGCGCACATACCGTTTTATGGGTCCTACGTGGAGACAGATCCTGTCAAAGTAGCCGCCGAAGGTATTGCAAAGTTTAAGAAGGAGAAATTTGAAGTTATCATTGTGGATACTTCCGGTAGACATCATCAAGAGGAGGCACTTTTCCAAGAGATGGTAGAAATTTCTACAGTGGTAAATCCAAATCAAACTATAATGGTTTTAGATGCATCAATTGGTCAAGCTGCTGAGCAACAATCAAAGGCGTTTAAAGAAACTGCAGATTTTGGTGCAATTCTATTAACTAAGATGGATGGACATGCTAAGGGTGGTGGTGCTATCTCAGCTGTGGCAGCAACGAATACACCTATCATATTTATTGGTACTGGTGAACACATTCACGATTTGGAAAGATTTTCACCCAAATCTTTCATTTCCAAACTATTAGGTATTGGTGATATTGAATCACTATTAGAACAATTCCAAACGGTTTCTAATACAGAGGATACAAAGGCAACGATGGAGAATTTACAACAGGGTAAATTCACGCTACTAGATTTCAAGAAACAAATGCAAACAATTATGAAAATGGGACCTCTTTCTAATATAGCACAGATGATTCCAGGGATGGGTAATATGATGAGTCAGGTTGGTGAAGAAGAAACTTCGCAAAAGATGAAAAAGATGGTTTACGTATTAGATTCTATGACGAGGCAAGAGTTGGAATCCGATGGTAGGATCTTTGTAGATCAGCCAAGCAGACTCGTTAGAGTTGCTAAGGGCTCAGGTACATCTGTTTTTGAAGTTGAAATGATTTTAATGCAACAACAAATGATGGCTAGAATGGCGCAAACTACAAAGGCGGCTCAAGGTGGTGCTGGTGCTGGTGCTGGTGGTATGCCACGTATTCCTGGTATGCCAAACGTGCCAGGAATGCCAAAGATGACACCACAAATGATGCAACAAGCCCAGCAGAGATTAAAACAAAATCCTGGGTTAATGAAAAATATGCAAAATATGCTTGGTGGTGCAGGCGGTGCAGGCGGTGGTTTCCCCGGCGCAGGTGGTGGTATGCCTGATATGAACGAAATGATGAAGATGATGCAAGATCCTCAGATGCAACAGATGGCAAAACAATTTGGCATGGGCATGTAATACTAAAACGATAGTAATAATGATAATAAGGCATCCATTTGTACCATAAACAGAAATATATAAAAACTAAAGTAAAGACTAAGATATACCTTTTTTTTAATGTAATTAATCCCTTTTCTTATCCAATTTTTCCAAATTATCAAGCGAAACGGTTCCGCTTTTCAACAACTGAGGATCAACCATTTGATCCCTATGTTCGTAAAGACTCCTGTAACCCGATTTAATTGTACCTTCCGTAACCTGTAAAACCTTTGCAATTCTTGATGCTGTTAATGGTATTTTAAAAAGTAATACGTTGAAAAAAATTGCAACAACAGCAATGGTAATTGGACTTTTACCAGCAATTTCTTCAATTTCTTTACACTTACCAGCAGTGTATTCTGATGCAGTTGTCAGTTGCATCGGCAGACCTAAATGAGAGCAAAACCTTGGTATATAAGACAAGTTGGTGGCACCATTCATATCACCCCTGTCAATCTTAATGATACCATCGGCAGATTTTTCCATCAAAATTGAACTCATTAGTTTTAGCGATTTAGAAAATTCTTTTCTCCTAACATGAATCATCGACTGTACCTCTGTTAGAGTTCTTGCCACTTTGGCACGTCTGCAACCCAGTAAAATAGCTGCCGCTATGACTGATTCCATAGATTTACCCTTGAGAGCTCTAGAATCATAGCACAATTTGTAAATTTCCTTAGCACTATCCTTGACAATCTTGGGTAATTCTGCAACATCGCATAACATGGTAATTTTGATAAAAATAGCCTGTATTTCATTATCCTTTTTATCCAAGACATTTTTACTTTGAGCTCTGTTCAAATCCCTTGTGGCCCTGGCATCACCACCTTCACCTTGTCCAATTCTCGTTGAAAGCGAATTTCCATCTAATAATGGGTTTGCAGCCTCTCCAACACGACTGGGGTCATCGCCGTTCTGATCATCATTGGAAAATGTACGCCATTCAGATCTAGTGTCAACCAACCTATCTGAGAGAACAAGTCCACATAACGCACAAACGCAATCACCTTCACTAAACCTTTCAACTATCTTGGGAGGATATACTTTGCATTCTGGACACGTTAAAACTATGTTCAGATTAGGTCCTCTTCTCTCACGAATCGTTGCCACAGCAGATAAAGACATCAGAGGAGCTTATTTGAGTGAAGAAGGATACCCAGCACACCAGAGATAGAGCCCAGAGACCTTATATTCTTTAGAACCTGGATCACAAAGAGGTTGGTTGTATACTTTAAGTGTTTCCGATAAACCCTTATTTTGTAAGCTTTCGCTCATGTCAAAATTGGTCAATTATAAAGAAAGCAGCAAAAGGGACAGAATCTATAGGCATATGAGCCTCAAAAAGACACCTATTATGCCAACTCAAATGTTATGGATTGTACTCAAGGGTCCTCGGCGGCTAATTCTGAAGTTAATCCCGTATTATGAGACTGTCACTATTAACGTTGATGCGTAGAAGATGATAATGGTTGTAAGCTAGATGAAATGGAAAAAAGACCCAGTTGGCATAAACAAACAAAACATTCAAACAGATCGTAAATAACATATTAACCTTCGAGACTCAAGGAACAAGCTGTTTGGTTTCCAAGCGTTTGAGATCACCAATTGTATTTTGAGGTTCTTTTACAGGCCCCCTGAAGCCCTTGAGGAAAATTGACGAGAACAAATGACCGAAGATTTCGAGGTAAACTTAGGGACCGGTGGAGAAGACAATAGTAGCAGTACTATGGAACATAGGGTCTTAGATTCGCCGCCTCGAGTGGTTATTCCAGAGGATACGGAATCACCTGCAAAATTGGCACCTAATCATGGCATCTTTATGGCATCGATTAACAAGAGTTCACCAGCGGGTAAAAAGAGTGGAGAAGGCGCCGTTCTTGGTATGGGGGCTCAATCTACAAAGGATAATTCGACACCAAGGCAAAACAGTAGTATGTTATCTACAAGAGTTATAGAATCGCTCCATGATCAAGTAGACACTTTGACCTCAACAAATTTACAATTGACTGTACAATCTAAGAATTTATTGGATAAATTGGATACCGCCCAACAGAAAGAGTCCAAAATGTTGGAAAACAGTGCATCATTAAAGCACGAAAATGAGAATCTAGTCTCTATGCTAAACCGTAAGACTAGAAGGCTGAAAGACGTTGAAGAAGAGTTAGCTTCACATAAGAAAAATCATGACTCGTTAGAAGAGGAGAAAACTGCTTTGCAAAAGAAGTGGGAAAGTTCATCTAGTGAAGAAGCAACATTAAGACAACAAATGGAAATGGTGCAAGCGCAATATGATGCATTAGTGGATTCTCATCAGTACTATAAGAGCCACTACAGTTCACAGATTAGTACACTGAGTGAACAATTGGAAAATTTGAAATTGGAACAACGTAACTATACGCAAAGAGTCTCTGACGAGGCGAACACTTTTAATGCTAAACTATTGGAATTCGATTCTAAGCATGCTAACTTACAGCAAGCGGAAGAGACACGTGTAAAATATTTGGAATCCAAATATGATAGTTTAACTCAACAGTTAGATTTACCATCGTGGGTTCAGCTTTACAGGGAGAGTAAGAATATGGTACTAGAATTTGCAGAAAAGATGAAATTGAAGATTCCATCAGACTTTGAAACGTTGATTCAAGATCCTGAATTGACAGCTCTGGAAGCTAAAAATCCAAATAGTAATAACGCTGCCGCTCTCCCGTTAAGAGTGGCCAAACAAAGAGCAGGTGGTGGTAATGCAACATCTACCCAATCAGGTACATCTGGATCTAACGCTGCTCATGGTAAGAGAAGTAGTTTTTACGGTGGTATGGCGTCTTCTTATCCTGCATCTACTCTACCGGGTACTTTGCCAGGTGTAAGAAGATCCTCGTCGAGAAGAAAGCCAAGCAGTAGAGTTGCATCCGATAATTCAAATTCAGGAGACTCTTCGCCTATTTTTCCCCACTCTGCAGTCGCAACTGCACCAAGATCGTCCGCTACAGCACCATCGTCTAGAGTTTCGTCGACATCTACTTCATCTTCAACAAATCATTTTGCATTCCACAACAACAACTCTAACAATACCTATCGCAAACGACAAGAGAGCACTTCGGTTGGCAATTCATGATAATCTCGTGGTCGGTATACTGCTAGGCAAAAAGAAAACCATACCTTTACGCTCTTATTACCATACCCTGCCTGGAAGTATTACTTACCGATAACTACTACCGATACCACCTACATCCGCAACAAGATTATCTGATTTCTCTCCCCGCCAGAACTGACTACCTCATACCCAATCGCAAGCTCCGTTTTAGTCAGTTTCCATCTTCATTTTTTTTATGATCGTTTGTTCGTTATACTCTGCCTAATGTTTTTTTGAGCCTATGGACCGCTTTGTCTATCACTTCTGATGTAAAGTGATAATTCGATTCTAGAACGACATTCGGTGCAGGACTTTAGGGATACCATTAGATGGCTGTTTGGGTTATTATTATAGATGGATGTTGTCAAGTACTCCTTTAGGAATTCTACTGTAAATCATCGTCTATTCAACCCATTAGTTGAGAATCCTTCTCCCCCAAAGGAATTTATTGATTATTTTGTTGATTAATGGAATTTTGAGGGAGAAGGGGGTTGAAGCAAAACACTTTAAACGGTTTATCCAAAACTCCAGATCAGTTATAGAATTAATCATTTGTATATCTCATCATCATTATCATCATTATTGTTATTATCATAATTCTCATCGTCATCACCATTTTTTTATTTTCATATTTTTAATATAGGTACATCTAGCATGGGACAATACAGTATTGCTGAAGCTGATCGAGTCTTGATATCTTCATTTTTAAAAAAAAAAGGTTACGTTAGTTCCACGGATCCCATTAAAGTTAAACAACCTTATTCTTACACGGACAGTCCGCCGACTCATGTTCATTGGTGGTGGCCCAGCGGTGATCACGTCTATTGGTGTGTACTTCGAAAGGGTCAATTCAGTTATTATAAGACGAAGGATGAAAGAGAGGCTGTAGATGTGCTACCGAGATTCCAGGTTTTAAGCTATAGGGTGATTCCTGAACGAATGATTTTTAACCTTTATACAAGGGATAAAACACTAAGCTTTAGAGCAGAATCAGCAGAACTTCTGGAAAGATGGGTAAAGGCACTAGAAGAATTTATTAAAGATGAGGATAACAATGATTGTTGTCATGAAGAAATTGAAGAAACAGTAATGTCGCCTCAAAGGAGGTTTGAATCTGATGTAAGTAGTGAAGAGGAATGCGAAGCTGTTGTATTTGATACTGCATTTGGATTAGCAATTTTGGATACAGATCCACGGTTAGGGGAAGCAAAAATTGCCAATTTTAAAGATGCTTATGGTCATTGTGATAAGGATGATGTTGTAGCGGGCTACAAGAATGACCTTGAGTTTTACAAATTGTATGACCCTAGAAATAGTGAACGAATAGTGCGTACTGGTGAACTATATGCAAAGGTCAAAACACGGTTTAATAGGTCTCGTTGGAAAAAGTTTAGAGCTACTCTTACTAATAAAGCCTTTAGATTGTGGTCAGTTAAGACTGGTAAATTAAGGAAAGAGATATCCTTGGATAAGCTGGTAGATTGCGTGGAAATAGAAGATTCTATGTTGGATACTCTCTTCGCACTTGTATTGACAGATGAAAGGTTAAAATTCTGTTCAAGGGATGATAATCAAGTAGTGGATTGGATCATTGCATTTAAATGTGGAATGTTGGCTCGACGTAAAATATGCAGGGGACTTCAAGCTAATTTGGATTGAAAAGAAATTGATCTTTCTTGTATATATGTGAAAACGAACTAAAATGGAAAATGTAGTATTACTTTTATAGTTGTTGTATTTATTTTCTTGTATTATGAGATGAGTGTTCGAATTAATGTTTAGTCACGATTAGTTAAACTTCCCAAAAAATAAGCATTGAGCTTCAAGACTTGTATGAATCCAATACAATTACCTGAGTATACTTTACGATTCCATAAGTCAAGTGTGACGGATTTGCTAGTCCTTGATCTGCCACAAGAAGTTGCACCGTTACTTGTATCTGGAGACGCAACCGGTAAGATATGTCTATGGGACCTAATTAGAAGAAGACCCATATCTAGTCATTGCATTGAAAATGAACCACAAATTGTAGCGTTGCAGTATGTGGATGATGGTCTTTTAGCAGTTTTAGACAAGCAACATAAGTTACGGTTCCTCAAAATTGATGGTTCATGGGAACAAGTTTATGAAATTCCTGTTAATACTTTAAACTTTGCCAATTTTTTGGTCCAGAGACTTGACACTGGTTGGTATCGGTTGATATGTTGCAATACCCAGGATTCAGAATCCATTGATATCTATGAGTTTCACCTATCCAGTTTACACTCTCTCAAAAGGGTTCACAAAGGGTTGAAATTTTACCAAGCCATAAGTTCCTTGATATTACCAGCTGGATTCAAATTGGATAAATTAGGGATTGTTATGAAATTCACAGAATGGCACGGTGTTATATTCTGCGGTATGGAAAGTGGGTTTGTCATTGGATTCAACTTAATCGACGATGGTCAAGTGGAAATCGTATATGTGTCCCATGTACACTATCCTAATCCCATCTTAGATCTTTATCCAGGGAAAGATAACATTTTGAGCTCATCTACGGATAATAAAATTGGTATCCATGACCTGAATTGCCAACAAGACGAAAGGCCCAATTTCGAGCGCCAATCTCCAATATTATTAAAAAAAGAGCTACATTCCTTGAGTGCCAATTTTAAACAAGTTCCAATCTCTGAAGTAGCTCATATCAAAAAAATTGAGAATTTATTACTCTTATCGAGCTGGTTTGGAGAAACTGTAGTAACTGATGAACAAATTGAATTATTAGCCAAGTTTTCCAAGTCGAAGAGCATTGTGGAAGTTAATGAAAACCCACAAGGAAATCTGCAGAGCAATAATACTTCTTCCAAGAGCAAAAATCCAAACTGTAAAGTCAGCTCCTTGGAGGGTCTTTCCAGTTCAAATTCGAAAGACTCAAACTACGTGATCTCTACCAACGTGGGACAAAGGCGTAGGATTGAAAGATTTTTACAAAACAGTTGGTGTATTATAGGTTATGATGACGGGAACATAGCATTTCACCGTTTGTAACATTGTAGGGGGCATTACTTTGCATAATTCTATAAGCTGCACTTCATATGTATACATACATAAAAAAAAAAGATCATTAATTCATCATAGGCATTTAACTGGAAGTTAACTTCTCCTTCTCAACAATTTCCCGAAGAATCAAACTGATGGCAACATCCACGTTATAATCATCCATGCTATCCAGAGCGATAAATCCTGACTTCCATTGTGTAGCCAAAGTACGGCCCCATTCAATTAGTTTTGGACTAGCCATATGATCAGTGGCATGCGTACAGACGATCAAAAATGGTGGTGGTGACGCTGGTGATGATGGATCCAAATCGATTGATCTCAGTTTGTGATTAAATGACCGTAGTTCTTTCAACTTCTTACCACTATTATGTTCAGTCCTCCACAAATTCTTGAAATTGTAAACCAGAGAATAAATATCCCTCTCTTTACCTTGTTCCCAACGGTTTTCATAATTTCTAAATTCCGTCCATGCATCTAGAAAGCAATTTCTTATAATATCTAGTAGTGAAAATCCACCATCGGACAATTTGTTGTAATTAGACCAAAGGGCGTGATTCGTGGAAGATGCAGCTTGATCTGGTGTATTTTCCATTGTGTCTTCATAGCCTGGTGGGTCGGCCCCATGATTTAATTCAGGCACAGCGCTGTATACAAAGATGTACCCATCAATTCTCGCATTCAATTCAGAAGCTCCTGATGCCACTAGCATAGATGTAGTGGAAACTGGATGCCTAGGTCCATCAGCCAATCCTCTAAGTACCCTCTTGTCCAATTGGGTAAACAATGATACTTCTAGAAATGGAACCACCATTTCTGGTTTGAAACCTGGAGTATCTATAATATCAATTGGTATCGAGGTATAAGTCGGTGGTATATAATTCACAGGTAGTGATATAGTGTCTTGAACTGGTGGTGCATCACTTACATTCGAATTTGCTGATGACCATGATCTCAATATATTAACATCTGAATTGGTCAGAGTATTCACAGTTTTTAGTTCCTCCGATTGTGGTTCCAAGTACTCATACATACTGGTATCCTTACTCTTCAGATGTGAATGTCTAATTTGGTTAGTTGAACGACTTTGGAACTGTGTCTTCACTTGAGTGAATTCATTGATAAATGATTGAAATACGAGCGGTGATAGTATTACATGGGGTGAAATTGAAGGTGAGTTAAAGATGGGTTGTGGAGCTTGACTTCCCTGAGTTCTATTCATTAGCCTTCCATGGGCCTGTCTATCTAGTAATGTTCTACCCAAATTAGAACGTGGACTAAAATCAAATAACCAGTTTGTTTGTTCTCTCGTAGGATAATGCACTTCTCTTACGATATTGACCGTCAATCTGGAGATGAGTGAAGATTTACCAGTAGCATCTCCACCAAGGACCGCAAGTCTGATGGGACGTGGTTCAGCCATGTATTTTTCTATCCAACTTTCTTTTATTTGTCATTTGAAAGTTTAAAGGAGAGAGGTCCTTGTAGAAAGCTCGCAACCCTTATGATGATCATACATGATCATACACACATAGTAAAGTTATATTAAACACAAAGGTGAAAGGAGATACACTGGTGAAATTCCTATGCTGTGATGCAATGTTCGATATGCCATAAAAGCGGTAGACCCATGTACTGTGCTCATTGCATGAGTAGCAGCCCTCATATGCTTCTGAAATTAAAGCTTGATCTGTTGATATTGCGAGAGACTAATGGTCATCTAAAGAGTCGTGTAGAGGACATATTGGAATATGGATTGGGTCAAATTGCTGGTAAAGAACCAAAATCTGCGTCTACTAATGTAGAGGGTGACATACTTGGAAGAAGACTGCGAAAGTTGGACTCAGTCATTTTAAGGAGGAAGAATAATAGAGTCAAGTATAGAATATCACAGTTGAACCGTCGAATATATGAAAAGAGACATAGAATTGAAGCTTTGCGTAGTAAATTGCAACTCCCTAGTAAAATTGGTATTCATGAGAAGGAATTAAAAGCTAAAAGAGAAAGTCAAGAATTAACCATTTCTGAAGGTAAGCAACAACTGACGCAGATAAGAAAAGTTTTATTGAAATCCCAACTCTCCAAAATAAGGTCATTGGTAGAATGGTTTGTGATACGTAAACGAGAGTCCTATGAGTTCCCGTATACATTGGCATTTCAGCCGATAGTATCACTTAGAAATGTTTACAAGTTACCATCATCGGTGGTTTGGGGATCCATTTCCACCATGTCCCGATATTTGAAGCTTTTTGCAGAGATTCTGTTCTTCACTCTTCCGCATAATGAATTGGTTGCACCTAATGCGCCAGAGTTAGAATTAGAAGTATCGGCCAAAACCGCTGATGAAAGCAGTAGTGATGAAAATACCATCGTTGATCACTTGACTAAAATCTTTATCAATATTATTCAAATATCGAGACACTTGAATTTAATATCCAAGGATCCAATTGATTTGGCATGGATGTTAGACCAAAATGATCTAGATACGCTTTTTTACAACATGGCTATGAGATTAGAGACGAAGAGTAAACCAGTGTTTCATCATTGGACCTATCCTCAAATTTTAGCCGTCGTATCGGAAGCTTTACAACTTTCTTCGGTTTATGCTACTTCACCTGTCTCTAGACAGACGCTTACAGGTACTAAGGCAAATAACAACGACCGCTGGTACGTAGTTAGATGAAGCTCGGTGATACTCAAGTTTATGTTTGTCCAATGATCATTATGAGATATGTTAGAATGGCGAGGAAGTATGTAGATGATAATGCAGTTCTTATTCTTGACCCAGTATGAATTTTCCCGATCTTCGAAATAATTTTACCGTAAGCTCAGGCCTCTAAGGAGCACTGAAATATGCAGTTCAAATATACTTGGTATAGTTAATACTCCTATATCATCGATTTTTAGCCGCTGTGATCCTCGAGGCCATATCCGGGATTACCCTGACTAACATGTTGGCTCAATTTCTTGCAACAAGACCGTCTTTTGAAAAAACACGACCCCTTACCAACCAGCCATTAAAGATATTGGAAAGTACGACTATTGAACAGTAGTCCCAGCAGGCAGTTACATTAAAGGGTTTGATAGATCGCAATTAACGTAGCTTAGGATTTGAATTGTAACTGACTTCCTTTCTGGATCCTTATTTTATTGAATTGTCATGGGTTTATCTGATCAACAATTGTTCGACTTGAACAAGAGGGCCGTGAGCCAAGGTTTTAATATTAAGCCAAGATTGAATTACAATACCGTTAGAGGTGTTAACGGACCTCTAGTTATCTTGGAAAAAGTGAAATTCCCACGTTACAACGAAATTGTTAATTTGACTTTGCCAGATGGTAGCGTAAGACAAGGTCAAGTTTTAGAAGTTAGAGGTGATAGAGCCATTGTGCAAGTTTTTGAAGGTACTTCTGGTATTGATGTTAAAAAGACCTGTGTTGACTTTACCGGTGAAAGTTTAAGAATCCCAGTTTCTGAAGATCTTTTAGGTAGAATCTTCGACGGTTCCGGTAGACCGGTCGACAATGGTCCTAGAGTGTTTGCTGAAGACTATTTGGATATCAACGGTTCCCCTATCAATCCATATTCACGTATCTACCCAGAAGAAATGATCTCTACAGGTGTTTCAGCCATTGATACCATGAATTCTATTGCTCGTGGCCAAAAGATTCCAATTTTCTCAGCATCTGGTTTACCACACAACGAAATTGCAGCTCAAATCTGTAGGCAAGCAGGTTTGGTTAGACCTACAAAGGATGTTCACGATGGACATGAAGAGAATTTCTCTATTGTTTTCGCCGCCATGGGTGTCAATTTGGAAACTGCTAGATTTTTCAAACAGGATTTTGAAGAAAACGGATCTTTGGAGAGAACTTCGCTATTCTTAAACTTGGCTAACGATCCAACTATTGAGAGAATTATTACCCCTAGATTAGCTTTAACGACTGCAGAATATTTGGCCTATCAAACTGAACGTCATGTTCTAACCATTTTAACAGATATGTCTTCTTATGCAGATGCTCTTAGAGAAGTTTCAGCTGCTAGAGAAGAAGTGCCAGGTAGAAGAGGTTATCCAGGTTACATGTACACAGATTTGGCTACCCTTTACGAAAGAGCAGGTAGAGTTGAAGGTCGTAACGGTTCCATTACACAAATTCCAATTCTATCGATGCCAAACGATGATATCACACATCCAATTCCCGATTTGACTGGTTATATCACAGAAGGTCAAATCTTCGTGGATCGTCAATTGAACAACAAGGGTATCTACCCACCAATTAACGTCTTACCATCCTTAAGTAGATTGATGAAATCTGCTATTGGTGACGGTATGACGAGAAAGGATCATGGTGATGTTTCTAACCAATTATATGCTAAATACGCTATTGGTAGAGATGCAGCAGCTATGAAAGCAGTGGTTGGTGAAGATGCATTATCCATTGAAGATAAACTATCCCTAGAATTTTTGGAAAAATTTGAAAAGACTTTCATTGCTCAAGGTGCCTATGAAGATAGAACCGTTTTTGACAGTTTGGACCAAGCTTGGAGTCTTTTGAGAATCTACCCTAAGGAAATGCTGAATAGAATTTCCCCAAAGATTTTAGATGAATTTTACGAAAGATCTAGAGACGATGATGAGGATGAAGATGAACAAGATCCAGATCAAAGACCAGGTTCATCAAAAAAGAATAACCAGGAAGAATCTTTAATTTGAATGTAGTGCAAAATTAGTCTAATATAAATAGAATAAGGTGAAAAATAGAAAAACTTAAAGAAAATATAATTTTGTGTGAATATAATGCATAATGTTTTTTTTTCTTCTTCTTCTCCTCTACGCACTAACCCTTATTCCTATTGTTACTATTAGTGCTGTTATTCTGATTGTTATTCATGCCATATAAACTACTGAGAATGTGATTTCCACTACCGTAGTGATTCTTCGGGCTGAAAGTAGTGGCGTTGGGTAAAAATTGATTCCAAAGGTTATGTTGCTGTTGATTCATCATCATTAATTTTGCCTTGAAAGTATTCGAAGAAGGTAAACCAGGAGTATTGCTGTTGTATATGCTCGTTACATTATTTGGATTATTATGGTTATTATTGGGGGTCATACGAATGTTTTCAATTTCCTGTTCCATTCTTTTAGCATTATTAAAAGTGGCTAACAGTGACGGTAATTCCTTTGATAATTGTGTTCTTTCTAACATGAGTGAGAGATCAGTGGATGTAGACATCGGTACCGAAGCAGATGAACTTCTTGAACGTAATTCTGGATCTGAGTTATCCGTCTCCAGAGATGAAGGTGAGAGTGAATCTATAACAAAAGGATCGGCAACGGCATGGTTTTTGGCGTCCGCCTCTGTCAAAGAGTCTTGCAATAATTTGTTATCCGAAAGCAGCCAGCTGAAGTTCATGGAATTATACATTGCCTCAACGTCCAAAAACACTTGCAGACATTCGTCAAATAATGTTTGATCCCCTGTAGCTTGTGCATCTTGTAATTGTTCCACCAATATTTTCATAAACGATCGGTATGCTGGTATAACCTTGGCGTAGTCTTTCTTTGTGGATAAGTGGGTCTTTAGAGATTCTAATTCAACATCTATGAGTAACAGTTTGGAATCTATAAATACACCTGCAATTCTATTCCTAAGTGCCCGTAGTTTTACTTTGCAAGTAAACCATAACTCTAGAAGTAAAGTGATAGAATCCTCGAGAATCCGACTTTGCATACTAGCCACATAATCACGTACAGAAGCTGCATCTCGTTGTAGATTTTGAAGCCGTATGGAAAGTTTATCACACTTCCTAATACATTTTAGTGCGATGTCTTTGTAAAACCCATTACCATTATTTTCCCTCGATTCATTGTCTGCTTCACTAAGTTCAAATTTAACCAAAACACTTTTCCCTAAAATTTTAATATCCCATGCTTTCTCTAAGAACAGCTCTATCTTTAGAAGTTCAGTGTAAATTTTTAACGTTTGGGCACAATAGGAGATATCCTGCTCCTGAACACCCGGCTTCTCTGCTTGTCGATCTACTAAAGTTTTCAGAACATCAGGAGTTAGATTACTTCTATCATCCTCACATCTTTGGAAAACCGAGACTATCGTATCCTTGTAATCCTTCCCACTTGTCCCCTCCATATTGTTATTATTATCTGGTGTTCTAATATTATTATTATTATATTATCTATTATCTTTTTTTTCTTTTCTTCCCACCTATATGATCGATGACACAAACACAAACATGCAATGGTATTCAGACTAGTTTAAACATTAACTCCATTAAACGAATTGCCCCGATATTGAAATATGACTTATTTTTTCAAAAAAAATGGGCAAGTGAAGAAAAACAGAGCTTGTAGCGAAAAAAATGCAAATTGACGATAAAGACAAAATTTGGGGAGTTAGTTGCCTTCACGTCATAAAATGAAAAGATGGACCTTCGGAAAAGGAAATAAGATGAGATGAAAGTTATTTGCCCCCCTTTTTTCCCACAATTTTTTCGTGGTATTTCAAATAGACGCGTTCCTCGAATGTTTTAATATCTGATGTTTTCAGTTAACATCGGCGGATTTTTATATTTTTTTTACCTTGAGTTCTTGTATCTATCAGATACCGTGTATAATGATCTTATTGTTTACCATGGAACTTCGGCGGCTAAAACATGGATCCTTGGCGGCTATTTTCTCTCTCACTTTCATTTCAGATTTTTCTTGAAAGTATTCATGAGAGATGATTCTAGCATGAAACTTTCTCATGAAGAAGTTTCCTCTTTACCCTTTCGTCTATTTTTGATCGCTTAATGAAATGACTTCTTCCTCTTGCCATCCGTAAACTGCATCTTGCACATTCAAATACCGTCATATATCAAACCATCATAGAGTGCTTTCGCCTGTGTAAGCGTACTTGTTTACACCTTTTAAGAATAGAAGTGAAAGGAAGGGGTTCAAGTTCTACTTCTTTCTGTTTAGCCGCCAAGAAATTAGAGCTTTTATTTTCATCCCCAGTGGAAGGGTAATGTTCGTGTGATGTGATGTCGTTAAATCACATCAACCATTATCATCCGACCAGGTTCACATCTTACATACACATAGAGAAGCTTGAGCTCTATAGATCCCTACCACTGTGTTGGCCTTATAGGCGTATGACTTCTGTAAAAGTAGAGTGTCACATCAGATCACGTGATCTACACTTATCAAGAATCAATCCGAGAATCCACTGGTATATATGCACACATAGCTATTGAACTCAGGCAGATGATGAGGATACTGCAGCTCTCTCAATCTCGAAATAGTCTAAGAGTCATGTGCCTCTGTTTTTACACACTGTCACGTGGCATAAATAAAAAGGGAGTTTTCTCGACTCGGAGAATTGAACCATTGAAATTGAACTACTGGAATCTGCAGATTGATCCTACTAAGAATCAAATAGGAGGATATAAAAGGTAGTGAGATTGTATTTAAACAATACCTACTGTTAATCAATTCTCAATCCCTTAATTTGTACATTTGCTTTATTCCTGAAAATAAGGTAGTTGCTAGATGACTGTATCCAAAAAAGATAGTGGTAAAACTTCCCCGGGCAATATCGTTGTTGTTTCCAACAGATTGCCCGTAACGATCAGTAAAAATGCTATGGGTAAGTATGAATACAAATTTTCCAGTGGTGGTCTTGTTACTGCATTACAAGGGTTGAAAAAGACTTCTACTTTCCAGTGGTATGGTTGGCCAGGTCTTGAAATTCCTGATGACGAAAAACCTGTTGTCAAGAAAGACTTACTTGAAAAATTCAATGCAATCCCAATTTTCTTATCAGATGAAATTGCAGATTTGCACTATAATGGATTTAGTAACTCGATTTTATGGCCACTTTTCCACTACCATCCGGGTGAGATTAATTTCGATGAAAATGCGTGGTTAGCCTACAACGAAGCAAATGCTACATTTGCAAGTGAAATCTGTGGTAATCTACAAGATAATGATCTGGTTTGGGTCCATGATTATCATTTGATGCTTTTGCCTGAGATGCTAAGTGCTCACATTCAAAGGAAAGGTTTGAAAAACATTAAATTGGGATGGTTTTTGCATACACCTTTCCCCTCAAGTGAAATTTACAGAATTCTGCCTGTGAGACAAGAGATTTTAAACGGTGTGTTGAGTTGTGATTTAATTGGATTCCACACTTACGATTACGCAAGACATTTCTTATCATCGATTCAAAGATGTTTAAACGTTAACACTTTGCCTAATGGGGTGGAGTACCAGGGGAGGTTCGTCAACGTGGGGGCTTTCCCCATTGGTATTGACGTGGATACTTTTAAGGAAGGTTTACAAAAGGAGAATGTCAAACAGAGGATTAGGACTTTACAAGAGAGATTCAAAGGTTGTAAAATTATGGTTGGTGTCGATAGATTGGATTATATCAAGGGGGTTCCTCAAAAATTACATGCAATGGAGGTTTTCCTTAACGAACATCCCGAATGGATCGGTAAGGTTGTTCTAGTGCAATTGGCAATCCCCAGTAGAGGTGATGTGGAAGAATATCAATATTTACGTTCGGTGGTTAACGAATTAGTGGGACGTATTAATGGTCAGTTTGGTACAATTGAGTTTGTCCCAATTCATTTTATGCACAAATCGATTCCTTTCGAAGAATTGATTTCGTTATATGCGGTCAGTGATGCTTGTATCGTCTCATCAACTCGTGATGGTATGAACTTAGTCTCCTACGAGTACATCGCTTGTCAGGAAGAGAAGAAAGGCTCCCTCATATTGAGTGAATTTACGGGTGCTGCGCAGTCATTAAACGGTGCTCTCATAGTGAACCCCTGGAACACAGATGAACTTTCAGATTCGATTAATGAGGCTCTAACGCTCCCTGATGAAAAGAAGGACTCAAACTGGGAAAAACTCTACAAGTACATCTCCAAATACACTTCTGCCTACTGGGGGGAAAATTTCGTTCACGAATTAAACGCTACCGGTACCATCAAGACAGGTCAATAGATAATAAGAGGGCTCTAACCGAACCCGACAGCGGCTACTATACTGTCAAGATACTACTTATTATATACTCTACGTACTACTACTGTACTACTCACGTGACAATTGAGCTTATTTTTTTTTCTTTTTTTCTTCCCTTATTCGCTTCTAATATGGTTCGCCTAAAAGAGGGAAAGAAGTGGAAGCTTTTCAGAAACCTTCAAGAATACGAGTAACTTGGCTAAATTCGTGTAGAAATTACGAAGGAAAACAATTATTTAATGGGAAATTGCCATCTTTTGATGGCTTTGGTGGTTTTGGGTTAATTAGTTTTTGTATTCCTCTGGCAAAGAAAGAAAGAAAAAGTACTTTTATCTTCCCTTAGTATTATTTGTCCATTGTATTATTATTTGCAGTGGTACGTGAGTGATAGAAATGGGTCAGCTCCTCTCACATCCTTTGACGGAGAAGACCATAGAGTGTAATGATTATAAAGAGATCGTTCAGGCTTACAATTCAGTCGGAGATGCAGCGTTCGCCAATGGTAAGACGAGGTTGCCTCGCTTCTATAACTGTGTGGGGACAATGCAAGGTTATAGATTGACTCAAGAGGATGCACATCTTGTAGTTAATGAGGATAAAACCATTCGTGTTAAATTTTTCAATCCCTTTAAAAACTCAACAGAAGAACTAACAATGAGTATATTTGCACTTTTTGATGGTCATGGTGGTGATGATTGTTCCAATTTCTTAAGCGGCGGACGTCATAATAATGGTAATCCCAGAAACAAAGGCATAGCAAAATGGATAGCGTATAGTTTCGAAAGGCATGCATATGGAGCTTACGTGAAAGTTAAAAATGGTGAAGATGACAAGGGAGCAAACCCTGAGTACAAAATTAGCCCGCCTAATTCAAAGAAAGCGTTTAAAACCATGCAAGGGCTAGTGATGCAGATTTTAAAGGACGCCTTTTTCCTGCAAGATCAAGAATTGTATCAGTATTTCGCTAACAGTTCGTGTGGATCCACTGCTGTAGCAGCTGTTATAATCAATTTTGAAGATTTGTATGTGATAAACAGCGGTGATTCGCGATGCATATTGTCCTCAAAATCACTAGGTGTAAAGACGATGTCATTCGACCATAAACCCCAGCATATTGGTGAATTGCTTCGTATTAACGATAACGGCGGAACGGTCTCGCTAGGTAGAGTGGGTGGTGTACTTGCGCTGAGTAGAGCATTTGGGGATTTCCAATTCAAAAGAGGAGTTTACTACAGTAATAATAAGTATAATGGGTACAAAATGAGGCAATCATCAGGAATCCCACCTCAGGAATCTCAAGTAACCGTGGAGCCGGACGTACTGATGCATAAGATAGATTACAACAGAGATGAGTTTTTGGTACTCGCATGTGACGGAATATGGGACATTTACAGTAATAAACAATTGGTACAATTTATTAAATATCATCTAACACTGGGCGTTAGTCTGGACGGAATTGTTGCCAAAATTTTAGATCATGGGATAGCGCAGGCAAATAGCAATACGGGCGTTGGTTTTGACAATATGACCGTGATAATTTTGGTTCTTAATAAGTCCAATGAAACCTTACAAGACTGGTGTACGAAGATGAAATTCCGGTTAGAACGTGAAAGAGGACTTAGTTGAAACCGGTGGTCTCAATGACTACGATGCATCTTTCTCAGCGATTCTCACGCCTCAATTCTTAGCATTCCTAATATTTGGTTGGTTTTTCCTTCCCTTTTTATGTCATTTAATGATAAAGAAGCACTTTTGAATGTAGTATATTATTATGTATAAAGTGTACAGTTTGATCTAATCGATAAAATAAAAGTGCCCGAGTTCAACCCAGAAGAAGAGGAAACGGAAAGAGTGCAAAGAAAAGTGAGCAGAAGAATTGACAATGGCCGAAGATGACGAAGATCTCGTAAGGCTATCACCAACTCCTGAGAATTCTGGGGCCCTCGCTAAGGAGTACACTTTGGATATACCCAGAATTCCTAGTATTGAATTACCTCTCCATGTGTCCTCCCACCCGCAGAGCGTTAAGAAAGCTATAAGGATGTGTGGTGGATTACAGCCTGTCAAGGAGGCTTTACATGAGAGGAGTAGTTTAGAAGATACTCAGCAAGGTTTGGAACTGTATTTAAACGAAGGTCAAGATCCCAATGGATCAGAACAATTCTTCAACGAACATCCAATTATTGGAAAAAGAATCCCATTTAGAGATGAATCTGTTGTTCTTAAAATCCAACTGCCCAAGGGAACAATGGATAAGTATGGTGGAAATGTGAAGGAAGCGCTTGCTGATTTGAGTTCCAAGGAAGTTAGAGTTACACCTGTAGCCATTGTGAACAATACGGTTAAATTTCGGGAAATGTCAGATTTCCAAGTCAGATTAGATCATGTACCGTCTGCCAATGAGTTCAAAAATAGTTTTGGTTCTCTCGAATGGAGCAATTTTAAAAAGTTCGTGGAATCTGTACCTGATAACGATCCAAGACCCTTTGAAAACATTACCGATATGACTGTCAATAGAAGTAATAAATGTCCGAGTACCGATTTCCAACTACCGCCACCACCCAGATTTTCCATGGTTGGACTACCATTACTGTACAAATATTCGACAAATCCATTTGCTAAAAAAGAGAATGGTGTTCCTGAAGTAAGCAGTACCTATATTAAAAATTAT
Source organism: Zygosaccharomyces rouxii (assembly GCF_000026365.1). NCBI lineage: Eukaryota > Fungi > Ascomycota > Saccharomycetes > Saccharomycetales > Saccharomycetaceae > Zygosaccharomyces > Zygosaccharomyces rouxii. Next base: position 1,312,477 of record NC_012992.1, on the reverse strand, counting down.
CAACAATTTGTTCATGATATGGGAGAAAAAACCAAAGTTCCCACCAGACCACATGAACTATTACAAAGGGATTTCGATTCTGCGCAGGCTAATGGTGTGTATCCGGGCACTAAGAAAGAATCTAAATTTTATGAATGCTTAATGGAATGTTTGGAGATTTTGAAAACACTATTTGAACAAAGGCCAATTTGGGTCAAGAGACATCTGGATGGTATCGTTCCCAAACAGATATACCATACCATTAAAGTAGCACTGGCATTGGTTTCTTATAGATTCACTATGGGCCCCTGGAGAAATACTTATATCAGATTGGGAGTTGACCCTAGATCTTCACCGGAATATGCCAAATACCAAACGGAATATTTCAAAATTGAAAGGAAAATGTTAAAATCACCATCTGCAAGTAAAAATATTCCTAAGCCACCACCTAATGTATTTGAGTCCGATACACCTGGTAGTATCGATAGCAGGTTTAAATTTACTGGTAGTCGGATCCCCTGGTATTTCATGCTACAGATCGATCTATTGGTGGATGAGCCTAATATTCGTGAAGTTTATGATAATGTCAAATATTTGAGTCAGCCCAATGAATTGACCGGTTGGTTCGAAGAATTAGACTTGGCTAAAATGAGAAGAATTGTGAAATATGAATTAGGTTGTATGGTTCAAGGAAATTTCGAATTTAACAAGTACAAGCTAAAGTATTTTAAGAACATGTTATTTGTCAAAGAATCCATGATGGGTGGAGCAACTGCGCTCAAGAAAGATCCAGACGGTGATATAAATATGGGTGGCACTGAGCAATCTGATAGACCTGTACCGCCTGCCATTGAAACTGCTAACGAATTGGAAGAAGCTGAAGAGGATGATGATAACGGCGTAGCTACAGGTGAAGCTGATGATGTCATTTTGGAAGCTGAAGAAGCCGATGATGATGAAAACATCCAAGTAGATCCGCCAGAAGGAGAAGAAGATGGATCTAATGATGATGAAGATGATGATGCAGATCAAGAGACATTCGATCCGAAATCAGCATCCTTCCAGGAAATCGTTAACCGTATATCTAAATCTAACCCTCAGGCAGCTCAGAGAATTGCTAAAGAACTCGATGGGCTTATTCACGAAACTAAAATGTGATAATTGCATTGAATAACCGCTAATACCTTATACTTTCGTATATCGTGACTTTTATTATCATCTACCATTGAATGAAGATGAAAAAAAAGTCAAGCTTTAATGTAATAATATTGAAGTCGATGCTATAAAGAATCCCGTTTGAAAGGGTCAAGTCTTTAGCTTTAGCTGTGCTAATTCGTTCATGCTCAGATCATTGGTATTAAAGAGGTGTGCCTCTTCTGGTCCCCCTCAAGGATCCAGTCAACTGTCGATACCTAGAAGACCCGCTAGAAAGATCCGCCTTGGTAAAGCCAGGCCTGCAATTTATCACCAATTCGATGTGTTAGTAGAACTGAGTGATGGTAGTGTAGTGAGGAGGAGGTCCCAGTTTCCTAAGAATGAAATTAGATTGATTCAAGACCAGAGAAATAATCCATTGTGGAATCCAACTAGAACGGATCTGGTGGTAGTAGACGCTAATGCAAGTGGTAAAGTGGATAGATTTAAGCAAAAATATGGCTCTCTATTTTCTAGCGAGGATAAATCTAAGGGTGTGCAGCAAGAAGAACAGCCTAGTACAAAGAAGGCAGAACCTGAAGCTGAAGTTGCAGCTGAAGACGAAGATGAATTTGGTATGGATGACTACCTGTCGCTGTTGAACGATAGTTCTAAACAGATCAAGACCGGTAAATTGGCTACCAAGAAGAGGGATAAGAAATGATGCATTTTTATTTTTTCACTTTACTATTTTTAACAATATACTTGTATATAAGAACGACATAGCGAACGATTTTCAGATGAGCTTGCACAGCAGTACTAACAATCGCTAGGAAGAGAGAAAGGGAAATAAACATTTGAAATATGGGGAGCGTTTTCCTTCCTCATTTGCGTACCGGTTGGCATGTTGACCAGGCAATTGTTACAGAGACAGAAAGATTAGTTGTTATTAGATTCGGTCGCGATTGGGATAAGCAATGTATGATCATGGATGAAATGTTATACTCAATAGCTGAAAAGGTTAAAAATTTCGCGGTAATCTATCTGTGTGATATCGATGAAGTGCCAGATTTCAATGACATGTATGAATTACAAGATCCAATGACTGTAATGTTCTTCTACCGAAATAAACATATGATGTGTGATTTTGGTACTGGTGATAACAATAAGATGAATTTTTTAGTGGATGATAAGCAAGAACTTATTGATATTATTGAATGTATCTTTAGAGGTACTAGAAAGAACAAAGGTCTTGTCACCTCTCCTTATGACTACAATCATAGAAGAGTTTCTGAGGGCGGTAGAGCCGCAGTTTAGCATTTCTGGCAATAAGAAACTAAGCCATGGAAATGATAACATAGAGAGACCAGATAAACAGTTATAAAGCGGTAAAATGAGAGATTGTTATGGGATACTGATAGTATATCATGGCATGTGCTTTTCACGTGCTTTTCACGTGATCAAGATTATACTTATCATCCATCATGATGAAAAAAAATTTTGTTATGTTAGTGAAACTTTAACCCAGCTCGAACGTAAAAATATCTTTACGAACAAATCATACTCGTTATAAAGTTATTCTCCTTTAGTCAAGTTGTGGTTTTCAAACTTTGCTAGAAGATTTTATTCTCAAATAGCCAAAAAATCGGTTAAAATCAAGCCAATGAGCAGTGAAGATATAAAGAAGGCAAGATCTGCCATCCCATTTAACAGGGAACATTTGGAGAGTGTCTTAAGACAAAGATTCTTCTTTGCACCAGCATTCGACCTTTATGGTGGTGTTTCTGGTCTTTACGACTATGGTCCTCCAGGTTGTGCATTCCAAGCTAATGTGGTCGATTACTGGAGGAAACATTTCATTCTAGAAGAGGACATGTTAGAAGTCGACTGTACTATGTTGACCCCACACGATGTGTTGAAGACATCTGGTCACGTAGATAAGTTCTCCGATTGGATGTGTAAAGATAGAAAGACCGGAGAAATCTTTAGAGCTGATCATATCGTGGAAGAAGTCCTAGAGGCACGTTTGGTTGGTGACAAAGAGGCCAGAGGTTTAGTCAAAGATGCTAATGCTTCTGCTAAAGAAGATGCCGATAAGAAGAAAAGAAAGAAGAAGGTTAAGCAAATTCAAGCCGTTAAATTGGAAGATGCAGTGATCAAGGAATATGAAGAAGTCTTGGCTAAGATTGATGGTTATTCCGGTAAAGAATTGGGTGAATTGATGCAAAGATTTAATATTGGTAACCCAGTCACTGGTGATCCACTAGAGCCACCTGTTGCCTTCAACTTGATGTTTGAAACTGCTATCGGTCCATCCGGGCAATTGAAAGGTTACCTAAGACCTGAAACCGCTCAGGGTCAATTCTTGAACTTCAACAAATTATTAGAATTCAACAACGGTAAGACTCCATTTGCCTCTGCATCTATTGGTAAATCTTTTAGAAATGAAATTTCCCCAAGATCCGGTCTTCTGAGAGTTCGTGAATTCTTGATGGCCGAAATTGAACATTTCTTGGATCCTCTTGACAAATCCCATCCAAGATTCCACGAAGTTAAAGACGTGAAGTTGTCATTTTTGCCTCGTGAAGTGCAAGAAGCTGGTTCTACTGAGCCTATTGTAAAGACTATTGGTGAAGCTGTGGAGAGTAAGATGGTCGATAATGAAACTTTGGGTTATTTCATTGCTAGAATCTCCCAATTCTTGCTAGCCATTGGTGTTGACGCAACCAAGTTGAGATTCCGTCAACATTTAGCTAATGAAATGGCACACTATGCTGCCGACTGTTGGGATGGTGAATTATTGACTTCATTTGGTTGGATCGAATGTGTTGGTTGTGCTGATAGATCTGCTTACGATTTAACCGTGCATTCTGAAAAGACCAAACAAAAACTAGTCGTTAGACAAAAATTGGAAAAACCAGTGGAAGTCACTAGATGGGAAATTGATTTGACAAAGAAACTGTTTGGACCAAAATTCAGAAAGGATACTCCTTTGGTAGAAGCCTATTTGTTGAACTTGTCTCAAGAAGAATTGGCTTCTAAGGCTGAAGAATTGAAGAACACTGGTAAGATTGTTTTCCAAGTGGAAGGTATTGATGGTAAATTGGACCTTGACGACAAGTTTGTTCAAATTGAGAAGAGAACTAAAATAGAGCACGTTAGAGAATTCGTTCCTAATGTTATTGAACCATCCTTCGGTATTGGTCGTATCATTTATTCCGTTTTCGAACACTCTTTCTGGAGTAGACCTGAGGATACCGCTAGATCCGTCTTGTCCTTCGCACCATTGGTGGCTCCTACAAAGGTTTTGTTGGTCCCACTATCCAACCACAAGGATTTGGCACCAGTTACAGCACAAGTCTCCAAGCAATTGAGAACCGAAAAGATTCCATTCAGAGTTGATGATTCCGGTGTTTCCATTGGTAAAAGATATGCTCGTAACGATGAATTAGGTACTCCATTCGGTGTTACCATCGATTTCGATTCCTGTAAAGATGGTTCTGTCACTTTGAGAGAGAGAGACTCTACTAAGCAGGTGAGAGGTTCTACCAAGGATGTCATCGAGGCTATCCGTAGTATCACTTACGGTGGTGTTACTTGGGAAGAGGGTACTAAGAGTTTGACTCCATTTACTTCTCAATCTGAAAGTGCATAAATCGCTGAATAATTGAGCAAGGAAATGTACAGTTTTTAATCTTATATAAAATATAATTTTTCGTCTTCTTTGCTCAAGATTCATACGACAGAGAGAGGAACGTTAATTGAAAAATTTCACGAAATAATAATAAAACTAACTCTAAAGAACTGGTAAAAGGAGGATAGGATAAATAAACAATGTCATCATCAGCAGCCGTTAGAGATTCTGCAAAGCAAATACTCAAAATCATAGAAAAATTGCCTGATGAGAGAATAAAACATTTGGTATCGTTCAAGGATTCACAAGCTGAAAGGTTTAGGAGAGTAGCAGGATTACAATCAACTGATAAGAATGAAAAAAAAGCATCATTGGAGGATATTAAAGATATAATTACGAGAACCTCAGGACCATTAGGACTTCAAAAAGATCTTTTGAAAAAAGTGCAATCGGCATTACCACAGGATGAACTTACTGAACAAAGTATTCAAGAACAGATGAGAGCACTTTCCAATATCTCCAATAACAAATTTAAAAATTATTATGATGTTGGTGAAAAGCTATATAAACCAGCAGGAAATCCCATTTATTATCAGCGAATCATGGATGAAATTCAAGGTAAACAAAAGGAAACGTTCTTATCAGCTCTGAGAACAGTTGTGTTTGGGAAATGAATTGATTTATTTATTTTGATGAAGCTTGTAAATACGCTATAATATAAATAATATTATTATTTGGCAAATCCAATTGAAATTCTATGACCTTTAAACTCGTATAGTTCCCCCATTGAATTTAATTGAGCCGTCGCATGAGAAATAGAATCGTATTCCACAAATGCTACTTTACGAATGGCAACTAATCTAACTTCAACGAATCCATCGTTCTTGAAAATTGGTTCAAGTTCGGATAATTGACAATCTTGTGGTAAGCCTTGCACCAACAGAACCTTATTTGGTGGGTTCTCTGTGGTGACAACTTTTGCATTGGTAGGGCGTGATGTGTTATCGTCATCGGTTTGCCTTTTAACTTCACGCTTAGGTTTCGATAGCTGAGTCGCTAACTGCTTAGAGATCTCATCCTCACTTAAACCTTTCCTTCTTAGTTTACTTCTCAGTCTTCTTGAGCGCCTTTTATTCACCCATTTCTCTTTATCTAACCTTTGACGTCTTGATTTTAAAACTCTTTGTAGAAGTGATGGATTCTTTATGGATAATCCTAGTAACGAATCTCTTTTGGCAACTTGAATATCAATATTACGTCCATGAACCGTCAAACCCTTTTCCTGGAAAGATTGAGCACTACTTTCATTGATAAAAGTTATAAAACACTGGCTTGTTAACGTTTTTGATATTGAGATGTCCACCACACCATTTGGTTCATCCAACAGCTTCAACTCATCATTGCCGATGGTTTCATGCTGTGGCAATGGGAGTTCATGATTTAAAGCGAATGGATTTGAATGGTTAATACATTTCAACAGATTTCTAATGTAATGATCCCTCGACTGTGGCCTTCTTGGTAAATTCCTCAAGTACAGGCAACTACACATAACAAGTACCTGCTTTGTTAAGAGTAAAACAGACAAAGCTTGTAAAAATGATGAAGTTAGTTTAAAATAAAAATTGAAACCGCTTGATAAGGACAAAAACTAAATATTAACTAATACATATATGATATAGATGTTTTATCACCCTTATTTCTTGGTAGCCTTTTGAGCAGCCTTGGTAACCTTACCAGCCTTGTCGTTCTTAACAACGGACTTGATAACACCGACAGCGACGGTTTGTCTCATATCTCTGACGGCGAATCTACCCAATGGTGGGTAGTCAGTGAAAGCTTCGACACACATTGGCTTGGATGGCAAGAACTTGACCAAAGCAGCGTCACCAGACTTGATGAACTTAGGGTGGTCTTCTAGCTTCTTACCAGATCTTCTGTCGTTCTTTTCAATGATTTCATCGAATCTACAAGCAATGTGAGCGGTGTGACAGTCCAAAACTGGAGAGTAACCAGCAGAGATTTGACCTGGGTGGTTCAAGATGATAACGGTAGCGTTGAAAGATTCGGTAGCCTTTGGTGGGTCGTTCTTGGAGTCACCGCAAACGTTACCTCTTCTGATTTCCTTAACGGAAACGTTCTTAACGTTGAAACCAACGTTGTCACCTGGGACACCTTCAGTCAAAGATTCGTGGTGCATTTCGACGGACTTGACTTCAGTGGTGACACCAGCTGGGGCGAAGGTAACAACCATACCTGGCTTGATAACACCGGTTTCAACTCTACCGACTGGCACAGTTCCGATACCACCGATCTTGTAAACATCTTGCAATGGCAATCTCAATGGCTTGTCAGTTGGTCTGGAAGGTGGGTCAATAGCGTCAATGGCTTCCAACAAGGTCTTACCCTTGATGACACCAGCCTTGGTTTCCTTTTCCCAGCCCTTGTACCAAGAAGCGTTGGTGGTTGGTTCAATCATGTTGTCACCGTTCCAACCAGAGACTGGAACGAATGGAACAGTCTTTGGGTTGAAACCAACCTTCTTAACGAAGTTAGCGGTTTCCTTGATAATTTCTTGGAAACGAGATTCATCCCATTTAACGGAATCCATCTTGTTGACAGCAACAATCAATTGCTTAACACCCAAAGTGTAGGCCAACAAAGCGTGTTCTCTGGTTTGACCGTCCTTGGAGATACCGGCTTCGAATTCACCGACACCACCACCGATAATCAAGATAGCACAGTCAGCTTGAGAAGTACCAGTGATCATGTTCTTGATGAAATCTCTGTGACCTGGAGCATCGATAACGGTAACGTGGTATTTTGGAGTTTCGAATTTCCACAAAGCGATATCAATGGTGATACCTCTTTCTCTTTCAGACTTTAACTTGTCCAAAACCCAAGCGTATTTGAAAGAACCCTTACCCAATTCAGCGGCTTCCTTTTCAAACTTTTCGATGGTTCTCTTGTCAATACCACCACACTTGTAAATCAAGTGACCAGTAGTAGTGGACTTACCAGAGTCGACGTGACCGATAACAACAAGGTTAATGTGAGTCTTTTCCTTACCCATTTTGAATTGCTCTGTAAAGATGTAGTTGCTGTGGTTCTTTTGAAAATAAAAAAGAATGAAATAAGAGGAACTTAAGTGAAATAGACGAAGATCCTTCTCTCTTATATGGTTTCAGTGATGAAACTTCTCTTTTATAAAGCCCCAGTACCTTTTTTTTCTTCCTGCATAAAAAATTTTTCTTCAAACTACCGAGAAGAGAAAAAAAGAAAAGGGCTGTGTTTACAGTGCGGTGTTCTGATGTCAGTGCAATTAGCATGGCATCTCGGCATTGCGTGGGTACCGTTTCTTTTTCTCTCATTACGTGCGTTGTTTCTCTTTCTTTCGAATCAGAAAATTTTTCAAGCGAGCGCGGCACCAAAGATCCGATGGTGTACAGCTGTATGTATCTGGTAAATGGGTGTTGGGTGAACGGGTGTTGATAGAATAGTCACAGAATATTTGAAGGAAGGGTAAGCAAGGTAGCGTGATAAGCACGTGATGTGTGAAGTGATCTTTCGTCTTCACTGTCAACAAGATCCTTCGATGAAAAATGATGAACACCCGTCGTTTTGAATTACTTGGTATACGTACTTAACAGCCGCGGTTATAGGCCATGATATAAAGTAAAGTAAAATAGAATAGAATAAAAAGGGTTGTTTTTCAACTCATGCTGTAGAGCAAGCAGGGTATGATAAATGTATTTTCCTTTTTGTTTTGTTTTTTTTTTTCTTTCCTCTTTCACTCTTATTCTCTTCTGTCAAGACTGGTCGTACTGCTTTGGCGGCTTACAACTTCTAAACTGTCAATAATATTATTTTGCTGTTCCATATCTCTTATGAAGGAATCTTGACTCCTGTTAGACGGTATCGATGATGAGTTTAGTCTTATTGGTCCTCCTCTCGTTGTACTTCCAGATCCGTTTGTTAGTTTGAATATTAGTGAGGTAATTTTCCTTATTGTAGCACTGGTTAGATGGCCGATCTTTTTGAATCCGTACTTCCAATTCGATTCATTTTCTATTATATCCCAACGAGGTCGTACAGGACTAAAACTTGTAGGTAATTGATTACTTTTCGCTTCAAAGTGATTTTTGACCTTTTCATAAAGCCATCTTCTACCAGCAAATTCAACAATGAAGAAAACTGCAAATATACCGATAAAAATTCCCAAGACATTGACTTCGTTAGTTGTATTAGAAGTTGGACATGCATACACACTTCTCACTTCGAAAAAATACGAACAATCGTGCAAGGATCCAATGTAGGAGATTTGAGCCTCTGATGCTATTTCTTTATCGCAAACAAAATTTAGTAGGGTAGACTTACGATCTCTGCCGTTGGCACACATTGATCCATTTTCGTATTTCATTGTTAATTTCTTATTGCCCAAAAGCGTGGGGCTAGTGCTAAAATCACCAATGGAAATTATTTCATTTTGAGAATTCTGATAAAATCCACCAGTTGTGTTAGCCAATGAGGGTCGTTCTTTCTCAGTAACAGGGCTTGAACAAATTCCTAGTGTAAAATTGACACCATATCCCCAACCTCTTACAGACCATCTTGTTTTCTTTGAATCCCCTGGACTTTGCTTGTCGTTGTCGCCCGACCTATTAGGTGTTGATGATAATTGAGATAAGTCAATGTATGAACCGGATGTAGGATTCGTTACCGCACAGAATAATTCCTGATTTCTACCTTCATGATTACCATCCTGAGACCTCTCTCTATTATGTATTTGCTTCTTAGAAATATTGGATTCTTTAATATGCTGCGGCCAAGTCGCGTAATATCTCACAGTGGTAAGGAAGACCAAAGCTGCTAACAGAATTGTTACAAACTTTCTGGTAATTTTAAGAGCCATTGCTCTTGATAATACTTGATAACGACCGCTGGTACAAGGTCCGAATGCCTTTTGTTTGTACGATCGTCAATCCGTTTCTTTCTAAGTTATTTAACATGTCTAGGCGAAAACGAAAACAGGGACTAAAATCGAGAATGGACTCACTATCATGTGATGATGTGGCTGAACGTTCTTGGCATTCTAATTTGAATTATGGATGTGTATGCAAGTTGTTCAATTAAAGGCAACTGAGGATGAATTACTAGTATTTGGAAGATTTTAGAGTATCAGCAGTTTGTCTACAAGAGCAAGTGGTTGTCTGATTTGATTACCATCATACAACATCTAATTTTACTAATAAAATAGCAGAATAATACGATATGTAAAGTTTTAAAAGTAGGAACTCCTTACTATTGAAAAATTCTTTTGAAAAAGTACAAGCGTATCTGGCAGATTCCTTTAGTTTGACATCTTGTATTACACAGTTTCTCCAGATTTCGGTCATGTGTTTGCTCTTTCAGCGTCAGCGACAGCGTCAGCGTCAGCGTCAGCAAAAAAAATGGAACACAAAATTTAGGCGGTAATTATAAATGAAAGAAGGGAAAAGAGAATGATTTATAGTTCCCTTCGAGATTTTTAAGTTATATATGCATTCTTTAGAATAGATATAGGAAGGAAGAAATAATATTCGCTATGAATCAATTGGCTTGCACTTGCGAAGACGATGACGATGACTTCATGTTTGAGCATGATAATACTTCGCACTGTTTAGATTTAGAATTACAACGACTTAATGAAGAGAGTGTTCAAATGGGTCTATTAGTTAATAATATCGAGGAAAGAACCAAGGAAGATATCGTGCGATGGCAAAAGGTTTTAGAAGATTCACGATTTGAAGGTAAGGCGACTTTTCTTCAACGTATATCCCACATGGTTTCCCCTGGAAGTGGTTCAAGTCCTGTAGGGTCCATTGATGAGAGAACCGTAAGCGCACAACTGAAGAAAACCATGGAACGAGATCTACAGCTGACGCAAGGAAGCCAAAGACAACACAAGTATCGCAAATGGAGAACTTGGTTCAAGGAATGGGTTCATCGTAATGGTGGTAATGAGGAGAAAAAAGAAAATCCCGAAAAATGGACCACCACAGATAGCGATTCTGAAGGATTACTAGTGATGAACTCGGTCATTGTGGGGGGCAATCAAAACTTAAGGCAACCACATAGGGTGCATTCTACCGTGCAAGCTCGTAATTTTTCCGATCATGCCAGATTGCCCTCATCTTCGGTGACCTTGGCCGAACACAAATATTTGTTCGGTGGTAATAATACTGCTTCGCTTACCACGGGTATTCGAGCAACCCACCATAGTAGCAGTAATGAAAGTATTATTAGCGAAAGTACATCAGGTCTACAAATTGCTCACAACTTGAAGTACAGTGCACTGACCCATGGTCCCACGGTTCCTGCGCCTACGCCCGCGCTTGCACCTGTAACAGCACATTACCAAGACAATGTAAAGGGTCCCAGGTCATCATGCGAGATTAGCACCCCACCTCTTCTGCAATCACAATCCAAGAAATCTAAATCAACGTCTAGTATGTTAGGTTTCCGCGGACGCAGCTTTCGTAGTTTGCGTGGATCTGGACATAGTTTACGTAAACATCATCTGTAGTTATTATTATTATTATGATAACGATAACGATAAAGATGATGGTCAACTATTTTGTGACACATAAGTCGTTTCTTTTTCTGTCGCACCCATACAAACACAGTTGCGGATTTGAATAATATGCCTCATTTTTCGCCGGAGGAGTATAAAAAGGATCTATAACCTATATATTTGCTCAATTACTGTCTGCTTCAGTTTGAGCACATTTATACGGCTAAACAAAATCAATAGAAGACAAATAAGGTACTAAAAATGTTGAGTGAAATCGTTAACAATACATGTTCTGCTTGTAAGGATTCCTGTCAATGTGGTGACAAATGTGGCTCAACCTGTGCAGGTGACAAGAGCTGTCAATGTGGTAGCAAACCTCAGTGTAGCAGCTGTGGTGAAAACTGTACCTGTACTAAGGAAAAGGGCTGCGGTTGTTCCCACTAGATTAAGAAAACTAAATTTGCATTGCATATGATTTAGATATTATTTATATAAGGGGTCTAATTAAAAAGTTTATTTTAAAGGTATTGTCTTTGGAGACTGAAATGCCAAAACTAATTGTGATTTTATGTTCTGCATCCTTCTAACATTAAAATTGAGATTTACATGACACTATGGCCGAGTGGTTAAGGCGTGAGACTCGAATGTTTCTTTATTCGGTTATCTCTTGGGCTCTGCCCGCGCAAGTTCGAATCCTGCTGGTGTCGAATCTTTTTTTTTCAGAATTTCAACCCTGAACAATTACTATTGTACAAAACAATAATCATCTATTAACGAACTACAATTATACAATACGAAGTGGCGTGTATGTGAGCGAAACATTAGATAACATTTAATTCATGCCTAAGTAATCAAATAAGTTTGGAACATCTTGAGCGACAGTCTTTGCAATGGTAGCACTTTGTAACCATTTAGGAATGTTACCACCGGCATCGCTTGCCGAACAATTCAACCAGGTAAATTCAGAGGTAGAATAGTTGTATTCTAACCTTTCTACACTGACGTACCATGCTGGAACATGACCTTTTGCCTTGGCTTCGGGTTTAATATCATTATCAGCCCTTAATGAAACTACAAGGGATGCTTCAATACCATTGGCATCCTTAAATGGTTCCATTGGGTACACCCATTGATTAAAGTCCCTTGCGGCTAATGGACCACCTAATTCATACTGAGAATTAATTCTAACCCATCCGTTAACTTCTTCTTCGATGTTAACCCTTTTCAGAACGTCGATGTATTGAGCTTCAATAATACTACGCCTGGATCTTTCAGGCATAATCCATTTACCATCAGGACCTTCTTCTACACCTAATAAGGCGTATAAAACCTTAGAATATTGCTGTTTGGTTAAGTTATGCTTGGAAACACGACATAGCCATTGTTCACCCTTCTTCGTTGTACTGTAGGTTTGAACTTCAATTCCTTTGTTAAACTTGTAAAGTTTACCCTTTTTCCAACTACGATTAACCTCTTTTGAAATGGCATCTGCAGCTGCCCATAATTCTTCACCACTCTTTGGTAGCTGTTCACTGCTGTATTGATTCGTGTCGATGATCATCGCTACATTCTTTATATGTTGAAGAGAAAAGAAGTTATATAAAACGCGAGAAAAGGCGAACCTCTTTATATCATCACTACGACAATTGTAAACTAAACTTCACCATCGCAAACAAACAAAAGACGGGATAGAATTAAAGAGATGCGACTTTCCATACTTCGTAGAGATGATGGTTGTGTAAGCTGCCCGCAAGCTGCACCATGTCCAACATGTGGACCCGATGAGAACTGTGTAATGACAGAGCTAACATGCCATTCCTGTCCCAAAACATACTGTCAAAAGAAGAGCGGATCTTCGCTAAATAATTCAACACAGTCACAACATCATTCTAACAGCGGTAAAATTGTTGGTGGTGTAGTCGGTGGTGTTGTCGGTGGTGTTGTCTTCGGTGTTGCCTTACTACTGTTGTGGTTGTATCATCGTTACTGGAAGAGAATTCTCAGAGAGAAGAAAGATAGACTAGCCGAATCAAGAGAAATGTTTGGTGAAGATGCTGACTTTGATGACGATGATAGTGATAGTGAAGATGATAGCGAAAATGATCACGGTGCAAGTGAAGATGAAATGAACGATGCAGTCGCAGAGCTACCGCATAAATCATCAGACGCTCGCAGCAGTACTAGAAACAGTACTGTCACAACTCATACAAAGGCAAGTAATATTCTACCAATCGCTTATATTCCCGGTGTTACAAGTAGACCACCAGGCGGTTCACGTCTAGGTAACAGCGATGTGAGATCTCATATTACACTAGGATCATCCATTCTGGGACCTGATGACGCGTCGATGCATTCACCAGCAGTTGCGAATAGAAACAGTAACTTGAGTTTGAATGCCAACCCTGCTCCTGTTCCTAACACAGATGCAGTTCCTGATCCAAACACAACCGCCAACACAGCTACTAATGCCGAACCTGAACCTCGAGATTTGACAACCGCTATAAGAGCCAAGCCAAAACTAGTACAGATTGAAGAAACACCAGAGGGTGAAGAATTACCGAATACAGATTCCCAGATACCATATGAGGGGCATCAAGAACATGATCAATACCAGGACGAAGATCAAGATCAAGATCAGCAGAGTGACGCAGGAAGTGGTAGTTTCGTATTAGACGTAGCAGGACCGGAGCCTCCTACTCGTACGGAAGAAAGCAGACCAACTAGCCCGTTTGAAGATCCCCAGTAATAACCGCGCCGTGCGCGGTGATGCACATCCATACATAAAAATATACCAACATACGAACTCCATTTTCTCCCAATCCCGCCACAACGTCATAACCTGTGACATAGTGAACATCTTCCCTTACCACGTTGCTGCAATTCATCGGGCCTGAACGGAGTACAACCACGTTGTGAATGCTTGTGATCACCGTTTCCGTGCCTATTTCTGCTACTAGCAGTACTTTAATTACAAATGCGTGCTACTTCCGCTATAAATCATACACACTGAACTGAACAATTACTAAGGTGTTTTAACGCGCTGGCCTATTTGTCACTGAGGCGCATCTAGTCCTTGTAATATCGTTGGAAAATACCCTTACGTATATAACGATATGCATTCAAATACTCCGAGACACGAAAATTACTTTATAGGGAGTGTGTTACCCTACACCCAGAGGTCTGACGTTTTTCCCTCACACCCACCATGGCTGATTTTCCCTTCTACCAAGGTCACCCGCTCAGTTGCTAGGAGGGAAAACCCGCCCCTTGAGCAATCCGTTGGAAATGCGTATATAAGGAACCATTTTTATTGTACAATCAATTTGCCACCAAAAGGCAACTCTTGGAACTTTCCGCTTTTAGATTATTAATAGTCTTGTAAGTACTTTCCATATTACGGGATACGTATAGACAGTACTTAGTGATAGCATAGAATCCCACAAAGAATGGTAGCTCCTCACGAATTCAGCAAGATCGACGATTTGGCCATCAGGACCTTGAAATTGTTGGCTGTTGATCAGCCATGTAATTCAAACTCTGGTCACCCAGGTGCCCCATTGGCTTTGGCACCAGCAGCACATGCATTGTTGAAGGCCACTAACATCAACCCAAAGAACCCAGACTGGATCAACAGGGACAGATTCGTTTTGTCTAACGGTCACGCCTGTGCTCTGCTATATGCCCTTCTACATCTAGTGGGCAACGATTACTTCAGAATTGAAGATTTGAAGCAATTCAGAAAGTTGAACTCCAGAACACCAGGTCACCCAGAATTCCATTTGTCCGGTGTTGAGGTCACCACTGGTCCATTGGGTCAAGGTATTGCTAATGCCGTTGGTATGGCCATTGCACAAAAGAACTTTGCTGCTACTTACAACAAGCCAGGTTTCACCATTTCTGATAACCACACTTTCGTCTTTGCTGGTGACGGTTGTCTACAAGAAGGTATTTCTTCTGAAGCCTCCTCCTTGGCCGGTCACTTGCAATTGGGTAATTTGATCATGGTTTATGACAACAACAGCATCACCATTGATGGTTCTACCAACTTGTCCTTCACTGAGGACACTAAGAAGAGATACAAGGCTTACGGTTGGGAAGTCATCGATTTGGATGGCGACTCCGAAAGTCCAGAACTTCTATTAGGCGCCATTGAGCAAGCAAAGAAAACCACCGATAAGCCAACTATGATTAGATTGACTACCATTATCGGTCATGGTTCTTTGAACCAAGGTACTCACGGTGTCCACGGTGCTCCTTTGAAGGCAGACGATTTGGCTCAATTGAAGGAGAAGTTGGGCTTTGACCCTAAGCAATCTTTTGTTGTTCCTCAAGAGGTTTACGACTTCTACAGAAAGACCGTTGCTGAACCAGGTATTGAAGCTAACGAGAAATGGGACAAATTGTTTGCTGAATACCAAAAGAAATACCCTGAAGAAGGTAAGGCTCTAGTTAGAAGATTGAGCGGTGAATTGCCAGCTGACTGGGATAAGACCTTGCCAGCTTTCACTCCAAAGGACAAGGCTGTTGCAACCAGAAAGTTGTCTGAAGGTGTCATTGAGCAAGTTTACAACGCTTTGCCAGAATTGATCGGTGGTTCTGCAGATTTGACTCCATCTAACTTGACCAGATGGGTTGAAGCTGAAGATTTCCAACCACCATCTTCCGGTTTGGGTTCCTACAAGGGTAGATACATCAGATACGGTGTCAGAGAACACGGTATGGCTGCTATCCTAAACGGTATCTCTGCTTGGGGTGCTAACTACAAGCCATACGGTGGTACTTTCTTAAACTTTGTATCTTACGCTTCCGGTGCCGTTAGATTGTCTGCATTGTCTGGTCACCCAGTTATCTATGTGGCAACTCACGATTCTATTGGTGTTGGTGAAGATGGTCCAACTCACCAACCTATTGAAACTTTGGCTCACTTCAGAGCTTTGCCAAACATGCACGTCTGGAGACCTGCTGATGGTAACGAAGTTTCTGGTGCCTACAAGAACGCCATTGAATCCAAGCACACTCCAGCCATTTTGGCTTTGTCCAGACAAAACTTGCCACAATTGGAAGGTTCTTGCCGTGTCAAGACTCAAAAGGGTGCTTACGTCCTACAAGATGTTGAGAAGCCTGACGTTGTTTTGATCGCCACTGGTTCCGAAGTTTCTTTGATTGTGGAATCTGCTAAGGTGTTAGCCGCTAAGGGTATCAAGGCTCGTATCGTCTCTGCTCCATGTTTGGACCTATTCGACGAACAATCAGAAGAATACAGAGTTTCCGTTTTGCCAGACGGTGTTCCAATCATGTCTGTTGAAGTTGCTTCTACAGTTGGCTGGGAAAGATACGCTCACCAATCCTTCGGTATCAACAGATTCGGTGTTTCCGCTCCATGTCCTGATGCCTACAAATACTTCGACTTCGTCCCAGAGGGTGTTGCTTCTAGAGCTGAAAAGACTGTTGCCTTCTACAAGGGTAAGACTCTTTACACCCCAGTTAGAAGAGCATTTGAAAGCCCTTCCATTGAATTTTAAGCTGAAGTAAACCTTCGCTAAAACCCTCAGTTAAATATTAATAAAGTAAATTTATGTACGTGTCACGAATATAGACTTGTCGTGAATGAATTTTTTTTGGTCATCTTGCTTCTCAAGCTAGCAGCTTCTCGGACTTGTTGGAGCCCATTTTCGTCATCTTAAAGAAACACACACACAACACATGAGTTAAGAAGATTAAAAAGACTAATCAACGGCGAACCATGACTCAGGGTGAAAAGATCTCAGTGGCATTCGTATGCCTTGGTAACATTTGTCGCTCACCAATGGCTGAAGCAGTTTTCCGCCATACTGTGAAGAGTAAAGGTTTGGAGGATAGATTTAGTAAGATCGATTCATTTGGTACTGGTGGTTGGCACACTGGGGAGACACCAGATCGCAGATCCGTCTCTACCTGTCGTTCTCATGGAGTCCCAGTTGATCATAGGGCAAAGCAAATAAAACCAGCACATTTCAATGAATTTGATTATATCCTCTGTATGGATGACATGAATTTACGCAATCTACGTCGTATGCAGCCAAAGGAATCAAAAGCTAGAGTAGAATTGTTTGGTAATTGGAATAAAAGTAATGGTAAATTTGAAACTATTGTTGATGATCCTTATTACGGTGGTGTTGATGGATTTGAACATAATTTCCGTCAAATCACACATTTTAGTGAATCATTCTTAGATAGTGAATTGTAAAGTTACATCTTTGCATTTGAGAAGTAAGGTATATGTACATTATATTATATTAAAAGATTTAACTTAAAATTTTTAAATCACATAAGAGATTAGAAAAGGATGCATAGTATAGTATGGCGGGGAAGGTTTACAAGATTTTTTCGAAGTTTTCCTCATTTTGGATAAAATCGCTATTACAACGTCTTGCTAACCAACTTCTTTGGTAATCAAAATATCTCCATGATTCTTCTTCACTTTGTGCCATTCCAGGTGGTAATTTTTCTACCTCTTTATAATACCAACAACGGTCCACTTTGTTAAACTTCCATTTCCTATTCTTCGCTAGTTCACGTGCGGCTAAAAATTGTTCATAAGTACCTTGATAATGATAAAAGATGAAGAACAAAGTATCTAGATCAAATTTCCTTAGTATGCGTGCTAACGATGTTCGAGAATAGATATCTTCGGCTTCATCTTTCTCATCGGCACCATTATCAATTTGTTCTTGTGATGAACTGTGTTGTCGCTGTTGTTGTTGGTGTTGTATAACACTTGTCGTCGTTGTTTGCGTTGGTGGCGGTGGAGAAACATCAGCTGGGCATACAAATCTTATTGGTTCATTGGGGAAAAATATTGAAGTTGGATGCGGTAATGATAACGGTTTTCTGTAAAAATGTGGAGAGTCCGCATCTAATGAATCAGGACAATTTAATAGTGACGATTCTAATTGTGATAGCATCTTCTCTGGCATTTCCTCATATGGTTGCATAAGTGGCCTTTTGGATCGTAACCAATATTTCAACTCTCCACTAAACAATTCGTTTTTAAACGCATCTTGCTCACCTAAATCACGGCGTATTTGATCTTCGATTTCCCTTGATCTATCCTTTGGCGGCTGCAATTCCAGTGGTGGTTGCGCTATCTCTTTCTTCTTATTTGTCACTAGATTTGTGTTTGTATTGCTGTTATTACTTGACTCTGGCTTTGTATTCGAATTCGTCTGAGCTAGCGTCACGGTTTCCGGTGTAGGTGAGGCTTGGGCCAATGATGCAGATGCTACACGACTTGGTGTTCCCGTAGTAGATACAGCTGTTCCTGTTCCAGTTTGCGTTTTCTTCTTTGGTGATTTTTCTTGTTTCTTCAAAGTTTTGGATCCATGAGGGGTTCCATTAATGGAGGAAGAGACACCACTGCTAGGAATAGAAGCAGCTCCTGCTGCTGCCGCTGTTGTGGCGATAGTGGCAGCATTAGAGGATTCCTTCGCATTTGAAGAATCTGGAGGTGGAGAACTTGACGTCACATCCTTGCTGTTCGTATTCTCTTGATTAGGTTTAATTTCACACCCCATATCTTCATATATGGTGTCATACTCGATAAAATCTGGATCATCGTTATTTTCCACATAGTATTTGACATCATCTTGATATTCTTGTACAACATCTGGTTCCAATTCATTATTTTGAAGTAATTTCAAAATGTTTTCCAGATTATGAATATGAAATTCATGTCTTTCAATTTTTTCTTGTTCCTCTAGAGCTTCATGACTTTCTAATTGCTTTTGTAACTCCTCTAAACAATCTTGAACAAATAGTAATTGATCTCTTTTCTTCAATTCACGAGGATCCTTGATGATATCAGGGTTAGTCAACGCTTCAGTGGAAAATTGTTTCGTTTTCATCAGTTTTTCAACAGATTTAAACCTTTCCATCCCATTTTCAATCATTTTACGATTCTCTAATAGAACACCTTGCTTATCTTTTACGTCTTCTTTACTGAGCCACGTCTTAATTTGATCTCTATGCTTCTGCAATTTCTTGATCTCCCTTTTCAAGTCAGATTCCAGTTTTTCCCTATACGAAGTATTTTCAGGATCTGTGGATTGGAATTTATCGTAGACTTCTTCAAAGTCCATAAAACCTTCCTTAACTTTCTTCAGCAGTTTATCGATATCTTGTTGCAATTTCCTCTGCGACATTGTGGATAATAATAATAATATCAATATCAATAACAGTAAATATTCTTCCAAAATTATAATTGTACAAGTACTCCCCTCAATTCTCTGATCTTTTTATCGTTCTTTTATATTCTTGGTTAACTGGTTTATTCTTTTCCTTAACTAACTGTTCTTCCTCTGACACAACAATGGTGAACTCTTAGGCCAATAGAACCATAAGATTACTTGAATCGATAATAATAAACTTAAATTTTATTAATTTCAGAAAACGGTTGAATTTGTTAGTTGAACCATCTGAACTACTGCATCTTTTCCAATTACGTGCTTCGCTTGCAATTCTCACTTCGCAAAATACTGGGCAATTTCTCCCCTTCGTAGTAAGTGATTTATTCTATGTACCCTATTAAACCCTAACTCCAAAATATGTGCCCTTCTCTTGCATGCCCTAATTCGTGACACATGATATTTTAATCTTTATTTATTTCATTTAACTGAAATTGTGCTTGTTTGAACCAAACGTTAAATACACAATTGGTAACACTCCATTCATGAATCATAATATAGATCATCTTGAGATTGAACTATGCGACCTATGTACTTGCAATCAAGCATTGAGTGCCCTGGGTTTCAAGGTATGATAAGCATAAATTCTGATTTTCTAAATACTTACCTTGCAGAAACCTGAGTTTCCTATGCCTCTAATCCCGTAGTCGCCTGGGAATTAATTGACTTCTTAGGAGATAGAACAATACCAAGCTACATGATAATGGATATGGCAAAACTTCCCGAAGTGATACCTTTCCAAGATCAATATTCCTTCATCTTTCACTACATTTTTTTGACGCCAAGAAAAAATAATCAATGAGTCGCGGTAAAGACATCATCTCTATATTCATAGAGATGATTACTATAAATTATTTCTAAGAATTTACAATATCACATTTATTAAGGCTCTTGTAAGCTCACCACGATAATTTTAAACAGCCAATGGCTTCAATTAACAATTGTTTAGTGCCAATTCTCTTCATTCTTCAGAAGCCTTTTTCCCACGGAATTATTGAAAGCGAAAAGTTGTAATGACTCTTCGACGGCTAAGAACAAGTAGAATCTTTTAAAAAGAGGTATAAGAAACGTTTAAACTGTCATCTTTATTATTCGTCTGTTATTCTAAACTCCAATAATTATTATCTTATTCGATCCTATCTGCAAGTTTTTGCAAAATGCAAAGTTGGACTGAAAAGTTGGATAATCCAACTCTAAGTGTTATTCCTCATGATTATCTACGTCCTTTCCAAGAACCATTCACTCAGCAAGGTTCTTACTCTGTGGCCATTCCTCAATTAGACGTACCTGCTCACTTCCCTAATAAGTACGTTGTGGGTCTCAGCGTTTGGGCGTCCATAGTGTTCAGAACTACTGGTGACGATGATATCGTTTTATATATTGCTGACAACAAAGTGTTAAGATTTACCATTCAGCCTAGCTGGACTTTCCAACAGCTTTATGACGTGGTTAACAAGGAATTGCAATCTTTACCCCCATCCGATGGCGTAAATTTCGATTCATTATCAGAGACGATCCAAAAGAATCAAGATTTGGAAAAGGCTCCCCAGTTATTCCGCTTAGCGTTTTTAAAAGATGATCATGATTTCAATTTAGAACATTTCAAACACCATCGTGTTGATTTTGCCCTAAATTTGAACACTTTAAATGGTAATAGTTCGGTACTTGAATTCAAATACAATGAACTACTGTACTCTTTGGAGAGAATCTCTATCATGGCAGATCAATTTTTACAATTCACATCTAGTGTGGTGAAAGATCCTTCGCAATCTATTACCGAGATTTCACTCTTGACACCTGCCACGGAACGTGTAGTACCTAATCCAAGAGCTGATTTAAACTGGTCTGGATTCGTTGGTTGTATCCACGACATCTTTCAAGATAATGCAGAAAAATTCCCAGAGAGAACATGTGTCGTGGAAACACCCCCCTTCCATTCCACAAAGACTCGTATTTTTACCTATAGAGACATTAATCGTGCCTCTAATATTGTAGCTCACTATTTGGTAAAAACCGGTATTAAAAGAGGTGATGTGGTCATGATTTATTCCTCTCGTGGTGTTGATCTAATGGTATGTGTCATGGGTGTCTTAAAAGCAGGTGCTACTTTCTCCGTCATTGATCCAGCTTATCCACCAGCTAGACAGAATATCTATTTAGGTGTTGCTAAACCTCGCGGGTTAATTGTTATTAAAGCAGCAGGTGAATTAGATCAAATAGTCGAGGATTACATCACTAAGGAACTCGATATCGTTAGTCGTATTCCTTCAATTGCATTACAGGATGACGGATCTTTACAAGGGTCCTTAGGTAGTAACGATGTTTTGGCTCCTTTCGAACACTTGAAAGATACCCGTACAAGTGTTGTTGTAGGTCCTGATTCTAATCCTACTCTTTCTTTCACTTCTGGTTCTGAAGGTATCCCTAAAGGTGTCTTGGGTAGACATTATTCTTTAGCTTATTATTTCTCTTGGATGTCCAAGCAATTCAATTTATCTGAAAATGATAAATTTACCATGTTGAGTGGTATTGCTCATGATCCTATTCAGAGAGATATGTTCACACCATTGTTCTTGGGTGCTCAACTATATGTACCAACCCAAGATGATATCGGTACTCCAGGTAAATTAGCAGAATGGATGAGCACGCATGGCTGCACTGTTACCCATTTGACTCCAGCTATGGGTCAATTGCTAACGGCCCAGGCTGTGGCACCTTTCCCCGAATTGCACCACGCTTTCTTCGTGGGTGATATTTTAACCAAACGTGATTGTTTGAGATTACAGACTTTAGCTGAAAACTGCTGCATTGTCAACATGTATGGTACTACTGAAACACAGAGAGCTGTTTCTTTCTTCGAGGTCAAATCAAGATCTCAAGATCCAGATTTCTTGAAGAGGTTGAAAGACGTCATGCCAGCTGGTAAAGGTATGCTCAACGTTCAAGTGCTAATCGTGAATAGAAATGATCCTACTCAGCTTTGTGGTGTTGGTGAAATTGGTGAAATGTATGTGCGTGCTGGTGGTCTTGCTGAGGGTTACCGTGGTCTTCCAGACTTGAATAAAGAAAAGTTCGTGGACAACTGGTTTGTTGAGAAAGGTCATTGGGACAATTTAGATAAGGACAATGGTGAACCATGGAGGCAATTCTGGTTCGGTCCTAGAGATAGGTTGTACAGGACTGGTGATCTGGGTCGTTACTTACCAGATGGTAACTGTGAATGCTGTGGTCGTGCTGATGACCAAGTCAAGATCCGTGGTTTCAGAATCGAACTGGGTGAAATTGATACTCACATTTCCCAGCATCCTCTTGTTAGAGAAAACATCACTTTGGTGCGTAAGAACGCTGAGGATGAACCTACATTAATTACCTTCATGGTCCCCCGATTCGATAAACCAGAAGAGCTATCCAAATTCCAAAGTGAAGTGCCAGAATCCGTAAGATCTAATCCTGTTGTTAAGGGTTTGGTCGGCTACCATTTGTTGGCCAAAAATATCAAGGAATTCTTGAAGAAAAGATTGGCCAACTATGCCATCCCATCATTGACTATAGTATTGGAGAAATTGCCCTTGAACCCCAATGGTAAAGTTGACAAGCCTAAGTTGCAATTCCCTTCTAAGAAAGATTTGGACTTAGCTGCCGCCAATACTATCACGGATATCGATGACTCTGAATTTTCTCCCGAAGAACGTGAAGTTCGTGATTTGTGGCTAAGTGTTTTACCAACCAAACCAGCATCTGTTAGCCCCGATGATTCTTTCTTCGATCTTGGTGGCCATTCCATCTTAGCTACCAGAATGATTTTCTCCGCAAAGAAGAAGTTAAATGTGGATCTTCCTCTGGGCACTATCTTCAAGTACCCAACCATCAAACAGTTTGCTGCTGCCATCTCTGGTGCAGGTGCAGGATCTGTGGAATCAGTTCCTACTTCTGCAGGAATCAACTACGCTAAGGATGCGGAAGAATTGGTTAAGACTTTGCCTGCTTCTTATGCATCTCGCGAGCCATTTGTCTCTCCTAAGGATACCAAGCAAAAGTCTGTCATAAATGTTTTCGTCACCGGTGTAACTGGTTTCTTGGGTTCTTATATCCTTGCTGACTTGTTAAACCGTTCCACACCAAATTACGAGATCAAAGTTTTTGCTCATGTACGTGCTCAAGATGAGGCTAAAGGTTTAGAAAGGTTGACCACAGCTGGTCAGACTTACGGTGTTTGGAATCCATCTTTTGCCTCTCGTATCCAGGTGGTTTTGGGTGATTTATCCAAACCTCAATTTGGATTGACCGATAGTCGCTGGGCGCAACTAACTAATGAAATTGATGTGATTATCCACAATGGTGCATTGGTTCATTGGGTCTTCCCTTATGACAAGTTGAGAGATTCAAACGTCATCTCTACTATCAATGTTATGAATTTAGCAGCCAGCGGTAAGCCTAAATTCTTCGACTTCGTCTCGTCCACTTCTACATTGGATAATGAACACTACTTTAAATTATCTGATAAATTGGTAGCTGAAGGTAAAGTTGGTTTACAAGAATCAGATGATTTGATGGGATCTTCCACTGGTCTTGGTGGTGGTTATGGTCAATCTAAATGGGCAGCTGAACATATCATTAGACGTGCTGGTGAAAAGGGATTACGCGGATGTATTGTTAGACCAGGTTATGTGACAGGTGCATCAAAGAATGGATCTTCAAACACTGATGATTTCTTACTACGTCTTTTGAAAGGTGCTGTTCAATTAGGTAAGGTTCCTGATATTAGAAATTCTACTAACATGGTGCCGGTAGATCATGTCGCTAGAGTCGTTGTAGCAACTGCATTGAACCCACCATCTGAGAATGAATTCACCGTTGCTCATGTTACCGCCCATCCACGTATTTTATTGAAAGATTATTTATGTCAATTAGGCGAATATGGATACAATGTGGAACTAGTCAGTTATGACTCTTGGAGACAAACTCTTGAATCCTGTGTCGTTGAAAAGGGTCAAGATAATGCCCTTTACCCATTATTACACATGGTATTGGATAACTTACCGGCCAATACAATAGCACCTGAATTAGACGATGCCAACGCAGTCAAATCGTTACAAAAAGATACTATTTGGTCTGGTGAAGATGTTAGTAGTGGAAAAGGTGCTACACCTGAACAAATTGGTATTTACATTGCCTTTTTGATCAAGACCGGATTTTTAGCACCACCAAATCATAATGGTAAATTGAGTTTACCAACGATACACATCTCTGATAAACAATTAGAGTTAATTTCTTCTGGTGCTGGTGCCCGTAGGTAAAGAATAATATAATTTTATAATAACCAACTCCATTCTGTTTATTTTACAATTATTTCCCGTATTAATACATTATATAACAAAGTCTATCAAATCGTTCAAAAACTTAGTTGTTGAACAAAAACTGCAAGTCACCAGGTGTTAGCCTGTTAATTGCAGCTTCATCTTGATTAATAGTTGCATGGATCATATTAGCCTTTTTCTCCTGTAATTCGATAATTCTCGATTCGATACTATCTTCAATGCAAAATCTTGTAATTTTGACCGGTCTATACTGTCCAATACGATGAACTCTATCACCACTTTGCCATTCAACACTTGGATTCCACCATGGATCCATAATGAAAACTTGAGAAGCTTCACATAAGTTTAATGCCACACCACCTGCCTTTAAACTTACTAAAAACACCTCGCATCTAATGTTTTTCATGAAATATTTGATAGTCTCATCTCTCTGTGTGGGTGACATACTACCTTGCAACTTTACGGTTTCAAAACCCGCTCTTTTCAATCTCCAATCTATTAAATCAAGCATACTAGTAAATTGTGAAAAAACAATTGACTTTATAGTTCGTTTATCACTTCTCAAGTTGTAAAGTTCTTCCACCAAAGCTTCAATCTTAGTAGAAGATTTCCACGTCCCCTGCATGTTAAGTCTATTGACAATACTTTGCTTATGAAATGAATCCATATCAACTTCGATTGACTGTTGTGATAAATCGATACTTAACCCAATATGGCATACGGGACAAGTCAATTTCTTTTGGGATTCCTCCATAAACGATTCCACGTATTCCTTTATGCAGAGACGACAAAATTTGTGGTGACACTTCGATTCGATGGGCTCTTCAGCTTCATCATTGCACAACTGACATACAATAACACCATCATTACCGCTAGTACTGCCTGGCAACCTTTTCAAAACAAGGTCAGGATGATCTGCCAATTGTCTCATTCTTGTGATCAATGTAAAGATATTGGCATAGTTGTTTAAAACTACACCTTCTTCCACGTAAGAATTGTACTTCCGTTTTACATCGGTGTAAAGGCTTCGATATAAATCTTTTTCCTCCTCGTTAAAATAATCCTTTCTGACAGTGACAATACGTGGCGGTAATCCTAAATCATCAGCTCTTTCCACTTTTGTTCTCCTTAACATAATACTTTTCAACAACAGTTGAATTCTTTTGAAAGCTTCAAGTCCAGGTCCTTCAGCACCAAACTGTTGAATATTCTTCAACATAAAATGATTGAAGAAATTACGATGTTGCATCATAACATGACCACAAGCATCGCAATGCATATTATCAGAGAATTTCCACTGTTTAGAATTACAATCACATTTGATGCAAAAATATGCAGAAAACGGTTCGACGTCTAAGAATCGAATCAAAGAATACATTTCACCAATACGATTTTGTAATGGTGTACCGGTCAAGCACCAACGTTTTTCAGCTTTCAACTCATTAACAGCTTTAGCCGTACTACTTTGACGATCTTTAATATTATGAGCTTCATCCAAAACAACTCGATAAAAATGGGTATTATGAAGAACGGATTTTTCCTTTTTCAATCCAGTCTTTCTACGAAATCCATAGGTTTGTAATCGATAAACAGATTCTAGTACCGAATAAGTTGTCAAAATAACTTGGTAACCCTCTAAATCTGCCATATTATTTGTACGATTACTGCCGTGGAAAATGTATGCTTTTAAAACACCACCTGTATGCTCCTCAATTTCATTTTTCCATTGCATTAAGGCCACTGTGGGTGCTACTACTAGGGTCGGAGAGTTGGATACATTATCCATAATCAAAGAAATCATTTGAATCGTCTTACCCATACCCATTTCATCTGAGAGTACACCACCTCTATACTTACCTTCTTCTTGGCGTTTGAGCCACAATAAACCCTCTAACTGAAACGGTAATAATCTAACTTTCATGCCAGGAGGTTGATTAGCTCTTTCAGGTGAAGGAATGACAGCATTTTGCAACTCGGGGAAAACCGACCTCAAATGAGGATGTTGTTGGTACAGTTTTTCCGTATTACGATCAAAATTTGAGATTTTTGGCTTGGGTTCTTTCTTCTTCCTTTGCCTTTTACCATTTGTCCCTGTCGGCTGCTTCTTGCCTCTTTTCGAACCACGTCCCGCCAACGGTTTATCATCATCCGACTCATCCTTGATCACCAGAATTTCTCCACTGTCGTCTTGTTCCTGTTTTATCTCCTGCACATCATTTTCCTCTTGATCATCTTCTTTTTTAACCTCGGGTTCAAACTCTTGATCACTCTCCTGCTTCACCTCATCATCACTCTCTGCATAGTTTATCTTTTTGGCATTTCTTCTTCTTCCTCTTCTTATGAACCCTCCTTCCTCTAGCATATGTAGACACTTATAACTCTTCTCTCTATAGTCTTCTGTGCTCGGCGGCAAACGCTTGACTCACTTTCAATATATATATATACAGTTCGAACAAAAAAATTTGCCACCGAAAGATCAATAAAAAAAATTAGGAGTCACCTATTACCCGCACATCACATGTGTCAATTTTAGTAATGCCCGAAAGCTCAACTCGGATTGGACCGGAAAAACCATTGGGTTTTTCCTTTGACATACCCCTCTCTTTTCTTTTTTCTCAATTCTTTGCTAATTTCAGGGGGTGCATTTGTGTATTAATACGACTTGCTTTGCTCCCCTCCGGTTCTGAGCGATCGTTCCGAAAAAATTGCGAATCAAACGACTCCTGCGCCATTCGTTACGCAAAGGCATGGTTTATCCGTACCGTTTCTTTTTGTCGTGTTTCTCCTTTTCGTTCTTTACGACGTCAGTGAAATTAATTGTGCAAGTCAAATTGGGTTTTCCATTGCAATAGACAACAACGGAAATCGGAAAAAAATATAGCATGCAGAGCGTTAGAGCAGTGACAACGATGATGGCGGTAATAGTAGTAATAGTAGGAGTAGTAGTAGTAGTAGTATTTTTTCTTGGTATTAGCAGTAATAATTCAGCGGCTAATTAAAAAAACGTATATAAGGAAGACAGCCATTGGTAGAGTCTGACATTTTCTTCTTGAACGATGGCGGCTATTTAGACTTTCTCGTTACGAACGGGAATGAGAAAAGTGCGGAGAACGGATCTCGAATAGACTTTTAAGTCAAGGGAAGAGAAATTCAAGGAAGACGTAAAAGAAAGAGGGAAAGAGGGAAAAAAAAAGACCGAAAAAAAAAAGTGAATAACAACAACAACATACAACAAGAACAACAATAAAAGGAAGAAGAAGAATAGTTTATACAATTAAAGTTCATTGATCTCAAGACTAACCTATAGAAGTAGAAGGTCAGGGAGAAAGCTATATCTGTATTGATATTGATATTTTGGCAGTTTGTTTTATTTTACTTTTTACTTTTATCGTCGTGTGTGTGTGTGTGTTTTTTATTTTTTTGTGTGATACATTATTGTCGCTACCATTATATTTTAATTTCGTTGTTATTTTGGAAAGTACATACTCCATCTCTGCCTCTTTGCCTCTTCAACCGGTTTTACTAGTGATAGCATATTATAATAAGGAAGATGAACAGTGGCATACAAACGGTGTTAATGACGCCAGGACAGCA
This sequence comes from Zygosaccharomyces rouxii, assembly GCF_000026365.1. NCBI lineage: Eukaryota > Fungi > Ascomycota > Saccharomycetes > Saccharomycetales > Saccharomycetaceae > Zygosaccharomyces > Zygosaccharomyces rouxii. Next base: position 1,284,046 of record NC_012992.1, on the reverse strand, counting down.
AAAATTGCAAGCGCCTCCGGGAGTTGAACAACAACATAGTCAACAACAACAGCAACAACAACAGGAGGAGGAACAACAACAGCAGCATATGTTGGATCCATTGACACAAGCGACAGCGGAAACATGGCTTTCACTTGCTTCTTTAGCGGAAACATTGGGAGATGCCGATAGAGCTGCCATGGCTTATGATGCAACATTACAGTACAATCAAGCATCTACAAAGGCTCTTACATCATTAGCACATCTTTACAGGTCAAGAGATATGTTTCAAAGGGCTGCAGAACTGTATGAAAGGGCCTTAGCGGTGAATCCAGAATTGTCTGATGTTTGGGCGACTTTAGGTCACTGTTATTTGATGTTAGATGATTTACAAAGAGCTTACAATGCGTACCAACAGGCTCTATACCATTTGAGCAACCCTAATGTGCCGAAATTGTGGCATGGAATTGGTATTCTTTATGATAGGTATGGTTCATTAGATTATGCCGAAGAAGCATTTGCTAAAGTGCTCGAACTAGATCCACAATTTGAAAAGGCTAATGAAATTTATTTCAGATTGGGGATCATTTATAAACATCAGGGGAAATGGAATCAAGCTTTGGAATGTTTCCGTTATATTCTACCGCAACCACCTGCACCTTTACAAGAATGGGACATTTGGTTTCAATTGGGTTCCGTTCTTGAAAATATGGGAGAATGGCAAGGTGCCAGAGAAGCTTATGAACACGTTCTTTTGCAGAACGAACACCATGCAAAGGTACTACAACAATTAGGTTGTCTCTATGGTATGAATAACGTTCAATTTTATGATCCTCAAAAGGCTTTAAGTTTCCTTTCAAAATCTTTAGAAGTTGATCCATCAGATGCGACGACTTGGTACCACTTAGGTCGTGTTCACATGATTAGAAGTGATTATACTGCAGCATACGATGCCTTCCAGCAAGCTGTAAACAGAGATTCAAGAAATCCAATTTTCTGGTGCTCTATTGGTGTTTTATATTATCAAATTTCTCAATACAGAGATGCTCTAGATGCTTATACAAGAGCCATCAGATTGAATCCATACATCAGCGAGGTTTGGTATGATTTAGGGACACTTTATGAAACTTGTAACAATCAGTTGACCGATGCGTTAGATGCTTATAAACAAGCAGCTAGACTTGATCCTGAGAATATGCATATTAGAGAAAGGTTAGAAGCGTTAACCCAACAGCTCGCGAACCCCAATGCAGCAGCTGCCTTAGCTAATGGCGCAACGACAGTTGATGGTACTAGTATAGCGCCACCACCACCACCACCAATTATGTTACAGCCAACCCTACAGTTTAACGATCAAGTAAATCCGTTAAACGTGAGACCTCCACCGGCTACAATGTATGGTAATGAATCGTTAGGTCAACAACAAATTATGCAACAACAGCAACAGGCTCAAGTACAAGCTCAAGTACAAGCGCAGGCACAGGCACAAGCGCAAGCACAGGCGCAAGCGCAAGCACAAGCACGCGCACAGACACAAGCGTTCCAGACACAAGCTGCACAAGCACAAGCTGCCCATGCAGCACAAGCACATATGCTCAATGTTCATTACCCACCCACTACGTCTATGTTACCCACTCAACATACACAACCACAAGTGGAACCAATGGCTCATGAGCATGCAAGTTTCCCACAACAAATTATGCAACAACAACCTACAGTTGCGGGCGCAACTGTATCGCCACCAGTTCCAGGTGCACAAATGGCACAACCTCTGCCGGTTTACCAGCAGCAAGACCAGCAGCAAGAACAAGACCAAAAGCCAGCACCGATACCGGCACCAGCATCGGAGCTGGTACGTGCATTACCAAACCAACAAACCCCACAACATTCATTTCAAAATTTACAACATCACCAACAACAAACGGCCGCTAGTCCAGTCCTACCACAAAAGAGACAAATTGATGGAAGCAACATTCACAATTTTGTTAATGGGAATGAAACTAATAAGAGCTCACCTTCTACTGCTAATACAAATGTAACAATCTCTCAGAATTCTACAGAGCCACAACCAAAGAAAATTAAGGCTAAAAGATCACCAAGGGAGACTGCTGCTACTTTGAAAAAGGAAAATGCAAACTCGCCAGTCCAGGAGACTTCTGTACCAGCAGATGCAGATTCTGTAAAACCTGATGGCGTTGGTAGCAACTCTGCACATGCTGAAGCTGCTGAAGTACCGACATCCCATAATACAGAACAAGCGACAACTACATCGTCTCCAAATGGCAGCAAAACTGAAATTGAACCTTCACCACCACAACCAGCAGAACCAGCAGAATCGCCAGCAGAACCAGCAGCAGCAACGACAGAACCCGCGGCAGCTCCAACGGAGTCAGCAGAACCCGCAGCAGCTCCAACGGAGTCAGCAGAACCAGCAGCTTCCCGTGACCAGGAGGTACCAGCCATACCATCAGCACCAGCATCAGCACCAGCACCAGCATCCGAACCAGCATCCGAACCAGCCGCTGCTATACCAGCAGCGGATTCCTCAGAGGAGTCAGCTGACCTTCAGGAATCAAAGAAAAATACTGAGTCTACAGCTCCTAGTTCAGAAATTGGGAACGGATCTTCACATCGAGATCAACCGGTAAAGGCAGCTATTGTTGATGTTACCGCTAGTGGGAAAATGGATTCAGTATCGGGCCAAGATTCTGAAACTGTAATAAAACCAAGTGCAGAAGCTATTGAAAAACTGCAAGAAGAAGCTAAGTTACGTGAAGAAGAAGCACGTGAAAGATTAGAACAAGAACAGATCAAATCTAAAACCCAATCTGAAAACAACAGTAAGAATACCAGAGAAAATTTGGTTAGACAAGTGGAGGAAGACGAAGATTACGACGAATAATTCAATTCAATCCAGATGAATACTGCTTGGTTCTAAGTATAATAATATATATAACGGAAATTATTTGTTTTTAAACCTTTTTCTTGCATATTCCTTGGAGAGACCGCATAATTTTACTGAAAGTATCGATTGATATTATTGTTCTCACCACCATTATTCGACAATTTCATCGAGTACCACTTTAATCTGGTTTAGTACTTCTTGTCTTGTTGGCTCAGAGACCATTTCCAATGCTCTTGGTTCCACTTTTGAAAGTATTTGGCTAAAATGTGTGGAATTTGATGAATTTACTTCTTTATTAACAATTTTTTTCAACTCGTCAATCCACCCATCTTTTAACAACCTTTCATTGAGTTTATTAGAAATCCTTTGAAATGAATTGTTAACAGTTAGTATTCAGACTCAATATCATTATTATCATTATCGGGTAAAATTTAGGAAACGTACATCTCATAGTTACCGGATTCTACCAGGTACTGTTGAATTTGTGCCTTAAGTTCTGAAGATCCATCATTATTAGTGGTAACTCCATTCATACCACGCTGCACAGAAATACGACACAGATCTCAAATGGCAGAAGTTTCTTGTATCTGGTTAACATTGAGAGTTGATATGCGATCCATTTTTCAAAATTTCAACATTTTATGAAAGAGTTCGAACCCTACGAGAGTCATCCACATCTAGAAAAAGGGAGAAGTAATATTGTCATTGATGGAATTTTCTATTGCATGCAAGCATATATATATATATATATATATATATATTTAGAACGAGATAAATTCCTCTGGAGATTGCCTCCATCCCATTCTTGTATCACCTTACTTGTTTCCCTGCATATATAGGGTTTCCTAGAATGCTGATGATCGTGATCAACTAAACTTCCTCCTTTACATTTATACTTGGAGAAATGCTGCGATTAGTTGGAAGAATAACCAGAGTCAGATCATCTATCAGATTGTTAAGAACTATGCCAGTGGTGAGAGGTAAACCAGAATCTGCTAAACTATTAAAAGCACGTCCAGCACAACCGGGTGAATGCAAATGGATTGGATTAGAGAAGTTGACATATAAGGATCCTAATGGTCAAGAAAGAGAATGGGATAGTGCTGTTCGTATGACAAGAAGCAGTGGTGGTATTGATGGTATTGGAATATTAACAATTCTAAAGTATCCCGACGGTAGACCTGATGAAATTGTGCTTCAAAAGCAATTTAGACCTCCAGTAGAAGGTGTTTGCATCGAAATTCCAGCAGGTCTAATTGATGAAAATGAAAGCATTGAAGAAGCTGCTGTCCGAGAATTGAAAGAAGAAACTGGTTATGTCGGTAAGATTGTCGGTAAGACTCCTATAATTTATAATGACCCTGGTTTTACCAATACAAATCTCTCCCTGGTTACAGTGGAAGTCGATATGTCCTTACCTGAAAACGTTAACCCTCAATCTAAATTAGAGGAAAACGAGTTTATTGAATGCTTTAACGTTCCATTGAAAGACTTTGCTCAAGCCATGATTGAATTAGATTCACAAGGTTACAAATTGGATGCTCGTGTACAAAACGTTGCACAAGGTATAAGACTTGCTCAACAGTATCATTTGTCATGAGTACCGGCGTTTAGAAATGAGTATAGCAAGCCAATGTCATGTCAATTTACGTAAAATTTGGGACTCATAGAAAGTCTTTAAAATATCGTTCTAATTTTCTATTGTTAAATTGTTAAAGTCAAACATTGTTCCTTGAAAGTCCTAAACGTGTATTACATTGGGTACATTAGTTTTTGAAAAAAAATATCGACACCAGCAGGACTCGAACCTGCGCGGGCGTAGCCCAACAGATGACTATTAGAAGATTCAAGTCTGTCGCCTTAACCACTCGGCCATAGTGTCTATTAGTGACTATAAAGGATGTTTGAAAGGACAAACCATATACTAGAAGTAGTGTTGAATTCAGTAGTTTAATATATTCTTGTACTTGAAGGTTCACATACCCCAGAAGCTGATGAGTACCTTTCGTAATTTAAGCGAGGATGACTCCCAATATGAATTTGCGAAATGCCAAGAACCATAGCGGTTTCACAGGGAATAGTGTGACATGACAGCTCAAAGTCAAAATAAGGCGCCAAATGAATCATCAAGAAATAATTTATGTTCTACTTAGCTAAGATCGGCAATTCCTTATAAACCCATTTTCTCTCTCAAACGAATAATATGTGCTTATATTGAATATGTTTTAAATGCCTCTATGAATGAATCCCATTTCGCCATGTCGTCATAAAGTGTACACTGAGCGACATTTTCCAACGACACACGGTCTTCACTGAAGACTAATTGGCAGGTGGTATCGCTGTCATCAATGGCTTGATCGTCCACTTGCATTTTATCAACGCCTAAAAGGCCGGTACTCGCCTTCTCAGAACCCTGATTTAAATCCGTATCTTGATCAGTCATCAGTTCTTGTAAATTAAATTGCTGTAATCCTTCCTCCTTTAGCATCGTTGCCTCAGTCATACTGGACCGTTTGTTTTTACTCGAATGCCTTCTTTTCCTGTGTTCTGCAGCTACGCTACCGTGTCTACCCTGTGGTCCATTGGCGGTAACAGTACCTTCCTTACCAGCATCACCCTTGGTAGCTTCATCTTCAGGTGCGTTTAAAGTCTTGTAAATAGGATAAAGAACAGTCCTTGACCATTGAATCCATCTTAAAATCTCAATTATCAATTCACTGTTATCATTACTAATGTCGAATTTCCTCAGAGGCACCAATTGTGTAGTAAAATCGTTCATTACTTGAAACTTACCTCTGGATGCATTCATACTTAACGAATTCATGAACTCATTCGGACTCACATCGTTAATTTTGTCGTTACTATCACCTTCGTCCAGTACCAATTCCTTTGGGACGTAATCTTTTGGGAACCACGTTGGATTGGTTTTGTCACTAATTTCCATCACCATTGATACACCAGACGTAAAACTTTCTGGAGACTCATTAATCCATTCTTTGTTACCTTCATAATAAACATATTCGTATAATCTCTGCTGAGAATCTCTAGATTTTTCAAAAGTAATCTTGGCTAATAAGACTCGATCCAATTGTGTCATGATATAGATACCAAATCTATTGTTTAAATTGGTTACCACTTTGAGAGGAGCCCCTTGATCTGCAAAATATTGTCTTAGGAACTGTGCCAATTCTGTAAAGTATTTGAAAAGATCTAATTCACCGCTAAACTCACCACCACCACCATCGTTATTGGGTCCACCATTATTATTAGCATCGATGTTGATACTAGAAAACGTATCTAGTAAATAAAGAAATTTCAGATTGTGATGGAATTGATGCAGGTCAGGATACTGTGTGAGAGAATTGAGTAAAATGTTACTACCCTCATTACTATTACTGTCATTATTCGCTTGAACTACAGGTTCGTTAAAATAGTTGAAATTATCAAAATTAGACGCTAATACCAATTTAACATCCTTAACACGACCAATACTTTTGGAGAAATCAATATCAATCACAATTATCTTGGAAGCGGTAGATAATCTCGAGGTCTCTGCGTCTATATCGTCAATGAAAGATTCTAATCCTAATGTTTGACAAAGTTTGGTAATATTATCCAACGTGACTGAGCCTGACTTGTACTCTTGGAAGAGCTGGATCATTTCATCCAGCTGTAAGGCATATGAATCCGATGCCATTGTCATTATCTTACTGTGCTCTTATCCTAAAAGTGATGTTGGAGCTTTTTCGGTACCCGATCAATCGATAATGTTAAGTAGCACAATGCTTACTAGTGAGAATGTTAGACAACACAAGATAACAATAACGGCAATACAAAGTCATTGGGTTGTTTATTAACCAACCGTCTACGAAAGAATACCGTATAATTGACAATTGATACTTTAAACATTTTTTTCGATATATCAAGAAACATGATGAGAAGATCAAGAACGATACAAGAGCAACACTATAGGGTAATTACCCCTAAATTAAAGCTTATAAGCTGGTAAAAGAGGCCTAAATTGCCTTAATTTTGGCCTTTTCCTCGAGCTGTTTTCACCAATGTTAGTTTTGACATCAACTTTTTCTTTCGTTTAGTTCAAATGAAAAAAATTTGAACATGAAAAGCCCATCTACTTCCTTCACCTTTTCAAAAACTTTAAAGGTGAATCGAAAAGAAGTAGAATCGAACCCTTCTAATTGAATCCCATAACATGTCTCAAGAGATTACACACCCCACCATCGTTGACGGCTGGTTCAGAGAAATCTCTGATACCATGTGGCCAGGTCAGGCTATGACTTTAAAAGTGGAAAAGGTTCTTCATCATGAAAAATCTAAATACCAAGATGTTTTGATCTTTAAATCCACTGATTATGGTAATGTCCTTGTCTTGGATAATGTTATTCAAGCCACTGAACGTGACGAATTCTCCTACCAAGAGATGATTGCTCATTTGGGATTAAACTCTCACCCAGAACCCAAGAAAGTTTTGGTCATCGGTGGTGGTGACGGTGGTGTCTTAAGAGAGATTGTTAAGCACGAAAGCGTTGAAGAAGCTTGGTTATGTGACATTGATGAGGCCGTCATCAGACTCTCCAAACAATATTTGCCAGAGATGTCTGCTTCTTACAACCATCCAAAGGTTAAGACCTACATTGGCGATGGTTTTGAATTCTTGAAGAAATACCAAAACACTTTCGATGTAATCATCACTGATTCTTCTGACCCAGAAGGTCCAGCTGAAACTTTGTTCCAGGAAGATTACTTCAAGTTGTTAAACAGTGCCTTGACCGAAAAGGGTGTCATTACCACTCAAGCCGAAAGTATGTGGATTCACCTGCCAATCATCAGGGACTTGAAGAAAGCTTGTAGTGCAGTTTTCCCAGTTGTTGAGTACGCTTACACTACTATCCCAACTTACCCAACTGGTCAAATCGGTTTCATGGTTTGTTGCAAGGACAAGGCTGCCAACGTTAAGCAACCACTACGTGAGCTTTCTGATGAAAAAGAAGCTCAATTGTACAAGTACTACAACAAGAGAATCCACGGAGCTGCTTTCACTTTGCCAACCTGGGTTGCCAAAGAATTGCAATAATTAAGTACATAAAATTTGGATATATGCATTAATCTGTGTGTTTGTGTGTGTGTTAACAAATGAATCTTGAAAACTTATCAATGCAACTAAAATCTTAACTGCGACCATGGGCAAACTGGTCATTGCATCTTCTCAATTCCAATCACAAGTTGCAGATCTCCTTCCCTGTAACAAGTGGAGGAGATCACAACTCGTTCATGGATTGATCGACTGTTATTCACTCTTGGAAAAGTTTGACCATGTTATATCGAAGCCCTACTGCGATAAAAGAGAGTTGTTGAAATTCCATGCTGAATCTTATATAGACACTCTACTGAATTCTAGTTATAATCAATTGTTGCCCTACGATGAAGCTGAAAGTTCTTGGACTCAATTAATCGAGATGGATAAAGACTGGTCACACAGGCATGATACGAAGGTTACCACCCATTGGAGCACAAGAGCACAACTCTATGAACACTTCCAGGGGCTAAGATCAAGAAAAAGATCTGCTGATGAGGTAGACAGTAATGATACGCCACAAGAAATTGATTCCAAAGTTTTCAATCTCGAAGGTGATTGTCCCATTTTTTCCTATTTACCCATGTACTGTCAAGTGGTAACTGGCGCTACGCTGATGTTAGCCGATTACATCGAATCGAATACCCAGGATGAGCGTACAATTGCAATCAATTGGGATGGTGGCAGGCACCATGCAATGAAGAAAAGAGCCAGTGGATTTTGTTACGTTAACGATATTGTGCTTCTAATACAAAAGTTGAGAAGTAAGGGTTTTCAAAGACTAAGTTACATAGATTTCGACTTACACCATGGTGATGGCGTAGAAAGGGCATTTCAATTCTCTTCCAATGTTCAGACCATTTCGATGCACTTATTCGAATGTGGATTCTTCCCAACATCGGGCTCGTTAGAAGATAACAAGAAAGGTAAAAATATCGCTAATATTCCGCTTGCCCATGGGTTAAATGATGAATATTTAAATGAAATTGTCACACAAGTGGTTATTCCTCTAACTGATCGCCATTCTCCGCAGGTAATTATCATTCAGTGTGGAGGAGATGGACTCATGGGAGATGAGTACAACGAATGGCAGTTGACCATTAAAGGGCTATGTGAAAATATTCTGAAAATTGTGAATCGTTACAAGAACTGTTCCATTGTATTACTTGGGGGCGGCGGATATAATCCAACCGTAATGAGTAGATTTTACACCTATTTGACAGGCAAACTGATAGATCCGAATTTTCTACAAGATGAAGATACAATAATACCAGAACATAAATTTATCGATGCATATCATGATGAGCATTACAAATTTTGGGCATACGAAATGGAAGGTTCACTTCTTCGGAAAACATTGAAAAATGAAAACGAATTCAAATTCATCAACGAGATTAAAAGTCACTATGGTATATGAACTTAGGCCAACAGTTTGATTTCTTTCATAGCAGTTTCCCAACTAGAATTCCATCTAACACGGGATTCTAATAATGCACCCTTTTTCAGCCTATTATTAACGTTTTGATCTTTAACAGCAAATATAAGTTCTTCGTGCAGTTCTCTTCTATCAAGAAATTTCAGACCGTTGATATCATGAGTAATCAATTCATCCAAAGTATCGTAATTGAACGCAATTGCAGGAACACCACATCCTAACATGTCCAGTATTTTCATCGGTAAATCGAGACCTGAACTTGATTTGTGTAGTGAAACACCATAATCACAGAGGCTTATTAAACGAGGGTAATCTTCTGCAGAAAGCCAGAGAAATTCTATGTGACATCTATTCCATTCGAATTCTTGTACTTCTTTCACATACTTCTCCTTCAATGGCCCCTTACCTGTAACAAAACACAATATCTTGGGTAAGGTGTGATCGAATTTTTGATACGAATTTTCATAAATCTTTAAGGCTCCAAACAAAATCCCCAAATCTTCATCTGGCGTAAACGAAGTCGATGTAGCAATTATCTTGTCACCTTTATTGATATCAAATCCTTGAGGAATATAAGGCGCTACAAATGGCTCCTGGAGCAGGCGTAAACGTTCTTCATCATTTTGCAGGGGTTTAAATTGAACCGCAGGTCTATCATAAAGTACCGCAATTCTCATTGGGTTCAATCCAAATTTCGCCACTAAATACTTCTTCATGGCCTTCGTAACGGTCAAATGGTACGTTGCAAATTTCGCAAAGAACCATTCTGTGAGGAAATAGACAACAACAAAAGGATGCCAAAAAGAATCTTGAAATTTCAACTGCAAGATGGAATACCCCAGATTGTGCCAATCGATAATCAGTTTGCATCCTGTGAACCTAAACATTACAGCAATCGGTAGAAGCGGGATCGTGGGCGGATTCTGCAGCAGAATGTAATCACTGCCCCTCAGCTGCCACAAATGCTTACAGATACCAACAATTTGATACAAAACCTTCTGCACCATAAACACAGTGCCTCCTGCACCACTTTTCGATAACTTCGGTAACGCATGTACCGTAATCCTCGTGTCTTCGACAATATAACGCGGTAGATCCCCCTCTACGTATCCGCATAACTCAACCTGCCAGCCATGATCACTGAAGCTAGCGGCCTGGTTACACATCCGTGGCGAATGCCCAATGTCACCAACAACATACACAATTACCCTTTTCCTAGTCGATCTGTCTCCATAGAATAAAAAGGGCACTATAAAATACCCGATGATTGGAAGCACAACATACACGCCGATCAGAATCAGCCACCACTTAGGATCAGTATCAATTAGCATACTGCCTACACAATGGATCGAATTCTATAGTTTATATTTATACTACTATGAGATGAGCACCTGCTAATTTTAAAGGGCATTCTAACCCCTTCGTATACAATGACAGGTGGCTCCTAAATTTTCAAATTTAGTAGCAACATCAACAACCTTTTGAACAACACAACTAATCAATAAACAGTTGTCTAGGTTAGAGTCGATCCACTGCTTTTAGCTGGCGATTGTGAACAGATTTTAGAGTATCGAAATAAAATGTCGTCTTCCAACCTTACTGAAGAACAAATTGCTGAGTTTAAGGAGGCCTTCGCTCTTTTTGACAAAGACAACAATGGTTCGATTTCTTCGAGTGAATTGGCTACTGTAATGAGATCCCTTGGTCTTTCACCAAGTGAAGCTGAAGTTGCAGATTTGATGAATGAAATTGACATTGACGGTAACCACAAGATTGAATTTAGCGAGTTTTTGGCTTTGATGTCGCGACAACTAAAGAGTAACGATTCTGAACAGGAATTACTGGAGGCATTCAAAGTTTTTGACAAGAATGGTGATGGTTTAATTTCTGCTGCAGAATTGAAACATGTCTTGACTTCAATTGGTGAGAAATTAACTGACTCTGAAGTTGATGATATGCTAAGAGAAGTTAGTGATGGTTCTGGTGAAATTAACATCCAACAGTTTGCAGCTCTACTTTCCAAATAAGATAAATCTATTCGTCATCAGTACAGAACTTGAATCATAGGCTATGATTGTTCATTACTGCTACTATTACTATAGCTTGATTTTAATCTCTACATTTTAACACCGTATTAAAGATAAGATGAGTTAATGAAGAATTTTTTCCCCACTTCTTTACATGGGCTTATGTAGGCGGTCGTTTTCTGCAGGAACCGCACTCTTCAAATAGCGTTCGAATGGGTTGACATCTTGTTGATCTGTTGGTGATTTTAAAGAAGCATTCTTGTTGGGGGGAAGTGGTGTTCCCTGTTTATCCGGAGTGAAATTCTTTCTGGGTACCGCTGGTGGTGGTAGTTTAGAGGATGTAGGTTCTTGTGTGTACTTGGAATTTGTCTTTTTCAGTTGTACTTTTGATAGTTCTTGTGAAATACTGTCCACCGATGCCAATGGTGTGTGGTTACCACTGCCTAGTGATCCTGATCCTGACCCCGATCCTGCGGCTAAATTACGTGGCTTGGGTTTAACAGGTGGTGGTGGTGGTTTAGAACCTGCTAACCTTCCACGAGGCGTTGGTCCTGTAGAAGGGTCTTGTGCTTTTAATGCTGTTTCTCTTTCCATTGATGGTGTCGGCCTTGGTCTTGGTGGTGGTGGGAATGATGAGACATCGACCATTCCAGGCTCATTCGGTTTGGGCGGCATTGGAGGTGGAACGTTAGAGCGTGATTGAGATGAAATTGAGCTAGGACGTGATGCTAACGCAGGTTGAGTTGAGGGTGTTACCGATGATGACGACATACTACTTTCAATATCCTTTTGTGAACTTTCGTACGTTGGTGGTGGTGTTGAGCCTGAATGTACCTTTTGTGACTGACCCGCCGGTGAACTTTCCCTACTCTTTGGTGGTGAACTCCTATCTCTATGAGTTGGCGGTGGCGGTAAATTCGTCAAATCTACTGATTGCATTTCTAATCTTTGTTTAACATGAGGAGCAGTCAAATCATAGGGACGAGTTTGTGAATGGACAGTACTTTGGGTCTGTATGGGGGTCAGATACTGATCACTTGGTCTTGATGGTGGAAGTGGTCCAGAATGGGCATGTTGTTGAACAGGAGGTTGTTGATAGTCAAATTGAGGTGGTGGTGATTGCTGGTAGCCAGCTCGAGGAGGAGGAGGGGGTTGTTGATAGCCCACTTGAGGTGGTGGTGATTGCTGGTAGCCAGATCGAGGAGGGGGAGGAGGCTGTTGAATTACTTGCTGGGGTGACTGATTGCTAGGTGGAGGAGGCACAGGCTGGGCAGGCCGCTGGTAGGTTTGCTGAGTTGGCTGGTAGGTTTGCTGAGTTGGCTGGTAGGTTTGCTGAGTTGGCTGGTAACCAGCTTGAGGAGGCTGTTGAAATCCGGACTGAGGTGGTGGCTGCTGATAACTATATTGGGCAGGTTCCTCATAAGCCTGCTGGGAAGGTAATTGTTGGTAGCCAGGATTACGTGGTGGCGGAGGAGGTTGCTGGATCACATATTGAGCCTGTTGAGGAGCCGGTTGAGGAGCCTGTTGAGGAACTTGTGCCGGATATGCAGACTGCTGATACACAGGTTGCTGATACACAGGCTGCTGAATAGAGGGCTGAGCAGGGTATGTCTGTCTTGGCATATGCTCTCCGGCTACATTTTGAGATGGATTGGTCCTACTTGGAGGTGGTGGAAAATACGAAGGATCTACCACGCGTGGTGGATAGCTTGCATGATGAGCTGGTTCTTCATCAAGTTCATCATCAACATCTTCCTCACCTTGCTTCTTATTCTGTTTATCTTTCTTATTACCGCCCCAATTCTTCTTACCAGCTTGGTAACCAGTCTTCGCAACGTATTTAGTACCACTTAATCCAACTTTACCAGTCTTTTTAAGACCTGAAGTTATGGAACCTTTATTCTTCTCCCAGAAATCACTCATTGAATGCCAAAGATAAGCCTTGAGCAGTTGTCTTCTAAGTCAAATAACTATTGATTGTTGATTGGGTTTAAGTTGTCGAATGAGGAGTACGTGAACAAGATTCAAGATCGTTGCGACATAAGGATCACCATACAACACAAAGAAAAGTGTTCAGGAATTAAATTGCCGATGCGATATGAATGGTCATTATTCGAATTGCACAGGTTGATCTTCCTAGAGGAACGATTAACAGAATTGAAAGAACTATTGGGATCGAATCTGAACTTGGATAAACTAGCCATTAATGAGCATACCACAAGGATAGATCTATTACAAGAACATGATGATAGTATAAATCGATTTACCATATTCTGCAATGCTGAAATGCGAGTCCCCATGGTTTTATGTTTTGCGGGGGAAGACCAATGGATCCAACTGCTTTGCAGTTGGTTGAAATCCCAAGGTGTCATTGTATTACCCATTGAACTAGATTCACAGGCCATGCTGAGTGTGGCAGACGAAATAATAGGTCTAAAATCCTACGACACAAAATTGATCTTCGATGTAACTACCACGGATAGAAATTTGAGAAAGCTGGAACTAGAGGTGGATAAGGAATCCTTCCAAAGGCTTACAAGAGAATTGACCTCGCATACTGCACTACAAGATATAATTGTTCCTTACATCTACCAACGATCAGGTATGATCATCGAGAAATTGCCCTTGACGATGATATCCTTCACAGGAGCTGCATCTATAACCCATGACAAGATCGTTGTAAGTTCTTGGAGTAACGACACCTTGAAGAAACTACTAGAAGTGGTTCAATAGAATAACATAAATGAGAAATGCTTATCATGACCTAAATATTCACATGTACATAATTAATAAATTATAGACGTCAACCATTCAGTGAGTTGACCGCTTATTGGTTTGCCTCGACATCGAAACTACTGCCACACCCACAGCTACTCTTCATATTACCCCCTGCTATTTTAAAAGTGGACCCAATCAACTCAGTAGTATACGTCAGAGTCGTTTTGTTTAGAACATTAAGTGTACTTTCATCGAGTACTACTTTGGCACCAATCCCAGGTAAGACGAAAATTACGTCTTTATTGCTCTCAAAATCTTCATCGAAATCTTCATCCTCTTCATCCTCTTCTTCGCCTTCCTTTTGGGCTTTATTATTATTTTCCAGCTCCTGTATAGATCGTTGTACCTGTGAGTCCGGTATTAGATTCAGATTGTACTGAAATCCATGGCAACCACCACTCTCCACTTTTATCCTCAAAACCTCTTTACTCTCCTTATAGATAGCATTTAATCTATCAGCAGCTCTCTGTGATATTTCAAACTGCTTCCCTGGTAGAAAATTCACTATTCTGGCGGGCTTAACTAGGGCTTCATTAGCATTTAAAGCCGCATACCATCTAGCACTAATGAAACTAGATCTTGCTAACAGTCTTGATGCTCCTAAACGTCCCAACATGATCATATTATTCGTATTGACTTGTGTCTTTCATGTAGGTTTAAGTTCGTCATTCCGGGCATTAACGATCGGCTTATTAAAACGAAAAAACAAGTGCCAAAAAGCTCAACGCATATCTAAAGACCACTACAAACGGGGCAATCCTCAAGTCTATCGAACTGGAAACTATTGATGTAGAGTCCATTGGTGGCACTAATTGTCTTGAAATTCTTCAAACGGTCAAAATCCACACAGTCGTTGTAAATTTTGACCAATTCATTGCAGCATAATCCCGCCACTACTGCGTTTGTACTACTAACGCTTGGAACAATATGTTTGGCAACCCCCCATGCGTATGATTCTGTAAGTTTATCCGTAGATATGCCAAACTGAGTGGCCCTCTCGTAGCACAGCTTTAAGAGCACACCGGGTTCTAACTCTTCGCCGGCCAGTTGAACCGTTGCCACGTATTCAACAACGTGCTCCAAGTTACGGGGATTATTAGCAATCGTACACAGTGGATGTTGAGTTTGTTGCTGAGGTAGAGTATCTATAGAACATTCCCAACAAGCAGTAACTCCGGGAACAATCGTCTTAACATGACCATTTAGGCCCTCCGTACCACCGTCGATAAAGGGAACACATATCTGAAAATTCGAATCCCTCGTCAACTGAACCAGCGTCCTATTAACGAATCTACGAGGTCCCACTGCATCCAATCCAGAAATGACGAAATCAAAGTATTTGTAAAAATCCGGCTGCAGAGTGAATAAATCTTGACAATGAGCCACTAGCTTAATGGATCGGAAACCCTTAAGTTGGCACCAGCGACTCAAGTAGTCAACAGCCGTATTGGCCTTATATCTACCAATATCCTCATCTTTAAACAAAAACTGACGATTTAAATTTGTCAACTCAATAGTGTCTAAATCAACCACATGAATTTCCCTTACTTTAAGAACCGCCAAATTTTTAACTAATTCACATCCAAGACCACCGGCTCCTAGTACCAGCACTTTCAAATCCATGGGAGATCCCTGCTCTGCCCTGTATTATATTGTTTTTTCTATAACATGTGTATCTGAAGAGATTTTGACGATAAACAATGGGGAAATAACTACACTTCCCGTATAATTTTACATACTTTCAGAGACATCTACTCTCTTTTAACACCACCTTGACCAGCTCTTTCAGCTGCTTCAACGGATTTCTTGTCAGTCTTTGGGCCTTCTGGTTTAGCACCAAACATTGAAGGAGCACTGAATGGTCTCTTTAGATCACCAATTGGTTTTGCACCAAAGAGGTGAATTTTAACCTCGTTGTGTTCGAGAGCAGATTTGATAGGACTGATCATTTGCATGAATAGTGGGTTGGTGTACTTCAAGTAAAGATGCATGAATCCCATCATTGCTACACCAGTGTAGATACCTTTAATAGCAGTGTCAATTTCTTGCAGATCATAATCGCGAACAGTGGTAACTTCCAAACTTTCACCTTCACCCTTCATAGCGTTTCCTGGTTTGACATATTTCAATGTGGTCAAGTCATTCTTAGCGACGATAGCTCTACGTGCCAATTGGTAGATGGTCCAAGAAAGAGCCATTGAAGCAACGTATGCTGTACGGATATACATGATGTTGGTCTCGTCTTCCATATCCACACGACGAGCCAATTGCATCATCACCAACATGATGAGGAGGTTAGTGATTTGAGGGTTTAGCATGGTTGACTTGGTAGTATTCTGGTTATCGGCGGATCTCTATTGATAGATTCTTGAAACCCAGTCTACCTATAGCTAAGACTAACAATGCAGTCAACGTGTTGTCAGATAGTCGAAATTTTTCAGCTTTTCTCTCTTACAAAAGAAGGCACATCGTACGGATGGCATAATCGCACCGGTTAAACGGTCAATCTCGTATCCTGTGAATATCACATGGTCCGCCACCCTACACCACTGCCACTTTTCGTATCTCGTTCCTCGAGCATTTGTTATTACAACCATATAACTAGAGCCATACTATACTATACTATACTATACTATACTATACTATGTTATACTGTATGTACTGTATGTACTGTACTGTACTGTACTGTACTGTACTTCTCACATCACTCTTTATAGTTCTGTTTCTAAAGGGGGCCTATGTACAAAAGGAGAAAATCACCGTCTATCGAATGGATATGCATAACCCCTCCACTGCCAGTTATGATTGTTAACTGAACGTTCACCGCCGGAAAAGGGAAGAGTTCCTGCTCTACCGCCCTCCTGATTCACGCTAGTTGTGTTCGAACTGATACTAGTTGGGGTAGGAATAGCAGTGGCTGATGTAGCAGCAGGAATATGCGGTACCGCTGATGGCGATATCGCAGTTGCTGGCGGCAACGATGACGGTAGAGATGGTGGTGGTACACCGGGCGGCACGCCCGAAATAGATCCCGTCGCACCGGGCGGCGGCTGTGGTGTAGTAGTAGTGACTTGTGTGTGGTGGTGTGGTGTAGTAGCCTGCGCCACCTGTGACGAGGGAACTTGGCTAAACTTGGGTAGATAACCATGCAATGGAAGGTAGTACGGTTGGTACACCGGTGCGGATGGATGATGATGAGGTTGATGATGATGAGCGGTAGCGCCCGTTGTAGGGCGAGTATTAGAAGGAGCCATCGGGTATGGCAACGGCCTATACTGCCCTGCAGCGGGGCCCGGTGCCATTAAATTATGCATAGGTGTTAATTGAGGCGCCAGTGCTGGTGGTGGATGAACTTGCTGATTCGGGTGTATAACACCGGTCGGTGCTTGGGCGGGTGAAGAGATCCCCTTTGTAATAGCAGACAATGGTGTTGGATGAGGATGTGGATGTGGTTGAGTAGGCATTGTGGGTGACGATTGGAACTGTTGTGGATTTTGATGTTGCAGTGTCATCTGTACTGGCAAATGTGGCGAGCCTTGCTGTAACGGTAGCGGTTTGCCACTTTTTCTTCTATGTCTTCTCGTTGGCTTATATCTATAATCTGGATACTTCTTTTCATGTTCACACTTTTCCTTTCTTGCTTGTTCTTCCCAATGTGATCTTTCTTGCTCGTTCAAGGATTTCCACCTAACTCCTAGTATTTTCGAAATTTTTGAGTTATGCGGTATGTCTACCCCTTGAGCTGTCCATTCGTCGATCAACAATCGATGATGATGCTGGCGGAAGAGTATGAATGCATTCCGCGGCCGCGGGATCTTCTTCTCACTCATGGATGTGCATAAACATGTGTGATCCAACTGGCCTTTTCTTTGCACTACTAATTAGTGTACGATAGAAAACCAAAGTTTGTTATTATTGTTATTATCTTATATTATATGAAAATGGCTAATACCAAGTAAAAAACAACAAGAAAAAACGAGTGATAGAAAAAAAAGGAAGGGCGAAAGAATAAGCTAGAGAGTAAAGTAAGATTAAAGTAAGAAAGGGAAAAAAAATAGACAAGGGCACTTAGCGGAAAACGTATGAGCACTTTTATAAACCTGGTGTTATATTTAAGTTGCCGCGAGGGCCAAAATGCTGCTCGGAACAGTGTTGCTGGGGTCACCGCAGAATGGACGATGCATTGTTTGCATTATTCGAGGCACCAGTAAATTTCTGTTGACGTTATTACTGCAAACAAAATCTATTCTTTACTACTGCTCCTACCCCTACGGGAATGCGTGCGTTGTCAATTGCCGAAAACCATAACACTATAAACTTTTGTTGTAATAGAGTTTATCCGCAGCGAAATTTTAGGGAACAGTAACAGTGCCGAACGAAAATGTAGACAGTGCGTTGAAAAGAATGAAAGGAAAAATTTCGTCAAAGCCGCAGGCGGAAGTAGCGGATTGCTGGGGTAATAGTGACGGGAAATTCTCTTGTTTTCTATTTATTATCCGCAGAGGAGTGGGAAGGCGAAGGCGTTGCATGCAGTTAAAGGTAAACAAGGGCGTTGAAACGTTAATTAAAACGCACCATGGGAATGACGCAAGGAAAAAAAGAGGGGAGGGGTAGTAGGCTGACAAGAGGTTGTTTTTTTTTTTTTTTTCCTCATTCCATTTAGGAGAGTTACGGAGTATCGCTTTAAACAGACGCGCTGGTTGTCGGTGGCAACTGGCGCTGCGAAAGCAGTTCTGTGCTGAAGTTGAGGAATTGCTGTATTAGCGCGAAATATACTTCCGATACCCGAGCATGAATGAAGAATGAGAACACGAGAGAAAGTAGTAGCGATTGGTAACGATGCAGGGAATCCAAATGACCGAAGACATCATCTGTTTGTTTCTAAGGGAAGAATAGCAAACGAATGACGCCAGTTCATACTGGGTCACATGTCACCGGTTTACGAGCCTGGCGAGTAAGCACAGTTTTGGTTCTTTTTCAAAAAGAACGAAGCAGTATGGAACGTTATGCATGGAATCGAGTTTAGAACTCCGAAGTGGGCAAATTATTGAGAAACACACGCGCGGCTGAGGAGTTAGACGGCACCGGTGCTGCTCGAGCAGCACCGAACCAAACCCACAGCTCAGGAATTTCCGCGCCAAGAGAGCGGTAACTGGGAATGCTTCAAACACTTTGCCAGATCTTGAGCTTTTCAAGTGGCCTGTTTTTCACCCCACCTCTCGAGCTCTGTTCTTTTCTTTTTCCTTTCCGACTCGTTTCTTTTTGGAAATTTTCAAATTTTTTCAAAATTTAAATCGATGAGCTCATCTTCTCCACTTAGCTGGAGTACACAACAAAGACTCATTAATACAAGAGAGGCAGTACTGTAGAGCATACGCAGATGATCAACGAGAGTACAAAGAACGTCAAAGGTGGCAAGCAGCAGCAACAGCAGCCACCTTATGCACACGAAGAATCTGCGGATACCGTTGTGAGTGTCACACCCACTTCCGCGAAAGCATCTGCAGTGAGTGCTGCTGTACAACTCCCCGGTCTGCTTCGGCAAGAACCCCAACGTAGTAGTTCAAGAGATAGTCTTGGATCTTTACAACAACTGGTCGATAGGGGCGATGAAGACTGCTCCGGTTGTGACAAACCGTATATCGATGAAGATTGGTCCAGTTACGGAGTTTCACCGCCCGTAAGAAGTCCAAGTTCGAACAGCTGCACAACGACTACTAATTATTTGAGACCGCGCATGCAGTTTACCGGATATCAAATCTCCGGTTATAAAAAATACCAAGTGGTCATAAATCTGAAAACGGTAGGTTTACCAACATGCGGAGTTACATCTGCGTCGCCTCATATTACCGGGTTTCTTACGATCAGAGGGTTGACGAACCAACATCCGGAAATCACCACATATTTCGAAGCATTTGCGGTTACGCACAGGGAATTGGGATTTTTATCTTCGAGCTGGTCAAAGGACTCTGTGCTGAATTCGTGCAGAGCCGATGATCAAACGGATTTGGAGCACTGGTTAAATTTTCCCGCGTTCAAAGAATTATTTTTACACGGGTCTAAAGATGGCGCTCCGACTTTGAACGATGTTATAGACGGCACTTGTGAATTTGACAATTATCTGGAACAGAGGTTTGTGTTTATGCGCTGGAAGGAAAAATATTTGGTGCCGGAGGATTTATCCGACGGTGTGGAGGGAGCTTCTTACGATGGATTCTATTACATCGTTCACGATCAAGTTACGGGAAATGTACAAGGTTTTTACTATCATAAAGATGCGGAAAAATTCCAGCAGTTAGAGCTTGTACCGTCATCCGAGACTGCGGTCGAGTGCTCTAGCTGTGATTTTGAAATGGCATGAATGGGAAGGGTAAAATGGAGTTTATAGATTTTAATTCAACTAGGTGTATATTTTTGTGAGTCACGTGTAACGAGGTACAGGTAGGTACATTTTGTAGTGGACTAATAATATCAACTGTAGAGTAGGACTAGTCATAGTAGGAATAGTAGTAATAAGAGCGATTAATCTCAATGCCAGTGAAGAGAAGTGATTTATCTGTGATCTATAAGCATCAGGCACCCCCAAAGAGTCCATATGCGTCGAGTTCCAGTGTAAGTGGGTTGGTCAACCAATCAACACCAATGATTGCCATGTTCTTAAAAAACAAGTTCCTGGCATGGTTTGCACTAATACAGAGTTTCTATGCATATTTGAATTTTTCCCCCGAAGAGACCAGCTCCAACAGTTCGAACCCATCTGATCAAAGTCCAGGTCTTAGGGTTGCAATGAGTGTAATTGGACTATTTGTTTGCTACATGGGCCTCGTTTTCCCCCAACCAGCGCCAGCATCATTCAGCAAGGCACCTGATGCATCTGCGTCTGCAACTGCAGCAGCAGCAGCTACGTCTTCATAAAAGAGAGACAATTGTACTTAATATTATCTTTACGTACGTGTTATTACTGTTATTACTTCTACTCTCCGATGTCTTCTGCCCAATCTCCGGGTCTTTCTAAGATAAATTTCTTCATCAGATCTTTACACCTCTTGTCGTCGACTACCACAACTTGATGACCTCTAGATTCCAAGTAGACTTCGCCAGGTGACTTAAAATTATCATGTTCTCCAATAACACATCTGGGGATCCCATACATGACAATGGCACCGGTACACATATCACAAGGTGACAAGGTTGTATACATCGTAGCATGGCGATAGACGCTTGCGGGTAGTCTACCGCAATTTTCTAAAGTAGATATCTCACCATGGAGGGTTGCTGAATTCTTCTGGTATCTCAAATTGTGTCCACGTCCAAGAACTCTTCCATCTCTGGAATCGATCAAACAGCCTCCAATGGGCACACCGTTCTCTTTGTAACCAATTAATGCCTCTTCATAGGCAATGTCCATACCTAATCCATCCCAACGACTTGCTGAATCCATTTTTCTATCTATGTTTCTTGGTATCTTTTATCGATATTACGGTTTGTCTGAGCAAAGCGATGATGTAGTTGAACAACCCATTGTAACCAACCTTGGACAAGAGGAAAAAGCATAGTGCAAGAAGGAACAGAAAATAAGTCAGTCGATCGGTAGATCATACAAGTGACATTCATGATTACGAGACAATGTGTCGGGAGGAATTTCATTCCCCAGACTCGCAGATGGGCCTCTCATATGAATGTTGAGAGTGATAACAATTCGCACATCTTTGACAGTGAGTGGACTCAAGAGAAAAATCCTACGCCCTATAGCGTATTTGGTTTTAGAGAATCTTGTGGAGTTGATCGTAAACAGCTAAAGAAACGATATCATGGGTTCGCCAAGCTTTATCACCCTGATATATCTGATAGTTTAAGAATAACGAGATCACCCAGCCCTGACGATTCAATATCATCCGAGGAGAAATTGCAAAGGTTCAGAATGGTCACTAATGCTTATGAAATTCTAAACGACGATAGTAAGAAAAGGTTATACGACCATACACATTCCGGTTGGTCGTACGGTCCTCAAGGCTCTCGTGCGACTAACAATGGATTTCAACAGGGTAATTCTCACGGTTATAAATCTAATGCTACGTATGCATATTACAATGCGGGCACCTGGGAAGATTTAAACGATTTAGGCAAGGAGGACAGAGCAAAATTAGATCCCTGGACCCTTCTTCTTTGGGTTTGTGGCCTTGCAATATGCTTTGAGGGGACGTCGCTATTGAGCCGACTGGAAGATACAATTGTAGGTAAGCATTTTACGCAGGAACAGACGGAGAATGACTTGGTACAATCGAGAATAAATTATGGGTTAGAGACCGACAAGTTCAACAGATTACGTAGGTTTCTTTGGTTTAGAGCCTTTGGTCTCTACAGATCAAAGGATGAACTAGATAGGGAGGCAATCAAAAACGAACGGATGGTACAAAATCTGAAGAACAAGGAAAGGGAACGTCGGGATCAGGAATAAGCATTGTATAATAGTATATATATAATGAAATGGAAATGCGTATAAGGAGTTTCGAACCGAGGAATGTAGTTTTCTCTGATTACGATTTATCGGTATGTGAAGTAAAAAACTCAAAAAAGAGTATTTAAACTTTAGAGAGCTTTGAGTTGTAAAACAATGGTTGCTAAAACAGCAAGACTTTTAATCCGATTAAAGAGTGCCAGACGAATGGATTTCACTAAACCTGAGACCGTGTTGGACTTGGCCAACATTAGAGATGAACTGGTAAGAATGGAAGATTCCATTATCTTTAAATTTATCGAAAGATCCCATTTCCCCACATGTCCAGCTGTCTACCAAAAGAACGATCCGCAACTACCATTACCTGATTTCGAAGGTTCCTTCTTAGATTGGGCTTTGATACGTATGGAAATCACACATTCTCAATTACGCAGATTTGAATCTCCCGATGAGACTCCTTTCTTTCCACAGAAGATAGTGAAACCAATTTTACCCAGTATCAATTATCCTAGAGTTTTGGCACCTTATTCACCCGAGGTTAACTATAACAATAAAGTCAAAACTCTTTATGAGAAAGAGATTATACCATTAATTTCCAAGCGTGATGGTAACCAACCAGAAAATTACGGATCTGTAGCCACCAATGATATAGAAGCCTTACAAAGCCTGAGTCGAAGAATCCATTTTGGTAAATTTGTTGCGGAAGCCAAATTTCAAGATGATAAACCTCTGTACACAGATCTGATCAAACGTAGGGATATCGACGGAATTACGAAACACATTACCAATTCTGCTGTCGAGGAAAAGATTCTACAAAGATTGACAAGGAAAGCTGAAGTTTACGGCGTGGATCCAATCAATAATCAAAGTGAAAGGCGAATAACCCCAGAATACTTGGTAAGAATCTACAAAGACTTCGTTATTCCAATGACGAAAGAGGTAGAAATCGACTACTTGTTGAGAAGGCTGGAGGCCCCATTATAAATAATAATATAGACATCTTCATTGTTACTCATTCTCATAATTTAATAGCTTTCTTTTTTTTTTTTTTTTTTTTTTTTTTGGTTGTTCTAACCAAGTAATCTCATTGTCATTTCAAATGTGGCAAAGGTAGCTGCGTTGGCGGGGGCAGCTCTTACCATGATGGGACCAAAACCTTTGAAAAAAGACTTAATTCCATATTCTTTATACATATTTCTTGCCACTGCAACCGTATTTCTACCAAATTTTGGATTATCCAAATTATCTGTCTGCATAACAGATTTAATAACGTCCATAGGGAAAACCATTAGCCAAAGCGAAGTACCTGAAATTGCACCATAAGTGCACAATTTCCAAGCTGGAATCTCTTTCCTTGGTACACCTTTATGAATTTGATGTGCTATCAAGGCTTCATAAGTTAAGAAATAAATACCACATCCGTGACTCTCTCTAATGGCAGTTGTACCCAGTCCACGCATGAGTGCGCCTTTGGCTTTCAACTTTTTAATTAAATCCCAGGGACCCTTGTAAACAGCACTGGTCCCTGATCCAGTTTGGGTCTGTAAACGTATTCTTACATGTTCAATGGGCGAAGCTAGGAAGGAATTACTCAAGCCACCGATGAAACCACAGGCATAGTATTGCGGAAGTGTCAAAGTATGGACGCCCTTAGGGTTTTTATGATGGAAATATCTTTTCATAGCTTCGTTAACACCGAATTGAAATGATACACAGGCCCCTACACCTATTAACGGTGTCAAAGTACCCTTGTAAAAGGCCAAAGGCCCCTCTTTCTTCAAAAGATTTCCTACAACTTCCTTAGCAGTAGTTGGTGTAGTGGAAGTTTGAATCCTGACCTTAGTAGTATCAAAGGGCTGGCCTACAAGAACTTGCGCGATACCGCCTGCAGTACCAGCTAACAGATCCTTAGCTACTCTCGTCTTATCATGGTCTGGACGAATCTCCAAATCATCGATCAATTGAGGTGTAGGAAACTCTTCAGACATCTTACAATGCTTCCTCGATGACTTGACGATAAATTCAGGATCCTTTTCTTCTACTTTTGACTTTTTCTGTTTTTTCCACCTGTTGACTTTCAATGACTCCTTTCAAAATCTCGACCTTTAAACATTGAAATTTAAGCTGGAATTCCGAGTGAACCGGAGTCAAGAATTGACAATAATGTGCCTTCAGAGAGCCTGATCTTGCCAATTGGTTAAATCTCTCTGACGGTACACCACTGCAATTACTACTAGCGTGAGTCTAAGTATGTCCAATTCTGGAGGTGGTGAAGGTGTACTCAATTCTACCATTTCCGATGACTGACAATCTTTGAGAAGAACGGGTCTCTTACTTTCTGCTACCATAGCATCAGCTAAAATGGCCTTCTTACATCTCTTACCCAGTTCTCTAATATTACTGACATATTCAGCAGTAACATTGGTAGGTATATGGAAAAGGATGTATAGAAGCCATGCACTGAACCTTTGCGCTCTTGAAAACCTTTTCTGCTTGTGAATATCTTTAATCCAGTCGTGTGACATGTATTGTACCAATGTCCACAAAGTTTCACCGTTGATAATCTTTCCTGTAAAATAGGTATGAGCTGGTTCATGAGACTGTAGAAAATGGTACCATTCTTTGAAACCTCTGGGAGGTGTTTGATTCTTAGATTTGATGCAATTCTTTAAATCTTCTAAAGAAGCAATTTTCTGAGACTTGAAGTTCAGTAGCATCGATTGAGCCCACTCTGGGTCGATCTCTAACTCATCATTATCACCATCATCACCATCGTTGCTCTTTGACATGGGTCCCAGATCTTGCAATATGTTCAGAACGTGTGCAGAAATGCCTTTGAGACCTTTTTGTTCTTGTAAATAATTCTTCAAATGGTGCAGAACCAATTCTAACGAATCGTCATCGTACTCGTGGCTAGATTTACCTTCTTCCAGAATGATATCTCTGGTCTCATTAAACCATTCTACCCAAGGCGACATACCATCTTCAATGGCTGACAAAGACTCTGGAATCCCTTTAGAAGGCACTTCATCATCGTAGAGGTCTGCACTGTGCTTGGGGGAAGCTGACCGCCCATGGGTCGAAATGGCGCTGGTCCTTAGCGCTTGGGTTCTTACACCTTGCAAGTAAGCTACAACATGGGGATCCACTAGCGGATCATCCAAGCTGAATGCTCTTTGCTGACCAAAAATTGAATCTAATGACTGGTCCTCTGAATCCATAGCTTCCTACTCTTTATGCATGAATTTTCATTCAAGTGAGATGGCGAGTTCAAGTGACATGAACTGGTTCGCTATATGAAAAAAAGGTCCTATGGCAATGTAGACATGTCAAAAAGAGGTCGTCAAGGCTTTCAGGATGAAGATTCCCAGACCACAAGTGGCTCTACGATTATTTGTCAAGAACATCCATGTGTTTTAAACCATGTCCCCATTGAACTATATACCGAACATGTCCAACAGTATCATGAACATCGATGCGAAGCATGTTGGGGAAATTTCGTTACTGAAAAGTTACTAGAGATTCATCAAGAGGAATGTCACAATCCCTTTCGTCAAAAATCTTCACTACGATGTTTTGAATCTAATTGTGTACAAGAATTCAATACCCAAGATCAGAGGATCGATCACCTTCTCAAAGAGCACAACTACCCAAACACATTTGATTTTAATATCATCTCCAGAGGTTACACATTTGAATAATTTGTAAAAAGTTCATTTTTTGATTCTCTTAAACTTCGATATTACCCTTTCATCGAATTCAGAATCGCATGCTGGGCATCTATTACCTGGTGGACTCACTGATAGAACACATAGACACACTGAACAGATGTAACCAATGGCCACCACTTTACCAGTAAGATAACATGAGGTTCTAAAATCCACAGACCCTTGGTTTGGTTTAACAATAATTTGTCTTAAGGATGGATCAATGAACATCGCAGTGGCCAAATACTGTATGAGTCCCTCTGTTGATTCCGCATGTAAGTATACACCCTGAGTAGCATCTGTAGTCTGTTGTAGAAATGTACTCTCTTTGCTACCACCAATCTTTACGACATCTATGGGACATTTCAATTTAGTAGCTGAGAAGATACAGTTCATAATGGGAATATATTGAAAGATTTCATCTCTACCACCACCACTACCACATGTAACCACCAGTAGTCTTGATTTGAATGAAATTGTCTCTAATTCTTTCGAAACTCTATTCACATATGTTAATCCTGCAGACATAGCGCCTGCTAAAGTACTCTTTTGTGTAACTTCATCAGCTTGTTCTTTCTCCTGCTGGAAAAGGCCATATAATTCCTCGACCAGCGTTTCGTCTACATTTCTGAACTGTCGGTACATGTCATTGTTGATAATCGAAAGATCCTTACCTTTGAGAGAGTTGCTTTGATTGGAACTACTCTTTGGATATAAATATTTGATTCCTTGAGAATGTGCCGCAATGACTGCCACTTGATTAGAGCTATTGAAAGCCAAGTGTGCATTTAGAAATACTAATAGCGATTTTAACATATCGATTATCTTACCAGTTTGATTTCTCTCATTGTCCAGTTCCGCCCAAAGTCTTGGAGCTGTATCTACAATGACCGTCAACAGAGACGGTGTTTCTTCAGCTAAATGTGAACGGGGTTTAGTCGGTTGAAATGTAGGGTCAGAAATGGCATCCATGATAGGCTTTTTATCATCTGCAGACTTTTCACTTATCTGTTTAAAAGGTTCGAAGAAGTTCATGTTAAATAAAGTTCGGAAAAGTTACTATATGATAATTACTACTACTGATACTACTGCTACAACAAAGTACAATAATGACTTCTCATATTATTATATTACTACAAGGATATTATTGAACCACCTTCTTTTGAGTAAGCAACTGATATTTCATTACTGTTGTGATTCCATGAAATATCGTAGACGCAGTTGGCATCTTTAACATTTTGGAAAATACCAAAGATCGGTATTGTTATGGGGGCTCTTGAAGATCTGGATTGTCTCAATTGCGACACTAATTGGCTGACATCATAAATAGTTATTTGGCCATCCATGAATCCAACTGCATATTTGGTTTTATCTTTAGAGAGCCTTGCTGCGAAAATCGGTATACCGTCAGCCATACTGACCGCCAATAAAGCATTATCACTATGTGACCATACACGTACTGATCCATCCATAGATGCTGATATAACTTTGTCTTCATCAATCCATGATGCCGCTAATATGCTCTGAGAATGTCCATAAAAAGTGTTACTAGAATTACAACTACCACCACGCCATATCCTTAACGTATGATCATCAGAGGCACTCAACAGCATTCTACTATGCGAATTAAACTCCAATACACCAATTGCTCCACGATGACCCAACAACTTACCAATAGGTTTATCTTCATCCATTTGGAATACCATTAGGGAACCCTGAGGTCCAGGAAGCACAAATTTGTCATGTTCAATCCATTCGATGTCTACACCTAGTGATTCTGCTGTAGATGATTGATCTCGTAGTTCAAAATGCTGCAATGCTGTTCCCGTTACGGCATTCCAAAGGATGGTAATATTTTCTACATCTGTTGTGATGAAGTGGGTAGCGTTTTCATTCCATTCAATAGCCACTATGGGACCGCGGTGGAAATTGAAAATGTTTTGCAACTTACCTTCCACGTTCCACAATCGTAGCTCACCATTTTCTACACCTGTAACGATTTCATCACCTCTAGGCGACCAGGCAAGACATGTTACTTCATTGGTGGTCTTTCCAGCACTGGAACTTGGTGCAAATGGATGTCTCAATTCTATTTTCGATTTAATGTTTTTATTCGAGACGTCTACTCTTAAAACTGTCACTACAGAATCCCTTCCACCACATGCCAATATCTCATCACTGACCGGATTCCATTTACAACTTATAATTTCATCTAATTTAACAAATTCTTCCAAAGTCTTTATAAATCCATCGTTTGATTGCTCTTCATCCTGCCGCTGTTGCTCTTCTTCCTGCTCATCATAATATTCAGCTTCATGTTCCAGTGCAAATCGACCTTTGGCTTGAATCTCTGGAAATTTTTCCTTGTCTATTTGTAAAGCTTGCACAAGATTAAAATCCTTACCATAACGATCCGCATCTTCTTTCTTTATAGAACCATCATGACCAACTAAAAGCTCACTCTCCGTATACAGAATTCCTTTTTGTACTAAGTTCACTAGCGTCCCTATAGGTATGAGATGCTTATACTTATTATCAAATTCAAGCACCTTGGTCTCATCTTGTAATGCCAATGCGCTCACAGCGTTACCACTCTCTTGAAAGTACCTCCATATGAGATAGTTTAATTCTTCACTCGTCATACTCATTCTTCAACAGGGATCAATGGGAATGACCAGAAAACGATCGAATCGATGGTTCTTTTGGAGACTATTTGGTTGAAAGTTCCTCTAAGATGCCTGTTTATTTCTTCAACTTATTTTCCTTGAAAAATCAACAACTATAAACAACTGTTAAGGAAAATCAGAAAGAAGACAATAAGAACAGATTGAACCGTTAACTCCCAAGCTTATTCTCGTCCAGAAATCGAATTGCTATGGTAGATTTAACTTTAAAGAAGGCAAGACGTAACTGGAAGAATACTAAAGGTACTTCACCATCTCTACCGAAATGGCCAACTTCACCCTCAAAGACAAAGAATAAAGCTGAAGAGCAGCCTGATATGGAGCAGGAGCCTGTTGAACCCGCTGAATTACCAACTATGAACTCTAAACAAAAGACTAAAGTGGCTTCATCCATGCAGAGAAGATTATCGGTGCACAATCCAAACTATGTTCCCCCTAAATTGGACTACTCAATTCCATTGCCTTCAACTTCTTTAGATAGCTATCAACAACTGCAGCAGCCACCTCAAGGTCAATTACATCCACAACAGCAGTATCAACAATACCAGCAATCCCAATCTTACGGAGAATATCCTTCGAATGCATCTAAAGAGGCTGCTGTAGCAGCGGTAGCACCTCAAAGGATGGCTAAACCCCGTCATCAGCCTTATCGTTCACCCGTACCACAAAGTTCACGTAATTTTTCAGGTCCTGGTGCTGCTGTGCCACCACAAGTAATGAATCCAATGTCCTTAAGGAAGATTTTATCTGACCCTAGATTTAATGCCAAAAGCTTCTTTCAACATGCACTAGGTGATGCAAGTGCTGTGGAAATTGATCGTTTTACCTCTAGTTTAAATACATTGGCTAATGAAGTACAAGAAGAGGCCAAGGAAAATATTAACAAGTCCTACAGCGAGATTTTAACTGTGAACAACGATTTAAGAGTAGCTAGTTCGGAATTGAAACATTTGAGATTAAGTATTAAGGAGCTGAATGAAATGATGGATCAATTTCTTACTTTAGCGGAAAAAAGATTGGAATCTCATCAACAGCAACAACACCCACAATCTCAAAGCACCGTATCTTCATCTTCCCAAGTGGCTAATGGATTGTTACCACCAATGCGTGCAAATACAACAAGTAAAAGGGATAGAAGTAGTGTTGCCATTTTGGAGAAAATTTGGGATAACCAATTGACAGAATTGTTTAAAAGTGTGGAGGGCTCTCAAAAACACTTATCACCTAAGCCTGGTAGGCACATTTTAATGGAGACTGGAGACTGGATGGAACTGAATATTGCCACTTTAAAACCATTACAAAATGTACACATCTTTATCTTGAACGATACCGTTCTAGTAGCAGGTAGAGCCAGGGAAAAGCAAAAAGATCTAGTTGTTTCTCAATGTGCACCTCTCAGAGACGTATCTGCTGTATTGGAAGGTCGTACCGGAGATAGATTAACATTTACTTTCGGAAGTAATATTAAATGTCTTTATCAAAGCCGGGATTCTAAAGAATGTGCCCGTCTTTTGAACATATTCAGGAGAGCTAAGGACGATCTACGGGATGTCTTCTTAGCAGAGGAAGCTAATGCCCGAAGAATCAGAGAATCTTTCAATGTTCTCTCAAGTAACCAGACACCAGGCAAAGAAAATTCGAAGAGTCCTTTGAAGAATCAAAGACTCAGTATGGGTAATAGTGTCGGCGGTTTTACGTCAAATAGAGCAAGCGATCTTATGGAAAACCATGTTCTCGAAAACATTACAATGTCAATGCATTCTCGTGGTCGTTCCAGAGATGCTAGTTCTGTCTCTCAAAGGTTACGAGTGTTAGACGATTTATTGGAAGAAATTGAAATTGATTTAGAAAGGCTGAAATTTGATAAGGCTGTTGATTCCCTGATAGATCTAGAGTCTCAATTGGCAGAACTATCGTCGCAGGTAGATCGTGAGGATATAATTTTGCACAGTTTCTTTGTTTTGAAATCTGAAAGGAGCCGTGAGAACATCTGTCAAAAATTGTTGCACAACATCAACTCCAACCAAGAATTGCCTCGTCTCATACCCGCTGTAAAAAATATGGTTAAGATGGGTTTACCTGAAGAAAGTTTGGATGCTTTCTTGCAAAACAGATCCAATTTGATTCAATCTCTGATCTTGCAAATAGGGTCCGTGGACAATCCAACAAACTATTTGACTCAGATTGCGGTGATCCGTTTTCAAACAATTAAAAAGACGGTCAAAAATTTCAGAGATATCTTCCAAGAGGATGCAGATAAATTTTCATCCATCCTCGTCAACTGGTGTAAAGACGAAGCTGATGAACATTTCAAGTTAATTGACAAACAGCTTCTTAACGACGAAATGCTCTCCCCCGTATCCATACGGTCCTCAAGAAAACAGATCGATGGCCTCAAGTCAGTGGGACTTGATTTCGTATACAAATTGGATGAATTCATTGAAAAAAATAGCGATAAGATACGTTGAATCGAGTCGATACACGTCTCAGGGTTCGAACCCGAGGATATTCTTCAATGGGGTTACCCGCTATATAAGTATTCACTAGATTTTTCTGGAACAATCAAAATTTAAGGTATCCTGAACTATAAAGAAGAGGTAGTTTAAGACTTTGAAGATATCTCTTTTCGGCATATCGTAAGTCTTAACATATCAAATCAAGCCGTGTACTTGTGACCTTTAAATTATTTAAAATATGGAAAAATTATTACACTGGTCTATTGCTAATTCCCAAGGAGATCAACAAACGAAGGAGAGGGTTGGACAACCTGATCCCAAATTGTTAGAACAGTTATTTGGTACTGGTCCTGATGAGCCCACTCTAATGAAACAATCTATGACTGTTATAACTAATCCCGAGGCAGACTTAGAAAATAAACTTACGGCTTTCGATAATTTTGAAATGTTGATTGAAAATATGGATAATGCCAATAATATCGAGAACTTAAAGCTATGGAATCCGCTTTTGCAACAGTTAGAGTCTCCTGAAACTGATTTGAGGACGTATGCTCTTTCATGTGTGGGTACGGCTTCTCAAAATAACGTAAAGACCCAAGATGACTTTTTAAAATACGATGGTGGCTTACGAAAGGTCATAGAATTGGCAAGTGATATCAATGAACCTAATGAAGTTCGTACAAAGGCTCTGTATGCTCTGTCCAATTTGATCAGAAACCATTCAAAGAGCAGTGAAGCCTTTTGTGAATTACGTGGTTTAGAAGTTATCCCACCAATCGTTCACGATACTAAAGCCAACAACAAATTGAAGATGAGAGCTATTTCCCTACTATCTGCCTTTTTAACTTCTTCTACTATCAATGAAGGACTAATGGATCTCTTGAGAAAAGAAGGTATTGTGGAATCTACCATTGATTGTTTAAATATGCCATTCGATGTATACATCGCGGATAGAGTATTAAACATTTTAGCTCAAATGGTTACCGCCAACGTCCAATTTACTGATGGAGAAAAACAGAAGTTACAAGCTGGGATGCAGAGCATAGAACCTGAACAGGACAGATTGAATGAAGATGATCTTCAAACGGTCAAGTATGTATTATAGATCCAATTTATTTCTCCAATATTTTGATCCTTCCTTATGTATTCTATGAACATCGTTATTAACCACTCATGCTTTTCTTTCCTTTTTCTAGCACTTACTACAGCGTGACATTTTTCAAAAGGCATAAGCAACAGCAGTAAAGTGTATGTATTCACTGTATGGTTTCATTGGGATCCTGGCAAGTGAATAGTTTGTACAATCTACTCTCCATGGCTTCTGTCATTAAATGCTTACCATCAAGCCCTGATTTTAATTGACCTTTCTTGAAATCATCAAACAAGGATTGAAAATCTGGGTAGGCATTCGTGACACTGTTACATTTTAGTTCTGGCATTTTGTTTATATGATGCAGTGTTTTCTTTAGTGCATCTGTTCTATCTTTACTCGATCTGACGTGTATATGTGAGTACCTCATAAATCTAATGGCTGGATCCATTCGCTGTCTACCTACGATGGAAACTAAATTGGGTAATGTGCTGATAAATTCCATAGTAGAGTTGACGACATGAAGTTTAACGTTCCACAATCTATCTATATGTCTCAGCCGTTGTTCTAGATCGAACGACTTCATTTTTAAACTTTCAATATCCTCCATTTTCTTGTCGCGAGTGGCGGCAAATTGTGAACCTGTCAATTGTTCTTGAACTTTAGCTTTGTATTTTATTTCTTCCAGTGATTCTACCGACCTTTTCAATCTGCTTAAATCACTTAATATGACAATAAGATATTTATTATCCTTGGCAAACAATTGAATTACATCGAAAAGCTTCCTTTTTTCATTTCTGTAAAGTTCAAAAAACTGTTGGGCATCATAAAATAAGATGTTAACATTTTCCTCCATTATTCTTAGCTCGCTTGGATAGTAAATATCATGATTGAAATCGTAAATGCTTGTAAGTCTTCGAAGAAATCTTATTCTGGGTAAACTATTATCGTACCCAACTTGCAAAGTTGCCGGTGAAATGAGAGATTCAATCTCCTTAGTGGTCTCTTGTAATGATTCGAGAAGTTCAGAAGACATTTCCACGATTATAGTAGATCTTGCATTTTCACTTGATCTATAAATTTGATTGGCCTGTTTAAGCCTTTCCTTATCTTCTTTAAGCCAGTATCGCAGTAAAGATTCAGACTCCTGTTGTGTATAATATTTGCCGCGTAATATATATTGATGTAGCATACTCTTTTCCAATTCTCGATTATTGGCAATAACATGAGGTAGACTATTACTGGACTTTTTAACTCTGTTGGTTCCTCTTCTTGATGATGGAGGTGTGTTTTCCCAAGTCCTATCGCTGAGGAATCTGGATAAATTCAATTCTACCGTATCAGTTCTCAAACTACTAGATCGTAATTCCTTCGATCTAGAACCACCAGCTCTGTGTGTTTTATGACTGCTAGTATGCTCATTAACTTTATCCACTTGAGTTGGTGTCACTGATTTTGCTTTTACCGGTGACGATTGAGGGATTGGTTCACATTCACTCTTATTATCTGTCTGTGGTCTCTCTTTTGCCTCTTTCTCAGAAGGAATTCGATCAGCCACTGGTGAGGATAAGGGGAAGTCTACCAACACATCTTGTGAAGCAGCTAAAGGGGTCGTTTCTGACTCTTTTGCTAACTGATCGGTCTTAGTAGACGGTCTTGAAATAGTCTTCGACCACTTAGCCGCCAAATCCTTCATGCTAGCTACAACATCTTCATTTGCCCTCTCACTAATGGCAGAAGAGTCAGGAGAAGAATTCCCATCAACTATCTTATCCAATAACCTGTCACTGCGTCCATTAGGTTTACCTCTATTGATAGCACAAGCAACTTGGGAACTAGAAAATCCATTCCCCGTGTTACTACTGCTCAGCTCGTGGCAAAATGGTGCCAGAATTTCAGAAGAAGGTGGATTACTCTCTATGATTTCAATAGATTTCTCGTCTGTGTGGAAATTCGGTCTTGGGGATGATGGATAGTTCACCTGTTGATTATCACGACTAAAACTCAAAGAATCATCTAAAATATAAACGTCGGGTTCACCATTCTTAATAATTGGAGTCTCACAGCTTTTACTATCCTCAGATATCTCTATAACTTCCCCCATGAGCCCACAAGGACCAACTGAATCAGAAGCTATAAGGATTTTTGCAAGTTCGGTTCGATGATGTTTATGTTTAAGAGCGAATCAATCTTAAGCGAAATACATTACTGTAAGACGAAGAGATCAAGATATGTTTTTCCCTCCTTTTTATTTTCATTCTATTGACTTAACTATGATTATATACACAGTTATTTTATAATTAATCAAATGTCTGGGAAGCTGCTTGCATTTCATCAAGTTTCCTGACGGCTTCGTTATAACGTTTAGTGGCAGGCATGGTATTGACACTTTTGGAGCCGGAGCCGTTCATCTTCATCTGTCTATTAAGGTTTTCACTAAATTGTAACCTTAGGATGGTTTTCAAATTTTCCAGAGGGTAAGAGAGCTCCTTGCTTTCCAGCAGACGGAACAAAGTAGAATCGTTGGATCCACACAGTGCATAGAAGTTTAATGCTTTACTCATATCCACTTTAGAAGGATCTGACAACAAGTTCCTGCAAGTGTGTTGTAGCACACTCATGTTTCTGGAGAGCTTCTTGATACCATTTTCGTTTAAAACAGTTATCGATTGGGCCGCAGCAACGAAGGCATAGTTGTTCACTTCATCTATACCTGTGAATATACGATCTTTCTCCGTCTCACCCACTTGCTGTTTAATTTTGTTCTCTGTCATTTTCAAATCAGATATCAGAGACGCAATGTGCTCATCAAGTTCAATACTAACAACGTCGAAATTCCAGTCAGTGGTCTCTTGAAACAAGGTACCAATGTGAAAAATACATCTGGCTCTCAGGTCAAACCTTACAGCAGAGAGTAAATTAGTCCTCAGAGTTTGGAACCCGCCAACTAAAGCATCAAATCTCTTTTGTGATTCCACATCCAGTGATAATTTCAAGGTACTTAACCTTTCGATGTTTGAAAGATCACTGGATTCAAAGAACGACCAATGGGTTCTCAATTCCTCCGCATTTATTATCTGAGAGCTTCTTTCATCTGAATCAACAGGTTTCCTTAAACCAGGCAGCCAGCTCAATACCCAGCTTACCGTGCTTAAGAAATGAGTCACTGCATCAAAAGTAACGGAATTTAGAATATCAGCTTTATTCAAACCCTTACCTTTACGGAAAAATTGTGGACATGCTTTGAAAAGAGCTTTTGACTCATCGTGTTTGAGGAATTCTTCACCTGCTAAAATCTTACTCTCTATACCCATCATATTGCGGTCCATGAGCCACACGGTGATGATCCTCTTCGCTAAATTATTTTCACCTGTTCCAAAGAGATTAGTGAAAAGCTTGTAGTAATAAGAAAAGAACCTTTCTAGACAATCTAACATCACTTTGGTGATGTTACTTCTAAAAGTGTAAGTGGTGTTCATGACATAAAGCAGCTTGTAATATAAGTTTTTAAAATCCGAAGCCGCCTTGAATATACATCTGTTCTCTTCCAAATTTTCCAGTGCATAAGGATTATTAGACTCGACTTTACTGACAAATAAATGCAAAATCGTCATTTGTAGTCGAGGAAAGAAACTGGTGTTCATATACTTCATAAAGAAATCTAACGAAGGAATAACCTCTTTTTTCTGTCCCTCCGGTATAAGATCAGATGAAGCCTGACAGAAAACCAAGAGTGGTTCCAAAATGATTTTAATATTGAAAATAGATGCTGGTACCAATGCTTCCTCTTGTTCGTAGGATTCCTCTTCCACATAAACTGATTCCAATTCAGCATTTGATAACAGGTTTATACCAGGGAAGATTGCTTGCAGCAGACCTTTCAGCTCATTAGCATGCTCTTTGGCGGCCGAACTGTCCTCAATATTCTTTTGTAAAGAGAACAATTGTTCATCTTTTCTTTGAGGTAGTGTGGAAACTGCAGAATCCCCAATGCGAGAGTTATTCGAAGATAAAACCTCAGGATTGTTGAGATATCTTGAAAGGAGAACTTGAATTTCATCCAAGAGCTTGGTCCATATTTCGTCAAACCTGCACAAGGAAGTCGCAGATGCCGAAAACTGGAAAGATTTCACAGTCTCAAAGACGACTCTATGTCCTTGAGCGGCTAATAACAATTTAATGAAAATTTTCCAGAAACACTTCCTGATAATAACTGACAAGACGTCATTCACAGAGATCCCAAATTCGTTTTTTGTCGTAACACTTTCGGTAATTCTCAGCAATGAAGGGTGATTGACACGAACTTCTTCTGTACTCTTGAGAATAATGCTGTGAAATTCCTCTTTAGACCGACTAACCAAAATGTTAAGAGCACTTGGTAGTTTATTAATATCATTAAGGATCGACAATAGAGAATAGATACGACCAAATTCCTTGTCGCTTCCTGAACCTGAAAGAAAATCCTCTTGAAATTCATCTAAATTGTTAATGGCATCTAGGAAGCGCTGCAGCCTGCTATTGACGGTCTTAGAAGCATTCATAACATCCACATTGACCACAGCATACAAGTAATTTTCCAAATTTGTGAACCCCTCTTGAGAAATTCCAATATTTTCCAGAATATTTCGATCTGATAAAACCAACCCATCCCTGGAATAGATAATGTTGTGTAATTCCTCTAAAATTGTTGTGAAAAGGACATGTTCCTGAGATTCCAATTGCTGCCTGACAAAAGCTAACGATTTCATTGACCAAAGATCGTGCGTGTTCCCTGTAACGAACCCACGAGCCAACATCCTCTGTGCCTCTCTGTATTCACCTCTTCTGATGTGTTCCTCAATTTTATCCGGTATTTGCGACAAATTCTCCAAAGAGGAGAGAACTTCAATAACTTGGTTACGTTTCATAGCATTGTCATTAAAATCTCTTAATGAGTCCTTCTTCATAGTAATCTTTTGACCTGATTCGCTGACTTGACTCTTTACTTGCAAAATACTATCCTGCGCTTCTGTAATACAATCTACTGCGACACTGTAAGATGCTACATTACTGTTCAATGCCTGGAAATGTTCATTAACAGCTTCTTGCAAATCATAACCAATCTTTGTTTTCAATTGCTTGAAATGTTTATACTTATGTCCTAGGCCCACAGAGGTATCATCAAGAAACGCTAATGCCAGTTCCAAAGGATTAGAATCATCGCTAAGAATCCTATTCCATTGTGAGTCCACATGGTTTAAATCATTCTGTAGATTGTCTAAAGAACTGTTCATAGCATGCTTTTGAGCGTCGGTAACGCTATTAATCGAAAGACCACGCTTCCTGCCATATCTAACAGGTTGTTTAACATTAAGGTGGTCCATTACGTCCCAATTCCTGATAGATACTGGCCCAACAAACGGATTCGAAGCACAACAATGGTCAATTCCAGTAGTCTTCTAGCCTTTTCAAGGTCCATCCATATGTTTAAGAACCTTGCTTTGAATCTTACAAGGGACTCATAATCATTGAAGACGAAAATTTAGTCAAATACATAATACCAATACTATTAAATTCATTTCAACTTATAAAATTGATTACACCAGAATTATCAGCAGTGGCAAGCAGGGGTTTGTTGTCTTTGGTATGTGTAACTTTTATGCAATTGATAGTGTCATTACAGTAAGCTGGTGTGGAAATCTGAAGAGGTGACAATCTTTTCTTGAGCAGAAAGGTTAGATGAGCAGTTACTTGCACGGGAACGAACGAGTATGTACGTCTCTTTTGAGCCACCAACATTTGGGAAGACGGTAGGTCTTTCACATCGATCATGATGATATCGTTAGAAATTCCATCCGCGGCAAATATCTTAGTTCCATATACGCATAACGATCCAAGCGTCTGCATCTTTTGATCCGAACCGCAAAATGCAATCTCCTCCAATTTCCTCTCCACCGGCATGAAATGCTCTACAGATGGCCGTTCATCCGAGTTTATCACTGCCTGTTGGCATTGACCCTTACAATAATTCCATATGGTTAGCATTGCTTCTGAAGAACCGCCCGCCACTATAAGGCTGTTTTTACCCAGTGAAGCACATCTTTCTAAGTGAGTAATTGGAGTATGATCACCAAACGTCCAACTCTTGATCAGTAGGTTGAATCTCATATCCCAGACCTCTATAATGCCCTTCGTGGTGCCCACAATTAATACATCACCGTTTTCATCAGGAATGAAAGAGGAAACGGCACCATGGGTCACTGGTGTTTCTACTTCCGATATACGTTCCATAGTTCGAATATCATAAACCAAAATTTTACAAGTGTTAATTGATGCAAAGAGCAACGCTCTATCTTCTGTAATAACAGTTTTCAAACTGATGGCGAATTCTTCAATTTCGTGACTGGGGTTAATACTAATTTTCCTTATAGTATGAAAAGTAGGGGACTTTCTTTGCTGTCCCCGTAAGAGGACTCTAACAACACTTAAATTACCTTCCTTTGTCGCAAGGCAGAATGCATCGTAACCTTGAAGCATCGTTATATCCGTAATAGTAGAGCCCAAATCTTGACTGTATGACGATGAATACATCTCTCCTGAGGCGGTCTTATTCGTATCCCAAAGTTTCACTAGACCACTCACCGATCCAGTAAGCAAATAAGGCACCATCCCATTAGATGAAGTCATAGCTACAATAGCATGTGGCTCATTTTCCGTTAAAGTAGCCGCTAATGTACCATTGAATATTTTAAAAGAGCTTGAATTCTCTGAGATAGTTTTAATGGGACCAAATTCCTCGTAATCTTTCAGTGAAGGAAGCACCGTAATGTTACTCAAAAATTTCTTTATGGTACTGGAATCACCTTCGTAACTATCATGAATAATAAATCTAGGTTCAGTATTGGTTCTTTCTAATACATGATCTGGAACTTCCTTATGGTGAGCGGTTGGTTCTAATTGAACGTAAATATTTTTTAAGCTGGGTGTGATTGTGGGTGTTGCCTTTGTGTTGAACATCAATGATCCATCGAAATCTTTCACATCTGGTAAGGATGGTGTTGGCTTACCAGTGTTGCTTTTAGAAACACTCTGGCGACTATCTTCATCAACAGATGAAGAAACGAAATCTTGATGCTCGGCAAATTCAACGTCAAAGAAAACATTCCTGGGCATGACATTTGCGAGAGTAACCCCATGCTGGCTATCGAATTTACCGTTATTCTTTCCATTTCCCGCCGAAGAGTCTCTTTTATGGGAGACAAGTTTGGCAGTCCTGACAACATAACCACGGAGTATGGCAATTTTCCAGAGATCATTCTCCGAAAGGCCAATTGCCTTGAATTTATCAATCCAATTTTTATCTTCTGTCGTCAGTGGAATTTCTTTGTTATCAAATGATCTCACAGTAGATTTTGAAGCTTTGATTACATTGTTAAATCCATAGTTCTTAGAAGAGTAACCCTTGGTAACAAAAGTAGTGCTACTATTTCCAAAGGAATCCACATGTTTATTGGGTACCTGTTGCCAAAACAAGGATTTTGATGCTCTCAAAAGCCAGCTACAAAGTAGGTTGTAAACGGTGCGAGATACAGGAGATTTACAACTTGAAAGCATTAAATCGTAAGTAAATTCAACATCAAATTCGAAAAACGGTCTCACAATAGGGTAAAGTACGCAATAAACTTCTGCCTTGCTCAGCTTACTAGATATCTCCACAATCAAGAGTAATGAGAATTGTCTGATCCAATTATTCGGGTGTAATAATAATGGAGCCACGGTAGTGCATATATCGTAAAAAAACCTCTTCCCAATTAAACCAGTTTTGCACAAATCCTTCAAACTTTGAAGTACATTTGCAACCACCAATTCCTCTGGATCTGTAATTGTTTGGACCAAGAGAGGTAGAATGTATTGTTCTAAAGTGATAGGACCTAACAAAATCGCTATCCCAGAGATAGTTTGTATTAGTTTAATTCTCAAAGATGAATCCTTATCGTTCAAGTAGGTGATTAAATGGCTTAACACAACATCATTTGTCTTCTCACGACCAAAGAACTTGCACAAAGGTAAAATATTTGCCAGGAGAGCCATCTTGACTCGAGTCTCATTATCAGTCAGTAATGCTACTACCAACTCTTCAACCTGTTGGACTAGTTTTTTGATCTGTTTGTTTGTAATTTCCAAATTTTCCATCCCATGAGTGAGTCCATCTTGATGACCAAAGGAGCTAGTGAAATAGGATAATTCTTCAAATCGGTTAGCAACAGTAACGAAATCACCTAAACAATTTGCAAGTACCATGCGCATATAAGTGTTTTGTTTGCTCAATTGTAATAATCTTTTCAGTCTTGGTAGGAGGTAATCTAAGAAGAAATTCTCATTAATTGGATTGACTCGCTTAATTGTGTATAGAATCTGAGAAACTGCCTGAAGTGCCAGTGCTTGTACGTTTGGGTAATCGTCCTCAAAACAAGTGACCAAATAAGGAATCACTCTGTCTATTTTATTTTCATCTGACAAAAATTGAGAGAAGGCAGCTAACATCTCTATGCATCGCAGCTTCGTAGTGCTTGATGCAATATGTCTCAATCCATGAGAAATGTAAGATATAAAGAGTAAAATTGATTCTTCTTTAACCGCTGGCGAAACATTTTCCATATCCTTTAATTTTAATGTACCACAGTCCGATAGGTGTACAGAAGATGAGAAGAACAACTCCCAACTGTCCTGTTCCTTAACTTTATTCTCCTTGATATGTGTATCCAACTTATAACCCAGGGATTCACAGATTTTACCAAAGTCTAAGTAGACTTTTTCACAGCATTTGTCAATAACAGTCAATTGGTCCTCAATAGTTGTATGAGCACAGATAGATCCAGATGTCGGTGTACCAGTTCCAAAGGTTGCTAAAGTTCTCAGATATTCGTAAGTAAAAGTGTAAAAATATTCTGGAAAAAACGACCCCCGGTACTTTTCCAATAACAGTTTACATGAAAGCCTCTTTTTAGGATCCAATTGAATCATATCCAAAATAAGATTTTGTAAAGGTTCAGAATACACTTCTTCCTTCAAAAATTCAAAAACATCATAATCTTCATTCTTGTATTTAAACAACTGGGAAAGGTTAAAAAGCGGTCTCCCTTCAGCGTACATCTCTGCAATACAGCAGCCCATACTAAATATATCCATTTCCTTTGTTACTTGACCCACACTACCTTTCGTTTTCGAATGAAGTGCTGAATTAAACCTTTCAGGTGCCACATAACAAGTTCTCCTCTTAGAAGTATCAAAATAAAACGAGAATTCGCCGGGATTATCATCTGGCAGATAAACTGGCTTTATAGCAGTTGAGAAATCAGTCAATACTAACCAATCCCAACTCGTCACCATGATATTTTCCGTCTTAATATCACCATGTGTAATGTTTAAAGTATGGATATCATTAAGCGCCTGTAACAATTGGAAAGTCATAAATTTCAATTCAATATTCTGTAGATGAGGTCTTGAGCTGAGTCTATCATATAAATTACTCTTAAGATGTTGTCGTATCAGATATCCAGCTCTATTCGACTCTATCACTTTGCTAAAATTTAGGGCATTAGGGAGCGGCGCCAATAACAATGCCTCCGATTCAATGGTCCTTTGGATTTTCTTTAAGTTGTAATCTTCCGCAGGCTTAATGAATACTTTGATAACGATTTCACCATTGGGATCCAGCCCTTTACATGTTTTCAGAAATCTGGAAGAGTTTAATTGCGATACATAATGAACTTCATCCAACACATCAATATATGAGGAAATAGCAATTGAAGGCGAAGTTTGGGCAGATAAGGATAGCTGAGCGCCCATGACTAAGTATATCTCAGCTTAAATCTCGTTTTATGTGTCCCTTGTAACCTGTGAGATTGATTATTCAAATAATCGGTTAACTTTCAAAGTGTTCGCCTCTGCCGAAAAATCAATGCTTAATGCTTTTAAATACATATAATAAGTTTATTTAGAAGATAATTAAAATATATACTTGTTATTGAATGGGTTCCAGTTGGTCCTCAATTAACAAAATCGATTATTATGCTTTCACCATTTTATTTTACCTTATTTTTTTATTTTCATATTTTCCTTATTCAAGTAGAAACGATTTTATATATTCATTCTGGATCTTCAATCACCGCAATGTTCTTTAGAATCTCTGGCGTGGATGGATCACATATGGCCCTTTCTTGTCTGAATGTCATAACTTCGTTGATAAGATACTCTCTCAGTTTAAGCATGGAGCACAATTGGTGTTCATAAGAGAAGTCAAATGGACCTTGTGGACACACTGGTTCATCTTCTGGCCTTCTCACTTCTTGTAAGAAATAGTGTTCAATGGCCTCCTCCACAGTGAGTCTTTGATCTGCCTCCCACTGTACCAATAGAGCAATTAAATCTAGTGCGTCTGGTGATGCAAATGGGTAAACATCAGACCAGGGAACATTCTTGTATGCCGGAGTCGCATTACTACACATGTTCCATGCTTTTAATGATCCATAATGGATCAATAATTCCTTAGAGGGGGACCCTAAAATTTTTGTAATTTCATGTATTTGATGAACGGAATCTTTGCCCATAAATACTGGTTTTCTACCATAAAATTCTGCCAAGATACAACCAACAGACCACATATCAATCGCCTTACTATATGCCTTATGCGATAAAATCAATTCTGGCGCTCTATACCAACGTGTAGCCACATAGTTGGTAATGTCATGATATGATTCCTTTGTGGTAAAATACTGAGGGGCAACCCCTCTAGCTAGACCAAAATCACAAATTTTCAAACATCCATTCAAAGAACATAATATGTTACCAGGTTTTAAATCCCTATGGATAACATCGGCACTATGGATGTATTTAAGCCCACAAAGGATTTGGTAGAAAAAATGTTTTACATGGAACTCAGACAACTGTACAGATGAATGAATTACTTTGGCTAGATCATAGTCTATCAACTCTTGATAGCAGTAGACACCGTCATAAGGCTTCTCTGTAACAATTTCCAAATTAATTAAACTGACAATGTTTTTATGTCCCTTGAAATAATTCATAAACTTTAATTCTCTAATTGCCCTTTTCAAAAGAATTTCTCTGTAAAAGATATTCGTGACTTTTTTAACCGCTATTGAATATGGCGCATCGGGATTTTGTCTGTCTTTAATCGAGCATACAGTACCATAAGAGCCTTTCCCCAATATTTGAATTAATTCATATCTGGCCGGCATAGAAAATTTCGCACTTTCAACAATCGTCCTAGGAGCAACTTCTTGTTCCTTAGAAATTTTTTTCTCAGGTTGTGTAGTAAGCAAACTTTTAATTCGATCGGCACTAGGTTTGTACCGATAATATTTCCAATCTTGCTTAGGATCTCTTTGTTGCCAATTCAACACATTTCTGTTGTTACCAAAGACATTGGAAAAATCCATTTCAATATTTCTGTAGAGCTATAATGACCATGCAAATGTGTCCAATATAAAATGTAAATTATAGGGAACCTCTTCAACAAAATACCAGAAGAAGGAAGAACAACCCAATAATATTTATACCGTTGAAGAATATTATTCCACGAATCTATCACTTTTTTTATTTTTATTTTTTATTTTTTTGGTCCATTTGTTTTATTTTATCTTGTTTATTTTATTCTATTTTGTGTCGTTCCGACGACACAGTGACGCACGACAGGAAAAAGAAACGATAAACAGGAATTCAGAGCTTCATGTATGAGTGCTCCAAATTCTCCAATTCAACAGTATTGTCGAACCCACTCTTGGATAGAAACTTTAGGTTCCTCTCAGAAATTTCAGCTGCTTCTTCGTTGTACAGTCCACAATATTCTAGAGCAACTCTAGGTGGTACAGTTTTTCTACCTTCTTTCAAAACATATTTAGTCAATGAAAGAGAGCATAGTACTTTACCATTCTTCTTAGTATATCTACTCATAATGTATATCCATTTTTGATCCCAACACAGGATAACAGAAGTGATTTGATATTTTTCAAATGGCTTAATTTCTTTCAGAAAATTCGTAAACACATTGGCTACAGGAATGTAGGGAAGTCCTTTTTCCAAGCCCAATTTTTGAAAAATTCTAGTCATTAGGGCAGTTCTGTTAAAATCCAATTCTTCGAAATAAGTGCTATTACTCTTATGTAAGTAAAAATCGACTTCAAAGGGGGAGACATAAGTAGAAGTGGTTGCATGTGCAAAACAGCCGTATTTGTTCCTTTGGAGTTTCTTGATATTCTCAGTTTCTCGAATGCCAAGCAATCTGGGGAGCAGATAAGATGGAA
Organism: Zygosaccharomyces rouxii; assembly: GCF_000026365.1. Taxonomy (NCBI): domain Eukaryota; kingdom Fungi; phylum Ascomycota; class Saccharomycetes; order Saccharomycetales; family Saccharomycetaceae; genus Zygosaccharomyces; species Zygosaccharomyces rouxii. The sequence continues at coordinate 1,239,127 of NC_012992.1, read as the reverse complement.
AAGCTGCCCAGAAAAATCTTACAAAGTAGGCCCCTGGGAGAGACTTGTATGATGATACCAGATAAAACAGAAATAGGTATTTGAAAATAGCGAAGAGACTCATGATCCAATGGGACTTTCTGCTCGAGATATCGAATAATTTTCCGAGTTCTGCAACTATTACATGGACTAACATTAATCAACAAGATTTGATCAAACTTAGCACGTAATTGAACCGTTTACGGATCACGTGTTCAATATTATGGTACCTTTCAAAAAAATAAAAATGAGCTACATTATTTCAAAGGGCCTAACACATATGACAACAGTGGGTGAAGAGTGCTTTATCAATTATTGGCTAGCTGTTCTTGGAGATGACTTCTGAAGATGGAATAGCTCCTGAAGAGGAGCAGAAATATATCGAATCCTTTTCAAGACGTATAATCAGAGAAAAGAGCGGGAACTACCCCCCTCTGAAAAGATCTATAGATGGATCTATGATATACCTTGATGCGGGTGGTATTTCAAGTAATAGGGGCAATAAGCTTCTGCAAGGTAGTGAATTGGTAACGAGACAAATGCTAAATAATTCTAAGCCTATCGATGAAGACCGCGTCTACTACAATGGTTCAGAACATAATCTATTACAAAGGAGAAAACGTATGCGTGTATCTAGAGAGGATGGAAGTGAATTTGATGATGAGGATGATGATGAATATGATGAGTTGTCTCGTTTAGTAGATGTGAGGAAGATTCTGACTCCGATTTCATCATTGGCCGACGTCACTAACCATGAACCAGTTTCACGTCCGTTTAGAAGTAAAGTACTACGTGATTTAGCACTACAAGCAGTTCTCATGGTGGAACGAGAACAGAACTCTGTAATTAGATATGCGAAGCTTTTGGAAGTGTTTCTAGGCGACTATTCGCAAGTGCTAAATGAAGCTAACTTAAACTTACCAAACTATGACCATAATCTACGATTGCCGGAGGAGGAAGAAACAGACGTGGAGGATAAAGACAAGCAAGGTTTGAAGGAAGAGGAAATAGAAGATGGTGATCCATTTTTCGCATTACCAAGACTGGGCGGATCAGACTCCATTTTGAACCTTGTACCCGAGGCGAATACACCCGAAGTAAGCGAAGAAATAGAAATAACGAGACAGTTGGCACAAATTGCACTACAAAGGAACCAAGAATTTGTTAGAAATTTACAAAAAGTGAGGAATGCGCTTATCAAAGCCGCTAGAATCAAAGATCGTATCTACGCATGGAGTGAAGAATATGCAGGAATACCACAAGACGGTGTCACTATACCAAATGCACTGCGTGTGGTGAAACGCGGACTAATAAGTGCCACTACAAACCGATCCATGGGCGGTGAAGTGGACGAAGCGGGCGGTGAAGAGGAAGAGGAAGAGGCAAGCTGAAGGTGTTGGGGATCACCATAGATATAAGCAGTCCCTTACGAATTATTGATTTATTTGCCATTTTGTTTTTCTTCTTTCATTTTTTTTTTCTTCATTTTTCTCACACAATGTAACATTAAAATTTAAGTTTGGGCCTACCAATTGTTTGCAGTATATTCTAAAACTTTGACGAAATTTTCAGAACTTGTTGTAGATCTGCCCTCATCGAAAAAAGGAACGATGAGATGATGAACAGTATGATCGAATAATTCATCGATGAGCCCTTTAAGTTCTTCACCGGTCTGTTTGAAGTCAGGGTAGGCATTAATCTCAAGTAGTTTAACATTAAAATCGAAATCCACCAAGAAATCGACACCATAGGTTTCAAAGGCATTGGGCAAAGGTTGGAAATTAACAGCATTTACTTTGAGTGCTCCCAAAAATATATCATGAGCAATTTGATGGATTTGGGTCTTGATTTTAGATTTATTCTCTTCTGTCAAATCCGGTATAGTATCAAATTCTGCAACGGAGATATCCTTTTGTTCATTTTTAGTTTGCAAACAAGTGTTTGTCAAATGGCATTCTAAATCTAGAATATCTGTAGGTGAAAAATTATCGCTCTTCAATGGTGTAAATGCAGTGGGGGCAAATAAAGCTAACATTCTGTTGTAGACATAAACCTCCAGAGCTCCGCGGCAAGATATGTAACATCTAATATGGAATTTTTTATTGCCCATAGAAGGTAGTAACAGGGGATTATCCAAATATTCCTGTACAATGAAATGGCGAAGTTGAGAAATGACAATCTTATTATCATCAAAATATTCACCTTCATCATCAGTACCATCTTCATCGAAAGAATCAAACACTGCTTGGAGATCTTCGATAGTTCTAAAGACTCTAATACCTTGACCCTTATCACTCATACCAGGTTTCACAATCCACCATCTATCATTTTTCTCTAATTCCTGTCTCAATTCCCAATTTTCGTCTAAAGCATCGTCCAAGAATTCTGCATAATCCAGTTCCAAGGGGAAAGTCTCTAGAGCTGCCTTGGATAAAATAGAATCTGGATTTTTAACCACATACGAATGTATAGTATGAGATAAGAAATGTTTTCTTATCAAACCCTTTCTGTAAATGTAAGAATTAGCAAAATAATTCGTTGGTTCCGTAGCCAGTTTATCAATATCTAACTGTTCGTATTCCCCATAATGGAAAACGGATTTTGGTTCTTTAGGCAATTCGGAAACAACTTCGAGCTGAGGCAAATATTTCCGAACAGCTCTAACCAATGGTTCATAAAGATAATCCTGTTTATTCACAGTTATTAGAAAAAAATTAGAATTGGGTTTAACGTTTAAAGATAACTCACCAACCAACCCTTCTACTTTTTTGAAAGTTGCCCTTAATGGAGTCACGCTAATCATCTTTGCTTCAATGACATCTTTATCTGTAGTCTTGGCTAAATATTGTGAATCCTTATGATTTTTGAAAATTGGTTGCCATTTGAAAGTAATCAAGTGACCTTCCACTCCGTCTTCAATTTCAGACCCGTTAGTCAATTGAGCTACATCTGGACCTTCAAAAATTGCCCTCCATCTATTCTCCCAAATTGATGTCCACATAATCCTTGTATCCGGTTTTAAAGATGTTGACAAGGGTACATTGATGGTATACAAATCGGTCCCATCATTCCAATTGTGATAAAGGTGGTTAATAACTTCCATCGATTTCTGTGCCGCTAAATCTACCACTGACGAATCCACATTTTTTTCACCGTTAAAATAGGCAAATGACAGTGCAACTGCCTTCGTACTACCTGAAATTACAGCTTCCATTGCAGCCCCTACAGTACCGCTCGATGAAATGTATGCGGATGAAGTATTTCTACCTACATTAGGACCTGAAATAACCAAATCAAAAGGTTCCGAATTTAGATGATGAAGACCAATGTTTACACAGGAAGCAGGTGTACCATCAATAAGGATCCATTCGATATCATCATTTGAAATTTCAGAATTCCTCGTATCACGAGGAAGTTTAGAATCAATACGATTCAATTGAGGACGAATGAAAGGACCTAAATAAGAATTATCGTCAGCATCAGGTTTGGAATACAAAAATTGAGCAGTAAGCGATTTACCAGCAAAATGTGCCTTACCGATCCACGACCTTTGAGTATGAGGAATACAAATAGTTAATTCCCAGTCAGGGTAGTTCTTCCTAATATGCTGAACAAACGGCCTCACATATGGGGAAAATTCGTCATTCAGCGGACCATCATCATTAGTAAGTAAAACACGCATTATAAAATCCCAGCACTCCTTTCTTTCTCAACAAGCAGCACTAGTCTCCCTCTTCTTTTTATTTTTTTTGTTCACCTCTTCACTGTTCTCTTTATACTTTTCAATGCCTTTATCAAATTTCCAGTTCAGCCCGAAAATGAAAAATTGATTGTTAAGACTATCGATGAGCTCAACTTGTAGTTCAAAAGAATAGTTGAAAACAAAATCCCTGAGTACCCTTCCTCTCAGAATGTCGTATCTTTTAAACCCATTTGCTGGACAAGAAGTCAATTCAGAAAGGTTAGACATTGCCCAGGTCCAATTTGATGCAATGAACCATACTTTTAACAACATTCTATATTCATGTCTCGAAAAATGTATTCCACACGAAGGTTATGGTGAAGGTGAACTGAATAAAGGTGAAATGAGCTGCATCGATAGATGCGTTGCGAAGATCCACTTTTCAAACCGACTGATCGGTGCATACGTACAGACTCAAGGTTTTGGGCCTGTGACGCATTTACCACATTATGAAAAGATCAAGAAAGACATGGCAAATGACGAGTAACAAGTGTTTAATACTGTACATACAATTTTAATGATAATAACTCTGGCATAGTACGTTGGTATTCTCTGTTCTAAAAGCGCTTATCAGACCATATTACCCGGTGATAACCACGTAATGTACGTTACCCTGTTAAAGGGTTACCCTTCCCGATTCTTCTCAGGGTGGCCCACGGCTTTTATGTGTAGTGATATTAAAAAAAATAAAATCACAATAAGGCGAAAGTTACATACTTAAGCCTTCATTATGTGGGAAAAATTTTTTCTCACTATACAGTGTACCAGTAATAGGCAGAGTTCACATACATAGTGTAGAAACCCTATAGTGTGAACAAATCTGTTTTTCTCGGTCAAAGGTATGTTGAGGAAAGGCGCCAATATGAAAAAGATTGTTAACTATGTACACAGCGAATACTAGTAAAGGTGGTATCGCACCTAGGTTGCAACCTGCGATGCTTATTTGTCAATTGCACTCCCCGTTTGCCACCTTGTTGTTCTACCTTCAGGGGAGGCGTGGTCCTAGGTAGAAGGGAGGGAAAGCAAAGCATGGTCAGGTGGCCTGTGCAGAGGGTGGTTACCCGCGCGACACCAGATTGTTCGTATTATTGCGGTATGGGAAACCGAAGAGAAGAAATTAATTGATTAACTGACGCGTCGCGTCAGCATGCCGCCTTCAGGCTACATAAGGCTCCCTTATTACTTCCAGTACTAATACTAGTTCCCTGTGTACTTATTTTTTCGTCTTTTTGTTTCGAGGAACATTTACTAACAATCTGACCCATTATTATAGTACAAGAAAGAAAAATGGCACCTCCAAGAGAAACTAAAAAGAGAACCACCAGAAGAAAGAAGGACCCAAATGCTCCTAAGAGAGCATTGTCAGCATATATGTTCTTTGCTAATGAAAACAGAGATATTGTGCGTGCTGAGAACCCAGACGTAACGTTTGGTCAAGTGGGTAGAATCCTCGGTGAAAAATGGAAAGCACTAACACCAGATGAGAAAACTCCTTACGAGGCAAAGGCTGAAGCTGACAAGAAGAGATACGAGTCTGAAAAGGAACTGTATAATGCTACGCGGGCCTCCAAAGAGGAATTCTAAGTTGAATCATCGAGTGTATTAATAATTATCGAAATCGTGTATGTGTAAGAATTAAGAAAACAATTAAAGAGAGAAGAAAAAAAAAAAAAAAAAAAAGAATTCTAGCGACAGCGATCCGGGACTTATATTGTGTTTCTTGTTCTTTTTTTTTTTTTTTATTTGTCGTCGTGGTGATTATTGATGGTATAGTTGTGTCAGTATTCACAGCCTTTTTATGCTTTGTATTATTATCGAATATATATCTTATAAGTTTACCCTTTCTTAGGTTATTACCATACGTTATGCGTTACGCGTTATATGACGCGTCGGGTGACGCGTGAAAAAAAGCTGAATTAAATTTTACGTATATATAAAAGTGATGAGGTCGAAGAATATACTTCCTCACTTCAAATTATCAGTTATTCAAGGGCATCACGGACTGAGGATAAAATAGTATAGAAAAATGTTGGAGGCTAAATTTGAAGAAGCATCTCTTTTCAAAAAAATTATTGATGGGTTTAAAGATTGTGTTCAATTGGTAAATTTTCAATGTAAGGAAGACGGTATAATTGCACAAGCAGTTGATGATTCTCGTGTTTTACTAGTTTCATTAGAAATTGGTATCGAAGCCTTCCAAGAGTACAGATGTGATCACCCTGTTACATTAGGTATTGATTTGAACTCATTGAGTAAAGTTCTTCGCTGTGGTAATAATTCTGATACATTAACATTGATTGCAGATGACACACCAGATTCTGTACTATTACTGTTTGAAGACACAAAGAAGGATCGTATTGCTGAATATTCTCTAAAATTAATGGACATTGATGCAGATTTCTTGAAGATTGAAGAGCTTGCATATGACACAACTCTATTAATGCCATCATCAGAATTTACCAAGATTGTACGTGATCTTTCACAGTTTAGTGATTCATTAAATATCATGATTACAAAGGAAACTATTAAGTTTGTCGCAGATGGTGATATCGGTTCTGGTTCTGTTATTTTAAAACCATTTGTCAATATGGACAGACCTGAAGAAAGCATTAAACTAGAAATGGACCAACCTGTGGATTTAACATTTGGTTCTAAATATCTGCAGGATATCGTTAAAGGTTCTGCACTTTCAGAAAAAGTTGGTGTTAGACTTTCTAGTGAAGCACCTGCTCTTTTCCAATTTGATTTGAAGAGTGGGTACTTACAATTCTTCTTAGCACCAAAATTCAACGATGAAGAGTAATGAGACTTGTATAATATAATATTATATTTAATTAATGATTAAATTTGGATCGAACGTGAAATCTTGTAGGAAAGTTGTTCTTATACAACTCTTCTCCGTTAGTGGTAAAATTAACTTGTATGCATCACCTTCATTCAAATAATACCTGAACATTCTTTTCATTCTAATAAACCCCATATTTTCATAAAGGTTCAATGCAATTTGATTTTCCACTTCTGTTTCCAACATTATTTCATCGCATCCATCTTTAGCCATTTTTTCAATAGATTTGGTTACCAATGTTTTAGCAATTCCTTGACCTCGGTATCCACTTTCAACAGCTAACATGCCAATATATCCACGCATTCTACGACCTCTATGCGATTCACTTTTACAAACAACACATCCAATGGGTATTTCTGGTTCATTTCCATCCTGATCGAATGCTAAATATGCTAATTCTGGCCATCGATTGAGAAAATATCTGTACACGTATATTGAATAAGGTTCCGAAAGATCAGCATCGATAAGTTTCTTGATCTGTTTGAATTGCGAAAGATTCTCAAGGTCCAATGGCTTGTAGATAATCATGCTTCCTTCTGCGTTATCTTTCGACTATTGAAGTTTGTTCATCATCAATCGATAAGTTCGTCTTGTCATATTTTTTCAAATATCATGTTCAATGACAAAGGGAAAATAGTCTAAAGGGAGGCATTGAAATTACAAAGAAACAAAGTCGCAATAAAAAAGGAGGTTATCAATAGTTTTACCGATTCTGTTATAATATTTGACTGACATCTAGGGAGTCTAGGTGTTTTTTTTTTACTCCTCTATCAGGTTTCTCAATTAATGGAGCTCCTACCGATTTTCAACTACTGTTAAATTGATAAGATAATGTCAGAAAGTGCAAAAATTGTAAATGCTATTACAGGTGAGACGGTATCTACAAATATCAAGTTTTTCGTTGGTTTAGAAGATTTCAAGGACTTTATCTGTCATAGGTGGTATATTCCTCGTGATCAGTTGCTCATTTTACTACCATTTGGTCATAAATTAAAGATATCTACTTTTAAAGAATGCTTGAGAAGCAGTGGTTTCGAACGTTATGAATTTTACGTTTATGATAGAAGGTTATTTTCTGCAGTCAACGAACCTGTTGAGGAGCCATCCATTGACGACCACAGGTCTAAAATTCGAAATTTGTTATCTTTATACGTCAAGGATAGTATGATTGGTGGCGAATCGACATTGTTAAGACCAATAACTTCACCCTTAGTCAATGATAATTTAAATTCCCAGAAGTTGTCGTATCGTACCATTACCAGCCTTTTGACAACGAATTTGGGTTGGTTGAGTGCATTGGAGATTGATGTACACTATTTCAGATCACTGATACAGGGTTGTATCAGCCAAATTAATGAAATTCTGCAATGCTTATCTGTCTGTGATCAATATTTGAGGTTATACTGTTATGATGTGGAGAACCTTTACAATTCTAATGTAGAATTCTTAGATCAATTGTTACAAAATGGTCTAACATCAAAATGGAAACAGTGTTACAATAACGTTTTGAGTCAGTTGAATGGCTTGGATGGGCCTTTGCAGCAGTACGTCGATAAAAAATTGCTAGAGCGTAATGAAGAAACGTTAACATCTTTAGATCATCAAGTGAATTCTAAATTGAAAGTCATAAAAGGAAAATTGAATGACAACGCTACATTAAGAGAATTTATCGGTAGTGAAGTTAGTAAGATACGAACTGATTTTACTCCGAACAAGGCTGAGGATAAATTGGAGAACGCTATGCAAGAGAAGTTTGACGAGTTAGTTGAAGAAACGCGGTCTAAAAGTAGAGAATTTTTGGATAAGGATTCGTCTGATCTTACAGATTCTGGTATGGAGGAAATACGCAATTTTTTAGTCAACATTAAGAGTGAAGTTGCCGCCAAGTTATTCACCATCGCACAATCACTATTTACACAGACTGAAAAATTCCAGGATTTTAAATTCAGACTACAGGAAAAAGTAGTTATGGCTTTCGGTCAAATTGCATTTGTTCAAGTGGAAACTCTAGCCTTGAAAAAATCGTTATTAGAAGATTGTAACAAGGATTTAGAATTGTATCAAAAATTTGAACTGGAATTTGCTCAAATTGAAGATTTACCGATGATCTATGGTCTATATTTGATTGAAAAATACCGTCGAGAATCATGGCTATTACAAGTTATGTCGCATGGCGTTCTGTTATCTGCTGATATTAGAAAAATAATGGATACAGAGATGTCATGTCGAAATAGATGGAGTAAAAATTTTGGTGATATCGCATCGATCTTTCGTAATAATGTAGATTCATTTTCTGATATTGAAGGTTTTGATGAAAGGTTTAATGGAGGCGTTAGAAATATGGGAATAATGTGCGAGGAACAGATTAAGAAGTGTAAGCAGTCTCTAGAGATGACGTTTAAAATCATTGAAAAATATATGAAAACACTTTCCGCTCTGGAAGTGCCCAAGGATGCATTAGATGTATTAATGCAAAATTTGGCGGAAGCAAAGGGCTTTCAAATTGTTACCAATCAGTCTTTCCTCCGACAGGAGTCGGCGGCTCCAAGCTTGACCCAGTTAAACGGATACAAGGCGAGAATAAAAAAGTTAGAGTCCCTATTGTATGAAGCTAAGATTTCAGATCCGGGCCATTGGCCCTCTGGCATTTTGCATACTTCACATTTTAAACCATTTCATAATAATGTCTCCACTGTAAGTTCAAAGATAACGTTAAACAGCTCAGGTCTATTGGAACCTAATCGTAATGTTAATGTGGTGAAAGTATTAGAAATGGAAAAGGAAATGAAAAATCTACGAACTCAAGTCGAAGAACTTCAAATTGATAGCAATATAAAAAAGGATCAAATTTCAGCCGCTAATACCAAAGTGTCTGATTTGGAATTAGAAAGAAGTGCATTCAAGGAAACTATGCTAAATTTAAACAGAGAATTATCTAGGCTTACTGAACAGGAACAACTCCAAAAAAAGGATCTCGTTCAGAAGCAGTCAATGTACCAAAATCAGTTGTGTCATATTATAAACGAAAATAAAACTTTGCTTCAGGAAATAGAAACTTTGGAGGAAAAGCATAGAAACCTTCAACATGTACAAGAACAAAAGGAACAACACATTGCCAAGACTAAAGAAGATTTCGATGCAGAGAAGTTGACGTGGCAAAATGGTTTACATAAATTAGAGAATGAGAATGGAGAATTAAAGGATCAGGTTAGCTCTTTGAAGCAAGAGCTTGCACACTTGCATGAACTCCAAGAAGAAAGGCGTACAGAGGAATCTTCTCCACAAATTTTGGATGATAACGAAATTGTGACATTGAAAGCATTCAACGAGAGCATGGAAGCAAAAATGTTTGAGATTTTTTCATCTGATGTGTTCATATTAGAAAACATTGGTCTTCTTTTATTTTCAGATGACGATAACCACGTTCAAATCAAGAGGGTCAAAGGGTTAAGGAAAGGAATGAACCAAAGTATTTTGGACGATAGTATTCAGGTTACACAACTCGATGTTTCAGTCAAAAGTCCGGTATATCATAGCATCAAATCAGCACATGATGAGATTCAAACACAGCAGGAAATTGAGAAACATAAGTTTTTATTGGAAGGCATGAATAAGCTCTATGATGATAAACTTTATGAGACCGCCATCATTAAAAGGTTTAGAGATATTGAATCATTGGCAAAGAAATTGACAAAGGAGAATAAGAAAAAGAAAGACACGCTAGAAAGATTACAAAATGAGAAAATCACACTTAAAAATCTTCAAGTTGGTGATTTAGCTCTTTTCCTTCCGACAAGGAAGAATAATTCAACTATGGATTCATCTACTTCTTCGTTAAACTCTTCTTTCTCTTCAGTTGACTTGTCCACACCACCACCATTTGATGCAGCACCTATCCATTCTATGAACAAAGAGAAGGCTAAGAAGAGTAAAAAACACCCGTGGGCGGCATTCACTGCACTGGATAATAATACAAGATACTTTTTGAAAGATGAAAACGATATCACGAAGGGTAAAGATTGGTTCGTCGGTAGAATTACAAACCTTGAGCAATTCATTGCTGATTCTCCAGCTAATAATCCATATAAACTCGAAAAAAATGCTGTATGGTTTCAAGTTTCAGCTACTGTAATTTCGTGCCAAGTATAATGGGATGTAATGCGAATATGTTGTATTATATATGTATGCTAATTAGAAAATTTAAAAGGAGTTAAAGAGAAAAACCAATAATGTTATTATAACTCTTTTTTGGTCTTGGTGCTTATTAAAGAACCAAGGATTGTCCGAATTTACCTTACCAAGTCTCTTGCAAATACCTATTCTCTTTTTCCATCTTTTTCAGGTAGCTTTGTGCCTCTTCATCATTTTTAAAGTGCCCCCACTTCTTTATTATTTCTATCAAAGTTATTCTAACTTGCACGGGCATTTTTCCTGAACTACCACACAGGAACAAAACGGCATTTTTGTTAACCATTAAATCAAAAATAGTTTCACCCATTTCCCATAAGATATCTTGAACGTATTTAAGATTAGGTGAGTTTTCCCGATCTCTTGAGAAACAAGTGTGCAAAAGGATCTTACCCTGCTGATTCCAGCTCTCTAATTGCTCTCGGTACAAGAAATCACTATTCATGTACCTATTACCAAAAAACAGATGAATATCTGAGAACATGTTTGAACGAATCACTGACATCATAGGAGCCAAACCGACACCAGGACTGACGAGAATTGCTGGTTTGCCCCGGATCTCATCCTTCTTGAAAGAGTTTTTATTTTGCACTTTGTATCTAATTTCATCATTTTCCACCAAACTTGTCAGGTAATTAGTGCAAAGGCCTTCTCTAATCTTTCTAAGCATGGTTCTATATTTGACAATGGCTATGGTCAGTTCTACGTTGGGATCGCAAGGACCACTGGAAATGGAAAAGTATCTGGGCTTGATGAGTGGTAGATAGTCTAGTGCATATTTCCAGGGCAAATCTATGGAAAGAAAATCCTGCAAAACTTCTAGAATGGATCTTCTGGGCTTATTGCAATAATCGTACAAATCTTGCATATCTTGATCTGTGGCAAATTGATGCAATTTCTCACGCTGTTGTTGCAACTGTTCCTCGCCTTCCTCTAATCTACTCACATCCGTTGCAAACGCCCATACTTTCATAAAGAAGCTTGTTCTTGGTATACTCGCAATATCGCAATGATACTTTAGCAAATTTCTCAAAGTCAAAGGTCGCACCAATCCACCGTCTTTCAATTCATTAGGTACACCTGCAGTAAATTCTAATGGTTTATCAGCGATTTCTGCCCAACGAGGTTGTAATTCCAGGAACCTGTTTACGGAGTTATCATTATTACAAGGATATATTGATACGGTATCGGCAGAATAGTATTTTTCTTCAAATTCCATGCTAAACACAAACTGCCTTACATCCTGGAAATGATCCTGTGCCGTTATCCTTTCATTTTTAACAACTTTCCCTCTCCTTACAGATTCATCACCCTCAAACATCACCTCATTACTCTCGATCTCATTTGAACCCAATTTTAAGAAGGAAGGAGGCTCTAAGTAGACATCCTCGGGGATCTCCTGGCGTTCCAAAACTTGGCCATCAACTTTTCTGTGAGGGAAACTTTCTGTTAAAAATTTCAAAATTCTCTTTTCATATTCGAAGTAAACCGTTTCTATACCTGTCCCTGTTCCCTTGTTACTTCCTTCCATGGACAACTCATCAGCCTCTAAACGATCAAATAACTCTCTAGCGCCCAATTGGTTGACGATCCTCTTGTGCAGCATTCTAATAGCATAATTAAATTTCGGATATGAAGAATCACCTAGTCCCAAAAATGCAACGCTAACGTGGTTTAAAAAATCATTGGGTAAGTTTCGCTTTTTTAAAAATGACCAAATAGTATTGTGTCTATCACTACCGTGAGATCTTTCGCTAACATTTCTTGGTAGTTCACCTTGACCTGTTGTAGAACATATTATGAAGAGATATCGGCAGCTTAAAATGTCTTGTGGTGTATAATCCGCTAGTGAGCTTAAAGTATGGGTAAAATGCAATCGATGTAGTTTAAAAGACAATATCTGAGCGAAATCATGCGAATTACCAGTTTCTGATCCATATAAGATAGCTATTTTCTTGGAAGTCCTGCTAACTGCCATGGTTTAAGCAGTATAAAGGAAAGAAAAAAGGTAGAATAGAGCAAAACTGAGTTTAGAGTTTAGGCTAGATACTGTAGCGTTGATGCATGAGTAGTAAGTATATAATGGTTTTTGAGTTTTCAAGGTGCAGTATTCTTATATATGTGCATTATGACAATGCATGTTGACTTTCTTTTTCTAAGATGCCGAAAACGGTCACCGGTAATTGAGATTACAAATACATGTGATCAGTAGTTGTAAGCGTATTCATCATTACATGAATAATTATAATTATATTTACAGGAGCAGTACGGATATAAATTGATGAGTTTCTTGATCTATCTGATTTCCACGCCAAATCTTTCTATTAGTTGTCTTGCGACTTCATTCTGTAATTCGTTGACCTCGCTATTTGTAATATTTCTATCCATCGATTGGTAGTTGATACGATAACATTGCGATTTTTTGAGTTTCTTTGGATGAGTAAATTGGTCAACTAGTTTGACATTTTCTACTAGGTCCCCCGCTACTGTTCTTACAATTTCCATAATGTCGTTAGTGTGAATATCTTGAAAATCTTTATCACTTGGTAACCAAAATGCCATGTCTCTCGTACTGCCAGGGTATTTAGAATAAGGTTTGAAAGTACTGATTAAGCCCTTTTCAAATTGATTGTGGAAACGTTCATCTTGGGTCCAAAAAAGTCTGATATCTGGAATTTCGAATAGAAGCATGGCGATACGATCGAGTCCGAGACCAAATGCCCATGAAATTGTACTTTCCGCAGGGAAGCCCGCATTGTTCAATACTTCTTGTTGTACTAAACCACATCCACAGAGTTCTAACCAATCACCTTGCCACCAGACTTCAATTTCCCAGGATGGGGCGGTCCAGGGGAAATAGGCTTTGATCCAGCGACATCTCAATTCACTGGGGATTTCAAGACCTTCTTCACGCCTCATACTCTCCAGTTTTCTTTCGAACACTTCTGCAACGACCAATTCAACAGATCTTTTCAGATGCTGCGAACATAACTCAACTTCATCATGGCTCATATAGTCTTGTTTTGGATTACCTTCCTGCGAAGTGTCATCCTCTACAATGATCTTGGTCTTTTGTTGAGATAACTGGGATTTTAATTTGGATAAATCATCTTGTAGTTGTTTAATATGACCATCTTGGGGTTTTCTAGTCCACAAACGACAACCTTCCATCTGGTGGAAGACTGGATAATGGGTTCTATCAATTTCATCCCTTCTGTAGACGTCTGCAGATATCAAAAATCCTGATTGTTTCGATTCACCATTACGAATATGGGCAAAACATTCCATCTCATGTGCAGAAGTGTGAGTTCTTAATAGTTGATCACCGTTGACATAGTAGGTATCAGACTTGGATCTACCTGGATGATCAGCTGGGAACCCCAATGAATTAAAATTTTCATGGACAGAAACCACTGGTAGGAATTCGTTGTAGCATTTAAATGCACCATCCGTGGAGTTCAATTTGGTTTCGATGGCATCTCTGAGGATTCCCACAGGATGTGAATCGTTCAAATGCAATCCACGACCAGTTAGATCCACAATCGACTGAGTGACATTCGTCATTTTTTCATCAGTAGCATATTTTTTACCACAGATATTTAATGGAGCTGAAACCACACTGTAGAGCCTTAAACTGCCCTTCAAGGCATTTGTGAAAGTAGAACACTTCAGCATAGACCTCAATTACCAACTATCAAATTATCAATCGGCGTTTTTTCCTCGAGTGATCTGAATGGCAAACAGGATTGATGAAGGCTTGGTAGTGATAAACCTTCGCTCGGACCACGCAGAATAGACATCGCTTTTAACATCGAATTAACATACGACCTTTGAAGCTGTACATCAGATATAGAAGCACTTCTAATCCATCTAGACCGTCCGTTGACATCTACAGATTTTGAGCAAAAGGTACCTCCTCATTAGGTGTTTGATCCTTTACATTTGTAGGGTCGTATAGCAAACAATTTAACAGCTCGAAAGAAACGGATAAAGGGCGTTGATCAGCTGTGTTTCCAACTAAAATTCAATATAATAAACCTGCCGTTTTGTTGTTACTCAAGAGTTCTAATTCTACTGCAAATTTGTTACAGTCTATTAGTCCAACTTACAGAAGAAATTTATCGTTTAATAAGTGGAGGAGGAGGAGCCCCAGAGTTCCCATCAAAACTAGTGGTGAATCCAAGATGGACGCCTACGGGGAGGAGTTTACAACCGGTACCACCAGTACTAATGATAGCCATACCAGTACTACCACCACCACTGCTTCTGCAGGTCTAGGGAGAAGGCAGCGGTTTATGAATTTGGTCAAAACTACTAAAAATGTGTACCTCCCATCACTGACATCTACAATATCTCAGAAGACCGAGAGTTTCAGAAGTCATGAAGAGTATCAACCGTTTTACAACTTGTCCTTGGATTCTGACATCGTGTTTTACCCAACTTATACCACGCAGACCGACAAGGGTTACGAGACTTCAGTTAGATTTGTCCTCTGTGCTCCTGGTAATCCACATAGTAGAAGAAATAGAATCCTGTTATCATTATGCAGGCAATATTTATTACCTCGAAATGTTAGTGACATGGATCAAGAAATCCTGGATGCCAAATTGAACGACGCCTTTGCAGCAAGTGACACTAGATCTCTGGTTAGCAATGGTTCTAGTGATAATGCGAGTACTATGACTGGTGGTTCTAGCATAAGTACCGGTACTAACGATGCTGAGAGTATACACAATAGCATGGTACAAAATGAATACGAGACTTTGAAAGAACGTATCGCAGGCTTTCTAGAACGCAAAATTGTCAACATTCCAATTATTGTGGATGCCTTTACGGATGAAGGCCAAGGATCTTATGAGACGACGTTTGTTAATACAGATAATATGGGTTATGTGGAAACGAGATTAAGAACTAGTTTCAAACCAAAAAACATTAGAGTAACAGTGGATACCCCACACGATTTCCCCAAAGTCATTACGCATGAATTTCCAACTAATTTCATTAAACCTCAGGGATTTGGTTTAATAAGTGATATTGATGATACCATAAAGCATACAGGTGTTACTGGAGATAAGAGGTCGATGTTCCGTAACGTATTTGTTCAGGATTTTTCCAGTTGGGATATTGAAGGTGTTTCTAGATGGTATAGAACACTCAGCGACAGCAGAGATGTGGATTTCTTCTATGTGTCAAATTCACCGATGCAATTTTACAATACTTTACAAGACTATATTAGGGCCAATTTTCCTTGGGGCCCAATGTTCCTCAAGCAATATTCTGGTAATTTACTTTCGAGCTTTTGGAGTTCAAGTGCCGACAGAAAACTGGGGTCTATAAACCAAATATTGAAAGACTTCCCTGAAAAGAAGTTCTTTCTCGTAGGAGATTCTGGTGAACAGGATTTTGAAGCGTACATCTCTGCATTTTTGAAATATCCAGATCAAATTGCTGGTATCTATATCCGCTGTTGTAAGAATTCGTTAAGTGATATGGGCCTTAGAGAAACTGAAGTTATGCAATCACTTAATGATATGATTCAAAAGGAATACATGGGAGGGATTAAAAAAAGGTCACCGCCAGCTATACCAAGGAAGAAGCCACAGTTGACATCTGAACAAGAGGAAATGGTATTAAAATCACGTCCATCGGCTCTTAATATTAAGCAACGTCCAGTTCCACCAAATTTACCACCTAGAAATGCACAACCACCTTGGATCGACGAAGAACTGACAGATACACAAAATGGGTATCATCTCTACGATAATTTTTTCGATAAAAGAGCAGATCAATGGAGGCACAGGGTTTATGCTGGATTACAGCAGTTGAAGAGGGTTCGTGGTGAAGGTCAAGTACGATTAATGTTTTTCACGGATACGGAATTATCACTGGAAAGCAGCATGCAAGCTATAGGTTCAATAACTAAATAATTTTCTTTTTCGTTTTATTTTGTTTTGTAATTAGATACAATTCTATTCTTCCGTTTAAATAAAACTATACTTGTTTACTTGATATTACGTTTTCTATGTTTTACTCCTTCCCAATCATCTTAGGCAGATGCAGTCTTTGGCTCCACCTTTGCAGGTTTGATTTCAAAGGTTGGGTTACTACCATCACCATAATCTTTGATACCATCATCATCAGCATCCTTAAGAGCCTTCTTGAATTCAGTCAGGTCAATTTCAGATCCCTTCGTCATATCATGAATATCATTTTCATCGAATTTCTTATTGTCCATGTATAATCTCAGAACGACTTCACGACCTGTTGGTTTATTCTTTTCTTGTTCTTTCTTTTCTAAGTTCAATTTCTTTGTAACATGGTCCTTCTTCCATATAGCAAAGTTTTCCATTGTAATAGGTGTCAATTTTGTTTTATCCAATTTTCCTCTTTCAGTTTCAATAAATTCTTCTAATGTAATTCTTGGTTGAGATTCTTCTGCTTCTCTCTCTAATCTCCTCTGGTCCTTGGTCTTTAGTACAAACCCTTCCGGCAGAGCGTGTTTGTACATACATTTATCACCGCCGTTGGGGCAAACCCAGAACCAGCCGTATTTCCCATTTTCCACAGCTTCGATGAAATATTTGCACACCTTATCAGTTGTCGTCCTTGGGTTACCGTGTTTTGAAAAGATAACGCTTCTCAACTTGTCTTCATCCCATTTATCCATAGTATCTTGTTCTTGTTCTTTCCTAGAGTCTTGGTACAAATCTTTCTTTTCCACTCTACGACCCACGTTCAAATCGTGTGAAAACTTACATTTTGAACCCTTGTTACAATTACCCATCTTAAACATGACACATACCACAGATTTTGGGTCCACACCATGACCCACTCTTTGGTCCAAAGCTGCGTTGAAAAGTGCTCTCCGCTCTGCTTCTTCAGCTTCTTTTCTCTTCTTCTCTTCCAATTTCTTTTGTTTCAACTCCTCCTTCTTAGGATCTGACTGGGTCTGAACCTGCTTGATGAATCTTTGGACCTTGGTAGATCTATTCTTGTTCTTCATACCAAATGTCTTGTCGACATTTTCCTTCTTCTTTGGAGCTTGCTGCTGCTGCTTCTTTGGAGGCATATTGACGGCTCTTTCAGTGGACTCTATAAACTAATCTGGACAAACGCCAACTGAATTTGTTTAGAATATTAAGTGAAATGTTCTGTATAGTTGTAGTCTTTTATTCTTTGAGCTCATCGATTTTTTTTTCAATTTTTTTTCAATGACTTGCTATCACGTAATACGAAGTTGGATTATGAAAATCACAAAGGCTTCGAAAACATCAAAACATCAAAACATCAAAATATCGGAACTTCAAAATGCTTAATCCAAGGAAGAATCCGATCTTTCGTTATTGATTGGTAGTTTTCGAGGTATATTTGTTACTGTTATTAGCTTAACATAACTCATAACCCCCTCCTGCTTTTTTGCCGAGTCTTTTTTACTTCATTCTTTGTTAAACTGTGTTATAGTTTCATGGAAAGGATATAGGGGAAATAAAGGACTTAGTACTGCTTTTTTTTTCTTCCACTTCCAAACGTTTTTGAATTAGAATTGAATCTGTTTGTCGGTTTATTATGTCTCGAGTAACACAGGCTGTAGCTCTGAGGACTTCCAAAGCCCTTCTCAGGGGGCTTTCGAGGAAAAATATGAACAAGTTAATCCGTAGAACTTATTTCGTTGGGGGAACGAAGTCTACTCACAATCAGCCGTTTCGCAAGTCTGGGTTGTTTGGTTCCGGGAAAGAACTGAACTTTGCCCTTGTCGGTGGTGGATTACTAGTTTTGACGTATTCTTACCTTTCGCCAAATAATGTGGTTTCACTGGATACTGTTAAAGGAATTCGTCAATTTACCAGCAGTGCCAACGATGGACGCAGTAATAGTCAAGGATCAGGTTCTGTTGGTAATAGTGGTGGTGGGAATGGTAACAATGGTGGTGGTAGCGGTCAAGGAGAATCCATCATGTTGTTAAGTGATAATGAAGTTAATGCCAAACTAACGAACCACCAACAATCTTATTTAGTCGAAAGAGGTAAGGGTGTTCTTCGTTATGATATTTCACAATTGCCTTCCAACAACCCAATAGAGGATAACCATGTGGAACAGATTGTTACGGTACCATCTACGACAGCATCAGGACAAACTGAGGAAGAAGATCTTTCATTCTTTGGTGTATTTGACGGACATAGTGGGGCATTTACGTCTAGCCGATTGGCTAAAGATTTAGTACAGTATGTGGCACACCAATTGGGACAGGTTTACTCCCAAGGAGCAGATATCTTGTCGTCATCAGAAAAGATGGATGGTGCAATCGAAAAAGGGTTTCTAACACTGGATAACGATATCGTCTATGGATCTTTACAGGCACTCTTCCAGTCCCCATCAAAGGAAACGATGATTGCAGCATTACCAGCCATATCAGGTTCGTGTGCCCTGTTGAGTATTTACAATTCTGCAAATTCCACATTGAAAGTTGCATTAACGGGGGATTCAAGGGCATTGTTGTGTGAATTGGATAGCGAAAACAATTGGTTTGTAAAATCGCTATCAACAGATCAAACTGGTGATAATCCAAGTGAGGTGGAAAGAGTACGTTCAGAACATCCAGATGAGCCTAACGCTGTGCGTAATGGTAGGATTCTTGGTTCTTTACAACCTTCGAGGGCATTTGGTGATTACCGCTACAAAATCAAGGATATCGATGGCAAAACTTTATCAGAATTACCAGAACATTTGAGAATCTATTTCAGATCTAAACCTCGTGATTTCCTTACACCGCCATATGTAACCGCCAAGCCTGAAATTACTACCACCAAGATTGGTCCAAATTCCAAATTTATGGTCATTGGTTCAGACGGTCTTTTCGAATTATTGAGCAACGAAGAGGTTGCGGGATTAGTTGTACGTTGGATGGAATCAAATATGTCACCTAAGGTGCCCTGTGCTTTTCCCAAGGGGAAGCTACCAGAGGTCAAAGATATCTCTACAGATTCAGAATCTATGAGACCTGCATTCCGTTACAAGCGTCAGCAGGGTAAGAAAAATACCGCCGAATACTTACTAGAGGACAAAAATGTCGCTACCCATCTCATACGTAACGCCCTAAGTTCAGGTGGTAACAAGGAATATGTGTCTACACTGGTAAGCATTCCATCATCACTCAGTAGAAAGTATAGAGATGATCTGACGGTAACTGTAGTATTTTTTGGAGAACCAAGTGGGCAACAACCATCTAACGTCGATGGTACCATAATACTAAATAATGATGCCACTACGCAACCAAAACCAAAGCTTTAACGATTTTCCCGTTCAACTTTACTGTCCATATTAAATTTAAGTATTTAATACCACTATTTCTCTTGATCACATTATACGTAATGGACCTTATAATGGGACTTCTACCGTTTAGACTTCCTAAGACAGCTAAAGATTTCTTGACCATTCTTTAAAGGAGGGTTGATTTAAGATTGATCCATAATAAAACTAAGAATACAAAGGGATAATAGGGAATAAAAACAATGAATTCATCGGTTACATCGATCAAACTAGTCCTATTGGGTGAAGCGGCAGTTGGTAAATCTTCAATAGTGCTGAGATTTGTTTCAAACGATTTCTCTGAGAATAAAGAACCAACTATTGGAGCAGCATTTTTGACTCAGAGGGTTAATATTGGAGAACAAACTGTTAAATTTGAAATATGGGATACCGCAGGACAAGAAAGATTTGCATCACTCGCACCCATGTACTATAGAAATGCGCAAGCTGCATTGGTGGTATACGACATTACAAAACCTCAATCATTTATTAAAGCTCGTCATTGGGTAAAAGAGTTACACGAACAGGCAAGTAAAGGTATCGTTATTGCACTTGTAGGGAATAAATTAGATATGATCGAAAATGGTGGCGAAAGGAAAGTTGCCAAGGAAGAAGCAGAAAAACTAGCAGAAGAAGAAGGATTACTATTCTTCGAGACCAGTGCGAAGAGTGGTGAGAATGTCAATGAAGTGTTTTTGGGTATTGGTGAAAAGATTCCAATCAAGAAACCAGGTGAACAGGCTAATGAACAGAGTGGTTTAAGAATTACAGACGATCAAAGGGTAGATCTAACCAATTCCGTCAATGGACCAGTGAGGTCTGCTGGTTGCAATTGTTAAAGAAATAAGTATAAGAATGCAAGGGGAAAGGTTATGGTGGTACCTATTTAAAACTATCTATTTTATCTTCTTTTTTTACGATGTATGTAATTTAATCGTCTAGCATAAGGACAGAGGAGGTTTAAATTGGCTGACTATCGGAGTTCTTGATAACTTTTGATTCGACTGGGTAAAGATAGGAAGAAGATTTAGGAGCAACTTAAAGGGCCGCATGCTCTCTTCAGAAGAAGCTGAACAGGAAACAAGGGCACTAGAACAAGTTTTAGCCGCTTATAGCGGTTATAAATCGTTTGCCCAACGAGAGTATTACTTACCGAGGTACAAGAAGTGGCGATCATTATCTGATCACCAGAAAGAGCTAATACCCTGGTATGGTGATTATTTAGAAGATTTAAGAAATGCCATTGAATGTAATGCCGCCTTTCTCCAGGAAGTAGTTCTTTTTGCTCAAGCTATGGTGGGGATCTCATCGAATGTAAATCAATGGCCTACACCGAGTAGAGTAGATATGGAAAAGACTGTTTCGATGATTTCTCAGGTCTACAGAGAATGGTCTCAAGAAAGTAAGCCTGAGAGAGATCTGTCTACTTATAGAATACTACAAGGTTTGCAAGCGTATGAGAAACAGAAAGGTACCAGTAGAAATGCAATCAAGGTTTTGATTCCAGGTGCTGGGACTGGTAGATTAATGGCGGATTTAGTAATACAAGGTTACAATTGTGAGAGTAATGAATTTTCATACCATATGTTGGTGATGTCCATGTATATTCTGAATGGGGGGTTAAAAGAGGGCCAAAAGAAGATTTATCCATTCATTCACGCTTTTTCACATTGGAAAAGTAGAACTGATCAATTAAAGCCTATTTCTATCCCAGATTTCAACATTCACGAACAATTGGCTCATAATGATCGAATGGCTATGAGTAGTGGATCTTTTATCGATTGTTATGGTTCTAACGAAAAAATTAGAGCTTCTAATACATATTCCATATCGCCTGCGATGAAATTGACAAGAGCTCAAATGGAATCTGTTTTTGATGTGGTAATTACCAATTTCTTCATCGATACCGCTTCCAACATTATAGATTATCTTCATTCGATATCTCACGTCTTGACTCCAGGTGGGTTATGGATTAACTTTGGTCCACTTCTATATCATTTCGAATGTGATGATCAAGTGGAAGACACGTATGAAGTGGATCCATTTACGGGTGAAAAAACTGATATTCATGAAGATGTTCCACTAAAAGGTCTTGAATTGACAGCGGACGAAATTTTGGAGGTGTCTATTAACAAATTAAACTTTAAATGCCTGGACAAAGAATTTGCAGTTCATTCGGGATATGGACGTTCACCAAGCCTAAATGCAGTACCAGGTTACATGTGTAACTACTGGGTATTGCAGAAGGAGGGGATGAAGCAAACATAGACAAGCAGATCGAAGAAAACTGATAAAAATAAAAGAAAAATAAAAGCTAATAATTATCCTGCAAAAAGAAAATACTAATCTATTCCTGTTTCATTTTCAATTCCTTGACTAGTGTAACGAGTTCATTGACAGCCTGTGTCAATTCGTCTACTTTATTTTCCGATTTTTTGTACCTAGTCTCAGCTTGATTGTACAGATCAAACAATTCCCAACCGACACCAGTTTGGAAACCTTCTTGCACCGGTTGAACAGATTTCTTCACTTTCTTATGCCATTCGGGTGATACTGGAAAATGAGGGTCAGCTCTTTCGGCTTCTATTTGTTTCTTAAGAGCTCTGCTGTTTTTGACTCTAGTGTCATGAATACCGTCATTGTTCTCATCAAAGAAAAGATTACTACCGTTATCCACGAATCCATCTGTTAAGTCCCAAACTTCATCGCTTTCGTTGGCGTCATCTTGCAGTTTAGTCATTCTGTTGTACTGAATACGCTTAGCGGTACGAACCTCTAAGATCGCTACGATAAGTAAAGTTGGACTGTAGATGGCACACATGATAAAGTGGGTGAGTCTGTCGGAGTTTTTCTCAGATATAATGTATTCCAGTGGTTTTAATGCGAGTTCGATGATGTTCAAAGGCGGGACGAATACGTATTCATCAGGAGCTCTGATGAACCTCAGTGTCTTTTCACACATCAATGCCATATATTCATCAGAAGCGTTTTCAACGACCTTTTGATAGGCATTGGAATACAAGGCAATTAAGATGTTCAACAAGATAACAGTAACGATAAAACAGTAGAAGTACCATAGGATAGCGGCATAAGGTGGTGCAAATGATTTGAAAGTATCAAATCCGCCTGCTCCGACCACAGTCATAACTAAATTCCTCATAATGGGGCCAGCAATTTCAATATTACCATCAGATGCATCTAATCCGATAAATCCTTGCAAAAATCCAATCATAATCAATAGCAACATGACGAAGAAGACAATTGATTCCGTCATCATAAATTTCAAGACCACCAGCATCAAACCCACAAATTGTACAGATTCCAAGTAAAGTAATAGTCGAGACCAAACAAAAGGTGCTGCACAGGATAGGATTCTGTAAGAGAGCATATCCCAGGATTCGGCAGAATACTTGGTAGAAACAAGACCTAGACTGACAACTCTTAACACGAATGATACACCAATAATGGTGTATAACGTATCGTTAAAAACATTCCAAAATGCCAAATAGGCAAACCCAATGTAATAGATTTTAACAGCTTCGTCAATTAAATTGCCCAGAGTAAAGCAGTAAAAAATAACTTCCGCTAAATCAAATGGTTCCACATGGGTTGAATCCTTTTCATTAACCACCAAAGTATACAAAATCAAAAACAAAATGGAAAAGCTAATTTGCAAGATATTTTGGTACTTGGGAGTTTTAATCCTCTCAGGGCTAAAATGATCTTTGAATGACATCGACGAAATTGTTGCATCACGAACAAATGTCGTTGGTTCGTCAGGTGCTTGGATAATCCAACCTCTCCATAACCATGAAATACATCTTTGAAATCCACTTGAGCCAATCACAATAGTTGCATGCATATCAGCAGCCAATTCCACAACAGAGAGCGGTTCACTATCAACATCATTCTCGTTCATGGAATAACGGTGCAATAGCATTTGCAAAAACAAGTAATGTAAATCCACATTTTCTTCAAATTCAATAATGATCTTACACAGATGCTGCGCAGCAATGGAACGTAACTTGTACAATTCTGTATTGTGCAATTCCTTAACACTTAATTCATTATACCAACCAGATACTTTTAGAAGTGCGAATAGCAACACACTCTGGTATTTTCTCAAGCTTTCTTTATCATTGCGATTACCACCACATGCTTCTCTAGTCAATTGAATAACTTGATGATTTAAAATTCTAGAGTGTTGGCAGGTAACTTGATTAATATCATAATCAATTGGTATAACTTTATCGATCAAAAACTTTAGATTTAATGCCACCCTAAGCACTTGTCTCGGTGTGGGAGCCTTGAACGAAGCAGCATTGTAATCATCTTGAGTCACCGGTAGCGAGGACATGATTCTTGTTTATCAGTCTTCGCAATTGCGCAATTGCTTGTTGTTGTTGTCGCTTCCCTCAATGAATTTGTCCAATAACCCTTTTCTTAAGAGACCCGTTGGTATGAGACGTAAATCATATTCTCGACAATCAATTCCGTGTGATAATTATCAAATCCAGTTCTTACTTACTCAAACTGACCTATTACTATCACCACTATTACTATTACAATAACTACAGCTCCAATTGATCTTGAACAAGATCAAGCAATGATAAGGTCTGATTATTTCACCAAGAACCTAAAAGAAATCATACTACACACACAAAACAGATGCCGTGGAATATAGTGCTTTTGTCCATTTCCATGAATTCTAAATTCTTGTTACGCTAAGTAATTCATCTATTTCTCTTCATCATTTGGCAGGGATACTTATTCTTAAGAAAAAAAATTCTCGCTCTTCTATTTGTTCCTCAGAAACTTCGTTTTTATTCAATTATAAAGAAGCACAAGAAGAATAAGAAGAGGAATAAGAGGATTGCCAGTTAGAAGAGATCGGTGTTCAAGAGAGAGAGTGTGTGAAGCTGTAAGAGAGAATTGGTGAATTCCCCTTTATTCAAAAAAATTGGTGTGTATTTGAGAACAATAACTATCAAAAAGATTGGCATCAATTTAGTTGAAGAATAAGATTATAAGAAGGAATTATCGTAGTACAAAGTACAAATAACGTTAATTTGATATGCCTCCCAGTTCTAGGAAAGGTAAGAAGAAATCAAAGTCAAAACAGAATATCAAGAAGTCGGTAGCGACTACAGACACTGGTAACGAACCAAATCAACATCATCATCATCATGGTGTTATGGGAACAGAAATTTACGATGAAGAGGGTGATTATCCCAGTTCAAGAGTAATAAAAAGGGCCCCAAATGGTGACGTTGTAGTGGAATCTCTTCCGGATAAAAAGCAACAGAAGAAGCCACAGCATCAGCATCAGCAACAAAACCAGCACCAACAGAATAGTAGTAATGGGTTGGAAGATACGAAGAGACAACAGTCTCCAATGGCATTTACCTTAGATTCACATTGGGAATCT
The DNA here is from genome assembly GCF_000026365.1 of Zygosaccharomyces rouxii. Lineage (NCBI taxonomy): Eukaryota > Fungi > Ascomycota > Saccharomycetes > Saccharomycetales > Saccharomycetaceae > Zygosaccharomyces > Zygosaccharomyces rouxii. Next base: position 1,213,600 of record NC_012992.1, on the reverse strand, counting down.
CTTACATCGGAGGAGAAAAAGAATATACTGAGGATTGAAAAAGATGAAGTATTTGAAGTTATTCGTAAGTATCAGAACAATCACAGTTGCAATTGTTCAGTGTGTGGTCGTCGACACATGGCAATGGACCAAGAAATGGAAAGGATTTATGAGACCCTGTACGAATTGGATAAGGGCAGAGACCCAGAGATAAATCCTGTTAAATTTCATTTAAGTATTATTAAAGAGTTACAAGATTCTAAGGCTCAACAACAGCAACTGCAACATCAACAGCAACAACAACTGCAGCAGCAGCAGCATCAACAGCATCAACAACAACTGCAACAGCAGCAACAGCAGCAACAGCAGCAACAGCAACAGCAGCAACAGTTGCAACAACGGTTACATCAACAGCAGTTACAGGAGGATGTTCGTGGATTGCAAAAGGGAGATACTCAAGATAGTAATACCAGGATCGACTATGAGAATGTGAGAGATGAAGTGGTAAAATTCTTTCTTTCCTCGAATGCTGTAGACTCATTAAAAGAAGAAGTAATGCATTTCAAACAGAACAAACAAAAGCAACAGCAACAGCAACAGCAACATCCACATCAACAACAAATTCAACAGCATCACCGTCATGGTCATGGTCAGCAGACCCTTCAGCATAAGCAACAGCATCATCAATTACAAGATCACCATCGACAACCTCAGCTAGAACAAGTTGAATCGATATCAAATTCGGATGAACTGCCGATTGATAGTGCTGCGGGTATTACTTCAAGCTTACCGACACCTCCAACAGGTAATAACTTTTCAATTGTTAATAGTGGATTAGGAATGCCTCCAAGGATTGATGCTGATGGGTTACAAGGTAAATATTTGAACTTTGCTAAGACTTTTGTTTCATCTCATCCAAAGATTGCCCAAGAATATGTGAATAGAATGATGATGTATCCAGATATGAGGGCATTAACGGATGATCTGATGAATAACAACGGTCAAGGGTTTATTCAGGCTGTTGAAGGGTTTGTTTTAGAGCAGCAGCAACAACAGCAGAATGACCATCGCCATTACCACCATCAGCAACAACAACAACAACATCATCATCATCATCAACTGCAGCAACAACAGCAGCAGCAGCAACAACTGAATATCCCACAACTGCAATCTTTGAATGGGCACAATTCGGTAGATTTGTCTAGATATCAACATTTAGGTGATGCCAAAGAATTTACCACGATGCTGCATAATGGTAAACCATTGACAGAAGACGAATACGCTAATCTTCAACGTCATATCGCAGAACGAATGACGAATTCTTATGATACTCAGAGAAAGGAATTTAAAGAAGTGTCGCAATTGGAAAGAGAACTATTTATTCGATTTATGTTTGGTGAAGATGGGAAAAAATTTGGCGATCTGATTGTGGAGTCGTTTAAGGAGAAATTCAACGATGACCATGGGACTGCTGCTATTGGTGCCTCTTTAGCGGCGGCCGCTGCTGCCACTTCTGCATCAATGAAGATCCCTGGTAATGATGACACGGATGCCGATTATGATTATGATGACGAAGATGAAAATGATGATGCAGTAGATAGTGGAGAATATGATGAAAGGTTTGATGATTATTCTGATTATGATCAAGATGAGGATGAGGAATTTGATGATGAGGAAGGATATGGAGCAAAGTCGGAGATTGATGATGAAAATGATCACGAATTAGCGTCTGAATACGATGATGAACATAACAGTTGTCTCCATGACCATCATAACCGTGGTCATGCGGATGTTGAACGTCCTCACCACCATCACCATCACCACGGTCATCAGTGTGGACATGAGAATTACGATGAAGAATTGGAGGAAGAAGAGGAAGAAGAGGAGGAAGAAGAGGAAGAGGAAGAATATGATAGTGGATTGGATGAAAATGATCGGCTGGAAGAAGGTAGAAAACTGATACAAATCGCTATTACAAAGCTTTTGCAAGGACGAATAATGGAATCCTACCACGAGAAGCAAGCTGAAAATAATAGGTTAAAACTTTTACAAGAATTGGAGGCAGAAGAACAGAAGAAGAGGGCTAAAGAGGAGAAAAAGCAGAAGAAGAGAGAAAAGGAAAAGGAGAAGAAACGTCATTTGCAGCTAGCCAAGGAAGAAGAAGCAAGAAGAAAAGTAGAAGAAGCTGAAGCAGTCAAGAGAGAAGCTGAAGAAAGAGAAAAACAAAGGAGAGAAGCGCAAAGGAAGAAGGTAGAGGAAGCTAAACGTAAGAAAGATGAGGAAAGAAAGAAGAAATTAGAGGAGCAACGTAGACGTGAAGAAGAGCAGGAGCGTCAAAGAAAGTTGAAAGAAGAGCAGAAACGCAAGAAAGATGAGGAGAAACGATTGAAGGAGGAAGAAAGAAAGCATAAAGAGGATGAAAAACGTAAAAAGGAGGAGCAAAAGAGAAAAGAACAAGAGTTTAAACGTATGGAGGAAGAAAGAAAAGAACAAGAAGTTAGACAAGCCGCCGAGCAGGAGGAAAAAATTAAACTAGCAAATGAAGAAAAAGAACAAGAATTTGCTAGGAAGCTCTCTGCAGATGAAACTCGTGTCAATGGTGGCAGTAATGTACATTCTGAAATTACTTCCAGCTTTCCTCAAACGGGTACGTCAAATATATTTCCCGAAAACATTTATGGTGGTGTCCAGCAATCATCCCAACCAACTGTACCCATGAATAAAAATGTTGATGACGAAATCTTCGGATTAGTAAATTCCGCTGCCACCCCTTTGAATGCAACTCATTCTTCGATGGCCGATGTGCAAAAGCTATTACAAGTTGGTAACGGTCTTTCTGGACAAGAAATTCCAAGCAAGCAAGTACTTACACCAACAACTTCTTCAATTTTTGAAAGCTCTAATGCTTTACCCTCGTTTGATCCCTTACCCAGTATTACAAACCAGTTGGGGGCAGATCAAGGTTCTGGAGCTGCTGGATTGGGTAGTCAATCGTACGATTTCAATTCCTGGAATGGCTTCTTAGGGGCTAACCTAGCTAGAGATTCGCCTGTTAATTTACAGGGACCTCTTCAAAATCATCCACCTCACCAGCAGCCTCAGGAACCTCAACAGAATGTACAACCACAGAATCAACAACAACAACAACAACCATCTCAACAGCCTCAACAGCAACCTTCTATGCTTCCCCCCTTTGGCTTAGGTAATGCAGTAGCCTCCAATGATAAGACATTCGAAGAAGAGATGAACAGTCTCACTGATATGTTGACTTCTGCTGGTTTAGGAGATCATACATCAGGTACACCCAATTCTTTTGGTCAAACACCATTATGGACTGGCAATGGTCAAAGTTCGATGGCTATGACGGGAAATAATCCGGCAACACCGGCAGCTGCTAACCCATTGGGTGATGCTACTACTGCTGGTACTGCAGGCCCTCGTACCTCTATATGGGAAACGCCTTCAATGCCAAGAAACGATTTAGGGGTTTTAGGTAATGGTGTGGGTCCTTCTGCACCTTCAAATTTTGCCACCTCTAGCATATGGAGTAATAATGGTCCCTCTAGCATGTCATTTTTCGATAGGCCCAATGCCGCCTCTAGCGCCGTTGGCACTTCGACAAATGGTAACCACATAAGAAACAGTCACGATGTTAATCCCGTTGCCGCTGCTACTGGCCCTCCTGCTCCTCCTCCACCTGCACCTACTAATACCAATTTTGTTATAGACAATATCTATAACACCTATTCTACCTTTGTTGCAGCACAAGATCCTAGTTTGAACGAACGTTACGTCTCAACTACTTTATTGCATCAAAATAGTCTTTGTCGTAGCATGGATTATCCTACGTTTATCACTTACCTTTTCAGTATGCGTACTAGTCATGGTTGTGAATTTTTAACCAATGAAACCGGTACTATTACCCATGTTCAAATGATTTTAGGATTACAACAAGGCTCACCGCACAATCCACAACAATTTACCAATTCCTTGCAAAATAAAATCTATCCAACCGCTCCAGATGCGACCCCCCTCATGGGAACTCCATTGGCTCAAACGGAAAATTTACCACCGAACCATAATCTCAATTCAGGCATTAATCCAGGTCCTCAGTTGTATAATATCAGACAGCGGGTAAACCCATCGCTAGTGAGTAATATATGGAGCTAGGTAAGTTATTTCTAGCGTCGAATTTGAGGCAAAAGGATACCATTATACACATCCATATCCATATCCATCTACATATCCATATATAATAATTATGTATTTCATTTTCATTTTTTCGTTTTTTATTTTATTTGTTGTTTCGTAATGCCGTCGGAAAGCTCATAGCCAGTATCCGCCGTCAGCTCAGCATTGTTATCGTAGCTGTACTAGCGGACTTAGTGATCATTGGAGCGGTGATTATTTTTCAAATGTTGGTCTAGTTATTTTCTCTGTTTCGTTTGTTGTTTTTATTTTTTTTGTTTTTGACACAATTTGCTGTTGGTACCTGGTTTCGCAAGTCTAAAAATAAAGTGCCAAGAGGAATTCTAAACTATACAAGGAAGTAAACAACAAATCTGAATTAAGCTGTTAATAGTGGAATCCTCCATCCTTTTTATAATACTACGTTGGGCGTGGGTTGCCGTCTGTTTCGTTGGGAAAATTGATGGTGTTCTGAGTAATTGTAAAGATATAAATTTGAGTGACAGATCGAGTCATGTCAGAACAAGCAGTCAGGAGGAAACTGGTAATTATTGGTGATGGTGCGTGTGGTAAAACATCCTTACTTTATGTTTTTGCCCTAGGTCAATTCCCACAAGAATATCATCCAACCGTCTTTGAAAATTATGTTACCGATTGTAGAGTTGATGGGATTAAGGTTACTTTAACGCTTTGGGATACTGCTGGCCAGGAAGAGTATGAAAGATTACGCCCATTTTCTTATGCAAATGCCGACATTCTACTTATGGGATTCGCCGTTGATGATCCCGAATCACTTTTGAATAGTAAAACAAAATGGGCAGAAGAGGCACTACGATTTTGTCCAGATGCTCCAATAATTTTAGTTGGATTGAAAAAAGATTTAAGACAAATTAAAGGTTCATTACAAAACGAATTGGTTAGCATAGATGAAGCTCAACAAGTAGCTAGACACATTGGTGCAAAAAAGTACTTGGAATGTAGCGCATTGACTGGTGATGGTGTTGATGACGTTTTTGAAATAGCTACAAGGACAAGTCTTTTAGTCAATAAAGAACCAGGACAAAATTGTTGTTTGATATCTTGAAGAGATACATAGATGGTATAACTTTATGATTAATTTATTTGAAAAGTTCAATGGTTGTAGAACGCATTGTGGGGGTGGAGCCAGGTACAATGGTTAGTCCCAGCGAGAATCGAACTCAAGATCTGGAAAAGAAACATATGTTCAATACGGGTAGATCTGTCACGTGTTTGTGTGTTCTCATCTGTATCTCTTTCGCTTCTCATTTGTTTCCGTTTGGTAAAGAAAATGCGAGAAGTTTTCATTATCTGTCTCAGATAATGAATCATGTTCTACGTGATTGGTAGATGGAAATCGACAAAAAAGAAGCGACCTCGGTGAGGATCGAACTCACGCTCTTGCGATTAACAGTCGCACGCCTTAACCAGCTTGGCCACGAAGTCTCTTAATTGTTGTTTTTTAGTAAAAAGAGTTGCTTACAAGTATCAGGGTTTTAATCAGCTGACTACTGTCTAATATTCTTAGGATCAAAAGTTACTAGCTTACTACATAAAGATGCTGGTTTACAATTCTCTTCGATGAGCGCCACTTTTTGTATATTGTAAAGTCTTATCTCTTACATGCACGTGATTGTTTACCATTTTGTTATAATCGCGTATTACACGTAGATGTATCATATCGAAATTTTAATGCATTAACACCAACTACTCATCGCATTCAAGAACCTTGAGGAACAACTTCAAAGGATTCTGCCAGTTCAGGTAGGACCATCATGACTGTGGATAATAAATCTGCCTCTGAGAGGTATCAGAAGATCACTCAGTTAGAGCATATTCTAAAGAGACCTGATACCTATATTGGATCGGTGGAAGTACAAGAATCACATCAATGGATCTATGATGAGGAAAGTGATTCTATGGTAGAGAAGGAAGTTAGTATCGTGCCTGGTCTTTTCAAAATTTTTGACGAAATTTTAGTTAATGCTGCTGATAATAAAGTGCGTGATCCATCAATGAAAAAAATTGAAGTTAATATTGATTCTGAAGCTAATTCGATAGATGTTAAAAATGATGGTAAAGGTATACCCATTGAAATTCATAATAAAGAAAACATTTATATTCCCGAATTAATTTTTGGTCATCTTTTAACTTCTTCTAATTATGATGATGATGAAAAGAAAGTTACTGGTGGTAGAAACGGGTTTGGTGCTAAACTTTGTAATATATTTTCTGTGGAATTTATTGTAGAAACAGCTGATCCTGGAAGTGGTAATAAATACGTTCAGAGATGGGAAAATAATATGGGGGTCTGTCATCCTCCCAAGATAACGTCTTATAAAAAAGGTCCCTCATATACCAAGATTAGTTTTAAACCTGATCTGAAAAGGTTCAATATGGAAACCCTAGATAATGATACCTTGGGTGTTATGCGCCGTCGTGTGTATGATGTTAACGGTTCCGTTCGTGATATCAACGTTTATTTGAATGGTAAATCGCTGAAGATTAAAACTTTCAAGAACTACGTGGAACTTTATACTAAATCTTTAGAGAGGAAACGAATTGCTGAAGGATTGGCTCCTGAAGGCAGTGATGGTAAAAGTCCGCCAATTCTTTATGAAAGGGTTAATGATTGCTGGGAAATTGCACTGGCAACCTCAGATATGTCATTTCAACAGATTTCTTTTGTCAATTCCATTGCAACGACTACAGGTGGTACACACGTCAACTATATAAGTGATCAAATTGTAAGGAAAATTACAGAAATGTTAAGGAAGCAAAAAAAAACTGTCAAGGCTCACCAGGTAAAGAACTTGATGTTTTTGTTCATTAACTGTTTGGTTGAAAATCCGGCATTCTCGTCACAAACCAAGGAACAATTAACCACCAGAGTCAAAGATTTTGGATCTCAATGTGAAATAAGTCCTGAGTTTATCAAAAAGATAATGAAGTCTGGATTAGAGGCTAAGATTCTGGACTTAGCTACAGAAAATGCACATGCCACTTTGAAAAAGTCAGATGGTACACGTAAAAATAGAATTACTGATTACCCTAAGCTAGAAGATGCTAATAAGGCAGGTACTAGAGAAGGTCATAAGTGTACGTTGGTTTTAACAGAAGGTGACTCTGCCTTGTCTTTGGCAGTAGCAGGTTTAGCTGTGGTTGGTAGAGATTATTACGGTTGTTATCCTCTGCGCGGTAAAATGCTTAATGTCAGAGAGGCTACTGTGGACCAAATCCAAAAGAATGCCGAAATTCAAGCAATTAAAAAGATTATGGGGTTACAGCATCGGAAAAGATATGAGGATACTAAAACGTTGAGATATGGTCATTTAATGATTATGACTGATCAAGATCATGATGGATCTCATATTAAAGGTTTGATTATAAATTTCCTCGACAGCTCATTTCCTGGTCTTCTTAACATCCCGGGGTTTTTGGTGGAATTCATTACTCCAATTGTTAAAGTGACAATCACAAAGCCAAGACGTGAAGTTATCTCTTTCTACAACATGCCTGATTATGAGAAATGGAGAGATGAAGAATCTCATAGATATAAATGGAAACAAAAGTATTACAAGGGTTTGGGTACTTCGTCAGGCCAAGAAGCTCGTCAATACTTCTCTGATCTAGATAGACATTTGAAAAGATTTCACGCATTACAAGAAGGTGAACAAGATTTGATCGATCTTGCGTTTTCCAAGAAAAAGGCAGATGATCGTAAGGAATGGTTAAGGCAATATGAACCGGGGACAGTGCTAGATCCTAGGCTGACAGAAATTCCTATTAGTGATTTTATCAACAAAGAATTGATTCTTTTTTCTCTAGCAGATAACATTAGGTCTATACCCAACGTTCTGGATGGCTTTAAACCTGGTCAGAGGAAAGTTATTTATGGGTCTTTCAAAAGAAATATCACATCAGAAATTAAAATCTCAACACTGGCGAACTATGTCGCAGAACAGACCGATTATCATCATGGACCTGATTCGCTAGCGCAAACTATCATTGGTCTGGCACAAAGTTTTGTGGGCTCTAATAACATTTATGTGCTAAATCCGATTGGTTCCTTTGGTACTAGGGCTACAGGTGGTAAAGACGCCGCCGCTCCAAGATATATCAGCACGGAATTAACAAAGATTACCAGAAAGATATTCCATCCCTTCGATGACCCATTGTACAATTACCTACAAGAAGATGAAAATACGGTAGAGCCTGAATGGTATCTTCCAATTTTACCCATGTTATTGATTAACGGTGGTGAGGGTATAGGTACAGGTTGGAGCACTAATATACCACCCTTTAATCCTCTTGACATTGTTAGAAATTTGCGTCATTTGATGAATGGTGAGGAATTGGAAGAGATGCATCCTTGGTTCAGAGGTTGGACTGGTACGATCGAAAAGATTGGTCCTCAGCGTTACAGAGTTTATGGTAGAATTGAGCAGACAGGACCATGTGCTCTTGAAATCACAGAATTGCCTGCTAGGATGTGGACTTCAACTTTGAAAGAGCACCTGTTATTGGGTCTTGGTGGTAACGACAAGATGAAACCTTGGATTAAGGATTTGGAAGAACAACACGGTAACGGTATTAGATTCGTAGTAAGACTTACTCAAGAAGAAATGGATAAGACACGAGTAATGGGTTTTTATGAGAGGTTCAAGTTGATCTCTACAATTAGTCTGAACAATATGGTGGCATTTGATCCTCATGGTAAGATTAAGAAGTATGAAAATGTGTCTGAAATTTTAACAGAATTCTATTATGTCAGATTGGAATATTATCAAAAGAGAAAGGATTACATGAGTGAAAGATTACAGTGGGAAGTGGAAAAGTTGTCTTTTCAAATTAAATTCATTAAATTGATTATAGAAGGTGAAATGTCAATCACTAACAGACCTCGCAAGCAGATCATTGCGGATTTGGAGGAGAAAGGTTTCCCTAGATTTAACAAAGAAGGTAAACCATCTTACATGAAGATTAGTGAGAAAGATACGGAAGAGGAAGAGGGAGAAAAAGGAGAAGATGAAGAAGAAGTTGAAGGTGTGATTAATGGTCCGGAGGAAGTGTACGGGTCCTTTGAGTATTTGTTAGGTATGAAGATTTGGGCATTGACCAGAGAAAGGTATGAGAAATTACTCAAGCAAAAGCAAGATAGACAGGTGGAATTAGAAACTTTACTTCAATACTCTGCAAAAGATCTGTGGTCTATGGACTTGGACGAGTTTGTTACTGCTTACGATAAATTCATGGCTGAAGATGAGGAAGCACGTAACGGTGAGATCCCGGGAGCCGCCACCAAAGGCAAGGGGAAAAGGAAGAGAAAGGCTGATCAAGATGACAATGAATACAATCCAGGTAGTAAGAAGGCCAAGACTACAAAGAAGACACCAAAAAAAGTGAAAGAAGAGGAAACTGAGAATTTTGAAAGGTTCTTGCTTGAACCTAAGGCTATAGCTGCTCCTAAAACGAAACGTCCCTCGAAGGTTAAAAGCGAATCAGAAGCACCTCTGCCGCCAAGTTCTGAGGAGTCTGACTCCAAAAAATCCAACTCACCTCCCGCAACCGTCAAGACAGAACCTAAGGAAGAAGAACCAGAAGGAATCAGTGCTTTTTCCAGTAAATTTAAGAAACTATCTGCTGCATTTGATTCACCTAATGATGCCAAACCAAATGGTAGAGCCAAATCTCCAAGCGTCATCAAGACTGAAGATAATGATGATAAAAAACCTGAGCCTAAGTCAACAGTAAAATCCACTGCTGCTAGGACTAAGCGTAAGTCTCCGCCAGCGAAACAAGAGTCGGAATCCTCTGCCAGTGATGTAGATGAAGATGATGAACCAGTTGCAGTACCTCAGAGATCCATGAGGAATAGGCCTTCGAGAGCCGCCGCTGCCTCTAAGAAGTCGTACCAGGAAGTCATTGATCTTTCAGATGACAGCTTTGACGATAACGAAGAGCAGGCCCCGGAGGAAAATGCTGATGGTGATGAAGTTGAAGATGATGGCGCCAGTGAAGAGGATCAATCATATAACGAAGATGATGATGACGAGTAGATAAATGATTAATTGATTTGATAGGCGTTTGTCACATGATGTTTACCTACCATTGTTTTTCTTGCTATTCTTCTACAAGGCTGTAGGACCAAACAAATGAAAAATAAAGAACGAACGCGAAGTCCCCTGCTATGCATTATCAACTCTTCTAATAAGAAATACAAAGAAGTGATTAGCTTTAAAGCTGTTTTGTCAGAGGGATCTCGCGTTTCTATTAGTTAGATATTTAATTTAGTTTTCTCAAGAAGAAAAGAGCTTTTCTGGCGGATTAAAATTGATTCTTTTCCCGCTGCTTTGTATAACCAAAACAAGGTTTATTTGCAAGTTGTATTGAGCTATAGGACAACGTGGATCATATGGCTACTACTGCAGAAAGTAAAGCAGTTAACGGCAAGCCCCAGCAGCAGAAGCAATCCTCTGGTAAGCCAGAGGATCAATTCACTCCTGAGGGTTTGCAAAACGATTCTGAAGGAAAATCTAGTAAGACCATCTCCGAGGATAGAGCAAAGGAGAATGTTACCAATGATGAAGTGGTAAGAGAGCCCAAAGAGGCTTCCTACGTTGGTTGGAAACAAATTGGGGGCTGGCAAGAAAGTGATACTTTGACCGCTGAGGATGAAATGATTGATTTAAATAAAGAAACCTTTTTGGACAATGTTTTGCCTGATGTAGCCTACGGGGATTGGTTCCATTCATTGGGTATATTGTTTTTGGCAGCATTTTTGTCCTTCTTTATTGGTTGGTTGGGATTCTCCTTAGCATCTGTATTCTTTGTTGCCCTAGGTTCATCGTTTTATTACAGAACTTCTGTTAAGAAGTCCAGATCTCTCATTAGAGATAAAGTGCAAAGAGAGCTCACTGTGCAAAAGATTGAAGATGACTACGAGTCTATGGAATGGATGAACAATTTCTTGGACAAGTATTGGCCTCGTTTGGAACCAGGTATATCTCAAATGGTTGTCCAAAACGTTAACCCAATTTTAGCTTCTAACCCATCAATTCCATCCTTCATTAGTGCTTTATGGATTGATCAATTTACACTGGGTGTGAAACCACCTAGAATTGAACATGTTAAGACTTACCAAAACACTGATTCTGATATTGTGGTTATGGATTGGGATGTGGCTTTTACACCTCATGACTTGTCTGATATGAATGCTAAACAGGTTAGGAACTATGTGAATCAAAAATTGGTTATTAAGTTGGTTGCTTTTGGTATAAGAATTCCTTTCTATGTCTCTAGTACTTCATTCCATGTCAAGACCAGAATTAGATTTAAATTGATGACGCCTTTCCCACATGTGGACACCATTAACATCCAGTTGCTAGAAATACCTGATATTGATTTCATTGCACGTCCCTTTGGTGATTTTATCTTTAATAGTGAAATTATGAACATTCCCTTGTTATGGCCCGCTGTGAAAAAATTGATCCAAATCTATGTTGGTCCTCTGTTACTGCCACCATTTTCATTTCAACTTAACGTTCCACAATTGCTTTCTGGTGCCACAGGTGCCATTGGTGTTCTCAAGATTGTCATCAAGAATGCTAAGGATATCAAGAAGGGTGATAGTTTCATTAACCAATCTTTTAACCCTTACGTCAACTTTGAGCTATCTGGTACTAGTGTCGCTAGAACTAAGGCTTGCAAAGATACTTTGGATCCTGTCTGGAACGAGGTCAAATATGTGCTATTGAGTTCATTTACAGAGCCATTGGCTATTACAGCAATGAACGAACGTGAAAAATTGAAAGACAAGGCTGTGGGTAGAGCAGAGTACAACTTGAGTTCCCTGCAATATCAAAACCACCAGAGAGACTTGTCTTGCAATTTCTTGAGAAATTTCAAGCCTGCTGGTTCCTTTAACTTTGATTTGAGCTTCTTCCCTGTCGTTGGCTCCAAGAAAATGCCTGATGGTACAGTTGAAGAGCCACCAGAGTATAATACAGGTGTTGCTAAGATTACCATTGAAGAGATTGAGGGTCTTGGTGAACCTCATGAAAACGTTAGTGCGTATGTGGAATTGTATTTTAACTCGAAGTTGATTTTCACGACGCCGCAAGGTTCGGGAAAACAAGTCATTCAATGGAATCAAGAACACGAAAACGTCATCACAGACCGTCGTAAGTCAAGGTATAAGATGGTGGTCAAGAATCCTAAGGGTGAAACCCTGGCCACTGTGATTCAATCTTTGAATGACATGATCGACAGGACACATATTGGTAAGAAACAGTTACCTACGGCCGATGGTAAGGCTCAGATTAAAGTTGGCGCAATTTGGAAACCAGTGGGTCTTGACATTGGTTCCAGTGCTGTTGCTTATACACCACCTATTGGTGTAATCAGAGTTTTCTTGAACAAGGCAGAAGATTTGAAGAACTTGGAAAAGGTTGGTAAGATTGACCCTTACGCTAGAGTTTTGTTGAATGAAAGCTTTAAGGAGAGAACTAATGAAATTCCAAACACTTTGAATCCTATTTGGAACCAATCTATATATGTGGCTGTTACCTCCCCTAATCAAAAGTTATCTATTGAAGTTATGGATGTGGAAACTGTGGGTTCAGATCGTTCTGTGGGTAAATTTGATGTTAAAATCGACGATATGTTCCATAAGGGAGAAGATGACCGTTATGTTGAACATGTTGATGATAATCCAAGAACTGGTCGTTTAGTGACAAAGAAAGGTATGAAAGGTGCTGTTACCTATTACATGGCCTTTTACCCATGTTTACCAATCTTGACCCTTGATGAAATGCAAGAAATCGATGAAAGTCGTCAAAAGGGTGAAGATCTACAGAAACGCCAGGAAGAAATGAAGGATAAGACTATTACTGAAGAAGAACAAAATAAAATGGACGAGGAGTTTGCCCAGATCAGCGATATTAAGACAGTGTATTCTAACAAGATGAAATTGGAGTTGGAAGAATTGTTACAATACAATTCAGGTGTCTTTTCCGTCACCGTTCTTGATGGTGAGTTGTCTCAAATTGGTGCGTTCGTGCAAACTTTCTTCGATTCTAGTGGACATGCAAGATTGGTGAGTCCAAAGATTCCTACAAGGACTGTGCAGACCGGTTGGACCGGTGATGTTATGGTTAAGGAACTAGAATATTCTATTACCACGTTTAGAGTCGTAAAGAATAAGGACAATAACAAGGCACAACCATGTATCTGTGAAGTTACTATTCCAACCATTGAATTGGTGAAAAACTGTTATTACAAGCCATCTATTTTGACTTTATCAGGTGAAGGTAGTGCCAAATTGATGTTACAAGTTTCTTGGTTCCCAGTTGCAGTCTCTAGATTACCACAAGCAGATTTGATTACCAACAGTGGTGACTTGACAGTTACCGCAAAGGCTGCTGAGAATTTGATATCAGCAGATAGAAACGGTCTATCTGATCCATTCTTAAAATTCTTCCTCAACGATGACAAGAGTCCAATCTTTAAAACCAAACGTATTAATAAGACTTTGAATCCTACATGGGATGAGACAGCAACTTTTGAAATTCATAACCGTGTCAATGACTACTTGCGTATTGCTGTTATGGATTGGGATGCAGGTAATGCTGATGATTTGATAGGTAGAGCAGTGGTTTCATTGTCTAAGATTGATCCTGAAAACCCTGCCGATTTGGATCTACCTATTGTTAGTGAAGATGGTGGTGATGGTGGTATATTGCACTTATCTTTCAAATTTGCTCCCCGTTATACCAATACCGTTCATAGACCTGAAAAGAAAGTGGGTGATCTTGCTACTAAAGGGATTGGTGGTGGATTTAAAGTCGGTGCGAGTGTCGTCAACGGAGGATTTGGCACCATTGGTAAACTTGGTAAAACTATGTTTGGCGGTAAAAAGAATCACTATGTGGCACAAGGTGTTTATAATGCTGTGCTATGATGATTTGTTAGGTAGAGCAGTGGCTCCATTATCTAAGATTGATCCTGGAATCCCAACCGATTTACCTATTGTTGGTGAAGATGGTGGTATTTCCTACTTTCCTTTTAAATTTGTCCCCCGATATACTAATACCGTTCGTAAACCTGGAAAAAAAGTGAGTGATCTCGCTTCTAAAGGTACTGGTGGTGGATTTAAAGTCGATGCAAGTGTCTCGTCAACGGTGGATTTGGCACTATTGGTAAAATTGGCAAAGCCATGTTTGGTGATAAAATGAACCAATATGTGACCTGAGGTTTTTTTAATGCTGTGCCTGAGGTCAAATTTTTGATACCAAGACTTTTCATAATTTCTTCTATTCTTTCCTTTTTAGCTTTTTTTTTACATTGTGTTTAGAATACGGACTTTAAGTATGCCATCGTTATTTCTAATAAATCCAACTTCAGGTTCTTACGAAGTTTGAGCAAGTGATATACAAAGAGATCAATGCAAAGGCATGAAAGTGGCAACACTGAATCTAATGTAGTACATCCAGCTGAATTGATTGTTTACTCCCTACTATCAAACGATTTAGATGGAATATATCAATCGATTAATGATTTGAGAGAATCACAAGCACTCCTTATTCTTATGCTAAGGAAAATTAAGAATTCACTTAAGGAAGAGACACAGTTGCTCTACGATAAAAGTAATTGGAAAGATGATAATGAAAGGTTGGATAGTTTGAGAAAACGCGTAGATTCCTTGAAATCAAGGTTTCAAAGCCTTAAATTGAGAAGTGATAAACTTGAACAAAGGGAATAAACAAAGATGTTATTTCTATTTCTCTAAATGTGCGTGTAGATGGATGTATACATTCTATTTAAACAGGGAAGAAACTTTAGTCAATGGGTATGGGTAGCCTGGTTGTTTAATTTCATAGATTGATGTCAATCCTGCGAAGAATGCGTAGACCATGATGGCAAAAACGACACTAGATCCAACTTCCACGATGGTAGACTTACTAGTACCCTTGTAATAACTCTTCAATTTAGGAACGGCCAACACCAGTCCAACAACAGCTGCTGCCAACCCACTGTAAATTACACCAGTAATTTGGGTTTCAATTCTAAATTGAGACGAAGACTGGTTTGGTAGGAAATACACCAAATCACCATTTTCACCGACACCTGCCAATTGAGAACCTCTAATCAAATTAAACATGTACCCACCAAGCATCAAAATGGTAAAGAAAGTCCATACAAGGGCCCAAAGTGGTCTCATCGATAAAATTTTTGTGGTTAATTCGTAATGTCTCTTGAACATGTAAGATATACAGAACGTAGTGAATGCAACGATGGAAATTAATGACCAGTTCATTGGTTGATAAATGTTGAAATCAGGAATATTGGTACTTTTCTTGATATCACTCACCAATCCTAGAACACGTTCCATGCCGCCACCACTCATTAGCTCTATAGTTTCGTACTCACGAATATTACCACCTGGTCCAAATAAGAAGAATTTAGGAACATGTTCCAAACCATAAAATGAGAAGGTTTCAGGAATCTTAGAATCCTTTAGATCTGAAATGGCAAAAAATAAGGAAGCTTCTTCTTCACCAGCCGTGGAAACACCTTCAGGATGATCCTTGAACCAAGATTTAGCCAATAGTTTATACTCATCTGCAGCTTCGATACAAGTTGCACATCCAATTTGCGGAGACGATGATGTTAGAAACACCATTATCCATGCATTACGTCCAGTACCCAAAATCCTCTGATAGTTACCGTCAGTCAACTCTATGATATTATCGCTACTCTTACGAGACCTCTGGAGTAAGTTGTCATTCGTAATAGCCATGCACAGTCCAGCTACCAAGGACCATAAACTGAGTAAAACTTGATATTGCATCTTAATTGCAGCTGTCAATGTATTCCTGTATCCGAACTTTTAGAATTTATTCGTCGAGAACTTCACCAGCCAAACCAATTACTCTCTTAAAGACCAATTGACACCTCCAGACCCAATTTCAGACACTATAGACTTCTAATCTTGCCTATATTGCCTTGTAAACAGTTGTCAACTTTATCAATTACTTCTTTAACTGGGATTCCGTTGATGTTCTCGTTGCTCGTATCGCATGATAAAGTGGCGAGCCCATTTGAATAAAAGAAGAACGAAATTTGAACTCGAAGAAACAAACATTTCAAGGGTTAAAGAGCAGGAAAGTACAGTAGAGTTAGAGAAGGATCTAATTGAAGTGGTGGTCGTTGTGAATTGCTAGTTATTGAGCAGTTAAGAGTATTTTATTTTCTCCTTTTTATTTTTCCCTTTTTTTTTCCGCCCTTTATCCCATTTCTTCATCATTTTAAAGAATTAAAATGCCCATCAAGTCATTAGAATCTTACCTTTTCGAAAGGGGATTAGTTGGATCTTACCCTATTGAAGCTCTCAAGAATGCAACATTGGGGATTGATGTGAATCATTATATTTCTAGACTGTTAACAAGTAAACGGGAGCAGTATTTAGATGCAATTGGAGGTTTCCCAGCCAGTTTAAAGATGTATTTGGAAAGCGATCTAAAGGTTTTCAAAGAGTGCAACATTACACCAGTGTTTGTCTTCAATGGGAGTTTGGTTAGAGATCAATTAGAGGATTCTGGATATTTGAGTGGATATGCCGCAGAAGCTTCTAATCATGGAGCCGCTGCCGCTGCGGGATTGCATCCTGCAAGTCCGGGTATACGAGCCAACAAGGAATCAATTTACAGTCAAAGACATAGAGGGTGGACTCAATGGAGTAATTTGGTTACCAGTCATCAGGGAACTTATATCGACCAACCTGTGCCACCTCAAGAACCATTTCGTTACAATACGACAATTGAGACTAAAAGGTTTCAGTCGGACTTGATCGCATATTTCATTGATCACGAAATCATATACCAGGTTGCACCATTTGCTTCTTGGTCACAATTGTCTTATCTTTTGCAGAGTGGTTATATCGATGCCATTTACGGCCCTACGGATTGTCTCATGTTGAGTAACGTTGATAAATTTATCCTGGGCATGGAATTCCCCAACAGAGAGTTTAGATTTATTGAAAGATTAAGAGTGCTCAAAGAATTCAATTGTACCTATGATGAATTCGTAGACATTGCCATGGGTGTTGGTAACGATTTACAACCAACGACTTTACCACCTTTACAAATTTATCCAGTGCCACAGTTGTTTGAAATCGCCCTTGAAATGGTAATTGCAACGGGAACTAATTTCTATGCCTACCAATTTTCAAATCCTGTTAAAAGTGAAAGTGCTGAATTTATCACTAAATATCAAAAGGGTGTTTCGGCATTGAGATATATGCCAGTGTTGAAAGATAACGGTAGAGTTGACTTTTATGAAGAAGGTGCTGAAGTTAATGAACATTCTCATGCACGTTTGAGAAGTGAATCCTCCTCTAATGAAACACCTCAAGAGTCTAGTGACTATAATAATGCCAATAACATCAATAACAACAATACCAACGCGAACAGTAAAGCTGTACCATCATCATCTACCCCCAAACCCGTTCCAACTGATGTGCATGATTTTATTGCTCAAAAATTACCATCGGAATACTACTTTTATAGATCATTGGGGCTAGCAAACGGTAGATTGTTTGATGCGATTACCACTGGTGTTTATCCAATAGAGCCACCTCTAGATGGTGGATTTACCGACTCTTATAGAAGTTTGGTTAAAAAATCTGTGGAAGCTTTCAAAAATAAAGAAATCAATTTGCTCACACAACCAATTAATCGTTATTATCAGATAAAACCCATTAAACAAGTCAACTGGTTTGCCGCTGATGATGCAACAGTTTTGACTAATAGAGTTTCACCATCTATCTTTGACAGATTGAACCATTTAGTCGTGAAAACAGATCATTTAGATAGAGAATTTTCATTTGCAGAATTCATTAAACTTTTTAACGGTTCTAAGGATTTGTCTCAAGATTTCGTTTCACCAGAAGTAATCTTCCCCAATTCTGTACCATTAGAGAAGA
This sequence comes from Zygosaccharomyces rouxii, assembly GCF_000026365.1. Classification (NCBI taxonomy): domain Eukaryota; kingdom Fungi; phylum Ascomycota; class Saccharomycetes; order Saccharomycetales; family Saccharomycetaceae; genus Zygosaccharomyces; species Zygosaccharomyces rouxii. Next base: position 1,195,431 of record NC_012992.1, on the reverse strand, counting down.
AGCTGACATCTACTTTCGATTTGCTATCAACTAATCTTTTAAGATTTTTGTATCTTTTAGAATTTTTCGAGTACGATTTGGAATCCAAAATTCTAAAACCTACTAAATGGGGTGAGGCCTTTTTAAAACTAAATGAACTTCAGGTTGACCCTAACTATCAAGAGTCTATCTTCATCCTAATGATCTTCCTCAAATTGAACGTTTTAACGTTGTCTCAAGATACAGCACCACCTGCACTGTCTGCATTGTCTCAAGCCACTTTACGCTCTTACCCACAAGAATCTCTTCACATTTTACTATTGGCTCGTGTCTTGACCCTTTACCAGGTGGAACAGAAGTCCTCCAATTATCACGGTCCTATTGATAAGAAAACCTTAATCTTTAGAGACCATTTAGATTTTGTCAAAGAAAATTTGGATGATCTTTTTGAAGCTGTTACAATTTCATCTTTGACCTCAGGTGAGTTCGATAGATTAAGTTTAAACGATTATCAATGGCAACAAAAGATTGTGAGGAAATGTCCTTTCAAATTGAGTACCCCAAATACCATAATGGCTATGGTGTACGAGTTCTTCTTGCAAAAATATCTGCACAACGGTAATACCAAGAGTGATGCGATTTCATTAATTGCTTCTGAATTCCAAACTGTCAAATATACTCCAAGCCTTGAAGAACAATTTGGAAAAGCTCATAACTTTTTGAAACAAACCTCTAATGTCTTGAGCGAATTATCTTCCTTGGGACTCATTAAAAAGGAAGATGCCTTATCATTTGAACATGCTGTGCAATTCAGCGGTAAGGCACTTCTAGAGTAAAAACGCCTTAAAAGAAAATAAATTATGTAAGTAACGAGTGCGATTGACATTAAAAATTTCATCAACATGTGCATGGTATATTTTGCATTATTTTTTCGAAATTTGAATTTCCCTTTAACATTTTGTCGGTGAAGGCCATCTTTTGAGGTCTCGGGCAAGTCTTTACATCAGAAAGAGAGGATAAGACTACATAACAAGATAAAGATGGATTGAGTATCCTGTCCATACCCTCAATTTGCATTTTCTTTGTAATGTATTTAGCAAAACATAGTCATGAGCGTTGTAATGCTGGCGTTATAAACACAGATCAAGTTTAAGAACCATTGAGTATAGAAAAGTCTTAAAAAGCCGCCTGCTTGATACATCAAGAGGCCCTCAAAGCTTTGAGAGATGCTACCTGGTCAATACTTCAAAGTATTGTAAATTCAATATCCCTGGATGAAAGTCTAAAAATCTTGAGCCTAAGATTACACTCTCGGTAATCTACCATAGGATACTATAAAATTTCAGGAAATACTACATCGAAATAACATGCAATATGAGATATTTTCCCTTCTTTAGTACCCAGTAGAAATATAGCCGCCAACCAAATTCTAAATGTTGAAAGCTGTCAAATCCTGAGCACTTTGGCGGCTAAATTAAAGCTTATTATCATTCGAATATTCTTTTAATTATGTCGTTAAAAATGATTTATCCTACTATGTGGCAAATTTTTCCAAACTGGCGCTCAAAGCATTGAAAGAAAATACATAGTAATAAAGATGCACAAGATCATCTTTCACATCTATAAAGATTGGAAGACGGGTTTGTTGGCTGGTCCTAAGAATTGAAACATTTGCTAAGAAATGAGTATTCCAATTTTCCGTGACCAAGTGACAGAAGAAAGAGCTGAAAATGCTCGTATGTCAGCTTTTGTAGGGGCCATCGCAGTCGGTGATTTAGTAAAGAGTACATTGGGTCCAAAAGGTATGGATAAACTTTTACAAAGTGCATCTAGTGAGAATGCATTGGTTACCAACGATGGTGCAACAATTTTAAAAGCCATTCCATTAGATAATCCAGCTGCTAAAGTCTTAGTCAATATCAGTAAAGTGCAAGATGATGAAGTTGGTGATGGTACTACAAGTGTGACCGTCTTGAGTTCCCAATTGCTTAAGGAAGCAGAACAGTTAATCGATCAGTTCAAAATTCACCCACAGACGATTATAGAAGGTTACAGAGAGGCATCTAAATCCGCATTGAGAGCTTTGGAGAAAACAGCAGTGGACAACTCCCAAGATAGCGAAAAATTCCATGCGGATTTAACTCATATTGCCAAGACTACTTTATCTTCTAAGATTCTATCTCAGGATAAGGATTATTTTGCCAAACTGGCTACAGATGCTATTCTAAGATTAAAAGGATCGACCGATTTGGATCATATTCAAATTTTAAAGATTCCTGGTGGTAACTTATCGGATTCTTTCCTTGATGAAGGTTTCATCCTAGCTAAAAAATTCGGTAACAATCAACCAAAGAAAGTGACAAATGCCAAGATTCTCATTGCAAATACTTCGTTAGATACGGATAAGGTTAAAGTTTTCGGTGCTAAGTTCAAGGTTGACTCTACATCTAAATTAGCACAATTGGAAAAGGCAGAACGTGAAAAGATGAAGACCAAAATATCCAAGATTTCTAAATTTGGTATTAACACCTTCATCAATAGACAACTTATCTACGACTATCCAGAACAGTTATTCACAGATTTGGGTATCAATTCCATTGAGCATGCAGATTTTGAAGGTGTGGAAAGATTAGCTTTAGTTACCGGTGGTGAAGTGGTATCTACTTTTGATGATCCTAATAACTGTAAATTGGGTGAGTGTGAATCTATTGAAGAAGTTATAATCGGTGAAGAGTCCTTCTTAAAATTTAGCGGTTGTAAAGCTGGTGAAGCTTGTACCATTGTATTAAGAGGTGCCACTGATCAAGTAATAAACGAAGCTGAAAGATCTCTACACGATGCTCTTTCTGTCCTATCGCAAACTACAAAGGAAACCAGAACCGTTCTTGGTGGTGGTTGTGCAGAAATGATCATGTCTAAGGCAGTCGATACCACCGCACAAAATGAAGATGGTAAGAAATCTTTGGCGGTAGAAGCCTTTGCTCGTGCTCTAAGGCAATTACCAGGTATACTGGCAGACAATGCTGGGTTTGACAGTAGTGAACTAGTAGCAAAATTGAGATCCTCCATATACAACGGTATGTCAACATCTGGTCTAGATCTGAATAATGGTGTCATTGCAGATATGAGAGAATTGGGTGTAATAGAGAGTTTCAAATTGAAACAAGCTGTGGTTAGCTCTGCATCTGAAGCGGCCGAAGTTCTATTAAGAGTGGATAATATCATTCGCGCAAGACCAAGAACCGCCGACAGACAACGCATGTGAGAGGTGAACGACCCATTCATATAGTACAATATATATATATATGTGTTTAAAAATACACATATATGCAGAAGTTAAAAGGGAAGACGTATGTATATATATACCTGATGATGAATCTTCGAATAATTCCATCATATATACACGTTAGCGGGTGGACTGAATCTCCATTTTCAACTGTTGTAATTCCTGTTTTTTGTTGTCCAAATAAGATTCAAGGACCGTCATTTGTTCTTCAATACTGTCCAAGTCGTCTCTAACCGAGTTACTATTTACTGGACGTCCCACTCGCGACCTGCTATTTGCCTGTTGCATTCTATCCCTTTTATATTTTAACAATCCTTCTAATTGTTTCCTTACGACGGCAGGATTATTCTCAGCCGGTAGTCTTGAGGTTTCTGACTGAACACGACTCAATTCTGAATCTAACTGTGCCAATTCCGTTTGCAATGCAGATATCTCCTGATCCGATGATGCACCGCTGGATGCCGCCGTTGTTGAATTTCCTGTTGTATTACCGTTTGGCGACGACCTACTCTCTTGTCTTTTCGTATCAGATTTATAATCATTCAAATCATACGAAACTGATTCCTTATTACAGATATCTGCCATAGCGCGAGGCAGGTGATCAGGTATCTTAGCCCCCACGTCATTACATTGTCTCAAACAATGGATAAAATAAAACGCGGGATCCTTGTCTATGGAGGCTTTTTGCTTTGGATTAACTAAATTCCAAACTTTGTTCATATCACTTGACCCAATATTATAAAATTTCGACCTTATAACCGAGGATAGTGAGGGGAAAGTAACTGTGCCATCTGTCGATCTTTCAGAGGAATCCAATAATTTCTCGTAAACGGATAAATCCTCAGGTGCCATATACCAATCAACATCTGGCGGCTTTTCGGAAGGTAAATCTGCCGCCTCTCGCTGCTGACGTTGTCTTCTCTCTTTAATCATACTAACTTTGCTTCCCGGTACAAGCCAATCTGGTAATTCATCGGGAACGCTTGAAATGTTCTTATTAACCATATCAAAGATAAGTCTCATGCAAATGACAAATTCTTCAAAATCTAAGTCATCATCTTCATCAATATCAGCCAAAAACCATATTTTGTTTAGAACGGAAGAGTCCAATTTCGAATTGAAAAGAATAGGCAGGACCTGATCATGGTTGACCTTATTATTTTCAGGTTTCAAACCTGAAAAGATCTGCCAGTACTTCTTGATCTCAAACTGTTCTAACTTGGGCATTCTCTAATAACTTCTAATAAAGAGAACAAATATCGAACGGAGAAAAAAAGCACCACCACTACCACACCACTGCTCGTAAAATTAGTTCAACAGCCAAATACCTTCTCAACTCCAAACAAAGTCACTTTAAGGTATACCCTTAAACCTTCAACAGTTATTCACTTGTAGCTTCTTCCAATCCATTTTTGATGCCATGTTCAAAAGGGGCTTTCGTCAATGATGATATACCAAATCAGTAAAAGAAAAAAACCAATATTTTAATCCTAGACATGAACTAAACACTTCAGCGGCTAATGGACATCGAACATAATGTATAATACCAATCTGCCAAGAGGGACAAGAATAGTGGGATCATGAACCGTGTATGTGTTTTGCTGTATCTGCGAAAAGCTCGATTTTAAAGAGGACAAACTGGCGGCTAAATTGTCGGTGGCGAAAATAGAAACCCCATTGTTTCTATATTTTAACACAAGAGATATTCTTAGTGAGGCATGGATAGCGCCGGACAGCCATAGGTTCTCTATTACCCAGACTGGTTGTTTGTTTAACTACATTCTCGAGACTACGGTAAGAATTTCTGCCACATACCATGGTCAATTCAGATCTGCGGTTGTTTCCAGTGGAGAGAAAAGAAAAAGAAGAAGAAGAAAGAAGTTGAGGAGCCGGTACACGAATTGAGCAAGCTGTTCCCCCAATCGAGTTAGTTGAAGACGACTGTTGAACTCACTATTTGAGAATTCGTGGGCTCAGGTTAACCTGAAACCTATGATCACATGCCAAGACCATCGCGACGCGAATCCGTATCAATCGGGTTTCGCGATTTCGTGGTACGATCCTGCAGGAAAAAGAGAAAAGATGCCAAAATAATAGACGTTTGGGGCAATTTACAATAGCGATGGATCTATTTGAAGATTATGTTGCCGGTTTTAGTGAAATTCTCCAAGTGTCTCTAGTGTAGAAAAATCCACGATGCCAAAATTCTTACTATATCCCATCGAATGCATATGCTGTGGGAGTGAATCGAAAGCTCAAAATTGTGATGCTTCTATGTATGATGGAGTAGGAGGTTCCCAGTTCGTTTTCTTTCTCTTTTACCATTCATCTGCATTGTAAGCTAAAGTTGTTCCTTTCTTCTTCATACACACCAGTATTACAGTCCATTAGAATTAACCTAATCGCCCATCTAACCAATCTCAGTTGATAATCTATTAGCAGGATTAAGAACACATACATGCGGGATCTCCAGATACTGGTACTGCTCGTGGTTTTGAGCTTTGGGCCTCTGGTAGGCGTACGATGCCAGCCCATTGAAGGGTTCCCACTTGACGCGCAATGGCCACCTGTTGCGAGGGTTGATAAACCGTTTGAACTACAAATATCTAACGATACGTTCCAGTCAACTACGACAGGCGTTCAGATAAACTATGAAGCCTTCGATTTACCAAGTTGGCTATCATTTGATTCTGGAGCTCGAACATTCACAGGTACTCCACAAAAGGATGATTTGAAAAATGGATTGACTACTAACGTGCCCGTCACTTTACAAGGAACTGATCCCAGTGATAACGAAAAATTGAATAAAACTTATAATCTGGTGGTTACAGGTAAGACTAGTATTGATGTAGCAAGTAATTTCAATCTATTGGCGTTATTAAAGAATTATGGATCCACCAATGGTCAAGGTGGTTTAATTTTAAAACCTAATCAAGAATTTAATATCACTTTCGATAGGGATTCTTTCACCAATCAAGATTATATTACAGAGTATTATGGTATTTCAGAGCCTAACAACGTACCATTACCAAGTTGGATGGTATTTGATGCAAATAACTTAAAATTTAGTGGAGTAACACCGATTGCTCATTCACAGATTGCACCTCAAGTTACTTATCAGTTTGCGCTTGGTGCAACAGATGTTAATGGTTACTCGTCAGCATCTATCCCATTCTCCATAGTGGTTGGTGCGCATGAGTTAACCACATCTATTCAAAACACTTTAATGGTCAATATGACTAAGTCAGGAAACTTTGATTATCAACTTCCTTTGGATTACGTGTTTCTGGATAATGAAACTATTTCCAATGATGACTTGGGTAGCATAGAGACTCTCAATGCACCAAATTGGGTTTCACTAAGCAATGGTACTTTAAGTGGTAAAATGCCCCTGGACGGTAGTTCACCATCTAAAGTCAATTTTTCCGTGGCGGTTCATGATACTTATGGTGATGCTATCTATTGGAATTTCCAGGTTGCATCTACAAATGAATTATTTGCCACCAATTCTCTACCAAATATTAACGCTACAAGAGGTGAATGGTTTCAATATAATTTCTTACCATCGCAATTTACCAATATCAATGAGACTGAGGTTTCTGTTAATTTCCCTAATTCTTCACAAGGTCATGATTGGATCAATTTCCAATCTTCAAATTTGACATTACTGGGTGAAGTTCCAGATGATTTCAACTCTTTGTCAGTAGCATTGGTCGCTAAAGAAAATTCCCAACAACAACAGTTGAGTTTCAAGCTAGTTGGAATGGATGACAGGAATCGTCATCATAACTCTACTACATCATCTAGATCACATTCATCTACTCGCCATTCCAAGAGTTCAGGTTCACGTTCGGCTACTGCAACAGCGACATCATCGTCATCATCATCGGGAACTGCTGCCCTGATGCCTGCAAAGAAAAATCATTCAGGGAAAAACACAGCGGCCATCGCTGCCGGTGTAACAGTCCCCGTTGTCGTGCTTGCAGCCGCAGCACTGTTCTTCTTTTTATGGTGGAGACGTAGACATAATGACATGGGCAAAGATGCTGAAAAATCTCCCGATATTAGTGGTCCTGATATCGATAATCCAGCAAATAGGCCTAATCAAAGTCTCTCCGAAAATCCGTTTAGTGATAATGGTTCAGGTACGAATCCTGAACAATTCGGAGCTCTAGCGGCATCAAATTTAGACCGCAACTCCTTGTCAGGTTCTGAAGTTTCTACTTTGGACGAGAAACAAAATACTTCCGACGCTAGTAGAATCGTCCAACGTGAACTTACATCACCAAGTAGTGAGATGTTATTACCGACTCCACTACCAGTTTCACATTCTAATGAATCCAATTTCTTTAATCCAAACGATAGATCATCATCAGTGTACCGTGATAGTGAACCTGCATTACAAAAATCATGGAGATATAGTGAAAATTCTAAAACGGAGAGATCCCTTAGAGATAGTGCACGGACGAATAGTACGGTTTCAACGCTTGATCTATTCAATACGGTAATAAAAGAGGATCAACCAATACCTAGGGACCCCAGAAAATCAACCCTGGGTCAAAGAGATTCGGTATTTGGGGGTAATAAAGAATCACCCAAGAAAACAAACTCAAGAGCCAAATTTGCATCTGAAAATAATATGCTCCCGATATTGGATGAACAAAGTCATGATTCAAATTCTAGGACTAACATGGCGATGACAATGTCAAGTTCTTCATCTTCTGACGAACTAATTCCCATGCAGGAAAATGGGAAATTTAACTGGGTATCTAAATCGAAAGCAAAAAGAACGCCGAGTAAGAAACGACTAGTCCAAACACAACATGAATCCAACGTTGACGTTGGCCAGGCTGATGAAGTAGAAGGACACGTACCTGAACAAATATGATGAATGAAGACTAAATTCTCTAATAATTCGATGATAGAAGCTAGGAACGGATCGAGAAAACAAGGACAAAGAGGGATGAATAGATTGTAGAAGTTAAAGGTAACCGCTGATAATATTTCTAAACAAAAAAAAATAAAAACCGAAAAAAAACTAAAAACAAAGCAAAAAACAACAAAAATATACGACAAAACAGAATATTCCCTTGAAATGTGTGTATGCAGATATGTGTAATATTGTGATGTTTAGAAGGTGAATAATTTAAATTTAATAACTATGTAATAGGGCATCTAACTGAAGTTGAAAGAATATTGAAGGACAAAAAAAAAACAATCAATCACAACTTTGCACTTTGCTTGATGCTCTCCGCGTAGTTGGCAGTCTCAGCGGCACGTCTTCTACCCTGAATATATTCAATCATTTCTGAGTAGGATTCAGGGATCACGGTAGCATAACCTGGTTGGCCAACATGCTCTTCGTCAATGTCTCTTGGCGCATAGAACGAATAGATGAATGATCCAGATTTATTAGAAACTTCAGATGCCAATTCTTGTACTGAAGTATCGACTTTAACTTGAACCAAAGTACCCGGTTTAGACAAGAAATCACCAGCATGCATAGACAACCTGTTAACTGGAGTTGGTTGGAAATGGAAAACTGTGTTGCCATCGATAGCACTATCGGTAACGGAAGCCACCTTGGGTTTACTCTTTGAGATGTGCAAATGTTCGGTGTAGACCACAGTAGCGTCCATGTGTAAGATGGAACCAACAGGTACAGGAGTTTGGAAGGTCAAAGAGTCCAAAGAGATAAATCTGGGGAATGCATGCGAGAATGAAGCTGCAGCACAGTAAGCCAATTCAAAAGTTTGTCTCATAAGATAACCACCAAAGATCATGTAAGAATGTCTGTTTCTGTACTGAGGTTGCATGAACATGGTAGATTTTTTAGTTGTATCTTTCATAAAGAGCACATTTGATGGCTTTGCCTGAACTTGAGCCAATTCCTTCGATGCAGACCACAGTTGATGAATAATACCAGATTCAACTTTAGTTGGTGGATTCTTTTCTAAATCCATACTATTTGCCTTCAATTTTTTAGCTGCCATACGAGATTCTGCACGTTTGAAATCCATCCACTCTCTTTCATTCAATGGTAACAACCTATTAATTGCCATCGATTTATGGGTCTCTGGATTTCTAGCAACAAACGTGAATGATGCAGTCATAAAGATATCATTGTCGGATAAAGTTTCTTCAGAAATTACCTTAGGCATATCTTTTCTCAACGCTCTGGCACTGATAGCAATTTCCATCGATGATCTACCTGTATAGATCACTGATCCTGATAGAATAACGTTGACATCAGCGATATAGTCCACATTTTGTAAAAGGTAGATACGATCAACACTAGCGGTAACAATCATCGGCTCGACTGGTGCAGTATGTTGATAAGCAATTTTACCAGCCAATGAATCTAAATCTTGAAACAATTGACCCATTCTCAATCTACCAGCTGCATTAACATAGAAATCTGCCACTACAGGATCATCTCTGAATGGTAACGCAACAAAGGCAAACGAGTCCTTTCTTGTCTTATCAATAACATCAGTAGAATTAACATGACTATACGAATAAGAATCAATAACCTTACCCTGTGCCAGCTGTCTTTGTCTTTCTGCCAATGCATTTAACCATGTAGCAGCAAACCCCTTGTTAGTAGAATCTCTCACAACACGCTTGTATTCATAATAGTCTGTGCTGGTTGTTGCATTAGCATCTGGTCTTGATGCTAAATCCTCTTCTGAAGTTGGATCCACTAAATTGCCATCTTTCTTATTACTGTTATTTAAAACCCCATTCTTAGTAGTAAATGGACGTGAAGATCTCAAACTGAGCAATGCTCTCGTAGAAACGGTACGAGGAGCAAGATTCAATACCTTCAAACTCATACCGATTAGTTGTAATCCCGATTCTTTACCTTCACTCCTGTATTATAGCAATGACTAGTAGGTGTTAATCGCAACGTTTTGTATAGACGTAGATACATATATACACAAGTTGAAATTTGCGTTGCCAATTAAGAGTCAAGTAAGAGACTAATCAAACCTTGAATAAAATAATCCTTGCAGGTTTAGACCACTCCAGTATTAAAATGACATCTTTGTGACATTGACTTCATCTTCTGGACTGAATTTCAAGATACTTTTACAAGAATCGCTATACCTCGAGCTTCAGGTACTCAAAAATTTTCAAAGCTGTTGGGATTCCATGAAACAAAATGTATAGAATTAAAATAACATAACAAGAACCTCTGGAAAATCCATCCTACCCTGCTATTAACGAATTGATTGTAGTTTTTGCTGATTTTTTTTTGTAATTGCTCGACGACCTTTTAAAAGGGAAAGAGAAAAAAAAAAAAAATTGAAGAACTATAACCAAGAACTGGACAACTTGAATTAGAAAGAAGCACTCTTGTGTTTTGAGGAATGCCAAAATTAGTCTGCCAAGCATTCAAACAGTAAGAGGTACAAGATAGAGAAGAGGAAAGACATTTAAACCTGCGTTTCGAACAAGCCAGCTTTCAAAATAGTCTAAATGGTTTCTAGAAGTGGTGGTGAAATTGAAAGTGATGAACATCGAAATAAACGTTATGAGAAACTATTTCGTCGACTAGACTGTGAAGATAGAGGGTACTTAGATTTTGAAGGGTTGAAGAAGGCTTTTGAAGAGGATAAACATCCTTTGCGTAAAAGTGATGATGCAATGGCAGTCTTATTTGGTGCTATGGATACCGATCATGATAATAGAGTGACGTTAGAGGATTTTAAAAAGTATGCCTGTTTAGCTGAGTCACAAATTCAAAGAGGTTTTCAAAGAATTGATTCAGACCACGATGGTAGAATTAAACCATCGGAAGTTTCTAAATATCTATCACAATTGTTTCCACAAGATGAAAAAGGATCAGATCCTATGGGACAAGGCAGATCCAGACTAACACATTTTTTACAATGGGCTTTCTATAGAAACGATTCCAGTTTGAAAGAGGAGAAAGAACAGGATTCAATTCCTTACATCACCTACGATCAATGGAGAGATTTTCTCATGTTGGTTCCTCGTAAGGAAGGTTCAAGATTACAGGCTGCATATTCTTATTTTAGCTTTTTGGAAGGTGATATGGATCTATCATCTGAAGGTGACATGACTTTAATTAATGATTTTATTCATGGATTTGGTTATTTCATCGCAGGTGGTATATCTGGTGTGATTTCAAGAACTTGTACGGCACCACTTGATAGACTAAAGGTTTTTTTAATCGCAAGAACTGATCTCTCATCAACTTTCCTTCATTCTAAAAAAGATGTATTAGTTCATAATCCAAATGCAGATTTGGCAAAAATTAGATCACCTATTATAAAAGCAATAACTACTCTTTATCGCCAAGGTGGGTTAAGAGCATTTTACGTAGGGAATGGTCTTAATGTTGTAAAAGTTTTCCCTGAAAGTTCAATCAAATTTGGTTCATTTGAAGTGACTAAGAAATTAATGAGTCGTCTCGAAGGCTCTGAACCTGATCAATTATCCAAGTTTTCAACATATATTGCCGGTGGTCTGGCTGGTGTCATTGCTCAATTCTCAGTTTATCCAATCGATACTTTAAAATTTAGAGTGCAGTGCGCTCCACTGAATAACGATTTAAGAGGCAATAAATTGCTTTTCCAAACCGCAAGAGATATGTATCGTGTTGGTGGACTTCAAAATTTTTACAGAGGTGTTTTAGTTGGTGTTACTGGTATATTCCCCTACGCAGCATTGGATTTGGGTACTTTTACCATGATGAAAAGATGGTATACTGCCAATCAATCGAGAAAACTCAAAATTCCAGAGGATCAAGTTTCCATTAGTAATTTAATCGTTCTACCGATGGGAGCATTTAGCGGTACCGTCGGTGCTACTATGGTTTATCCCGTAAATCTTTTGAGAACAAGATTACAAGCTCAAGGAACATTTGCGCACCCTGCCACTTATAGTGGATTCTCAGATGTCTTGGTTAAAACTATTAAATCTGAAGGTGTCCCTGGTCTATTTAAAGGGCTGGTACCCAATTTATTAAAAGTATGCCCCGCTGTTTCCATTAGCTACTTGTGTTATGAAAACATAAAAAGCTTTATGAAGCTAGACTAGCATTTTTCTTTTCGTCCAAACTCCCACCCTTCATACCATTACCCATATTACTGCATCTTTTTTTCTTTCCCTCTGGGACTTGTCTTTATTTATTTGCACTACATTAGTTTAATATTATCAATATTCTGTACATACAAGCAATTAGACTAAAACTTTCCGATGTATCTAAAGTGGTAGAGATTGTAAACTACTCTCCTGAGTACTTGTATAAATTTTATCCAAAGTATCATCCGTGACAATCAACCTTTCAGAATGATGTCGTATCACTAGTGGCCCCACATCACAACCAACCAACGATGTCATCTTAATCTTTGGCCTGTAAATTCCTTTACTCTTCTCAGGATCGGGTAAACCTTCATCCTCCTCACACTTGGTCCAATTTACATCACGATCAAATGTCAATTGATCATCTTGGGTTCTTATAGACTCCATTTCTCTTGGTTTATGGCCCAGTTGCATCTCCAAAGTGTTTATAATGATTTCAAAAGTAACGGTATCATCTCTAATCGGTGGCTGCTTCTCTAAGTGCGCCGTAAGGCTGTTCAAACTTGATCTAAATTCATCAAATACCTCTGTTTCTGAAAGGATCCCCACATCATCGACATGTTCAAATTCATCAAATCTTAGTACGTACCTCTCAATACATATTCCTGTATCCTTTGCAATAATACAGAGACTGACACCGTATATGTGTAAAAGTTTACCCAATAAATCTAATATCAACTCTTCGATGTATTGCTGCAGTTGAGGGTGTCTATTCACGGGAATATATTGAGGCAAGTTAAAAGCCTGATATGTGGTTAAATCAAACGAGGCAGCTGGATACACATTACGCTGGTATAGAATCAAATTGATAAAGCATTTTAAATATATTTTAATCCATTTTTCAATCCAAATATTCATAGAATTCTTTAGGTTGATATGTTAATGAGAAGGTTTAAATGAACTACGCGATGAAAGGTTACAAAAGTAACTCTTACAAGATATAGTTGAAACATATGTCTGAAAAGTATGGCCAAGATTAATGCCATTGGTGGGTATGACATTCATAGGATTACATCAGGTCAAGTGGTGATAGATTTGACGACGGCTTTGAAGGAATTAATAGACAACAGTATTGACGCTAATGCTCATCACATTGAAGTTGTACTCAAGAACTACGGTATAGAATCTATTGAATGTTCAGATGATGGTGATGGTATTGAAAAGGAAAACCACGAATTCCTAGCGTTAAAGCACCATACTTCCAAAATCTCTACTTTCCAGGATATGGCAGCAGTTTCAACTCTGGGATTTAGAGGGGAAGCCTTGGCATCTTTATGTGCAGTTGCAAAAGTTGTGGTCACTACCACCACAAGACCCCCAAGAGCTGATAAATTGGAATATAGTTATGATGGTAAATTGATAAACAAATCCACAACTTCACGTAATAGAGGTACTACAATTCAACTCTCGGAACTGTTTAACAATCTACCAGTAAGAAAGAAAGAATTCTCCAAAAATTGTAAGAAACAATTTGCTAAATGTTTGACTATGCTACAGAGTTATTCTGTGATTCAAGACGATATTAAATTTTCTGTTTGGCATGTTACCTCCAATGGCAGAAAGACGCTGGCTTTGTCGACCACAAGAAATCAAGGTATTTCTAAGAGGATTTTAAGCATATTTGGATCATCAAGTATAAGAGGACTTTCGGAAGTTGATTTAACATTAGATTTGAATCCTTTCAAGGGACAAATGCTGAGGAAATACGCGGAAGACCCAGATTTTGAATCGCTAGATTATCAAATTCGTGTACAGGGGTTAATTTCAAGAAATTCTTTTGGATGTGGCAGAACCGCCAAAGATCGTCAATTGGTTTATATTAATAGGAGACCTGTGGACTATCCAGTAATTATTCAATGCTGTAACGAAGTTTACAAGTCATTTAACAACGTTCAATATCCAGCATTTTTCCTCAATTTTGAATTGAGTCCTCAATTAATTGACATTAACGTAACACCAGATAAAAGGACCGTTCTACTGCACAATGAAAAATATGTGATAGATGTTTTAAGAGAGACTCTCACAAAATACTTTGATGACCAAGATCTTTTGCTGCCGAAAGCTTCATTTTCTCAACCGGAAGTTATAAATCCAAAGAAAAGAACCGCTGAGCAGACAGAAGATGATGAAGGACAAAGAGAGGAGGAAGTGGCGGAAGAACTACCGGAGAGAGCTTCAAAACTCGCTAGGAGAGAACCCTTAAAGGCGTTTAATGGACTTTCACCTGAGGGATCTACGTCAATTTCTCCAGATAGATCCAGCCGTTTAACGGCGGATAGCGAAACCACCCCAGCGGTTGCTGAAAAAAATACAAATAAAACTAACAGCTATAAAGAACGTACAACCAGAAGTGATGAATACAAATCTTCTAATGTTTCAAGAAAGTCGAGTGCTCCTATAACTCCAGCAAAAAATGCCACCAATATTCTACTAGATCAGTTTGCCAAATTTCACCCTGAAGAAGAAGAAGAAGAAGAGAAAGAAGAGGAGGCAGAGGAGGAAGAAAAGGAAGAAGAGGAAGAGGGAGGAACGAATGCAGAACAACGATCCCCACTCAATAATAAAGGACTCGAAAAGTTTATAAACCCTTCACAAGAGTTAGATTTGCATTCACAAGAGGAAGCCAAGGAGTCTCCACCCAGGAGTCAGACTGACCCAGTTGTAGTAGAAATTGATGATACTGCAGTGGAACATCAAGCTACACTGACACAGGATGATAGATTAGTATTTTTATCGGATGAACCCCCACGCAAGGAATCATGCTGTCATGGTAACCGACAGAGCTCAGATGAAGATGATTCGGCATACGCTAGTATGGAACCTGTCGAGATTAACGTCAGGGTTCCCTTACCAAATCGCGATACGTCTGCTGGCCATACATATCGATCATTAACCGATGAAAATAGTTCTAAAGAGACCAAGGAAATAGAATGTCTAGTGCTGTCGTTACCTGTTGATTCGACAGAGTTTCATCAAATTAATTCTGTTCGTAATATTGTACAGCGGCAACACGAAACAGCCCTTTGTAAGAACGAAAATTTGGATAATGTGCAAGAAGGTGAAAATTATTTGACACTAACCATAAAAAAATCTGATTTTGACCACATGCAGATTGTTGGTCAATTTAATTTAGGTTTTATCATTTGTACAAGACGTATTGGTTCCAATTATGACCTTTTCATCGTTGATCAACATGCAAGTGATGAGAAATTCAATTTTGAAAATTTACAAAAGACCACAATTTTCAAATCTCAAAAATTGATCGCTCCATTAGATGTCGATTTAAGTGCAATTGATGAATTGGCGGTAATGGATAATTTAAAAGTATTTGAAAATAACGGATTTAAACTTTGCATCCAAGATGATGAAATAGAAGGTACTAAGGTTCAATTAACGAGTTTACCCGTTTCTAAGAACACGATATTCGGAATCGATGATTTCTACGAACTGGTTCATTTGCTAAAGGAAAATCAAGGCATTAATCGTGATAGTATAAAGTGTTCCAAAATTCGGTCCATGTTAGCAATGAGAGCCTGCAGAAGTAGTATCATGATTGGTAAACCACTGACCCAAAAGACCATGTGTAAAGTGGTTCGCCATCTAAGTGGACTTGATAAGCCATGGAATTGTCCACACGGTAGACCCACAATGAGGCATCTTATGGAATTAAAAGATTGGAATTTTTTCCACAAAGATTATGATTTATAAAATATATTTACAAGTAAGCATGATTATTATCTACTTCTTTAACCCCTCCTATCTATCTTGTTTAATTTTCTTGCAGTATTGGCGTTGTTTCTAGTATGTTGACCTCTAACCGGTAGGTTCAATGTATGTCTCATACCCTGGTAAGATCCAATTCTCTTCTTTAAAGCGATATTTTCCTTAACCACGGCTCTCGCATCACCTTCAATGGTCATATTCGACAGTTCTGATGCAATGTTCATTATTTGAGACTCACTTAGTTGATGCATTCTCATCCATGGATAGAATCCAAGCTTGGAACACACTTTTTCCGCTGTTCCTTCGCCAATACCATAGAATTTAGATGATAATCCAATCCTTATCACTTCTTTACCCTTAAAGGCTTTACCCAAAATGTGAACCACCATCCTCTTAATCCTCTGATTGCAAGCTGAACCTTTGTTGTAGTCAAAGTTGGTTCAACTTTGACGGACTTTTTCAGTAAATGCTTCTTACTATGATGCGTATTTAATGATTACAGACCGATGCGATGAGATGACCATTATAATTTACAAAATAATCACAAATGCTCTGATAGAGATTCCCTCCAGTTTAACCTGATAGTCATTCTTCTGAACCCTGATTTGTCATGGGTCGAAGCATCCTACCCAATTGCTCGACATCTAACCTCTGAATGACTAAATTTCGCAGTAATCCAATCATGGTTATAAAGCTTGCCAATCCAACTGGAACCACGCAGAAGACCGTTATATTGTAAAGGTCAATCGTACGTTTCTTGGAAAATTTCAAGTAGTTCCTTCGAGGCTTTTCTTCATCCATTCTAACGCCATAATTCAAATTCGATGTAATGTAGCTCTGCCATATGTATGCACCCGTTAATACACAACTGATCAGAATCCACGTGTGTAAGTAGTAGTCCCCGTTCGGTGATAGACTTGCTAATAGCATCAGTTCTAACGTTATAATAATCAATGACATAGCAAACATTCTTACTATAGCTGCCAACGTAGAATATTTGACAATCCAGCGAACCATCAGTGAATCTAAGATGGAATACGATAGGTATAACGATACAATACACCATAGAGAACATAACAAATACTCTGATGCCCTTGCTGTAGTTAACGATGCCAGTAATGTGCCATCGCCCCGGTAGCCACTGTAACGAACAATACCAGCGATAGTCTGCTTTAGTGGACCTGGACCATACAGTTTCAAATTTTCAATATCACCACGGGTTAACTCCCATGCCTTTTGGCATGACGTTAATAGGTAAATTATTGGTGGTAACAACGAAACATCTCTGGACATTGCCATAAGCAAATGCTGCTTTGCAGTTAAATGACTCAACGAGAGAGTCTTAATTGACGAGTACGTCCTCATAGAATAGAGGATCCAGAGGTAGGTGTGTTTCTTTTGTATGTTCCTATTGTTTGTTATGCGTATTTCATATATATCAAACTATAGCAGATGATTGATGATTCCTCGCGAGATGAGCATACATACATATATTGATAATTATTACTATTTAGCATGTTAACAATTTTATAAACGCTAGCAAAAGCAGAAACAACAGGAACCACTCTTCTAAAAGATCTAGAAAATATGAAGGTGGTTCATCCTCTTTTTCTTCTTGTCCAACAACGATTTCTCGTTCTTCCTGCTCCTCTTCTTGATCCCTTGACAAATTCGAATCAGGAAACAAATCTCTTATAAATTTTCTAAAGAAGAGGCAATTTCATCCAATTCTTTCTTGGCCTCTTCGTATTTGCTAGTCAATTCTTCGTGCTTTCTCTCCCATTCGTCTCTTTCTTCTTCCAAGGCTACAACCTTACGTTCTAGCTGTTCTGCCTTCAAGTCGGTTTCTCTCAATTTTTCTGTGGTTTCCTTCAATTTTGCATCACTTTCTTCCAATTCTTCTTCCAATTGTTGGTTCTTCTTGGTGTAATTGTCGTTATTGGAGCGCAAGTTGTGGGATTCATCTGCCAATTGCTTAGAATCGGTCAAGTCAGTTTCCAATTTTTCGACCTCTTCTTCTAGGTGTTGGTTCTTAGTGGTCAAGGATTTGATGTGGTTTTCCTTTTCGGTATTATCTTGTTCCAATTGCTTGTATTGTTCCTTTAACTCCTCATATTTCTCTTGCCAAGATTCAGATTCCAACTTCAAGTTGTTCAACTTTTCTCTGATTTTTTCCATTATTAACGACTTATATTGCTTATGATACCTCTCCTAAGTGTAGTAAAGATATATTATCTTGTAGTTTTTAGCTTTTACCTTATGCTTTCTTCTCAAGTACAAGTAAAGAAGTGTGAGTTGGTCAACCAGGTTGCCACCGTATGGTTTCCGTCTTTCCTCACTGGACCATAGCAGTTTTGTACAAGAAGAGGAAAGACGCGACGCGACAGCTAATATCAAATATGCTGTTTAGTTGTATTTGCATTCCTATCCATTAGCAAGTTAGATTCGATCTAATCTCATTCTTCGTCTTCTTATTTGTATCTCTTGGCAGCCTTTTCCCTCGACTCGTTCGAGCCAGTATTGGCAATATGGCTTATATCACAAGAATGAAAGGAGCTATCAAGATGAGAGTAGTTTTAATCAATTCTACGGATTTTAAATAGCAGAATCTACCTGATTGCAGAACTCAATGGGCGATCTACTGTTATGTTGTCTTGTTCAACATGTATCTTTTATGCCTTTTAGTTCTCGGTATGCGAAATTAAGATGGCTGGGTATAGAAGAACGTTGCAAGCAAAACCTGGAAAGCAATGAAATCGAATTCTATGGGGACCTAAAATAGATCAGTAGTACTCTTGACAAGGTTCAGTTGCTTGAAATCGGTATAGTTCAATTGATTTCATCCTACCTCGACCTTCTTGATCACTGTTGTAGAAATTGTAAGCTTAAGCCAAGGCCATAAGATGGGTGAACTCTCATCTGCAGGTGTTCAAGAACCTCTGCTATCAAGTAGAAATAGCATTAAGATTGAAGCTCCAAATACTAGGAGAAGAAAAAAAGTGGATAAAGGACTACTAGGTAGATTCTCAAAATGGGATCACTATAAGCAAGCATCAGCACCATCATCGCCAGAGGGTGAGCTAATAGGTAGAAGGCCCTCAGTTAGAAGAACAGATTTTACCAATAAGAAGGAGTACAATCGATACCAGAAACAGAACCGATTTATATTTCATAGGGGGTTCTTTAGACGTAATGTCCATAATAGATCAATAAGACGTGGTAGTGATAATCGTATAAGGCTAAAGAACAAAGCTGAACTGAATGCAGCGTTACAATACGTGGATTTATCATCTTTGGCACCGCAGGATGTGATTAGTACTGATAAAGTGGTAACTTTCAGGCCAACTCAATTGCGTCAAAGGACACCTGCTGTAGTAATATCATCACTGACGCCTATAGGTAATTACACCAGCTCTTTGGGCAGAACTGTGTCCATTAAGAGATCAATGCCAATACACCATTCGCCGCCGCAAGATAAGAGTACTCCAAAAGGTGCATCAAGACCTAATTCAAGCTTACATAGATCGCTCTCGACACCAGCGTCCATTAGAAATATACGGCGAAGATTTTATTCACCGCAGCGCACAGTTTTACAAAATATGTGGAGGGAATACTTGCTTTTGGTGATTACTCAAAGGTCACAATTGAGAATTTCATTGCTTCGTCAAGGTGGTAGTAGTTTGACATCTTCTCAGACAAGGACAGTTGAGACAAAAGAGCTTCTGCGCGACGATCCAATAACGTCTGCCGCAGAAGGTTCTCCATCTGCCTCATTCATAACTGCTAGGAGGAAAGCTCTGTGATGTTTGAGGAAGGGAAAATAAAATAATATGTACATGTATACAGGCACCGATTAAAATCCAAGTATGGACTGGTAAATTTTCATCTTTGGCATTTCATTACGTTTAACAATCTGCCACAATTCGTAAACTCCCAATTCTTTACCAAATTTGCTTTGCTTTATGAGGGCGAATGTGTCAATACTCTCTGGAGTATCCACGAACATCTGGAACACCACAATCGAAATATTGGATAAAGATTTCTTCATACGTTCTGCAGATGCAAACCCCGGTTTTAATGCCCTCTGGGCCCATTGGTCGTAGTGACGTTTGAACCAATCAACCACGATATCACGAATTTGGACATTATTGTTGGCAGTACCAGTTGGATGGAACCTAGCGTTATAGGCAAGGCCGAACAATGCTAATTCAATACTCGTTGAATCGATATTAGTAGCCACGAAATTTAGCAGTTTATTGATTAGATTGGAATCGATGGAAAATCCCATATTTGTGATAGCATAGTTCTGTAACTCCAATGAAAGTTTATCAGAGTCACCTTCTAATCCAAAGACATGGTTGACAATAGCCTTGCTGGATTTAACCATTTCGAATAAACTCTTGTATTGCTTTAAAGTAGTTGAATTACGGGAAACTACCGCCAATATGCTACCGACAAGATCGCTGGGGATACTGTAATTTGGGCCCTGAAGAACGTGTTTGAAATATTTGCGACATATGGTAACCATTTCAGGCATCTCCTGAGCTAAAAACATAACTTGTGACATGGTCTTGATTTCGTAATAGTTGTAATTTTGTGAGAATGTCTCTTGAGGCCAAGAGATTTTTCTCACCAATGGCGCAACGATAGAATCGTGAAATTTACCCAAATTGTTAGATCCATAGGTTCTAATTGCCAGTTGAACAGTTTGCAAGATATCTAACCCTTGAGATAATCCATGCCAATATTGGGGGAATTTTTGCAAATCTACTTTATCACTTGCTAATTGCGATAACAACTGGTAAAGGCCCTGTAGGTGAATATGCGATTGATATTTTAAATTTCCAATTAAGTGGGACAAATCATTAAAAACTTTAACCAAATCAATCTCTGACAGATTTCCTAGTGCCAGCTGTTGCCCCAATTGATCATAACATTGGGCAGATTCGTAAGACACTAGATAGTACCCCTGGGAATCGTGGTTACAAAGTGCAATTGGATAATCTAAAGTCAAAGATTTTTCCGGCATTATGATGTGCTTCTTGTCCAATTCACCATTGGTTAATTTGGTGAACAAAGAAATAGGGTAGATGGTATCGTCATCTTCATTCGAGTCCTCAACCATTCTTTGCTGAACTAGTTTGGTCTTTTTGCCATCCTCTGTTACCGTGACGGTTAATAGTGGGACACCTGGAGTTCTATACCAAGAATTGAAAAAATCAACCCAATCATGGGAATTCAACTGTTGGAAAATTTCAATTGGTTTCACAGCACGGTTTAACAAGTTATCTCCTTTAAAGATGTTTTTAATTGCAGATTGGAAATTCGACTCGCCAACTCCCAGTTGAATTGAACGTAAAATTGATATTCCCTTTGCATAAGAATGAGGGTCGAAAAGATTCACCGTTTCTCTAGCGTTAGCAGCGGTTTCAGACGCTTGGGCGATGCTAGGAGTAGATGCCCGTAGATCTTGTAAGATAGCGCTCTCAGTTTGTTGCCACAGGTACGCGTCTGAATTCCAATAGTTTGGTAAATCACCATTAGCTTCTAACACATGACAGGCGGTAAAAGTAGCAAACGATTCGTTAAACCATAAGTGACACCATGAATCAAAAGATACGTAATTACCAACCCATTGATGCACCAGTTCATGTACTATTAATTGCATCAGTTGTTGTCTAGTGTATACGTCTGCCAGCATCGATGGTGGTATGAGGAGGTGGCTTGTTTGGATGGAAATCATACCAAAATTTTCCATTGCCATATCAGTTAAGAATGGTAACAGCACAAAGTCCAACTTATCCAAAGGATAGCTTTGACCAAAAAATTGCTCCAATATTGGTAAATATTTCTGAACGGTATCCAATGCAAATGCAGCTTGTGTGATTTCCCATGGTGAAAAGATTCTTAGTGGAATTGTTTTACTACCACTGGTAGATTTAATCTGAGTCGAAATAAATTCGAAATCACCAATAGTGAACCCAAACAACGAAGTTGCCATTGCAGGTGTCCTACCAAACTTGACAATTTGCCAATTATTATTATTATTATCAGCATTTTTGTCGTTTGCCTCTTGGTTCTCATGCGAGATTGCTGCAACATTAGAAATGACTTTAAATCTTTGCCATGTCTTAACTTGCAATTGGAAATGTGCTTTGACGTCCGGTTCATCCAAACATGGTAAAATTGTCCTTGCGTAAGTTGGTTGACAATGGGTAGAAATTACGTAGTTATCAGAAGTACCAGTTTCTTGATCCATAAAGTTAGTTTGAAAAACACCCGTCGTCACATCACGAGGAGTCTTTATAGAGTTGATTCTACCGACATATTGCAATTCGATTTCATCAGAATCATTCAAAGGTTCCTGAGCATGGAAAATAGCCGTTTGTCCTTGTCTATCATAACTAACTTTGAGATTCTGTAAATTTTCACCATGTTTTCCTGCTTTTGCAGAGAGTATAATGATATCCTTACAATGAAGCTTAAAGGATCTGCTATCATTGTCGTCACTATTATTACTATTAAATTTCGTACTAATTCGTAAAGAACCTTTGAAATTTGTCCTCGAAGGATCAATATCAATTGCTAATTCATAAGACACAGGGATCAATGCATTGCTGGAGGAGAGCGATTCTTGAGATGAATTCATCCTTGACGTTGTTATGGAAAGCTATTCCTCTGACGTATTGACAATCTTGATTGTGTTTTTCAGTTCTTCGGACTCTTAAAGGAAAACTTACTTTAATCAATGCTAAAAAGCTGAGGAGATAGGAACTTCTCATAGGCCCAAAGGAATCTACTCTGCCGCTCTGAAGACTTGGACTCGGTACATATGGTACCTAGAAGGGACCATATAGATATACTTGAAGGCAAATCCCATATAGTCACGTGGTATGCGACCACGTGACCACTTCAGAAATCTTGTTAGCAGAATACACTCTTCAAATGCAATCCGATACAGCTCAAACGGCTCGTACCTCCACCAGTCGCGATTATTCCTCTAAGCTGCTCTATATCTCCATTCTTGTTATATTTTGGGATTTTGTTTACCCGGCCACATGTTTTTTCTAGAAAAGTGTGGAAAAAAATAGAGGCAGCTTTGGCGCTTCGGCAAAAGAAGGAGGGAAGAGATTTAAAGATGAGTTTCTCATAATGATACTATATATGTATCCGGTTTGAATTCTAATATCATCACGAAATCATATGCATCGCTATATACTGCCAGTAATCGGTAGAGAAGATGGCTAGAGACACTAGACTATACGATACGCTGAAGGTCTCTCCGGATGCAACGATATCGGAGATCAAAAGGGCCTACAAGGTGATGGCCCTTAAGTATCACCCAGATAAAAATCATCATTCTGAGGATGCGAAAAATAAATTTCAAGAAGTTTGTAAGGCCTACGAGATTTTAGCTGATGAGGATAAGAGAGTTATGTACGATCGATATGGTACAGTCGATGAGTATGCGCTGCAAGAGCAGGAAGAATCTCAAGGTGCACCTACGACATCATCTTCATTCTTTGGGTCTTCCATGTCGCCAGGAGATCTTTTTGCCCAGTTTTTTGATAATTTCCCAGGACATTCGTCATTTGGCAGATCTCCATTTGGATCAGCGTTTGGCGGTGGTTCCCCATTTGGCGGTGGTTTTCCATTTGGTTCTAGTTTCTCTCATCATAGTGGTGGGGGTAGAAGCTCCTACGGTGGTGGCAGGCCCAGTAGAGGTCCCGATATTAAACATAATTTGAAATGCACATTGGCGGAACTGTATGATGGTAAAATTACTAAATTGGGGTTGAATCGTAGACGTATGTGCCAATCTTGTCAGGGACAAGGTTCTTTGAGAAGACGTACATGTAAAACATGCAGAGGTCAGGGCCAGCAAACAGAGACACGCAGGACGGGTCCTATGGTCCAAACCTGGACTCAAACCTGCCCAGATTGTAATGGGCTAGGTACATATACAAAGCAAGCCGATGTTTGCCACGAGTGTCGGGGTGAAAGTTATATCAAGGAAAGAAAAATCTTTGATGTGGAAGTTAGCAAAGGTATGTGCCATGGTCAAACGATTGTATTGCCAGGTGAAGCTGATGAATTGATAAAGACCAGTTTTGGTGTTGAAAAAGTTATACCGGGTGATGTAGTGATTACCATCGATCAGGTCAAAGACTCTAAATTTCATAGAGTTAATCGCTATGGTTGCGATTTAGTAATGGGTAGTTGTTCTATTGATTTGTCCACAAGTCTATGTGGTGGTGACATCTATATCGATGGTCATCCAAGCGGTAAACTTTTAAAAGTTTCTATTGTCCCAGGTGAACTGATAGGCCCTAATTGTTTGAAAAGTATTGAAGGTATGGGTATGCCTAAATACGGTCACGACGGTGGTAAAGGAAATCTTTACATACAGTTTCAGTTAGAGTATCCTGTTGGTCTAGAGCCTGATACTATCGGTAGATTGCAATCAGTCCTATTACAAGATAAGTATGTTCAAAATCAAATACAATCACAAAATGCTAAGGTTTATCAAAAATTGGGTGATTGTGCGGAAGTTGATGAACACGTCTTAAGTAGTTTTGTTCCTTCTATGGAGGAGATAACGAGTAGGACAGCATCTTCAAATGAGAGAGATTATGTTAAACGTAGATGGAAGAGGTCTAATGAAGGTTCAAGTACAAAGAGACGTCACATGGGCGATTCTAGCGATAGCGACTAGTTGTATCTATATAAAATTACATAAATGAAATGGTTTAACGATTGATATTTGTTTTCGCTCGTGCATCGAGACTTATGTTCAGGTAGCTGGATGTTCTTAGACGTAATTAGACACGTATTGGGAGTTTTGAAGTTATACACATACCACATGACGTATCTACTAGGTGGGTGATCTCCGCAAATGACGTATTTTAGCCGCTGTCAGTTTGAACGGCGCTAAGTCTCGCCACGTGATGTTTGGCCCTTTTTCGGCCCTTCGGTGTCTTGCCGACTTTTGAACCGTTCGAATCCCCGCCTGTCCCTTTTCGGGTTGGCCTTCCTCCCTGTCCTTGGGTCAAGGGATCTGAGCAAAGGGAGTCAGGGGTGGCGGCAAGGGGGGATAAACATATAAAAAGCAGCAGATGAAAACAGAGCATGTTTGCATGTTTGCACGTTTCTCTTCCCTTCAATAACGCAGAAGTCTTAGCGATTATGAGTGGTAGAATTCTGTTTGGAAGTGCTGCAGCTGCGGCTGCAGGTTATATGATTTACGAGTATCAACGCCAGGATGAAAGACAGAGGCAAAGTGTCATTCCGGTTTCTTTTGGTGCTCCTCTACAACAAGACCAACAACAGCAACAACGACAACAACATCAATACCAAGACCGCCCTGAGAGTATCAACTGGGTTGCTGATAAGGCGGAAGTTAGTAAAAATAGAGCCTCTGAGATTGCAGAAAGTTTTCAGAAGGAAGCTACGGAGCAAAAGGAACAGGTCAAGAATGAAGCTGCTACAGGTTGGGGCCGTGTGAAGAGCGGGCTGTCTGAAGATATTGGTAGCATTAAGGATGCTTTGTTTGGACGTCCTGTGCAGTCACAGCACCAAAAGGGGGAGACTGGTGTCTCCCATTCTATCTTCAATTGGTCCTTTAATGATGCTGAACGTGCCAAGGCTATCGCCATTGGAGAGTTTGACAGAGCAAAGAAAGATTTAGCTTCTGCTCAAGAGAGGTGGTCTCAAACCAAAAAAGGTGTCTTCGACAGCGGTGACGCCTATTTGAAGCAAAACGTAGATGCTTTGAAGAGAGCTCTTGACCAGAAGAAGCAAACTATGGATGAGGCTTCTGAACGATATGCCTCTTACGCAAAACATAACTTCAACGAGTTGTCTGACGGGTTAGACGCTCAAGACGAAAAGATCCGCAGAGAAGGTGGATTTTTCAAATGGTTGACCAGATCACCTCCAGAACATAAAAAAGAAGAGGAGTCGGTGGATCCCAAGGACGAATGGGCCACGAGTACTCTAGCTGGCTTTGGTGAAAATGCATACTTCTTTTCGCAAGAACAAATCCATGATCAACTACGTAATAATGAAATTGGCCCATCCGAAGCCCAACGTCGTCTCGACGAATTAAAACGTATCAAGCAAAAGGGTTGGATGCAATATGCCAAGAACCCCGAATCCGAAGAGTCCATTGCCAAGAACGCCTTCAAGTCCCTAGAAGGGTGGGGTGAGACTGCGGCACAGTTTGCACAAGAGGAGCTAGAAGAGGCACGCCGCAGGTTCCACAGGCGGATCGGATCCCGTGATGACGCGGCAAAAGCTATGGACGAAGCTGCGGCTCGTGTACAAGAGGCCAAGAATCGCGTTGATAACACCGGTTCGTCATGGTGGCAAACTGCAAAGCAACAAACGGATGAGGAGCATGAAAACGCCAAGCGTGCCTTCGATCGTGCTGTTACCGACTACGAGGAGACCAAGAAAATCTTTGACAATTGGCGTGACAAGCACACCGGTAAATTCTGGTCAAGTGCTGATGGCAGCGTGCGTGCCATGAGACGTAAGGAGCTGCTGCCTGAGGACTCGAACCTGCAAGAGCAGCTTTTAGAGGAGTAAGCAACTGACGACTGTGCCAGCCTCGGCTACTCCTGACGGTCCTTGACGGATCGTCACTCCAAACTTTTTCTAATAGTAGTAGTAGTAGTGTTTTATATCTTCTTTTATGCCATTTCCTAACGATTCATTCCTAACCGTTAACGCCGGGCAGCTTCTTCCGGTCGGAGTATTTCGGCTAATCTTGGTCATGCGGTCACGAGGTTTCGGAACTTTTCGAATTCGAAAAGTTCAACGGAGTAGAAAGAGGGAAAGCTGTATAAGCATTAAAATAGCTGGAAATAGTAGTCTTTAAGAATAAGTGATGGTTGAATAGGTATAGGAACCATTGATTAAGATGGAGAACCCGCAGGGCACGCCAGCAGACGTGCGATATGAAGGGGATCGGTTCCTTAAAGTTACACCAAATCTTTTCACCCAAGAAAGACTGCATCTCTTTGATTCTTTACAGCTCTATACGTCACTGGTGAAATGCAGTAAATCCGTGGAACAAGGTGAAAGATTGCATAATTTGAGTTGGAGAATTGTTAATAAAGCATTGTTAAAGGACGGTAACGTTAACAGGAGTAAGAAAAGAGATGGTGTCAAAAATCTCTATTACGTAGTGGCGCCTGGGAAAGCTAACGGTACGCCGACAGCTCCTGCAACTCCTGCACAACCTGCACAACCTGCACAACCTGCACCGTCAAAACCCGCACCAGCAGCTGTCCCGTCTTCAAAGCCTCCCGCTCCTCCTGCTCCTGCTCCTGCTCCTGCTCCTGCTCCAGCTCCCACGCCTGTGGCACCTACAAAACCCGCTAATGCTCCTGTATCATTATTCGGTAAACGAGATCAGGCCTTCTATAGCAGTGAAGATGACGGATCAGATTGGGATGGATTATCAGAGAGCGGATCAAGCGACGAGGAAGGTAACTACGATGATGAAGAAGAGGAGGATTCTTATTATAGAAATCAATGGGATAGGTTACTGGAGAAACAGCCTCGTCAACAAGAACCGCTAAAGAAAAGTTTGTTAAGTGGGCTATTTTTCAATGAACAAGGCAGGGCAAGCAAATCAAGTACCGTTTCACCCACTACTAGCACTACTAATACACCTCAGCCTGCGCCCGTGCCGCATGCAGCTGCCACAGCTACTTCTACAAGTAATGTAACGGCGGTGGGGTCGGTGACATCACCACAGGGAAGCTTAGCAACGGCAGTACCGACTGCATTGTATCGCCAAGGTTCGACCTCTAGAAGCAGTTTCAGCAGTATTGTATCGGAATCCACAAGAGAAAGGTACTTACACGAGTCTAATGCGCCTCCGGCTGCCCAGACTATTCTGCCGCGTGCCCTATCTACACACATGTTTCTGCCTAATAACGTTCATCAACAAAGACTAGCTGCTGCTATGGGCGATGCTGACGTGGATAAGAGCCCGTCGCAGTCGCCTCCGCTAGCATTACGACTACAGAGGGTGGAAAGAAGAACATCCATGGATATCCCTGGCAAGAAAAACGGTTTCCTCAAGACCCGGATGGAGATATCAGAAGAGGAACGACTGTCAAGGGCTTCAAGGCGAAAACTTTAATGATGATGATGATGATATTTTGAAATTTTTTCTATTTTTTTTTTTTTTCTTTAATTCTCCGAGGACTTTAAAAATGAAAAAATTTTAATGTTAACAAACTAATGAATGCGATGAGATGAGAAACTTAACTGAAGTACATCAAAGTAACGTAAAGTAAAAGTAAACTAAGGCTACGACAGTAACGATATGTTGAGAAGACAAGCAAGAGAAAGACGTGAGTACCTTTACAAAAAGGCTCAAGAGCTACAGGAATCTCAGTTACAACACAAGAGGCAGATTATCAAAAATGCATTAGCACAGGGTAAACCACTACCGAAGGACATAGCTGATGATGAACAGTTACAAAAGGATTTCAGATACGATGAGAGCAAAGATGCAGTTGATATTGACGATGAATATGCAGCCACAAGTGGTATATCGGATCCAAGGGTTGTAGTAACGACATCACGTAGTCCAAGTGCACGATTATCTCAATTTGCCAAAGAAATTAAACTACTTTTCCCTACTAGTGTGAGGCTTAACAGAGGTAACTTTATCGTTAATAATCTAGTTGATGCTTGTAATAAAAGTGGCACAAGTGATTTGGTGCTTTTGCATGAACATAGAGGTGTGCCCACATCGTTAACGATATCGCATTTACCTCATGGTCCAACAGCATTCTTTACATTGCATAACGTTGTACTAAGGCATGATATTCTCAATAGGGGTAACCAAAGTGAAGTTAACCCCCATTTAATATTCGATAATTTTACCACGCCATTAGGACATCGTGTGGAGACCATTCTAAAGCATCTTTTCCCACCGGAACCAAAGGAAGATTCCCCAAGAGTCATAACGTTTGCCAATCGTGGTGACTTTATTAGTGTTAGACAACACGTTTACGTAAGGACAAGAGAGGGTGTTGAACTAGCAGAGGTTGGACCTCGTTTTGAAATGAGATTATTTGAATTAAGATTGGGTACTGTGGAGAATAAAGACGCTGATGTGGAATGGCAATTAAGAAGATTTGTAAGAACCGCAAACAGAAAGGATTACCTTTAGTTATAATTAGGAAGTAATGTATAATAACAACCAAACTAACAGTAATAACAAATAGTAAGCACTGATGTTGTCTTTTTTTTTGTTTTCTTCCCTTTTAAGATATTATCTCCACATAAATACGACGAATGAATAAAAGAATAAATAAATCAATGAATATATACAACCTTAGAAATTCTTGAAGAAATCTCTCTTGAAGAAGGCCAATTTGATCCAGTCGGCGATAACCTTATATCTGGATCTGGCGGACATGATCATGGACAAGTAAAGAAGCCTCCAGATGTAGAAGGTCATTACACCACCACCAGTGTAGAAGGAACGTTTACCGTAGGTGATGTTGGCGATTGCCTTTTCGGCACCCAAATATGCCAAGGCACCGTAGTGGATGTAGGAAAATGGTTTGAAGCTGCTTCTTTCGAAGAGAAGATCGAACTTCTCAGTTGCTTGACCCAACTCTTCGTGGAAGTTTGGCAGGTTAGCCATCTTATCGAAAACCTTTGCCAAGTACTCGGCTTGTTGATGGGCAACTTGGGCAGTTGGTGGTAAACCGGAGAATGCGTTGTCACCAATGGCAAAAATGTTTTTAGAACCTTTAACTTGCAAGAATGGGTTAACGGAAAGAGCCTTGGTGCACTGGTTTTGTTCGGGAATCTTCTTGAATAAGTCGGTAATAATTGGTCTTGCCTTGTTACCGGTGGCCCAGATCAAAGTACCATATGGAATGTTAGCTTCGGTAACGGTGCCGTCTTCATGCTTAGTCTTGGCAATCAAATGATCAGGTTCCACTTGAGAAACAGCAGATCTTAGATGCAACTTGATGGAAGTACCTTGCAAAACATCTCGAGCGTAAGAGGACAATTTCTTCTCAAACATGTTCAAAACAACTGGCAGAGCTTCCACCAAGTGGATTTGAACTTCTTCAGCCAAGTTTGGCAAAAATTTCTTCAAATCTTGGGAGACATAATCTTGTAATTCACCTGCGGTTTCGACACCGGTTGGACCACCACCGACGACCACAATGGACAATAATCTCTTTCTTTCTGGATCACCCTTTGGCAGCAAGTTGGCCTTTTCCAAATTTTGAGCAAATTTAGCTCTAACTTGTAGAGAATGATCAATTTCTTTGAGGAAGTGACCATACTTCTCCACACCTGGAACACCAAAGGTGTTTGGTTCTGCACCAACAGCGGTGACTAAGTAATCGTATTTGATCTCTGCGGGGACATTTTGTTTTAGACCAAAGTGTTTTTCTTCTTCTTTGTTCAACTGTTGAACGGTAGATAGATCGCTAATGGTAACGGTATTTCTTTCAGGGTTGATAGAGGTACATTCAGCTTCACAGTAGGTGACGTTACCTTTCTTCTTGAGGGCGAAATTTACCACAGGTTCCACAATGGATTTTTCATCCACGGTACCAACCGGTGTCGATGGCAACAATGGAGTAAACAAGAAGTAGTTTCTTGGTGAGACTAAAGAAACGTTGTATCTTTTGGTGTCAATGTGGTTCAAAAAAGAGATGGCACCCCAACCAGAACCAAGAATAACGACATTTGGTTTTTGACCGTCATCGGTTTCAATGACTTTTTCAGTCTTGAAAGAAGAAGGACCAGTTGGTGGTGCAGTAGATGCTAGTCTAATCAAACGTGAACTAGCGCTGACTAGAGATCTGTTTTTGTACAAATTGGATAACATGGCTTCCTTGAGCTACTGTTGTGAGAAGTTCAATTAAAAATATTCGAATACTAAAGAATTCTTTGAACCTGGTTACATCGGTTCATTGGTTCCTTTTTATACTGCACGAGGCGAACTGTGAGTTCGGCGAATGACAGCTCGCCCAAGAATTAAGATGCCAGAGAGTACAATCTGGGTTCAATTGAGTCTCTAGATCAATCATAACCCGCCTCTCGTCGTTCTTGAAGTCAATTCAATACCTTATAACCCTGGTATAGATGCGTTTCATCATCTCTTTGTTCACATCTATTGTAACAAATCCTCGGACCTCTTTTCGCACACTCCGATTGGCTGAGACCAGATCATGAACAAAAGTTCAGATGGGGAAGAGAGTTGTTAAAGACTCGGATCACTAAATCGCTGGAAAGATGTTAATCACTAGATTTACACATGGTAATCTATCTGATCTTAGTTAACATCCTTACTGTGTCTTTCATGTTTAAGTGCTTCCAACGTATATTTGGAATTTCCGTAATCAAAGGCTCGATAAAAGGTCTTCGTAGATTTGTTTAGCAAGTTTTGCAGATTCCAAAATGACATTTTCCAAGGGCTTATATTTTTCTTTTATAATTGACTAATGGAATAATAGGTGGCATTTTGAGAAGTGATTTCTGGGTGTAAAATGGACAGATAGACGCCCAGGTTTAAGCAGAAGGTTAAACGAGTTTACTCGGCAAATCGTAAATTATTGGAAAAGATTCGAAATTGGTGATTGAGTCATGTATACGAGACTAATTAGAATAAGTCCGTTTATTTGTAGTTTGAGTCAGAACATAACGGAGAATTAGATGATGGACGATAAAGTCTTCAGTTGGGATAGGACATGCGCTTGGAAAGCTTTTAGCTCAAAAAATTGGGGACCTTTTATATGCTCGAGTGAGGGTGTATTGAATGGGCGGAAGGGGCTGATGGTTGATATGTGATAAGTCATTACCGTTGAAAATGATGGCGGCTAAATACTAAAGTGATATTAAAATTTGAGGCAAGTTATGGAGTCGCTAAGGGTTTTCAATAGGGTGTCGTTTATAAGCAGTATAAGTAGTGAAAATGTCGAGTACTTTCGAAGAGAAGTTAATAATTGCTGGAATAACGTTTATAAGACAGAATCAAACTTTCAGTGACAAAAGTGTGAGCTCAGGTTGAATTCGCCCCAAAAAAGTGTTCTCGAGACATCATGTTGTGATTAAAAGTCTTCAATACTTGACAAAATGTCTTATAAACTTGTTGCAAATTCAGTTTATGAGCGAACATGAATTTCAAGATCTAGTTCTGTTTCACAGTCAGCGAGTCCAACATTGTAAAGGTTAAGACATTTTATACTGGAAAGCGACTAGGGTAGATAATACTCCTTAGCTTTCTTTTATTCTTAAGTACTTCTAAGGATTACTAAATTTTTATGGTGTATTATACTATTGGTAGCAGAAGGAGATCTCTTTAATAGCAGAACTATCAAGATCCATTTACTTTTGTTAAAGTTCTTTCCTCGTTATACCATTTTTCAACTTAAAACTTCATGTACATTTAATTAATGCAACTGAATCAAGAGATGTAATTGCCAGTACCCCTGTCGTTATAATTTAATCGGTTTCTTAAATTTTACTAACAAACTAGTATCTATAGAAGTTATCGGGCACAGTATCCCATGTAATTCTTGAAACGAATATACAAGCCATTGTAGATTCAGCCAGAAAACTGAAATAGTACATGGGCGGTTGCTTCCAATATAATTTAAAAGGTTTATTTTATTTTATTTTATTTCTCGGCGTCACACTGACACCATTCACGTGTCACTTACTTTTCATACTTACATAGCTCATCGCTATAAGTGAAAAATTCCATTATATGTATGGCGATGAACATATACATATCATTGCCAAACCGATTAGCTTGCAGAGGCATGTCTCAAATATTTGCTAGGAGGTTACATTTGTCGCAGAGATGTCTTCGGCAGGTTAAAAAGCCCAAGAGGGCTTCCCGTACCTCTAACAAAGAGTTTGGAGATGCATTCTCCATCCCCAATCGTGCTATGTTGGATCCACCAACTCCATTGTCTCAGGAGGATATTGATAGGATCAATTACATGTTTTTATCACGTACCAAAGATTTGGAACCAGGTGTCGAGGTCAAGGATTTAAATCGTATCAAGCAAGAATTTTACTCGAGATATGGCGCTAGATATTTGAATCCATGTAATTCTTGGTTCCAAAGGAGTGAACAGAATATACTGGGGAAAAGTTTTAGTCGATCTTTGATTAATGCAGATCCAGAAGCTCTAGGGATCAAAAACAAGAGGTTCCTCAAGTTTGATCCAAAAGAACTAATGTCTAGACCTTTACAAATTGGTGATTTAGTTCTTTTGAAACACCAATCGCCACAGTTATGCATGTGCATAGACGTCCCATCTTCAACTAGAGATCCTAGGTACACGTTTACAACCGTTGACGGTACAATTATTTTTTCAACAAGGAATAAGGTTCTCATGCGAATACCACATCATTTGCCCAATGTTCCATTATTGATGAAAGAAATGAAACATGGCTTCGAACCCGTTGGATGTGTTAAGAACACAACTACAGAGACTTTCATACTCCCAATAGTACCACGTCAACAAATCACAAGTCCAATTTCTCATCAAATTTCTAAGAGAGCTTGGGAAGAAATGCCCTTTACACTGAAGAAACTTGAGCTTTTACACAGACACTTGCAAGATGCTCGTGGACCTTGGCAGGTTCCTTTTATGAATTTAGTCAGCATGGTCGAAAAGTTGGACATGCAGTTGGCTTCTGCCTCCAATACAGGTGCCGCCTACGTGGAGGATCTAATTAGGACGTGCACTTTTGAACCCCAGGCAAAGTTAGATTCTGCTATTTTCTTATCTGTTTATTGTGCCATTGAGAATCAACAACAATCCCATCTTTGGGGTAACATACATTCCAGTAGAGCATTATTATCACCAGTATCAGTAACAGTAATGCCACTGAGATCTCAACATTTGTACCATAGATCCGTCTTACAGAATTTGAAGGTCCGGAATTACGAAGCAGTCTCCAAATTTGCTCGATTGGTGGACACTGGTAAATACAACGAAGCAATAATGGAATATCCTGAGATCGTTAAACTTTTGCAAGATTATGCAGCCGGAAATTTTTACAACGATGCCACAGCGATATCGGTAGTATCCAAAATCTTCCGCAAGATTCAACGCTTTCAAGAGGAAGACATCACCAGAGACATTTGTCACCAACTATTGAAAGAGTTGGACTCCTCACAGACTACAAGGAATCCCCTACACTACAATTTAGATCTAGGATTACCTTCATCTTCTTTAAGATCTAGCTCGGAACAAGACATTTACAATCTAGCTCATCCAGTCACTTTTGAGGGACAAGATAAGAATTTGAGACATGATTTTGGCGATATGAAAGTTTATTGCATTGATTCAGAAACCGCTCATGAGATCGATGATGGTGTCTCTATAGAATCCCACAGTGATGTTAAGCGAACTTTACACATTCACATTGCAGATCCAGCCTCTTTCTTCCGTGAATGCCAAGAGGGTACCCATGGGATTGAAAGTGAAATCTTGCAGATTGCATTAAACAAATCCTTTACCACCTATTTGCCGGATTTGATGTCCCCTATGTTACCGGGAAGTTACAGCAAAGCCGCCGATCTAGGTAAACAAGGTCAGAAGGCTAAGACCATAACTTTTTCGGTAGATGGATCTTGGATCAAAAATGG
This sequence comes from Zygosaccharomyces rouxii, assembly GCF_000026365.1. Lineage (NCBI taxonomy): Eukaryota > Fungi > Ascomycota > Saccharomycetes > Saccharomycetales > Saccharomycetaceae > Zygosaccharomyces > Zygosaccharomyces rouxii. The sequence continues at coordinate 1,160,662 of NC_012992.1, read as the reverse complement.
ACAGTTCCAATTACAACCAGAATCATTCAGAATAAAATTGGGATTAGTTTCCAATTTCCCTCAAGTCACCTATAATACTGTAGATTCGATGCTAGCGCAGGCATCTGAGGTGAAAAATGGAAGTGCTAATCTGACAGACGATCAAAGAAATTTGAAAGAGTTGTACGCGATTTCCCAAAATTTACGTGCTAATAGAATAAACACCCAACAGGCTGTTGTTTTTGGTAGTGAGTTTAACAAAGGCCAAGTAGCCCTATCCCCTGATGAAAATGGGGTTCTACAAAAAGTTTCATTCAAGGATCAATTAGAAACGCCCTCCTCAGTTCTCGTTTCCGAAATGATGATTTTAGCCAATACTTTATCAGGACAATTCTTCAAGGATAATAATCTACCCGGTGTGTTTAGATGTTATCAACCACTAGCATTGGGCCCACAGGCCCAAAACGAGTACGAATTATTGAAATCCAAGATCAAAGAAGGCAAATCACTTACATTCAAAGATATCTGTATGATATCTACCATTCTAAACAGCAGTTTCTATTCCAGTGATGGTTATCGACACGAAATGATAGGTGCCCCACACTATTTGACTGTTACTTCACCGCTAAGGAGATTCCCAGATATGATAAACCATTTACAAATACATAGGCTCCTGAAGGGTCTTCCGCTGTGCTTTAACAAAGACGACGTTGATAGATTTGTATGGCATATCCAATCACGCGACTCTATTCTGAAGGATGCAAGCCGTTGTTCCAATACTTATTGGACCCTCAAATATCTGAAGCAATTGGTGGAAAATGACAAAAACAAGAAATTCAGTGTCATGATTAACTCTGTGCCACAAGTCGGTTTTGTCAGATGCGTACTACCAGATTATTCATCTGCGAGGGCGACACTAAAATTAAAACCCAACGAAATCTCACATCCTGTCATTGGTGACATTATAGAAAACTGTAGAATTACAAAAATCGATGCTTTAGAGGGTCTATTGGAAATGGAATTATAATGATTTTCTTTTTTTTTTTCCTGTAAATATTTTTAATACAAAGGAATACCTGCATATAGCACAAATGATACCCAGAGAATACTGAAGTTTTTTTGAAGTCCCGGAGTCCAACCATCAAGCTGATCTATAATTCCAAATGTAGAGACGCAGGATTGATTCCATTGTTCTCCGCAGCTGGAAGAAATGGTCGTGGAATCAGAACTGAAAAAATAGCTACATAAAACTCAAAGCTGCGATTGTTCTCAAAAATATCTTGAGATCATATAGCCTTTGTATATAGTATTCCCATATGTACATATTTATATAGATATATTTAATAATATTATTATTATTATTTCAGATCCGAGGACTGACACTTGTCACATGACACTATTGTCCTTCCTAAAAGGGTAATCAGATAAACACAAAACTTTCAGGGCATCGATGATATAAGAAGGTCAGATCGGGAGAATTACAGAGTTTTCACTTCCCATTCATAAAAATATTGAAGGCATTTCATTATTGATCTCCTATCAAGAAGCATCATTGGCGCTTGTGGGGATGCTAGGCCTAGAAGATGGTAAGGCAATAGATCTTTCCTTCCCAGCTGCAGAGTTACCTGAATTTGATATCAATTCCCAGAGTTCTTCCCCAACGAAGAGAACATTGAACAATAAAAAAGTTCTCGATACGACTTCCTACTATAATGGTGGTTGGGAAAAAGGTGAAGCTACTGGATTACCGCTAGCGGCTCCAGCAACTCCAGCAACTCCGGCAACTCCGGCAACTCCAGCAGCGATTCCAATTCTCTCTATGAATGAAAACAGATTGAGGAGATCTCCTCAAAGGATGGGAGCCAAGAACACCAAGTCGAGCTTGACAGGATCTCCTCATCGTAAGGGCCCCAGATCATCGAATCTGCAGGCTAGAGGCCCACCCAAATACAAGGAGATTAGTAGTATCTACGAGTTAGAAAAAGTGGATCCAGTTAAACAAGAAAACAATTTCACCAACAGGTATTTCTCAGATCCGGTGGATCTCGATAGCGCTAGATCTGATGATGGTAGATTGAAACCAATCATTAATACCGCCTCCAAAAATGGTAAGTCTTATCCAGGTAATAAGATTTATAAACTGTCGATCCCCTTATTGGTTTGCCAAGATACCCATAGAGCCTTAAAGAATCAAATCGAGAGGGTCTATAGGTCCAAATACCATTCTTATCAACCATTGTCTCTATTTGGTGATATGAGTATTCGTTACTATCGGTTGGAAGATTTACAATCCAGATTTATCGAATTTTTACAAAAGCCCAGAAAACCTCAACCACCGCTACAAGTTGCACGTTCACTAAATGGTACGGGTGCTCTCAATGATAGTTTTGAGTTGAGTTTTGATGGTAAAGCGCTCGATCGCAGTGACATTTTTCGAATGGTTGATTCGTTTAGCGTAGCGCTTTCAGATGATGATGCAGAAGATGAAAGTAGTTTTGTCAATTCTTCAGGTAGAAACATTCTGCCAGCCGAAATGACAGGCACAGTTTTCTGAGTTCCAAGACTTTCGTATTTTTTTTTTTTTTTTTTTTTTTCATTTCGTTACCCATTGCAACTTCCTTTTATTTCTTGAAACTTAGTTTTCTTATTATAATTATCATTTTACATCATATATACAGGATATCCATGATTTTATTTTTGACTATTGTTACTATTATAACTACAATCAATATGAGTACTATTACTTTTCTCACCGCGCTATACTCTTTTCTCTACTGTAAATCCTGGATTAGACTTACGCAGTTCCCTCTGTTGTTCCTTCGTAAGAGCATGCTGTGTAACCTCTACATTCACCAATTCCTTAACTTTTGCCAGTGAACCTGCACATTGTGGCGTAACCCTTCTGTAAACTGTTGATCCTCTTTTGCCCAGTCCCAGACTCTTTACCACATTTCTGACGGTATGAGGTACACCTATGAGTGATCTAGATAATGTAACCTTGTAGAAGACCATGGGTTCAGAATAATTGAGTACGTAGGGGAAAAATCTGGGCGATATTCAGTATTATGCGACGTCGATAGTAGCTATGCTTGCTTGTCAAGCTGTCGCATCGATATACTTTTTCACTTGATGTAATTTTTCACTTTGACAGGGTAACCCCATCGCTAGAAGCATATGGTGATGAAAGATGTGTACTAACAACACATATAACTCTATATGCAACTCAAAGGAAGACCCAAGAATATCAATATGAGTGATAATAAAATTACCAATGCACCAGCGGGTGGTTCAAAAACTGAACCAAAGGGCAAGAAGGGTAAGAAGGCCCCAGTGTCACCAGAGCACATTGCTAAAGTGAGAGCTGAAAGAGAGGCGGCTAGAGCTGCCAAGAAGGAAGCCATGATGGCACAAGGCATCGATCCAGACTTCCCGCCAGAATTGCAATTTATAAAAAGACCAATTTTACCGTTACATAAGGGTGAAAATGTCGAGGGATTTAAATTCAAACTCATGACTTATAACTGTTTGGCACAAGCATTAATTAGACGGAAACTTTTCCCCACTAGTGGCGATGCATTGAAATGGTACAGACGGTCAAAAGTGTTGTTAAATGAATTTAAATACTACAATGCAGATGTGATTTGTCTACAAGAAATTGATTATATCCAATATCAAAGTTTTTGGAAAGATGAATTGGCCAAACTGGGCTACGATTCGCAATTCCATAGACAAGCCTCCAAAAACCACGGTGTTGCAATTGTATGGAAAAGAGAGTATTTTGTTATGACTGATAAAATGTTGATAGATTTCGATAGAGAATCATCTGGTGATATCCCACCAAGAACAACAACAAACAATGCTGGACTCATTTTATCGTTGAAATTTTCTGATAAAGTTGCGCAGGAACACAATTTGAAAAAGACAGGAATTATCGTGGGGACCACCCATTTGTTTTGGCATCCTTTTGGTACGTTTGAAAGGACTAGACAGTGTTATGTGGTTCTCAACAAAGTCAAAGAGTTTTCGCATAGGGTCAACGTTTTACAAAATGGTAATGATGGTGATCACTCCCATTGGTATCCATTTTTCTGCGGTGATTTCAACTCTCAACCATTTGATTCACCTTATTTGTCTATGACTCGTAAACCTATCGAGTATTCCAAAAGGGCAAAGACTGTGATTGAATGCAGTACTTCTTACACTTTCTCCAAAATGCGTGATGGTGAAGAAGATGATGCAGAAGAGGAAGAAGGTGGAAATATCGAAAAATTCGGTACTGATCAACCAGATCATCCTGTTCCTCAACACTATGAGGCCAAAGACCATGAGCGTGAATTAGTCGAACAGATGCAATCTTTACACAATTCATTAGATATGAGAGCTGTTTCCTTATATTCTGTCGCTTATAGGAAAGTACATCCTGAAAACGCCGGTCTCGATAATGAGCGAGGTGAACCTGAAATATCGAATTGGGCACATACTTGGCGTGGTCTCTTGGACTATCTGTTCTTTATAAGACACTGGGATTTTTCTGATTGCAAGGAAATAGATTCATTAGAATCTTTTGAAAGGGAAAACAGTCTAAAAATCAGAGGCCTTTTGCGTGTACCGCCAGGTAAGGAAATGACTGAGCATGGTCAACCGCATACAGGTGAATACCCAAGTGATCATTTGTGCATGCTTTGTGAACTGGAATTAGTAAACTAATTCTTCTTTCTCGGCTGTTTAGGCTTGGGCCGTGGGGCATCTTCTAAAGTAGTTGCCTTGGAGACATCCTCATAAAGCCTATTCCATAGTTGGAAATATTCATCCAATTGAAACTTCTTGGGATCACTGGATTGAGCAGAATCCATAATTTTATCCCTGATTTGTGCAAGTTTTAATAGAGAATCGTCTTCTGATAATAATCTTTGCTTAGAACTTTCAGGTGAATCATCTTCTTCCTCTTGTTCCACTTGTAATAGATAGTCATGCAAAATTTTAAAATGTTTCTGCAAATCAGGATTTCTAAATTCAGAGGGTCGATAACCTTTAGCAAATTGAAAATGATCTATGATACTTTTAGTTGTATCCTTCAATTGGTTATACTCTGGTGTATCATACGAATTATGACGAATTAACGATTGGGGGAATCTCCTTAACTCCTCTGCGAACGGTATCCTATACAAATAAAACCCTTCGTTAGGATCCTCGTTTCGTGAGGGGCTTAGAACGAAGACAGCTGGATGACTGTTGGTCTTTAATTTTCCCCATACTACGGCAACTTTCCCTTTAGCACGAAGGTTCTTGAACAACGACGCTAGAGTCCTAATAGAACCTTCAAAACGAAACTCATCTGGCACCACAAATAAGGCCCTGTCGATATTATTAAAGTAGTGGATACATTTATTATAATCACGAAATCCAATAATCTTTAAAAATGATTCTTCTTCAGTATAACTTTTCCTGACTTCATTCAATTCTTCATCAGTGATTGTTATATCCAAATCACCATAGGGAAACACTTTGGTCAAACCTTCTTCAATCACTTCGCCCGTGTTGGAATCCAAAAATTTTCTCTTTGAATTAGCTTCCTTTCTCACCTCATCCTTTTCATACACCAATCTATATCGCTGTCCCGGTCTTTCTTGAATAATGATCGTGTATCCTTTGATACCCACCATAAATTGCATTCGCTCTTCTAATATCAGACAGCATTGGAACATAATTCTCTTAACTTCTTGCTTTCTCAAAACTCTAGATTTAATATACGATGCTGAGATCGGTGTCGTATTGGGACCATCAAATTCGGTATTGGGGTCCTCGGCGGTAGCTCCTAATTTCAAAACATCAGAATAGAAGGAATCATCAAATGGCGCTTCTTCTTTACCAATAAAGAAAGTCGTAAAGTTGATGAAATGGTCATCCATGTCATCAACAAGGTGCCTTAGCCTTGATTTGGTTTCATTATCCTCTGCCTCTGGAGGTGAATCATTATCTGTGAAGAGAAACACCTTTTTATTATTAAAAGCCTTTTGACCTTCAACTTCCTTAAGGAATTCATCCTGAATAAATCCATACAAGAAATCGAGGGGAGTTCTCTCAGATTCATCATATGGCAGAAATTTTTGAAGAGTTATTCTATCATTGGCCAAATCATCTAATAAATCACTGAGCTTTTTCATACTTTTAGCATTTATATCTCGTAGGGGAAAGAACTCATAGATGTGATTCTTGGCATCATCTTTATTGCAATTGTAGAAATAACAACCTATACCTGTGCCTGGTCTTACAATAACCAATTGAGACATCAATTGCTCCAAGGTTTCCAAAATTTCCACCAGTTGAACCTTATAGTTCAATTCTGAGAGCTCCTGAAACATACCAGCTGAAAGCTCTATGCAAAATATGATCCCCTCATGAACTTCATACTTTCTATATGACTTTGATTGCGTATGCTGTTTATCCTGTTGTTCTAATTCAACATTTAAAGGATCTAGAGAAGACATTATCTTGGTTGTATTAAGAATTAAACTTTCTTTTTGGCTTGTATCTTACCTTAAATGTCGTGAAGTCGCTAATGAATAACTAGATGACAGACGCCTATATTAATACAGAGAGTAATTAAAAAAGAATTCTTCTGTGTTCAACAGTCTTTGGAATTGGTATCTTTAAATATATAAAATTTATTGGTGGGAGTTTTGGTAACGTAGAGCTGACTGTAACGATTCGAATAAATTTAGAGTTTATTTCCAATACAGAAATACTATAATAAAATAATATATTTTAATTTCAAAATTAAGTATAACTGATAATGCCTTAAAATTCAAAGGATTAAACTTAACATAAGATCAAGCTTCATTCATTATAAAGTTTATTAAATACTCATGCTAATTCGAGAGTCCAATTAAGTATATATGGTGCCAACGTAAAACGCTTAAACCACTCTGAATCACATATTCAAAAGAAGCAAACACTTGCCAATGTCACAAAAATTTAACATTGAATGAGTAAACTACATTACTGTCAAACAGTAGAATGTTATTTTTTCACTATTATTACCAGCATCGCCCACAAATAAAAAAAATAAATCTCCCGGGGGTGATTCGAACACCCGATATCCAGATAACTTTTCACATTACAGTCTGGCGCCTTAAACCAACTTGGCCACCGAGAGTTATTAAACTGTTAATCGCACAAGTGATTTATGTCATCTATAAGCATAGAAAATTAGAAAGAATAATACGATAAAACCTGCATCCTAGAGCATTTTCTACAGCAGAAGACACTCTGCTCATGAGTCTACTCAATTGACATGTACTCAGACCAATAAGCAACCACAATATCAGCGCTCAGAGGTTTGTTAGTTTATTTTCCTGGATTAATGACTCCCTTCAGCGTTGGGACTAACAACGTGTGTTCCATCTCGTAGTTAGATCAGCAACGTAGTACTTCGATACCACACTTGTCATTACCACAAAAGTCACGTAGGAATTTCTGTCCCTCAAACGCCCTTTAAAGGTTCCCTCCTGCTGCTGCAACCGTGAACGGTAATGCCAGATACTGTGTTAGTCTGCAAGCCAAGGTGTCCCTAATTCAGTACTCTAAAGCTTTACTATCGACTTTCATTCTTATCTTTGTTACTTTAAGCATTTTTGTTTATTGTTTAAGAGCTGCTCATTGATTTTTTTCAGAGTTATCGTTCTATATAGAAACAATGAATAAATCAAATAATACAAGTATTCAAAACAACAGAACAGGATTTTGCAGGTCTTTATGCTGAATAAACGTGTTGTTGAAGTGGACGGAGATTCTCCTCTAATCTCATTACCAATTGTTAGATTTCCTCCTTTTAATTTGAGGGCTCTTTTGATTGAAAAGGATCCAGTGGTATGGGCACACCTGCTTGAGACGTATGTGATATACTTCGAGTTTTTAAACTGTGACAATAATGTGGAAAAGATAGATGAATCTACTTATGACAACTTGTGCATTTTTGTTAGAAGTTACTTGCACGAAATAGCAGAAGAAGAGGGTAAAGTGCTTTCCCTTGGTATGAACCATGATGTCTCCAAGCAACTAGAATTGCTACGGGCCTGGATATTTTCTCTAATTAAGAAATGTGGATTACTGCATTTGCAGATCTTTGGTGAGCATCTTTGGGATTTAGTAAAAATATATGTTAAGGAAAATCCTGATTCTGTTAGAGGCTTGATCGATGGATCACTAACTCCCCAGATTAATACCCAAAAGGCACAACTAAACAGAATACCGCAAATACAACAGAGGATCAAACAACTAGTGGAAAATGGGAAATTTACTAGGGTCGATTTAAGCTCTTTTGAAAGTCTATTAAGCGCTCGATCTTTAAAACCAAATAAATTTGCAGATCAGTTCCCCACAACGACTTGGCTCGAAACTTTAGAGCTTTGGTGGGCTAAAGGGAAAGGTAAACATAGTAATATTGCTAAACAACTGGTCATTGTATCACTTTTATCAGCCTCAGTCAATGCAATAGTATCTGTCACGAGTGAAATGGGAATAAGTAATTTGGACACACTAGCATTATATCCGCTTCTAGGTAGTTTGCTTGTGGATGAAAAATTCAGTGAAAGAATAGGTGGATTAAGACAAAGACTTCCCTTTCTAAGTTTCAATATACCAACTCCAGAAGCAGAGCCAGAGGAAAATGTACTCTCAGTAGAGATCAAAGAAGAGGATATTGCTCAACTAGGAGAAATTTTCCCACATTTGACCGCATTTCAACGATCTCAGCTATTGAAAAGATACGATGGTAACGTGGAATTGGCAATTAATGCCCTATTCGAGAATCCAAGCATTGCGGAAAGCATTTCAGCAGAAGAGAGAGAGGAAGAACACAATAAGTCACAACAAAACGGTCATGTTGACAGGAATATCGATAATATTGTAATGAAACCAATGAAAAAGCCATCTGATAAACATATCAAGCACGTTCCTGATGAGTTGAAGAATAAGACCATGTCCTGGGCATTGAAATTGATGTATGAAAGAGATGAAGATGAAAGAGACGACACTTACGATGATGCCGAAGCAATTCATACCTCTGATAGACCAGATGTGGCAGATGGTGATGAAAGTGGTGAGGCAAATGGTATATCTCAGTTTGATAAGATCCAGGGATATCTATGGGGCCTTTTGAAACAAGATAAAACGCTATTTGAAAGATCTAAGAGGGGCACTAAAGTGAGAAAAGAAATGCGGAAGGAAACTAATTGGGCAGATGAACAGATTGAAGGTTGGGCACGTATTTTGGAAAGATCCCCTCAACGTGCCAGAATTCTTGAAGAAAAATTCATGTTTAGCGGTAATGTTAAGACAGGAAAGACTTCATACGTCAAGAATAAAGATAACGAAAGTGAAGGTGGAAGTAGATCTAGTACCCCAAGAAACAAAGCATCCCCATCGCCAAGCACTAAAAATACCAAGAATACAAACCCCAGTGTACAAAGGGCCAGAGATGAAAAGAAAAAAGCTGCCAAGGCCAATCACAACCGGAAGCGTGGTCACGATAAGAAATTACAGCAAGCAGGTGGGCCTTAAATATTGTACAGATATATATATATATATATATATATGAATGAAAATGAGAGTGTCCATCATTTCTTCGCTTTTTTAGGATTTTTGCCTAATTGTTTCCATAGTTTCTCAGCATCTTCCGCATCATCTACCGGTTTCCTCTTAGCTTCCTTTCTTTCCCTCTGAACGGGGTCCAATCTATCAGAGTCGAGAACGACCATGCAGTTGATACTACCACCAGCGTAAATTTTCACCAGTCTTTCACCGGTAGATGCATCAAAGACTCTGGCGTATCTATCTAGACCTCCTTGCAAAATATAGCCAGGCTCCACCTTTTTCACAAATGATACAGCACCAGAGATATCACCATTTCCCAATTTTGCCAATAAACGTCCACTAACATCGTATTTATATACATTTTTCTTCGTATCAGTGGTCATCAGGGCAAAATTTTGAAATTTATCAGTGGGAATGTTACCCAAACTTGTAGTGGATTCGTCGTTGATTTCTAATTTTTCCAAAGGTTCCCTGTTGTCAAACAGCTGCTTATAAACCATCGGTCTTCTACCACGCTGGGTGCTATAGTGTGCTAAATGAGACCAATGAGTAATAACCACGAATTGGAGATTTAAGCTTGCTTTATCAACGTTATCTGATTTGAGAGGCTGTAAAAATTTCATTGCAGTTGGCCATACGGGCACTCTCATATCTAATTTATCATTCTTCACATTTTTAGCTTCCCAAATCTGCTTCAAATTGGTAAAATCTGCATCAATCTCTACTAGCTTAATCTGATTCTCTTCACCACCATACCCAAATACGTAATTACCACTCTTTTGATCTTCCCAGTTGTCACACAACTGAGCAAAATCCAAAGGTGCCTTTACTTCCCATGTCTTTAATTTAACAATTTTATCGTCATCTTGGTTTAATTTCAAAATGTGAACTAACCCAGATTTGGTCACAACAAGAAAATGTCCATTTCTCAACGGTTGCAACATAATAAACGCATCTCTAAGCTTGACTCTGCTCTTAGACTTGGCATAAAACGGTTCCAATCTCGAATCGTCCAACAAATCACTAATTTTATCTTTCAACTCATATTCTTCCTCAAAATGAACTAACTCAACGTTCCCATTACGTCTAGCAAGTAGAAATTTGTCACCTAGATTATGAATAATCTCCACGCAGTTACCAGTCCCTTCAGAATTGATAGATTCCAATTTCAGAGGTTGCAATGCATTTTGTACAGAACTATCGGTTCCTACACCACACACAGCTTCTTTCAAAGAGCCTCCGTCAACACAACTAATCAACAAACGCATTAGAATTCAAACAACTTATCGGCGAGCTCTCAATGGAATTCTGTATACCACATATCTTTAATCTTAAGATGTTAATTATGCGATGAGCAGGAAAATTTTCAATTGTTCGGGTCTTCCTGTCTTGATTGAAATCTTCAATTAAGATTGAAATTTCAACATAGAAAGGGGAACTAACAATTACAACAAAAGTACAAGATACAAAATCTAATTTTTACTCTAATTACCACCTTACACATTAGTCGAGAGTCTCCTAATGTCATTTTCACAAGATAAATCGGTTGCTTCCGTCTTAAAGCTTGTAAAAGCCCCAATTTACTCGCATTGTTACTCTGCAGACAGATCTGTCTTGGCCATCTCCTGTGACAAGAACTGTTTGGTCTACAGATTGCATCCCCAGCCCCAATTGATTGCTACATTGGCTGATCATGACAAACTGGTTACCGCTGTTGACATTTCCATCCACGGACGTATCGTTACCTGTTCTCAGGACAGAAATGCTTACGTTTGGGAGCCCATGAGTAATGGTTCATACAAGCCTACATTGGTTCTATTGCGTATCAACAGAGCTGCTACCAGTGTTTCTTGGGCTCCTAGCGGTTACAAATTTGCCGTGGGTTCCAGTGCACGTATCATTGCTGTTTGTTACTACGAACAGGAAAACAACTGGTGGGTCTCCAAGCACATCAAGAAACCCATCAAATCAACTGTTACCTGTTTGTCATGGCATGAAAATGGTGTATTACTTGCCTCGGGTTCTACTGATGGTTACATGAGAGTTTTCTCTGGTTTCATCAAAGGGTTGGATTCCAAGGAAGTCGTTGCTGGTTCTCCATGGGGTGATAAATTTCCATTTGGATCCGTGATTAGGGAATTTTACCAAGGTTCTTACGTGCACGACTTGCAATGGCGTAGTAACCAAGAAAGGGTTGCATTCGTTGCCCATGATGGTACTTTGAATATTGCTGATTCTCAAGGAAATATCATCTCTGTCAATTCTCCTGATGGGTTGCCTTTCCAAGCCTTACTGTGGGTCAACGACGCTCAAATCATCTGTGGTGGGTATTCCTGCCATCCAGTCATGTTTGCTGCCGATTTCCAAAGTGTTAGATTCTTGAAGGATTTGGATAAACCAAACAAGGGCGGTAACACACCTCAATCCACTCCTGCAGATGGTCAAGAAGAGGAAGAGAACGCATTCTCAGGTATATCTGCCTTGAGAAAGTTCAAAGAATTAGATCTGAAGGGTAAAGTTACTGCCGATGAGCAAGAGAGCGCTCATGAAAACACTATCGTTCAATTCAGACCTTATGCAGAGTCAGCCGGTAATGTCTCTCAGGTCTCCTCTTGTGGATTGGACGGTAAGATTGTCATTTATGCCGTGTAATGAATGTAGTTATAGTATTTTTTGCCTAGTTATGATTACATCTTCCATACTACATTATAAACGTTTGGCCTCCTCCTCTTGTTTCCTCTGAAGCACCAGAGAATACACACTACCCTTCAGAAGGGTTCCCACAAGACCAATCTTGACTTCAATCTCTCTAATTTGGCCAAGAACACTTTCAGCAGTAACGTTGTCACCGTTGGACGCATTAAACTGCTTGAAAGTCTCATCTAAAGAGTGTAACGCCCGCGCTAACCTCTTATAACGGTCTAGAACATTCTGTTGCAATGGCGTCAACTCCTCTTGCATCCCAGACACCAGCTTTTTTCACCTTGTATCACCTCTAGTTGTTCATTATGTAGTGCTTTGTTATTGTCTTATTGAAAATTTGTACATGATACCAAAGTTTCAAAGACTCTTGTTAAAGAGAAAAGGGAGTAAAGGGGAAGGTTTTGAGACTACTAGTGACATCTATGTCGAGTCAGCAACAGTCGTATACCATCTGGTCGCCTCAAGATACTGTCAAGGATGTTGCAGAGTCATTAGGAATCGAAAATATCAGTGACGATGTGCTCAAGGCACTGGCGATGGATGTGGAGTACAGAATTCTTGAAATCATTGAACAAGCTGTTAAGTTTAAGAGGCATTCTAAGAGAGATGTTCTAACTACTGACGATATCTCTAAGGCATTGAGAGTACTTAACGTGGAACCTCTTTACGGATATCACGATGGATCTGCGTTCGAACAAGACGTTTCATTTACCAAAGTGCAAGCAGTTGGTGGTCAATCTGTTTACTATCTAAATGATGAAGAAGTGGACTTTGATAAATTGATTAATGAACCATTGCCACAAGTACCTCGTGTTCCAACTTTTACTACCCATTGGTTAGCGGTCGAAGGTGTACAACCTGCCATCATTCAAAACCCTAATTTGAAAGACATTAGACTTTCTCAACCACCTATCGTTAGAGGTGCTATTGTAACTGCATTGAACGATAACAGTTTACAATCTTCCACATCTTCAGCGGCATCCATATCTTTGGGAGAAGAGAAAGATGCTCAACATATGTCTTCTGTTAAGCCAAATCAAAACATCGAGGTAAAACCTTTGGTTAAGCACGTTTTATCTATGGAATTACAAATTTACTTTAATAAGGTGATAGCGGCCTTGACTTCAAAGGATCAAGACGATCCTAATGCACAACACATGAAAGCAGCGGGTTTAACATCTTTAAAGACAGACAGTGGATTACACCAATTGGTTCCCTATTTCATTCAATTTATCGCAGAACAAATTACTCATAATCTGTCGGATCTAGACCTTTTGACCACCATCTTAGAGATAATTTATTCGTTATTGAGTAATAAATCTATCTTTTTGGATCCATACATCCATTCTTTGATGCCATCAATCTTAACACTACTGTTGGCAAAGAAATTAGGAGGTTCGCCTGATAGTGATAGACCAGAAGATGTTCGTGAATTTTTAGAAAAGACTAATGCTCTACGGGATTTTGCTGCCTCTTTGCTAGATTACGTTCTCAAGAAATTCCCACAAGTTTACAAGTCTTTGAAACCTCGTGTGATAAGAACTCTACTTAAGACTTTCCTCGACACAAACCGTGTATTCGGTACTTACTACGGTTGTCTACGCGGTGTTTCAGTATTAGAATCAGAGTCTATCAGATTTTTCTTGGGGAACCTTTACAATTGGTCCAGGTTGGTGTTCAATGAACACAACGTGACGCTAGATAATGTTGATGAAAACAGAAGTACTAAGTTCACACCTGACGAAACGGAATTTTTGGTAGATACCGTTATCAAGGCTCTTGTGGTCCTAAAGGGTGATCTTCCTGATGTTTATGAAGGTAAGGGTGATGCTATAACTGACGAAGATAAACAGAGATTGGTTGAGAGATGCGGTGTAACAGTTGCAAGCCATATATTGAAAAGAGACGATGCAAAGGAGTTAATCAGTGCAATCTTCTTTGGTGAGTAATAATTAACTGTAAAAGAAAAATTGGAAATTATTAATGAAAAGTGTATAAAAGAAATAACCCCCATGTAATATTCTATCAAAATGAAAAATGCGTGACATTGATATTAAGGTGCAAACAAACGTCTTTTAATATTTTTCCTAGATTTATTCCCATTCGGTTGCGTTGGTTCATAGTTCTGCTGTGGGGTCCCATATACGATTGGTGAGCTTTGTAAGTTTTTAATGTTTGTTGATTGCTGTGCAGAGGCCCCAGCATTCACAGGTGACTCCACAATGTTTTGTAATTTTGCCCTCTTACTTGGTGTTCCTCCAGACACTTTAACCAATGGTGTACCCATAACTTGAACCGCTTCAGTTTCTTCTTTCCCAGCTTTAGGATCCGGAACTTCTCTTTCACCTTTACGTATCCCAACCCTACGAAACGATTTTTGGCTTTGTGTGAGCAGCCTTACCCTTTCACCGTTGTTCTTCTCATCATTGGCGGTCATATTGCGGTCATTAGAGCTCAAATCTGTCACAGACAGCTGTCTCTTTCTCATTAAATTCATGGTCAAATCAGATTTCGTTCTTGATATAAATGCTGGCTTCTTCAAAAGTGATGAACCTGACTCAAATAGAGCACTAGCATTAGAACCAGTTTTAGTGCTCAACAGTTCTTGATTCGCTGAACTATGTCTATGCCAAGGTACCGCTGGAGTTAGTTGTGGTGAAGATGGAGTAGAACTTAGCCTTGAAACGGATTCATGTCTAGCATCAGCCAATGATGAAGAACCTCTCTCAGGAACGGTTCTCTCTGAAGTTTTCCTGGATTTCAAGCTAGGACCTTTCAATTTTTGAATGGTAAATTTAACTGCATTGGGTACCCTCTTGGCAAAATATGGCACTAAAACGTAATTAATAAAGCCCGCGGAGGATGACTCTTTGTGCTTGTTAAGAAGATTTTTCTTATGCTCTTGTATGGTATCGATATTTTCATCTTCAGGTCCAGCTGGTTCACTCGCTAAAAGAATATCTAATATGCAGATTTTATCCAAATACAGATCTAATTGTTCGCAATAGTCCAATTGCTCTGTGGTTTTCGTTGGGTTATCAGCTGGTTTTCGTCGATTCAATTTGGATTTCATCGGTAGGGCTCTCAACTTAGTCAAATTTAATGATCTTTTCTTTAATTTGGATTTATACCTACTTTCGAAGTTTTCAAAATTGGCATCCAGTTGATGGTGTGCAATAGTTTCCAATAATATAATAATCTGTAATTTAATTTCACGAATCTTCAGAATTCCCGGTAATTCTTTAATGGAACTTGACTGATCGTTATTATCATCGTTAAAATCTCCGCTTACTCTCACACCAAATTTCTCTAGGCATGATTGTCGTTTCTCTGCTGCAATTGGCCCCACATCTTTTATCACTAATCCCCCATCTGCATGTCTCTGGTCGAATTCATCAATTCTCTTGAGAATACCCAAAATTATGGTTAAATATGCATTTTCTTTACCAAATGTTACATTACAAGCATTCTTCAGCCGACTTAAGGTTGATTTAACAAAGTAGGCCAGTGGAAGATGAATATTGAACAAGGAATCATAATATTTGGCCTCTAAAAAGGTTGCGGGATCCAATTTTATGACTTCATTATGAGATTTATCCTCTCCGGGAGGCTTCATCTCAAGATCTACAACTTGCTGGCTGGCTGGCCGTGACATAACATCCTCTTTCCACAACGGCAGCAGATCTTTAAACCCCATAAGATTCCATTCTTTGATGGCCGCCCAATTGATCAAATGCTCATTGCCTGTAAATTCATCTTCGACCTCTTGTAAATCCATTTGAAGTACATCATAACGTATCCAGAATCCATTACCATATCTTTCCAGAACGCAATATTTGTCTGGATTGTGGATGAGATGCCTTAGGCCAATCTTATTAGCCCTGCTTTCAGAGATGATATTCGGTACAAATTCTTCATAAGAATTCACTTGTGCACCATCTAATTCGAGTCTCAAACTTGAAGGAAGAGTTCTAACAGATGCTACTAGTCTCCATGATGACATTAGCCTCGACGAAGAGCTCCTACATGCAAACTCTTGCAAGAATCAATATTACCATTACTATTACTAGCTCGCGTTGAATTCGAACCCACCTAATGTAAAATTTATATGTAAATGATACTATATAGAAAAAAAGAAAAAGATTATAAACTTGATTAGATTTTTCTTTCCTTTGAATTTAATTTTAATATCGAATTTTAACTGTAACTTCAATTATTATCTTTTCCTCTCCTTGTTAATTTTATCAATTTCAATCTTATTGCTTATTAGCATAATGGCAGCTTGTGATCCCATAGAAGTACCTCTAACGGTCAATTTCCTCTCGAGAGCACCACTAACTGGATCATCGATAAAGATGGAGCAACCAGTGGATTCCTTTATAGAATTAATATGCTTACCGTCTTTACCTATTATATTACCCACAAAATTCTCATCGATGTAAATTTCTTGTTGGACAATGGCCATAGTTTGGGCTACTGGCGTAGCTACAGGACCATCGATTATGCGAACGTTGGGAATCATAAAATTCGGTGTAAAAGCTGGTGCAGTTGCAGCATTAGCAGCCGTATACATGACTGGTGTTGGACGTTGTGGGACCGTTTGGGGTGTAGTACCCGCTGCCGGCACCATAAACATTACCCCAGAGCGTGGCAACCTTTTGCCGTTACGGTATTTATCAGCTGGATGATACTGATGATGCTGTTGATGCGAATAAACCATGGGTGACATTCCACCATTGAGTAAAACTGAATATAACGGACTTGGTTGGTAAAAAATAGCCTTTTTGAATTTAAAGGCATCTTTGCATGTTAGTATAGTTTGAGCCACATAAAAGGTAGCGATATGAAGGGCATCTGCAACACCTTCAATTGTAAGAATACGATCATTTGACATCATTAACTGTTCTGGCATAGCTGTCAATCTAGCGGCACTTAACTCTTCTACTTCCTTAAGTCTTGATCCATGTTTACCAATAACAACACCCATCAGATGATGTGATATGAGTAGATTTATGGTTGTCGGTATATCATCAAAACTCTTATCATTATTACCACTTCCTCTGTCGTTAAGTGTTCTTACAATCATACCAAAGGCTCTTGCCACATTTTCACAAGAACCTCTCACGTAAACGACCCTTTCAGGAACTCCTCTTACATTTTCAGAAACGTTGATCCTTGTGTTGGTCATTGATTTAATCCTTGAAATAGTCTCACCCTTATGTCCCACAATCATAGATGCTTGTTTCACTAGGCACAACATTCTTAAATGCGCTTGTCGGCTCCTTTGATCTCTTGCATCTCCTTCAGTGGCAACGTTGTCCACGGATTCTCCATCACTCAACCGACTCATACTCCTAGCATCTGAGTCCATAGATTCCATGGATGCTGTGGTGGGACATTCTGAATCATCGTGCAATGCTACCCTCTTGATCTCTGCCTCTAGTTCCTCTGCACAGTCTTCCTTCTTACGTTTCAACATGTTCAACGAACTTACTCCGTTTTCCCCCACATTAGCCATCATAAACAGCCTGTTGGGATCCTCAGAATTGCTTAGGTTGGTGATGATCTAAAGTGAGTCGTTATTGTTCAAACTCCTTTTCCTATACCACTTCGCGTAGGTCCTTTTAAAGGTTGATCAATTAGAGGTAACAGACAAATTTCAACCTTATATATTTAGAATCAAAAATAGACACGATCAGTTGCTAATGGTCCCAAAAGAAGGTGAAGAGGTTGATCAGCGACCTGAAATTGACCAAGAAGATTATAACGAGGAGGAAGACGAAGATTTTGATCCCAACAAGATCCAGGAAGGTAGCGATGAGGAAGATGAAGATGAGGACTTCAAGGGAGAAAACAACCGATCGAAGCCCAGTACAGACTACTCACGTATTGAAAGTGATACAGGAGGTCTCGTGAGGACTAGAAGAGCTCGTCAAGAGGAAGAAGAGAGGCAGAAAAGACACAAATATGAAACTCTACAGGTGGAATCAGTTTCTGAAAGTTCTGCAAACTTATGGGAGGAATTAAAGCATCAGGGATTGCAGAGGTTAAAAGGTGCTGAATGTAAGAAGTCCGTCCTAGATACTACCCAAGATGCTGATAACATGAATAATAGTTCATCAGAGAGACAAATTTTAATCAAAAGAAACTATAAATTTGCAGGAGAACTGGTACATGAGGAGAAAATGGTTCCTGTATCCAGTGCTGAAGCAAGGGAATATTTGAACAGTATTAAATTTCAAAAGAGCCAAGATGATACGAATAAAAAGTTCTTGTCAAGTGGGGTTGAAGAACAAAATGAACATAGAACTAATTTAAGAAGACCTTTGAAGCGACCACCTTTATTGGAACAGATAGTTTCAGGTGCTCTAAAACCTAAATTAACTACACTGGAAAAATCAAGTCTCGATTGGGCTTCATATGTGGATAAAGAAGGTATCAACGAAGAATTAACTCTGCACAATAAGGATGGTTATTTGGCCAAACAAGATTTTTTGAGCCGTGTGGAATCATTTAAAGATCAACAGTACAAGGATTTAAGACAGAAGCAATTGTCAATGCAGTTACAAAATGGAACATAATGTGGTTGAATATTAATATGATATCATTACTATCGTCTATGACAAAAAAAAGTTCTAGATATATTACAAGTGTGGTACTTTCAAATCTGTGAAGAGCATGTTTAAAATGCTGCAAATACCTTCACCAAGCACCAGTCCCGAGCTGAAAACAATCATCCTTGTCTTTGCGCCCATGTTAAACTGTTGACGGTTCATCCAAGTGCTTGCAAGCACACCGCCAATGAACCTAGCAATTGTGAAACTAGGTGTATTGTAGATACCAACGCCCACGGCAACACCAGATGGTATGTACATCAACCATTTACGATTACCCTCGCGATAACAATTCCTAATAAGTGATAAGAAAGCAAAAATACAACCTAGGAGCATGGAACAACCCAAGGCCTTTTCAGGAAGACCTTGGCCTGTTACCAATCTAGCACAATCGATCCATACAATGGCAGTGGGAATTCTAAATTGTTTATCTGGGATCTGATAAACCTTGTTGTAACAGATGTACATCACACTTGAAAGAATAATAGACCATATTGCCCCCACAATTTGCGCAATGAATTGAGCCCTAGGTGATGCCCCCAAGAGGTGACCAGTTTTCAAGTCTTGCATTAGATCACCAGCTTGTTGAGCACCGGATTCTGCGACACCGCCCGCAACCAAATTCAGAAGGACCGCACCCTTACGGTCTCGAGGCACCACTAGCGCAAATATTAGTTGAGAAATCTTACCGATACCACTAACTGGATTCAAATCAGTTTCCCCCAGTGCACGAATGCCCAATATTGACAGAAATAGGGCAATAAATAAAGCTGTAACCATGGCATAGACTGGAATAATTTCTAATCCAAATAAATAAATCACCAGTACAATGCATAGTAATGAAGAGATAATAATTCCACTGATGACGGTAGTCAACGTAACTAAGTGTTCATCAGCCACTTCATGATCGACATCGTCATAGACCAATTTCACAGTATTTGGGCGGTTGCTAGAAGAAGAAGTGGTGTAACGTCTATTGTTGATTACTCGTTCCTCCTCAAGTAAAATTGATTCAAACGAATCGTCCCAAACGTTGGTTAACAGCTTTGCTTTATCGTCAGTAAGCCAAAATTTGACCAATGATCTAACAGTAACTACTATGAACCCAACGACACTATCTACCACCATGATGGACAAAGAAGTCCAAAGAATCCATCCATGTACGCCTCTTTCCCAATCATCGACGCCAGCGTCCGGAGGTACCCAACCCACATGCCTTGCCAATGGAGCCAAGACACCCCAGCCGAGTATACATCCAAATAGCATGTACGAGACAGTTGGAAGTCCCATAATCATACCTTGGCCAATGTAGGCAGGTGAAGGTTGGAATTCCCACAAATAATTCTTAGAAAGTTTTTTACCAAATATAGGGATCGACCGTAATATTGGTAAGAAGTATGATCCAATTGTATAAATGGAGGAAACTGTAAAAGTTCTGAATAAAATTTGAATGTTCTCCTCATAACTAGTTTCATCTGCTCCATTTTCAGCAGAATCTACCTCTAATGCACTATATCCATCGGGCGATCCTCGTGCTGATAAGATACTATTTTCATGCTCTTGATCTTGATCTTGAGACAATGGAACTTCACTCAATCTCCTATTTCTCATTTGTAAAAGATCTGATCTAGAAACTTCCTGTAAGATTTCGGATCCATTGAGGACCGCTATAAGCATAGCGGTTGCACTACCACTGGGGAAGGGCAATTTTTCCCTGACAATCACTTGTTTTCTGAGAGGGACAGCTATAAATATCCCAAAGAATGCTAATCCTGCTGACCACATCAAAAGTTGGCCGATTCCAAATGCTTGACCCTGTTCTCTACTACCACCACTCTCTTCCTTAGTCAAGAATTTTTCGATTGCTGGAATTACACCAACAAATCCAAATGCTAGTGGCCCTGTACCCACTGCAACTGCCATACTTTGGACATAGACAGTTTCTACATCAGTAAAAGGAACATCATGAGGCCTAATGAGAGGCCAAACTTGTCTGAAGAACCAACATGCTAATAGGGCAGATGGTAGAGACATCATAGAGACCCACCCAGTCTGTAAACCGAACTGAAAATTCGATATTAAAACTAATGAGCCAATAATCAGTCCAACTACAGTAGCCCTCATTGTTATTTGTTGTATAGCAGGTTTGCTATCCCAGGCGACGTTAGGTTGTATGTCCAACATCGTGACTGCACCTTGATCTTCTTTCCAACTGTTAAACCTCTGTCAATGACTACCTATTAGCTACCGAACTGCACTTAACCTGTGTTACTCTAAATTTTTACAACCTTTTATATTGTTATCTTGGGTGGAGGTTCAAATGGATTTGGTTGAGCCATCGGAAGCGGAAGTTCATTGATTACTGATAAAATATATATATACATACATATAATGAAGAATTGAAATAAAAATAGCGAAACAGACGTTCCCTACTGAAGTAGAGCATCTAGTACACTATTTTCGTTATACATGTTCCATGAGGGTTCCTTCTATTACGATCCAGTTTCACCGAGTAAAATGTAACGTAGTATATCACTTAGAGTGAGGACGCCAGTGAGTTTACCGTCTTCATCGACAACGAAGAATCTGTGAACTCTTGATTTCCTGATGTGGTCCATTATAGTAGACAACTTATCATTCTTAGTACAGGTATAAACCCCTTCAAAGTCATCACTGCGTCTCATCAGGGCTTCACCCACGGAAAGTGATAAATCGTTGTAAATACCACCTTTAATAAGACCTAGAACATCAACGGCTTCATAAACATTGATTAAATGTCCTTCATCATCAACGATTGGTATAGACGCTACGTTACCTTGAGATAACAGTTGTATAACGTCAATTACAGGTGTAGTCATCCGGCAACTTGCCACCTCCTTTTCAGTAACAATATTCAATTCACCGATAGGTCTCCTCAAAAGATGGGTCTCTCTGCAGTTTAAAGCAACAAATTTCAAGATACGGTATTGGGTTAAAACTGAAACTACAATTTCCCTGTGGGTATCTTCGTCTTGATCAATCAATGGAATTCTACGGCTTGTTGAGTTCATCATCTTTATACACGCCTCGTACAACGGCCTTGCTGGATGAATCGAGGCAGTATCAATAGGTTCCACGCCAATTGCCCTTTCAATCTCTTTCAACCCATCTAATTGTAATTTATCCACCAGTTCGAATTTATCAGGATTTGAAAAGTAGTATTGTATTACGTTGATAAAATCACTAGAGGTTAAAAGACCAGCAAACCTCGAAGTCTTTGCATCCCAAAGAGGCGCTGAGACGATATTATTTTGTAAAAGAACATTTAATGATTTTTTAACCAATAGTGAAGTGTCTAAAACGATTAATCGATAGGATACAGGCAATACATCATAGGAGGTCTTACTCTTTAAAAATGCCCTTATCGATTCAACGGAAAACTTCTGTTCTAAAACAACGTTACCCCTACCCAAACCGACGTCGCCCATTCCGTTAGTCACTATATCGTTTCAATTGTGTTGTTTTTTTTATTGTAATTTTGATCGTAATCCGCCAATTGACCTTCAAAGAGCTACTCAATCCATCCAATCTGATGGAGAAACGACCAATACGATCTATTCAGAACCGGTTCTCTTTAAAAGTTGAAAGTCAAGCTAATCTCTAATGTTGGAGAGAAGGAAGTGTGTTACGAGCTCCTTACCTCCCTTTACCGGGTAACACGTATGAAATTTATATATAAGCGGACAAAACGCCGAAAAATAAACATGAACTTCTTTTGAACACTTTTTAAAAGGCCAATCTCTTTGCCATTTGGCTTAGATCAAGTGTAGTATCTGTTCTTTTCAGTGTAACAACTGAAATGACCTCAAGAAGGTTCATTACCTTTGTTACAGAGCCTTTTTTTGGAATTCCTTGCCCATTTTTTTAAAAGATGGGTGAGGGGGTAGAGGATTAGTAAGTTCTGTCGTCTTACGTATTATTGGGACTTTCCACTAAAGCTTAAGGTCCGTTTTTGGGTTCGGAGGGAATCTTTAAGGTTTCTTTCTGTAATAGATCAGGCTTGCCTGGTCCCCCAAGCTTTTGGGTCTTGAGTGAGGGAAGTTTCTTTGTATGGAGGCGATGGGTACTGGTTCGCCAGTGGCTTACGGCGTGTCGTGGTCCTTGCACACTCGACCACTTGATACGTATCTCTATGCCTTGTTGATAATGCATGAGTTCATGCATTGCAAAAAGGCTATTGAATTAAATTATTAGTGTATTAATACTGATTATAAGCGAATGAAAATAAATAAAATGCTATTATTATCTGATTAAAAATTCACTGGTCCTTCTTTTGGCGGTTGAAGATGTATCGTCACATTCATCCTCGTGGACTACCAAGTGACGTTCATCGTCAAGAGTTGATGAACTGCGTCCAAACAAACTAATGACGTCTTCAGCCGCAGCTTTTGATTTTTTAGCCCTTCTTCTTGGTTCAAAGACTTTGTAAAATTTCAAATTCTCATCACCACCAACAGTAGCTACTGTTGTACCGTCTGGTGACAGTTGTGAACAACAAATACGTGATTCATGAGCATTTACGATCTCCGCTACTTTGAATTTCGTATCGTAATTGTAAACTGAAACTGCATTACCTGGGTTACCACCTGTGGCAACAATCTCTCTGTTCATTGATGAAGATCCGGTTTGTGAATAGCTTTGACCCCAGTGTAATGATGATACTTGTGAACCTGTACTTATTGACGACACTTTAGCTCCTGTAGTGGTATTCCAAAAATGAATATGTTTGTCGGTTTGACCACCTCCTGTTGCCAGTAAATTGTTAACGTAGGGGCACCAGCTAATGGCTTTAACGGCGGCTGTATGTGATCTTTTGATCCACTGTGGCATGGAAACTCTTGTATCCCAAATCATTACTGTATTATCGTTACCTCCTGATGCTAATTGTAATCCATCATTTTTATATGAAAGTCCGCATACTTCACCACTATGCTCATCCCATGTGGAAACTACATGTTGTCTAATTCTAACGTCGTTAATTTGAATTTCACCACTACGTGCACCTGTAGCCACTAACGTTTCTAACCAGGATTGTGAACCAATCCTAACACCTAAACCAGATCTCATTGTCCTGACTAATGACATGGTTTCCACATCCCAAATTTCGGTATTACCATCATCTTTTCCAATGGAAATGTGACAATCATCATCAGACCAAATTACTGAAGAAATCATCGTAGTCTCATAATCTACAAGCATGGTTACATCACCTGAACTACCATTCCAAAGGTACAATGCACTTTCTAGGGCAATGGCAAGTACATTTTTTTGTGACCAACTCAATAAGTTCAAATAAAAATCGTCTTGGAAACCGGGTGCATCCAAGATTCTTTCTGGATTTGTATTAATTTTCCTCAATTTCATTAATTCATGCTGTGACTGTTGCTGTTGTTGTGAATGCTGTTGATAATTGTAATGTGTCCTTCTCTTCATGCTGTAACTCTGACGTTTAAAAGATGCAACTGGCGGCTGTGGCATATATTGTAAAATCTTTTGATTCATATCAAGACCACATGCTTCTGCAACCGTTTGTTTGAAAACCATCTTAGTCTGTGCCCTTAAATGGGTTGTAGGTGATGCATTTGGCGGCGGCAGCTCTTCTTCCAATGCTAGTGGATCTACCTTATTTTGTGAATTTCCCTGTAGTGTGGGGATAAACCTATCAGCGTGAGATTCTTCGCCATCTTGTTGTTGTGAATTGGGCCTTTCATCATCTTTGAAAAAACTAGAATTTCGCCTTACCATCGCTGGTGCTCCAATATTCAGCTTTGGTCTTGCATAGACTGATGGTCTAGTTGGATTTGCATTTAATGAAGTGGCACGTCTTAATGGTTTCTTGGTAATTTTACTATCAGAACCTGCTCTTGACCATGCTGAGGAAGATATAATGTTTAACTTGGCAGGGGATGTCAAAGAAAGTACTGATCTGTTAGCATTATTGGCTAGTTTCGATTTATTGTCCTGAGATGAATCGACCATATTTTACATCGACCGTCCTTCAATTTGGAGGAAATGAGGTATTAGCACTACAACTCAGATTTGCACAAGTTTATAAACTACTCGATTGCAGAACTTCTCAATTGCTTCTCAATTGAGCTCTGTTTTCAGAAATCTAAAAGGTTTTGATCTTCTAGCGCAAGTGAATTTGTGGTGATGAGCTTGGCAATTTGTTTACGGTTTGCCCATTAAGGCATCGACATGAAAGAAAAGAAAAAAGTATCACACTAATTAAAATCAACAAGAAAACATTATAGAAAAGGAGAAAAAAAAACTAAACTACAACAATTATGTTATGGGGTGTTAGGCAAATGCAGTTCAGAATGTTTATAATTTACAAGTTCAGTTTAGAAAACTCTTCGGCTGGAAATTTGCAATCTTGATTTGCGATCCCTAAGGAAGGTTGTGATGTCAGAGTGTTCGTTGTCCTCAATTTCTTGATTGAACTCCTTTAGGGCCTTTGATTCTTGTAGAATATCGTTAAACCAATGCTTATTCTCTGTATCGAAATTTTTAATTTCCTGCAAAAGAGAACTATCCACTAGAAACGTTTTGTCCGTTGAGCCCGTTTTTTCCAAATTTCTCATCAGTGCCATTAAAACGTAATCCAGGGATTTAAACTGTTCGAATGCTCTTTGGAAATCAGATATGCTTTCCGTCACAATCTTTCTGTAAAATTTCGATTGCGTGGGGATTTCAATGTGATTGCTGAGTACTTGTAAAAGGTGAACCAGTATAATGTGGATTTTTTCAATTCTATGAAGTAGGTGAGGGAAAAATTGGGAGATTGGCTCAAAAGTTTCACGGTTTAACTTTTGTAGTTGATCGACTCTCTGTCTCAAATAAACCAATTCCAATAGTCTTGGATGTCCCAGTGTGAAAAGATCAGGATGGGCATCTTTCTCTATACCTTCTGGATACATGAATTTTTCCAATAGAGCATCAACAAACTCTAACAGTGGATGGCAGAGTGAAAGTGTAAGCTCTTGACAAATCTGGTTTAACAGCTTCTGATTTTTTACCGTTGTCTTGTTACTGTCGTTAATCATTTTAGTATGCTTCTGTATAAGCTCTTCAATTGCGGGAGAACTAGTCATGGTGGTGGTAGATGTAGAAGTGTGGTGAAGCCTTAATATATATTTGTAGGTGGGTGATGGCTGCACAAGTAAAGTAAAGTTGCAAAGGTGAGCAATACTTGTTTCTTGATGTGAGTAATCGATCAACTGTTACTCATAATTTGTAGCGTTGATCACTTCTTTTCTTCTTTTGCCGAAATTTTTCAAAATTTGTCACTGACTCATTTTTTGCTGGCATACCAACCGACAAGTGGAAAAGTCCTTGGAACGAATCACGATAGCAGTAAACGGTTTACGATCTTGTGATAAAACTAGCAAAACTTCCGCAAAAGTTGCATTATTAAGGGAGTGGTAGTACGGCACAGTAATGAAATTAGGGATACAGACTATGTTCTCGAAGATCTCACAAAGTCTTGGAAACATGACAGCCCCATTCTATGTGAATGAAGCTTTTTTGATAACCTCATTGTAACTTGAGGAATCCTCGAGCCCCGCAGATTTGTAGAAACGAAACAAGAGTTCCCTCAGGAGCCTCACAGAGTCGGAACCAAGCGTTAGGCGGTTATTGAAGCTGCTACTGATCCGAGCTCGAGAGATTTTTTGTCATGGCTAGATATTTCGGAGTATCTGCACATCTTGACACCAGTGCCATTCGCAGGACAGATACTAGCTCGAGAAAGCAAATGTTGCCTGGGTCACTAGGTAATTGAGAGAATGCAAACCCCAGAACCAGACAACGCACAGCATATAATTGACCTAACTATAGTACTCTTTATAATATCCGAGTGTTAGAGAGGATGGAGGTGGGCGGCAAGAGGGCATAGAAATAGGTAGTCAGGCCGGATCTCGGGATCACTTTAGACGGTGATAAGAGAACGATTTGATGAAAGAAGCAGATGTTCTTTCATCGTACATTTTTCATGAAGTAGTATCCATGTAGCTGCCCATGCTATCTCAGTGGCCTTCAATTGGTCCTCTTGTCCATACCGTATGCATTTCCATTTTAGGTCTATGATGTACTCACAATCTTGTCGAAAGTGCCAGACGACTTCCTAAACGTTAATTCGTCTGTCCTCTACACTGCAACTTTTGGTCTATATGGATCACTGTTCTTTCATAATTTTACATAGCACCATAGTCTGACGGAGATCTAGCTTAGTATTCGAGTTTATTCGCTGCGCTCATTGTCAGGCTCATTTTCACTCTGATCCTCAGGATCCTTCTCAGAGCCTCCTCTTTTGTTGGTGTCTTTACCTCGAACGTCGTACCTAACCTGTAATTGAAAATTTTCCAAAGCATTATCTCTCGAGGTTAGTTTGATATTCACCCAAAATCCAGAAAGATGGCCAGGGTTGTTTGATCTAAGGCTTACTTTTAATCGCCCATTTTGTTTACATCTGACACCTCTAGATGGTAAAATTCCCAGCTGTTCTCAAAGCACCGTTTGGGATCTAGATATAACCGAGCACGAGTGTCTTTCGTTTGTATGATAAGAACCTCTTGTTCACGCTTATGACTCAGTAAACAGATTGCAAGCTTCCTGCATTGCCCGAGCTGAGCCTTGGAGGCTTCTGGGTCATCCCGAAGCGCTGAAACGATCCTCCTAAATAAGTGCCCTGGTACCATCGCATCCTTTCATCACAACCATACCCTGTTTCGTTGGCAATCATATTAGACGCCATCTCCTACCCAGAGCTCCCGGACATTGGCGGCAATAATTTGTAGTTTGTGGGATTGTCCTAAAATTGTTTTGGAAGATATAAGGATTTTTACTTTACACAAACCAAAGTGCAATCTTAAAGGTTTTCAAAGAATCGCTGTAATCGAGATCTTGCATTCACAGGATCAATGAAGCTTTCACTGATCGTTTTGGTAACAACTGATTCCTTCTTTCCTCGACCTAAAATTTCGTCCTTCCTCGATTCAGGAATGCTTATACCAGAAGCAACTAGGTCACGAAGCTTTTCAGCAAAGTATTCTTTGTCTTTATTTGGACTTATGCGCTTTTAGGCGCTTAAGGATAGTATTTCATACCATATAAGGCTCCGGCCAATCCAAGTTGAATAGGCTCATATCGTATGGGGACTTCTTTAAAGGGTATTTCACATAAAATATGGTCAAAAAAGGGTAGTCTAGATAATTTTAGGCTACGTTTACCATCCCTTTGGTTGTCCAAAGTATATTCTCTGCGTACATAACAGTGTAAGAAAAAAATCATAAACATTCTTAGCTCATAATCGAGCTTGAATTCTGGTGGACATAGCCGGTAAAAAGCAGGTCCTTTCTGATAACTTTGAGGCTTCTTAAGCGAGGATCTAGTGGATTCTCACATATCGAGTTCGGAGAGAATGATTAGATACAAATCCAACATAATGTTTATCTTTGCTTGAAAATCTCACTTTGGATTTTCAACAGAACGTCTAATGCTCTGATAGATAGATCAAAAACCTTAGTAGTATCATAGTCCCTTAAATTAAGTATCAATGCCCATATGCAAGAACATACGATGTTTCAAATCACCCAATTAGCTTAAGAAAGCAAAAGTGCCAAAAAATGAACTCCCTTCAACAGATGGACAGTGAAGCGGTGGCTCAATGGTAGAGCTTTCGACTCCAGTTAGATCCTGGAAATTTCCGGAATTGGCAATCGAAGGGTTGCAGGTTCAATTCCTGTCCGTTTCATTCAAATTAATTTTTTCTTTTTCTCGAACTACAATAGACTGAGAACAAGCAAAGAGCATCTCGAGTACCTAGAGTTCTGTCAATTCTGCATCTCTTTGGCGCTTCTGAATTCATTATTTACACTTATATCCAATCTTGCGACAACTTCCCTTGTGACTCTCTACCATTTGTTTAGCAGGAGTAAATTAAGTACGTCTGAAGCCACACACACACACACACACACACGCTTCACCGACACTCAACAGCACCACTAACCATGGCCCATCATGCTGATTTTACCAATTTCCAGTCTAATGATAGGAAAGAATCATTAGAATTGCTACTTCAACATTATGAAGCTCTCAGCTCTGAACAAGACAATTGGGTTGCCAATTTATCCAATGCATCGTCGTTGATTTGGTATGCCTACCACTCGCTTAATGTTCCAGTTAATTGGTCTGGTTTCTACATAACTGCTAGTGAAGGTCAATTGCTATTGGGACCATTCCAGGGTAAGGTCGCCTGTCAATCCATTGAATTTGGCAGAGGTGTTTGTGGTAAAGCTGCATCTGACCAAGTTACACAAGTGGTGCCTGATGTCAACAAGCATCCTGACCACATTGCATGTGATGGAGAAACAAAGAGCGAAATCGTTGTCCCTATCGTAAAAGAAGGCAAGACACTAGGTGTTATAGATATCGACTGTCTTGACCTAGAAGGATTCGGCGAAACCGATAAGCAAGCCTTGGAAAGACTAGCGGAATTAATAGTTAAAACATGCAAGTTCTAATGACGAAAATAAAAATGTAAAAAACCAAGAAAGCTTGATACATATACGATTATTTAAATTTAGACAATGCTCTCATCCTTTTCTCTAAATCGTATAACTCTGCATCCTTGATGTAAAGGTGATAATCCAACTTGTCCAAACACCAACGTTCCATAGTCGACATTTCAGCCGGCGTTAGCCCAGAAACAAGGCGCCAGGTTCTAAACGACAATGTTTTATCATTGAGGAACTTGTTTGATATGATCAGACAGGACAGATACACTTTCTTTGCGCATTTCGCAAAATCATCCCCATTTTCGTCTCCCATAGTCTGATAAATATTCTCCACATATGCTGCAGCCAAAAGTGCCGATCTCCTATTACACTGTGACCTCCTCAAAAGTTCCTTCAAAAATCTGCGAATACTTTTATAATCATCCTTTGCGGTAGTCTTTGTATTCAGAGTCAAGAAAAGTGCCATTCTATCCACCAAAGACTCGTTAAAAACATTTCTCTCCAAATTACTCGATGCTCTTGGAGAACTTTCCACAGATTTGCTGCATTCTCCATATGGTGGAGTCTGATAAGCAAAACACTGCATTTTCTGTTAAATACAAAACTCTATTATTCCAAAAACCAACCAAATGACAACTAGCTTTAATTAATGCAACATTCTAAACCCTTTTCAAGCCTGAAAAAGCTTAGAAAACAAAAGCCATTTTAAACTGTACTATCCAATACCCAAATAAACCAACAAAATACAAAATCAAATCAAATCAAATCAAATGCAATACTTTCAATGCCAAAAGATAAGCTGTTAATATTTACTCCTTAGCAGCACAGGAAAAAAGCAATATAGTTGTCCTGCAAAGAAGCGTTGAGTAATCTTCCTTCTCAACTTCTTAATATACTGATTCCGAAGGAAAGGAATCTTTATTCTTCAGATTATCTTCCTCCTTGTTCTTTTCTTTTATATCTTTCAAGTTTCCAAGTTCATCCTATGACGCATCGGTTCGGATAAAGTTAGTCATAAGCGAAATGACTAAAAGACAAGAAACATTTTTCTACATCGCAACTGATCCTCTACGAATTCCATGCATCCATTTGTCTGCGAGAACATTCTATAAGTCAGACTTAAAAAAAGTAAAGATAATTATGTACAAGTCCTTGGTGCTACTGCTCTGCGTATGCCACATCTGTGGGTAGCTGGAAGCTCGCACAGAACATCGGTTTGGTTGGCGACACCTTACGCACTAGGTGGAATTTCACCTGAGTAATCGCTAGCGTTGATTCATCCGTTTGTAGTTCATCAATGATTCTTTGGTAAACTCTTTTATGTAGTTCCTCCATTGCCGGCTCCTCGTCATTGGAGTGCTTTTCGAAGCAGTGGACGTGAATCCATGGCATGTTCTTGATGTTTGTTCCCTTCAATAGTCCTCTGAAATGGTGCAAAAAAGTTATTGCACTGTCTGGTAGATTCATGACATAGTGGTTGATTTCTTGTGGGATCGGGATCTCTCTTTCGTGCTGTGCTGGTGGTTCTAGGGTCTTTTGATCGTCTTTCTTCTGTCTCTTTCTCCTGTTGTTATTATTTAGCGGTATGAGGATTTTACCACCATCTGATTTTGACCATTGTTCCACTAGACGTGGCGATTCACGTATGAATTGTGCACCATCCATCTCAAACGGTTTCACCGTGTGTGCCACTTTGTTCAGCTGGATATTCTCTTGCAGATATTTAAAGCTGTCAGGATTCAAATCATTGGCAAGTACAAGCACTTTTTTCTTACCAGCTGGAATGGCAAACGGTCCCACACCTGCAAATACGTCACATACGATCTGTCCTGGCTGGAAAAATTGTGATACTAATCTATCATGCTCCGTATGTAGTCTTGAATTCCAATAGACTTTGCTGAAATCAAATTTGAAAATACAGTCCGATTCTCTTTGTTCCACTACAAGACTATCATCTCTGCCTGCAATTACTTTCATGGGAAAAGTACGGAATTTGGTGGCAATCGAACTGACTTTATCGACAACGGTCTCAATTCTGCCGTTCTTATCCAGAATCACCTGTCCAATAAACGTATCATAAGGTTTGAACTCTTCACGTAGATTTAAATGGGCAATGTGTCCCGTTACAGTGAAACCTGTTGGGATATCATGTAATAGGTCTTCCGGTAATACGGCTCTCAATATTTCATCAGTTTTCCAAAAATCGTACTCTAACACTTTCTCATACGGCAGAATCTCTGCATTTGCATTTTTTAAAAACTCTAGTGCTTCCTTAGGCAGCTTTTGGTAACATTCATCCACTTTGGTGATTGAATCGTGCAGTAAAACACCTTTCTTTACGGTATCGTTATCATTGTTACTAGTATTATCTTGTCCAGGTAAGGTTTCCAGCTTTGCGACGTGAGGAATACGTGGTACTCTTAGAATGCAATCCTTAAACTGTTTGGAGAACAAACTGATATTTCTTGGATCTGGAAAACTGACTACACATAGTGGAACCTTGGTGATGAAGAACGATCTATCGAGAGTTCTCATGTTTCTGTTCACAGGTGGTTGGAATTTTAACATTGTTGGGTTTAGATTCATAGCTAGTCGTCTCAATTGCCTCGGTAATAGACTCTGAACACTCATTCACTGGACATTAGATCCAATTTTCTTGTTCTTGTTAGTTCAACATTGGAAAATTTTCATTGAACCTGTGTGCAAGAAACCATGCGATGAGCTTAGCTAGTTGAAATACTACTAACAAGAACAGAAATAGAGGTTCCAAAAGAGCTAAAACCAAACCATGTCAAGTATTATTAGCATTGCAAAGAGGAAAGGAGCTTTCCAACAATCGATTGATGCTGGTTTTGAGTCAGGAAGCGAAGATGAAGATGTAAACATGTCGGATTCGATAGACAACGGTCCTACGCATACCCAGGAGTCTAATTCCACAGAGGGACACATTGTGACTCCAGGTGAACTGGTTACAGATGATCCAGTTTGGATGAGAGGTCATGGTACTTATTTTCTGGATAATATGACCTATTCATCAGTGGCAGGTACTGTATCAAGGGTCAATAGATTACTTTCAGTTGTACCGTTGAGATCTAGATACACTCCAGAGACTGGTGACCATGTCGTGGGACGTATCGCAGAAGTCGGTAATAAAAGATGGAGAGTTGACATCGGTGGTAAACAACATGCAGTGCTCATGTTAGGTTCGGTGAATTTACCTGGTGGGATATTAAGGCGGAAATCTGAAAGTGATGAGTTACAAATGAGAAGTTTCCTCAAAGAAGGTGATCTACTAAATGCTGAAGTGCAATCTTTGTTTCAAGATGGTAGTGCCTCCCTCCACACAAGATCATTAAAGTACGGGAAATTAAGAAACGGTCAATTTTGCCAAGTACCATGTTCATTGATTGTTAGATCGAAAAACCACACACACAATTTGCCTGGTAATGTCACGGTAGTACTCGGTGTCAACGGATACATATGGTTGAGAAAGACTTCGAAAATGGATATGGCAAGAGACGCACCTTCAGGTATATCAGCTCCGGGTCCCTCCAACGGTGCCCCCATAGGCGCAAAGACATTGAGGTCATCTGATAGCGTTTCCATTACTAGATTAGAAGAAGAATCGTCTTGGCAAATATATTCTGATGAAAATGATCCCACCATCTCCGTATCGTTAAGACAGACCATTAGCCGTTATGCAAACGTGATAAAGGCGCTTGCCTTTTGTGAGATTGATATAACGCATGAACGTATTGTAAGCGCATATGAAGCAAGTATGGTTTACCCCAGTGTGGGTTCATTGATAGATAGGGAAGTAATGGAAACTATCGGTCAAGATGTATTAACAGCAGAAAAGATGAGAGGAACACCATCTTAATTAAAAGTAATATATTTGAAAAATATGTACAGGAATAAATATATGTATATATGTATATATGTATATGTATATATGTTTTTATTTTAATGTGAATTTTAATCCCTGGATTTTTTAGCCTCTTCTTCTTTCTCTTTGAGACCAGATTGGAAGTATTTCTCAATGAATCCAATTTCATTCTTCTTCTTAATATCACCTTTTTTCTTGGCGACTATACACCAAGTGGTACCCAAATGAGTCCTACGTTCCTCCACAATCTCTAATCCTGAATCATCTAAAATTTCACCAATGTCTAAATTCCATCTACATCCCCAAGTTTCTAAACGTTTTTCAGCTCTTTTATCTAGAATTTTATTCACAAAATCGTATTCACCTCTTCCATGCTCCAAGAGAATAATTCTTCCACCAGGTTTTAGTAAGAATGCAAAATTCTTTAGTGCTTTAACAGGATCCTCATGAGAACATAATCCAAACGCTTCCAGAACAGTATCATATTGTACCTTAGTAGATCCCTTTTTCACAACGTCGATATCTTGGTTAGCTGTGTTTAAATCTTCTTTAAAACCATCCTTGTGACTTCCTTGGGCTAAATCCACTAAATTCTCTGCTTTACCAACAACAAATGCTGCTTTTTTAAAGGTAGGGAAAATATCTCTGAATTTTTCATGTGTTATTTCTATCATCTTTTCTGAGGAATCAAGAAATGTAATTGAATTCAATAGAGAAGGATCCAAGTATTTGATATTTCTACCAGTACCACAAGCCACTTCCAATACATCACCTTCACAATGGCGCATTAGCCATTTACGCCTTTTGCCCATAAATATGGCTCTTTCTTCAAAATTAACACCTTCATCATATTCATTTGCCTTATGATCGTAAAAGTCGGTGGTATCTCTTGAGGGTAGAATATTTTTATTCAATTTATTTTGGTCGTTCTTCTCCAGCTGGATTCCATCAAAATTCTCTATACCTTGTTCTTCCCTCATTTTATTATAAATATCCAATTTCAAACGGTCTCTGGTTCTTAGACAATTTCTTAGTTCTTTGATCCTCAAATTCTCATACTCATTGGTTTTACCTGCCAACTGCTTTTTCCCAAGGAAATCCAATTCTTTCTCCTTATGATACAGTCTCTTCATATACCACCCACCAAAGAGCAGGAATACGGCGTATACTCCAATTAAATATTTAGTCATTCCCTTAGAGAACTCCTCAGATCTTGTAATCGCCCCCCATCTAACCCACCAGACATCGGAATTTAACTGCTCTTCAAATTTCTCCCTAGCCAAGTCTTCCTTGGATTTTGGTCGACGAACTCTTATGTTAGGTTTAGGAACAAACGTAGGTGTACTCTGACATCTAATGAAACTGGTTCGAACTATCTTACACCTCGATAAGGGTAAAAAGGTTCTGGGAATTGACCTGTAAGCAGGAAACAACATGATAGAGAAGCCTTTTCAACCGGTTTTCCTAGGAATTTCGTAATACTTTTAGGATCATCTCAATGGGATAATTTTTCAAATCTTCGAGCAATGTTGGAAAAATAACCAAAAGGTACTACTACTATTAACAAGGCTAATAATAACTGTAACTATAAATTCGTAACTACTTTATCCTTTGAATTTTTAAAATTAGTTTTTATCTAATTTGTCTCTTCAGGTTTTAGCAATGGTTTACCATTTGCAAAAGTTGCCGCCACGATTAGAGGGAAGACGACAGTAGCGTCACAATAAACTTTAACCGATTTAGCACCAGATTTGATCTTACCCCAAGAAATAGCTTCATCAGGTCTGGCACCAGCATCGGAACCATCGAATTCTTGTCCCGTGTTAATATAGACCGCATAGTCCGCACCATTTCTCATTAAGCATGCATTGGCGATGTGGTGTTTGATTAATCCACCTCCCAATATAATCATACCGGCTCTAGAAGACTCCATTGACAAGGAATTGATCTTACGGATATCACTAACAATGTCTATCCTGAGTTGTTTAGGGGATGCCTTGAACGTATGGAAAAACAACATGTCACCAATAGAACCATCTGTTATAGAGGGACAGAACACTGGAATTTTATTCTTATGAGCCCAGTACATGACAGATGACTCGTCGTTGATTTCCTTACCTAATCTGTCAATCATTTTAGATGGCGTCCAGATAGGCGAATCGATGTCAGTGTTGGCGTCAAGGCACTCTTTACCATGTTTAGCGACGTATTCCTCTTGTTCTTCTAACATTTTATCCAAGATGGGAACAATCCACTCTTCAAACTTACAGTAGTTGTCATTGGGCACTAGCAAATTACCAATACGATTCATACCTTGGTCACGTAGAGTAGATCCACTTAGTGTGAAGTCACCAAGATAAGTAGGAGCCAAACATTTGATCAAATCTTCTTCAACACCACCTGCAGTGGAAACAATAGCACTAACCATGTTATGTTGCACTAAAAATCTAAGAGTTTCACGAAGTCCAGAACTGATCAGATTTGAAGTGTAACCAATAAATATAGTAGTCTTTTGATAACCATTTTCATCGAAAGAACCCTTTTTTTCATGATCTTCCAATTCATCAATGTGCTTACCTCTCCAAGATCTCATCTTATCGACAATTTCGCATGCTTCACCCAAAGTACTAGCTTGAAATCCCATCTTTCTCATGGAATTAATTAAATCACTAGCTTTCATATCAGTAGCCTCAGGTTTCGAATAATCGATACCATCAACCTCGACCAGATCCTGGGGGACTGGTGCTGATTCTTTCAAAACAGCTTCAGCCAGTAAATCTGGCAATTTCTCATTAGCTTTCGACATCGGTTAAACAGTTGGATATAGATACTGGCTCTAGAAGATTCAATACCTTGAAAATGTGTTAGTTGGGTTGTAAGATCTACCGTAATTTTTCATTTTTTTTTTTTTTTTTTTTTTTTTTTTTTTTTCAATCAAGCGATGAGATGGGATGGTCCCATAGTAATGTGTGGTGAAGAGCTCAATCTACAAGCATCCGCATTTCTATGAGAGTTGTGGTGGAAGGAGGTGCCAATGTGCTCATTGACTATGGCGATCCCAATTGGCTCTATCGATTGTGTAAGAAATTTCCTGAATCGCTGAGGCTATGTAACCAGTACACTTCGGAAAATTTCCGTTTCATTGATGGGGAAATGAAGCCTTTTTTTGGTGATCTACTGTGCCCTATGGAGTTGAAATCAGTTCCTACAGATCACTTAGAGCTTATAAGGAATTATATCACAAATCTGGATGATAACCAAGTCATACTGTTAAAAATAAAGCAGTTAAAAGGCAGTTCATTCCGAGAAACACTTCTTCACGATCATTTCACTAGCATATACCGGTCTAATGAAGGGGTAATTCTCATGGAAATAAAACCCAAATGGCTTTTCAGCCGTCTCAAATATTGTAGGAATTGTACTCACAACGTCATAAAGGGTAGGAAAATAGACTATTGTTATAAGGTTCTCTTAAATAATGCTCAGCATTTCCGTGATATCGTTTCCCAATGCGAGTGTGTGCCTATGGAGTTCATAGAGGACATGATTCGATATTTTAGTGGCCCGGACAACATTCTAAGTATTCTTCATGATGCCCAGAGAGAACTAGAAGTCAAGTGGCTAGATCCCACAAATTCTGAAGATGTAAGTGACGAATTGCTACGTTGTATGACTCTTCGTGACGTTACTTGCTTTCTGGAATGGCATCCAGGTTTACCGATTAAAGTGAGTGTGGTAGACGTAGATTTGAAACTCAGGAACAAATGGACTCACTGGTTGAGAACCCATGAAAAGTTGGAAAGTTGCGAATCAAAAGTATTTCACTAGATTTGAGCCCACACGTAGATCTTGTCATGCACTTTCTGGTCCCTCATCCATATTGAACGCTCGTTAATACAAACATCCATGTTCACTTCTGGATAGATGAAATTAATATTTTTATATTTAACCTTAGAGATGGGTACCTTCCAATGGTAGTGTGCAAATGCCATCAAAACTTGTACTGCAAAAGGTCCTTGGACTATAATATCTCTATAACCTTCAACGTCTTGACAATAATTCTTGTCCCAATGAACCTTGTGTGAATTTAACGACAATAGAGTATAGGATATGATATCCATTTCACTAAACTTGAATTGGCTAATAACTTGACCTTGCAAATGATCTGGTTTAATCATATCATTCACGGGCGAATTGGTATATACCAGAGTTCTAAGCTCACGAAGGTTTAGTTCACCTTCTAATGACAATATGGACCTTTGCATGCATACAAAATAATCAGTACGAATTTTTTTCACGAATTTGATGCTCTCTTGACAAACGTATTCTTGATCCATCATTAAGGGCTTCAGCGATTCTAACTCACCTTGAGCCCATACACGTCTCTTCCAGGTAATGGAGTCGTTGGAAAGCAATCGGGAAGGGCTTTGATAGTCCAAATATCCATCACTGCTTAGCTGCTTTAGTAATGGATTAAAATACAGTAAACTTTCACCAAGATTTAAATGATTTATACCGTGAAGGGTAGTAATTCTATCATTTAAAAGCGTCTTGAATCTATCCAATTGGTGATAACTCAAATGATCCCTGATGGTCCATTGTAGCCCCCTGAGCCCCGTAGTGGAATGAGGCGGCATGATGAAGAATTATACTTGAATAGTTAATTGTTGTAATGTGGAAGATCGCATATACATGATACTCTTAAAAACTAACAAGCACAACAAACCGTATGGTCAAAAGGTCATCAAGTCAAGTACCACAAGAATCGAAGCGCCAAAAGAATGTTGATTTATTTTATCAAGATGACGAAGACTTAGAGGATGAAGATGAGTCCTTCATGGATGAAGACGAGTGGGAAGATGTCCCTTTAGATGGTGTGCACATATCCGTCCCCAAACCAGAAAGACAAGAAACCACCAAAATCAAAAGGAAGAGTCCACCACAGTATCAGAGACTTAAATATGGTCTTCATATTGCTTGCATTCCATTCATGTTGAAACTGCTCAAAGAAAGATCCATGTGGGTCCAGGATGAAAGGCTCAATAGAAGGCTTCGACGTAGTGTCCCCAAAACGATTGTTCAGAGATATGAGAAATGGACGGAGGAAAAAGATTTCGAGAAATTAGGAACGCTTCTCCTAGGACTAGTATTTTGGTTTAGATCACACTATCAGATTAATTCCAATGGATTCCGCCAGAACTTCAATCGTTTACAATATTTGCTTAAGTATTGTGATGACGAGAAGAAATCTCAGTTGTATGCCGACGTACTGAACCATCAGGATTGGTTTTATGGCCAAAGGCCAATTTGTGAGGGAGGTCTTGAGGATATTCGATTGATGGCAAAGAATAAGAAATCTAACAGAGACATCTTGGTGGTATTCTTTTGCATAATTATTAAAAACCTGTTACCAAAGGATACCAGAATCAGTTTATGCTTTGCGCTGCCTCTACATGACTACGAAGTTTCATGCAATAATGTCAAGTGGCAAATGAAGAATGGAGTCGGGCGGGTCCCTGATAGGTTTGATACTGACTTGTTGCTGCCTTATTTCTGGTTAGAACTTAGGTTCCCAGAAAGAAGCCATGAGTTTTACGTTATTGATCCAGTGGTACATCCGAAGCAGAAAGAGATTGTAACAAGACATAATGAAGACGAGCCAGTGACCCACTTCCAACCGTACATGGACGTTAAGGTAAATTATAAGCAAAGGTTTCACTATGTTGTGAGTGTGGAGTGTAATAGCGGTGTCATGCAGGATGTTTCACCCAGATACCTGCCCAATTTATGGTATCGATATTTTAAACCGCGACCATCGACAATTATCTCTAAGTCTTTGCATAGAAAGAGTTATGATGTGTTTATGAAGTTTTTAAGACGCTATCCGATAAGGAATTCGAGTTCAATGGAGCTAATAGCTACCAAACACTATTTCATCCCAACGACATTAGTAGAATTGAAGAGATCACCTTGCTTCGTCATCCCATCGTTGCTCAAGAGAAACGAAACGTTGAGATTTGAGTGCAGTAGAGTTGCAACATTTAGAAAGGAACCGGTTTTTCTGAGATGCGATGTCATACTATTAAAGAGTCGACAACATTGGGCTCAGCTGGGTAGATCAGTCAAATCAGATGCAAAACCACTGAAATACAAAAAATATGTTTCCTTGAAGAGAAAACGACAACGCTCATTAGACCCTTATGAAGTAAGAGAATTATTTTCCATTGAACAAACAGTGCCAACCCCGAAACTACCCAGTACCTACAGAGACCAAAATGGCCAAGAGCGTGCAATAACGGATGTGGACTTTTATCGGAATGAATTTAACCATGTGGAAATTTACAGTCCCACTACTATACCAGATGGTTTTCACCTTCTACCTATAAAAACCAAATCTTGCATCAAGCATCTGAACAAAAAGTGTCAACGCCTTGGTCAATCCAAAATTAAGTATGTGGAAGTCGTAAGTGGGTTTGATTTTCGACAAAAACCAGGCTATGCAATGCCCAAGATTCAGGATCTGATGGTATCTTCTCATGACTACTATCGAACAACAAGTTTTCTCAAAATATGGGATCAACTAACCGGACTCAGCCATTGGAAAGAATTTTTAACCAACCTCCAGATACATAGGCGGCTAGACGACGTGTATGGTAGACTGGAAGAGTCCTTGTAGTCCAGCATATGTCAATTTGTATATGTTCAACTGTATTATGTATCATGTGACTGATATCTTGCATCAATTACCGGCCCTTGATTGTAAAGCTCATCGATTTCACACATACAAGAACATATAACAAAGCATATATAGGTTAAAAGTGGGACTTTACAGGGCTCTGGACATTTGCTGGTATTCGAAGGAGCTATTTAAGCAAGTTTCAAAAGTCGACAAGATGATTGATGAAACGAGTTTTGTTAATAACTTTGCTCAGTGGCAGCCGGATCAGAATATGAGAAATTGCCTTAATTGTCATACCGCTTTCTCATTTCTAGTTAGGAAACATCACTGTCGATGCTGTGGTGGTATATTTTGTGGATCTTGCACCGATAAGTTTGCTCGTTACGATAATAGTCGCGTTCGAGTTGTCAAAAGATCAAATACTGAAGATGAATTCCCACCTTTTAGGACTTGCGATTCCTGCCACGATAATTTATTACACATGGGATTACTTCTTTCGCCCTGGGGTAAACGTTTAGAAGTTACAGGATCACCTCCAGTTATGGAGGATGCAGGCGGTGGGGGTAACAGTAATGGTGGTGGAGGTACCTTTAGCGATTCACCCACACCGACTTATGGACCTGGTGAAGTTATGAAAAATGCGAATAATGCAGTAGAGAGTAATAGTCCACAGGAAACCACCGCTGATGTACGACGTGGTGATTTTGATGAGGAAAACTCTTGTCCCATTTGTAATGCGTTCTTGGGGGATTTCGAGAGTGAGATGAGAGCTCAAGAACATGTGGAGAAGTGTATACGGATTGCAGAGATGACCCAACAACACCATGGACTCCGGAATGAAATTGGTAGTCCCACTTTCCAGAATCGAATGCTAGTTTACAAGATTCCTCCGGTAGAAGATCAAGATCAATTCCCAGAATGCCCTATATGTTTTGAAGAGATGGTTCCTGGTGATAAAGTTGGTCGCTTAGAATGTCTGTGTGTTTTCCATTACAAGTGTATTAAAAGTTGGTTTCACAAGAAGGCTCAAAAAATGAAATCTAACGACGTTAAATATATTGGCAAGAATTGTTGCCCGCTACATGATGCTGTTTTTTAAATTGTTAATCTATCTTATGGAAACGGTTTGGCTTGATTTTATTTGCTTTGGTTTATGGATTTATACATGGTGTTTTATTGTATTATCTTTTGCATTAATTAATACACTATTTGCTTTAATTTACATCCCCCCTTTTGACTAGTGGTTTGTTGTATAATGTACTTATTCTTGTCCACTAAATAATTCCTTTTCAGATTCTTCAGACACATTAGCTGAACCATCATCACTACCGTCACTTGCTTCGGAACCGCTGCTACTTGCAACTTCTTCATCGTCATTTTCTTTAGTACTTTGTCCACTCTTCCTTTCCCTTCTTTCCATCTTACGCTTTTTCTTTGCATCTTTAACAGCTTGCTTCCTACTAACGTTTTCCTCTTGTTCCTTCCTTCTCTGCTCCTTGAGTTTCTTCTTCTGTTCATGTCTTTTGATGAGAGCCTTTATCTCAGTATCGGTCTTCTGTACAAATTCATGATGCAAAACTTTACCGGAGCATATTCCTTCTTCGATCTTGACTAATTTCATATTGATTCTAGGTCCTATTTCTGTGAGTTTAACAGCTTTCTTTCTTGTTGGTTGTTCTTCCTCTTGTTGTGGTTTCTGTTGTGGTTGTTGGTCAGAACCAACCTTAACGTTCTGCTTGTCAAGCATACTGACAACTGCTTCATCTTCTACTTCTGATTCTGAAGTGTATGCTCCTACATCGTGGTCAAAGACTAATGAAGAGATATCTTCCTTCTTATGCAAATTCGGTACAGATTTATGCAAATTGTTTTTGGCAGTGTAAAGATGCTTCAAATTCTTTGAAATGTCCACTTCATGGATGTCGATGTAGTAATGACGTAAAGATATTTCACCAGTCTCTGGATCCTTATTGACCATGAAAACACGCTTAATTGTATTCAATTGAGTCTTTGATGGATTTAGCGGTGGAAAGACGTTTTGGAAAAGTGATACAATAACCTTCTCCACGTTAGCTTCTTCGCTTGGACTTTCTTGCTTATTCTTTAAAGAGTTGAATCCGTTTAGCACCAGTAGTGGTGGATTTAAAGTATCTTCATCATTCAGGGATTTAGGTCTTCTCAAAAATCTCTTTATATCTTTACTGAGGGAGAAGTCCTCCACTTGGAAAGTGATAGTAGGTCCGTGAGGTGCTCTTGCCACTTTCAATGAAACGTTACCGGTTCTTTCTGATTGAGTAAAAATGAACAGGTGTGACACACTTAAGGGTCCACACATAACTACAAAATCCTTCAATTTATTTGATTTTCTCTCCTTCAATTTCAATGCAGTGTATGGTTCCATGACGTGACGGAAATCCTTAACCAGCTGGTTTAAAGAGTGATTACCCATTGATGTTTGACCCACTCTTATCACCATAGATTTGGGGATCTTAGTGATCTCCTCAGGGTTAACGGTGGCATGAGTTCTCTTCTTAGTTCTTCTCTTAGCCATATTTCAACGAATATGTAGCACTGTAAGAGAATTG
This sequence comes from Zygosaccharomyces rouxii, assembly GCF_000026365.1. NCBI lineage: Eukaryota > Fungi > Ascomycota > Saccharomycetes > Saccharomycetales > Saccharomycetaceae > Zygosaccharomyces > Zygosaccharomyces rouxii. The sequence continues at coordinate 1,118,066 of NC_012992.1, read as the reverse complement.
ACTTAGATCCTGCGGTACTAGTATTCTATAATGGTTAATAGTCAAGAGGAGATGAGATGAGATGAGCTTTAAATTATCCAAAATTTTTCATTTTCGTTCCGAATGACTGAAAAAATTCAGATGAACCTCGATGAGATGAGATGAGATGAGATGAGATGAGCTATTGATGAATATTGAATCTGTAGTTCTACAATATCGTACAGTTGCATAGTGGTAATTAAGATTGAGTGTAATGGGTATTGCAGCTGATAAGCAGAAGGTCTCTAAGAAGACCAGCGATCATAAGGAATTGACTTCTCTAGCGGCCAAGATCAAGGCCAAGGCATTGGAAAACCAAGAGAAACAGACCCAAAAGGAAGCTAGTGGGGAGGAAAAAGATGAGAGTAAGAAGCATAAAAAGGCTAAAGTACAAGAGGAAGAACCTGAATACCAAGGGGAAGATTTACAATCTTTCAACGATTTGAATCTGGTTCCAGAACTTATTGAAGCTTGTAAGAATCTCAATTTTGACAAACCAACACCAATCCAAGCAAGAGCCATTCCTCCAGCTCTGGAAGGTAGGGATATCATTGGGTTAGCTCAAACTGGTTCAGGTAAGACTGCAGCATTCGCCATACCGATCTTGAACCGTCTATGGGAAGATAAACAACCTTATTATGCCTGTGTTTTGGCACCAACTAGAGAATTAGCACAACAGACTAAGGAAACATTTGATTCCTTAGGAGCACTAATGGGTGTTAGATCTACCTGTATAGTTGGTGGTATGAATATGATGGATCAAGCGAGAGAATTGATGAGGAAACCCCATATTATTATAGCTACACCTGGTAGACTTATGGATCATTTGGAGAATACCAAGGGTTTCTCCCTTCGTAAACTAAGGTTTTTAGTTATGGATGAAGCTGATAGACTGTTGGATATGGAATTTGGTCCCGTATTGGATAAAATATTGAAGGTCATCCCCACACAGGATAGAACTACGTACTTGTTTTCTGCTACGATGACTTCTAAGATTGATAAGCTACAAAGGGCCAGTTTAACAGAACCTGTTAAGTGTGCAGTGTCAAATAAGTATCAAACTGTGGATACCTTAGTGCAAACGTTGATGGTTGTGCCCAGTGGGTTAAAAAACACTTACCTGATATACTTATTAAATGAAAATATTGGTAAGACCGTTATTATTTTCACAAGAACAAAGGCAAATGCTGAAAGACTTTCAGCATTGTGTAATTTGTTAGAGTTCAACGCTACTGCACTTCACGGTGACTTGAACCAAAATCAACGTACAGGTGCTTTAGATCTGTTTAAAGCCGGTAGAAGATCCATTTTAGTGGCTACAGATGTGGCAGCTAGAGGTTTAGATATTCCATCTGTGGATATTGTTATTAATTACGACATTCCTGTGGATTCCAAGTCATATATTCATCGTGTTGGTAGAACTGCTAGAGCTGGTAGATCAGGTAAATCAATTTCCTTAGTTTCACAATACGATTTGGAACTGATCTTGAGAATTGAAGAAGTTTTAGGTAAAAAATTGCCCAAGGAAAATTGTGATAAGGAGGTTGTGATTTCCTTGAGGGATTCTGTGGATAAGGCTAATGGTGAAGTGATCATGGAATTAAATAGAAGAAATAAAGAAAAAGCTGCTAGAGGTGGTGGTGGTGGTAGGAGAGGCAGAATGAAGGCAAGAACAGATATGGATAGAGAGGAAAGATAATCTAAAAAAAAAAAAAAAAAAGATAATTAATGAATAAATAACGCAAAAATAATGTTATACATTTTTGTTTGTTAGTTCCTTTCTTAAAATCGTTAATCTAAAACAACCGTAGGTTGTGCCGCTGTAGATTCTGCCCTCTTGATTACAGGAGGTGTGCTCTCTTGATATTTCTGTATTGCCAAGTTGATGGAATCAAGAACTGGTTTTAAGCATGACTTGCAAATGGCTGCCATAGATTCACCATCCCCCTTTTGTACATCGTCAAACAATTCGAAAATTTTGTCTGCGCACTCTTTTAAATTATTGTGAAGCTTCCTGGTAGTATTTTGTTTCTTAGGCTTTGTACTGTAAAAATGGATGTAAAAATGTTTGAGAAATTCACAGCATGTACTATGCAACATCCTACAACTTTCCAGTAAATCCAATGGTAGTTTAACCGTTGCTTCTGGTTCATCATTCTTACCAGCACCTTGAACCCCCCACATGGTATCTAAATTATTGTGTTTTGCTTGCTTTGCATTGGTTTTAACCGCAGTAATGACTTTCTGGTTAATTTCGTTGTTGTACGAAGTGTTTTTGCCAACGTCTGTTAGATCTAATTTTGTACCCAAACCTTGAAGTACAAAATCGATTTGATCATGAACTTGTCCTTTATTAATCTTTTTATGCTTTTCCTTCGATTTTTCAATCGAATCCTTTGTCTCTAAAGATGCTCTTTCACCTTGATTCTTCAAGTGGATCATGGCATAATCTTCTTGATACTCTTCCTCCAAATCTCCTAGAACTAATTCGCTACGCTCTTCGCGATCTACATCGTCTTGATTTAGGTTACTTCTTGAATATTCATTTTCAAGTGACATAACCATTTTTTCACTAAGTCTATTCATACCTTTCAAAATGTCTACAGATCCGTCGTTATGACCATTAACATCGAATCCTGGTTGCATAGTGAAATCAGGTTTATTACCTTTTAAAACTGGATCGTCTTGATCATTACCTTCTAAATCAATAATCTTTTGTACAGGGTGCAATAGTATAGAATCATCTTTCCTATCATACTCTTGATCCAGAGTCAAGTACCTATCTATAATCACATCACCTCTATCATGTTGCATAATCTTTTCACCTCTTAATTTACGAAACAGTTTTGATGAGAAAAATCTTGCCCAAAATTCAGGTTCCTTAAAATTTTTAGGAACATTATCCGTATAAGCCTTTTTAACAATAGGATAGTTTTCAAAAATACTCATAATTTTTTCCCTTGAAATATTGACATTAACCTTGTTATCAGAAGACGCGACTGGTTTAATGGTCGATAGAACATTATATGGCCCTACTTTTTGAGAAACAGACAATGCGTAAGCTCTTAGCATGGCAATTCTAGTTGACCAAAATTCATTTGGGGGCAATCCTGAATTGATCACAGCTTCTTGAAAAATTCTCATTAACTGTTTATCCTCTCGGAGTAAAGATTGTTGTAATTTTAAATTTGATAACAGTTTGGCCCTTGATAAAGAATCATCTAAAGTAGCCGTATTGATTAAAGATGAAGTAGGAGGTGTTTCTGATGGGAGGCGTGGCGTGCCACTAGATCCTTCTTCTTTCTTTCTCTTTTCTTCATAAATATCATCATCCTTATAACGTGAAATAATATGCTGTAGAGTTGATTTGATATTGTCCATGACAATCCTATTGTTAAAGTTAAAAACATGAGTCACTGGTTTAGGTAAGATTTCGTTACCTTCGTTATCCTTTCGTTTCTTTGTCTCATCCACTTTAGCCACCAATCTTAGCATCATCTTTTCGCTGTTAGCAGAAGTAGCTTGTAATTTATCGATAGTATTGAGAATAATGGTATTAGAACTATCACCATCTGTTGATCTCCATGTCAATTCAGCAGGCGAAACATCTTCATTGATAGCTATAATCCCTGATAATTTGTTAAAAGTAGCAGCACCTGAATGAGACATGGTGGTGGATCCTTAGATGAGAGCTTGGAGAGAAGAGAAGACACAGGTCCTCCAACAAGTCACTCTAGTAAAGGGCTAAAGTGCGTTTAGCTTTTGATTGATCTTTGAATGTTATTTTAGTAACCCGATCTTAATCCTGATAATGTTAAAAATTGAAAAGATGTTCGGACAACGAGGTACATTTGAAAAATTGTACCCCGTTATCCGGACAATATTCCGATTAGCCGCCTACATTACAAAGGTAAGATTAATGAGACGGTTTTGATTTAAAGTGCATACCACAGCAGCAGCTCAGTTCATTTGGGTAGATGGCATATTAGTGCTAAATTTCAGCACAGCAGAGTTCTTCTTGGACTTAAAACGGAGTATGTTCGTGGGTGATAAACAAGAAAAGAATCTTATTCTCCTTCTAGAACTCCTTACAATTCACTCATGCATGTATCCTTTTCGATTTGTGTGTTTGGTCTCTTTTACCACTTAAATCAGAAATCATATTTCGAATCAAACAATTTTGCATTTTAGAAAAAAGGTTAAAAGTATAGTTTTCCTATACAGATACCTTCTTTATATTCTACCGTTATAACTGTCTTCATATGCTTGTTGAAAGTGATTGTTTCTGGTTCAGAACTTAGCCGCCGAAACCATTCACTTTTTATACTATTCATGTATCATGTTCTACGGGATATATTTCTTTTTCTCTTTGCTCATCGCCTCGAGCATTGAAATTTTTTTTCAACTTCAATCACCTTCTCATCGCAGTGAATCTTGAACCATATACAGTCCATCCTAGTTGGTTCAATATATTCATTCACCAGATAACTATTTGAAGCCGCCGATGTCTTCTCCAATTATCGGTATTACCTTTGGTAACAGTACCTCCTCCATTGCTTACATCAACCCAAAGAACGATGTTGATGTTATTGCAAACCAAGATGGTGAACGTGCAATTCCATCTGTTCTTTCTTACGTAGGTGAAGATGAGTACCATGGTGGTCAAGCATTGCAACAGTTGATTAGAAATCCAAAGAATACTATCATTAATTTCCGTGACTTTATCGGTTTGCCATTTGCTGAAGCTGATGTTTCTAAATGTGCTAACGGTTCACCCGCAGTTGAAGTTGACGGTAAAGTTGGATTTATTGTCTCTAGAGGTGAAGGTAAAGAGGAAAAGCTTACCGTCGATGAAGTTGTCTCTAGACACTTGCGTAAATTGAAATCTGCAGCTGAAGATTATGTTGGTTCTCAGATCTCTGACATTGTATTGACCGTTCCAACCACTTTTACCGAGGTGCAAAAGGACGCATTGAAGGCTGCTGCTAAAAAGGTCGGATTGAAGGTTATTCAATTGATTAATGAACCAACCTCCTCCCTTTTGGCCCATGTCGAAAAATTCCCATTCAACCAAGACGTCAACGTTGTCGTTGCCGATTTCGGTGGTACAAGATCTGATGCTGCTGTTATCGCTATCCGTAACGGTATCTTCACAGTCTTAGCCTCCAAGCATGACACTAATTTGGGTGGTGATGAATTAGATGGTGCATTGATCGAATTTTTCGCCAAGGATTTCGAAAAGAAGAACAAATCTAACCCAACATCCAATGCTAGATCTTTGGCTAAACTAAGGCATAACGCTATTATCACTAAGAAGACCTTATCTAACACACAAACCGCTACGATATCTATTGAATCATTGGCTGATGGTTTCGATTATCACACTTCTGTCAACAGAATGAGATTCGAATTGGTCACTAGCAAGGTCTTCTCTAAATTTTCATCTTTCATCACAGATGTTATTGCTCAAGCTGAACTAGATCCATTGGATATCAATGCAGTTCTATTATGTGGTGGTGTTTCTTACACACCAAAATTGGCAAGCAACTTAGAATTTTTGTTGCCTGAATCCGTTGCCATTTTGGGTCCTGGTTCTAAGAATGCATCTAATGCTCCTAACGAATTGTGTGCATCCGGTGCTGCTTTGCAAGCTAGATTGGTTAGCGATTACGATGCTGAAGAATTGGCTTCCGCTCTACAACCTGCTATCATTAACACTCCACATTTGCCTAACGCCATCGGTCTTTTGGGTGCCCAAGGTGAATTCCATCCAGTGTTGTTACCTGAAACTTCTTATCCTGTGCAAAAGAAGCTAACTCTAAAGGATGCTCAAGGTGATCTACTGATTGCTGTTTACGAAGGTAAGCACCATTTCGAAGAAAAAACTTTAGATCCACCATCAAAGGAGGAAAAGAAAGAAGCTGATGACGAAGATGAAGAATGGTCTAGTGAAGAAGAAGAACCTGAAGTCATTAGAGAAAAGCTATACACCCCACAAACCAAATTGATGGAGTTGGGTGTCAAGGGCGTCAAGGGTTTGGAAGTAGCCTTCAACCTCAACAAAAATGGTGTGCTGAGAGTTACCGCCAAGGATCTAAAGACCGGTAACGTGGTGAAAGGTGAATTGTAAGAAAGATTCGGACTTTTAAACCATTATAAGTAATTTTATATTGTTCATAGAGAGTAAATTGATTTCCACTTTTATTATTATTTTTTTTTTTTTTCACATAGTCAAAAAAATTGATCAGCTACATGTTTAAGAGTACAAGTTACAGCTAGAAGCACGAAAGAATAGAATAAAAATCTTGATAAAGTTGACATGACGCTTGACGCTAAGCCTTTAGTCCACATTGTTGGACTCGGTTCCATGGGAGCTATCCTCGCTGTTGACCTACTGCGATTCGCCGATTGTTCTATTGTGCCACTATTCAGATCGAAAAATAGATTAGAACAATTCCAGAATGAAACTCAAAATACTGTTTCTGTTCGTAAACTGTACTTAGAGAACTCCCCACTGTTCGAGAAAAAACTACAATTAAGCTCATCTCCAGAGACTTTTAAACCCACCCACATTAAGAATATAGTCATTACTACGAAAACATACCAAACGAAGGATTCGTTGAAACCATACCTCCCCTATATCGATAACAATACCAATTTGATATTGATTCAAAATGGTCTTGGTGTCTTGGAAGTTTTAAGAAGTGAAGTCTTTACGGACATCAATAAGAGACCAAATCTTTTCCAAGGTGTCATCTCACATGGATGTTTCCAAGACAAGGACCATCCATTTAGATTTAACCACGCAGGTGCAGCTGATTTGAAAATTGCCCGTTTACCATGGGACCCTGAAGATATGGTACAAAGTCTTGACTCATTGCGTGTTGATACACAGGAGAATGAATTGGTTAGACTCTTAACTGGTAACCCATTTGCTAAAGAATTCGGTGTCAAATTTATGACTTATCAAGAATTATTATTGGGACAACTTTACAAATTTCTAGTGAATGCCTGTATGAACAGTGTTACAGCTACTTTAGACTGTGTTAACGGTGAAATGGCAGGACATTGTTCATCGGTATTTGAACTAATTGTCAAAGAAAGTCTACAAGTGCTAAGAGCTGCCTACGAGCCATTTTTCCGCTATGAGAAGGATTACTCCAATAAAAAAGATTATCCAGAACTAGCGATCAATTCTGTTCTCGATGCCGAAAAGATGGTTAAAGATGTCGAATACATTGGTTGTGTGGTTAACAGTAAAAACAGCAGTTCGATGAGACAAGATACTTTGTATTTGCGCGATACTGAAATTGATTACATTAATGGTTACGTTGTACGTTTAGGTGAGAAGTATAACATTGACACCAATGCAAACAGAATGATAAAGGAGTTGGTCAATCTAAGATTACACTTAAACAGATCAAGAGCTGCCGTCGCTGCCAAATAATTTTTATTTAAATTTTTTTTTTTTTTTTTAAAAAAAAACAAAAACAAGAAAAAAAATGTGATAGACATATAGATATACATTTTCAATAGCGGCTAATTTAACGAATTTTCAAATCAAAATAAGAATATGTGACGACTCCTGATATGTCTGTCGCTTGTTTTGTTTTTGAATTTTCTTTTTTATTTTTACTTCTTTTTTTTTTCTCATTGCAAATTTTTTGGACGTCTTTCGAAAAAAAGAAGAAGGGACAAATAAAGAACGTCGTTGTGTCATCTTTACTAATAAATCACCAACTATAATTTGGAACTACAATAAATCTTCAAGTAAATTTATCCTGAAATATAGCTGATTTGGTTACATCGTTTGGAAAATTATTTGAAATTTTTATTTGACCTAATTAGTTATATTTGCCCTACTTTACTTCATTTTATATCACTGTCATTATTGAAAAATAAAATTAAAAAAATAAAATAAAAAAATAAAATAAGATAATATACTAATATTCGAATTCAATTCCTCATGGAATCACAGAGACTTCCGATTAGCAATATATCTAGTGGATTGAATATGAGCACGTCACAGAATGATAATAATAACGTTCAAGATGAACCCATTGTGACTGGATCAGAAGATGTTAGTATTCAGCAATTGCAGAGAGAAGTTGGAGTTGTTGGTGAAAAATGTCGAAAGATGGAATCATTACTGCTATCAAGGGATTCGGATATGACAGGTTCATTAGAAGAATTATTTATAACGTTTAGAACACTTTCCCATAATCAAACTGTTTTAGAGAATAAATTAGATGATGCACTTAGAAACCAAGTGAATACGGATTTAATGGTTAATAGTATCAATGAAAGGCTAAACAATTTATCAGAAAATATGGATGAAGTTAGTAGATTCCAATCGACATCTGCGCAGAATAATAGTATTTCGACAGAAATTTCAAGACCAACATCTTCAGTGAAAAGAGGCCCCGGTAGGCCACGTAAATCTGCTTCTGGAGGGTTAGGCTCAAGAGGAAATGAATTAAACAATGGTGCAAACCTTACACCAGTCAAGGTTTCATTGCCAACTGGTAACGTTCAAGTGCCGAAATCAAAGAGATATTTTAATGATCCAGCTGTAAAACCGGAACCGGCTAAGGTTAAGGAGGAACAACCACAGTCGAGAGTTAGAACAATGGAAAAAAGTGTAGAACCAACTAATACTCCGGTGAAGAGGAAAAGAGGTAGACCACCAAAGAGAAGAGTTGTAGAAACCTTAATTGTAGCCAATGATAAAGATGAACAGGAGGGATTGACAAAGAAAGAAGAGGAAGAGGAAACAGCTGAAGTTACGAATTCAAAGATTAACGAGGATGATGGCGGTAATGGTGATGTTGAAGGTGTTGAAGAAGAATCTGTAGATGATAATATTATTAACGATCAGGAATATCGCGAAAATACTCCTCGTATTATTAGTGGATCTAACGCTAATGGACCGGCAACGCACGGCTCTTTACCTTCATCAACGGTATCATCGATGGCTCCTAATTCGGGACTTATACCTTCTACCGTAGCTACTGCAGATAGCACTAGCCTTCGAGGTAATGAACTTCCACAAGAACAACAGCAATTAATAGAAGATGCAGATGCCAATAATGGGGAAGCTCAAGTTGTAGTACCAGCTCCCAGAAAAAGAATATTGGGGGCGAACAATGACCAAAAGGAATTAGTTCAAGATGAAGAATTGGAAAGACAAGATTCAAATTTGGCGGCTGATGTATCGACAGATTCTGCAGCAAATAAATTACAAAGAGAACTTCAACAAAGGGAATTGGACAAAAGAAGAGACTCAAGGGAAAAAATGTTAGTTTCTATGAAATATAACGATAGACAAAAGGCTAAATCATTTATGGAATCCAATAAAAAACTGTTACAAGCTATGCGTGAGGAGGAGAGAAGGAAAAGAATGAGTGCATTAATCTATGACAGTGGAGTTAGCGGTGCTCAACAGATGCTTTCGGTTACTTTACCTAGTGCTAAACTACAAGAACACATTTTTAAATTGGAGGAAAAAGCCCCTGAACAATCTAAAAAGATGGGTATATCGACTATGCTTAACGGTGAAGATTTTGCAACCAGTCTAAGCTCACCATCATCTCCAGAAGGTCATAAACGCCGGAGGTCTTTTGATTATTTCAGTGATGAGCCTCATACATTACATCAATTGAGAAGAAGGAAGATTGCTAATTATTTAGCCACGCCTACGATGGGGGCAATTGATTCACCTTCAAGTATAGGTGGTATGACGGCTACCGGTGATATTGCCAATGACGGTACTAATGATGACGATAAAAATGTTGATGTCGATGTCGATGATGTTGACTATGTTGAAAATACCCCTGATAGTGCTGGTAATGATACTAATGGTCATGTTATAAAAGGTGGTCCTCCTTTGGTAGTTAGTGGAGGTGGTAATGCTAATGGTAACAGCAGTAGCAACAAAAACTCAGATTCACAAACCTCACTTCTACTGACATCCCCCATCGAATTGCTTTGTAGAGATGGATTCTTCTTTCGTAGAAATACCCCAGAAAATCCAATCAATGTGGGTACATATTTGGAATTCAAATTTAAACCAAAGGAAGAGGAACTGATAAATTTGACCATGAATCAAAAAGATTTTGCTGATAAGACAAAGCAAGAGAGAATTAATGCTCATTTTTTAAAACCAGAGATTCAAGCAGAGACAGAATTTGCATTCCAAGTATTGAGGAAGATAACGCTGACAGAAAAATATGTGAATAGTTTAGAGTATTTCGTCATGGAATTTAGATGGGAAAATAAATTGGTTGGACTTGGACTCAAGTTGAGAGAATCAAAGAGGACTTGGCAAAGACGTAAGGCGCTTTTCTCACTTTTCGAATTTTGGAGAGATCAATCTAGGGAGAAAAGAGGTTTTCCCGATTATACGATGATGCATGCGGTGAAAGAAATGGAAAATTATCGTATCTTCATCAACAGGTCAGTCTCTTGGTTCTATAACCACATTACATTGCTGAAGATGATCCTTTATGATCTGTGTGATAATGTTGATTCTCAGTGGAGAGAATGGATGTTTACAAAGGATAGCACTTTACCCACATTGGGACAAGATGGAGTCACAGAGGAAAATATCAACGAAGCACTCGATAATGTGCTCACACTAGATTTTCTCGATGATGGTACAGAAAATTCTGAGATCAAATCACATAGCGCAATGCCTATGAGTGAGAAAACTACTGATGATGAAGTTGACGTTGACGAATTGGACGATGATGATCAAGAACAAGAACAAGAACAAGAACAAAAGCAAGACCATGAGGCTAATATCGATGAGGCAGAAAGAAGATTGTAACTGAATTGATGTTTATTTATATGGCAGCTTTTTTTATGTATTTACTACAAGTTGTATACAGATATATATTTTTTTTCATGCGGGAGGTGAAAAAAAAATTCGATGAGATGAGCATTAACACATAACGCTGATACACAAACAAAGTAAGCAAAAATAAGAAATGTTAGTGGATTTGAACGTTTGTTGGCCCCAGAAATCTTTCCAAGACCCATTAAATGATGCAGAAGTTGATAGAGTGAAGGAGGTTTTGTCTACCCTCCATGTTTTAGGGTATACCCATGTTGCATTAAACTTTACGGTTAATCACAGCGATAAGTTCCCATCGAATCCAAATCCAATGCAGATTAAAGAAAGATTCGGCGAATTGATGAAATCTACTGGTTTAAAGATTTATTCAAGAATCACCTTGGTCATTGATGATCCTTCAAAGGGACAATCTATTGCTAAACTGTCACAGCATTTCGATATAGTCGCCGCCCTACCGATTACTGAACGTGGAGTCTCATTGGCAACTGCTAATTTAGACATCGATCTTTTAACGTTCCACTATAACCAGAGATTGCCCTGTTTTTTGAAACACAAGACTATATGTAGTACCGTGAAAAGGGGGGTCAAACTAGAGATTGTCTATTCTGCAGCACTAAAGGATCTACAGTCTAAGCGTCAATTCGTGAACAACGTGCGTAACGTCGTTAGAAGTTCACGTTCAAGAGGAATTGTCATTTCAAGTGGAGCGCAATCTCCATTAGAATGCAGAAACGTTTTGGGGGCAGCAAGTTTGATCAAATCTCTAGGGCTCCAAAATGATAAATGTCTACAGGCAATGTCTCAGCTAGCATCGTTGGTACTGCTCAATGGCAGGCTACGCAATAACTCCTACAAGCAGACAGTCGCCATTGGTACAAACGTCGTAGAGGAGAATTCGCTGGGTAATAATAATTCCTGTGTCAAGATCAAACGTCGTCGTCGCCCCTCTGAGGAAGACCCTGAAGAAGGCAAGAAAAAGGTCCACAAATAAATTCCCGTACAGAGGACGAATTGTTACATTTCTAGATAAAAGATTCATAGAGCTGGCCCGTTTATCGCCATCTTTGTTTGACATCTCATCGCCAATTTTTTGTTCACCAAAAATTTTGATGCCCGAGATGTAAAGATTCGCGAAAGGCGAATACCACTTAAGGAAAGATAATAGGAAGAAGGTTTCAATATTTGAAGGTAAATGAGGTCTTGATTCAAGACAAAACAGGCTCTGAAATCGTGCAATAATGAATACGCGACCGCGTATCAATTGGTGTTTTCAGTAAGGGTCGACCATTGGGAATATTATATAAAAGAACTTGATCTCCGAAAAATAAGTGCTTCAAGAAGAACAAGTCAAAGAAGAATAAATAAAAGAATAAGTCGAAGTTTTCTGGAATTACAATAACCATCACTCAGAATGGCTGTCCTACCGCAGATGAAGTCGATATGGCTTGATGAAGATGAAGAAGCCGAAAAATTGTATGGACTACAGGCGCAACAGTTCATGGGACCCGATGATGAAGATGCACTCTCGATCAGGATGGTCAACAGCGACAAACCTCTTTTGAGTAACAAGAAGAAGATCGATTTGGGGCCATTGACCAAAAACAAGTTTAGAATGCCACGTTCACCTGCCTCCAAAGGTTTTGCGAATGGCAGTGGTAGAAGTAGTAATCGCGATGGTACCCAGAAGCCTAAAAGTGGGTTTTTCTCCCTTTTCAAAGGTAAAGAGATTAATAATGGGAAGAATAGAAAGATTTCCACGCCATTCCAGTTCCAGCACATATCACATGCCGATGCCAAGACAGGTTTTGAATCCGAAGATGAGAAGGATGAAGAACCAAATGACCACGAGGATGACCTTTTACATCCGGTATGCAGCGAAGGCTGTGAACAACATCATGGTGATTCCAAATGCACGGCGATTCCAGAGGGCGCCGTCTTAAATAGCAGAGCTTCTTCTGCTAGAATGTCTTACAATGGATCTATATCCACATCGTCTTCAAGAATTTCTAGATTCAGCACTGGTGCTGCGGGTCGTATAGTGTCTACTTCCACAATGGCAACTTCGATTCAATATGATCATAGTCGTATCGCTTCTCTAAACAATTTGGGCAAAAACTATATGAAACATAGACATGTCGGAAGTGCTGATGGTAACAGTAGTGACAATCATGACGGAACTCTCGAATTTTTAAAGAATTACAACTTCCCTTCAGAATTGGATAATAACGTTTTGTTCAATTTTACCCCCGAGGTAAAACCTCATAAGATTTCCACGCCAATTATTGAAGCTGAAAGCTGTTATTCACAGGAGACGCCCTCTTTCAGTGGTGTTAAAAATTTACCAGCTCGCTTGAGTAGGCATAGATCAGATCCAAATTTGCTTGGTACGCCTCAAATGGAATCCAAATGGTTCGATGAGGGTACTCCAGCAACAAGAAGGTCGCTAGATGATGTATTAAGATACTACCACGAACCAAGTGAAGAAAATTCGCCTTTACATTTGGCCTTAGAAGTAGGAAGTCCCTTAGAGGCAGCAGTCGACGAACACTCCATACAAGTGGACACTCCATTAGATTTCAACCCAATCTCTCCCGGCACATCACCTTTGAGATTGGCATAGCCAGATAGACTAATCAACCAAACAACAAACAAACACACGACCAAACAAACGAATAACCCTAAAAGTGGTTATTCGTTATTTTCATGATCATTTCAACTCTCGTTATAATTATTCCCGTCACGATCGAAATAAAATAAAAAAAATACAAATATTCCACTCGTTATGCATTTGATGTTTTCCTGCCAAGTAATTTGATTGATAGACACTCGTTTACGACTCACTGTTATTGTTATTATATTTTATGTACTTAGTTTATTATTGGCTTTTCGCTCGTTGTAATAATCAATTCAATACGTCGCCTACAATTAATCAATTCGGCCATTAATGGAATGCTTCCTTTGAAATGTGACTGCGATTGTCTCAGTGACATAGGAGTTGAAAGTGCTCCTCCAAACATTGTGATGGGGTCCTTCTTTTTTCGAGGGTTCGCAGTTGATTCTGTCTTTTCACCACCACGTCTTCTTAACGACTTCTCATCCTGAAGTTCCTCCTTGGGGGTGGAGTCGCTTTCCTCTTGGCGTCTAATACTCAATTCTTTTTCACCTAATTGTACTCTTAAATGCCCTTCATAGGATTTATCCCAGTAATCACTGCCGTATCTACCTCTTAGTGAATCCTTATTATGGTAGTTAGCCCTGCCAAGCTGGCTAAAACCTTCACTCATGGTTCTTTGTAATTGTTCTAACAGCGTATCATAACGTGCTAACAGTTTCAAAAGTTCTAAATGGTCCTTTTCTTGCAGCATTGGTCGGGGGTTGTTGGTTGATTAGTTTTCAATGAAGAGATGAGATGTGATTAACACATTAGAAAAGTTCAATTAACACTTGTTTCACCAACAAAGTAGAAGAAAAGCCATTATGACAGATCGTTTGACGCAATTACAAATATGTCTTGATCAAATGATGGAACAATTCTGTGCTACCTTAAATTATATCGACAAGAATCATGATTTTGAACCTATTGATGAGCATGAACCAAAGATGTCAGATCGACACGCAACTGTAGCGTCACCAGAGGAATATTCCAATACCATTGATGAATTATCTACCGATATTATACTCAAGACAAGACAAATTAATAAGCTTATAGATTCTCTACCTGGTGTAGATGTATCAACAGAGGAACAAATGCATAAGATAGATGTCTTACAGAAGGAATTGGTAAAAATTGAAGATAAAAAAATTGCAGCTGTCAAGGAGAAAGAATCATTACAGAGGGAAGTTAACGATGTTATCAATTGTTTCGTTTCTGGAATTGCGGAATCTCGACAAGAATCAACAACAGAGCAATAATAATGTTTATGATAATAATGATGGTCGATGTTGTGCGAAATGTACGTATACATATAAATATAAGAGAACGTTTACATCAAGTATAGAATACCACGGCACAGTAAGCTACCAACACAGCTAGAGTCCATTGGTTCCATTTGTAAAGAGCATTAATGACTTGAGCCACTACAATTTGTCCGAGTAGCAGAGCTGGAATGTATAAAGTCACATCCAAGTTCAAATGAGGGCTTCTGAAGAAAGGATTGTAATGGATGAACCAACCTAAAGTACATTCGGTACCAACTTTGTCCAATAATAGGGAATTTAGTGTAGCGTCAGCGACTGGTCCGTATGGATTCCAGTTAAACAATTTTAGCGCCTGGTATATGGCAAAGACCACAGGAAATACTGCTCCCCAAATCCAAATGCTGATTGATAAATTATCGCCTAATAAGTTGAATGGCCATGTTTCGGGGACATATGGGCTTATAAGTTGGTTATTTTTTTCATAATAATTATATTTAAATTGCCTTTGCCACAGTTCAATTAGCAGATCAGCCGTGCAACGGAGTTGGCCCTTTTCGCAGTAAAACGATTCGTATTCCTCACCTCCTGGAATCACCGGTTCAGCCGTTTCGAAATAGAAATGGGTTCTTGATTCGGCTGCTTCGTCAACACATAATACTTCTTGTTGATTAAATCCCCAGTTTGGCAGTCTTATATCGTGGCTAATCAATTCACAAGGATGGCCATCATTCTGCAGTTTTATGATGGATTTTAGTGGTTTCACGATTGAATGACGAGGCCCATTAACAATACGAATTTTCCACAGTTCATCAGAATCACCTGGATATGACCAATCACCAGTACCAGATATTTCCATATCGTATTCTTCAGAAGAGACTGGTGGTTTAGCTTGTGATGCACGTAGCAATTTACCGGTGGTACGATGTCTCAGTCTAATTTCATCACCATCGTGAATCTTCTTATTAATCATAACCTTATCCTCGTCAGGGAACTTGTACTCCACGATCCACTCGTTATCAAAGTCGTTTTCTTCTTGAGTCAATGTAACTTGTTGCTCAAATGAACCCGTCTCATATGTATAGTTATGAGAGTGTAGGTAACCACCTAAAGATTCCAAATGACGTAGAGTAACTACTGAACCGTAATTAAGACCTACAGGCTGTTCAATGGGGCCCCTCAAGAAAGATTTGAAATTGGAAGACATAAATCTGGAGAATTCTGGAGAATCTTGAGTCCAATGACTTAACATCAATGTATTTGACGTAACAAAAATGGTCGTGGGGATAATAGTCAAAAGTAGGACTTGAAAAATTGCATATTTAGCAACGAAGCATGTACTCAATTTAACATCGCCAATGGTATTCCAGAATTGAAGTAATGCTAATGCACAGATCCAGGCCCATGTGGCAAACCCCAAATTTTTGGTTGATACACTTAAACCCAATGAAACGGACAATAAAATTAAATGGAAAGTCCAACGGAAACCGAATTGTGGGTAATAAGTGAAGCTTTGCCAAAAATAAAATACTAATGACAAGAAGAACCATTGCAAGGGTTCAACGCACATTTGTGAAGCTTGTAATTGGAATAATGGTAAATATCCAATACCGGAGACACTTGCAAGACTTAAGATGCGGGAAATACCGGCTCTTCTTTCACCTAAATAAAGGATTCCTAATGTAGCAGATGCAAATGCCAAGGAGACCATTCTTATCAATGGTTTACAACGTGGGATCAGGGAGTATAACTGAATTCCAAGAGCTCCTAAAGGAGACAGATGAAATTTGCCCTGTCTATAGTACTCCATGGCTTCCCAAAGATCTGATTCATCTTCATATAAACTTTCCGGGACAAAACTGACAAACTTCTGCTTAAGAATTATAGCAGCATAACCAACAATGATCGCTATGGTCAATAGGACATCCCAGTACGAAAGTGAGCCAACGCGATGCTTCCAAAGTGTATCAGCAGCTAAGTACTTTCTTTGAGGACCTTGTAAAAAGACCGAATCTTCCTTATCAGCGGATTTCTCCTTAGATAAATCTTCTTGACTCATTTCGACAGCGTCCTCAGTAGTAATCCTCTTCTGAATTGAGTTAACTTGTGTCTAGTATAAATGTTAAACTTTTTAGCTTTCTCGGTGCGTCATATGGCATCAACAACTTAGACCTGTATGAAACTTTAAAGTGGCTTCAGATGATGCTAAACGAGTTGGATTAAGATGAGACCTTCATCGCTGAATCCTGCGGGTTCTAGTTGTACTGGTAGAGGCATATCTCAAAGAAACGAAGAAGAAATCGATGAAATTTCAGGAAGTGATAGAGAGAATGAGAGTCTTGGAGATATCACATTGTAACCACGACCTGCCTTACGCAATGGGATTAATTAACATACTGGAAGTTTTAGCTCCCAGCTCTCAATTGGTCTGAATAATTTCATATCCCAGTAAATTGTGAAAACCCTGAGGTTTATATGGTACTTATGCTTCACTCTAACAGCTCCCAAATAACAAAATACAGGCAATTAGATGGATAAACCATCCAAAACTCACCTGAGCGTGCAATAACGCCCCATTAATTGAATTGGATGGTTAATTATTTTATTGTGCCTCTCCTAGGCCATCTTACTTAACCTTTTTGAAGAATTTATATGTTCTAATAGTGTAGTGGCTATCACGTTGCCTTCACACGGCAAAGGTCCTGAGTTCGAACCTCAGTTAGAACATTATTTTTTTCTTTTTGATTTTCCATACAAATATATTTTATGTGTTCAGCAAAAAGGGGACAAGCTTAGTAGATAGAATCACGTCAAGGAAAGTTGAGCGATTGGAGTTCTAAGAGACCAATTAGAGGATAGTTATCCAGTCCTCTATGTCCGTTACCTCCCTATCCCGGGTTCGAAACTCCATTTGAATTTTTATTTTTTATTTTCAATATGACGAATTTCACAATGAAAGTCCGACCCAATCATCCCGTCATGTACGTTTAATAAGACGAAATCTCCTAGTGATAGAGCGATCTTGATTTACTACAATTCAAGTATCCCTGGGATGTTATATCGTTCTCCCAGGCCGTCATTAAAGTCACAAGCTCCATTTTCTGCTTCTAGTAGGAAAAAATGGTCAACAAGTTAAGACCAAAGAAGGTGAAGGCACCTTATCGTAAATATGTTGCAGGACAAGGATTTATACATACAAGAGGATTCACATCACAAGAATATGACTTACAACAAGGTGAGGAGTTATCAGATGGTGATGATTCATTAGAAGTACATGGACCCCTCTTACTCCCGTGGGAAATACAGGGATTAATTTTACAGAAAGTTGATAGGATTACGATGCAACACCTTTTAGTATGCCGTGCGTGGTACCTTATGTGCATCCCACTTCTGTACAAGAGTCCTCAACTCAGTAGTAAAAATTATGCATCATTTGTTTCCTCCATTGTGGATAACAAGAAGAAAAGATTGGGTGGAAACGTTAAGGACTTAGATCTATCAACAATTCTGCAAAGCGGTAAAAATTCATCGGTTTCAAAAGTTTTAAGAATATGTTCAGCAAGCTTGGAACAGTTTACAGCGCCCCAAACGAGTTTTGGATACGCACCTTTAATATCTTTAAAAGCATGTCATAATTTGAAATACCTGGACTTGGGGTTGGTTTCAGAGACTGTTAAATTGAAAGAGCTTTTTCATGCTATTCAAAATTTTACACAGTTGACACACTTAGCGTTCCCACGTAGTTCTGTGGATTGCGAGGGATATCATGAGTTCCAATGGCCCCCAAATTTGCAATATTTGAAATTAAGTGGTGGTATAACAAATGAATTCTTGGGAGGAACACATTGGCCCAAAAGTATAACGACCCTAGGATTCTCATCTTGCCCCCGCTTGGATGAGCAAGGACTCTATCGTGTTTTGTCTCAAATTGGTGATAATCTAAAGCATTTATTTTTCCATTACCCTTTGCCACAGCTTCATGATAATTCTCTAGACTATGTGTTCAGGTATTGCTCAAATCTAATCTCACTACAACTTATGGTAGATTACTGTTCCAAATGGGCGTTTTCAGAGCACATGTTACCATCACTGGTGTATCCGAGACCTTTGAAAACCCTCTATTTGGAAAGCAGTGGGTCCCTAGGAATAGCATTCAAGATTCATCCTGATGATTTTACAATCGCCATTATGGAATCAAGACTACCTTGTCTTAAGAACATTAGCATATCTTCCAAACTAAACTGGGATGTTAAGAGCGACGATGTCACAGACTTAGTATCTGTTTTTGAAGATCAGGGGGGCGGTCTCTACTTGAGTTATTGATCTGGACCACCTATTTGCCTTGTGCTCATCGTATCGGAGTATTCGAAGTCGATCTCCCTTCATGTAAATCACTTTCCGTTGAACTTTTCAAGCAATTGATTGTATAATATCACTTTTAATAGAACTTTAAAACTGTTGAAACCCCTTAAGAATGATGACTTCTAACACTGTGTACTTTAGTAGATTCATAGTTACCAGTCAGGTTTTTTACAAGAGTAGATATACTTATGCCTTAGTGAATTTAAAGCCATTAGTACCAGGCCACGTCCTTATAGTTCCCTTAAGAACTCAAGTGGGCCAGTTAAGTGATTTGAATAAAGAGGAAACTATAGATTATTTTGATACTTTGCAAGTAGTTCACCAATTCATCAAATGGCAATATGAAGCCGATTCCCTAAATATTGCCATTCAAGATGGTCCTGAAGCAGGTCAAACAGTTCCGCATTTGCACACGCACGTAATACCCAGATACAGAGCTAATAATAAAGGTGATCGTATTTATGAAGACTTAGACCAATGGAGGTTTCAACAGTGGGAGCAAAGACGCCAAGAATACCTGGATATGGGAGGTAGGGAAGGCCGTAAGAATTTTGCCAAACCTGACGATCAAAGATTTGCAAGAAGTGAACAAGAAATGAAAGAAGAGGCCCAGCACTTGAGATCACAGTTGTTGAAATTCTTTGAAGAGTATCCACATTTGAAAAGGGACCTTTCTGAAATATAGAGACATATATACAGTATTTACAGTTAGTCTGTAATTCAGTCGGTCAGCCATTCCTAAGCATTACCTTCATTCCTCTGTTCAGCTCTCCACTTGGCAATTGTTTCTCTGCGTTTTCTTTCACCACCAAAGAATGATTTCTTGCCCTGTTTTAGTTCTACTACTGGTTGATTTTGACGCATCCTTTCGACTTGATGGAGTATGTATCTCCTTTGTTGTACCGGTACACCTTTATCCTTTAGAGCTTGACCACTCCAAGTAAAAAGATTCTCCCAATTGTTTTCAAAAGTATCTGTGAGTTCATCACATTTACGTCCAATCCTGTTCAGGAATGTTTGTACATCTGGTATTTCTTGAGTTGGTGATGGTATTCTTTTGGCAGGTTGAGAACGTAGTAAGAGGGAACTTGTGGTAAAAAGACGACGGCTAAACATTTGTAAGCACCAAATGGAATCTTCTTGGATCTCGTTTCACTTTATCTAGTTGCACCAAAGCTCGATGTGTCGTAACTTATCAAACAAGCTCATCGACTTTTTTTCACTTCGTCCTCTTGATATTGAAAAGCTGAAGTACACTATAGAAATAAAAGAAGATTAGTGGCTGGATCAAGATGAATACGCCCTTGGATGAATTGCAATGGAAATCCCCAGAATGGATTCAAGCATTTGGACTGCGAACCGACAATGTGCTCGACTATTTCGCTGAATCGCCCTTCTTCAACAAGACTTCTAATAACCAAGTGATCAAGATGCAAAGACAGTTTTCACAGATGGGCCCACCATTGGCAACGGATGGTTCTCAGGGTGGTACGAGACAAGATCCAGCGTCACAGGGTGGTGGTAACAATGCACAGGGTGGTGGATCAGAATTTGGACATTTGGAACCTATAAGAAGGGAAATACTGGCTAAATACCCTATACATGCAATTTTGGAACGGGAATTGAGCAAAATGAAAGGGTTGGAGTACGTTGTTGCACATATTAGGGAACCTGATTTCTGGATAATTAAAAAGCAAAATCGTTTGGGCCCTTACCAGGTACAGGTATTGCAGGATTATTACATTATCGGAGCTAACGTTTATCAATCGCCATCAGTGTTTCGTATTATACAGAGCAGGCTCATGTCAACCAGTTTCCACTTATCGAGTACGTTGGAAAGGTTACACTCTTTGGCAGAATTTAGTCCATCTCAAGGTGTACAGTTTAAGAGGCCCCAAGATGCTATGGGACCAAATACAAGTGCGCCTGCAACAGCTGCTACCACAGGTCCCCTATCTGCGGTGGCAACCGCACCCACAGCACAAGCTACAGGTTCACAATTGGACCAGGCGGCTCCTCAACATTCTATAACACCAGAAATGATGCATAAATTGATGGTGATAAGTGTCAAATCTACACCAGAATATATATAGAAAGAAGATATTGTATATCAAGGATCTAATGAATGTGTTATCGAATCAATTGAGTCTGTATGGAGCTTCGATAATTGCGCTGGTATTAGCAGTGGTCGTTGCACTTCGCTAGCGTTGAAAAATTCCTGTACTTAAAGGACCAAGTTCACTACAAGTAAAGGAGAGGGAGTACATAACAAGAGGGGATAAGCTCAAAAATATGCATTTGCTACAATTATTTTTTCTAGGTCTAGCTCTATTGACCACTAGAGTGTTTGCCGATGATCCAGCTATCACTGAGAAGGTCTTTCTAGATGTGATGCATGGTGATAAAGAGATTGGTCGTATTGAAATTGGTTTATTTGGTGATACTGTCCCAAAAACTACTCAAAACTTCTACGAATTGGTTGTGTCCCAGGACCCTAAGATGGGATACTTGAATTCCATTTTCCACAGAGTGATACCAAAATTTATGATTCAAGGTGGTGATTTTACTCATGGTAGTGGTATTGGTGGTAAATCCATCTGGGGTGAAACCTTCCCTGACGAGAATTTTGACATTAAGCACGATAAACCAGGTCGTGTTTCTATGGCCAACAGAGGTAAGGATACCAATGGTTCTCAGTTTTTTATCACCACCGTACCAACTCCTTGGTTAGACGGTCACCATGTTGTGTTTGGACAGGTTCTCAAGGGTATGAAGGTGGTTAAGTATATCGAACAGGTCGCTACAAATTCAATGAATGCTCCTAAGGAACCAATAAAGATCTTTAACTGCGGTGAATTGGAAACTGTCCCACCTGACGGATACCCAAAGAACTACGCAACTTTCCACGACGAGTTCTAAGGGGTAACAGAAGTCATAGAATTCAATAAAGAGATCAATGGAATACATTTGAACACTCAACTGATGGGTAAATAGGTATTTTATAGTCAATTATAAGCGTATTACTCTCACTTTCGACGTGTAGTTACCCGGCAGAAGCAGATTGAGCTCAAAGGTATCCAAACTTTTAAACCCATTAGTGATTCCTGACCAGCAAACAACAACTAAGGGACTCAAATCAACCCGTTAAAGTGTTGTTTAAAGGTGGTAATTGCCCACATTGTATGTTTTTCCACTTCGGCGGTTGGTCTTAAAGTGATTGTTGTTCTCGCAGCCGGGTTTTCCAAGTCCGCTTTGAAGGCTAATATCGAAGGTCATAATAGACATAGATACCATAAAGGTAAAAGGGTATTCCCATTTGTTATTTGAAGGTAGTTGGATTATATACGATACTGATTGGAGGTCTCTCTCCGGGAATGAATGTTATGGACATTAGAGGTAGGAAAATGAAAAAGCCACCTGCCTGCGTGCAGTGTCGCAAGCGTAAAATTGGTTGTGATCGTGTTAAACCGATTTGTAGTAATTGTCAAAAGAATGGTAAGAGTGATTGTTTTTATCCTGATGTTCCTGGACAATACGTCGTATCAAATTCAGCATCACAAAATGTCAATGGTTCAAGAGATAGTAACGTTATTGATGTACCTCACAATCCGGAACTGGCGTCCATGGAACAGATACGAGAGTACAATACCAGATTACAACTGTTGAATGCACAGCATCAACAACATAGAAATTCACCTGGTCCTGCTGAACCTGCACAGTTTATTCCAAGAACTGTTCAAACTTTCGAGAATAAACCGGTAAGTTCCGCAAATGGATCTGCTATGCATTTGAATTGGGTTCAAGGACCTGCCATATTTGACATTATGACTTCACCATATACACAAGAAGAAGTCTTGTGGAAGGAAATGGATTTCTTAAAGTCGAGATTGTTGGAATTACAAGAGATTACTGGTAAAAAAGTTGATGTAGATTTAAGGATAGATCATAGGAAACAAGGTGGTGTTGGCGGTACTAGCCAAAGTACTGCTGGTGGTGTTGATGATGATGATGATGACGATGATGATGTAGATCAACCAACATCCGTTAAAAGATTGAAACCAATGATGGATGGCTACCGGTCGATCAATGAATTTAGAGATTTGGATCCACAGTTTTTAGATGCTAAAGCTATTTTCGGAGTTTTCCACAACAAGGATAACGACCTTTTATCGACATTGAATCCAATGACAGATACACCAAATAGCGTTTTTAACGTGCCGTTTCTTGTGGTGAGAGATGGATACATTGCACAATTTTATGGGAAGTTTAACAATGTTTCCAAGACCAACTTTAACGATTTGATGTCACAATGGAGACATGATAGAAAGGTTGGTATGCCATTGTATCCAAAAGGGGACTCGCAGTTAAGATTTCCTAATAGATCTTTGACTCAAGAAATCATTACCAAATACATTACTACAGTAACAGACAATAGTTCGTTGGTACCTATCTTAAAACCAAAGGATCTTTTACAAACTGTTGAATTGTTATTTGGTAGAGAATCCATTTTTGGTCCTAGCAAATTAGAACTACCACAATTGGTCTCGTTGGGACAAGTGGCCCTTTGTCTTTTGCTTACTTATGAAACGTTGGCCTCCTCAGTCTTAATTCCATTACGTGATGAACAATTGACCATGTTTACCCAATTGAAAGACTGGACTCCAACTTTAAGGGCTAACGTACACCTTGTCCGTTCTGAATTGGACAGGCGAACGGATTCTTCGCGTTCAGTAGATGTGTTAAGATTTGTGGCTCTTTGGAAATATTATGAAACCGTTACTGATTCGTGCGATAATGAAATCTTTGATGGTGATGAGGATGTACATATGGCAAGACATCTGTCCATTAACCATGAATCTCAAAATCAATTGTTAATTCTATTGTGGAACTTTATCTATAGAAATTACTGTTGGAGACATTTGTTTAAGGGAGAGATACCGGCAATGGCAGCTGGTTCTGAGCTAAATTCTATGACTGTGATAGATCCTCTGTTGAACAATGACATCTCCTTAATCAATTTTCAAATTGACATGGTCAAATATCTACATACTAGAGATTCGGTCATGTCATTGGTTAAAGTACTTGGGTTGAAAGACCTGTTCAGAGTAAAGTTGCACGAACAGAATAAGAAATGCTACACTACAGCAGCTATTATCAATGGTGTGGTGGATTCTCTAATATACCACAATTCGATGCTATTCATCGACTACTATTTGTTGATGCAATATGAAAGTTTGAAAGAAATTGAAAAATTTACCGAGTGTTACAGAGAGTTTTTGCAACTGGTCCAAGAAACTTTGTTTTACGTTTTTTCAAATTTGGCCAATTTGAAATTTGCAGGTTATGAGTTCATGTTTGCTAATAAATCATTTGCTACATTGAATAATATCTGCCATATGATATTGGGGCTTTACGAACGTTGTCACCAATCAACCCAAGGTTATATGTCTTCAGATGATAATTTAAAGACTGAGATTGGTCAACAAGGTGAAACTTTAACCCTTTTACTGAGGAAAATTCTCATGTTGTTACAAGATTATTCGAAAAATCGTAAAGTTGCCAGTACGCAAATTAACAAATTGATCTGCAAGATAAGAACAATTTTAGAATATACTGCCTTGTGCGCAAAACCTCTGCAAACTACTTTGGATCAAAATCATACGGAATCCATCCTACCACCAAAGGGTATTAACGCTTTTGAAAATATGGATTCTTCAAGCATGCTAAAGATTGTTAATAAATTACGTGGAATCTCTGAATCTCTAATAAAATCAGATTTTTACGGTCAAAGGAAACCATTTGAAATTGCCCATCCTGATACTTTGGGTATAACGAGGGAAAACTTCCAAACGGTTTTCAACTCATTTTACTCCTAATTCTAAACCAGATAGGTTTTATCAGCAAAATTAAATGAACATTTCAAAGTCTAGAACCGTAATTGTAATAATTATATATACAACGACTACTTTATTTTTTTCTCTTCATTTTATATCTTCTATATACTATAACTTAGATGCATTAATCGGTCCATTTCAAAAGTTCACCCTGTGGAAACAATTCGATCTCTGAACCGAGCAAAACTCCCCAGAGATAATGATTCCTCGTGTCTTTGGGAGGTCGATAAGGAGGCTACCGACTTATAGATGTTACAGTTGTGGTGGTGTAAGCATATCTGATTTTTCAACAAGGAAGAAAGGCACAGGAAGTGGTCCATTTGTTGAATTGCCTGAATTCACACCATTACAGGATTCGATTTTAATCAAGATTCCAAGTTCTTGTACAGTATATGGACGTTTGGATAAGATAAGTGCCATTACTTCAGATATTCGTGATCATGGTAAACCATTCTTAGCCCAGGATATCGATTCTTCGAAGGGCCTTTCAATAGTTACCACTGGTGAGCACCCTGCAAATGTTTTGATGGCTTCACATACACCATTATCCAATATAGTGGTTTTAAAATTGGATAATTACAAACATGGTATCTATATTCCTAATTTTTACGAGGAATCATTGTGCTTTAGTGGTGATCTACATATTGACGACAATGGAGAGCTAAAAGGTTTAGGAATTGTAGCGCTAGCAGGTCAAGGCCCTATTTATCAAATGATTTTAAAACCTGGTGAAAAAAATTTGGTCGCAAGAGAATCCATATTAGCATACGATTCCAAAGTTAAATGTCAGTTGACTAAATTAAGTTCATCGTTTAACATCCCACAAAGTGTTCATGAATGGTTTGTCAAAAATGCATCAAAGTTTTATGACAATGCTAAAGTACAATGGTCCAGACTGTTCAACAGCCATAAAATTTACTGTGAACTTCAAGGTCCTGGTTCAGTTTTCTTGCAGACAAATTTTGTGCCAGGATCCAAACCATTCACTAAATCTGATCTCTTCAAAGCTTCCCAATGATATTTCTTTTTTATTCTTGTTATTATTACTTTAAATACTTAATTGAATTAGATGAATGCACCAATGCTATAGCCAACAAGTGCCCCCAAATATCCGCCAACAACCACCGGGATCGGCCAAGTTTGCCAATAACGATCCCAATCCAGCGGAATAACAATACAACTTGTCCACGCTCCCACGACAATCATAACAAAATATCTTTTCCATAATCCCACTTTAAAGTCTCCATTAAACACTTGGTATACGGCTGGATACGCCAGGAAACATAGGTGTAATGATAACAACCAAGTTTCAAACAATTTTTCAATTAACGGAGCTCCAAATAAAATGATAATCACTGTAGTTGGTATTGTCAATAGTAGTGTAGCACATAGTGATATTAAAACTAATGGAAGTTTAATCTTCAAGAGCTTCTTACCATAAACCGTGGATTTATTGAACTGGAATACCAAATAGGTTATTTGCAGAGGTATCAGTAGATATAACAATGCGACTGTGTCATAAGAATTCGAAATGTAGATGTAGTAGTAAAGCAGTGCGAAAATGTGCCAAGGGACCGTTAACGTTGTTCGTCTAACGTACACTGGAGGATTGTCGTGATCAACATGTTTCTTTAAATTGTTTCTAGTCAGTGTATTATCATCTGAAAAGGAGACACTTTTCTTTACAGAGCTTCTCTTATTCTTTAGAGACATGCTAAAGTAATACCGCCAGTGGTTGACATTAAGACTGAATGCAGGCAACCAGTATCCTTTAATTGCAGTGATTTCTTGGCCTTATTATATCGTGTTCTTACAGATCCTCGCTCGAGGTGGAAAAAAAAAATATCAGCCAAAGTGTCAGTGTGTCGCTAGACAGAAAATACAATTTTAATAAAAATTACTAAATATTTACATAGATGTTATTCTATCCACATAAAGATCTCAAAGAAAATTCTATATTGACTAGATCACGCCAGATGTCAAAATGAGCCCTTCTACCTGCTTTTTGTGCTGTCTGTTTCCTCTTCTCAACCGAGAGTGTGTTAAACCTTCTAATAACATTAAATTCCAGCATAGGTCTTACTGCATGCGTTAGGTGGTAATATTCATTAGACAGTCTTTCCATACGTGGATTCAGTCCTCCAAGCTGGACCTCTTTCTCAGTGAGTTGTTGTTGGAGAACGTAGAGTCTACGGTAGGTATCTTCTCTGAGAGGGACTAATTTGAAAAGAGATCCATCAGTCTGGCCCCCAACCACCTGAACGGGACTGAGAGATTTCTCACCGACAGAAAACTCTTCGTTTTTAGGTAGCAGTACCATGCAAGTGTTTGTAGAGTGTAAGTTGAAACTGGTGCAATGTACAAGTCTTTGGCCCGACAAAGAGTTAGGCTCATCTGGTGCATATTTGAAAATGTGTAAGATGTTGCTAGTGTCGGTGACAGCAAAGAATATGTCACCACCATTCACTAAAAATTCCAATGCTACTGTTTCCAGTTTGGAGACACTTCTACCCAGTGGGATCATTCTGTATGGTTCTGCATCGAATCCGATGAATTGGAAACCTTGCATGGAATCTCCAATGATGAGGAAATTACCAAAGCTCTTAACGTCAGTGACAAAGACTGGGACATCCAAAAATGCCACCGGAACAACAGAGTTATCTTCCTGGACGTCTCTCACAATGACTTTTTGAGATTGGTTGATTAAGAATCGCCCACTTATGTCACATACAGAACTCACAGTACCACGGATATTTTCTTTGAACACTTCTCCCAATTTGAAATTTGTATCTGGTTTGCCAGGCTCCGGAACCACTTCTGTTATATCAAACACTGAGAGGGACCCTGAGGGCGGTAAATCCTCTGTTTCCACATGTGCCACACCTACAATTACGTACTCTTTCCTTCTTCTTGTCCTGGAGTCCAACTGTATTAGCATGGTTCTTGCGTCGTTAATTAGTGAATTGTCGTCAAACTCTCGTTTATCGATTACATTCCAGGTCTTGGGGTTGATGAGTAAGATTCCACTTTTGAAGCTCTTGGCATGGGGTGTATTCTCTTGGTATCCAACCAATTTTTCACCATCCTCACCCAATGCACTATATTCTATCTCCTTGGCATAGCATACAATGAACATTTGGGACCTTTCATGGAAAGTGACCCTAGTCAGAGTCATGTAATCCTCCATCACATCACTGATTTCAAGCTTCTTCAAGGGTAATTTATTACCGTAGTAGACGTTGTTGCGATCTAGCGTGTAAACTCTGGCATTCTTGATATCATCCACGCACATAACAGAATGTCTGCCCCAACGTGTTAATGAAACTAATGGAATGTTAGCAAACTTGAATATACGCGGCACAGAATCATCCTCCTTCACTATAATGTAAGGAACGCTACCTGTGATCAAGATGACTGAGCATCCATTATATTCAGGGATATAGTGCATGATTCTTTCAATTGAACTGACACCTTTTGCATAGGCATTGTCGGGGGCACCAGTGATCGCTAAATCACCTCCCGAGATATTACGGTAGAATCTGCTATGTCGACGAGAAGATTTCTTATATTGATATACTTCACCACCAAATGTCAGGATAGTCAAATATTCCTCCTTATTATTATTACCCAATTTGTTGATCATAACTTGCTTTATCGAAGGATCTGGAACCACCTCATCAGGAAGTGAATAAGTACTGATATAAAGCATTTCATTTAGTTGGTCCACACCATTCAGTTGGAATATACGATCGTTGTGCTCTCGAGGAAAGAAAATGATTTGATTGTCTGCAGAGACAAAAGTGAATAGTAATTGTTCTTCTGACGAGTTTTCAAGTCCCGTTAAAAACTCATTGCACATATTGCTTCTCAATATTACACCAGATGTGATGACCATTTCACGTAAGACATCCGGAAGCTCGACTCTAAATAACTTCTTCTTATGCTTGGCGTCCAATTCATAAACCTTAATATCACCACGGGAAACTGTAATTAAAATATAGGGATCCATGACTGAGACATGGACCACTTCGAATTCAAACTTCATAGTAGTTAACCTCTTGAAATTTGTATCGTAAAGATATAGGTGATTAGTGGTCACTTGAACAATTCTTTTATCGCTACCAAACATGGATATGCTAACGGTGGTAGCATCTCTCCTAAATCTACCTTCTTTGTAAAGTGCAAAGTTTTTGTCTATGAGGTAAATATCACTTTTATTCTTATTCGAATCAGTGGTAATCAAGTATTTATCTTTGTTCTTGATTTTTAGATTCCACATCTGGGTGATGCTAATAAATTTTAGGGCCAGTTGCACTTCGGGTCTGACACTCATTTGAATCTCTGTCAAGTGAGAACCTGTTCCGTTTCCTGAAGTGGCTACCAACGATACCTCATTTCTATTGGGATTGGAAAGACCTTCGACGAATTTATCCACTGAGCATATTTTACCTGGTGTCAAAGATGTGATAGGGGCAATATTCCTCAATGATGAAAGCACTTCGATATCAAAAGGCAAAACGGTTTCGACAACTACTTCCTTGTTTTCTTTTTCTTTATCAGCATCAGATGCTTCTTCTGAATATAGATCATCCTCATCTTCAAATTTTTCAATATCATTCTCTGGTGGTGAAGTAATCTCTTTGTGCTCATCGCGACTCTCAATGGCGGCTTTCAAGTTATTCAGCCTCAATACCGAAGCATCTCCAGAACGAAAACCAACAAAAAGGTCTACGTAGTTGCCAGACAATGTTGAATTCAGACGTGATATACAAGTCGCATTAGAATTGTTTTTCAAAGTATCATTTACAATAGGTAAATTGATAATATCGAATTTAGTGAGTAACCTACCTTCATATTCAAGTTGAATGTAATAAAATGCAGCCTGATGGTCCATTATCAGAAGAGTTTCTCCAGTTTCTGATTTCTGATCTGAAACAGACCAGTTGTATGTTGTTGGCTTATGCAGTAAAATTTTAGATTTCGATCTGTCTACAATTCTTGCCTTCTTCATATTTTTGTTAGCATAAGAATTTAAAAATATGATAGATTGAAGCGACCCCGTATTGTCGATGTATGCCATTTCATTAGACCCCACAATGATACATCCATTGGCAATCGGTATCATGGTATGGAAATCCCAGCTTAGTTCCTTGACGGTTGCAATTACCGTACTCTTTATGTCAGTGGATTGTTCATTAGACGTCACCTCCAGGGTAAAAGCCATATATGTTACCGGCAAAGGTAGTACTTGTGAAGTTCCTGCCCATACTGGTTTATTTTCAAATATTACTGCCAAGGTAGGTCTGGTAAAATTTCGTAGAAATGTTACGTCTATAACGTTGTTCATATCTTGATGTAATTCCTTAGCATTGAAAATAGCGCTTGGAGCAGTAATCCTACCTTTATTATTCTTTTGTCTCTTATCCGGTCTCTCATCGTCCATATCTTCATCCTCTTCTTCACCATCATTTAAGGAAGTGGTCTGCAGAGGCAATAGTGCAATCACGTCGTTGTTAAATAAGAGAGCACATCTTTTACCAGGATCAACCCTCATAGTGGATTCTTTAGCCAGTTCTAAGATGGAACGGTCTTTAAAACTGTCCTCGTAATAGTGTAAACTTAACGTCTCTATCGAATTGGAAGCTTCATCGTATCTTACCACAGAAATCTTGGCAATTGAGGTGCATAAAAGCAGACAGTCAAGTGGAGAATCCTTCTGAGGTACCACAGCGAGATCAGTGATTCTTCCTTCGAATTTAAACTCATGTGTCAATATAAGTCGGCCTTTTAAACTCACCCTGTACACTGACAGTATATCGGTTCTGACCGCTAACAATTCCTCATATTTTCCTGTGGTGAAATGACCTGTTGCTGAGAGTGACACCACGGTAGCATCGAGAATATCATCATAGATGTTCATTTCTTAAACTTGGGCACCAATATTTTTGATTATAAAAGGTGAAATATCCTCGAAATTCGCTGGCGGAAAGAAAATTGTCTAATTAATGATTCAAATCAGCAGCCCAGAATCCTTTAACGGTGCTAAAAACCACCTTAATCTGGCTCAATGTTGTCCCAAAGTTACTTATCCTTTTACCTTGTTCATGTCAAGAACTTTTTTTTCATTTACGTCAACATGTCATGTTGAAAAAAGTACTAATACTGATACTGCAACAGAACTAGTCTTTCGAGCATTGATAGCCATAGAGGGCCTTTTCCTGCTGCGATCTTCACCTTTGATATTATGAGTAAACCATATACTATTGTTATTAAGTTGGGTTCATCATCCCTTGTGGATGCAACCACTAAGGAGCCCAAGCTTTCCTTGATGTCATTAATAGTCGAGACTGTGGTAGCTCTAAGGAGGATTGGTCATCGTGTCATTATTGTATCCAGTGGTGGTATTGCCGTAGGTCTCAAGACTTTAGGCCTCGATAAAAGACCCAAAAGGTTGCCTGAAATTCAAGCGGTTGCCGCTGTAGGACAAGGTAGACTTATTGGTCGTTGGGATAAGCTGTTCTCCTATTTTGATCAAAGAATTGCTCAAGTTCTCTTGACCAGAAATGATATAGCTGAGTGGTCTCAATATAAGAATGCTAAGAACACTTTACAAGAACTTCTTAATATGGGTGTTATCCCCGTGGTTAACGAAAATGATACATTAGCGGTGTCTGAAATTCATTTTGGTGATAACGACAGTTTATCGGCAATTACGGCTGCCCTTACCGGTGCAGACTACTTATTCTTGCTTACGGATGTGGATTGTCTATTTACTGATAATCCTAGGACTAATCCAGATGCTAAACCAATCTTGGTGGTCCCCAATATGGATCAAGGATTACCTGGTGTTAGTACTGCTAGTGGGACAGGTTCTGATGTGGGAACTGGTGGAATGCAGACCAAATTAGTGGCGGCTGAATTGGCCACTAATGCTGGTGTGCACACAATTATAATGAACAGTGAATCACCATCAAGTATTTTTAAAATCGTACAATACATCCAAACTACGGAGGGTAAAACATATGAAGGTGACTTGATGGATTTACAAATCAAAGAATTGGAAACTCTGAATCAATTAAGTGTTCCTCTGCACACAAAATTCATTGCCAGTGCTGATAGACAACATTTGAAAAACAGGGAATTCTGGATGTTACATGGGTTAGTGACTAAAGGCTCTGTTATAATTGATGACGGTGCATATGCAGCATTGACACGTAAAGAGAAAGCAGGACTATTACCCGCTGGTGTGGTAGATGTGGAGGGGAATTTCCAACAGCTGGAATGTGTAGACCTGAAGTTAGGCCACAGGTTAACCAATGGTGAATGGAATAAGGACTTACCAACAACGACTGTTGGTAGGGCCAGGTGTAACTACAAAGCTACTGAAATCGCTAAGATTAGAGGTATGAAGAGTGACCGCATAGAGGAAGTTCTTGGATACTCAGATAGTGAATATGTGGCCCATAGACATAATTTGGCATTCCCACCACATTAGATCTTAGATCTTAATAGACAGTTTTTTCTCGGTTTTAATGAAGAAGCATTGCATGCGTGATTCGACTGTGCCTGGTGAATCAAAAATGTTGGGTAAAGGGATATTTAGAGTTTTCTCCTTGAATTTTTCCAAATTATTGTTTTTCACTACTAGTTCATTGTTCTTAGCATCGTATGTAACATCGTAGTCAGTGCCAGATTCCAATTCTGAGACTACTTCAATTCGAAGTGTATGAGGACTATCCGCTTTGCCCATAACGACTTTATAATTTACTTCCCTTAGCGGTTTGGATCCCTTCTCATTAATCGACAACTCATCGATTTCTTCAATTAGAGGTTTACCTGCATTCGATGCAGGTGGGTGGTTATTTATAGGGAACAGAGGCGGCAGTTCTTTTTCTTCTAAGGCTGCCTTCTCTTCATCGTCCATTAGACTTCTTCTCATCTTAATCAAATTGTCAGGTTCATCACGTCCTTCTTCCACCATCTTAGCCATTTCCTTTTTGTAGTCGTTATTTAATTCTTCTGAGAGCATTTCTAATGGTAGTATTGGTCCCTTGCTCTTCATCTTGGGGAAACTGATATCATCTCTTGAGATCTCGAGTAATTCAGCCAAATCGCACGATTCCAAGCACCATTCTACAACAATCTCTCTCAATTGATATTCCTTACGAATCCACTGAGCACACTTGGTATTAATGCAACAGTCCCAGACATAACACAATGCACCTTTCTTATCCGTATCCTGTCTCATAGAAGACGTAATGATAGGAATTTCCCATTGATCATTGATTATTAGTGGATAGACGATAGCTGGATCAAAATTTATATCTGGTTGTGGTACCTGTTCATCATGACACAAGTTAATGAATACTTTAGTGCCAATTTGTAGTTCAGGCAAATCTTTAGGTCTGTTCTTGGTTGACACTAATTTAGATTTGATGACAAACTCTGGTTTAGGATTTATAGTCACCACTGAGCTCAAATTATCCTGAGGTTTTAAAAAGAAGTTCATCCCTGGCTCTATCTGGTTAGTTTTGTATATGCATCGAGTTGATGATCATTTTAGTGAAAGCGTCTCTTTTACTATATAAATTCCAGCTATTAGTACAAAGAAGGCAATGGAAAAAACGCCTAAACAGTTATATATATAAGTGCATAATGATATTTCAACCGAAGATTTGAATATCGTCGTTCTTAATGGCTTCATCTTCTTCTGGTTGAGCTTGAGCATCTGCGTTCTCATCAAAGTTAACCTTTTGACCCAGTAGACCTGCAAAAAATTCGTCAATTTGCTCATCAGACCATTGATTTATAAATTTCTTTGGAGCTTCGTAATGAGCAATAGGATCTTGAACTGCGTAGTTGAGTTTACGACCTTTCGAAGCCTTCGTATCCACATCCTTCTTGAGTTTGTTGGAACGAGTTGTTATGGCGATCTGGGCACCAGTACCTTGAACTCTAGCATTGTTAATCTTTTTATCCACCAGATCATTCAATAGAATTCTGTAGAAATCTTCATCATCAAAGATGTATGCATTTTCCTGTATGTCAATGGCAGTTTTCCTTCTTGGGTCGTAATTCTTGGGGATATCCGGTTCCTCCGCATCTTCTTCACCTTCTGCTAATTGTTCAGTATTCAAGCCATCACTCAACTTACCTTCACTACGATCTTGTTCAAAACGAATTGGTTGTACACCCTTTCTACTCAAACGAGTACGTTTGACCAATCTCGGCAGATCTGCTAATTGGTTTTCCACTTGTACGTTCGCAGGTTGATTAATAGCTTTGAATTTAGAGCTGTTCAATGCAGATCCACCTGAAGCTGCAGAAATTTTACTGGACCATTTGTGCAAAACGGTTGATCTGTAGGGTCGTAATTGATTATCCAATTCTTCAGTTTCTTTGGTCAAGTCTTCAAAATTCCTCTTGCGTTTATTTGGGGTCTCTGTTGATAAATCATCTGAAATTTGATCTTTGCTTTGGAAATCTTTTCTAAAATCCACAATTTCCCCCATAACTTTGTTTAACATTTTAGCGGTATGCTTCAACAACTTCTCAGTACTAGATGAACCACTTTTCTCCCATGAATCTTGAGTTATTGGCAATCTGTTAACATCTGTTACCGCTTTGTGCAATTTCATTCTAACTTCTATAATATTGTCGAACAGCTTGGATTGTTCCAAGATGGCTAACCCCTTGGATGCATCACGTTTGGTACTTTCTGAAAGGTTATTAACAGCTTTCCTCCTTTCGGCCTGTACTAAGGCTGCTAAACGTTTACGTTGTTCGTCTTCGCCCTCGTCTTGCGACTCTTCACCTTCCTGAGATTCCTCCTCTGGAGAATCTTCCTCTTGAGATTCTTGATCTTCTCCATCCTCTGAATCTGTTTTAAACGACATTGCATCACTTTCACTTCCGTGTATATCACTCATTTCATTTTCATCTTCGTCACTACCACCTTCATCTTCGTCACTACCACCTTCATCTTCGTCTTCATCTTCATCTTCATCTTGACCAAATGCACTCTCTCTGGAACCTTTAGCACCCTGGTATTTTTCACCTAGTTCAATTCCATCTTTTCTCAATTTTGACTTCTCAACAGGGGCATAGTGGGCCTTCTCCAGCTGTTCGTCATCGCTAGCAGATTCGTCATTCGAATCATCGTCATTGTGTTCAAAGACGTCCTCCACATCGTAATCTTCAACAGCAGGCTTATTAGCCAAATCTGAAATCTGATCGGCTAGTAGTTTACCCATAACGTATTACTGTAATAGCCTATAGTCTAATAGTCTCGATGCTAATAGTTGATTGTATATACAAAGCTCATCTCATCTCATCTCATCTCATCGTATTGGAAAATTTGAAGATTTCCTAAATGGTACTGATTACCATAACGAGTGGCTATTTCCTAAACTAGATGGAACGACACACTGACGCTTCGAGCTAGAAAAAAAATTAAATAAATTAAATTAAATTAAATTAAAATATTAAAAAGGGTCGAAATCCCATAAGGATGATGCAACCTAGTGAGAGCATAGACTCCCTAATCCAAAATCCCTTGTTTCTCTTCTACATGCACTACGTACCTCCTTCTTCTCACTACAGCAAAGCTACATAGCAAAACTACCTCCGAAAAAAAACTACAAGAAACTAACAGAAACTAACCGATACAAGGAGAAGAGGGAGGCATTAAGGACGACTAGCTGTTCAAGAAATTCCGAAGTACAGGAAACTTTCTTGATGGTTCTCCTGAACCATTCTACTGGTTGTGTAACAGGGACAGATTGATCTAATATTCATCTCCCTTATAATGAATTCATTTCGTCTCTTACCCTAACGATTGAACCCTAACACGGGTGACCACTTCGCTGACAATCTCATCGAATACATCAATGGAATATATAAGAGGGCAAGTTTTATACAATCCAATTCCTAAGTACAAACTGTTAGTACCTCACACAGAAAACAATACTAAAAGATGGGTAAAACATTTAGAGATTCTGGTGTCAAGAAGGCAGAAGGTCGTGCAAAGAAGAATGAACAAGCTGCTCAGAAGGAGCAAGCTGCATTGGAAAAACAGGAAGCAGAGGAAGCTGCCAAGTGGGACCAAGGTTCTCGTAAGCCACATCAGAAGAGATTAGAAGAAGAAGAAAAGAAACAGGCTAAGTTGAAGGCCAAGAAGGATCGTGAAGAAATGGAAGCTGCCGAGCTGGAATCAATTAAAAAGGAAAGCCAGTCAAAGAGAACCAGTTGAACCTCATTACGCTTTCAGCTTTACGACGTAGTATGACCGGCACGGGTGATATGCATTTGTGTATTTAAAACAATATGTATAGACATTGATAATTGTAATTTTTTTCCTTATTCTTCTGCCGACTCGTCCTCAAATCTGCTCAGTGTATAGGAATGTTCACTCTGAGTGAGCAGCTTGTTGATGGTGAAGGGCTTTAGGCAGCTATTAGCCTTCTCGACCCACGTCTTGTTACTGTCCTTGTCAGATTGTAAAAATTGGTCCCATTTTAAATTGGCCACGGTAACCACACTCTGTCTTACATGATGAGCTAAGTGTTCTCTATTCTGTTCATCTGGGAAGATTAATGCCATATAGACGTAAAATCCATCCTTGGCTACTCCCTGTTTAGTTCTTCCTAATTTGTCCAAGTACTGAGCGCCTGTCTTGGAAGTTTTGCACCCAATTGTTTCTTCAACCGCTTTATCACCATGTAATCTACACCACTCTTCCACCATGTGTCTCTTCATGAACATTCTGTTAAGCCGCCTATATACTGCATAGTGCTTGGGCAGAGATGACAGATTATTTCGAAATATGGTTTTATGCTTGTTTTCCAGTTGAAAATTGTTGTTGAATTGGGCTTCACCACTTTCTCTAACGTTAACCGCAGGCTTAGTCTTACGGAAAAGCCCTAGGAAATGTTCAGGTGGGTAGTAGTTTAGTTTAAAATACTTGCATTGGTAAACTAGTGCCTCTGGACTAAAGACACGATACGCATTTTGGTATTTTTGTACAACACCAGAACTACCTCTGATCTTGGATGCTAAATTGTCTTGGGATCTCGTACCGTACTTACCGAACCCAGATAGGAAAGTATTGCCTGCAATGGAACCATCTGGATCTACCGATACTAAATCGTAGTTGAAGGGAATGTTTGACGAGGACGATATAGGTTTGGAGGTTTCCGTAACTGGAGTTGTTGTAACGTTGTAGGGATTTGAACCGTCTCGAGACATGACAACTAGACGAGATGGTTTAGCATCTTCAGAAATCCATCTCAGTGCTCTGACACTCGATCTCATGTTAGTACATCGGTAGTTTTGATGATGTGAAGATGTTCTTGGACTCGTCTTGATGAGTGGTGAAATTTGTAAGAGGGCATGTGACGTTGAGGAGGTAGAGGAATATGGAGACTACGGGTTGAAGTTTCGATCCATAGCGAAAAGGATGGATTGAAGTATATGGTGCTTGTGGAAACTTGGTGCTAGTGTCGGTTCTCGTAATGTATATATACATACATATATATATATATATATATATATATATATATATATCTCATTCGTGTTATCACTTTATACGTAATTAGCCGCCAACGTAGATTATACTGGATTCCTCGAGAGTTGAAGCCATTACTTGGCTCGAATACATTATTATCCTCTTCATTAGCACCAGAGTCTGTACCTTGGGCTACAACACATGTTCTTGTCTTGTGTTATTTGAGTAGACCGGTGACTACATTAGAACCTCTCATTATAGATGTAGTCCTTTGATTCCCATATTTGAAGGAGTTCCAAGTCTCTAGGCATTAGAAATCTGTCTTATGAAGACACATTTCAATATGGTGGATTTTGACTTATAAGAATATTTAAAGATTAGTTCATCAAGCATATCATTCAGCATTGGGATACTGATAAGCAACGAATGAACGAGAGAATCCCATGATGCAGAGAGGAAGACAGAATGTTTGCTTAAGACACATTCGAGCAGACGCTTCTTGCCAGTGAGTTGCATTTAACGCTAAAATCTACTATTACTACTACTGCTATTACAACACTAGCGCCTTCCATCCCTCTTTAAGACAAAGTCATACATTTCATACACTCATCATCACCTTGAAGGCTCAAACGAATCGGTTTTACGCATCACTGCTGTTTACACCATTAACATCTGTATTGATCTTCGTTGAGTTGAAAAAAAATAGACAAGACTAAACGGTCAAGCATCATTCTTCACCAATACCAATCTATTGGTTGAGTTATTATGGGTATTCAAGTGTATTTCAGTCGCGGTTTGAGAAAGATACGACCTTACTATCACAAAAGGACTGCCTTCGCTAAGGGAAGATGGTTTCAAAGGACGCTGTTAGATGTAATGGTAAATGAATTCAGATCTTATTCTGAAAACCATTATTTAACTGAGATTAAGAAAGGGAATCTGGCGATAATACGAGAGGGAAAAACTCTAGATCCTAGTGAAGTTTTATCTTCACCTATTAGAAATAACGATACTGTTCAAACTTTGAGACACAAGCACGAACCGCCAGTCTTGCAATGGTCTGAGAATGAGGAAGATATTCCGGGTATTAAAGTTGCTGGATTCGATATAGTTCACGAAAATGATAACCTTTTAGTCCTTAACAAACCAAGTGGGATTCCGATTCATCCTACCGGTCAATTCTACCAGAATACCATTACTGAGATTTTGAAAAGACATGGTAAAACAGCTCTGCCATGTTATCGATTAGATAAATTGACGTCAGGTCTTTTAATAATGGCAAAGAATACGGAAACTGCTGGAGGTATCCAACTAAAGATAAGAGATCATGATATGAGCAAGTATTACCTTGCTAGAGTTAAGGGTAAGTTCCCTCATTCATCATCTGAAGACTTCTATGAGCCGCCAATTCCTTTCCAGGATCCATTATTAGTGACACAAGAAGAATCTCCCGTTTACACCGTAGAGCCTAAAAAGCAATTCCCATCAGGTCTTTCACCTGTAAAAGATGCAAGAACAAGCTTCTATCCTCTCAAATATTTTCCACATTGTGATCAGAGTCTAGTAGTTTGTAAACCGTTGACGGGAAGGACACATCAAATTAGAATTCACTTGGCAAGGTTAGGACACCCGATAGTGAATGATCCTTTCTACAATATTGACAACGTGGAATATCCGACTCGTTCGAAATTCATAATAAAAGTTGAAGATTGGACCAAATCGAAATATTCGTATGAACAGTTGGAACAACTATTTGAAACTTTCATCAAAGAGTGTGAGAATGTTCAAGCAGATAGAGCGGCTGGTCGAGATCAACTAGAAAGATGTACTGAATGTGATTCTTTGTTATTGCAAGATCCCGATTCACAAGAATTGACGATTTGGCTGCATGCATGGAAATATGAAGATTCACAAGGAGACTTTTCCTTTACTACTGCTTTACCTTCATGGGTCAATGAATAAAACATATACAATCTTTTTTGTTTCGGATATTTTTGCATATAGTCCAATTATATAATTACAAAACTTGTCTTACAAGCAATAATAAATCTACCATCCGATGTAGTCCCTTCCAGTGACCCTGAATATTTTCAATCTACCACTCCTCATATGGTGTAGTTTGTAACTGGATTGAAAGACTTTGCCGGAATATTCTTCAATAACTCTAAGTTTACCTTTCGCAAGTTCAAAATCTGTAATTACACTAGCATATGGCTCAGATTCAGAGCCCACTGCCAAGATCTTCCTTTCACCAGTTCTTGTGGACACATCGAATTTCCCCTTTCTGATCACCAGTATATCACCAGGTCTGATATCTTTAGCGTTATCGACGTTAGGATGCTCTCCAGCTTTATACCTAAAGACAGGGACACCAAAAGTTCTAGATTCGATTGGTAAGATAATTTCAGGACTCAAACGAGAAAGAATGGAGCTCAAGAAGTCTGTAGTATGACTATCAACTAGGGAGTGAGCCTTTTGAAGGATAAAACTACCATACTTGTCGGAATATTCGTCAAGCAATTCTGGTTGGTGCCTTATTGGATGGAACGTCTGTGTAACACGAACAGTCTCTTGAGGTTTATCCGGATTAAAATTTACACTTAGATGAAGCTGAGAGAAGTCTTCATAAAGGAAATAAAAATCCCTAACCATGTAGCGCTCATGAGACCTCTTGTTCACCAAATGATCATCTACTTCCATAATGCATTTCACCTTAGGACCAAATAACCTAGATGGGAATATTTTTTCAAGCCACCAAGAGTCACTTGGATTAAATTCAACCGATCTTTGATTAGAAGATTCAGGAAACTCTTTGGTGGAACCGGCTCTCTTTAACTTTTTGGGTTCATCAGTTGGTGATTCGACGGGAACAGGTGGTGCAGGGGCAGGAACAGGTGGTGCAGAAGCAGATGGTGGTACTGAACCTGGCACTGGAGGGGGGTCTCTTGTGTATCCCGACGAGACCGCAGAATCCTCAGATGCACGTTTACCCAAGGGAATTGGTGGAGATCCTGGAATAGGAGGTGCTGCTTTTGGTGGACCCATTTTTGGTACGTCTGGTGAACCTGGAACCGGTGGAGCATGACCTCTTGGCAAATCTGCAGTATCAGGAACAGGAGGGGCAGAAGATCTTGGGAATCCAGGAGTACCAACAATTGGTGGTGGAGACTTAGGAGAACCAGAACCTTCTAAAGAACCCGGAACTGGTGGCGCAACCCTTGGAGGCCCATCAGGGATAGGTGGTGGAGAGAGAGGAGGACCAGAACGTTCTAAAGAACCTGGAACTGGTGGTGCAACCATTGGAGGTCCATCAGGAATAGGTGGAGGAGGTGGACTTTTTGGACGCTCGGTACTACTACGATGTGAGGGCATCCCTTTTGGAGATTCGCTGGGAATTGATGGAGGGGGTGGACTATTCGAGCGTTCAAAACCACTAGGAACCGGCGGTGCACCTCTAGGAGGTCCGCTGGGAATTGGTGGAGCTACTTTGGGTGGTTCGCCACTGCCTGGAACTGGTGGTGCACCTCTTGAAGGTCCATCATTACTTGAAGCTGGCGGATTCAAACCTCTTTGCAATTCTGACTCGCCTGGAACAGGTGTAGTTTCCGCTGAATGTTCATGAGTCCCTGGAATTGATGAAGGAGGGGGTGGTGGTGGACTTTTCCGGCTTGGAACATGGTCAATGGTAGAAGGTGGTCTACCCAAAGTGGAACCAGTTTTACGGACTGAAGGATGACGAGATGGTGGTGAAAGTGGTGGAACCGATGTACCTGAACGAGAAAGAGACTTTTGTTGCGAGGAAGATTCCATGCTTGGATCTATTGTAGAACCTCTCGAGTAAGAATCAGTATTTTGAGGAGTACGATCTAGATCTTCAGTGTTGGTAAACAACTTGTCAAATCCAGAAGCTTGTGGGTTAGAAACCCCAGGAGAATTCGATGGTGCATTTTCGTCCATAAAGGAATCACGATTTGTAGGAATCGGTGGAGACCCAGGAAATGGTGGTACATGCGGCATTGATGGTTTATCGGTAGGATGGTGTTGTTGATCCGCTAACTCGGATAAGTTTCTATCTGTGTTTTCCGCCGAAGAATCATAACCAGTGGAATCCGACTGAGCCAAGTTACCAACCATTGCCGGACTTTCTCCAGTATATTTTGGTGCTGCATTCTTTGAGGGTTGGAAAGCTGTATTTTCGTTAAAAGAACTTTGAGAATCACCGGCTTCCTCTTCATCCGCCAGGGCGCCAGGAGTATCCAAAAGGGGAGCGCCTTCGGCGCCCTCTTTACCCTTTTCAACTCCTGGGTAATCATGATCGCGAAGTTCTTTGTCACCGAACTCCTCAGTAGTAGAAGGTTTATTGAGGAACGAAATAGCGTTTGGATCTGCAAAGGGCATAATTGGCACTACTTTAGGAATGGAGCTTTCTTCATTATCAAGATCACCAGTAGGTTTCTCAGATAAACTCTTCTTCTTCTTATTCGATCCTGCACCAATCCCTGCACCAAAAGCAGGCGGCATACCAAACGGGTTGAAACCAACAGGTCCACCACCAAAACGCTGTGCATCGGCCATCTTGGCCATCTTTGCAGTTAAAGCAGCACGGCGTTTCTCTTCTTCATCTTCTTCACTATCTTCGTCTTCTTCTTCATCTTCATTAGGTTCGTCATTAGGTTTTTGTTCAATTGGACCCATCCCTTGAGATTCAAACTCTTCTTGTGGTTTTTCTGTTGTCAGATGCTGGTGGTCAGTTTCGTCCTCTTTGTGCCTATTAAAGTCGTCTCTTGGCCCCTCACCAAAGGAAGCACTGTCTCTTAAGCTAGGTGACTCCAGCTCTTCCCTACTATCTATATTCCTCGACAAACCACGAGAGGAAGGATCCAAGGAAACAGGTGGTTTATCTTCAATTCCTTCTTTTGTAGACTGTGAAGGAGCAGGCTCAATTGGGTTTGCCTCTTTCTTCGTCCTCTTGGCTAACTTCTCTTGCTCCTTCTGCATCTGTCTTCTCTGTTGCTCTTGCAACATCGCAATCCTCTCTCTCAAACTAGTTTTAGGTAACTGTTCTTGTTCGAATTCATTGGATCCTGTATGATTGATAGGTCCAGGTTCGAAATCTACTTCACTAGCGATACTTTGCTTCCTCTCATGGTGCGGTTGTTGAATTTCTTGTTGCAGTTGTTGCTCTTCTTTTTCCTCATTCACTGGTGCTGGTTCCATGGAATCATAGAAAACTGTACCTCTATTTCCTGGTATGTTCAATCCCTGGATAGCGTCTTGATAAGATGATACTGATGGTCTACTTCTCGATTTGGGTGAATTAGTTGTCTGAGCATCAACCCAGTGGTCATCTTCGTCATCGTCCTCATCATCTTCATCATAGGCAGCTGTAGTAGGCGTATTTTTGGCTGGAGGTGCTTCATAAATTGTTACAAATCCTTTGGGAAAGATACCTTGATGCAATTCACTATCTACACTTTTAAATTCACCAAAATACCATTGATCATCCTCGATGGATGTAACTGTAATTACCTGATCCTTATCAAAATTTAGGTCGTCTTCGAAATCTGATCTGTATGGATACTGTGCCACCACATGAAATGGCACTGTAGGTTCACTCATATCTCTCAAATGGAAGACACCACTTCCTTTTAATCACTGTTGTTGTTGTTTGCAGAAAAGTGTTGATAGTATACTTCCCCTTTTCCTTGTTGAAGACGCGAGGACCCTCAAACAGTCCAAAGGTTGGTCGATAGATAATGAAATCAAAAAATCTTTATCCAAGAAAAACGACCCAAGCACTTCTGTTTGAAGGCTAAATCAGACTTGTACCGTATCTTGCGGGTTTGTATTTGGTAATAAGGTCTTTAGGATGAGTGCTTCTGACGGATTGGGGAGGATTTTTAGGCTCATCGCGGCCAGTAATGGTAATTGGCAGAGTGTGATCAAGAAAATTGTGGTCACTTATGGGGTTGTAGCGGTACTGTTCTTACTGCGTGTTAGACGTCGAAGGTACCAGCATCTCTTCAGTTGGTTACGCAATGCAACTGCACTATCGACTTTGCATCTTTACCCTTTACTGCGGGATAAGAAATTATTGGGTTCTAACCGCCAATTGGCGTGGTGTATCGTGTCAGCAGCAGCAGTAAAATACGCTACAAGAGTACCCGCTTGGCTGCCGTCGTATTTGACAATAGAAGTAATTTCTGACTACGTGATGAGCCGACCATCGTTGTTAAGGCTTTTACAAGGTTTGGAAGAGGCAAGATTGATTAGAATTAGACAATTGACACTCTGCGTGCTAGTTCCTCTATTATATTTGAGGCC
Organism: Zygosaccharomyces rouxii; assembly: GCF_000026365.1. NCBI lineage: Eukaryota > Fungi > Ascomycota > Saccharomycetes > Saccharomycetales > Saccharomycetaceae > Zygosaccharomyces > Zygosaccharomyces rouxii. The sequence goes on along the minus strand of NC_012992.1, from coordinate 1,074,193 downwards.
AAATGGTAAAAAATGGTTTGGCAAAAGTTCGCTGGTTCGAGACTTTGCCCTCTTTTACGGCGTTTGGAACCTTACATCGATATATCGATACTGTAAAAACTTGATTAGACGTAAGAGAAAATCGAGTGCACCTACATTGAAACTAGTTGCCCCAAAAGATGAGTGGCCCTTAGTATCTACAAGTCTCAAGCCTCTAATGGATAAATTGACTGAATTACAAGAATTAACGGTTTCCAACAAACATACCCTTTTCGAGACCTTAATGGATTCTGCTTTAGTGAAGAATGTGGTCCCCTGTTTGAAATGGTCACTTTGGCGACAATTTTGCATCCGTGTACTTTCACAAGTTAAATTGGGTCGCACTCAAATAATGAAGTCACTGATGTTAATGTTTGGATTTTTGGTGTTGGATCATAACCGTAAAATGGATATTTCACCACAATTACTCAAATACCTGGTACGTTGTCAATTGAAAGAATACTTGGAAAAAGGGAACGATTTTAAAAAGTGGTTGACATTTGCCTCTTTGAACGTCGCATTATACACCACTCACTAAATGCCTATGTAATATTTTTTTTCTCTGTATTATTATCTGTATTATGCCCCTGGTGCTGCAGTATTGCCCTTTAGTCTCTGCAAAATCTCCTTAAACTTAGACTTATCCCTACCTGCAACTTGATCAGCATCATCTTCGTTGATCAATTGCAATACACGATCCCATGTAGTTGTACCTTCTTGTAATGAGAATTCATCCCTGTTCTTTTGAAATTCTTCAGCTTCTTTTCTCACACCTTCTAATTGTTCAGATTTCTTACGATTATAGTTCTCGTAAAATTCATCAATGTGCTTAATTGCTTCCTCCTTCAATTCTTCCTTTGCCTTTGCATCTGCCTCGTCTCTTTCTGCAAGTTCTGTTTCACGCTTCTGCTTCCATTCAGCAATTACACTGCTGCCATTTTCGACTTCTGAAGACATTTCAAGGTTAATTGGTTAAAGATCTCTGCTATATAACCTATACCCTATAAAGAGGATAAGTCTTGTATTATTGCAGTAGATGTGTGTATACGTATAAGTCGTCCTCTTCCTCATTGGTGTCAAGTTACGTATGAAGTGATGGTCATAAGGTTGAATATTTAAGATATTACAATTTCTCGAGATTATTTGATAAGTATTGATGCTCCTAATCCGACCTCTATCAATTCGTTCTTTTGTAGATCAACTATCTTCAGACCCGGCAGAGTAGAATAATAACCTGACATTATTCCCACGAAATTCAATTGGACAAAATAAGTTTCTTGTGGTCCTATAATGGGCACTTTGTAGTCGTTAGAAAGCAATATTACCCCCTCCATGGTTCTATGGTATCTTTTATGCATCTGATATTGTCTTTCCAATGACAATGGAGCCGACGCAGGTGGTAATGGTGGAGGATTCTTGTTGTTGTAGTAGATGACTAAATCTAGAGGCTGCAAGGAGGAGTTAACGATTTGTAAAGTCATAGTAAATTGATCTCCTCTATAAGTGGTGATGTTTTTATCCAGAAATTTGAATTTCACGTTGTTCAATTTATTATTCGTAAACGAGGTGGTCGATCCCACGAGATTCATTCGAGATCCAAGTGCATACATTCTAGATGCGGGCAAAGATGTTGATGTTGGGTTGGGAGTACTGACCAAGGGCTTCTTTAATGTAACATCGGTCTCCCAAGTTGTAGAGATAGGTACTTTACCTTCTGATAGCGACAAGTCGTATTTCAATGTAATCTTTACTCTATGAGGGGAATTGCCTCCATCTGGTACCAGGGGTAATTGATAACTGACATTATAACTATCATGAGCCACACATTGGAACGGTACGGGGAATGGTCTTATAGGGTTTAAAGGACATCGATTACTTTTATCCACCAGCTCGTAACTGACTTGATGGAATTCTAAGGTTAACTCGTCATTACTGGAAGAGGGATCCTGTCCCTCTTGGTGGTTCTTATTTCGTAAGTATTGCTCAGTAAATTGCAAAGAAGCTTTGGAAGTTTGGAAATCTAATGACGAAATAATGCAATGACTGTTTTTGAGCAAAGAATTTCTTAGTCTCATGTTGAGTAAAGAATAGATTGGAAATTGAAGACTAACACTTTTAATTTCATCAGCCCCATCATTAGTCACTGTTCGAGATCTCACAGGCGAACCGATCACAGGTGTAGAAGATTCACTTACTAGTGGCGATACTGTCTCAAAACTGGGGATAAAATCGTCATCGGCATCACCGCCATTATTCATAGGTGTAGCCTCGTTACTAGATCCTTCTATGTTATCTTCCATGTATTCAACGGTAAATTTGATCTGGTTGTTATACCCATTATTCATAACGACACTTGATCTAAACAAACTATCTCTAACTTCTGATCTCAAAATCCATCTAGTCTGCTCATCTTGATCTACTATTTTTTGGAAAGGTGCTAATCCTTGTAATTGTAAAACTTTAGCGTCATTGATCCAAACCATAAAATTTCGAATCTGTGTCTGAGCATTGTTTGGCCTCAGATGGACTGTTAATTCCTCATCAAATATTACAAATCGACGTAGCTCGTGTGAATGCCTTACTTTCTCGAAAGTAGAGCTCTGATCAAGTGGAATCAATGGTATACAGCACTCCATAGTGCCTTATGTCATCGATTTCTTTTTTGGATTATTTTTGATCGTCTTCGTTTGTCCCGTTTTATTTGTTCAAGTCAACTTCAGTTTTGATGTTAGATGAACTTCAACAAAAAATCGACTTGAAATTTGGACAAAAGGTTGACGAGAGTTACACAAGCCAATATGCTATCATTCTGTCCCCTCTGTAATAATATGCTACTGATAGCGAGTTCAGATAGTGGGATATATACTTTGACGTGTAAATCTTGTCCCTATGAGTTCCCCATAGAGGGCATCGAGGTCTACGATAGAAAGAAATTGCCAAGGAAAGAAGTCGATGATGTGCTCGGTGGTGGATGGGATAATGTCGATCAAACAAAGGTTCAATGTCCTAATTATGACAAGTGCGCTGGTGAAAGTGCCTATTTCTTCCAGTTGCAAATCAGATCTGCTGATGAGCCGATGACGACTTTTTTCAAATGTGTCAACTGTGGAAATCGTTGGAAGGAAAATTAAACGCTTACATATATGTATATATGTATATAAATATTTCTTTATTTTTTGTGTGTATGAGTTTTTTTGTATTTGTAATTTATTGTGGTCTTTACTCTTTAGCCCAGTTCTTTGGATGATGGGTAGCTTCTAGCAGCTTTGCCTCTGGAGTACCCTGTTCTGGATGATGGTTGTACAGCCAGGAAGCGTGCTCAGGCAATGACATTAGAATAGATTCGATACGTGAACCCGGGGTTCTCAATCCAAATTGAGTGCCTCTGTCGTAAATCAAATTAAATTCCACATATCTACCACGACGGATCGCTTGCCATTTCTTCTGTTCTGGGGTATATGGTGTATCTTTTCTACGAGCCACGATGGGGATGTATGAAGGGATAAACGCATCAAAACAATCTTCAACAATCTTCAAAATATCTGTAGCTGGTCTGTCGTCAAAATCATCAAAGAAAATACCACCAATACCACGCATCTCTTCACGGTGTGCAATGTAGAAATAATCATCGCACCATTTCTTAAATTTGGGGTATAGATTTTTATCATGCTTATCCAAGGCACGCTTGTGAAGAGTATGGAAGTGCTCTGCATCTTCCTCATACAGATAGCTTGGTGTTAAATCAGCACCACCACCGAACCACCATGCCTGTGGTGAGCCATCTGCATTCCAGGTTTCGAAATAACGATAGTTTAAGTGAGTAGTTGGTGCATGAGGGTTGTGGGGATGGATCACCATTGACAGTCCACATGCGAAGAATTTCGTACCTTCATTATGGGTTAACTCTAAGTTTTTATGGTTATCACGCATTGCACTAACAGCTTGTGGTGTAAGTTTACCGTAGACCACAGAGACGTTAACACCACCCTTCTCAAAAGTGTCACCATTTTGAATAACCATGGATGTACCACCACCGCCATCGTTACCACGAGCCCAAGTATCAGTTTGGAACTTTACGGTATCCAATGATTCAAGAGCTTGTGTAATTTCTAACTGCTTACGGTGCACAAGCGCCTCCATCTGCTGTCTAATAGGAGTGTCCATGGTTAACGATTTGATTTTGCTTGGGGATAGAACGAACTGTCAGTATCTTCTTCAGTTGGTCCTTCTATATATCTGCTCTTTTTTTATAAAAAGTTCGTTTAACTTGCAAATCGCTCGAACAAAGCTTATGCGAACCATATTACATGATCCATCAGCTAAGCTATATGGTCATGTAATAATCTATTGTTAAACGATATACGAACTATCAAAAAGAGAGTGAAGTACCTTTTACGACCTTGCAAGGGTTCCTTTGACTTCACCATGTCATGAACTAGAATGGCATGTTATCTATGGAGAGGTGAAGCGCGTGATTCTAGTACCATCTTGAGCCATAGGTAGTAGAAATCGGAACGTATATAAGAAGGTCTTTAGACCTTGTCAAACTAGTTTTCATACGGGTAAAACAATAGGAGGTATGATAGTATCACAGTCTCTTCATTAAGCACTAACGCCTTTGCTTGAGCGGGGGGAGAATTTGTGATATCATTAACCTAACGAGAGGGACCCTGGTTTATTCCACATGCTCGATACAGTACCATTACACTGCAACTTTTTGTTCACTACTCCATCAAACTTATTAAGCGCCGTGGCGCAGTGGAAGCGCGCAGGGCTCATAACCCTGATGTCCTAGGATCGAAACCTAGCGGCGCTAATAATTTTTTTCTATTAGTTGCTTTGTTAAACAAAACATCCCAACACCGCATATCCAGAACAACACTCCCAGTAAATAACTTAATTATATCTACATAAACAAGTCTTATCTAAAAAAAGCCCCTCTGAGACAAAATGGAATCTCAAAGTGTTACCTCGTGGTTGCTTGAATATTAATAGACGTTTTTGTGTAATGGAATGATTGACGGTACAGGAAAATCGAACATAGTAACAAGAGAAAACAAAAGAGGGATGTCTCAGAAAATTCCCTAGTGTTAAAATAGTTGAGACCTTGCCCACGTTTTTCTGGATAGATATATCTCAAACATACTACAAAGGTTATATTGCTGACTACAATACCGCGTCGACTAGACTCGGTCCGTCGCTTACCGATATGCCACTTCCACATAGGTATGGACATTCCGTTGCACCCTGCCGAGAAATAAATTTTTTTTTTACGTCCTTCCCGTTGCGTGCTATGCCAAGCGTACCAGACCCTGAGTTCTTGGCAATATATAAAGATGTATAAAGACTTGGCAGATTAGAAAGAAGTGAAGTGTTAAAACATAATACATCCCTCCAACATAACGAACGAAAGCAATTTTTTAGTACAAAAAGATAACACTCATGATGCTTGTGCAGGGAAGAAAGTACACAACGCTACTTCCATCTCTTACAGATTTGCTGGCCGTTGAGGAGAATCTAAAATGTAAATTGAACAAGTTTGCATTCGACGAAGTCGGAAGGAAACCATCTGGAACGGTGACAGGGACGACACTATCACGTAAGCCAGTTGCGCTTGCTCCACCCCTTTTGGCTCCACCTTACGCTCAGGTCGATACTTCGTCTTCACAGGGTAGCACAAGCGGGAGCGAATCTCTCGGGACGTCACCCGTAACCCACAGAATAAGAAAACGCAGAAATACAAACAGCAGTAATAATAGTGAAAGGCGACACGTGTGTCGAATCTGTTATAAGGGTTTTACGACGAGCGGCCATCTAGCAAGACACAATAGGATACACACTGGTGAGAAAAATCACGAATGTCCGTACGAAGGCTGTGATCAAAAATTTAGCAGACACGATAACTGTATTCAGCATTACAGAGCGCATGTCAAGAGGGAACTGAGGGTGTCAGAAGCTCTACGAACTGGAAATAGTAATACTAGTAGCACTGCAGGTGGTGCCGGTATATAGCACATGATGGCCTGGTTTCTTGTCGTTTATTACGTGTCGTGTTAATATGGTGTCATTTTGTAATTTCGTGGGAAGTGATGATAGAATAGTATAAATAACGGATTATAAAAATGTACTTGGTATTCTTGTTTCTTTCCTCTTACTCTCTTCTCTCTTTCTCTTTTTTTTCCTTCTCAGATCTATAAGCACTATGATGAACACTTAGTAACAACAACAACGAATTTCTTCAACCGAAATTTTATGTGGAATATTATACTTTGACGCTTTTTAACCCTGAGTGCTTACAAAAAAACGATTATAAAAAATTTTTCTTGTTAACTTAAACTTACTCTCTTAGCATATCTTGATAAGGCAACATGGAGGTCAGTATCTGCTCCAAGTGTTTAGGTAATGGTGATGCTTTGACCAAATATGCTAGTGGATCTCAATGTAAGGTATGTACTGGTGTGTTTGACGTCTATGCCGTTAAACAACGTAATTCACTGGTCAAGACCTTGGTATGTCATAGATGTTCTCAGCAGAGAAACATATGTCAGTGCTGTCTGTTAGATCTGTCCTGGGGAGTCCCCACAGAACTTAGAGACAGATTACTATCATTAATCCACGATGACCCTTCGTTAAAGACCCAGGAGGCCCGCAATGATATGATGAGAAGATTTTTGTCCTTAAAGGATGTGAAATTAGGTGGTGCTCAAATTACCAGTCAGACGGACTCCTTAGAGGAATTAAAACCATTGTTGCAGATTAACAAATCGCTACAACAGGACCTTTATGCATCTAACCATTATTTGATCTGCAATCTAGACAAATCAATTCCAAAGTGGAAGGTCGAATCTGCAGTTGATGGAATCGTAGGTATCGAAGGTTCTGTCGAGTCTGTAAGCGTAAATCCCGAAGCCCGAGTAGCTTGCATAACTGTTAAAGATGACGCAAGTACAAAATTTGTGGAAAAACTTGAAAAATGCAAGAGCAAGGGTAAGATGACGGTTAGAGGTAAACTGACTATTGACAGATTCAATACAGTGGTTACAAGTTTACAAGAACCGGTTAAATTGGATGGATTTAGTGATAACCTTGGTATTTTTTTACAAAAAAACGTCTTGTTTGCGGAATCAAGAAGGGATCGCGAGACGCCTGGAAGGCGGACTCAAAATAAACCGGGGAAACCGAATAAAGTCACAAAGAGATCCAAAAGAGCTCGAGATTTAGAACTATAAGAATCGTTCATAAGTAATTGTTTTGTAGTTTTAGTAGATTTGAATTTGTTCGTTGTTATTAATTAATTCATCCTAACACCGGTAAAATAGATATATCGATTATCGCTATCAAATAATGAATCGCTATCAATCACTATCGTCACAGTCCAATTCTTATGGAGAGTATACTTCTAATTTTTCTGATTTGATCCAAGGGATATTTCAGTTTACTTTTGATCTGTCCCTAGCTTTAATAAAGCGTTTGTTTGGATCCCAAGGTAATTATAATAGTTCTGCGATTGCAGATGAATTCAGACCAGTGGATTTACAACCTTCGTTGTCCGCAAATGGACTGCGTTCATTACGTTTTGACGGGAATCAGAAATCGTTTGAAAACCATGGGTATCATCCGTGGTTAGTCGTCGCAGTAGGTTTATTGGCGGTTGCTATGTTAAGTTACGATTCATCGAAATCTGAAAGGAAGCCAGCACCCGTTCATGAGCAGGAGGAATCGTTTGAAGAGCCTACTGAAGAGCTTATTGGGGAATCTGGACTTACAGATGACGACACAAGTGGCAAATATGTCTTCAGGAGAAAGCTGCCCATTTCTCTAGATATGCCAAAAACTTTTCGAACGCAACGTAAGGAAATCGGACTGCCCTATCAAGATGTAACAGTTTCGAGATCTACACCAATTTCATTATTGTTATGGGAATCAAAGTAATTCTTTCTTCACACTTTATTTTTTTTTTTTTTTTGTTTTGTTGATGGATGTATGCATTGTATAATGGTTTTGTATAATTTTATCATAGGAAAGGTTTTGGCGAGTATTATATCTAAACATCTATATACATATATGGTAGTAGCAGGACTAGTAGTAGCGATAAGATGAGCCAGGACGTTTTAGAGTTAGTGCAATGGGCTAAATCTAACGGTGCACAGATTCCAGATCAAATAGAGTTTGTCCGTGATGAATCTAAAGGTATATGTGCCATTTGTAAAGAGGATTTGCAAGACGTGAAGATCCAGATTCCTTCTAGTATTATAATAGATAGACAGGATGCAAGGGATGAATTTGCACCCAGATTTGATGGCGATAATACAGGTTTAAAATTTCTAATTTCATTTTGGAAACTGCAAGATAATGCCAAATTTGGACCATATTTAAGAAACTTACCATTAAAATTGGATTCTGCATTAGTTTGGAACCCAAATGAATGGCAGCTGTTAAGGGGGACAAACTTGGGTAATTCTATTAGGGAAAAATTGTCAACGATTTATTCGGAATGGATCACTTGGATCAAAGATCGTGGATTGCCAAACGATTCGTTGAATTTTGATGAAATTAACGATCAACAACTATACCAAAATTTTCTGGAACCTGCCTCTAAGGGTCAATTCGATTCCTGGAGCTCTTTTCCTGCATTCCTCTGGTCACATCTAATTTTACTTTCAAGAGCCTTCCCAGAGTACATTATTCATCCTCAATGTCATGAAGGTTCAGTGATTTTATTACCATTACTAGACCTTTTGAACCACGATGCACATTCAAAAGTGCAATGGTATAGTGAAGGGGAAGCATTCTGTTTAGAAAAGAATGGTGGTGTCGCTAAAGGTCAGGAATTGTTTAATAACTATGGAGCAAAAGGAAATGAAGAGCTATTAGCTGGATACGGGTTTGTGCAAGAGGATAACGAATTCGATTATGTAGCTCTAAAGATTAAGCTTCCGCTAAATACCATTGAAAGCATATTGGAAAATGAACCTCGTATTCAATTGCCCACATTGGATGATTATACTACATTTGCATTTGAAAAATCCACTGAGAAGAAGAAAGATAAAACGGATCCATCATATTTCGAAGATGGTATTAGATTCTTTATTAATACTCAAAATGCAAACTGTTTGAATCCTTTGCTCGACCTTTTTTCATACTTGTCTAAAACAGATGGTACTGAAAATTGGACCGATTTAAGACCAAGGTTACAAGGTTTACAATCATTGAGAGCTGCATTAAAACTGAAGCAAGATCAAGCATCTGTATCACCACAAGGATTGGAGCATTCTGACGCTATAAATTCTTATAGGGAGCATTGTGCTCGGGTATACCGCCAAGGCCAACTACACGTTTTGAAACACGCGATTTCATCCTTAAAACAATTGGAAAAAGATCTATTGACTCAGAATAAGCACCAGCTACTGAATCTGAAGAAAATCCTCAAGGACGATCCAAAGTTTATCCAGGAAGAGCTACCAAAATTTTTCCACGATAAAGATCAAGATGAAGTTTCCTTCGATGACACTTTTGAGTTACTTGTGCTTTGGGTGTTGGCTAAATGTAAGAACGGTTCATTCCAAGCAAAACACGAATGGGTAGAAAAGCAATTCAAGGCATCCATGGGTAAGAAACACACAGTTTCGGAAGAAGCTGAATCGCTGTACTCGCATTTTTTCCCCCAGAATCAAACTAGGACCACAAAAATCACTTTACAAGAACTGAGCGATGCATACAATTTCGTAATAACCAATTCATTTACACGATCAGCTTCCTCGTCTAGTGAAACTATACTCGTTCAATCAGCATGAGTAATAATTCTGCTTCTAGAGCTTTACTAATAATCTTTTATCTCATTGGTCGATTACGCTTGGTCACGTTTAAACTGCGGGTAATGCCGAATTTTGCGTTTTCTAAACTTTCGAGGTCATCGAAGAAATCGTTCAAGACATATTCCATTGTATAGACATTACAATATACTATACGTTCTTAACTGCAGGCCATTTGTATTGCAGCTTAGTTCATCAGATCAGTTACTATACTATGAGATCAAACCCAGTTACAGCAGTGGCTACAGCGCTTTGTACTGGTGCCTATTTATGGTTTGGTGGTAGGATCTCAGTAGCGCTAGCTATACTAGTGTCCTATGGGATTTGGCATGAGGAATCCCATAAAGTAGTTGAGGAAAAACCTCAGTTACCATTAGACGGTGCTGAAGAAAAGACGAAAAAAAAACATACCTGTTGTGGTGGTAAAGGCGGTAGTGGTTGTTGCTCATCGAAAAATGGCGACGGCGGCAGTGCTCATGCATGTCGATGTGGATCAAAAAAGAATAAGGCAGTAGAGGAGCAGAAAAAGGATACTGATTCTTATCCTGTGGCAGTTGATTTTACGCAAGCGTTCAAACCAGAAAAGAAGAAAAAGTCTAGACAACCAAAAGTATTCTCAAAATCCATGCCCGCTAAAAAGCAAAATGAAGCACCAAAACAGGACAATCTGGTCAAAAGTGCTATGACTGTTTCTAATGAGACTTTGCTCAATTCACAAATTTACATCTTTTACTGCACTTTACAAGGTGCAGCCGAAAGATGTGCTAACAAAGTGATGGCAAAGCTTTGTACCATGAAAGAGTTGAAACACAGGCCTATTTTGTTAAATTTGGATGACCTAAGTGATATCGATGATTATTTTGTTAACGTCCCTTGTGATAATGCACTATACTTGATGGTTTTACCTTCATACGACACTGACTGCCCACTAGATTTCTTTTTACAGACGCTAGAAGAGAACTTTCACGACTTTAGAGTTGACAGGTTCCCCTTGAAGAAATTAGTTGGTTATTCCATTTTGGGTATTGGTGATTCCGAATCATGGCCAGAAAGGTTTTGTTATCAAGCCAAAAAGGCAGACCACTGGATAGCTCGTCTTGGTGGTAGAAGAGTGTTCCCTGTGGGAGAAGTTTGTATGAAGTACGATGGTGAAAAAAAGATTGAAGATTGGACAAATCTTTTTGCTGAGACTTTGAAAGATGATGAACCTATGCTTTACGAGTATGACGAATCCGTGGAGGAGGAGAACGAAAATGCTGACGGGGGTGAAGAGATGGTCGATTTGGAAGATATTGGTAATGCTGATGGTAACAATTCTACCGAAATTAAACAAATGGTCGCCAAGAATAGTCCTACTTATAAGACTTTAACAAAACAGGGTTATTCCATTGTAGGTTCGCACTCTGGTGTGAAAATCTGCAGATGGACGAAAAGCGATCTAAGGGGTAGAGGATCTTGTTATAAGCATTCTTTATTCAATATTGTATCCAGTAGATGTATGGAATTGACACCATCGTTAGCATGTTCCTCCAAATGTGTCTTTTGTTGGAGACATGGGTCCAACCCAGTATCCAAAAACTGGAGGTGGGAAGTCGACGATCCAGAGTACATCTTGGAAAATGCTTTGACGAGTCATTACTCCAAAATCAAACAGATGAGGGGTGTTCCAGGTGTGAAGGCAGAAAGATTTGCGAAGGCCTTCCAAGTACGTCACTGTGCCCTTTCATTAGTAGGTGAACCCATCATGTATCCATACATTAGCAAATTCATCAGCCTTTTACACGCGAAAGGCATCTCTAGTTTCCTAGTTTGCAACGCTCAACATCCTGAAGCCCTAGCCAAAATTTGCAAAGTCACCCAGTTGTACGTCTCCATCGATGCTTCGACAAAGAGTGAACTGAAGAAGATCGATAGACCATTGTACAAAGATTTTTGGGAAAGATTGATGCAATGCTTGGATATTTTGAGTACCACTCAATCACATCAAAGAACTGTTTTTAGACTTACTTTAGTCAAAGGTTTCAATATGGCTGAAGTGATGTCCTATGCAGATTTGGTGCAACGTGGTAAACCATGCTTCATTGAAATCAAAGGTGCCACATTTGCTGGTTCTTCAGATGGGAATGGGAATCCATTAACTATGCAAAACATTCCATTTTATGAAGAAATCAAAGCCTTTGTCAGAAATTTCGCTGCTGAATTACAAAGACGTGGGTTGGGCTACGATATTTCAGCTGAACATGCTCATTCTAACTGTATTTTGATTGCTAATACGAAATTTAAGATTGATGGCGAGTGGTACACTCATATCGATTTTGATAGATATTTCGAGTTGTTAAACAGCGGTAAAGATTTCCAACCATTGGATTATATAGCTAAAACACCGGAATGGGCATTATTTGGTAATGGTGGATTTGTCCCAGGAGACACTAGGTTTTATAGAAAGGGTAAGAAGAAGGGTCCTGAGCAGGCAGAACCTACTCCTAAACAAACTGTAGAAACTGCTGGAAGTATCGAAATTGCCTAAGTCGGATCCTTGCGAACGGTATTTATTGGTTTGTATTAGTTTATATTTATGTTAATTTATATTAGTTTCATTGAATATTCCAAAAAAAAAGACAAGAAAAGAAAAAGATATTTACAGATGAGTATAACGATGGTCCAAAACATATTCCGATTCACCAAAGTTTAAAGAATGCTCCTAGGGATGGGGATTTAGATTGAGCCGTATGCCGCTCTTCGGCCTGTTTGTTCTTTGAAGAAGTAATTTCACTATCTATTAGATTGTCAAAATTGATATTATCAAGTACCCGTTGAAATTCCTTGTCTGATACCAAATATAATTTTTGCGTTGATAATGGAGCCTGTAGATTATAAGTTCTTAATCCACTGTTAATGGTACTAATTTTTCTATCTGCCCAAGTCTTTCTAGAATTTTTCCAATTCTCAAAACGATATTTTAAAAATCCATCAACACTACCGTAACTATGGGCAATGGATCTACGTACTGTTTCCACGTTGCTAGAACTATTGAATAATTTGAATTTTTTCAAAATAGAGGACAATTCCCTTTCAAATTCTCCAAACAGTTCTGCTCTGAAATCCGTTACGTTACGATTGACTCTCCACTGATTTTCGATCCAAGGTGGTGCAATGTTTTGTTTAACCAAAATGTTGTTCAGATAGTGCTCTGTAGTACTCACATGCTGATTTGGTCTGGGTAATTCGGTAGGTTTTCCCCTTACCTTCCCCACATCTTCAAATCCACCCTGTCTCATACTTTCTTCAATTCTTCTATCAGCAAGTGATTCCAGTTTTTCAAAGGAACCAATAGGCGTAAACCTCTCAGCATATAATTCTCTAAAATGTGATTGTTCCTTTTGGTCTCTGGCCTCTTGAATCTTTTCCTGTCTCAATTTGTACCTTATAGCCCTCTTTTGAGCAGTCTCGATTTTATCTTGGAAAGTGTGTCCTGGCATCTTGTTAATAAATTGGAATGCTTCTCTCTGTGCTTCAGAATCTGATGCTGATGGTGGTCGGGAGGCCTTTTGTCCATCTTCGTCTGACGAGGAACCTAGGTGCATATTGGAAACCCTCTGTTGTGCATTAATAATTTCTAGAATCTTATCAGCATTGATCTTATCCTCTTCGTAAGCCCATTCATTGCCAACGTCATTCTCACAAAATTGTGACAACTTGACTAGGGGATCGTTCTTGTCCACGGTGCTCTGATCCTTCAGATCTTGGAGTCTTCTCATCAAATAACTATCATCGTCCTTAGAAGAATAGTACCTTATATTATTGAGCCTCCTACGGCTTACAATTCTTGTAAAAGGTCTCATTAAGCAACTTTCCCTTATTATCATTAGTAGTGATGAGTCTAAGTACTTGTAAAGCCGAAATTTCACCTAACATAACAAAGGCCAACCATAACGCAGCTTGAAATTAAATAGAGGGCATTAAATCATCCGTTGGAAACCATGAGTGGAGCTAATCAGAAGCTTAAAATTGCATTTGTGCATCCAGATTTGGGTATTGGAGGTGCTGAAAGGTTAGTTGTCGATGCTGCAATTGGCTTACAAGAACAGGGACATGATGTGGTCATATACACTAGTCATTGTGATAGAAGCCATTGCTTTGAAGAAATTAAAAATGGATTATTGAAAGTGGAAGTTTATGGTGATGAATTACCCACCAACTTTCTGAATAAATTCTACATCGTTTTTGCCAACTTAAGACAACTTTACCTAGTGTTGCAACTGTATTTGATGGGGAAGATAAACCAGCATGATCTTTACATTACGGACCAGCTATCTACTTGTATGCCATTCTTGCACATGGTCAGTAGTGCCAAGTTGATGTTCTACTGCCATTTCCCTGATCAGTTATTGGCACAGAGAACAAGTTTAATAAAGAAGCTTTACAGGGTGCCCTTCGATTTATTTGAACAATTTACCATGAGTGCTGCTGATTGTGTAGTGGTGAATTCCCACTTTACGAAGTCAATTTACCATAAGACTTTTAGATTTTTGGAAGGTGAACCTGATGTTATTTACCCTTGCGTGGATCTATCCTTCCAATCAATTGAACCGATCGACCAAGACTTCTTGACTGGATTATTACATCCTCATCAGAGATTCTATCTGAGTATAAACAGATATGAAAGGAAGAAGAACATTTTACTGGCGTTAGAGTCATATGCTTTATCTAGCGAAAGTGACGATGAAAATTCGAAATTAATAGTCACTGGTGGTTATGACGAAAGGGTATCTGAAAATGTAGGTTACTTGCAAGAGCTACAGGAGGCGGCCGATAAATTAAAGTTATCCCATACTACAATTTTTTACCCAGAGTTTAGGAAAAATGGAGGTTTAAACAATTCCCAAGCGCTGAACAGTAAGGTTATCTTCTTGACTTCAATTTCTTCTTCCCTAAAGGAATTGTTGTTAAGTAAGATGGAATTACTATTGTACACACCTTCTTTTGAACATTTTGGTATTGTTCCTTTAGAAGCTATGAAACATGGTAAGCCTGTGCTTGCTGTAAACACTGGTGGTCCATTAGAGACGGTTGAGCGTTTGGTTACAGGTGTCAATGAGAATGAAGCCACAGGATGGCTTGCGAGATCAGATCCTAAGGATTGGGCCAAGGCCATTGAAGAATTCAAGTCAGTTACAAAGGACGGGAAGGTGAATTTTAAGAAGAATGGGTTGAGAAGAGTTGAAAAGTACTATTCACGCGGTGCAATGACACAGAGTTTTGAAAGAAATATCGAAAAAACCATCGACAAAGAAAAGAAAACTTATTTCTGGGAAACTTTTTTCGTAGGTCTACTCAACTTTGCCTTGCATCTTGTTTTCCAATTCACCCTTGAAGGTCAAATTTGGCCATATATTGGGATGTCAGTGATTATGGGCTGGTACTTCCACTCTGTATTTGTTCTATTCTGGGTTGTCCTCGCCTTGACAAAGATATCATGATGGTACCAATGTGGACACACTTAATGTTATTATTTCATTATTGTTTTTTATTTTTACATAAACAAGTTTACTGACATCAGATGATAAGTCATTACCCAAAATAACGATATATACCAGAAAATATAGACGATCAATTCACCCTTCCACCGTAACCGTCCATGAAATTTCCTATGCCAACGTTAACCCTTCCACCGACGGAACCTCCTACTGATTGCTGCGATGGCGGTGAATTGGCCGCCGGCGAAGAAGTTCCCACGTAATTATTTGATTGTTCTTGACCACCTTCACCGTTAGAATTTTGCATTAATTTTGTAGCATTCGCCAGGTGGAATGCAGCTGCTTCAAAACGTTGTTGTTGCAGCTGCTGTTGTCGCAGCTTTTGTTGTTGTAACTGTATTTCCTGGGGAGTGAGTCCTTTACCTTGTAAATTTGGTTGTTGTACAGGCCTTTGTATATTGTTATTAGCCTGCGAAACGGCTTCTGGTGATTGGTATTGTTGCTGTTGTCTACCTTGTGCTTGCATTTGCTGCTGCCTTTTCTCTATCTCTTGTTGACCATTTAAGTTAGGGCTATCGTGTTGCATGTTCATCATTTGTGATTGAAGCATCTTGTTTTGCTGAATCTTATAAAGTTGCTGAGGTGTCAGATTCTGAGGAGGCATCTGATTGATAGGTTGAGGCGTGCGAATACGAAACTTATAATCTGTGGTTCTATCTAGATCCACACAACCGACACGAGAATGAATCGCACCATATCCAGGAGCAGTATAACCTGGTCTTACCGAGAACGCAGATGCAAACATCTCTCTCATTCTAAAATATCTCGACCTACGCTTTACAGATGAAAGCACATTGGTCTCCAGTGGTAACGGGAATGACCTAGAAACACCGTTAAGTACCTGTGTAGTTTCTTCTTCAGGCGTTAAACTTATGCTAGAATTGGCCCGCATATCGCCTTGAGCATTTTTACCTGCACCAGAGGGAGTGCTTGATTTTGCACCTGAACTGCCCACCGACGAGCCATTTTTATTCTTACCACGTTGACTTTGTTTCTGTTGCTGCATCTGCTTCTTCTGTTCCCTTTGTATTTGCTTCTGTTGCTTTTGAATCTCCTGTTGTTTAGCCCTTTTCTCTGCAGCGGCACCAATCTTTGTTTGATGTTGCTTATGGTATGCCGCTAACAAAACGTCAAATGGCTGATTACGCCCATTGACAGATCTTTTAGCCCCCATGGAATGTGATTTACAAGTCAAGGAACGTGCACAGTAGCCACCTTCAGGTAGTTCGACACCACATTGTTTGTCGAAATCGATTAGGTGCTTCTGCGTTGGGTTTCTCTGTTTAACTTTTCTTTGCTTTTTCATCGGAGTAGCCTGAGGAGTCCCGCTATCCTCTCTGAACCTTCTATTTTCTTGATCTGGCGTTGGTGAGTCTTCTTCCTCCATTTGTCTCTTATTGTTACCATTGTTTTCACCGCCATTCTGCCTCCTTGGTGAAGCGTTTAGCTCCGTCTCTTCATCTGTCATCTCTCTATTGCCCACACTAGAAGGATTATCACCTTTACAATGATTCTCTAAATGATCTACAATGGCGTTTAATGCCAATGGTTTCCCACAGCTGTTACAAACTCTGTATTGAAACGATGCGGATGTTTCCAGTGGATTCTCAATAATACGTGTGTTTGAATTAAAAAATCTTTCCTTTGTAGTTGGATTAATTTGGTTGTATTGGGGGGGACGGTTTTTCACCAGCGATAAATGCTCTTTCCACCCACTGTGACTGGATCCCTTCTTACCTGACAGACCTTCGCTGTCAGAATATTGTTCTCTTATCCCTTGCTTGATGCCCTTAATCTGTAAACCCGTATCAGTCATATAGGCTAGCCTTTTCTCTCGAGTAAATAAAGCAATTGAACGTTTAATTCCAGTGAAGAGCCTGCTATCACTATTAATGAAGGACTCAACAGAGGAGATTTTTGGAAGCGGCGTTGAACAAAGAAAAAAATATGAGAGAAATTTGAGTTGTAGAAAGTTTAAACCAAATTTCAGGGGATCAAGAGAATTATTGTACCCAGACGCTTCGAGATTAATTTATTATCCTCTCTTCTCTTCAAACCGCTTTTTCTACGCCAAAATGAGGTCAAAGTTGGGTTAACTTTACTTGATTTTGAGGTGAAGATAAAAAATGAAAAGCTGTTGAAGGAAAAAAGGTCATGTGAAAACCATGTGTACTTACAGAAGAGTCTATTGGAATGTTTATATAGGGATGTATATACCTGTATCTAGCCGCCCAGGAGTGGTCAGCTACAGATTTTACAAGAAGTGGATTGTTCTCAGCAGGTAGAAGACGAGATAGGCTAGCGAATAAGGTCCCACTTTGAAGTGAGCCCATGGTTTGAAAAGTAACGAGCAGATAATATGGTATGCTGCGAGGAAAGTGTAGAACCTGAATCCGTTGAGACTGTTCCAATCGGGTGCAGCAAACTCTTTGGTCTTGGAGTATTCTTTGGACAGTTGGCGGGCTACAATAGGGTCATCTGTAACCACACCTGCGATGGGGAGAGCACCGGTGTATTCGAAATCGATGCCCTTGTTGACAGTCCATAGAAAGACCTTAATTTTATTCTCCAGTAATTTAGGGGCTAGAGTATGTCTAAATCTTTGAGTCCAAGAAGCCACGAAATGGATACTAATCCCCGATAGCCTAAAATGAGGGTTATTCAATTTCAAAGAATAATTGATGAATTGTTCCGCGATATCTAACGAGAGTGTAATAACGAAAACTTCGAAATCTTTGATGACACCAGTTTCTATACCGTATTCAAACCAATCTAGTTGCCAAAGCCCCCAGATGATCCTTTCTTGCCAAAAACGAATATCGTTCTTAATGCTTAGCATGGTAGCATAGGTCTTGGGTAGCACAATCTTCTCATTGGTGAATTTGATATCCAGCATGATCCTCACCCCTGGATGCTCGACGATCCATTCCAAAATTTCGGCCAAAGTGGGCATCTTTAGTGTTTGGTCGTCTTTGCATCTCAATTTGCTAATCTCTTCAAAAGTATGGTCGGCAATAAACAAGTCTTTATCCCATATTCTACCTGTATCCACATCGTGATTCACAACGACCACACCATCACTCGTCATCTGAAGGTCTGTCTCAATTATATCTGATTTGGCCTCGTAAGCTCTTTCAAAGGCCACCATAGTATTCTCAATGTATTGCCCCTTAAAGGCCCTATGACCGGCAACCAAAACCATGTTTACTTGATATATTCTTCTCACTTGTGTAAATTGTAGTAGTTCAAGCTTCAAATATCCTTTTCCTCTCCCGTTATATATTGCGCTCTTTCCCTTAAAGCAAAGGTTAATCAGCTTATTCTGACCACGAGTTTTACGCCATGTTTTAGACTAGCCAAATTCAAATAGAACATTAATGGCACATACATATATATCTATATATACACACATATATGACTAACTGGTCTCTATAGAGAAGCTTGACGTCTCTTGTATTTGTCGCAAACGTGCTTGATTAAATGGAACGCTACGGCAGTGGAGCCAGGTAGTCTTATTGAGTCCTTGAATCTAACCATTCCATTGCCATCGTAGGCTTCGAGAGACTTACTGACATCCTCCGTGGAAAACCACTGGGCGTCCAATAATTCTTCGTCGTGGGTCAAGCTGATTACTTCGTTGACACCATTGGCATCCACTAGACCAAGACAACCAATCATTAGGTTGACAGGGTAGGGCCATGGTTGTGTAGTGATCATGGCGACATCTTCACAACGAATACCAGTCTCTTCCCAAATCTCTCTACGGGATGCGTTTTCTACAGTTTCTGCAGGTTCCATGAAACCTGCAATGGTGCTATACATGACAGTGTCCCCATGTTTACGCTTAGATCTCGCTAAGCAGATTCTGCTAAAGTCCCGTGAAGCAATGGCAGTGATTACTACGGGGTCAGTACGTGGGAAATACACATTAGTCACTCTGGCGTCCCTCACCTGACAGCCAACTTCACGGTTAGCATTGGAACACTGTAGTTTAGTGCCTGCATCAACTGGGTAGATGGGAGAGCCACAGCCAGGACAAAAATGGTACTTGCTAAGCCAATCTAGATACATCTTGGCATGTGAATAAATAGATGCATCTTCATTATCCATTTCAAAGATAGTTTCACGATCGAGTAATGGCATCTTGGTTAATGGAGCGATATCAGAAGGTTTAACCAACGTATCTGAATCAACATGGAAATCGATACCATAGTATGGGGTACCCTTGTATTGGGAGCGATATACGAAGACTCCTTCACGGGAATCTTCACCTTGTTTAAGCCCCAGGAAGGTCAAATTGACACCGGAGTTACGCAAACGACTTGCACTGGTATTTAAGATGGGAAGCAACTTGTTCACCACCGGCTTCATGACCGACTGTGACTCGTCTAGCTTTATGGAATATAAAGATCCATTGGAAGATAATGCTTCACCACGTATAAATGGCACAAATGTAGTCGATCCATGGGTAAGTGTATTCTTGACGAATTCAACATCTTCCCTCAGAAAGGACACTCTGTTTAAAGTTTCACAACCGAAAAATGTGCTGGCACCTCTTAACGTAGACATAAGTGGCACTAATATTGATTTAGTCTATTCATAAGTTTCGAACATTCATTAACCAGGTTATATTTCTCGAGAAAAGGAGTCCAAAAAGGGGACCTATAGAGTCACGTGATAAGAGATTAAGCTCTAGCGGTTTAATACCATTAGGAGGTTGTACAATTCGATACCGTCAGTTGGGTAATACTATGGGATAGTACTGGGTTGTGTTCCAAAATGGAGAACTGCTCTTTGTGCTCTATTTTTCGAAATAAACTTATGGGGTCATAAGCCACAAAAAAGCTTCGATGATCTACGCTTCCATGCACAGAAGATTCTATACCTGCATATTCGCGTGCCTTTTTTTCGACATTCTCTATTGTATTTAGGAATGGGAAAATAAAGAGTATATTTCTTTTTAATCGCAGACTCCCCAAATTCCTCTGTCCTTATGGACACAATATCGTTTAGAACATTTTTCAATGTTTGGGATTTAATATTTTTAGTTTTGGCAGATTTCTCCAGGTTTCTCTAGGTCGAGTTTTGTGGAATCGATTTGGTATTCCTACAGTTAATGAATTCTTACAAGGTCTAGATCTTCTGAAGATGTCACAAGGGTCCAATTATGCAGGGAAGCAAATGTTTTCTTTTCTTGGCGATTTTGTTCGACTCTTTACATTCCTTGTGTCAGTGCATCGCACTCCAGCGGTATAAAACCATTATCTTGATAGCGGTTTCTCCCAAGGCTGTTCTAAAGTTCAAATCAGATTTTTGTGTAAATTCAGATGCCCAGCATAATATTCAGTAAGTTTCCAAACATATAAAAAGAGGTCCTATCGAGATTTTTGCTTCTCTCAGTTGATTCATTCTACCCGTCATTTTTGTTTTTAAAAAACCAGAACAAAAGGTTCAAATTTAATTCTAAGGAGTGTGCCTACTCCTCTTTTTTTGCTTAAAGCTTTTTACTGTTGCTATATTCTAATTTGCATCCTTTTATCGAAATGGTTTTGAGTATTACCGCCAAGTACGATCTCTCCAGAATCGTTGATCCTACGATCGAGCTATGGTCTGCTTACGATAACTTTGAACCATCAAGTGGAAAAAATTGTGAGCCCACAGTGGATTATTGGTTCAGTTCAAAGGAACTTGATTTTTTCTACAAGTCTGAGGTTCCGTTGAAAGAATCCAGCTCCATCATTGAAGTAGTGACACCAACTTCCACTGACAATCTAAGCTGTCCATCCCATTCTGAAAACTCTCATGAACCTTTCGATTTTGTTTTTGAATATTCTTTTTTAAAGGCAGCTAGGGAATTTTGGAGTTTACAAGAAACTCTTGTTAACCGGGGACTTCAAGAATCTGCTTTAACGAGTGCCAGGGAGTTTTGCCAAATGCAGAACAAATCACTGACTAGTGGCTTGAACGATTTTGCTCTGCTTGCTTCTAATGAATTTTGGAAGTCTCAGTATTCTCTTGTGTCCACTAGTGTCCAAGATTCTGCCCAGATTGCCGCTCATGGATCCCAGAGTACACAAGAAACACTTTTGTGCACTGGACTCTCTGACAATTTTGTGTTGCTCTCTAGAGATTTTTGGAAACATGAAGAACCTCTAGCTGTCCGTGGAATTGGTGATCTGGCCCTAGAGTGCTTTAGAGATTTTTGGAGGATAAATCCTGTTGAATCTTTGAGAGAGCAAGAAACCTTTTCTGCACTTTCTGCACCTGGTCTAACTGACAATATCTTGATTGCCTACAGGAGTTTCTGGAAAGTTCAAAGCGTTACCGATATTGATGGTATTAGTGATAAGGCTGTGTTGACATTTAGTGAATTTTGGAGATTGCAAGACTTGTTCGTATCCACAGCAATCAAAGAAGCAAGAACATTTGAAGATGAGATTTTGTCAGAGATCAACGAATGTTCTAAATTATGTGATGGTCCTAATACCGTGGTGGATGGTAATATTGTTGTATCGTTGCAAAGTTTGCATATGAATATGGCTAGTACTTTGCAAAGGAAGGAATTGAACTTCGAAATGACCAATAAATTTAAAAGAGAGGAGCATTTGAAAGAAGTTGGTAATTTAAACAAAGTCATTGAGAAATTGCAGAAGGAAAAATCACAATGGATCACTTCTCACCAGGTGCTGACCAAACAATTGGCACAGAAAGACAAACAACTGGAAGTTGTCGATGAGATGATTTCTCATAATATTGATTTAGAATTGGCTAACGAGGAATTGAATAAAAAATGGACTAAAGCAGCCGCCCAATTGAAAATCGCGGATAGCATTGAAACTGAAAATTACGAATTGATTTTTGCCAATGCCAAGCTTACTTCTGAGAAACAACAATTGATATCGAACTTTACCAAGAGACAAGATGAATTGATCACTTCTAATGCTAATTTGCATGTACTCGTTTTGAGTATGGAAAAGGCTGCAGAAAGAAATTTTGATGAGAGCTGTAAATTACAGAGTATCATCGAGATGCTGAAAAAGAAAGATGCAAAGTGTTCTAGTCCTCCGTCCTCTACACACAGTACCGAATCTGGGTTTGGCGCAGGATCTACGAGATCCAGAGGTTCAAGACGTGGAAGGAGTTTCTCCAGAAGAAGTAATAACAGTTTGTTATGCCAAGCTCGTGTAGAATCTAGTTTGGTTCCACCTACTTCTGCTGGCATGATCTATGTTAATTCATAGATGTTTATGATATATGACAATATATAACGTTTATAGATATTTTTTTTTAAAAAAATAACCCAGTATGTATTAAATTAATAAATTTTCAAGGAACATGAAGAGCAATCTTTTGAGCTACTAAGAATCTAGCTACCCAATATTTTATAGGCTTTTAATATAATTTCTTGTACTTTAATATTTTATTAATTGCTTGGCATTTGAACCTGGCGCCGGCCGGGTAACCTTCTAGGAAATTAATGCAGGTGAAGAAAATAAAAACAAGGCTCTAGTAGCCATATATACATACTCATCAGACTATTATAACGAAATTTAAGGCAACCCACATCTTTCTAGACGCTACAAACTATTCCAATCGCTCCTGCTAAATTCAATCAATTCCTTTAAGATGGAGAAAAAGCGAGATGATGCATCCTCTGGGCAAGAAATGCTCGAGAAATCAGCTAAAGGTGCTACCTTTTTAATGATGGGTCAATTGATCACTAAGATGACTACATTTGTTTTAAACAGTTTGTTAGTACGATTTTTATCGCCAAGAATTTTTGGTATCACTGCATTTTTGGAGTTTATTCTAGGTACAGCGTTGTTCTTCAGTCGGGAAGCTGTCAGAATGTCGACTTTGAGGATTAAGGATTCCAATGAAGATGAGAAAGGTAGAAGCCGATCTGCCGTTCTACAGACTGCTGTAAATTTTGCTCATATACCAATTTGGATTGGATTTCCTCTGTCTATCATATTGACCACTTGGCAATACAGAAATATAAACTCGTATTTCGTTGCATTGCCCTTTTTCACTTGGTCGATGTTTTTGATTTGGTCTAGTATCATGATTGAATTATTAAGTGAACCCTTTTTTATCGCTAACCAGTTCATGCTGAACTATGGAACTAGATCGCAATTTGAAAGCATATCGGTGACATTTGGATCTGTAGTGAATTTTTTGGTCATTATGGGTTTCGAAAAATGGTCAAAAGGTGATAATTTAGAAGTGGTCGAACCCACTAAAGAGGGAATCGCTATTCTTGCATTTGCTCTAGGTAAGGCTTCTCACTCTTTGGTTTTACTGGCATGTTATTACTACAATTATCGGAGATGGTTTGCACCAAAGCGGTTATTTTCCATACGTTTAGTGAAGATTTATCCACCATATGAGAAAAAGGGTTATTATTTCCAAGATGAAATTTCTCAGCATTTTAGAAAAGTTTATTCCCAATTATGTTTCAAACATCTTCTGACAGAAGGTGATAAATTGATTATCAATTCTTTGTGCACTGTGGAGGAACAAGGTATTTACTCGTTGTTATCGAATTATGGATCGTTACTTACAAGGTTGCTATTTGCACCAATTGAAGAATCCTTAAGGTTGTTCCTAGCGAGATTGTTATCATCTGGAGACTCAAAGAATTTGAAATTGTCCATGCAAGTCCTAATGAATCTCACCAAATTCTACTTATATCTCTCTTCAATGATTGTCATCTTTGGTCCAACAAATTCATCATTTTTACTACAGTTTTTGGTTGGATCTAAGTGGTCTACTACATCCGTCCTCGACACAATCCGTGTTTACTGCTTTTATTTGCCATTCTTGGCGCTTAACGGTATATTTGAAGCCTTTTTCCAAAGTATTGCCACGGGTGATCAAATTTTAAAGCATTCATATTTTATGATGACTTTTTCAGGTGTCTTCTTACTGACCAGTTGGGCTCTTATCAAGTATTTGGAATTATCAATCGAGGGGTTAATCATTAGCAATATCATTAACATGAGTTTACGTATGATTTACTGTGGTCAATTCATCCAGAAATTGTCTAAAGGATTGCGTACTGGCTCTTCAACATTTACTCTGACAAATTTCAAGAGTGTGCTACTGCTAGGCGTTGCAATTTGGGTAATAGACTGGGGGATGATTGGTTTAGTCAAGAATTTTAGACAGTTTTTCATCAATCTAATTCTGGCGGTAATCATGCTAACGGTTATCTTACTCAAGGAAAAGGATTCAGTGCTGAAACTCCTAGGTGGGAGATTTTCTAGGACGAAACGTGTATAGTAAAATATGGTACATATTTTGTTATGTATGTCAACCAAGATTGGCTTGCGGGAGATCATAATATGATTCGCGAAGAGGTAACATTAGAACCACTATGCAATACAAAAACAAAAGGGTTTATGGTTAAGTACAAATGGCTTGTAACACACCAATCGAAAATGATAAAGCTGCTGATGCCTGTAGGTTTCTGACTTTCAATGTAAATGGGCTACGTACGCTTTTCCACTATCAACCTTTTTCCAATATGAATCAATCCATTGAGAACGTCTTTGACTATTTCAATGCCGATATTATAACATTTCAAGAATTGAAAGTGGAAAGATCAGCACTCACTAAATGGGGTAAATTGGATAATTTTTATTCCTTTATATCGATACCGCAGGCCAGGAAAGGTTATTCTGGAGTTGGCTGTTGGATCAGAATACTGCCAAAAGATCATCCACTACACAATAGTCTAAAAGTTATAAAAGCTGAGGAGGGAATTACCGGAAGATTAGGGGTAAAAATTGGTAAAGATTTAGTAACGTATTCAAGTGATTCCAGTATTGGAATTGGAGGTTACGAATCACTACCGTATAATGACGAACAAGAAGCTTTAAAGATAGATTCAGAGGGTCGTTCCGTTATGGTAGAGTTGGCATCCAATACCGTTGTAATTTGTGTCTACTGTCCTGCTAACTCTACACTTTCTGAAGAAGGTGAGTTGTTTAGGGTCAAATTTCTTAAAATATTATTTAAGAGAATACGAAATCTTGATGCTATGGGGAAAAAAGTGGTTCTTATGGGTGATCTGAACGTTTGTAGAGATTTGATTGACCATGCAGAATCATTAGAAAGAGCTTCTATGCCAATTACAGATAATATGGGCGGTTTAGAAATCGAAGAGAAATTTCAAAATTCTTGTAGAGATTTTATCATTAATCCAGATGTTCCTCATCGAAGGCTGTTCAACCAAATGCTAAGTGACTCAATGTTCTCTGAAATGGCACTAGAAGGAGTTTTGATAGATACTACTAGGTTGAAGCAGTCTAGGAAAAGACTTAAGATGTACACAGTTTGGAATACATTCAAAAACTCTCGACCTGCAAATTACGGTTCAAGGATCGACTTTGTTCTAACTAGTACTCGCATGGGGGTTCAAGTACAATCAGCAAATATTTTACCGCAAGTGATGGGATCAGATCACTGTCCTGTCTATGCTGATATAATTTACGATCCATCTGATGTGGGAGAAAAGGATTTTGACGTAAAGACACCAAAGTTTGAAGCTCGCTACAAATACGATCTAATGCATGGAAATATTTTAGATATGTTTGGTAAGGTAAAGAGTCAATCTGTTTTAGGGAAAGTGGTTAAAAAACCTGTTTCTCACTCGCCAAAACCAGTTGATAAATTAATAGAGAGGAATGAAGCTAGGAACCTTACGATAACAAAACCAAGTAACGGTGAGAAAGAAAAGATCTCGCAATTAAAAAACTTTTTTGGTGAACCACCGTTGTGCAAACATGGTAAAGAGACAATTTTGAGAACTTCGAAAACGCTTACAAATCCCGGTAAAAGATTCTGGATATGCAAATACCCAAAGGGAAGCTTCGGAGACAAATTGTCATCTTGTGGATTTTTCCAATGGGTATAACCTACATTAAATTTGTATCAGCTACACTCTGAGTCTTCTTTTACTTCCTCTATGGCCTTATTCAACCAAAGTTTATCGTCATCGTTAATTTGAAGTTCTGTTAAGCTAGATACCTCTTGAAGGATCGTTACCGTCATTGGAACACCAACAAGTGAATCACTGGAGATGTAAGTACTGACGGCCGAGGAAAATGTATCCTTATCCAAATGACTTACTTTTAAGTATGCAATCTTATCGTCTTGGTTGAGAAAGAAGTACTCAATTCCCTCACCAAAGATACCGTGTGTACGCTTTAGTGCATTATTTATTAATTGTTTCCAAGTCATAAGGTCAATTCTATGATCCTTAGCTATATCTTCATTCTCAAATGACCTGCAAATCTTTTGGTTAGCGAATATGCACTTCCATGTATTTAGTACAAAATGTGGGCAGTAGAAACATACACATTTAGCTTGAAGTATTGCCAGTCTTTGAAGTTGGCTTTACAATTGGAGTAAGACATGAAAACAAGCACCTTGTGATTTTCGAAAGAGATCTGTTTTACGATTCCATTATCATGATAGTAAGACTTTTGAAGAGTAGCGGCGATGAGATGGATGCTCGATCGCTTTGAAAAATCGTACATAATTGAATACGGACTTCAAAAAGAAAACTATTTACCGCTCAAGAATACAAATTTTAATACTTATTTGCCTTAGTTTAAGTCAAGTAATTCTATACTCGCTTAAATTCACTTTTCTTTCAATTACTGTGCTCCTAAATCTTGTTCGTCATCTTTATTGTCGTGGTGTTCATCATTATAGTTCTCTTGTGGTGGGGATGATGAGGGTTCTGCTGTTTCTGTTGGTTCTGCAGATTCCACAGGTTCCACAGGTTCCACAGGTTCCACAGGTTCTGCTGTTTCTGTAGATTCCATATGTGGTTCATCTGTAAATGGTGCACGTAGTGGGGGTAATTCATTATCTTCATCTTCAATTTCAAAATTTCCTTGTTCTGCTAGGAAGCTGCCGAGATCATTGGCATCTTCATCATGACCTGTCAACAAGTCATCAGCTTCATCCAAAAATTGATCATGGAGTAGTGAAGAGTAAGTTGGACCACTCCTTCTGCCAAATTTCTCACTCAACTTCCAAACAGCACGGCCCATAGAACGTTTCAGGAGCTGGTAACTTGAAAAGATTGCGGAAGCAGCATAGAATCCTGATTTTACAATCGAATTGACCATTTTATCTGTATTATTGTTTTCGATCAAGTCATCACCATCAAGTCTAATTTCACCAAATCTGGCAAATCCACCGTTTCTTCTAACCCCACGGTCGTAGACAAACCATGCAATGACAAGCAATACGAGGAAAAACACTAAGAATGTAAAGAAATAAGGGGCACTTTTGACACCATGTAATTCTTTAAATTCCTTCTCCTTACCTGGACAAGGTAAAGGCGATAACACACCATCAAGTGTCAAGCCGCCAACACATGTTGAAAGTGGGATCTTTCTGTAACCGGTTGGTTGGAAATACTCTATCAATTCGGGCTGTTTTTTGCAAATATCGGAGGGGCCTGCTGGACTCAAACCTTCTACCAACGTACAAGTTCCATCCCGTGCCTTGACATAATTATAATCACATTCAAAGTCAGCTCTGGTACAAGAACAGTTCTTGGTAATTTCACGGAATTCAGAAAGAGGTGCATTACCAACAAAGCAATCGTAATTATCTTTCATGAGATATCTTTCTTGGTGACCAAACAAACATTTCGAATCAGACTGGCCCAGTGAAAAAAATTTGAAATCTTCATTATCAGGTCTATCTGGGTTAAGAGAACATTGCCTTTCGAACACGTTAGAGAAGTCTACAGTGAATGTTTTTGTAGAGCCACCAGTCACAGAAGAAGAGGAAGCGATTAGAAGGAATCTTAAGGCAGAATCACCGGGAACCGTTACTATGTCTTGAATATAAACCTTCGCACCTTGTAGAATGTAATCCGACCAAGTCTCGCCCATATCGATAGAGTAAAAGATTCTGTCGGTCAGGCTATTCTTTGGGACTAGAACGATAACGCCACCATGATCACCAAATTCCCATTGATAGGCGCCCTTCTTGATTTCACGCCAAGTTTCACCACCGTCTCTACTGAAGAAAGTGGAGCATTGATCCTCTGGAAGTAAATACTCACCAACATTACCAATACCTATGAGCATACCAAATGCTGAACCAGAGAAAGATGTATCTCTCACGTCTTCTCTTTCTGTATATCCATGTAAATGTAGGGAGCATTTTTCCAGTTGCTTTGTGTTACAACCATAGGAGTTAGAATCAGAATCCTTTGGAGGTGCCCTAATGTACGACCAGTCAGAACCATCATTAAAGGTTATCATTGATTTCAGTTTTTTTTCCTCCGTTTTGGTTCCAACTTTTTCAAAATTATCCACAACGTTAATAAGAATAATGCCCTCTAACGCTTGCACCTTTTCGAAATCTACCATACCAAATAAGTTTCTGTTGACAGCAGATTGTAACCTGACAAAAGAAGTACCATTAGAATTAGATTTTAGTAGTGCACCATATTCATAACCTGGTTCATCAAACGTAGTCAAGTGGAAAAAGACGGAACCTGTCTCTGATCCCAATACGGTGAATGCTTCTTGTTTAGTTGCTGTCAAATCCTGTGGAAACTTGGCTTCAGCTAATTCTGCACCATCCACAGTTACATATGCTCTTAATTCATTTTCACCATAAGGGACGGCGGCTACGATAAACTCACCTGTGTTCATGTAACCAATTATTTTTTCCAAAACCACTTTTTTATCGTTACGGAATAAATCAGTAGAGGACATCAGAGTTCTCTTCCTAGTTTGAGGTTCCTTCACTTGGCAGTAGATCAAATTCTCGTCAACAGGATGTTTGAAAAGAGACCCAGCGAATTCACAATGGATCGCATTATCGAGTAATTTGGTGAAAGACTTTCCACCATCCGTCGTGATATAAGCAACTGGATGACAAGATGGACTGAACATATCTTTACAGTTTTTACCACCGTAATAGATAAAGGTGTTAGGATCCTTAGCATGAAACTCTAAAGGTAGCCCCAATTGTCTCGAATGAGGAAGTTCAGCAATTGCAAAACTTTGACATCTGTTTGCTGTAACATAAAGCTTGCCGCTTTCACCAAATAAGTATGCATATGAATTGTGATAAGTGTTGAAAACGATTTCCACTATGTTTTCACCTGGGTCAAATCTTTTTACTATTTGGCCAGAATCATGCGATATGTAGACGCCGTTTCTAGCGGTGTCAATGATTAGGGTCTCGTCTTGCTTGGTGTCGAAATATTGATACATTTGAATTTTGGAATTGAAATTGTTTTCTGTAAGAAGGATTGTATGACCTTGAGTACATGGAACTTCAAGGGGTTCTATTTTTAATTCTTTACGGCATTTGTTGCCAGGCAGTTTGGTCATTGGCTTCACTTTTGCTGAGTCCTTGCCAGATTTCATACATTCGGGAGAAAAGGATAATGGTTTGAAGTCAGGCTTACAAACGCCATTGGAATCTCTGCTAAAACCAAAGGAGCACTCGTAATCCTTGTCAGTACATTCGTCACAAATTTCTTCTGTTAAAACCAAATCTTCAAATAATTTACGAACCAAACATTGAGAATTTTGTTTCCTCCTACTATATGAGTATTTGGCACCATTAACACATTCGCCACCTGCTAGATACCAAGATTCAAACTCTTTTGGACCACAAACCTCACCATTGAATGCATCTGAGAAATCGATGGTGTAAAAGAAGCTTCCTGGGGGTGTCTCATTATCACGGGTCAAACTGAAACTGCTAATGATAAAATTGAGACCCGACGAGTCAGGCGTAGTAGATATTAGTTCTGTCGGCATTATTGGCACTTCTAATTGGTACTCTTTCCAAGTTTTTCCTTGATCTAATGAGTAGTAAAATTCACTCTGAGGATCGCTATCTTCATCCGGAGAGAATGGCATGGCTACAATAACGTTGCCTAAATCACCGAAAGCGAATTGACAAGGGTATTCAAATGCCACTTCCCAAGTTTTGCCACCATCTCTAGAGATAAAAGTCATAAGATTTTCCCAGGAATTTTCACTACCATCACCCACGGTACCTAACGTCATTAAAATGCCAGCAGTTTCAGTAGGTAGAGAATCACCGAAAAGCTTGTGTAAAGAACAATGGTCTACATCATTAATATCACAAGTGAAAAGGTCCTTACGATGATTTGGAGAAGCTACTACTTTCAAATTAGACCAAGTGCTACCGTAATCAAAACTAATTTTACTCACTTGATGAAAATCGAAACTAGGATGTCCACTATAACGTGGACCTTTTACAAGTGACATAAGGTCTGCCCACATGGTGCCCTTCAATGTTTTGGAAGCCTCTAATATGGAAAACTCCATATTATCTTCAGGTGTCAGTTCCAAAACACGAAATTGTAAACCTGAAGAATCAGAAATTAAAATCTGTGATGCTCTATTGTCATCCTCTGACTCTACGTACAGGGGAAGAATAATACGTCCCAATCCATCTTCTGTGGTGCCGTAAGTATCCATGTCTCTAAGAATTGTTGGTAAAAAGGCCTTACTGAATTTGAACCCGTCACTGGAGACCCATAAATTGGAAGCTGACCATCTGTTGAATCTATCTTCTAAAGTGTAAACCAATATGTGAGAATTTAGTACTTCGAAATTTGAAACAGTTAAATCCTTAAATTGATCAACCACTTTGCTCGATTTACCAAAATCATCCGTATAGAAAAGAACACCACTAGTTTGAAATGTGAAATCGTTATCAAACCACTTATCCATTTTACCATCAAAACAGTAGATGAGATCTCTACTTGAAGGCAAAGTAGATTCCACAGACTTGGAAGCAAATTCACAGGTTACTCCCAAGTATTCAGTATCTGGTGAAGGTTCATGTTTTGGGGATTCAATCTTTTTAAAATCTTTACCACCATTGTTAGAAACGTATGAGAACTCTTGACAAGATGGCATAAAACTATCTCTTTTATGCAAATCAATCAATTGTGAAGAGCCCATCTCCATTTCAGGACATTTGGTACAGCGTACTAAAAAATAATCTCTTCTTAATGGATGTGTATCTAAATCACAATAAAGGTATTCCTTTGAGTCTATCGGTGATGCCAAACTTCTCCAATGTTTACCTTGATCCTCTGTTAGATAGAACTGGCCATCTTTGGTTTGTGCCACTGCTCTATCGTGTCTGTGATGTTCGTCAATGTCAACCATCATAACACCAGAAGGAGCTCCAT
The DNA here is from genome assembly GCF_000026365.1 of Zygosaccharomyces rouxii. Taxonomy (NCBI): domain Eukaryota; kingdom Fungi; phylum Ascomycota; class Saccharomycetes; order Saccharomycetales; family Saccharomycetaceae; genus Zygosaccharomyces; species Zygosaccharomyces rouxii. The sequence continues at coordinate 1,042,598 of NC_012992.1, read as the reverse complement.
TAGGTTCTTGCCAAGTGCCTCCATTGTCAAAAGATATAAACATTCCATTCTCTTGAACCCTCAGTAGAGTTGTAGAATCATCAAATGCCGCCACATAGAAAACAGTAGAGTCACTTGTTCTTGTTACCTTAGGTTGGAATTCAGCTGCTATTACTTTGAACCAAAACGCCCAAATACAAAACAGCAACCGTATAAGCATTATTACTGTGATGCTTAACTTCCCTTAATATAACCTGTGTTTTATCAAGATCAGTTGTATGTCTCTAAGTACTTTATAGGTGTTGGCGTATCATACCTGTGTATCCATTAAATTTTCCACGAAATTGATGAAGCGCCCCCTTGCGACTGACGAGAATCGAACCGGTGTCTTGACGTCGCAACTTGAAACGATTCAATATGATCCTCAAAATGGTATGGCAATGAGATATAAACCCCAGTGCAGATGTGATGCGATGAGTTGAGATGAGTATGTGCAGGAGAATGTCGTCTTAAGCTCAGGTATTAGATCGTAATTGAAAAAATAATTCGATATGGGGAAGAGAATTGTTTTCAACATCTCCAGTGAATTCCAATTGAAGGCATTGTTAGGTGAGGGCGCTTATGGTGTCGTATGTTCAGCAATACATAAACCCACCGGAGAAATCGTTGCCATCAAAAAGATCGAACCCTTTGATAAACCTCTTTTCGCTCTAAGAACACTTAGAGAGATAAAGATTTTGAAACATTTCCGTCATGAAAACATTATATCAATATTTGACGTACAGAGACCTGATTGTTTTGAAAACTTCAATGAAGTATATCTCATTCAAGAATTGATGCAAACCGATCTTCATCGTGTTATCACTACGCAACCATTGACAGATGATCACATTCAATATTTTGTCTATCAGACCTTAAGAGCAGTTAAAGTACTGCATGGTTCCAACGTTATCCATAGAGATTTGAAACCTTCGAACTTGTTAATCAATTCCAATTGTGATCTCAAGATATGTGATTTTGGACTTGCCAGGATCGCTGATGATCCACGTGCAGAGGCACCCATGAATAGTGGTATGACTGAATACGTTGCTACTAGATGGTACAGAGCACCTGAGGTTATGTTAACCGCCGCTAAGTATACGAAAGCTATGGACATTTGGTCTTGCGGATGTATCTTGGCAGAGTTGTTTTTGAAGAGACCACTTTTCCCCGGTAAAGATTACCGTCATCAGCTGATGTTAATATTTGGAGTTGTCGGTACACCATTAGGTGAAGATCTAGTAAACATTGAATCGAGAAGAGCAAGGGAGTATATTGCTACATTACCTACTTTTACTCCTGTACCACTGCGCAGAATTCTGCCGGGTGTTAATCCACTGGGAGTAGATCTTCTGCAAAGGATGCTTGCGTTCGATCCTCGCAAGAGAATCAGCGCGGCTGAAGCATTAAGACATCCATACTTAAAAACTTACCATGACCCATTAGATGAACCTGAGGGTGAACCAATCCCGTCAACTTTCTTCGAGTTCGATAACCATAAGGAGGCGTTGACGACAAAGGACCTCAAGATGCTACTATGGAAAGAAATATTCGTTTGATCCATCAAGTGCTACTGTCGGTGGTTATTGTGCTCTTTTTTATATACATGTTTATTTGTTTCTTTGTTCTCTTCTTTGCAATTACGTAGTACTATTGGTAATAATAATAGCATAATCTCTTCGGTGAAAATACAGAGGATATACCGGGATCGGAGTTTGTTAACGTCGGAGTTGTAATGCCGTGAAGAATGCAAGCCAAGAATCATCACGTGCATCAGTACACCACAACACCCTTCCGGAGTTCGCGTCCTGAAGAGACTTCAGCGGCTACGTCGGGCCCAAAGGACCGGACACATTCGGAGACGTCTCGGTAACCACTAGCACCTGCATATACTTCCCGGTAATCCCCGCGAGTTCGTCCGAGGATGGCCCCGCCATACAATGCACGCGCGTGACGTATGCCTCGTAACGTTCTGCAGCGCGGGAAAAAAAATTAAGACGGCAAACCCGTAGCCCTCCGCGAAAAAGGGGTCATGCGGTCATGAGCTGGCTCGGAGCTACGGGATCAGTTCTTGTTTCTTCCATTTCTTACGTTCTCCGCACTGCGTGACGTGATTGGAGGATGAATTCGGCGTCAGTGGTAATAATTTAAGGGGGCCAAGAATCTGTTAACCGAGACTTACGTACGAACGCAGGTAAGTTCGTATAAATACCAAGTATAAATTTCAGGAGATTTCTCGGTACTCTATTCTTCTTCCGTTTCCCCAGATTCAAAAGCAAGAGATAACGATAAGGGGTGAGGAATAAGATATACACGGTAAAAAAAGAAATAGTGATAAAGATAGAGTGTTAAGCATAGAGGTATAATAGAAGTAAAAACAATAATAATATAATATTTATAATGAGTGTTTCCAAGCTTTTAAGGGAAAGAGTTAGGTACGCACCTTACCTATCAAAAGTTAAAAAGGCAAGTGATTTAGTTCCACTTTTTAAAAATGGACAATATTTGGGATGGTCAGGATTTACAGGTGTTGGCGCTCCCAAGGCTATTCCAGAGGCGTTAGCAGATCATGTAGAAAAGAATGGTTTACAAGGTCAATTGGCATTTAACCTGTTTGTGGGTGCATCAGCTGGTCCGGAGGAGTCGCGCTGGGCTGAAAATAATATGATTCTAAGGAGATCGCCACATCAAGTGGGAAAACCAATTTCAAAAGCAATTAATGACGGGAGGATAGAGTTTTCCGATAAGCATTTGTCTATGTTTCCTCAGGATTTAACGTATGGCTATTATACCAAGAATAGAACCGACGGTAAAATTTTAGATTTCAGTGTTATTGAAGCCACCGCCATTAAAGAGGATGGTTCGATTGTTCCGGGTCCATCTGTGGGTGGATCACCTGAATTTGTGGAAGCGAGCGACAAATTAATCATTGAAGTTAATACGGCAACACCCAATTTCGAGGGTATACACGATATTGATATTATTGCACCACCGCCATACCGTCAACCATTACCTTATACTAGAGTAGATGAAAAATGCGGCAGAAATTCTATTCCTGTAGATCCTGAAAGGGTTATTGCATTAGTGGAGACTACTCAAAAGGATAAAGTCCCTGACAATTCACCATCTGATGAGATGTCAAAAGCTATTGCTAACCATTTAGTGGAATTCTTTAGGGATGAGGTTAGACACGGCAGAATGCCAGAAAATTTACACCCATTGCAAAGTGGTATTGGTAACGTTGCTAATGCTATTATTAGTGGATTGACAGATGCAAATTTCAGAAACTTAAACGTATGGACCGAAGTCTTACAGGATTCTTTCCTAGACCTGTTTGAAAATGGATCTCTAGATTTTGCTACTGCCACATCTGTTCGTCTAACACAACCTGGATTTGACCGCCTCTTCAAGAATTGGGATTTCTTCAAAGAAAAGTTGTGTCTAAGGTCTCAAGTAGTTTCCAATTCCCCTGAAGTCATTCGTCGTTTGGGCTGTATTGCTATGAATACGCCTGTTGAAGTTGACATTTACGCACATGCAAACTCGACGAATGTCAATGGTTCTCGTATGTTAAACGGTTTAGGTGGTTCTGCCGATTTCTTAAGGAATGCCAAACTGTCTATTATGCATACACCATCTGCAAGAGCAACAAAGAAGGATCCAACTGGTATCTCATGTATTGTACCTATGGCTTCTCATGTGGATCAAACCGAACACGATTTAGACGTTATCGTTACAGACCAAGGTTTAGCAGATGTGAGAGGTATGGCTCCAAGGGAAAGAGCAAGAGAAATTATCAACAAATGTGCCCACCCTGATTACAGAGATATGTTAGCAGACTATCTGGAAAGATCAGAACATTACGCTTTGAAGCACAACTGTTATCACGAACCCCACATGCTAAAGAACGCTCATAAGTTCCATACCAACCTTTTGGAGAAGGGTTCTATGAAAGTAGATGCATGGGAACCTGTGGACTAAGTTCAAAAGTGAAAGGTTTCCGCTTTCATATTTTCTATTCTTTGCTCTTTTTCCATTCTGAATATAGATGCATTAATGAGATCTACGTACTAATGATGTGATATTCACCTATGTGTATTTATTCTATGTGTCTAATCATATATATATTTATATATTTGTAATTATTGAGATGAGTGTACGAAAAAAAAAAAATGATTAATTTTCAGTCCAAAAAGAATGGTCTCTAGCGGGTTCGAACCGCTGATCCCCGCGTTATTAGCACGGTGCCTTAACCAACTGGGCCAAGAGACCTTTCAATTGTTGAAAAATCACTGGCCAAGTTTGGGTACTCCTACTTAGAGGATGGTCAGCAATTCATTTTATAACAGTGCCGACAAAAGATTTTCCTTCGTTGCGTGAGCTGAAGTAAAGCAGCATGAGAGTTTCTCCCCGAAGGGGGACTTCTTTAGAAGAATTGAAAAAAAAACGACAACTGCAGGATTCGAACCTGCGCGGGCAGAGCCCAAAAGATTTCTAATCTTTCGCCTTAACCACTCGGCCAAATTGTCAACTGATACGTCTCTTTTACAAGGATGGATGGAATACATCACCCATTTTGCCGAAAATCGTTGGACACTAGGCGGCTGAAGGCCGTTCACTTGCAGAACCATCTTACATGTGTCTAGAGAGCAGTAAAGTTCGGACTTTTCAATATTTCGTATCAAAGATCAAGCTTTACCTGTGGAACCGCAGAAACTGTTCATGCTTTTCGACGTTCAGCGGACAAAGATTGCTAGGCAAGGTATATCGTGACATGGGCAGGTAGAGATACAAACTTTTAGCTTAGGAATAAATATTTTCAACAACCGCAGGAAATGCGTGGTAATCAACCACTGAATACGTTCAAATCCAAGAACAAGACCTCTTCTATAGTCAGCAAACGGAGCATATCCTGACAATTGACTGTATCCATATAGTCATATGCTTTTCACGTGTGATTGTTTCCATATCTTTCAAGTGGCTATATGGCAGAATGTTCGAGCACGGGACCTGCAGAAGGATCGTCAGTCTAATACTAATAGTTATATGGGCGATATGGTTGAAAAAATCTAAAGTTTTCATTTTAAATATTGATCAAATGAGTGACCACAAGATGAAATACCCTGACGTTGCAACATTTGATTTAGATTATACCGTCTGGCCCTGTTATTGCGATTCTCACATTAATCCTCCATTAAAACCAATTCGCAGTTCAAATGGTGAAGTGAGAACCGTTGTTGATGCATCTGGTTATGAAGTTACAATTTATCCTGACATCTATAAGATTTTATCTGATTTGAAGCAAAATGACGTTAAATTAATTAGTGCGTCGAGAACATGGGCTCCTGATATCGCTAAGCAAATGTTGAAGACTTTCAAAATGTCATACAACGGTTCTATTGTCCCATTAACTGAAATTTTTGACGTTTCAGAGTGGGGGGAAAGATCCAAGGTTGGTCACATTAGAGATTCATTCAAGATAATTTACGGTGATACTAATTTAGACAAGAGAGACATCTGCCTATTTGATGATGAAGGTAGAAATAAAGAAGTGGAAAGATACGGCATTAAATTCGTTTACGTTAAAGATCCTGAGAGAGGTGCTACATGGAAATTGTATCAAGATTATTTAAAGAATAAATAGATTTACCGCATAATCTGATAGAGAGTACGTGACGTTGGAGAATATTTCGGATTCGTGTAAAAGATGTATAAAATGGCTTACTGGGAGGTGTTCAACGGGTGTGCTGTATTAGAGCTGAAAAAAATTAAAGCCCTGCAGGGGGCTCGAACCCCTAACCTTGTGATTAAGAGTCACACGCGCTACCGATTGCGCCAGCAAGGCTCTTAACTTCTGAAAGAAAAGCAGCGATAGTGGTCAACTGATAGGGCGAACAGAGTCATGAGTAAGCGTTAATTGTAGAACTAGGAAATGCAAGTGGTAGTTGAATAACTGACAAGAGTTTATTAGTAGTGTTGAGCACTCTTTTAAGGTGCATTTTTGACAATTGTTTATCTTTCTGTGTTTAACGTTGCCGTGTGTGTAATTTTCACTCACTGTTTCACTTGATCAACTAAACATGAAAAATCAACATATCAAGATTCTATAAAGTGGTTGAATCTACTCATCTTGACTAGGAACAAAAGAATCTGATTCGCTACAAGAGTTTCTTAATCCTTTAATCGGCAAGCTTTAGAAGCTTGACACTGGTACGTACAATCTAGCTTAACCAGAAGCCTTTAACAATGAAGTAAAAGTCATAGCCCATAACGTCATGCGTAATGCGTGACGTATCATTTCATCAGAAGGAATATCTATATAAACAGTTTTTCCTAACTAGAGGAAATAACTATTACTGACGACACCCTGACCATGACAGCAACAGACGAATAGCCATGGAAACTTAATTATTGGAATTTGAAAAAATGTAAATCAGTTCCTTCTAAAATTTACATGTTAAAAATAAGAATGCCAAGTTAGAGAAACAAAAAGAACAATTCTACAGGGCATGTGGCGTAGTTGGTAGCGCGCCCCCTTAGCATGGGGGAGGTCTTCGGTTCGAATCCGGACTTGTCCATTATTTTTTCCAACTGAATAGGGACAGCAACCCGGTGATAACTACCGGAAAAAAACATTGGTGGAAATTTCTTTTTCCCCTCGATGGCGCTCTGACTTCATCATTAGTGTTCATTTCTAATCGACTGCAACTCTCGATGAGCAGTTCAACAGACATATAAGAGTCAAACGCACTAGAAGCTAAATTTTAAAACTACTGTTGAAGGGGGCTAAGAACCCTAATGCCAACTGAGACAAATATCTTTAAACCGTTGCGTCAAATGCAGCCGCAGCAGCAAGCTGAGAATACAGAACTATTGTGTAATTCAATGGCCACCTTTGAAAAGCTACTTTATCACCATGAGTTGCAGATGCAACATTTGTTTGAAATGTACTATCAATCTCAACTACACCGAGATCAATTGAAGCAATCACTTTCGTTACTTTTACAAACCCTAAGATCAGGAAATAAGGTTGTCCTTCTAGGATGTGGTAAATCTCATATTATTGCATCGAAAGCCGTGGCCACGCTTAGATCTGTGGGTATCCCATCGGCAATTCTACACCCTACAGAGGCAATGCATGGTGACATGGGACTTATCCAACAAGGAGATGCCCTGTTAGTTTGTTCAAGCGGTGGCGAGACTGACGAAATCGTTCAATTTTTAAAATACGCAAGTAGTCCGCTTGCCCCTTTACCATTGCAAAATATTGTCAAAATAGGTGCTTGTGCTAAACCTGAAAGTACAATTTCACTAATGTGCGATTCACTGATATTGCTCCCTCAAAGATATCCAGAAACGGAGGTGCAAGAAGGGCTCAAGGCACCCACTTTATCAACCACATCAATGCTCGTGACCTTAGACTGTCTATGCATCTCGCTGAGCGAAATGTATTACGATGGTGATCTTTCACTTCGCTCACAAATCTTTAACGCATCCCACCCTAGTGGTGGTATTGGTCGCAGTCATAAGAGTCAAACTTCCATTGCACCAGCTGATCCTGAATTATCAACAATTGATCGCATAGGCAAATTACCAAAACCCTTAGATGAATTGAACCTTTTACAGACGATTGTATTATATGATTGGATCCAATGGAAATCGCATATCGTGCCTTCAAAATTGATACAGAAGCTTTATGCAGAATGGAAGAATGGGGGAAATCTTCTGGAATCATTTCCACTGGAAGATTTTCTGGAGCGTCACGTCGAAGAACACACGTAATATCGGCTTTAGAAACCGGAAAAGAAAACGCTTCTATTTCTGAAATTTCGCGTTCGAAATTTCAACGCGAAACGAGTTTCCATGCTGGTCCAGTACGCGAGCGCGGGGTACGCGGGGCTGAACAAGAAAAGAACTGAGATTTCCAACGCGTTTCTCAAGCAGAGACGGCCAGCTCTTGTCTCCCATACAATTCTCTGTAAGAGCAATCTTTGAGAGAAATCCCGTGGCTTACGCGTCGCCACCTAGTTTGGGCCCAAGGAATGCATTCGCGGAGAAATCGCTACAGATGAAACTGAGCCACACGATTTTTCAGCTTTTTCACCATTTTTTTTATAGAATTGTCCCATGATTTGTCCCGTATTCGGATACTTGACCTACGGCAATTTACAGGACCTACCTTCTCTTGGCCATACACGACCACATCGAAGAAACAGCGGGCGCTTATGTCCTGAATAGATTTACCAAAAACAACAGCGTATACCGGCAATAACGCCTGCAACCTTGGGGAAGGAAACAGGGTTTTAGGCCTTAAATTATATAAGCAATGAATTTGAGACGAAAAGGAGATCCGTCCTTTTCTTATTGAAGTTCTTAAAAAGTTCTCTATTTTCGCTCCTCTTCCGACACACGATTTCTTGACTCTTGCTAAAGAGAAAGGGAACAGCTTTGCTTGCTATTTTTCATTCGCTACAAATTATTGCAGATATCGTTAAAGATATTAAATACATCCCTTCCCTTCCCTTTCGCTGATCATAATCTTGAAGTATACACCTCTAGGTTTACTTCTGCAGGAGCATTATTATAATTGGTTTTGAACAACTCCGGGACAATAAAGAAGCGAGAAGATTTACAACTGATCTGCACACTCTAAAAAACAAGTGAAGCGACGTTAGCAATTGGTTTAATAGAGAATGAGCGGGTTGAGAAATCTCACCAATACTAGCCAACAGAATTTAAATGGTAGTGGTAACGATTCTGAATTTTCCTCCGGGGAAAGAGAACAGATTCTTCGAGGCGGTGAAAATCCGTTCCTAGGTAGTGACGAGGAAGAAGAAGTGGTTAATAACAGTGAAACCTCGTTGATCCACAATCTACCTCAATTTGATAAAGGCCCTGGTAATGGTCCCCAGAGAGATCTTTCTGATTACCGAGGTTACTATTCAAAAAATGGATCTGGTGATCAACTTGGAGAGAGAACTCAAAATTTGAATCCTCCAAAGATACTGCCACACTCTAATTCAGTTTCATCGAATCTTTCTACAAATGATATCTTATCACCACCTGAATACGACAGATATCCATTAGTGGGCTCACGTATAGCGTCTGTTCAACAGTTACATGGTTACAATAATGCACCACAACACGGCAGCAGTAATGCTAATAATCAACTAGGAATGAGTCTACCGCCGGGTAACGGATCATCATCTTCGTTATCATCAAATCCATTCTTGGTGGATCACGATTTTTCACCATTTGGCGGTTATCCAGAATCATCATTCCCATTGACTTTGGATGACAAGGAGGACGATGATTATTTACATAATCCTGATCCTGAGGAGGAAGCACGTCTAGATCGTAGGAGATTTGTTGAAGATTTTAGACACATGTCTAAAAAGTCATTCGGTGGATTGGCCGGATTTGTACTTTTAATATTAGGTGGTGCTGCCATTTTTGTCATTTTACCAGCTTTGACCTTTACGGGTGCCACTAAGGGTAGTTATCACCAAGTGGTTACTTTCCTGACAGATTACAAATATCCACAATTATCTGCAATTAGAACCAATTTGGTCGATAAGGATACACCTGATCAGTTTAAGACCAAAAAAGCAATGGATGGATCTCTCTGGAAGCTGGTCTTTTCAGATGAGTTTAACGCCGAAGGTAGGACTTTTTACGATGGTGAAGATCAGTTTTGGACCGCGGTTGACTTAAACTACGATGCTACCCACGATTTAGAATGGTATGATCCTGATGCTGCTATAACTAGGGAGGGTGCTCTGAGAATCAGAATGGACGCATATAAGAACCACGATCTTTACTACAGATCTGCCATGCTCCAATCTTGGAATAAGATGTGTTTCACTCAAGGTAGAATAGAAGCTTCTGCCAATCTACCCAACTACGGTCGTGTGACCGGGTTGTGGCCAGGTATGTGGACAATGGGTAATTTGGGTAGACCAGGCTATCTGGCTTCCACTGAAGGTGTTTGGCCGTACTCTTATGAATCATGTGATGCTGGTATTACGCCAAACCAATCCTCTCCAGATGGTATCTCTTATTTGCCAGGACAAAAGTTAAATGCATGTACTTGTGATGACGAGGACCATCCAAATCAAGGTGTCGGTAGAGGTGCACCTGAAATCGATATGATTGAAGGTGAGACGGATACTAGTCTTAATACAGGTATTGCCTCTCAATCGTTACAAGTGGCTCCCTTTGACATTTGGTATATTCCTGACTACGACTTTGTGGAGATTTACAATTTTTCTGTTACTTCAATGAATACCTATTGTGGTGGTCCATTCCAACAAGCTGTCTCGGCAACCACCACGCTACATCCAGATTGGTACGAATTTGGTCCTACAGCTGGTAAATTCCAAACTTATGGGTTTGAGCTTTTGAACGATGACGAAAATGGTTATATCCGTTGGTATGTCGGTGATGACCCAACTATGACACTTCACGCCAAGGCCCTACATCCTAGTGGTAACATTGGGTGGAGAAGAATGTCCAAGGAACCCATGGCAGTTGTGTTAAACTTGGGTATTTCCAACAATTGGGCTTATATCAACTGGCAAATGATTCTTTTCCCAGTGACAATGTCTATTGACTTCGTTAGAGTCTATCAACCTAACGATTCAGTCTCGATTACGTGCGACCCTGTTGACCGCCCTACTTACGATTACATCGAACAACACAAGAATGCCTACTACAACGTTAATCTAACCTCATGGGAAGCCGCTGGATACACTTTCCCCAAGAACATTCTAACTGGTAATTGTAAAAGCTCCAAATTCCAGTTAAATAAAAATAAGGATAAAAAGAACTAAGTGCGTATGTTACCGTGACGCGTAAAGAAGGAAAAGAAAAAGCCCCGCGTAGTTTTCTCGTGACTGTCGCGTAACGAATGTTCTTTTCTTTTGTCACATAGCGGGGCCCTTGCATATGTCAGATCTATTTTTATCAGTTCTTATTGTTTTGTTTTGTTTTGTTTTCCTTTTACTTTTCGTTTCTCGTGTACAACGAGATCTGAAGCCGGGCTACTGGTCCCCAGCACTCTCTACGGCGCCGTCCGAATGGGATCCTGCTCCCTTTGCCTACTTTGGGAATGCAGAATTCCCCAGATAGGAATTCGCCATGGCCATTCAACAATGTTTTGTCCCATTACGTGTGGAGAGGTGGTTGTGGATGTGGGCTACGGATGCTTGAGTAAAATCTAGATTGGGTTCACCATACTCTGCTGCTGACACTGACTGATGTTGGTGTTACTGCTTTTACCGGCGCAGCTGCGGTGTAGAAGAACAGGTAGTACTAGAGGCTGATTGGAAAGCTATATAAGGATGAGAGGATAACGAAATATCGGAAGAAAATAGTCCATTCTTTGCCTGTTTCTTCCATATTCTCGAAGGAACCTGTTCATTCGTTCTGTCGTGGTGATTTGAGTCTAAATCGTTTTGTAACTATAATCAACCATTTCTTTATTATTGTTTTAGTATTATATTGTTATCACTATTGCTACTAGTGTTATCATTGTTATCCGTTCATCCCCATTTTGTCTGATTATTTGGTTGAAGGGAGAGAAGACATAGAATGTCTAAAGAGTTGTAACTCCATATTAATTCCCTATCATATTGCTAGTCCGTGATGAGAGACCTTACAGGAAACCTTGCCAATACCGGTGTTGTTAGTCGACAAAATCTACTGGATGATGACATATCGTCGAATTCATCCTCTATTGAAATACAACATGAAACGGCAGAATCTGGTGTAAATCCATTCATGGGTAGTGACGAAGAAGTTGGAGCTGATGATGTCCAGAAAAAGATTGTGAGTACAGCGTCTTCAATGCCAGATTACAAAGGTTACTATTCAAAGAAGAATGGTGCTAGTGGTGGCTGGCAAGGTAGTGGTGGTATAGCTAAATCACCGCAGAAATTAGGACCAGGCAATATTACTACGAAAAAACTGTCGACGAGCTCTGTTAACACTTTGTCCCCAAATGACATTTGGAAACCGCCTGAATACGATAGATATCCTCAAGTTAGTTCAAGAGTACTTTCAATGCCCCCGACAGCACAACAACAAAAAGAACAACAAAACTCACCTGTGGGTTCAGCTTCATCACTTTCTTCAAACCCAAATCCGTTTTCAGGTGAACCTGATTTTTCACCATTTGGTGGTTATCCAGCATCCTCTTTCCCCCTAATGATGGAGGAAAAGGAAGAAGATGATTATTTACATAATCCTGATCCTGAGGAGGAAGCACGTTTAGATCGTAGGAGATTTGTTGAAGATTTTAGACACATGTCTAAAAGATCGTTCGGTGGATTGGCTGGTCTAATCCTATTACTATTAGGTGCCGCTGCTGTGTTTGTTGTTTTACCAGCTTTGACCTTTACAGGAGCCACTAAGGGTGACTACCATAACGTTGTTGACTTTATAACCCCCTACAAGTATCCACAGTTATCTGCAATTAGAACTGATTTGGTCGATAAAGATACACCCGAGCAGTTCAAGACCAAAAAAGCAATGGATGGATCTCTCTGGAAATTGGCCTTTTCGGATGAATTTAATGCTGAAGGTAGAACTTTTTACGATGGCGAAGATCAGTTTTGGACCGCGGTTGACTTAAACTATGGCGGTACTAACGATTTAGAATGGTATGACCCTGATGCTGCTATAACTAAGGAAGGTGCTCTGAGAATCAGAATGGACGCATATAAGAACCATGATCTGTACTACAGATCTGCTATGGTCCAGTCCTGGAATAAGATGTGTTTTACTCAGGGTAGAATAGAAGCTTCTGCCAATTTACCCAATTACGGTAGCATTCAAGGTTTATGGCCGGGTATGTGGACAATGGGTAATTTGGGTAGACCAGGCTATTTGGCTTCCACTGAAGGTGTTTGGCCGTACTCTTATGAATCATGTGATGCTGGTATTACGCCAAACCAATCTTCCCCAGACGGTATTTCTTATCTACCTGGACAGAGGTTAAGCGCTTGTACTTGCGATGATGAAGAGCATCCGAATCAAGGTGTTGGTAGAGGTGCGCCTGAAATTGATATGATTGAAGGCGAAGTTGACACCAAGTTGAAGACTGGTGTTGCATCTCAATCGTTGCAGGTTGCGCCCTTCGACATTTGGTATATTCCTGATTACGATTTTGTGGAAATTTACAATTTTTCTATTTCTGCGATGAACACCTATTGTGGTGGTCCATTCCAACAAGCTGTCTCGGCAACCACCACGCTACATCCAGATTGGTACGAATTTGGTCCTACAGCTGGTAAATTCCAAACTTATGGGTTTGAACTTTTGAACGATGACGAAAATGGTTATATCCGTTGGTTTGTTGGTGATAACCCAACAATGACACTTCACGCCAAGGCCCTACATCCTAGTGGTAACATTGGGTGGAGAAGAATGTCCAAGGAGCCTATGACGATCGTGCTGAACTTGGGTATTTCCAACAATTGGGCTTATATCGACTGGCAAATGCTTTTCTTTCCGGTAACAATGTCTATTGACTTCGTTAGAATCTATCAACCTAACAGTTCAATCTCGATTACGTGCGACCCTCCTGACCACCCTACTTACGACTACATTGAACAGCACAAAAAGGCCTATTACGATAATAATGCAACTTCCTGGGAAGATGCCGGTTACAGTACTCCAAAGAATATTTTAACAGGTAATTGTAAGAGTTCCAAATATAAAAAGAGTAATAATTAACCATGGGGCAGGTTCCTATGGAAAGGAGTAGTTAGAGGCACAGAAGAAGAAGAAAAAATGTGCCCTTTAATTATGTATTAATCCGTGTATATTATTATTGTTATTATTATTTTTTTTTTCTAAAAGATAAATGTACATTTGGAAAATAAATTCAGAATAGTTTATCCAGCTGGAAATTACCCTTGTCATCCTTGGTAAAGACACCTTTTTCGGTCACAATACCATCGATAAATTCATGTGGAGTAATATCAAAGGCTGGGTTCCAAACATTGACATTTGGTGGTGCAATGCCGACTTTAGCAGATTGAGGTTCTTGTGAATCGTTTAAAATCGGACTTTCGTTAACATAATCCACAGCTGTACCTGTGACTAGTCTAAATTCACTAGGTTTACGTTCTTCAACAACAATTTGATCACCACTGGGGGTAACGTTATCAATAGTAGTCTTTGGCGCTACAACGAAAAATTTGATACCGAATTGTTTGCAAACGATTGCAAGTTGAAACGTACCAATCTTGTTAGCAGTATCACCATTGCGAACGATTCTGTCTGCACCCACGAATGCAGCTTTAATTGGGATTGGACTCGTCTTAATCTTGTAAGAAACCATACTATCTGTAATTAATGTAGCTGGAATCTCATCATGAACCAATTCGTAAGCGGTTAGACGAGATCCTTGGTTGTAAGGTCTTGTCTCCAGTGGAAATACCTGAACCATCTTAGTAGGAGCAGCATCTTTCTTTTGTTTCTTTGATGGCGGGTTTTCACTTCCCTGCGATTGGGATTTAGCCCATAATGATCTAATGACACCTAGGGCGGTACCATAACCTGAAGTCGCTAGAGAGCCTGTGTTGCAAATGGTCAAGACACCAAATTCACCCTGGAATCCATCTTGGACCAATGACTCTAATAGGTATTCGGCACCATTGTTACCCATAGTAATATTGTTAGCCAAATCGTCATCTATAAGGGTACAGACGTATTGGAACAATTTTGAATCAAAGTCAGAAAGATCAGAGGAATTTTGTAGAATTCCACGAATTTCCGTCAAAGAATTTGATAGATTAACAGCAGTTGGTCTACTACTCAATAAAAATTCAATTCTTTGCAATAATTTTGAATTAACATTTGACCAGTCGGACAAATCGTAAAACCATTGAGTTGATTTTTGAGAATCCAGTTGCAAAAATTGTACTTCAGTCAAGATTGATAATGATCCCACAATGGCAATTGCAGGAGCACCTCTTACTTGCATATTTTTAATAACTCTATAACCATCGTCAATGGTATGTACAGGAATATATTTGGTAGTATATGGAAGCAACAGCTGATCCAATACTTTAACAGAGACTTTACGAGGTTCACTTCTATCGAATTTAATAGCTTCCAATGACATTTCAATGGATTTATAACGACTTTTTCAACACATGTGTAAGGAATTGTAGTTAGCTCATCGCATCTTATTTTTCAGCCTGATATTTTTTTTTTCATGAAGAGGTGACTTAGAAGGACTACAAAGAGTAGGATCACTAAGATAAGGCAGCATATATTCTAAAAGATTAGTCTTTGAATCAAGAACATTTATGATAACCCAAAAGTCTAATTATTCTTCCAATTCCCATGTTGATGGGATCAAAAAAGAAAAAAGAAAGTAGTGATACCCGCGAGATTCGAACTCGCGCCTCCGTAGAGACCAGGACCTCGACCTGGCGCCTTGGACCGCTCGGCCAGAGTACCATCTGAACTTGTTAACATAACTGTATAAAAGAGGAACATGTCAGACAAAAGAAAAAAGTTTTGGTCGACATTCTTGAGCGGTGTTGTAGTACCCATTGCTGCAAAATAAGGGTTGTATATCTGCATAAACATTCTTAGAATATTGAGATGAATTACCAGCGCATTGTGCAGCTAGAGGTACCCTTACAATCTTGGCAAATTTTACAAGCTGGTAAATATAAATCAATGAGGCCAAGCCAGCGTTAAAGCCGGAATTGATATAATTGTAGTGAATTATTTGAACTATGTTGTAGCACACATGTCAAGATTTCATGATATGGGTAAAGGCTGGTACATAATTTCTTGCCAGTATATTTTCAACTCTGAGTCTGTATTTGTGTTCCTAGCGGCGTCAGTGTGTCGCGGCATAAAAAATAATAAAAACTAAAAGATAGTTTAACGAATTTCTCCATAATGACAGCGTTATCCATTCTCTACCAAGTTTTTGATGGTTCGAAAGAACTTGAACAAGGCCAAACTCTCAGGCAAACCCTCACAACAAGAGGTGTTCCAAGCCAAAATCAATCATGATGAATTGACCGAAATAATGAAGGCCGCTACAGTGCTTCGAAGGAAAGATAAAGAGAATAAAAAAATTGAAACCAAAATGAGAAAATTAGAGGAGGATCTAAAGAACCCTAGGTTTGCCATGATGATGCAAAGATTGTTCCCCATGGCAAATTTAACAGTAGATCAAATTGATAGAAGAGCTCCATTAAAGACATTACAAAAATTATGCATGGGATTTGAAAAATCATTAAAGGAGCAGAGAAAGTCACCGGTTAAAAGCATGGACAAAATTGGAAGGGAAACCGAACTGTTACATACCCTCAAGACATTGCTCAAAAATAAAACCGATAATATTAAATTAAAAGCTGAAAATAGACTATTGAGGGAGAAAAGAGAAACATTACTTTCGAATAAAAAATATTCAAATATAACTGCTCTTAAGAAATTGCGCTTGACAAAATTGAAAGAGGAACTGGAAGAAACTGATCAACAGGTAAATTCAATATTGGATCAAAATGCAAAATTATTCAAAGACGTTGAAAATTTATATCAAGATAAGCAAAGACAGCTTAAATTTGAAAGAGGGAAGAGAGAGCTTTGGTCATATTTAAGACACAGGTACTGTAATGAAATAAGTGACACTAAATTTTTGAGAAAGAAGAAGAACCCAAAGAAAAAAATGCTAGAGTTGGAATTCTAATCTCGAAGAAAATGGAAACTAGCACTAAATATGCTTTTAAAAATAATGAGCCATGCTAGAAAATTATAAACCTAATGGAATAGCACATATGGAACTAAATAATTAAATAATTCAATACTACAATATCTTGAATAAAATGTATCGCATTGTACGACACGCCATAGGAGTGTCATGTTCTCTTAACTATAGGGAAAACCATGCCCAAGATTATAGATTAGACTTATATATATACAACCGTGAAGATCTGTGCTTTTATCAAAGATGTTTTATCAATTCTGGTTAACAACATTGACACTGTTATTACAACAAGCCTCTGTAATATTTGCTAAACAATTCTCATACCTGTCGATAAAGTCCCCAAATTATAAGGGTCACCATGATGTATCGTCGCTATCAGATGTAGTGTCTAAATTGAGTGCTCATGAACCGTTAATTATCTTTGATTTTGCTAGTCCAGAATTGTTAGAAGAAGTTGTGTCATCAGATAAAACATATCCATTTTTATCCAATTTTCTAACCAACGATGTGGCTCCCATAGTATCTGATGATGAGTCTATTGAATTTGAAAATGATCCAAGGATTGAGGTATTTGAACTAGATGAAGTTCCATTGAGTCTTTCTACAATTCTTTACGATTTCACTAATACGGACAAATACATCTTCTTATTCAAATTAAAGAATGCCAAATACGATGCAGCTGTGCTAGATGAATTTTTAGAGTCTACTTGCGTATTTCTACGGGAGACTTTGGCAGAAGTTGAAAATATTATTGTCAATGTTCGTGGACTAGATACCCTCCACCAAACTCATGGTCAAGTAAAGAAAGATCATGATGATGACAATGATGATAAGGATATTTTGAGTAACACTTGGACTGAAGGTCTTCTAATGTGTCTTCTAGTTTCTGCACTTCTATTGGGCATCCTATTCGTTGCCATTTCATGGACCTGGAATATTGAAATTAGTTACGGTGGTCTAGAGAGACCTTCAAATCCAATTAAAAAGAATAATTAGAAAAAGTGTGCATCTGTATTACCCATTACTATTTTTACATAAATATGTGTTAGGGAATAAATTAAAAACTATAATATATCGAGAGTGAAGTAATAAGATGGGATACATATATATACATACGTATGATTTCTTCTATTTTTCCTTCCTCTCCTTCTCCCTTTGAATATCAGTACTACTACCAGTATCCTCCATAAACGCCATTACTACGTATCCTATAAGTACTGCATTGGCCATAGCAGCTGCTAACCCACCACTAACTAGTGTATTATCCGTATACTGTTGTACTGTGAAAAAAGTCAGCAAAGGAAATGCAACCATGATTACGGTAAAGAACATTAGCTTTACCACCACCGAACGTGGAACATCGACTGGCATTTTGATTGATATCCTAATTTTTAACTCATAGTTTTGTATGAAGTACCTTAAAGTTCTTAAAGTCCATGATACAGTGGTGAAAAATTATATAAGATTATGCTGGTAAAATAGGTAAACTTTAGGCAAAAAATCAAAGTAAAGGATGGTTCAGCAGCTTAGCTTATTTGATTGTATTGATGATAACTCTTACGATCTTCTCATTTCCACTATAACGACGCTATCTGGTAATGCTCCAGTATTATTCGCAAGAATTTCTACGGTTTGGAAACCTAATGATTCCTTTGAAATCGATAGAGTGAACTCCAAGAACCAATTGGTGGAACCTACAAGGATTAAATTGACTAAAAGTATACCCTTAAGCCTTTTAGGTGGTCATCATTCTTTATCATATACACTACCAAAAATTTTAGCACAGGACAAATTGCCAGTTGATTCCAATTTTGTGAATTCACTGTTACATGAGAGTAACGATCAATCAGATAATTCTAATTCATGGGCTTTAAACGTGTCAGATATTCCTGCAGCTGGTAGTAGAAAAGTGTCGTTACAATCAATTTCAGAATCAGTCATACTATCCACTGGCGGTAAAGATTGTTCGATAACAACGTTTATGAATGAGTTAGGGTACATATCTGAATACCAATACGCTACAATTGGCGTTAAATTTTATCTAAGGCATGAATTGACTATAGAATTACAAAAGATATGGGATCTAACTCGTGGAGCTAATGAACAGATGACCAATGGTGGATTCTTAACAAAGGCGTACGTTAATGTGGATAAAGCTACTGATATCGAACGTATTAGCCAAGCTGAAACCGCCTTATTGGCATTGCAAAGAGAATTACAAGGTTATGTAGATCTGACAATGCCTGATAGAAAGGCCATGGATTCTAGGATGAATTATATATGAAAAGTCAAACGGTTTTTTAGTTTACAACACACACACGCAACCCTCCATATTTAATAGTATATAAGTAATGTACATGAGATTTTTACTATTATTTGTCTTCTTATTTCTTAGCTTTCTTAGCCTTTGCAATTTGCTGCTTCTTTTTCTTCAAATTTTCCACTCTTTCATCTCTCTTATCGTTGGAATGTTGCATCTTCTTGTATAGTTTACGCTGCTTATTACTCATCATGATCATCCTCAATTTCTTCTCTTCTTCATCTTCGGTAGGAGCCTTTCTCTTCTTACCTCTGCTCTTGTTGGATTTACTGTTTTCGCTTTCCTTGGCGTCAGTGTAAGAAACACCTTGAGCTTCAAGTTCTAATTCCTTCTGAGCTTGCAAATCCTCATTGTCTTCATCAGACTCATCCTGTTCAACTTGTGCGTTAACTTCTTTATCAGAACCTTCTTCTGCAGCTTCACTTTCACCCTCGACTTCATCATTTTCCTCCTCCTCTTCTTCTTCTTCTTCTTCTTCCTCATCCTCTTCTTCAGCAGCAGCATTTGGATCGTAACCAGCGGCATCACCCCATGGACTCAAATGTGGTGGTAGGGGTTCACCTGGTAGATAAGAGTTAGTTGGTACCAATGAAGCTTTGTTAACACAATCAAAAATCCATTGAGGTTGAACGTAAGTTCTACCTGGAACTCTGTTCTTAATGTTAGGTCTATCGACTAATTGATGGGTAACTTTTGATAAGTCCAAATCATCTTTGTTTTCAATTTGATCCAAGCCAGCTTCACTGATAACAGATCCACCACAGCTTAAAATCAGGAATTCTGCAATGTCAATTGGTACTTCTCTACCGACATAAAATACGAATCCGGAAAACAACGTTGAAACTGGAGAATCGAATTGACTTGGCTGTTCCAAAACGTCACCTTTATTTTTGTTGTGGTCTTCAAATTTATCCAATTGCACATTTTCATTTTCTTCAACTTCATCATTTTGATCATCTTGTACCTCTTTAGAATCAGTCTTCAAAGCTGCGTTTAGGGTTTTAGAGTCTAGAGTTTTGGCTTCAGCATTTGCATCCGTCGTTTTTGGCTGGGCGTGAGTCAAAGAATCTGCAGAATCCTGTGATTCTAAGATGTAAGATGCCAAACCACTTATTATCTTATCTTTCTTTTCGTCAATCTTTGGAGGATAAACCAAACCACTATCGGTGTAAAGTTTGTAAAGAACAAAATGTAATAAAGTGGAATAAAATTCCAAAAATGTTAACATGATTCTGAAATCAATATCACGAGGAATATTTTCAGGAAATTTGAATGGAACGACCCATCTAACTTCTTCACCTTTAATGTCAGCTTGGTAGTAGACACCTTTGATGGAGACAAAAACTTTACGTAGCGCTCTTTCCTTTGCCACATAGGCCATCCATTGGTTAGAAATTGCCTGCGCATCTCTAATGACCCTAGCAGAGACCCTATCGGTTGCTGGTAAATTGGAAAATAAAAAGATCATGTTCAACGCATCATCAATATCTCTAATTGCATCGGGGAAGCTGGGGTAACGTTCCTTAATAACATGGTCCAATTTATATGAATCTCTGTTCTCTTCCAATTTTTGAGCTGCTGAAACTTGACCTCTACCCAATGCCTTTGTCAACTTCTTGGCAAATGTCTTATGTTCTCTGAACTTAGCTAGAACGGGCTCATGCATCAAATATTGAATATCCTTGTGATAGTAAAATGTGGTAGGTGCAGTAGAACCCTTATTAGCCTTCTTCTTATTACGAGGTTCCCTTGGATAGATACCTTTGAAGATACATAACCTTCTAAAATCGGCTAATGAAACCTGCAATTTTTTGACTGCTTGAGTTCTCGTAATAAAGTTACGAGCATTACCACTGGTATTCTTCTTCTTAATTCTCATCCTGAGCTGCTTAGATTACCAAAAGGTGTTTATTATTCGTATTCTCTATAGAATCAAGAGTTGTACTTAGTAGCCCATCTCAAGCTCATCTCATCTCATCTCATCTCATCGCGGATTGAAAAATTTTCGGTATAATTTCTAACGATCGTGTTAAAAACGTAATCAAAGATGAAATTAGAGTCATCTCGTTGATTAAAATTGGATTTTAAGCATATTCTCGTGGGTTTATCAATTACATAGATGCTTCAGACTTTTCCCAGGGTGGCAAAATGTGTTAGAGCATATTCTTCTAAACCAACACTCGGCCCAAAGTTTCAATCGTTGGATGAAATCAAGGAATACATCTTCAAGGACACCATCTCTGCTAATGAATTTCTAACGCAGTCTGAAAGAGCTAAAGATCGTGAATTACCGGTTCCACCTCGAGAAACTGTTCTAAAACTTTTAAAACTGTCAGGATTGCCTACGAAAGGTGCCGATATTGAAAGAATTCAAAGGAATTTAAGCGAACAGATTTCATTTATCAACATTTTGCATGACACAGATTTAGACGATTCACTGAATGTCAAATATGCAAGACTTTTACCAAGAGAAAATGCAACTTTGAGTTATGGAGATCTTATTGTTAGGGCGAATAGCGGCAAGAACTCCGAACTTGCGGAAATTAGTGGATCTTGGGATAGTACAAGCAGAGCTAGTATGCGTAAAGATGGATATTTTATCGTTAGAGAGGAATTTTTAGATAATAGAGATTAATGGGATAAATATTAACACATACGAGGAACGAAAAAAAAATACGTTAAAACCATCTATGAGATCCTTGCAATTGGCGTTCTCTTCTTTTCTTTGACTGTTGAGCGATGTACCATCCATAGAGTACACCGATGACCGATCCACCTAAATGTGCAGCGTAATCGAATGAACCCCATCTAAGGAAACAACCGGCGGCATTCCAAACTGTACTACCTAAAAACGCAATCCATGCACCACCAGGTATAGGGAAAACGAACAGTAAAATTTGGGCATTGGGTATCAAAAATGAGAAGCACCCCATAACACCAAACAGGGCTCCACTTGCACCCAAACTAGGTCCCATTAACATTATTTTTGCAATACGGGGATACCAAAGTGAAAATAACGAACCAGAAATGGCACAATTCATATAAAGTGAAAAAAAGTTCGACGCACCAATCATATAGGATAAGGATGTACCAAATGACCATAGCGCTAACATATTCATACCTAAATGCCAAAATTCTTGATGTGAAAATGCACTTCCAATGAGTGACCACTTACTGTAGACGTAGTTCTTTTCCAATAACATATACCTCTGTAGGAATCTCCAATAACGTGGGAATTGCCATAATCCAAATACCGCTAAATTTAACCCCAATATACCATATACCATATGACTAGGATTTCGTCTAAAATATGTGAATGGCGGTACATATGTAAACAGATAGGGACTCACAAAATAAATACCTGTCATAAGTGCCAATGCAAACAATGTTAATCCCGTCAACGAATTGGATCCCTGTCCACCACCTGGTTGAAACTGTTGGAAGCGATTTAAACGCACGTATCTATCTCCAGACTCGCCAGTGAAAGATTTCAATAAACTTGTTTGAGTAAAAAACCTCTTGCCACCAACAACGTTTCGAATTGGACGTGAAAAGTTCAATATGCTTTTAGGTTGGATCAGTGATGCCATTAATGGTTTCTGTATAGTAGAACGTAGTCGAGCATAATTGGATGTAAAAAACGGGTTATTGAAAGACCTAATGAAGCGACTAGAGGCTCCACCGATACCAATCATGATTAAAGTTCTAATCTGTTTGAATATTGTCAGTGTCTGCAGTGTAGGCAGCGATACTTCAACAAGTTCTGCCATCACAAAGTAATGACGATGTCCAAGAGAAAAAAAAGCGTCACATGACAAGACGATGAAGGTATAAGATCGATGTTAAATTTAATGAGGTATCCAATTGTAAAATTATGTTTCGAATTCTATGAGATCAGGTTGATTATCTTCACTTTCTACTGGGTTTGGTTGAATCGATCTCAATGGTCTACTCTGCTTTAAGCTATCATCACCGGTGTCACCCATTTCAATCCACGAATTACTCAATAATTCTTCATGTTCACCGGGTTGTTCTGTAGTGAAATCATCCAAATCTTCAGTCTTTTCTTGAGCATTACCACTAACAGCAGAGACAGCATTGCTGTGAGTGGTTTGGTTACTGTTACTCTCTGTTGAAGCAATACTACCCTTTGTAGCGACAGAATCTACACGACGACGTACCGATTCTGCAACTCTTCTACCATCTGCAATGATCCCGTCAAACATGTTACGAAGAGCCTTATTCTTTGTATCAGAGGAATTGACTGATTCGGAAGTGTGAATTGAATCTCTCAAAGTTTGTGAAAAGAGCAATTCGTAAGATTCATCAGCTAATATGATCATTCTAAAAGTAGCCAGATTAATCACCTTGGGATGTGTAGGATCAAGAGCAGCATTTGCTTTCAAGGAGTTGAATTCCCTTTTTTCTGTTGCCCCCTCTTGGTCATCATTGGAAAGGTCAATTAAATTTATGTCTTTCTCCAATTCGACAGGTTGCGCATACTCAAAAGATCTCTGCAGAAAATTGCTAGCTGCTTGTAAATATCTTTCACTTTGCTCAGCTTTGAACTTCTCCTCATCAATAGTAACACCACTGGGTAGTTGAACGTCGCTCATTTTCACTTCTCCACCATGCTCTTTGACAAATTGTTCAGCTATACTTTCTTCAATAGATTTTTTGGTTAATGCATCTACGAACTTCCCAGTTTTCCAGGGATCCGTTAGGAAAAGCAGACCTTCTGAGATTTGTAAAACTTCTTCACGTTGTAACTGACCATCATCATCACCATCATACAATGAAAAAAAATAGTTAATCGATTCTAAAAGATCGTTCGTCACCAATTTATCCAACCCATAAACAACATCATTCAAAGTCAATTCACCAGTCTTACTAGAATCCCATTTTTTAAAAAGTCTTTTCAAAAATTCATTCTTCTGTTCCACATATGTTGGGTTTCTATCACTATCACTTGGCTTACACCAGTCACAGAACTTTGCCAAAAAGCCAACAAAAACGGGGAAATCCATATTAGACGATCCAGTCCCCATGCCAATCTTGTGAGTTGCAATACTTTGGTAGAATAAATCATAAATGTTGGATAATTCGAATTCTTCTAGATGGAAGGTCTTAGGCATGTGACGAAGTTGTGTCTTTTTAACAAAGGTCTCAATATTTTGTAAAATGCCATTCTGATACTTGCTTCTATGCTGAGTAACCATTGATTCGGTAATAATGTTGAACTCTTTAAATGCTGTCACCAGAAGTTCCTGGAATTTGGTTATTTGTCTAAATTTGGGGTCCGCAGATTCAGGATGTGAACTCTTATCCAAAGTAAGGAAATAATTTTTTAAGATAGCAATAAACATACCATCATCCTCTGCCTCTAAGAGATCCTCACCATTGATCCTCAAGATGGCCAGGGCCACCTGGAAAAGTGTCTTCGATCCATTCATGAAGAAGATATCCATTATCCTAACAGCATACTCTAGGGGCATTGAGGTGAAAAATAAAGACAAAAACCACGGCAATGACACTACAGATAATTGAATATCGTATTTTTCAATGTGCTCCCATAACACTGGCATTTTTTCTTGGACAAAGGCCTCAAAAACTTTCTGATCTAGCAGAGTTCCGTACATTGTCTTGGAGTAATAACCTGGCACGTAGCAATCACATAATTTCGATAAACACCAAAACGCTTGTTCCTCAGTCATAAATATGAGAAGTCCCGCGGCCACGATATTCATAGCTTGACAATACCCAACGTCGGGGTTTTTCCAAGAATATGCCGTTAGAACCCTTCTCAACCTCTGAATACCTTCCTCCGTTTGGTAAGCAGAATACTCAGGCAAAGATCGTTTCAAATCTTTTTCGATTTCTTCTACCGCCTGTGAAGTCTTACCTTCATTTTTGGCTAAGATTTCTTGAAATTCATGAGGACTTTGTTGGCGTAAATAAACGGACCCGCTGCACAGTTCCCATATCTCACCTCTTATTCTGCTTGGGACTCCAACCCTAATTAGCTTTTCAAAAGTATAATTTTTTACAATTGCTAAATTGGCACCATTCTCTCTAAAATAATTGAACCACAATCTAAGTTTAGCTTTCTCCTTTGCAACTGTATTCTGACCAGGATACTTGAATTTTTGACCGAGACCACCACCAGGTGCCTTGATATCTTTCATCTGTAGCAGATTCTTCCGTAACAAGAATTCAGAATAACATGAATCCAAAAACGTTGGCAGGGCTTTAGCGTGGTCGATATTTCCCTTTAAACACTTTTTTAGTTGTTCACAAAATTGTTCGGATCTGTAACGAACTCCAATAAATTGAATAAGCACCTGAGTCCCGGAGTAAAGAGTAACCACTAATGATAATGCATATGAGCTAAATGGTGCTCTCTCCACCCTTTTTATCGTCGAAACATTAAGAATCATTATGCATGATGAATTGTCAAAAGCATCCCTAAAAACTAAGTAGTGGGGAGTCAAAAATAACTTTCCAGAATACACATAGGCCATCGCTTGACCTTCTTTCTTCTTTAACTCCTTAGATTTGCTGTACGCACTGATGAACGACAAATCAGCATTGGTATCATCTATAATACTCTCCTCTAGAGGTAATTTATATTCATTTCTAAACTTCTCATCTCTTGTCTGGGAAGGTGCAAAATTCTCTGCTATTTTATCCCAAAATGAAGCCTTCTGACGAAGGCTACCCAGGAATGACATGGAATAATATCGGTGAAAGGTCCCTGTGTAACCGTAATGGCTCTTTCAAATGCTATATTATTGTGTTCCTAGAGATCTAGGTTTAATTACATGTTGATAAGATGATATTGAAAACGTTCTCGCTTTTTCATATCCCGGTGCCATCGGTCAGAGTTCAACACTATAATAATACAAAATATTTTCTGAGAATAAAATACTCCTAGATAGAAATTTCTATCATTCGCAATAATATTACTAAGTAATGTTTGAAGTTTTGAAGAATTACGGAATTGAATTATATTTACTGCCAAAATTCCCATTAACTCATTAAAAATATTTAAAAACTTGCTTTATACATGCTTATAATAGTACACATATGGATATGATAGAATAAGTAAAGTGCAGCTTCGGAATATTTAGATCCATTAGATTTGCTCGTTAAATTGACAGAACTTCAGGAAATTTCCGCATAAAAATACAAGTACATTGGAAAATTGTCAGAATTGGTAATTGACAATATGCTTTATGAATAAATAACAATGAGAGTACATCATGGTACAATACTAGCGTTTGTCATCTTTCCTACCCTGAAAAAGGTTCTATCCCTACTTCTCCGTCGATAGGTTCCTCTGGTATACTATCTCCAGAGACCTCGAAGGAAGGATTATTTCCAATGGGGGCCCCCTTCGAACCATGCCCCCTGCTATCCCAATTTAACAACTGTGAAATATCCATAGATGCCTTTAGTTTATTTTCCTTCTTATGTGGGATGAATTTATTACCGATAATATTACCCAAATGCCCCAATACAACCCTTGTAATATCTTTTCTCAAAGCTGCCAAAAATTCATCTCTAGACCATAATTTATTCTTATAGTCTAGATGAGGCACTCTAACAGTTAAATTATCTACATCCGTAAAAAGATGATGTGAGCCTTTGTAACAAACAGACATTATCAATTTTTGGATATGAACAGAACCGACATTGAAGAAGGTACCTGATCTTTTAACCATCTCGCTTATATTCTCATCTGGCTGATCGAACAATTGTGTAGCAATCTTCTTTGAAGCCTTTCTACCGATACTAGATTCCTCTGATCCACTAGGAGAAGTGGCCACTTCTATCGAATCACCGTCACTACCACCACCACTGTTAGCGCCAACATTACCAAAAGAATCACCAGTTGGAGAGTGACTGCGTAAATTACCGTGTATATCCAGCACCGTAGACATAGCAGTTTGTCTGAAAGACATTTCATTCAAATTCCGCTTTAAACGAGCAGGACTCAGATTGGCTGAAACATTGGAAGAAACAGCTGTATTTGTAGGAGCAATATTCCGATCATTCTTTGGGAATAAATAATTGAGAAACTTTTCAGAGGTAATATGATCTATCTTAAACCTAATAGGTTGTAAATTAACCACCATCTTTTGTAGATCACCAATACCACCTACTGGGGGTCCCAATTTCCACGAAATTTCCACCATGGGTACATCTTTCGAATAACGAGGATGGGAATCGAAAGGTACTACAATTTCAACGTAAGTTGGATTTTCCTGCTGATTGAAAACATGAACCGATGATAGAGATACAGTATTAGTGTTAGTACCATCTAGAGCCTCATGACGGACGAAAGTCGATGAACTCAAAGCAATTGTCGTAAATGGTTTCTTTTTATCATCGAACATCTGCCAAATTAACTCGTCAGCAGCTACACGCCATTCTAACCTACTTCTACCTGCCCTATGGCTTTTAACTAAATTATCATAGTTTTTCTTGATGGCAGTCATAATGATAAAAAGTTCCAACAGAGTAGTTCGAATCTCAAGAGTTAAAAGTTTTGAAGTCTTTCTAAAAGTAGCAGCATCATGAAGCTTCAAAAATTCACGAGTATAATACTGCTCTTTAACTCTCCTCTGTAGATTCGTTACCACTGATGTATCTAATTTCTGCAAATTGTATTTCACTTCTTCAGCTAACATAACATTGGCCAATTTGGCCACTTTTTCCTCTAAAGTAGCACCAAAGTCTAGAAGATCTTCCACAATATTATAAATCGCACAGTACTGCTGTGATGTTGAAGTAATGAGTAACCCAGGGAAACCAATTCTGAACGTAGGACTGCTGGACAATCCTGGAATTTCCTTATCCGAGAAAAACAGAGGATTGGGGATTGTGTACGTAAAGAACATGGACTTTCTTCTTAAGAAAACATGTTCTTCTAGAAGCGATCCATCAAAACAAACCTCCATTGGGATCCATGGTGGCCATAACTTAGCCTTATCTCTGACACCATAACCGTTTTTATAAACACCTTCACCTCCATTTGCTAAAACATCATTTTTTAGAAGAGTGAAAACTTGGATGTCCTTTGAAATAACACACACCCTTGTTTCAACAAGTGTGTTAACGTCCATAACCATTTTATCACCTGATTCATCCAACGCTTGAATGACATCAATGATTCCAACTTCAATATCCCTAGCAGATAGTAGTGCCGCTACATTGGGTTCATTTTCAGACATAATTTGTAATTGTGGTGAAATCAATCGAATTAGATAACTATCCAAATAATCCAGCAGGCTACTTGGAACTTCCCTAATAAGCTCTTCAAAGCGTTCCATAAATTCCGAATTCGAAACTATAGCATCTAGATCTGGGGGATTCTGGCTTATGGAAGAAGTAGTATTGGAGATTGCTGTACCCAATAGTTCGTTGAGTAGAGTGACAGATTTGTAAGTCAGGAAAAATTTCATGGATTTCCTTTCAAAGGCACTTGTGAAATATTCCATCAAGTTATGACGAACTTTTTTGTTGACTTTAAATTGAATATTGTGAACAAAAAATCTATTATCATAGCTTGAATCCATTTGTAAACAAGACTCACGTCTCATTGTTCTAAATGTTTCAATAGTATGCAACCTCACTAAGGCGGGATCAGACCAGTAATTATTCTCTTCATCAAGATTACTATATTGAGAACGGGAACGGCTCAACTTAGATGCTTCATCATCCTCATCACCACGGAACAAACGAGACTCTTTTGCTGAATTTCTCAAGTCATCGAGGATGTTCTCAATTATAAATAACCTATGCTTCGCTTTGTGAAGCTTTTGAGAGAGATATTGATACTGCGTATGGTATGTCTGTAAGTTACCACTTTCCCCTGTCATTTCCTCTAGTTTAGAAGTAATTGCATTTATTTCTTGCTCAATTTCCTTATGTCTGTCAATAACCAAACGTTTTTGAGTACTTTCAGAATCATCTTTACCCATCAGACACTTGTGAGAATTTTCTTCTCCAAATGGATATTTTACAAAATAACCAGAATCGTTTATCTTCCTGAAGTAGGATATTCTTGGAGAATACATTAATGGTATAGCTTCTAAACTTAAGGGTTGAGTAGACTCAAGGGTCACTTGATCCAAATCAACGTAATCCTCCAAGTCAAACCATGCAGTATCTTCCAATTCGAAAGTATGCATCGAAGCACCCCCTTGATCTTGACCTGACGGAAAGTCCTCAACTTCTTCTGCAACTTCAGGCACAGCTTCTTTTTCAACTTCAGGCTGCTTGAACGAGGTGGTCAAAATCCTTATATCCGCCTCTGTGCAATCGATCTCTCCCTTAGACATCTTAAAACTCCAAATTGCCTTAGATTTCTTCAATCTCTCATTTGTATGCAAAAGTTTCACTCTCTTTTGATGCAAATCTATCTTCAAAGTTTTCAATTTACCTTTAAGACCAGTAAAACTAATATTGCTACCTTCACCTAAGTCAGAGTAGTGTCTATACGCATGAGTGAAAACCAACGGTGTTAGAGATAATTGATATTTGACAGTGAATAAAGATCTACCGAACTTTGCAGTGTCTGGTTCAAATACATTAAAAAGTGGTCCTTGTCTAATAGGCCCTGAAGTATATGTATGGAACAAATTCCACCATTCCAAAAAATGCGCAACAGCGTGAGGTGCCAAGTAAAGACAATTAACAGAGTCCCTTCTAGTTGAGTATACGCCAAGCGACATATGAATAAATGCACTTCTAAACCCTCGATAAGCGTCGTAATCCTGTAGATCTTTGGCATAAGCTGGGTTTCTCAGTGAAATATCATAGTGGGGTCTAGAAGGAACGGTACGAGGACATTCACCAGGGTCTTGTATATCACCTTCTTCGAAAACAAGTCCTAATTTCCAAACAACCTCTCCATCTAAATTCATGTAAACTTTATCAAACTTATTGGGCTCTGTAAAATCTCTTACTGCTAATTGAAACTTTTTGGATTCTATCACCAAAAAGTCCCTATTATCCGTGGTATCATGGAGACGGAGCACAGTTCCACCAGCCCAAAAGAAGGTAAGACCAGCACCGTCATCTGCAATTTTGTAGGGATTTCCAGAACCTTTAATGTTTAACTGAATACCACTGATGTCGGAGAATTCATAAATCCACCTACCATGAAGTAAAAATCTGAATTTATCCCAAAACCCAATTTTTGGAGAAGGGTCATCTTTTGGTCTTGTCAAAAAGTCAAACCATAACATCAAAGACTCGTATGCTGGTTGTAGTGATTTACCCCAGGTAATAGTTGCTGGAATGGTAGAATGGACACTGGATGTAATGTTAAAATATACCTTAACCGAATTTAGCGTCCTTATTACGTGTGTGCCGTAAATGGAATCAACGGTACGATGTTCAATGGTATCTGCGGCAGGAACGAACGGAACATAAACTGTTCTCAAAGAGTAATCATCTGGCATTCGTTCCCCCAAAACGACGTCACCTTTGGTAAATGTATTGGGGAATGAAATTGCAGGCAATGGATAGTCTCTCATTCTAAGTTCCCAAAGATCCGTCTTTATGGCCAAATGGGCCATCAATAAAAGAGTATAGGCAGTATCTTTGGGGACTTTCTTACCGTAGTGGTAGATAAAATCCGCGTATTTATCCAACGGAAATGATGGCGGTTCCAAGCTGATATCCACATTTTCAACAGTCAAACCAGCGACCTTGGAACCAACATCTTCAGAGAAGAGATAATAAGTGCTCTCAATGTCTTGATGCTTAGCGATACGAGGGGGCATGCCATAGAAGCTTATGCTAGCCTCACGATACCTACTGATCCAAGAAGTAGAGAAATTCTCCAACAACCTCTGTCTGGCTTTCCGAATCCAACTGTTTTCACGAACACTATCTATCTGTGATGGTGTCAGATAGTCTCCCTTCAGTAATTCAAACTCCTTAAGTTTTTCCAGTCTCTCTTTCTGTTCCAAAACTCCAACTTTAAAAATTAACCCCAGCTCTTGCTCAAAGGGATCATCTTTCACTTCGACGCAAAATTTCTTTGTGAAGAACTGCAATGAAGGCAGCTTTCTGGGCATCATTTGAGATGGGTATAATTTATGGAAATCAGCGAGATTTCTAAAAGCCAAATGTATTTGTTTGATTGATTTGAAGAAACTAATAATATTATCCACGATCACGTAAAACCTGAAGTGGTATTCAGTATGGAAATGAACTTCAGATGTCGCAATGCTAAACGATTTCTTTTGAATACCACTTAAATCAATTTCAAAGTCCCGAATATCCATCAAGGGTATATGTACGTCGAATTTTTTCACATATACTGACTTTACCAACGCTGAGAGGGAGGAGACCTTGAGCACACGATTCTCCGCGGCAAATGAAATGCCCGTAAAAGAAAGCAGTAGTGGAGTGTTTTGTGGCAAAGTGAGTTCAATAGTGATTTTATCCAGTTTTAAGTCGAACTTCCGTGACTTTTTCACTGGTTTCGACTGCACTTTCTCTACAGAAGTATCTCCATTTTGTTTAAACCGTAAGAAGTGGTGATCAAATACACTGCGAACGAAAAAAACGAACCATATAATATTGACGTCCAATTTAAGATGAATACATGGTAGTGTCAAAGAAGTTTCTTTGTCCCAATTTGTAGTAAACTTCAAATCTCTAAACTTGACTATAGTATCTGTTAGCTGTGGTCCTCGTGGGTTCTCAATGATACGGATCAATGAAGAATCTAAAATGTGGCAGTCCTTTTGCTTAGGTCCCAGATTCAAAAAAGCTTCATTAACCAGGAAGATACAACCTCTACCAAAATCTGAAAGGTTCATACCATTCAATTCTATGGGATCCAAATATCGTGGCAGAAAGCCAGCCAACAACATGGAAAATGACACATCCTTGAATCGCATCTTCAATGACCAATCAAAAACGAGGGAAGGGCCCTTCAATGTTCTTTGTTGCCCCTCTGTCCCCTTCGATTGAATTTTATCGCCCTCTTGCTTGACAAGCCATATTTCTATCAAGGCTTCGCTTATCTTGTTAAAGACGTCAAAACTGTCCAACGTAAAACTGAAATGTCTTAGTGTACTATGGATATTAAATGAAAAATCCGTAACTTCATCCATGAAAGAATCAAACCTTTCAAACCCACATATTGGTATTGATAGTGCATTATATTCCCCTTCATCTGGTAAACTAAGAAAAGTCAAGGTAGCCCCGACAATCTTTAAATAGTTCGTCAAATTTTCCATGAATGGATCCCTCTCCAAGTATGCTAGTTCTGGTCTTGAGAAGGTATCGTTGATAGTCGAATCCGGAATGAAAGTCATATTCTCATTTTGATGGTACCCCAAGAACTGAACGTTGTATATTTTAAAGATTAAATTATCTCTTTCTGATAGTTGCAAAGTAGCGCTGAAGTTGGAAATATTGAACTCTAACATAATATTGGGAACAATTCTTAATTTTTGTTTCAACACCTCAACGGTTCTCTCCTTTTGTGTTTGGAAATTCTTCTCTTCATCAATGCCGGTATCACTGTATTCGAGTTCAACACCATTATCGTTATCATCATTATCATCTACAGCATCATCATAATTATCCTCCTCGCCCTCTCGAGTAGCAATTTTACTTGCCTTAGCTGCCTTGTATCCATTGATGAAGGTCAGTATTGCCAAAAGTTGGTCCATCGTGACGACTACAGTAGGATCAATAACATTGAATGTGTTCAAAACCTTCGCCTTTGTCAAGGGAACTCCCTGGAATAATTTAGAAATGCAATCTGTAGCAATAATGGCATTGATAAGGGGAATCCTAACAATGGAAACATCATCTGCTTCCGCTACCATCGAATTCGCAGTTATAGACAATTGAAGGTCCCTGTGAAGATATTTTTTGGAAGGCAGAAATTCCAAATTCATACCATAACTGTAGACACTAACAAATTCTAATAAGAGTTGCAAATTGGAGATAGTAATTACGGCATTATTTTCATATTCTACCATAATATTTTCAATCTTGATATCAACAACTTTTACGGTCTCAACGGGAGCTCTAAACTTTTTGAGTAAATTTCCTGATGTTTCTAAGAACTTTTCCAACCTGTCACCATTCGAACCTTTACTACTGTCACTGTCATTTGGAGCATATGGATCTAATAAACTGGGTACTCTAATATGAACTCCGCTAACCCTCAAGTATGAGGACCAATTCTGTATAATAACCAACATCTTGTCCGTACATTCATCCCTAGATTGATCCAGTCTTACCTTAAATTCGTACCCAATATGATGAATGCTGGCGCCACTTTCCAAATGAGTAGCTGCATGCAAAAACACCTCTGCATTAAGTTTTTTATCTGAGAATTTGGCAATTGCCATCGAGGCCAGTTCCGCCCTAAGGGTAGTTCCATCATATTTCATTGTTACTAGGTTTTTCACATATATTCTAAAAGGTAACATCCATCTTAAAACTGTCAGCATTCCACTCCCAATTGTAAACTGTATCTTGTCACCAGTTAGGAACGATGATGAAGATTTATCCGGTTTCTTTTTTGAAGAGTTCTGGGCATTTCCTTTCGTTTCACGCAATTCTACACTCACATCCTCTAAGAATAGGCCTAATTTCCTACCTATGCTGAAATGAATATTACCGATCTTTAAATCGAAGGAGGAGGTTCTTAACCGAAACGCTTTGATCGATTTACCAAATATCCTAAATGAAAATTTCTCTACGGGAGCGTCAGTGAAACGGAAAGCCCATGTTATTAGTACACTCAAAAGCGCTTGCACACCAATGGCAATAAGGAAAAATAACAAAGTGGTTTTACAAAGGTCCCACAACCTCTCAGACCACATCCCGATCATATATACGACACAATTTTAGATCTATAATCTAACCCTTCAAAATCAATCAAATAATGTACTTGACTTATTTGATAATTCAACAATGCGAAGATTCCATAAGGACCGTAAATCAGGTCTAATGCATAACTTGTCCCCAATAGGTATTGGATAATCCCGATATAGAAAATTTATAAGGAAGGTATTACTAGACTGGATCCTTCAATACTTTATCCTAAACTCTCTTTTTTTTTTTACCTAAGGGTTCATCGGTCGTCTTCAGTTGCAGTTTCTTATACTTGGGTTACGAGCATGAAATCCGCTTTATCCATTTAACTCCGAGCAACTTCGCGGTACATTGAAATTTTTTTGATTAAAGGGTTCCTCTTTTAGTCCATTGAGTAAATTGCCGCAACGTAAACATCGCATGGCTCATCGGAAGTTCCCCGAAAAGTGGAATTTCTAGGGTTCGATTCCTTGTTGAAGAGCCTGAGTAGTCAATTGAAGCATTGTTTCTGTCATCTCATCGTAGTCCCTATGAGGGTGACAACATTGGTAAACTATTGCGGTTGTCTTCATGTAGTGACGTTTGAACAGCTTGTCGTAGGTACCTAGTTCTATACCGTTGAGCCAACCGTGCGCTAGCGGGTAGAAAAAAATGGGGGCATGGTCTTTAAAATGGTTTTTATTGCTTACTTGAGCAGCATTATCCAGCTTCTTTGATCTCCAAACGGGATGGGATGAGGTTATCACTGGTTCTGAGTTTGTGTATTCGTCTTCGTGCAACTGATGTCTAGCCGATGGACGATCCCACGGTAAACGTTCAGTCGGGAAATCATACTGAGGGGCAACAATTGTTGAACCATTATCGAAGCCTCTTAATTCTCTTGCAGCAAAACTCATACTGGTGAGGACTGACATACGTTGCTGCAGTGACAGTTCTGAATTGAATAGGATTCGTTGTAAATCTTGCACCTTTTCAGGTGTAACCACCAACAAACCCACTAGAGCATTGATACGCCAATTTTCGAAATTAGGTTCATCTATATCATTGTTCAGTGTGGATATGTGGAGTAACAATGCCGATGAGTAAAATCCTACTTCCAATGGGAAATCTTTCTTTTGGCGAACCAGTTTGACCGTAGATTGTAAAAGAGGTATGAGTGGTTTATTCTCCTGAGATTCGAATTTTTTCACTAAATCTTTCACAAATACAATGGGTTCTAATTCTTCTGAAATTTCTAGACGAGCCAATTCTTGCGTTAGTGGTGTTGACGGTGATAACGCCTTAGTATCTTCCAAGGAAGGTTCGGAGTCTCTCAAAGTGGTGTAATCCGGAATGTTTGAGATATCTGAGATATCTAGCTCAGGAATGTTTATGGAAAAATCACTATCGTATTGCAATTGACCATCGGTTACAAGCTTAGCCACATACATGGTCTTCTCTCTAACGGTAGCATCCTCATGAGCCAACCTCTTGGTGACAGCATCAAGAAAACTTGAATTCTTTGAAACAGCTTTTCTCTCGCTGGAATCCATCTTGAGTCTAAGCATAATGACAAAGATGCGACATACTTGATCATCCAAATTGGAACACTCTGCAAACCTCCTAATAAGTGGTAATACGAAACTTGAGTTCTGAATTCTCGGCATTTGCCTCAATACGATCTCCTGCAATATGTCAGATCGAAGAGTTAGCAAGGTATCCAAATCCACGGTTTTGTGTAGAGGTAAAGGTTCTAGAGCTGCCCAGACGCTTCGATAATTAGATAAATTCGTATGCAATTGCAAATACAGCAGCAGAAACCTTATAGTTCTTCGCTGATCCAGTAACGTAGAATTTTTAACTAGTTTCTTGAAACCGCTGCAATGATCATCACTAATAAACACTAGTTGGCCAAATACAATATCGGGACATAGAGTTGGATGCAGGATAATCATAGAAACGAACAAACTACCATAGATGGCGTCTTGGAAAGATGATTCCTTGAAAACTTTCCCCCATTGAACTCTAAGAATTTCCAAATACTCCAAAATATTAATCTCTGAAAGCAATACGTTGAAGAGTTTACTACCGAAGAATAAAGAGTTGAGACTATTGCGTTCTAATTTACTCTCTAACTCTTGAATGTATTGATAAAAGCATTCACCTCTGCGTAAAACTTCTAGGATAACAGTTTTAAAAATTCTCACTTCCCTTTGATCTGATCTCATGGAAAGCACAAAGCTAACCAACTGGCTAAAAAACGTAAAAGATCTCCCAACAATCTGCACCAATTGATCCTGGGCTACAGGTCCTAGAGAGGGATAAAAAGGTATAACTTTTTGGACCATCGTCATTATAGAAACTAGTTCTAGAGGCTCATGGGACTCAAACACCTCCCTCACAAGCGAAACCACAGTCTGGCCATCACAATCACCTTGTAATACACTAAAATCAACCATTAACCAATGAGATCAGCGGCTACAAATTGATGCCTCATCAAGCATATTAATGGTTTCATGATGATGGAACTTTTTTTTTTCAGTGTCCGGCTGATCCATCAACACGCCGAATTAGAACCAAAAACATCAACAACTCGATGGATCAAAGAGTAAAGAAAGAACCATCTCATCTAGCAGTACAATTCTCTTAAGTGGGTTCTACCTCTGTTTTTTTCCCTTTTATCTCTCATTTGCAGATTGTTAAAATATCATTTCATCCGTTTTCCTGAGTGCTTCAATCGTTGCTTCTAGTTGCACTAGCGTCTCCCTTTTGTGCTCTGTTTGATTAGGAAAAGGATGCCCAAGCAGGAGGAACCACTCAATGAAGTTAGTTTGAACACACCGGCTGGTAAATCCAATGCTCTCATGTGCCAATCGAAATTGAAATACAATAAGGAAAATGCTGTTAGTACAATAGACGTTTATGAATCACTAGATCAAATTTCTTCCTTATTGAAGGATAAGAGATCAACGGTAAGACAAAAGATGGAGATAAGTGATCAATTTTCATCTTTGTACAAATTGGCTAAAAAGGGCCATATGATAAATGTTTGGAAGACACTGAGTAAACATCATCTCATGTTTGTAGTGAAACTTTTCAATTGTGATGATTCCAAGGCGGCGCAGGAGGAAATTTTACATCTTTACAATGAAACCAATCCCTTCCAAGTGGTTAATTTACACCAAATACTATTATCAGATTTTAATTTTTGCAATGTGGCGTATTTGTCCACACTCAAGATTTTAGCTATGCAGGCCATACTAAAGTTAAAATCTTGTAACGATTACGAACAGACGTTATTACAAGTTTTTTCTCACGATGAGAGATACCTACTTCGAGACACCAATCTAAAGATGCATACTGTGGTCAAACTTTTACTAAATTTCTATTCAATATCACCTTCATACAGGGTGATTTTTGGGTTAAAATTCGTACAGTACGTGAACCAATACAATTTGAAGATGGGGGATTACATTAAAAACATGGATATCTTATCATTCGAGAGACAGTTACTTCGCTACGTACCGAAGCAGAATATAACCACTTATAAATTGTACCTCAATTCAATTTACATGCAATACACAAAACATAGACGGACTCCAGAAAAGGTGATGCTATCCGATATTCTTCCATCGAATGAACAGAATCCTTCGAAAGATATACTGCAGTTGATAGACACTAAGGATGAACAGCAAAAACTCTTAGCATTCAAGACAGAAGATTTAATCAGGATAACTAATGAGTCTCTGAAACATTTAGAAGTGGGAAAAGTATTAGGATTACTGCGAAAAGTTTGGTTTATTTTAAGGCATGATTTTTCCAGAGATAATAGACATACGGCTACTTTTTCCGATAAAACTCTGATTTTTATCAATACCAAATTATCAGAGTTCCATGAAGGGGAAAATGATATCATGGCTCTATTGGAAACGTTGTACGAATATTGTATTGACAACCAAGAGCAACAGCGGTTGAATAACATTATCAATACGATGTTCAACTGTTCAGTAGTTTTGAAAGATTATGGGTTTCTCAAGTCGGCGGCACGCATGGAAGTATCGAAATACTACATTTTTAAAGATACCAAATCAATAAGACCAATGCTGAAAAAGTTTGAAAAGTTCATCTCATGCTCATCAGTTTCAAAACAGGCTTCAGAAATCTTTGCTCTTATATTCAACGTTCATCTTACTCTAAATGAACCAAGTTTCACATCATTGCAAAATTTTTGTCAAACGACTTTTGGATCTGTATTTGCCAAGTTGAAGCTGCGTAGCTATGTGAGTTTTCCAAATTGCTCTGAAGTCATGTTGGCGCTTTTGTATTCTAATGCATCTAATATTCACGTCCCCTTGGAGTCTTGGTCACCCACTACACAGATGCTTTATTCCTGCTTATCGGGTGTCCTCAACCTCAATACCACAGATATTATTAATTCAAGTTGTAGCAGGGAACATATGCTTCAAAGATACGAGGTGTTGATTAAAACTGCCTATTGTTTCAACGTTGAAATGAGTAAACATTCCAGTATGAACTTAGTATTAATCACAAAAAGGTACATGGATAAGTGGGTCAGTCGGATTGTGTCTTCTGTGGATACAATATCTCCTTTTGAAATGGAAATGCTGAAGATGTTACTGCAATATTTGAAATTTAATAATTTGGACAAAACTCTTATAGATTTGACGGACCTCCTAAGTTCCAAAGAGGATTTTTATGAATGCATTTCGACGGATATTGAGTTTTATAGGTGCAGTGCACTTATAGATTTAAAGATGTCAAACGATCTAAAACTAATGAAAGATTGCATATTGAATTCAACTTGCAATTTTACCTTGAAATTGGAGCCTCTACTAAATGTACTACATTTAAGATTGAAACTCTTCCTCTGGGAAGATGATCAATTCGGTTTTCAAAAATTGTTCATCCATGAATTGCCTTTAATGAGACCCGAGCTTCTGGACGTTGATAATAATACAAAAATGCCCGCTTCGAAGTATGTTAAAATTCTTCTGTTCAATATTGATCTTTTAGGAGCTGCATCAAGACTTCATATTTCTAGTGGACGAATGCTAGAAGCGGTAATCGAAGCGAAGAAAGCTTTAAAACTCTCCGTCTGTCTGTTAAAAAAGATCGATAAGATCTCTCAGCGTTCAAGATTGAAATTAATTCTATCACTCGCATTTGCCTATATGAATCTCATTAAGGCCTACATTCACATTGGCGTGTCCAGAGACTGTGAATATTACATCAAGGAATTTTCCAAAGTCATTTGTGATTTAGGAGAACCGAATGTAGTTTTTCTTTCTCTCCATTTTCTATATCAGTATTACCTATTGACTGAGCAAACTGATTTAGCGACAACGGTTTTGAAGAAGGGCAATAAGACGTTTAATTTCATCGACGGCGAATCAAATATTTGGGGCCTAACTTTATTCCTTTACGATAATGAGGAAAAAGAAAAAGTTGGCGATTGTTTAAGGATATTTTTTGGTGACGAATTGCC
Source organism: Zygosaccharomyces rouxii (assembly GCF_000026365.1). Lineage (NCBI taxonomy): Eukaryota > Fungi > Ascomycota > Saccharomycetes > Saccharomycetales > Saccharomycetaceae > Zygosaccharomyces > Zygosaccharomyces rouxii. The sequence continues at coordinate 1,003,172 of NC_012992.1, read as the reverse complement.
AAAGACGTTTTTATTGAGGTACTGGGAATTGAAAATGGGGTATGTGGTCAATAGTTTCGAATGCCCCCAGAAATATAGAGGCCAAAATAATATTAACAAGGTTAATTCAATGTACAGGCAAGTAATGCAGCAATTAGAGTCGGATCCGTTCTTCAAAAGTATGTTTGATTCTCTTATAGCCGCACCGTCGTGTCAGCGTTCCCAGAATGAAGCCAATAGTATCATACAAACTCCTAGCAAACATCATTTAAAATCCAACGTAAATGCATCTCCCAGATCATCTAGTATGACGCCAAGAGGCAAGCACATGAGGCAGAAGTTTGACAGAGCAGCAGCCATTAATAATTTAGAAACCCTGAAAAAATTCATCGAAGAGATTGAGCTCGAGCCATTAAAGAATCATGAGTTGTCACAATTGGCTTCCTTTTATTCTCTGACTTTATCATTACTTTCATGCATATGTCCTCAAAAGGTTACAGAGAGGAATTTGACGGATAGACTGGTTCTATCTGACTTATCCAAATGTCTACCACTATTCTACGATAATGTTTTCAGTGAAATCAACCATGAGATTTACTCCGATTTCCATGTTTTACCCATGAATGAAGTCCCTGTACCAGTTTCGACGGAGAAGGAGAAATTGCTTCATCTGCAAGAAAGCTTCAGAAAATGTAGCCAATCTTTCAATGTGATCTCCATCGACGTGTGTCCCGCTAACGAAAATCTTTTAATTAACAAGTTAGAGTCTAAATCAGGAAGGATGATACATTTGCGTGTGCCGTTAGACAGAACATATACCAGAGACTTGGATAGTCATCGAATGACATTCTATGAAGCAAGGAATGAACTCATATCTATTGTTCAGGAAAGTAATGCAACCACATCGGCGGAAGTCACAAGTGCTATCAAGACAAGGGAGGAACGGCGTATGTGGTGGGAAACGCGGTACGACTTGGATAGACGATTAGAATTGTTGATTACCAACATGGAGCATTACTGGTTTAACGGTTTAAAAGGTATATTTTGCCCTGAAGTTATAAATACTGAACTTTTGGAAGAATTTAAGGCTAGAGTAAACGAAATTTTGCATCAAAATTTGCCAAGTAGAAAGCAATTTGGTAACCCATCGATGTTCACACAAATTGATAACTGGATAATCGGGCTAATGCTCAAGTTGCATCCTCAGGATGATCACTTTAACTTCATGATCGAGGACATATTATATTTCATACTTGACATATTACTCTTCCAAGGAGAAGAAAATGCGTATGATGAAATAGATTTTGGTGTGATACACATTCAACTCGAAGAACAAATTAGAAAATTTCGAGCACGATTACGTGAAGGTGAAAAGGTGAGCCACACATTTTTGGTCATTGGTAATGAATGTCATATGTTCCCCTGGGAAAAGCTGTCCTTTATGAATTCCCTATCTGTTAGTCGTGTCCCCTCCTTTGGTTATCTGAATGATGTTCTGCAAAAATTTGATTACAACTTGTTCCCTGAAGTTTCGCTAGGCGGTAAAATCTCAATGGTTCTAAATCCGCATGGTGATCTAAGTAGAACAGAAACAAGGTTCTCTTATCAATTCTCCAAGATTGCACAAGAAAAGAAAGAATCTAAATTACTGGTGAATTCGAAGCCAGAAGAATCGATTTTCCTACAAATGTTGATTTCTTCGAATGTATTTGTGTATTTGGGGCATGGTGGTGGTGAGCAATATGCTCGCCTCAAGGAGATTAAAAGATGTAATAGCATTGCACCTAGTTTCTTATTAGGATGCTCATCTGCAGCGATGAAATATTTTAAAAATTTGGAACCGACAGGAACGGCTTATGCATATTTAGTAGGCGGTTGTCCTCTAGTGTTGGGTAATTTATGGGACGTGACTGACAAAGATATTGACAAGTTTAGTGAAGCCGTATTCGATAAGATCAATTTTTTCGAAGAGCAGAATAATTCTTCAGATGGCAGGAATCTCAGTCTAGCTGTATCCTCATCAAGAGACGTTTGCCATTTGAAATATTTGAATGGGGCGGCACCAGTCGTCTATGGTTTACCCATGAAATTTTTTTAATGAATAGTAATAGTCATAGTAATAGTTATTTTTCCTTTAATGAGTGTAATGATATGCCAGCATTTTGTAGAGAAGTTTTACTGCCTCCTCATTTTCAGAGAACCTAATAACAATACCTTCTTCGTGATTTCTATGTTCGTTAATTAATTGCTCCCAAGTTGGACCAATATACTTTAGATTGGTTAAAATGGCTTTGACCTCCTTGTTCCCAATTGACTTGCATTGCCCAATTTCAATGGGTCTGTTTCCATCTTTATCGAAGCGAACTATCACATCTCCATCTTGTGGTTCCAACTTTGAAGCGGATGCACTGATCAAACGATCTCGTAATAAAGAGTTCAACATTTCCTCATATTTGTTTAAGAAGTTCGATTTATCAATTGCCACATCTTGCATTTGAAAGAATCGCATTTGCGACGTTAGAGCCGCTATGGGGACCCACTTAGTTGAGGAACTAATCTGTTGTGAAAGTATATCTCTGGAGTTTACCACATACGAGTTTTTATTCAATTTTGAATGCTGAACCACAGGAGCCAATCCTAGTGATTTGGAAGAGTCATTGTTTTGCGTAGAACTTAATTTCAACTGCATTAGAAATTCCTTGGGCATCTTGGTCTTACAATTTCTTTCAGATCTCATTGGTGATGATAAGAGTTGGGCAAAAAGGTTATTACTTAGTTCGAAATCTTTAATCCCATAGGAATGAATCTGAGACTCATTTTGAAAGAACAGCTTTCTCCTTTTACCTGACCATTTTTCAAATTTGGTCACTAGTGGTGTAGTTAGGTCCGGAACTCTTGGCAGTATTGGTACTCTTGTAGAATGTCGAACTCTATTGATCAACAAATTCTTGTAAAAACCATCAGAGATCATAGGCATTATCACACGTCTCTACTCCGAATGTTACCCATACAACATTAACATGGCATTGCACCGTTATTTTGTCAAGCTAGCTGACTAGAAGAGGTTCAACTAAAAAATTACTTTAAATAATACATTTACACTATTCGAGGTCCCCGAAGAAACTGCCCTCGACCAATGGTTATGATTCGTGAATTTACCAGGTTTCAATCAACAATTAGCAAGCATATAATTACACAAGGTAAATATAAAGAATGTATGGGTAGGATAGCTAACCAGGCAATGATTTTATCATCGGCAAGCTCAAATCGACTACCTCATGAATTGTTTCGGGGTCTTACTCTATCATCAGTTACTTCCCTAGCATTGAAACCTTTCCCCATGATTCAATTCAACTTACAATTACCTTCTTTCACATCAGAGTCCCTACATGAGAATCAATTCTTTGCAGTTCATCTATTAAGACCTAATCCAACTTCTATTGAATTGGCAAGAAATTTCAGTAAGGGTGCAGTTAGGAATGTGACTAATACTGGGTTCACACCAACAAAACCATTTCAAGACTTGAATGAGAATGAACACTATGCTACTTATACGATTGAAGGGACTGAACTAGTAATCCCCATCTTACAAAATTCCGACAGAGTATTGATATGCCAGAAAAAAGACGTATTTAGGGTTGGTGATCATGAAATTTGGGTTGGTCAAGTTGATGATATTTTAGTTAACGACGATAAGGCCACTGGTGGTCTATTATACTGCAATAGAAATTTCCATATTCTTGGTAACAAAATAGAATAGAATAATCATTCTGTATATAATAAACTAAACCGATGCATATATAAGTTGTAAGTTTTGTTTACTTGAAAATAAAGATTGGTGTTTACGTTCCTTTAAGATTGAATCCCTGTTTCTTAAATCAAGCAAGATATTGGGTAAAACCTAATAATCAATCTATGATTTTAATTTATTGAATTAACTCGATTAACTAATGCTTTATCTTACGAGTAAATTGAACGGTGTAATTTAATAGTTTGATCATCATCGTCATCATCTTCTCGGATACCACCACGCATAAACTGTTCAGTGTTCTGATTACCACCTGAATTTGCACCTTTCCTGGAGAAAACCAAACTATTCAAAGAGCTAAACGAAACGTTCTTCTTATGTTTTCTAATGGCATGAGTTCTTGACCCGCCTGCAGTTAAACTGGTTTGGCTACCATTATCTCTATTTTGGTAAAATGCGTTGCCTGCGGCACCAGACATATCACTCTTCACAGTAGGAATATCACCAGAGCTCATATTTCGTCTCAAGGTTGGTGGTTGAATTGCAGGAGGTGGCATTTGGAAATCAGATTGGATTGAAGGAATATGACTCAAATCTTGATCGTTCAATCTCACTTTGGGTATTGGCGAAGACATATTTAACGACTGCTGAACAGCAGTGGGCTGAGCAGCTTGAACATTTGATGGGTATTGTCTTGAAGCCGCAGAGTAACTGCCAGTACGTGGCAAACTATAGGGCGATGGTGGTGCCTGCGTTGCGATGACTGATCCTGTCGTTGCTGCTCCCGCTGGTTGAGGTGGTGGTCCAGTGGGGGCATCGACAAATGAAGGTGTAGATGATTGTGAGCCACCCTCTTGATTAGATTTCACTGGAATGGCAAAATATCCACCACCACTACCTTCAGATTGAGCACTGGCAACGCTTCCACCAGCACTTGGGGCACTTGGGGGTGTTGCCGCTGTAACGGATCTGAGACCTGAAGAGCTTCTTCTATTTAACGGTGGGGGTGCCACAGGATCAGCGTTCAAAACAGTCGCATTTGGCGAAATACCTTTACTGGTAATAGTCATACCAGCAGGGAATTGCGACTGTAATTGTTGTTGAGACGCACCACCTGAGATTGATGGAGGTGAGCTACCAGAATGTACAGAGTACCTTGGTGAGGCCAATGGTGAACTTATCATTGTACTACCGATTCCTCTTTTTTCACCCACAGTAATTAGATTACCGTTGTCGTCGACAGCCGGTGTGTTACATCCAGATCTATTGATCCAATCGGTAGGCATTCCTCCAGTGTTGTTCAAAGAGATGTGACCTGGTTTATTAGACTTTGTAGATTGAACATCCGAGCGTGAGCCATCTGGTGCAACCATCAAACTTGGGCTACTACTAGTATGTTTCAACATCTGAGCACCTCTACGGTAGTTTGCCTTAATGATTCTTTCTTCAATGAATTTAGATCTGTCCTTAGTGGTGTTAAAAGTAGTCAAATTCTTTAAATCATGGGCCCATTTCCTAAACTGCTTGACGTCTTCTTCTGATGGGTTTGAAGAAGATGGTCTGAAGGACCAGCTTACCAACTTGTTATTTTCTTGGTTGAGCATCGCCTGATAGCTAGATTTCTCTTCATTAATTTCCGATTTAGGTGTATGAACATTTTCCTCTAAACCATTCCCCATACCACCTGGCTTGGCAGATTTCCATAATTTACCAATAGTTTTCTTGGTCTGTTTAGTCAGTTTTTCAGGAGCCTCGTTGAAATGGGAAGTTGGGTTGTGGCTTAACCCATGTTTCAAATCGTGATTCAACATCTGCAAAGAACTTGTTGCGACCCTGGGCAGCCTAGGAGCTTCGAAATCACTATAGGTTGGTTTACCGACTAGGACAAATTTATCATTAGATGCCTCAGTCAAAACACAATCGTTAAGAGCAATACTCATAACTGGAACCAACGAAGCCTTTGCGGTTTGCGTAGCTGACAATGAAGTACTTTTGCTTTCCTTAGAATCCTCTTGTTGATTAGCATTGAAAAAATTGGAAGATTTGAATTCGTGTAAATAATTCGAGGTTAAAACGAAATATCCCTTGTTATAATTTTTCAAAAATTTCGATTTCTTCGACAGATAACCCGCTCTAATACATTTAGCCATTGGAGATTTCATCTGTGGGTAGATCACATCTGACAACTTTCTAGAAGTTGGGTAAGGGTCACTTGATCTCCAATTGATTAAACATGTAGGGTGATGACCCACGAATTTATCCCATTCAAAGGCAGTAGGTTTGGATAGGATACCTTGTTGCAATTCACGGCACAGATTTTTGATCATTAGACGTGCCTCGGCATCCAACAAACTTGAGTATCTCTGCAAAATTTGTTGAATCTTGTGATACACGATTTTTTCTAACTCCATACCGGAACCTTGCAAGTTGAGATAAGCCTCCCGCAAATAAGATTCCTCCAACAATTGTCTTTTCAATTGTAAGTCCAATTGCAATTTTAGCAAGTAAGGATCATGTTTTGGTTTGATCTGAGTACCCTTCTTCTGCAATTTAATACTGTCGCTATCTGCCACATTAGTCGTCATATATTTAACACTTGAAATATATCTGTTAAGCAGTTGGCCTGTAATAGCAACATGTTCATTGATGTTAGTTCTAAAGTCACCTGACAATTCCTTAATTTCCTTGATCTTCGACTGTAAATCCCTACGTAAATCCTCAATACGGGGTAGAAGATTCATGTTGATTTCCTTGGATATCTTTAGCTGTTGAACTGCAATTGATAAGTGGTATTTCTTCAAGACAACCTGGATATCTTGAATGGAACCGGAACCAAATTTTAAAAACCCTGAAGGAGCAGCTGACTCGGAATCGGTCTTAACCACTTGAATATCGTCAGTACCAATTGCACGGTCATCGTTAAAATCTCTATGAGTGGTATTTAACTGCGGCTGCTGGTACTGAGGACCATTGGCGTTCCGCTGTTGCTGTTGCTGTTGCTGCTGTTGCCAGTTTTGTAAAATTTCCTGCTGTTGTTGCAACTGCTGTTGTTCCCTCTGTTGGGCCACCGTTAGTGGTTGCTGTCTCTTTGGTGTCACTTTTGGATCGAATGGATCCATAATCCTGTTGGAGCCTTCCTCCAAATCCGTTAAGAATGGGAATTTAACGCTACTTTTCAACTGGTAGTTGATCCTTGCAAACTGCTCTTGTGCGAATGCAACCTCTCTCAAGTAGTTGGCAATTCCCTTAAGAATCTTTCTCCATTTCTTAAATCTATCAACAAGAACATCTGTTGGAAATTCCCTAACGTATTTCCCCTCGAGCTCTTCCATCGCTCCACCTAGCGCAACTTCTGCGAACGTGTCCACAGGCATACCACTGGGAACGGGAACACCAACATGGTAGGGACTCTTAGCGTCATCCTTTGGTGGAATCTGATCAGAAGTCCCTGGAGACAAGTTAAATTTCGTTGGATCACCACTAGCATTATTCCCTAAATCCATGAAATACTGGGACGATCTCTCTGAATTACTATCGTCTCCCGGAGTACCAGCTGGAGTCCCTCCACCAGTACCTCTAGGAGGCAAACTGAAATAGTCAGACATCCTTCCACTTGTGATTCCTGGGTCTGTTGTTTCTGAATCCAAGTGTTAAAAAGTTCGATCTAGTTTTTAAAGGTTTTACTTTAATATCGGCCGATCTAATTTTAATCCCCTTGTAATGTGACCAACAAATACCATGTAAAATAAGAAATGTATATAGGGCTTATGTTTTTTTTTTTTTTTCTTCAAATGTACTTAACAGCAACTGTTCAGACACTAATAATTCTCTCAAACGACGAAAAGAGATAAAAACTACTTAGCACCCTTTCTAATAGTCTTGACAGCTACTTTACACATTGTAGAGAACCAGACGACGTTCAATATGTCTAGCACAAAGTTTCCCGCTAGTATCGCTAGTGATTCCCCCAGTAGAAATCTTGGGTCGTGACGAACAAGCCAGAAATCGTACGCTAGGTTCTTGATCTGCCACCAGCCCCAGACTATTCTTGCTAGAAAGAACACAATCATTAGACACAGATTGTTAATCAATTGGATCCACCGGGACACTTTGCTGTCGTTCGATCCGCTTAAATATTTCATACCAAACCAACGGATGTTTAAAAATGGGTTTGATAGTTCAAACATTAGGAAAACGCATCCGTAGTATTGAATGTAGGGTTTCATACCAATGCAAAACACAATTGTCGATACTACAGCATGGACGAAGAATGGGAAAGTTGAGTAGATCATAGAGATGTAGATATCCCAGATGAAGTAACCTAGCGCAAACGTAGCTACAGCCATGGTTTCACGATCCACTCCAAATATACGTGAGGCTGGCTCTGAGAATCTTGCATGGTATTGGTCCGATAGTAGATTATCAAAAGATAACTTAAGTACTATGATAGTCTGTACGACTGAAACAAAGTGCACAGCACTTTGGTTCACCAATTTACTTCGCTTTTGAGAAGCTGTCAACGATGCCAATGGTGGAAAGATGATGTTGTTGGCCACGAGGAAGCACAATTGGTAGAAAAGGGCGACGTAGATCGCGGTATGGATGTTGTCGATGAAAGTTTGGGAGCTTACGAATCCATTCTTCGACAACCATGGTAAAATGTGCTGTGATAGGATCGTTGGCGGTGGCAGGTTTAACAGGAAATCGATCGTATAGTTGAATGGGTTCATTACAATGCTTGTGGGAGTGGAAGATGGTGGTATCAATGAGAGTGAGGATGTAGATGTAACAGATGTAACGAAAACGAACAAAAAAATACAAATAAAAAAATGCTTTCGATTATTTATTTATCTTATATATCTATTTCTTTCGTTATGTTGTTGTAATTTGTTCAAAATGAGCTCGTTCGTTCAAAGTTCAGATTTTAGTAAAAATATAAATTTCACGTTCGTCACGCTAACCAAATCACTTGGAAGTGTCGACCACGTAACGACCTGCGATTAGACCCTTTTCCATCTTTTCGAAGATCTCAGGCAAAGTGGAAAGACCTACGATCTTAATGGGGGCCTTTACAAGACCACGGGCAAAGAAGTCGAGAGCTTCTCTAGTGTCAGCCCTGTTACCAACGTAGGAACCTACAATCTTGGTAGACCTAACCACTTGGTCGAAAACCTCAGACTTGCAGATGGCACCCGCTGGCATACCAACAAGGACGGAAGTACCGCATGATCTGACGTACTTGGTAGAGGCAGAGATGGCACCTTCACTGACTGACACGTTGATGACACCGTGAGCACCACCGTTAGTTGCCTTGATAACAGCTTCGGCGATGTCATGTTCTTTGGTGAAATCGATAAAGCATTCACCACCCAAAGTCTTGAATAGTTCTTCTTTACCTGGACCACCATCAATACCTAGAACCCTTAGACCCATGGCTCTAGCGTATTGAACCGCGAGGGATCCCAGACCACCGGCTGCACCAGAGATGGCAACCCATTGGCCAGCCTTCAAGTTGGCACTCTTTAAAGCCTTGTAAACGGTAATACCCGCACATAGGACGGGTGCCACTTCAGCTAGATTGGTACCAGCTGGGATATGAGCAGCTTGAACGGCATCGGCTGTAGCGTATTGCTGGAAGGAACCGTCGTGAGTGTAACCAGAAAGGTCAGCATCCGGACAGTTAGATTCGTGGGACTGTTCACAAGCTTCACAAGACATGCACGAACCGTTTAACCACTTGATACCCGCCAGATCACCGATTTTCCAGTTCTTGACGTCAGAGCCAAGGGCAACGACTTCACCGGCACCTTCGTGACCACCAACCAAGGGCAGCTTGGTTGGCAATGGCCAGTCACCTTTCCAAGCGTGCAGATCGGTGTGACACACACCAGAGTATCTGACGTGAATTAAAATTTCATTTGGTTTTGGCTTTGGAACTGGAATATCTTTGTATTCCAATGGTCCATTGTTTTCGGAAAAGATAACAGCTTTTTGGGTTTCTGGAATTGACATACTAGCAAAATTTTAATATAATAGCGGAGATAATACTGAAGGCTTGAACTGACGCTTGGCCCGTTTAGAAGGACGCTATTGGAAGAGCCTAAGCAGTTTTCCTGTCTCCTTATCCCCTTTTATACTTTTAAAAATGAAAAATGTGATAGATCTCCCCCTCTCGATTTAGCCGCTGGCGCTTCTGTTATCTTTCTGCTTCTGAGAGCTTCTTCCAAAGAAAAAGGGGCAAAGGGGAGGACAAGAGTTTCGGAATCCGATTTTTTGTACAGGCTTTTCTGAGCACTGAATGACTAGCAGTCGTGGGGTATAGCGCTACGCGATAGTACTTGACACGCGGCCGTCTTACCTTAAATTACGTAAAGTTGGCAGTCCGCGGGGTGGAAATGTGGAGCTTCGTGGAGCTTCGTGGAAAAAAACGAAATAAAATGAGGGGTTCTACGATCTATTACGCGGTGCAAGGAGGTTAGCCGACACATAACGGCCATTGTGCATGTACAGGATACGACAATTGTCTATTTGAAGAGAAAAAGGGAGGCAGTTACACATATCGGTGGCGGAGAAAAAAAAAAGAAAAACACCGAAGGAGATAATAAAATAGTTACACAAGGACACGTGAGAACCACGTGTTGTCTCGTCACGTGGATATCACGTGGATCTCTTATTGGCATCCTTGGCATCCAGAGACGCTAAGATGAGAGCAGCTCTATTCAATTGAATTACGTTGGATACTTGTTTAAAGATGTAACCTGGTAAGCAAATTACAATGACCCAGAATCCAAAGCGATTGAACCTTTCAAAACCGTATAGATACAACCCGACGTAAAACAATTCGTTAAAGGCGCAAATTGTGAAAAGAACATCTCTTCTTGTATAATACCAATGTAATAATCTTGAAGATTCACGACCCACTTGTTTATGTGATGTATTACCACCTGTTAAACTTGCATACATGTGCATGTAGTGGGATGATATATCTAATGCCACTAAGATTTGAAATACTGCACACCATTTTGGGTACATTACACTTAGATAACAGATCAAACAGGTAGTAGTCGATCTGTCGGTGACCATATCCAATACTGCTCCCAAACGACTGACTTGGTTGTATTTACGGGCCATTGTACCATCGAGGGCATCCAAAAGACATGATATACCATAGATAACAGTGGTGTATACAGGATGTTTACTCATTGTAATTAACGATATAACCATGGTAATGACACGCATGTATCCTATCTGGTTTGGAATATACCACAGAACATGATTGGGGGTAACTGGACCTGGGTTTGGTACTGACATCCTTGTTTGCCTTTTTTGCTACTTCTACCTCTAAGTGTAAAAATGGTTTAAAAGTGGTTGGTAGTTGTGTGCGTGAAAGTTCGCCGAAATGTTTTCGGCGAGCGATGTTGGAGCAAGATTATGTACTTGAAAGGGATAACAATGCAAGATTGTGATAGTATGTTCAAGCTTTAATTTTTAATGTTATGAATATATGCTGAGTTTAGTATATAAGTAGCTTTGTACTTAGTTGACCAACAGTCTTAGACAGGCCTCATATGACCATATGCTTACCGCTGTTGTGGGTATACTTTTTAACAATGCCAGTGGTAATCCCCGATAAAGTGCAAATACACCTTCATAAGTTAAAATTTGCCAACCAACGCGAATGATTCCTCGTCCTTTATACCTCTCGTAGATCTCTATTTTCGGTGTAAATCGATTTACACTCCTTGAATCGCTAATCATTAGCCTTCTACGGGCTGTATCGAGTGGGAAAGTAGCTAGTTTCGCCAATATGGCCCCCATTGAGCTTGCACTATGATCCAATGTATGGTGCCATTGTCTTTCGCCAAACTGTTCTCTAGTGTTATCACAATAAACTCTAATGGTTTCATAGGTTCCAAACATGATAGAAGTGTTTAAAGAAATGGTTAGCATTGATGAGAGGCAGCCTTTGAAAAAGCCCTGTATACCTCTTTGAGACCAGATCTCGTATATGCTATGTGTTAATTTGGAAAACATTACTCGTCGGTCTGCTGCGAATCTAGTTCTCAATACGTCGAAAGGGTAAGATACCATGCTGCTTGTCATACCTGCTAGTGCCCCGACAATTAGTCCTTGAAGTTGTGGCCCCCATCCAAATTCATTCAACGCACTGTTATAAAATGAATAAGAGCTGAACTGAACTCCTCCATATATCACATACATCGCAGATCCAGGTACGTTACCCTTCCAAAATCCTCTAAGACCCTCCTTCTTGAGCACATCTTTGACCATTGTTGTAAATCCCATTCCTGGCATCACTTGTAATCTTATCTTTATAGTATCCATAGGTGCTGTAAAGGTTCTAGCCACTAGTCCTGAGAGTGAGCCTGCCATCAGACTCGAAGTAACTTGTATCTTCTCACCTTTACGAAGGTGATCCTTATTGACCATGGTTAATTGACCATACCAACAGCGACATCAGATCTCAATTGACGCTTCATCTTGATTATAACTGTTGTTGAATCGGTTATCTTTTTTTTTACTCATACAGTAATGCTAAGATGAGTTGAAAAATTTCAATGATCATCGCCTTTCATCACTGCTACCTGTAAGAATAGAGAAATACAGATTGAGTGGGAAGAACCATGTCTATAATCGCATCTACAGGTATCTTAAACCATGTTGATGGTTCTTCAGAGTTTGAATCTCATAGTACTAAAGTTGTTTGCTCTGTAACGGGTCCTATTGAACCAAAGGCAAGACAAGAACTACCTACACAATTGGCCCTTGAAATAATAGTCAGACCCGCTAAAGGCGTTCCAAACACTAGGGAAAAGCTAATAGAGGATAAATTACGTGGTGTGTTGACTCCCTTGATTGCTAGATACCTTTATCCTCGAAGACTTTGTCAAATCACTTTTCAAGTGATGGAGGCAGGTGAACCGGAATTAGAGTTTTCTCAGAGAGAGCTAAGTTGCTGTATAAATGCAGCTGTTCTTGCATTAGTTGATTCTGGTATTGGTCTTTTAGCTATGGCCTCAAGTGTCCCACTTGCAATCATTAAGGGCCAACTAGTTGTAGATCCCAATGCACAGCAATTACAAGAATCACAATCGGTTCATACCTTGGCATTGGAAATAACAGAAAGTGGTAAAAATGTACAAAACATTTTACTACTGGATAGTACAGGAGCTTTTACACAAAATGAATTATTTCAAATTTTATCCCAAGGTGAGGAAAGATGTCTAACGCTGGTTCAGGAGTTACGGAAGGTATTGGGAGACCGCATAAATTCAGAAATAATACGAACAAAAACTTGATCTATTTATGTATTTTCCTTTATAGCGATTTTATATCATAAGTTTATTATTAAATTTAAAGTTTTAATCTCTTCAAGTTTTCAATAGTAGCATCGAAACCTTCAATTTCAGCAGTGGCACTGTCAAGACGAGCCTTGTTAGCTTCCTTGACTTGAGCACTGGCCTTGGTCTCGTAATCTTTGCTGCTTATACTAGTTTCAATGGCTTGTCTAGTCTTGGTAGCCTTGTCCAATTTCTTTTGTACCTTCTCGATTTCAGCATCGATATCGATGTGGCCTTTAACCAACAAATGCACACTGACTTCAGGATTCACAGAAGCTAACACACAACCTTCTGGGATTTCAGATGCCTTGTGAACGACAGTAATTTCGTCGATAGCTTTGATTAAAGAAACCATAGAATCCTTCTGAGAGACGGCGGTTTCGTAGGATTCCTCGTGGTTAGTTTCCACGAACACTTTACCGTTCTTTAAGATGTTGTATTCGGCAAGCAAGGAACGAGCTCCCTTAGTGATATCCAAAACCAAGTCGTAATCCTTAGCGGCCTTAACGTTGTCGTATTCAGGTGTAAAAGTTGGGTAAGCAGCTTTAACCAAAGTTGGGACAGAATCTTCAGCACGTCTTGGCAAACGTTGCCACATTTCTTCCGAGATATATGGCATGAATGGATGGATTAATCTCAAGGCATTGTCCAATAAAGTGTACAAAGTATCCTTAGCAGATTTCTGTTCCTTTTCAGTACCTTCTTGAATCAAGTACTTGGAGTTTTCAATGTAAACATCACAGATCAAATACCATAATTCGTAAATTTGACTAGTAGCTGGCAAAAATTCACGTTTGTCCATTGCTTCATTGACGGTCTTGGCGGTGGAGGACAAATTGTGTAGAATCCATTTCTCCACTAGAGATTCATTACCAGAAAGGCCTTCCTTGGCTGGTGGTTGGTAGTCTTGACCCAATTTCATTAGAGCAAATTTAGTGGCTTGGTAGATCTTGTTACAGAACTTTCTGTAACCTTCAACACGCATGATATCCAAGTTGATATCACGACCACCAGTGGTATAAGCACAAAGAGCAAATCTCATAGCATCGGTACCACATTGAGGAATACCATTTGGATAAGATTCACTTTGGCCCGCCTTGGCTCTCTCAACTTCTCTAGAGTCCAAGTTACCGTTGTAAAGCTTAGCATGTAAATCAGCCAATTTAATACCGTTGATCACATCTAGAGGGTCAACAACGTTACCCAAGGACTTAGACATCTTTCTACCTTGAGCATCACGAACCAAAGAGTGACAGAAGACTTCATTGAATGGAACAGATCCAGTCATCTTAATACCTAACAGAATCATTCTACTAACCCAGAAGAACAAGATATCCCAACCGGTTTCCAACATGGAGAATGGGTAGAAATTTTCCATGTCAGCGGTCTTTTCAGGCCAACCTAGTGTGGAGAATGGCCACAAACCGGAAGAGAACCAAGTGTCTAAGACATCTTCATCTTGATGTAAGGAAAACTTAGCATCAGGGAACTTAGCTTTGGCTTTCTTCTCAGCTTCTTCAATATCTCTACCAGAAACCCAGTACTTGTCATCGTTTTTGGAGTTTTCTTGACCTTCAATTTCGATGAAGTAAACTGGACAACGGTGACCCCACCATAGTTGTCTAGAAATACACCAATCTTGAATGTTCTCCAACCAATGGAAGTATTCAGCTTCAGATGATTTTGGAGTAATAGTAATTTTACCTTCTTTAACCACCTTAATGGCTTCCTTAGCCATAGCGGATTGAGAAACCCACCATTGTGGTTTTAGCAATGGTTCGATAATATCACCAGATCTTGAACAAGTTGGAATAGTCATTTCATTATCCTTTTGGTCCACAAATAGACCCTTGGCCTTCAATTGTTCGATAACTCTCTTTCTAGCGTCGAATCTCTTCATACCTTGCCATTCAGGACCGCAGTTTTCATTCAGTAAACCATCATCGGTTAAGATGTTAACAAATTCTAAATTGTGACGCTTACCGGTGTTGTAATCGTTTTGGTCATGGGCAGGGGTAATCTTGACAGCACCAGTACCAAATTCCATGTCAACAGCTTCACTATCACAAACAATTGGGATTTTCTTATCCAAGAATGGATGTTGAGCAAACTTACCGTGTAAATGTTTGTAACGAGAATCATCAGGATGGACTGCAATACCAGTATCACCAAATAGGGTTTCAGGTCTGGTAGTAGCGATGATCAATTTTTCGTCGCTATCCACCACAGGATAAGCCAATGAAGTCAAAACACCAAATTCGACCTTTTCATCATAATTTGGTACATTCAGTAGAGTTCTACCCTTGACATCCTTGTTTTCGACTTCTAAATTGGAAATTGCAGTGTTCAATTTAACTGACCAGTTGACTAATCTGTTATCACGATAAATGATACCTTCATCATGCAATCTGACAAAAGCTTCAACGACAGCCTTACTTAATTTAGGATCCAAAGTGAAGGCCTCTCTAGACCATGCGTAAGAAGCACCTAATTTCTTAATTTGAGACTTAATTCTTTCATGATATTCAGTTTTCCAATCCCAAACCTTGTCAACGAAGGCCTCTCTACCGTAGTCGTGTCTGGTCTTCTTCTCTTTGTTCCAAACTTGTTTTTCAACAACAGATTGTGTTGCAATACCAGCATGATCAAATCCTGGTAAGAACAAAACGGTTTTACCCTTCATTCTGTTGAATCTGATTAAGGAATCTTGAATGGAAATGGTTAGGGCATGTCCAATGTGCAATGCACCTGTGACGTTTGGTGGTGGGGCAGGAATGCAGAAAACTCCCTCTGGTTTGATCTTGCCATCAGCGGTAAATTCAGGTTCGAAGAATCCAGATTTTTCCCACCAACTGTACCAAGATGATTCCACATTAGCAGGATTGTAAGCCTTCAAAGATGGATCATCCAAGGAAAGTAAAACCTTCTTTTCACCTGGAACAGTTTTGTCCACAAATTCAGGAATTGGTTCAGCTTCCTTCTTCTTTGACTTCTTCTTTTCACTGTTACCATCATTGCCAGCTTGCTTTTTCTTTTCGTTCTGCTTAGCTTGTTTAGCTGCAAATTTCAATAGTTTCTCTGCCTTCTTCTTTTCCTTCTCAATTTCCTTAGGTGTCTTTTCACTACCATCCTCCTTCTTGGGGTTGATAATAATTTCACCAGTCTTAGGATCGACTGGTGGTAACTTCTCTAGATCACTCATAGTAAAATATCTAGTTTGCAGTACTGGTATTTGTATTGGTTTCTTTTCTCTTGAAATCGACAATGGTGATGAAGCAATTGCCAGAGAACAAGACTTAGTATTAAAACTAAAATGTCTATATATTGAAAATGGCGATTTTACAGATACCAGGCGAAACCACTTGTGCATCTATCATTAAAAGATGTAAAGAGAATAGTTATTAGTTCGTTGTAGGAATCTTCATCATGAGCTTCAAGCTTCCTGCCTCTACAACTCCGAATGAAAAATTTTTCACCAATGCGATGAGATGAGATGAGATAAGATGAGCTTGAGCCACTAGTAAGGTGGATAAGAAGGCTTCGGCAGTGCGATTGACTCGACTGGTAAAATTTGGAGGTCTTATTATACTATAATACTTGGCTGTAGTCATGTCTTGCAGTAATTCCTCGAGCTGGGCGGTTCTCTGACGCTCTGACGCTCTGTTACGTTTGAAAGTTTGAATACCCTGTGGCAGTCACAGAATCCAAGAAGTTTTCAACATAACACATCCATAGCTCAACTAGCGTCAATCTGACACTTCATTCCATATCGTAGTGGAAAAATCCGTATAGCATGTGTATCTAACGTACTTGTTCATCACACCACTTACTATTGCTCATAACAAGCTTCAAGATACGTGAAAGCGAACGACGAATCTTGTAAGTTATCTATATCAGTCCTGAGTTGATATAGAGAGCGTCTCGAATGCCATAAATCCCAATTCTTGATATATTTAACCTACTTTTCTATTTTTTGTATAATTTTTTACTTTACGCAGTGAAAAATTTCAAGCTCATCTCATCTTATCTCATCTCATCTCACCTCATCGCATAAAACAAAATATACAGAGACGTATACTAAGAAGCCTGTACTTCTCGATATGTCACGTATTATTGTCAAGAACCTTCCTCAATACTTGAGTGATGATAAACTGAAAGAAAAGTTTACCAAAAGGCTTGTGGATAAGTATTCGAGTACAAATGTGGGTAATTTGATTACAGATTTAAAAATATTAAAAGATAGAGATGGTCAAAGTAGAAGGTTTGCATTTATTGGATACAGAAATGAGGATGATGCTAAGGATGCTGTTCAATTTTTTCACAGAACTTTTATCGATGCCACTAGAATCGACGTTTCTATGGCAAAGAGTTTTGCAGATCCTTCAGTGCCACAGCCTGTTAAACTAAGGAAAAGAGAAGCACTTAAGAGACTTAGAGAACGTGAAGAAGAGTTACAGAATGCTAATAAAAAGCCAAAGAAGGATAAGAAGAATAATAAATCAGAAATTGATGCAGAAATTGAAAAAAATAAAAAATTACAAGAGTTTATTGAAACTATGAAACCAAATTCACAAGTGACTTCGTGGGAGAAACTAGCTAAAGGTCCTGAGTCTCAATCTGAGTCTCAACAGGAAGATGTGCCACAGGGAAACTCTCTTTTGGCTGAAGCATTGGCAATGAAAGGCGGAGAAGATAGTGATGATGAATATGTGGATTTTGATCAATTACAAGGTGAACATAAGGATGAGCATCCAGAAGAAGAGGAAAAAATGGTTAGTCTAGATAATTTTGGAGGATCTACTGAGGAGCCTCAAGAACAACCTGAAGAGCAACTTGAAGAGCAGTCTCAAGAAGAGCCACAAGATCAACTGGCGAGAGATGAACAGGTATCTGACCTTGATTGGTTTAAACAACGACGCATAAGAATTAGAGAAGGTGAAAATGAACCTGTTAGAAAATCTGGAGAGGGGGAAGAAGTGCAACCTAAGGAAGAATCACAAGTGGAAGAACCTGTTGAAGAGGAACCTGTTGAAGAAGAACCACCGGCTAAAAGTGAGGAAGAAGTAGCTATAGAAAAGATTAGCGAGACTGGTAGATTGTTCCTTCGTAATATTCTTTATGGTTCTACTGAAGATGATTTCAAAGAGCTGTTCGGAAAATTTGGTGAACTGGAAGAAGTTCACATTGCATTGGATACAAGAACTGGTCAATCTAAAGGTTTTGCTTATGTTCAATTTAAGGATCCAAAGGATGCTGTAGAGGCATATATCGAATTAGACAAACAGATTTTCCAGGGAAGATTGCTGCACATCTTACCAGCAAATTCTCAAAAGAATCATAGACTTGATGAATTTGATATGAAGAATTTACCTTTGAAAAAACAGAGAGAATTAAAGAGAAAGGCTACGGCATCAAAACAGACTTTTGCTTGGAATTCCTTGTACATGAACCAAGATGCAGTATTGGGTAGTGTAGCGGCTAAATTAGGTATGCAAAAGTCTCAATTGATTGATCCAGAAAATTCTAGCTCAGCTGTTAAGCAAGCACTAGCTGAAGCTCATGTCATTGGTGATGTTAGAAAATATTTTGAATCTAAAGGTGTTGATTTAGCGAAATTTGACCAGTTAAAATCTCCAGGTCAAAGAGATGATCGTGTTATTTTGGTCAAGAACTTCCCATATGGAACCACTGTAGAAGAGTTGGGTGAATTGTTTTTACCGTTTGGTAAACTGGAAAGGTTTCTCATGCCCCCTGCTGGTACTATTGCCATTATACAATACCGAGACGTTACTTCAGCGAGAGCTGCATTCAGTAAATTGGCGTACAAGAGATTTAAAGATGGTATCATATATTTGGAAAAGGGACCTAAGGATTGCTTCACGAGAGACGCACAAACTGATGAACGGATGGAGGGTTCAGAAAAACCTGAAGTAGTTAAAGAGGCTAAACCTTCTGCAGAAGATATCATGAACACGGATGATACTCAAGCAGAAGCAGATGATGGATTCGAAGGCCCTACAGCATCCATATTTGTGAAGAACTTAAATTTTGCCACTACTACACAACAATTGGCCGAAAAGTTCAAACCATTTGACGGATTTGTTGTTGCTCAGGTTAAGACTAAACCTGATCCTAGTAATACAGGTAAAGTCCTATCCATGGGATTTGGTTTTGTGGAATTCAAGAGTAGAGCTCAAGCCGTTGCTGTTATCAACGCTCTAGATGGTACCGCACTAGATGGTCATAAATTACAGTTGAAATTGTCTCATAGACAAGGTGGCTCCACTAATGCCCCTAAACAAACCCGTAAGAAGAGCGGTAAAATCATTGTTAAGAACTTGCCGTTTGAAGCCGCCAGAAAGGATGTGTTCGAATTATTCAGTTCTTTCGGCCAATTAAAGTCTGTGAGAGTTCCAAAGAAATTCGACAAATCCGCAAGAGGGTTTGCCTTTGTGGAATTTTTATTGCCTAAAGAAGCTGAGAACGCTATGGATCAATTACAGGGTGTTCACTTGTTAGGTCGTAGATTGGTAATGCAATACGCCCAAGAGGATGCTGAAGATGCTGAAGAAGAGATCAGAAGAATGACAAACAGAGTCAAAAAACAACAGGCTTCCAGAGAATATGGTGCCATTAGAAACAGTGGTGGTAGAAGAAAAGTGGATATCGATGAAGAAGATGAAGGAATGGACGGTGTTTAATTTGGTTAGTATTTATACATATATAATACACACATATTCTATCAATTAATCGGTTGCTCCAGCAATATCGTAGTCTCCGTAGGCTTTTTGGAATCTGCTTACTTCAGCTTCTTCCTGTTCTTTACTTTGTAAACATGCAGGAGATCTCCAGTTGACTCTGTTTGGTAGGTGTAGTAAAAACGCTAAAGTCCTTCTGCCAAATTGGAGATCAATTCTATCGTTTGCATCGAACTTTCCCAAGTATACTCGAGGTGGTGCTTCTGGAGTCTCGTAGATGGAAAACATCATATAATTACTCTTGGGATCGTTGACAATTTCCTTATATTTTGGATCTTCAGGAGACTCGAAAAATTCGAATTCTATGTTCCTATTACGACCAAATTTCTCATTATTGATGTGAACTTGTCTATCTAAAGCACCAGGAAACTTCATTGTGAGGAATTTGGGAATTGGGACTACTTGTTTGTGAAAATGAACCATATTGTCTGAATGTATCTCGAAAACCACTGTAGACATATCGAATTTCTTGAAATTCATCTGGGTAATGCTATTTTCGTATCTTAATAATTCTTGTCGTAGTTCATTTTGAAAGAAATCCTTATCCTCTCTATTCAGTTTGGGTACATGTTCAATTGGTATAATAAGACAATGGCCCGAAAAATCCATATCACCTCTCGGTATACTTAGAGGGCCTTTAGCAGTAGTAACGTAAGATTTACTTGCAATGGAAATTACCATGTGGTCCTCGATATCTGGATTCGTAAAACAGAAATGGCAAGTTACCGGTAGTACTTTCTTTACCTCACCTGTAGGTTTCTTCTTCTGAGGTTCCTCGCCCAACTGAGCACTTTCGCGAGGATGCTTCCTTGTGGACTGGTTCGAGATGTAGGGATTATTCATAAGTTCACTTGGAAGAGGTACATCAACATCGGTATCAATATTAAAGGCATAAGCCCACTTATTTTTGGATCCATATGCTGCCAGGTTAATAAACCTGGTCACTTTTTGATCTTCTTGCCAAAAGAATGGTTCTAATTCCACGAAACTGTTAGGATCGGTATATGTAAAATGGTATTTGGGATGGGATAATTTCACGACTTCATCAACTTGACTATTCCCTGGTGTCTTTAAATGTTCCTTACCAATGGCAACACTACATTCAGGGGTTATAAGAATATCTACAGGATCATTGAATTTAGACAATTCTTCTTCATTACTTCCTGTAAAATAACCAATCTTTAGTTTGCTTGCCGATTTATAAATACCATTTTTCAATATCACTAAACCTTCTATGTTAGAATCGTCATTACCAGGTACAAAAATTGGTGGAAGTTTTGCAGTAATCTTTATAGAATCCAATTTGGAACCTATATTACCCAGCAGGATGGCACAATCGAATGGGCCTGACTTGGCATTTAGTTTTTCCACTTTTTCAATGACAGCTGAAAGATTATTCTCTTCAACATGAATAACGAGCCTAATCAAAGGTAAACAGTTAGTAACTCTTATTCTGAGAAATTCTCATATCCTCACACGCATACATACACTTTAACCTTGGTCATTTTCTTGCAATATTGGTTATTTCAAGTTATTATTCGTGAAATGTTCAAGCGATGGGCTCGCATCTGCCGATATACACTGATATAGACGAACTGTCCCATAATATTGGAAAAAAAAAAAAAAAAAAAGAAGTACGAAGAAATTCTTCCATAACAAAACTAAACTTATTTTATACCAAGTAACTAATTAGTTAATCCCTTTTTTCTTTCTAAAACAAAGATAGTGATCACAATTAATAGAAGGTAGCGAACGGATCAGAATGTTCAGAACCGTGGTAAAGAACACCACTGGATCCATGCTTACCATTTCTATGCCTGAAAGTAAATCCAACCAATTTGGAATCTACAGAGGCATCATCCACCATGGCGGATAATTTGTTTTGTCTTCTAAAGACATCTGCATATTTTGCCATGTCAGCTTCGTTGGTGAAATCATCGAAATAGCCCGCATCGGTATCGCTATCCAATTGTGGGGTGAAAGGTGGTGACATATTTCTTAAAGTATCGAAATTAATTTCCGCAAAATAGGACATTCTCCTGACATGCTCAAAGGATCTTAGTCTATTTATTGGATCTGCCACTAGTCTTGTAATGATATCCCAAGTTCTATCAGAAAATGCAGCTTTACCATTCTCCAGACGAGGTCTTCTCAGTGTTTGTTTCCAATGTCTTAAGTTTTCATAAGTTTCATTTGTAGATGATCCACTAAATGGGGTATAACCGACCAACGATTCAAATAACATACAACCCAATGACCAATAATCCACTGTAAAATCGTATTTTTTACCTTCCAATACTTCTAATGCCATGTAATCTGGTGAACCAACCATAGAATTTGCATAGTTGATTTCGGTTTGCCTTAGCCTGTGATACATGTTTCTTCTATCTTCCATTGACTTTTCGGTAAATGCTGGAAATTCTAAATTCTTAACTTCCTCTAATCTTATCTTCATACTTTCAATTCTCTCATTGGAAACTGTACCAGCGGCTAATCCGAAGTCTGTCAATTTTATATGACCTTTCGCATCTATTAGGAAATTTTCTGGTTTCAAATCTCTATGCGTATATCCCAATTCGTGTAATGAATTAACTGCACAAAACATTTCACTGATGTAAAATCTTGCATGTGCACTTTTCAAGTATCTGGTATTAATTAAAAGCGTACGGAAATCACCACCCGGGACAAATTCCATAGCTAAGAAAAGACTCTCAACATCTTGAAATGCGTATAAAAGTTTTACCAACCATTCAGATCTCGTTGTTGTTAAAATGTCTCTTTCAGTTAAAACGTGATTGGTTTCATTCAATTTAAATAACAGTTTCTTGTTTAAAATCTTTAATGCACAAACTTCCTTGGTATCCTTTTTCCTTGCTAAATAAACTTGACCATATCCACCTTGACCCACTTGAGTAATCATTTCAAAATCTTTGTGTTTTGGTTTCAATCTACGTTTCCTTAAAATTTCATGCTCCTTGTGTACATATCCAGTCCATTCACCGTTCAATGTATCATTGCTAACATTCTTCAATGCCTTTTGCTGTGACAAATATTCCAAGACTTTTCTGGTACGTTGTCTTCTACTAATCACATAATCAAACATGTCACAGTAATAGTCGAGAAAGAACATTTGACAAACGCTAACCAATCTCTGAGTCTTATGAGAACTGGCCTTCTCATGAAATCCCCGCGGTAACTTTTTGGGAGAATTTGTCGGATCAATTGTTTCTCTTGTTGGTTCATCAATATCCATTGTTGACGAATCGTCTGCCAAAAAAACAGTAGATTTAGTAGGTGATGGTGAACCGCCACCACCGGTATTGTATCCATTCTCTTTATTCCTTAATGGTGTAGTTGGTAGCATAGTTGTCCTTAATGGATTCTTGAAACTTTGGCCTCCACCTTGATCAAAGCTGAAATTACTGATATCTTCTGTCAGAGCATCTACTTCACCTTCTGGTCTTAGACTCATCTTTGCCACTTCAATCGGAGGGTATGAGATAGAGACAGAGAGGTAGAGATCCAATCCTTTTTGTGATAAGAGAATATTTTTAGTATTTTTGTTTCTTGTGTTCCTTTATAAATCTTGCTTAAAATTATTTTGTTTATTTCTACTCCGAATCAGGAAAAAGCACAGCTTTTGCTGCGGTGTCGGGGTGAATAATACTCCTTCGGCGGCTATTCCAAAATACTACCTAAAATATTTGTTAAAATATTTTTATACCATATTAGAGCATTTTCTGTATTTTATTATATATTTATCAAGAGGCTATTGTTTGCTTAAGCGAAATTAAGATCAGCGCCAGATTAGTGTGACGTTGGGGGGTTTGGATCTTCTATTTATCGCCCATATGATGTTTAAACCAATCATTATTTTCATTATCCTTCTCAGAAGGTTGCTCCCCCAAATCTAGCATGAAAGTCTTTGCCTGTTCATTAACTTGGTCCATTCTACGTTTCATGGCTTTTGACATCTTTGCACTGTTTCCTTGCGTCACAGGAACATTCCGTAAAGATTTAGCCATACCAAGCCCGAGTTCTTCACCAGCATCATCGGTGACAGATTGCTCAGCTTTACCAAACTCCATACGGTTTTGTAACTGTCTTAGCTGAGACAACTGAAACTGTTGCTTGTACTTCCTAAACTTTCTACCTGCTCTCTTCTTTTTGGGTTGATCTTCAGGTACAGGTAATGGTTTAGTTGTAGAAATACCTGGAGGTGGCTCTCTTAATTTTTGGATCTTTTCTAGGAGCTCATTTTTCCAGTGGAGACCTAATTGCCCATCTTGGGGATGACCAGCATCCACCCTGGCGGCAAGAGCTACTTTTGCACAAACCATACGTAGCATCTGCTTGCGAAACTCTAATGGCTGTTCCTGTACAAGCGATGACCTGTAGATGTAACCTTCTTGTCTTACACCTGTAAGGTTTGTATGCAATTCATGAGATAGATGCTTGTTCTTACCAATTGACGCCAGATTACAACTGGGTACTTGACTCAGCTCTAGCACACCACCTGAGTGTGACAAAAGCAATGAAGTGACTTCAGGACCTATTAGCAAACATAGATTGGGGGCTACCAAACTGGCCTTAGATAAAATAAATGAATTTATTTCGTTTCGTATCCTACTGACAGTCATCAAAAGGTCACGCAATTGCAGAACTTTGTCCTTATCCACATTCACATGGGCTTGAAATGAAGATTTCATCGACATGTTAAGGACTAGCACTTGTTCCTTACTCAGTTGAGCGTCTGTTTCGAAATTTCCTTCATTAGTTTCAATAATTCGAATCACATCGGCAAATTGTTGAGGTTGAGGAACCAAACTTTCCAATTCTCCAAATTTTACACCATAGATCAATTTCAGGAGATTGTGCAGCACTGTAATTTCATTCTGTGCAATGTATGTCAACGAATTTAGTATTGTGAGGGTCTGTGCCAAATCTTCATCGTTTGGTCTGGATATTAATTCGTTAATGCTTGGTTCAAACTTCGGAAAAGAAGTTACATCCTGGATGTCCAAATTCTGGTAGTTGGAAAGCTTAACAGGCTGGTAATGGTCGATATAGCTCCTTAACTTAGATAGCTCATCTTCTTCACTTTCATCACCAATAAAAGACCCTAAATCACCTTCTAAATCTTGCAAAAAATCCTCCTCCGTATTTGACATCGCCAAGAAGGATGGTAAAGTCGACTACAGCTGCCAAAGGGTCCAATGGCGTATATAATCAACCTCTTATTCATCTCTTCTCATTGATTATCCAAAAAATTTCATCGTACTTAAGCACGTCGCTTATATTATGAAAATTTTCAGCGATGAGATGAGATGAGATGAGATGAGATGAGCTACTGAATACTTTAGAAGAAATTGGTACAAGTGGCTTAAGGATCCCCTCGATCATGTCTAATATCGTTGGAATCGAATATAACAGGGTTACAAACACTACATCTACCGATTTCCCTGGTTTTTCCAAGGACGGTGATAATGTTTGGGATATTGAAAAGTTCAAAAATACATTTGATGTTAGGATAGGTAGCTTAACCGAAAGAGAGGCTAATTTTGATTTAGTTCATGTGGATACCTCCATTGCCAATGCATTTCGTCGTATTATGATTTCAGAAGTTCCATCTGTAGCAACAGAATACGTTTATTTCCTTAATAACACTTCAGTGATCCAAGATGAAGTTTTGGCCCATAGAATTGGATTAGTACCATTAAAGGTAGATCCTGATATGTTAACATGGGTGGATCATTCCCTACCAGAGGAGGAGAAATTTACAGATGAAAATACTATTGTTATGACGTTAAACGTAAAATGTACTAGAAACCCAGATGCTCCCAAGGATTGTACTGACCCAAAGATTCTTTATAGAAACTCTCACATCTATGCTCGTGATTTAAAATTTGAACCACAAGGTAGTCAAGTGGAGACCTTTGCCAAGTGTCCTGTGATACCTACCGATCCGGATATTCTTTTAGCTAAGTTGAGACCAGGTCAAGAAATCTCTCTAAGGGCTCACTGTATTCTTGGTGTTGGTAGTGACCATGCCAAGTTCTCTCCAGTGGCTACTGCTTCTTACAGATTACTGCCTCACATTGATATCAGGGAACCAATTAAAGGTGAATTAGCTCAGAAGTTTCAAAAATGCTTCCCACCAGGTGTTATTGGTATCAATGAATCTACTGATGAAGCCTACGTGCAAGACGCTAGAAAGGATACAGTGTCTAGGGAAGTATTGAGGCATGAAGAATTTTCCAATAAAGTTAAGCTAGGTAGAGTAAGGGATCACTTTGTGTTTAACGTGGAGTCTACAGGAGCAATGACGCCAGAAGAAATTTTCTTCAAATCGGTTAGAGTCTTGAAGAATAAAGCTGAATATTTGAAGAATTGCCCTATAACGCAGTAGAAAACTTGTATAAAATAAAAATAATTTTTCATTAGTATCATTGGTACATATACTTGGAATGCAGTATTTTTGTTTCTTTTAAACCATGTTAGGTGCCCAATTCCCTGGGTCATCGTCATTAGAGTCCGTCCCCAAGACGATTTCGATCGCACGATCGGGATCAATCTGCGTAACAAGGACTTTACCATCGTATCCATCACTTTGAGGGCTGACTTGTCGATCTTGATGCCCCAGATCTGCAAAATTAACACATGTAAGCACAAATAATCCAAACTGACATAAGATAATTGCCATCTCAAACATTATTATACCCAAATTACCTTTCAGATTGCTCTGTGGTACAGACTCACCGATCATCTGCAGGAAAAATCCACCTTTCCTCTCACCCTGAATAAATCCGTTGGCATTGTTAAATGGTGAAGGTGTATTGGTTAATCCATCCTCACGTAAATAGTTCCCTTCTAATTGTCCTATAAAATCTACTGGGAATAGAATTGACGTCAATATGTAGAGAAGGTTTACGGTTAATGATGCATGGAAAAGTACTGTTCTTATCTTACGCTTCATATCATCCACCTCCTCTTTTATCTGATCTTCTTGATTGGTAACGTTTTCCTGACGGCCACCTTCAAAGAATGCACCTGGCATCGTTGTTATACCATTATTACTCGGTACTGCATTGGATAATCTGGAGAAATAATTAGATCCAGGCGTCTCTGAACGCAGTGAAAGTCTTCTTATTTGAGTATCATTGGGAAAAGGTGCTGCTAAAAGTGATTGCACAATAGTTCTTAGAATCAAGGTCCATATGGTACACCCATATTTCACATATTCTAAAAGAATAATTAGATACCCCAAATAACATAATTGAACAACTAGTTTTTTCTGAAAATTTTGCCTTCGCAGTTGATACACTCTATTACTCGACGTTATTTCGTTTACATTACCTTCCATTTTATTCTGCCACGGGAGAATGGATTGAGAAAAATTACAGGAACATATGCAGCTCTCTTCTATTCCTTCTGAATACCAGATGGGTCAGCAATCCAGTTGTGATATCGATTGTGGGACCCTCTCAGTCGTATTTGTAAAATAATAGTGTGGGATGGTAGTTGATGATCTTGGTTAGAGCGCCCATTCCGTGAGAAGCGACGGTAATATGCTTTAATAGTAGAATAGTAATTGTAATAGCACAACATTAACAGATTTATTATTATATACTTTTACTTTCAATCTGTATCGAATTTTACCAGTAGTTCACTGCAGAATGCTGCAATTTCGTGGAAAATTGCGTCTCTATTGAGCTCCACAGTTTGTTCATCGATTGGTTTAGAGTTATAATCCATGTTTACTCTAAACTTCTGAGGTTTCTTGAAGAAAGGCTTTATCAATCCTGTAATGACATTTCTATCACCTTTTTCACCACCATTAACTGCCATGTATCTGTGACTAAAAAAAATGACACTATTTTTGTACTTCATGTTCAAATATTTGACCAATTGGTAAGTTGGATCCATCTTTCTGCTTAGTGAAGAAGTATCAGAAGGGAAAGAGTTCAGTAGTTTGTCGTTAGCCAGATTTTTGAATTCCGAAGAATCTAGAATTCCTGAGGAAATCTTTAGCGGGGATGGTGATTTGAGATGAACAACAAAATCGTAATCCTTTAATGCCGGGGTGAACAAAAGATCAATGGTTTGTTTGTTGAATCCATGAGTTTGCAATAAATTAACCGCCACCTTAGACAGAGCAGTGAGTCTCGTCGCAATAGGCAATGGAATACCACTGGAGTAAAGTATACCACTTGGATCAATTTTGGAAGCTACGAAAAATTGAACGTGCATTCCGTTAGGATCTGTTTTCCTCAAATTCTGGAAGTTGGCCTGGATACCTTTAAACTGGCCTAAATTCATCTTTTCAGTAGATTTGGGATCTTCATCAGTGGAACCAGATTCTAATTCCTCATCAGGTTTCACCAAATCTAGAATGAGAGGTTCTTCCTTCCAATTCCACTGGCTTAAGAATTTGAGAACTTTTAAAAACCCGTTTTCGACTGAACCAGGAACCGAATATGGTGAGCTTTCGACAAATGGTTTAAGTGCAATTAATTCCACCAACTCTTCGTTTAAATGATCCAAGAGCAAATGGGCATCTAGCCATCTTTTGAATAGCCTGACCACAGGTGAAAAAAATGGGATTGAATGAGATAAAGTTTCCAAAGTTCTGGCATGTCTCACAGAAGCCACATATTTGGAAGTGAACTTCATGTACGTCTTCTCCAGTTCTGGGACTAAATCCTTTTTAGCATTGGAGATAGCTCTCAAATACAAAATCTCATCACGTTCTGTTAAAACTCTAAATTTGAATCCATAACCTTCTGGGGTGAGCACGTTTAACAAGATGACATCTAAATTGTAAGGAATTGATTCGTCTCTTGTAAAAAAACTTTTGTAATTATCACCATGATTGGCTTGTAATTGTTCGTCAATCTTTAGTAAGAATGCTGTCTTTGCCTTTTCCAAAGAAGTAATCTCATCAGGCCATTTTGGGGAAGTCTCAAATTCCAGCACTACTTCTTGGAAAAAATCTGGGTTAGAATATGCAAATGGAACAGGATGGCATAAGGATGTGTATCTGAACGCCTGACCAACGGGCAGAATCGATTTCACAGAAAGTGGTAGTGACATTTCGAAGATTATTCTGTACAGATCGTCAAAAGATCTCTTTAAATTGTAGAAACTGTTCAAATTCAACACGGATGTCTTAGAACTTGCTGGTAGATTTGGTAATGGTAAGAAACTTTGCAATTGTTTGGTTCTATCATTTAATATGCGGGTACCTTCAGAAAGGTGCTTGTGTAACGCAAAATTGACTATGCTTGAGATGACTGGTTCCGTAGAGGATGTAGACCACACGCAACAATGTGTTATAGACCCATCTTTGAAACGACGAAGGGAAGACTTGGAACCCCAGAAGTTTTTGAAGTGTACTGCCTCTGGAGTAGGTTCCTCCGAATGCTTTGGACCCCTCGTTACCAATTTCTCTGATTCTGACGGGTTAACCAGTAACTTTACTCTGATAAGGTCAAAGTTTAATAAGTTACCAGTCCCAGAGTTAGCTTTTCTCTTGGAAATTGGGAAAGTGTCCCTTTTACCAACCAGTTCAACATCGACAAAATGAATTCTATCCCCTAGGGCAAATTTCAAAACGTTTGCAATTTTATTGACGAGAAAATTTTCCAGAGTGATAAATTTTATCCTTTCTGTTGGTCCAAAGGTGGAATTTGTCAGTTCTTCAGGTTTAGTCTTACCGCCATTAGGTAAAACTACATCGTAACAAATGTCGTACCTAAAATTGTCCATTCTGCTAATATTGGTTAAAAATACATTGGCAAATTGATCTCTAACCACGTCATTAAGCATTGTCAAAGTTTGTTGAGCAGATTTCTTCAAAATTTCATAAGAAGAAACCGACATTTTACTCAAAATATTGACCTTTGTTGTTTTATCGAAAAGAGTAGGTATTTGGAACCCTTCTTCCACATATTTGGATGAAGATTGATTATCTGAATGGAACTGTAGATGACCATCATTGCATAAGTCCATTGTGGCAAGATACTTTATAACACCTTTGAACAGTTGATAGGATGAAAAACCGTGAAGGAGAATTTTATTACCATTGTTACCACCACCATTTAGCAGAGCCGCCATCAATATTGCGAATTCAAAAGTACCGAATCCACCAAGCGTTCCAGAATGAGCTATCTTTGATGAAAATCCACGTTGTTGTAACCAAAGTCTACCTAGTGTAGTTGCCTGAACAAAGGACTCGGTTTGTTTTTTAGCCCTGTGCAAATATTTCAAATAGGTTTCATAAGTAGTAGAGGATAAAATTGAAAAATTGTAAAGAGGAGTGGCTGGTAATGACTGGTTTGGTTCATTAGAAGCTACCCTAATACAATTTCTGTTCGGTAGTAATTTTTTAGAATCAAAGATTTGATAAGGAAATCCAATGATCAAATTAATGGAGAATTTAGTCTTGTAAAAATTGTAATCTGAAATATGAGAATCCTGTGGCTTACATGAAATTTTCAAAATTGGTAAAAGTGTATCGTTGTTGAAATAGGAGTATTCCAATTGTAAAAATTCATCCATCTTATTCCTTTTGAAAAGTATGTTTAAATGGTGGGTGAAATAGGCAAGATAAACGCTCCTCTTGTGCAAACATCTAAAATTCAAAAAATCTTTCTTCTCGAAAAGTTCTTCTGGCATGGTTAAAAGTACATCTATGGCTGAACCGTGTGGTTGATATATCCCTGCTTTTAAAGCAAACGACCCCACTAGAGATATCATTGGAGTTTTGTAATCAACTTTGTAATTTGTAGATGAAGGATCAGGTTTAGGATCCACAAATGGTATTCTAACAACTTTGCCTTTGAAAAATGATTCAGCTTCCGCTATAGTCTTCGGTTCCCATTCTGGTACTTCGTGAATCAAATCGTGTAGCATATGTAGAAATTTTTCCACTTTTAAAATGTGTGAATCCTTTAATTTAACCTGTTGTAACAACTCATCAATCTGCAATTTGAAAATATTGGATTTGAACAACTCTGCTGTTTCTCTAATTATATGAATGTCTTGAGCTGCAGTGCCACTACTTTGTCCTTTGGAACCCGTCGTAGTTGTTGTTGATTTATTCTCTTCTTCTTCTGCATCATCTTCACTATCATCATTACTATTATTATTATCCTCACTCTCCAACGCGAGTCTGTCCTCAGATTCATCATTCTCTATGTGCTCTAAAAGTGCCTTCTTATTGATATTAGGTCCATCTGTCTTCAAATCATTAACCTCAGAAACTCTTCTCTTTAGACCAGACATATCTCCTGCAATGATTGAACACTATGAACAAGGTATTGCTAAAAGGAAAAAAAAAAAAAGGTAAGAGGAAGTTGCCTTGCTGTCGAAGTTTATTAGCAACTAACTGACCTAAACCTTAGCGTCTTTATGATATTCACCGATTAGTCAAGTCTATATGCAACACTGCTGTATCTCATCGACTTTTAGCGTCGAGCTATTCGCTTTGCAATTTTTCATTTTTACTACGGAGCCGGCGTAAGGCAGGTTAAGTTTCCCTCTCCCTGCCTAGCGAGCCAAAAATCATCCGCCTAGTTTACCGGTCCCCTGAGGGTAGATGTCCGCCTAGCTAGAGGGGATCCGCCTAGCTCTGCCAAATTTTTAGGCAGAGACCTTCATGAGGTCTAGGCAGGGTGCCGATCCTTGCGGGTAGGGGCAGAAAAATGAAAAACCAAACCCGAAAAAAAAAAAATTTCAAGTCGGGAAACTTGAAAAATAAATGCCCCCTGCCAGAATTGAACTAGCGACCTTTGCATTACAAGTGCAACGCTCTACCACTAAGCTAAGGAGGCATCTCTTAACTGATAGTCATGGCTCTATGGTACTGGCTATGAAGTCTCGAAATGAACGTTTGTGATTAATTATCATATTTAACATTTATGTCTGATATCATACAATTGGGAACTTGAGTTCACCAAGCGCTATCTAAGAAGTAAATACAGTGAGCACATAAACTTCTGGGTACAAATACCAGTATTAATATTAGAATAAATATTTAGACAGATGAGAGATTTAGTTATTTATATTCTTAAAAAAAAAAAAAAGATGAACTAAAAACCATGCACTAGTTTATGCATGCTACCATTTTCACCTTCAAGGCGACTGATGTCTTGTTCAAGGCCCTTAATGGTCATTTCAAATTCGTTTATCTCTCTAGCTCTAATTTCTTTCTTTTTAATCCTATCAGTTTCCCTTTTGGCGAGAAATTGAGATTTAAACAATTCAAACTCTTCTGTATTTTGGTCGACTTCTCTTTGAAGACGATCGTGTCTAATGGAAAGTTTATCCTTTTTAGAAGATAATTGATTGAATTCTTGTTGTAACTTTTGCTGTTTTAGATTTAAATTTTTCAAATCGGTCTCAAGAGACTCTTTCAATTTATCATGATCCATTTGTTTTCTCAAGTGTAGATCCTTTTGCTTTAAGTATTCTTCTTCGAGTTCTAGTTCTTGCTCAGTAAATGTTTTTAATTCGTCTTCCAATTTGTTGAGATTAACTTCATTGAATTGTAACGCAATTTTCAAACTATCCACTTTAGCGGCACTTTTTTCATCATTAGTGGCATTCTGAGAAATTTTAGCCTTGAAATGGTCGATATCTTGTCTCAACGTACTCAATTTTTTACTAACCTCTTTCTTTGTCTTCTTAAGTTTGATACGACTTTCAGCCAAATTGGTGTTAGTGGTCAAAACTGAATGCTTTAAAGTTAGGAGAGGGGAAAGAAATTTTCTGTGATAATAAGAGGGAAAGCTGAAGTCGATATTTTCAAATTTTTCAGGTTGCTCCTTATTACAGAGGGTTCTTACCATTAAATCAGAGATCAAATAATCCTCAGTACAGTTTAACCTATTGATAAATTGGATATCGTACGAGCATGCAGGGACCAGTCCCCCCACGACAACCAGCTCTTCTCCTTCACAATCTAAGATGAGAGCGCATGAAACTTCTGACCAAATGACACCATTGACCAATACGATCAGTTCACCTTCATGAAGATTTTCAATATGGAAAGTAATTGAGTTTAGAGATATTTCCGTTATGCAAACTTTATAGTTTCTAGTACCATTATCAAAAATGTTATCCTTGCTGGAGACTAAATTTAATTGTGAATAATCGTCAAATGCAGTCTGCGCAATGAGAGCCATCGCATCACGAGTTTGCAATTTATTGAAAACACTTTGATATGATTCATCACGGTTCAAACTACTATCAGAATTGGTTGGTGTAATATCATCACTACTTTCACCATCGTTTTGCATAGACGAAGAATTAGAATTAGTGACTGCATTTGCACTCAAATGTTTCTTCTCAAAGTTTATTGTCTTCAAAGTAACGACCATAGACCATAGGGGAGCAATTAAATGTTGATTTTTTCTCTTGAAAAGATGATGGATGAAATTTTCCAGATTACTTGTGACGCTCAAATCTGTTTTCAAATTTCTTGTCTTCCCCATCTGGCTAAAATTTACTTGCATTTCATAAAATTGGTTTGTAAAATTATTTTCTCTCAAAGAATCAGCATCTCTCATGGTAACATTAGTGGCTAAAGTCTGCGAATTACTACCTGCTGCAGAAATTACAGAAGGTTCATACAATTTGAACTGACTAACAACATTGGTGAAACGTGGAATTACGTTTTTCGAATTCAGTTTTCTTAAACCAGAATTGTTAGTGCTAGTAGAATTACCATGCGAATTCAGTCCACTATACTCATGAACATTAATCCCAGAAGTGTAAGCGGTAGGTTCTTCAGTTGAGGAATTATTAGAATTAGTTGATATGCTTGTATTATTTGCTCCAATATTCCCGTCCACGCCGGTTGCAGAAACATTACCACCATTACTGTTGACAAATTGAAAAGGTTTCAATACTCCAGAGGAATGTAACTTCTGATTAATGACATTACGAGGTACATCTGACTTAGGTGACAGTCCTCTTGTTGATTTTTTAGAATTTTTGGATTCGTATGCATAGTAATTGGGATTGAAGATTGATTGGGAAAATTGAAAGACGACAATGTGAAATGAAATATAGTACAATAGATGATGCACGTACTTATTCAGGTAATTAATGATGAATGATTCTTCAACACCTCGAAATTTTAAATGCCGACCAGGCCTCCAAATTGGAATAGTAAAATAACGGAATTCTCCATAATTATCCCAAACCCCAGTAAAGTGCGATAATGGTCCCAATTTTTTACAAATGTTTAATGTTATTGCATATAGAACGGAACAGGAAGTAGCATAACTCAAACAATCACTTGGATCATTAATTAATGAAGATGCTAAGATGGAAAAGGCTAAATTTTCAATTGGATTTAAAAAACATTCCTCAGCATAAAGTTTCAAAATGGTAGCCACTAGTATTTCACAAGACAAAAGTAATATCGGTGTGTGTAAAACTTTCTGACCATTGAACCTACTATTATTATTATTACTATTATTATTACTATTATTATTATTATTATGATTATTATCGTCGTTATTATGCCCATCATCCCTATCGGAGATTTCATTCATCTTTGGCGATGGTTTCTTGGATAGAAACAGTGTGATGAGGCAGTTTGCCAAGAAATATCTAAATCTAGTGGCAAGCACAAATGACACCAGTAGACATAGAGAGGCAAAATGATTGAAACTCAAAAATACAATAAACAATGCCAAAGTATCCTTAAACTTATGTTTCCTAACAAATTCGATTGGTTGATCTTCATCTTTGATCGGTTGACGCTCCATTAGAGACGATATACCAAACCACTTAATAGGTACTTTATGGACCTGGGTTTGAAATGCAATTTTGAGTCCCAACAAGTCGATTCGATGGAAAGAATACCCCTATGACAGATCTCTTGGGAACTCTAGGTATGCTCTTCTATTTTTTTCCAAATGCAAGTCAATTTTTCAACAGAAGTTTCTTTATGTGTTCCGGACTCTCGATGAAATATTAACGAAAAAAGCGATCACGTGCACATGAATTTTAGTAGCATAGAAGAGAATGAATAAAATATAATTGAATACATAGCGATTAATTAATTAATCAATCATTAGTTACTTAATATATTTGTTAGTCCTTCTCTACTGATGGTGCAGCTACTGATTGCTCTTGTCTGTTTCTAGCAACGACTCAGATGCTACCGCTGCAAGGGCACCTAAAGGATCCATAGCGAAACTGATTTTCGGAGCCGGTGCTGAGGTTCTAGGGTCCATGTGCTGCTGCGATGGTTGCTGTTGCTGCGGTGGTTGTTGTGTCTGCTGTTGATTAGTGTGGTTAATTGAAGATGGTTGTGTAGATGGTGACTGAGGGACCGGTGGTGTTTGGACCTGATACTGTTTCTGAGACGCCAAAGGCGCCAAAGGCGCACGAGCGACAGGACGATCGTTATCAGGATTTAACAACAGTGACAATGAGCTCGACCTGCGATTGTTATTAGGAAATGTGGACTCAGTTTTTTGAAGTTCCTGTACGACCAAATTGCTGATTTGAGGGCGCACTGCGCTAGTCAATTGGGTATGTTCAGTAGAAATAGCAGGAGCAGCAGTAGCTGGCGGTAAAGGAGGTGCATTAGTTTCATTCATACGATTCAATTCGGGACCTGAGGGCTTGAATTTTCTTTCGCCTTCATCGTTTAGAAGGTTCTTCAATCGAGAACCACTGGAAGCTGGTTTTTCCTTTCTATTTTCTGAGGAGATTGGTAGTAGAATGGAAGGCAATCTAGGTGCTGGCAATCCATTGGCAGGAGCAGAGGCTTCGTGGAAAAGTGGTTCCTTGTTGTTAAACGTTGAACTAAAAGGTTGTTGAGGTGTTTCAGCGGTCGATACCTGGGGAGTCAATGAAGTAGGTTGAGTTTCTCCAATGGCACCCATTGGGGGTGATTCTTGATTACTACTGTCATTAGTGGTATTGGCTGCATTCTCATTGCTGTTAGTGAAGAATCCAAGAGCTGGCCACAATTGTGAGGGTACTCCGTTAGATACGGTAAAGGGCGCCTGTTCTGATTGAAGTAAAATCTGTGATTGTTGTACCGATCCTGAACTTGTCGCATTTCTTTTAAAATCTGCTTCCTCCACTAACGGCTTCCAACCGAATTGGGCAGCATTTCTTTGATAATAATTTCTAACCATAGTGGTAGATTTAGTACCCAGTTTTTCTGAAATCATGGACCATTGGGATCCGTATTGTTTTAAAAGATCAGGAAACAGCGTTGCCTCCTTGACACTCCAATAGCTAGATTTATGTTCTCCAGAAGTTTTGTGCCTTTTTCTTTGTTGACCATCTTCATTTGCAATATCGGAACCTCTTCCCCTATGATCAAATGGCGCTGAAGAAGTAAATGCTTTTACCACTGCAGACTCGCCATTTTCCATGGAAGCATCTGTCAATTTCGTCATTGGCTCCTGTGGTAGCTGTAATTGTTGTTCATAGTTATCACCATTATCAGCCTTATGTAAACTAGTAGGAGTATTTGTAATAGGAGATTCTATGTGCCGCTGAGTATCCTCGGGGTTAAAAATGGTTCCACTGTCATTAGATGGTGATTGGTGCTTAGTTCCATTGATTTGAGGTGATGACGATGATGACCCGTGGATTTGTGTTGATAGACTCTGAGGTACTCTTATTTCTACTTGTTCCATGTGCTTTATGGATCTCGCCTCTTCGTCTTCCATTGGGTCTACCGAGGATTCCTTACGTTTATCACCATGTTCAGACATCGACAAAGAGCCTTCATTATCCGTATCACTAGCTCTTTCTCTCTTCCTATTACGTTTGATAGCATTGGATTTTTGTCTCTTTTTATTCTTCTCATTCAACAATTTTTTATAATCAACCGTAGATTTCGTTCTGTAGTAATGCAATACACACTCTTCTGGTGTTCTTAGACCACCCAAGTAGTTAGAGATTTTAAGAAATTTCTTAGGGAAAGACAAATAAGCTTCCACAAATAATTCATGCTCATGTGGCGCAAAAGTATCCTTCCCATCCTGTTTAATACGTCTTGCCCAACCATCTTTATCCGTGACTAAATTGTTAACATCTTTAAATTTGAAGGCATTTCTTTGTAGTGGGTTCATAATCATGGGTGGAATTTCGGCTGCAGATTGAATATGTTTGTAAACCGGATCTATCTGTAAAAGAACGTTTTCCATCTCTGCATCATCCACGAAATCTGCTCTATTACGCCTGCGTGAAGATCCTAATAGTTTTCCTTGTCTTTCTTGCAATCTCTTTTCCTTTCTTTCCCTTTCGCTAGCTTCCACTTCTTGCCTCTCCTTACGATGGATTTCTTCCTTGCGCAATTCATGACTCATAGCATCCATTTTCTTACATTTATCCTGCCACTGTTCATCAACGATATGGGCATCCTTCTTTAACTTTAGTTTCCGCAAATATTCATTTCTTTTCAATTTAGAGATACAACTGCAAAGCAATGGTTTCAAGGCCTGCTTGTGCATAATGGTGTTTTGCCTTACAAATGGGTAAGTTCTCAAATCCGTAATTGGATTCTTTAAACGATGATGTTGTCGTGCTACGATTTGATCCCAAGGTTGATTTTTCAATTCCCAAAGACGTGTTTGTTCCCTCGTCATAGGAAAAATACAAGCTCCCAAGGGTCTCAAAGGTTCATCATATTTTTTCTCTTGTTTAGGTTCTAATGAATTCAAATCTTGTTTTAATACATGTGGATCATAAACATACTCGTAATCTTCATGACGATAAAGGTTTTCTTTGAAAACTGGCTCTAATGTTGGGGTTGTATCAGATATAGTTGTTGTAGTTTCCTTTTGTAATGACCAAAGGCTACTCGATCTCCTATTATTATTGTTATCTTCATTATTATTATCAATATTATTATTATTATTATCGGTTTCATTATTCTTGTTATTATTATAATTATTATTATAATTATTATCTGATTCTTCATCCTCACTATTGGAATCTCTATGTTCCAGTTTCCTCGTTTGTTGCGGTACTGAGTTAATCAGACTCGAACCTAGCGAATGAGGGTTGTCTTGGACTTTTGACGCTTCTTCTTTATCCTTTTCTTGCTTATCCTTTTCTTGCTTATCCTTTTCTTGCTTGACCTTTTCTTGCTTGACCTTTTCTTGCTTGACCTTCTCCTGCTTATCTTTCTCTTGCTTATCTTTCTCCTGCTTACTCTTTTCTTGCTTATCCTTAGTAACAACTGGAGTGGGTGTATCTGGGGTACTTGTTGGCTTAACCACTGGTGCAGGAGCTTCTACTTTTGATGACGCAGAAGTATGAACCGGGGCCGGCACGGGTGCAGGAGCCGGAACAGTTGCCGAGGCAGACGCTGATGCAGGAGATTCCACCTTTGATGGTACAGTACTTGAAGCTGATGTTGAAGATGCAGTTGAAGATGCAGTTGGTGCAGGACTCCGAGTAACTGCCGCCGATGAAGCTGGTGCTACAGTAGGCGCATGTGAGGGCACAGAAGCAGGAATGGGGGCGGGAGCTGGTGCATGCGATTGTGTCGGCACTGGTGTTTTCGTTTGAACCGGTGCTGTTGCAGGTGAGCGC
This sequence comes from Zygosaccharomyces rouxii, assembly GCF_000026365.1. Classification (NCBI taxonomy): domain Eukaryota; kingdom Fungi; phylum Ascomycota; class Saccharomycetes; order Saccharomycetales; family Saccharomycetaceae; genus Zygosaccharomyces; species Zygosaccharomyces rouxii. The sequence continues at coordinate 964,746 of NC_012992.1, read as the reverse complement.
CCCGGCATTGGTACCCCTTTTTCTTCTGGTGTCTCAGCTTTTACTTGTGCCGGACGAGTTGTCACTACAGCTTCCGCTGTTGTTGACGGTGAGCGTGTATGTGGTTGCGAATGTGATTGCGAATGTGGTTGTGAATGTGACTGAGGCGGTACATTTGCAGGCACTGTTACATCCATAGGTGGGCCTACTTGTGAAGGCACTGGAGAGTTAGAACGTGACGACTGAACCTGTGGCGGCAGGCTATGCGGACTTACCCTAGATGAAATTGGAGCTGATGGCCTCTTTTGCGATTTCCAAAATGACGGCCTCCCATTACTACCACTTGGACCACTGGGGCTATCATAATCTAATTTATTTGGATTCACGCTACCCATTCTCCATTTATTGCTTCTAGAATAATAACCAGTCGCACTATTAATATTCGAAGATGTCGTTGCCGAATCTAATGATAATCTCGGTCTTGGCTGAGGATTATAACGTGAACCTGAGTATCTTGATCCACCACCATTCAATGGCCCATCCATCATACTCGTACTCGAACTCGTACCCACATCAGGATTATAACGACTACCTACTCTCGTTGTTGTTGGTGCTGGTGCTGGTGCTGGTGCTGGTACTGGTGCTGGTGCTGCTGTTGGAGGGACAGTTGCTGATGAACTATTTGTATTTATCGGCTTCCTTGGTGAGTGAGGGTCATATCTCGAAGGTCTATTAATGGGCCCAGGTCCTGCTGATTGTGGGACAGTTGGACCATTTGAATATCCTTTTTTAAATCCTCCGGCCCTCGGATTGCCCGAATAATAATAGTACCTCCTCTTATCACCCACCCTGTGAGATGGCGGGTGAGACATCTTGGTGAAAAGTTTACCAAATAAAAATAAATTTGAGTAGTCTTCCCACTTTGATAAAGAGGTCTTAAATCCCTGTTTTCCCTTTTTTGCTTTTGTTGCTTAGAGGTTTATGGTTTTATAGCACCATTGGATTTCAACCCAGTGTAAGTTTATTAAAAAAGGCTTCTTTTTTTCCTTTCTACAATTTTTTTTTCTCTCTCGTTTCGACCCACATCGTATATGATGAGCCGCCAACATTATAGGGGCGATCAAATGAAGGGGAAGGTTGACTACTACGATGAAGTTAAAACCGTTTCAACATTTACTCTCACGGCTTTCAATTAGGCTTCATTCAATTAGGTACTCAAAACCTTTAATAGTCTGTCTTACCTCTCTCCACTAAAGTGTAAGTTTCCAGCGAAAATGTTGCCACCTCGTATTGAGAAAAAGAAGACAGAAACGAGACAACTGGATATGGAGACAGTTTTGTTCCTTGACAACGGCGTGTAATATACTATCGAAACTCGTCACAGCATTTGTATAGTATCTAATTCTTCATTAGCTACTTCCTCTGTTGCCGCCAAAGGGGGTTTGTAGTGGTAAGGAATTACTTTTCTCGCCGTCTGCTCGAAGAAAAAGCGGGATTCCCTGGGGGTCAACCGGATTTCAAGGATATTAGCCGCCGAAAAGTAAGCCAAGCAGGAACTGATAGATTGATAGATGATCAATTTTCCGATACCAGCAGTGCTTTATTTTGTTTCTATTTCACGTTACTGCGTTGCTTTCCCATATTTCTTCTTGTTGCTGGTTATAACTTGATTCGGCATTGACATGGCTGGTTTGATACGTAACGCGTGAAGAGTTTTAACGCGTAAAGTTGACGCGTAAAAGGTGAAAAATTTCGATGAGTATAAAAGATGGGATAGTAACATGAATGAGAACTGAGTATGTCTTTGAATCGATCTCTTATATCCCTTTAGGTCATCAGGCTGATGATTTCAACACCTACTATCGGTTCCAAGCGTGTTCTTTTACCATTTGAAGATGAGTTTGATGTCCCTCAGACCCCCAAGAGGCTAAAGAGTGTTAACCCAATGGTGGTGACACCAGAGTCCGAGGAGAAAAGTGAAAATAGCAGCTCTGCCTCTAACTGCAATGCTAACTCTAATCCGTTCCTGACCCCGAAGTCACCTAGTGCTCTCAATGCTTCCTCTCCAAGAAGATTGGTCTTTGGTAAGGAATCCATTTATGGTAAGACAAAGGCGCTTTTACAAAGATCCTGCGGTCTCTTCACAGAGACAGACGGGTCTTTAGTCACTAGAAAGGAACAATTTAAATACATTTCTGAGTTTTTGGATGAAAACATTTTGCAACACAAGAGTAATTCCCTTTACATTACGGGTCCTCCAGGTACTGGTAAAACTGCACAAATTGATGCAATCGTTAGAGATAGATTCTCACCAATTACACTAGGATCGAAGAAAAACCATGCATCCGGATTAGTCAATACTTCATATTACGAGTCTCCTTCTGGTGATCAAGTTGAATCAGTTGCGGTTTCAACAATCAATTGTATTGCCATTAACGATCCAAGTACTATTTTCCACAAAATTTATCATTCGGTTGCAGAGAAACCAGAAGGCAGATCTGTGAAGACAATGAATGATTTACAACAGTTTATGGAGTCCTATTCAAGTACGACGACATTTTGTGTGGTTTTGGATGAAATGGATAAATTGGTTCATTCTTCATTACAGGATACAAACTCTACTAGAATGATTTTTGAACTATTTCTATTGGCAAAACTACCTTCGATTAGATTAGTTTTAATCGGTGTTGCCAATAGTTTAGACATGAAGGACAGGTTCCTTTCACGTTTGAATTTAAGACAAGATTTAATGCCACAAACTGTGGTTTTCCAACCATATTCCGCTGATCAAATGTTTAATATCGTTATGAAACGATTAGATTCATTACCACAATGTATTTTCAATCCAATGGCTGTTAAATATGCCGCCAAAAGGTGTTCTGGTAACACCGGTGATCTGAGAAAACTATTTGACGTACTACGAAGCAGTGTTGAGGTAGTAGAATTAGAAAGAATTGCTAAATTGAAAACTCAGACGGATCAAGAAGTGACTAAAGTAAATTTACAACATGTCGCTAAGGTTTTTAGCCAGTTTATGAACCACAATTCCACTCAGTCAAGAGTTCACAAATTAAACATGCAACAGAGAACAATTCTATGTGCGATTGTACATAGAGAAAAAATTGATATTTTCCAAACCCACTGCTCCCTTGATGATGCTTACGACTACTACGTTAGATTTCTAAAGGATAAAGAATCGTTATCACCATTGAGACGCAACGAATTTTTAGAAATCTGCAATGCACTAGAGACCTGTGGTGTAGTTAATATTTTCCATGGTAAATCTCACGGTAAGACAAAACATACCGTTAGACTTATTAAGTCCTGTGTTGATGAAAGAGAATTAGAGCAAGAAGTTGGCAAATTCGAGATTTTGAAAAAAATCATTGCATCCTGATCGTTGTCGATGGAAACTCCAACTACGAGATCCATTGTACAACCACTCCCCTCCCCCCTTTGCATTTTCGCCCTGCATTTATATTTGCATTATGATAGAGTTTTACATATTTTCATTTAAGTCACAGCTTGTTAATGTTATTTAACGTTAATGATCGAGTCCTTCTCGAACTTGCATCATTCTCGGTGCTGGGCTTTCGATCTGTTCTGGCCTTCGACATCATGTGAGGGCCGTTGTTGGAAATTTCCAATTGCCTTGTAAGGCACGGTACTTAGTTTTCTAGAAGGCTGGACGTTCTTGGTACTATTTATTTTAAGTATAAACATGATGAAATCTACCTCGGATGCCTTCTTTTTTTTTCTCTTCTTCACATAGAGTTCTAATTTTTGGAAATACATCGGATGGTATCAGTATTACTGGTAGTACTACAGAATAGATAGTTCTTATTACTGATGCAGGGTGATCCTCATGGGTATTTTCACATTGTATTACTCTGCCTATGCTGGTACGTCATCTCATCGTTTGCTTCGCAGGTAACAAAGAAGATCTTAACGATCCATCCATTACCGTTGTTCTTGGGTGAATTTCAGTTTGCATATACAGCGTTGCTGGCAGCGCTATGTTGTATTATTGCGAAGGGATCTCTCAGTTTTCATAGCAGGTTTCCTGAAGGTACATTACCACAATATCATGATAAATCTCATCCACAACACCAAAGGACAATTTTCACTAGACCGACAAGACACGTACTTCTTACAGTGCTACCGCTAAGCATTTTTCAATTTTTGGGAAAATATTTTGGCCATACAGCGACTTCTTTGGTGCCAATCTCTACTGTAGCTAGTATCAAGACGCTGTCGCCAGTATGCATTATAATTTTACAGAAGGTTTTCAAAGTGTCTAATTCGCAACTTGGCAGTCAAGTTTACCTGAGTCTAGCATGTATCATTCTGGGCGTTTGGATTATCGTTAGTGAAGATAATAAAGTCTATTCGAGGGTTAGCTCATTGGCAGATTCAAATTCTCAACAATATTCATCATATGGGATTCTATGTGCAATTTCATCAATGATAATTTTCGCTAGTCAAAATATCTATGGTAAAGGTGTTTTTACTTATAAGCAGGAGAATGCTAATAGACTTGATAGAGCGGTTGCACCATTGCCATTATACACTGAAAAGAAGGGAACTTTAACGGTACCTGAATCCATCAAATATGATAAATTGACCCTAATGATGTACATATCGTTGGTTGGATTCTCGCTATCTTTTGGATGCTTTATGAGTTTAGAATTCTCCACGGTTTACGATGAGATCAGACAATTTGGGATTGGTTGTATTCCATGGTATTTATTCTTCATCAATGGTACATTTCATTTCTTGCAAGCTATGATTACCTACCAACTGTTAGGCGAAGTATCTACTCTGACCTATTCAATTGCTAATATCATGAAACGTATAGTAGTGGTGACTGTAAGTTGGCTAGCTGCAGGAGGGCAGATAACAGCTAACCAATTGATAGGATTATTACTAAACGTGTTTGGACTATTTTTCTACGAAAGATACAACAGCAAGAAGAAGAAAGAACATTATCTCCAACAAATCAACCATCACAAGACACTACCAAAGAACAAGTTTTGATGTGCTTCTCATAACGATAGTCACGACAATAATGACGATGACAATATCTATAAAAAACAACAAATACAATATAAATCGGTATAGTGCAAACGAAATCTGTTCGTTTTATACCTACCTTTCATTTTTACCTCCAGACGAAAAGGTTCCCGCTCTCATCACCAGCCATTATCTCAAGCTTGGGCACATCGTGTGGGAGTTTACCGCCATTGTCAAATGGATGGAGCCTGAGTTGGGTTTTAATGCAAGTTATCCTGAGATTTTCACCGGTTTTCAAAAGTTTCAAGAGTTTTAATGACCATTGGGAACTCTTACCTAATACCAATTCATAAACTTCCAAACTTCCGTCCAAAAATCCAACAACGAGTACTTCCTTCTCTTGCCAATATGCATGTCTTTTCAACCCCAAATCTATTCCAGAGAAATCTAAAAATTCTAACCTCGTAATACATTTGTTGGAGTCAATTGTTAAATTTGTGTAAAAAAGACCATTGAAACTGTAAATGCATAACTCATGTGGTTTAGTGTGGACGGCTACATTACCATGATTTTGTGAAATGGCAATCTCTACACCTTCAGATGAAAACCGCCTAATGAGTCGATATTTGATCAAATCCCACATGTAAACAACACCTAATTCATCTACAGATATCAAGGTATTGTAATCAGGGTATAATCTCATATCTTTCAAACCAGCTAAGTGTCCATGAAGTGTACCCCAGAGTGACAATTTACCTCCGCTATGGGCGTTTGAATAGTTCCATACTTTTATTAACCCACTTTCATCACCTGTAATGAATTCATTCTGTCTCCAAAAAGTGAAAGTGGTGACCCTACTCTGATGAATAAAATCATAGGCTTTTGATCCAATCTGTAAAGAACATGGTGATACCAATTTTACTGGCAAAAAGCTTCCACTAATTTTAAGCATTACGTCTAGGAAGGGATATCCACCCCAATATAATGAACCGTCTGGATTTGCTTGCCAATAAATGTATCTAATTCCTGTATTAGTACTCATCCTAACGGTAGCTGGATAAATGGAATTAGGTCTTTCAGGCATATTACTCCAAATAATCTCATTGATACGATGTACTCCACTGCATTGCTTAGGTGGATGGGGCTCTTGAAAAATTTGTAATGGAGTTTGTCCAAAATTGTGTATAATGCCGGTAACAGCTCTTCTTTCCATTTCATCATTAATACTATCCAAATTCACTGCCCCAGGGTAACTTAAATTGTTGAACACATTTACTGAAGATATAGCATTTTCACCTCTTTGCTTGAATCCGAATATTAAATCAATCCATTCATGTAAATGCTCTGAGACATAGGGACTTTCCAATGCCTCTCTATTCTTCCATATGAATGCCTTTGGATCGCCTTTGGCCCAAGGCGGAAGGACCACATTGTTAACCTCATTACCATTCTGACTTTTACCAAACTCATAATTGTTCATATTTAAAAAAAGTTCAGGCAAAAAGAAAAACTCCGGGGTCAATTCCCTAACGTCAGTAGTATTTTCCACCGCAGCAGAGGACCATGCACGATCGATAGAGTTGAAAAGGCGATCTGCATGCCCAAAATTACCATCCTGCAACAATAGGAACGAATTGACAAACGGTTTCAGTCTTATCAGGTACGAAGAAACAATCATCGCAGATGAGTAGTGAGTCCCATAGTGGAATGGCAGAGCATTTTCATCGTTAAGTGCTTCCAAAGCCTCGTATCTTTCAATGAACTGCAGTTCCCTCTTTTTAGATTGAGCACCCATTGGTTTTGACAAATTCCTGTACACAGAGGGGTCAGAAAGGTCCAGCTCTTCACTACTATAGTCAGAAATGACCCATGGAAATACTGGATATTGAGTAAGATCGTTAAAAGTTCTGCCAGCTAAGGTATTCAAAATGATGAGATAATAAAAGTTGGATATCTCACCTTTCTGCCATTGACTAGTGGCTTCGGAACCATCAACCAAACGAGGCCCACTCGATAAAGCTTTAAAAACTTTGCTTTTTAAGCTAGCTTTTGAGATACCGTTCTTTGTACCAATGCTACTACTTCTAGTGTTCAATTCACGCAAAATATTCAAAAGAACTGGATCTATGTTCTTATTCTTGGGCAATTTCTCGAAACTTGAATATGCAGCATCCCTGTATCGTTTGCTATCAAAACTCACAAAGCAATTTGTACCATTTTCAAATAATAGCTCTATGGCCACATCCCTCAATAGAAATGGTCTTTTCGTCACAAAAATTAGGTCAGAAAGTAGCCATAGATGAACTTCATGGTTGTAATTTTGCTGATTATTTCTGTTATTCGATCCGGTTATAAGATTGATATTAGGATCTCTTCTACTCTCCGGTACTTCAGAAAGCTTGATAACCTTATTTTCATTGTTAACAAAGTAGTAGTTGCTTATGAAATAAACGTTGAACTGTGCGACAATTAAAATTCCTTCTCTGACATCGAGCCCAATTACAAGACTGCAGTTCCAGACGGTTTTGATCGAATCTTTTCCCCTGAGAACTTTTAAAACCTTTCTATTCTCATCTTTCATATCATTGGTGAACATTTCGAGGGTTTCTAATTCTGATATAATGTCATAAGACAGCACACTATTGGTCCTAAATTGTCTGGGTCTAGGCTTTACTTCTCCCTTCTTAGAGTCTTCCTCATTCGAATTAGAAAACTGCTCGTCGTTCAGCTCTCGCGGGGAAGGAAGCATTCTTCTTCTCATTCTATTAAAATCCTCAACAGAATCAAGTTCCCAAATACATGCATCACCTGTGTCCTGTTGAAGTGCGAGGGTGTGAATATGTTGAAATGTCAGGAAAAATAGTTCATTATTGTGGACAACAGTATCTTGCTCCATATCGGTCACAAAATTGGTGTAGAACTTTCGATAAATGATTCTCACTCTTTTATCGAGTGCAACATTATCCTCTGAAAATAAGCGATGTCTTTTCTCCCTCTGGGTGTAGTTACTGTCCATTTGGAATAACCTACAGTGTAGGATTTTTTCTTTCAAGCCTTCTTCGGATATTATATTGATGCCCTGACCGAGATTGATCCTTCTTAATGCATAATCGATTGCTTGATCTCTCTGAGAGTCACCAAATAAATTATTTTCTCGTACCACTTTTAGGAGCTTCGACTCATTAAGGGCTATATCCATAAGTATAGAATTTAATTCTGGACCATCCTCTACGCCAAGTGAGCCCGCTATCGCTGGTAAGTCCTTCCAATTATGTGATATGATAGTTCTCAAGCAATTCCCAACTGTATTCACATGATCATCATCCATCAATTGGGAGAGCAAAAATGATAATATGAATTTGACCAGTTCTTTCTCACAATATCCATGACCCTTACCAAAAAGTGCATCATTGTGATCTTGTAGAAGTTTACAGAATTTTACCAGGCAAGCAGCATCCCATGAAGATTCTCCATTGAAAACGGGATATAGCAAAGGTATGACACTGTAAGTAATCAAATTGATGGCGGCAAATTTGGAAACATTTTCAAATTGATTGAGCCCATTCCTGAGTAATACGTCCACAATGTTAACAGCACTTTCTAAAATTTCCAAATAAAATCTCGTATTGAATTTAACGATTAATATATGATGCTTAAACCTGTTAAAATAAAGCAAAATATTTGAAACCATGAAAGGATTTTTCACTAGTTGTGATTCGAATGGAAACTTTAAGTCATTCAATTTCCGAAAGATTGCCACAAAGAAATTGTTCAAAAAGGCCATTTCGAAAACATTGGCGCTCAGTTCGAGTTCACTAGCTGATTTATCAAGCTCACTACCGGTAGAATGGGTTATAGCTTCCAAGTATTTCTCGAAATCACTCGTATTTAAGGTCAAAATGGCATGCAACAGATTGCTTGAAATAATATCTGTGATAAGCTTCGAAGAATTTCCGTAAATTGAAGAATTTTGTGGTTTGGTTAAGGTGATGAACAAACTATTCAACTTCACGAACAGTATACACACTCGAGGGTCGAATACAGCATAATTCTGAGGATTTTTCAGCAACAAAGACAACCGGTAAAGGAATTTTGTAATCAAAGTGTCCAAAGCAGCAGGATTATGCATCCTGATATCGTTTATAGTAGCCCATTCCAAAAGCTCGACAGCGAGATAAAAAGGATCTCTCATGACCACTTTCATTTCTAAGACAAAATTGTTGTCCTGAAAATCTTCAAAGGAAGTGAGGGATGAGATGGTATTATAGCTACCCAACGAATATGCATATAACAAACAGATCACATTTTCATAGAATGACATATCAGTATCTTTGAGAATGTCAAATAGAAGATCCATCCCATTGCTTTTAGTAAAATTCCTAAAAACCGCCGAACTAAACAGCAGTAACTTGAAAAGAATATTCAGACAAAGACGAGGGTTTCCTTTGTTTGAAACAATTTCACCTAAAACCATTAAAAGAAATTTAGGCGAGACTGATTCCATAAATACTTGGGCTGCCTTTGTGTCGTTCACACTCAGGCATTCAGTGAATAACTGATCGACAGCATTCATAGCTACTTCTGTATTTTGAAAATAGCCACTTTTTGCCTCGAAGTGAGAAAATTGGAGTAACCATTGAACACTGGACTTCTTTAAGTTATCCTTGAGTAATACTAAGTAAACGTTGGTCAAGTCTGGTTTTAATTCTTCGAAAACGTTTGGATATCCATGCTTTTCTGAGAAAAAATGTTGAAAATAACACAACTTCTCTAATACATTTAAGCTAACCAACTTTTGTGAATTGAACTGTCGGTAATTTGAAGATCCTAACAGACTGGAAATTTGGAAAAACAAAAACCTAATAATTTCAACACCTGCCCGACTCTCCTCATCCTTAGAAGAATCATGATACCAAAGGTCAAAATTAAGCACCAGGCTTTGATAGGCTATTTCATCTCCGATCAGAGAATTTGAAATATTGGAAAAATCCCACCCGCAATACTCTTGAAACAAATTTAAAAATTGGATTGGTAGTGATTTGTCTAATTTTTTAATCACCTTCATGATTAAGATGTGAGATAACAGCGGAAACCCAAACTCCTTTTTAAACCAATGTCGTAAAAAACCACTCCGTAATAATATCATTAGATGTGATAAAAAATTGTACAATTGATCCATATCTTGGCAATCTTCCAATGAGCAGAAAATAAATCGAAAACAATTTATTGAAGTGAAGATGGAAATTAAATTGGCGCCTTTATAGTAATAACATCTCCCCATGCCTAAGTCCTCTGCTGGATCTTCGATTCCAATTGTCCTTATTTGCACTGAATTTTCTGGGCCCTCTGATGTACATATGGTATATTCATTAGATGGATCCAAGTCGATCAAAACGTGTTGCTTATGCAGCTGTTGCGTCTGTCTAGAAAGACTTTCAACGGTCACACCTGAGGGGGATATAGATTTACTCAACTTTTCTAAAAATGCATCATCTAACGCAGATTCTAATCCATGTATGCTTAAATCTCTGTCAAAGGAATTTTTAAAATGGGATCCTAATGCAAATAAAATCTTGAGTGATTGTCCTGTTAGAACGTCATCATAAATGGTGAAACGGAAAAGCTTAAAGGAGCATATCAATGACCCCAGGTCAATGCGGTCTACAGTGGTTATGGAACCTTCCAATAGGGTTATTGTGCTGATATAATTACCGTCGACGTAAAGTGAAACTTCGTTATCATTGATGGTTAATGCTAATGAATAGAGGATAGCCGGTTCAAACTCGAATTCTTCAAAAAGTGCTATAATAAATTCATCATTTGAGATGCAAAATTGGCCCTCCTTAATCTCTAGATAGATATTTTCACCAATTGTGGATATTCTATTGGAGGTTACGTTGTTGAACTCGAGGAAAAACTGTAGTGAACATCGTAGACTTTTTGGTGCAGGTCTTGAAATTTTGTAATTATTTTCAAGTTGCAAGTAGTTTTGGGCTAACGGATCTGACATCTGAGCCGCCAGGGAGTTTAGGATGTCATAATTGCTATTTTGGTTAAAATGTGAATAAAGTTTTAACAAATCTGTGGGTTCACAATCGACAGATAAAATTTGGTAACATAATTCGTCAAGTCTATTTTTCACAAGCGGGTCAATATCTTGTTTTCCCCCCAATTTCAGCCTTTCCAATATTTTCACTTTAAGATTCTTTATTTTGGACAACTTCATTTTATTCAAAAGGGATATATTGGCTAGGGAAATTATTAGCTGCAAACTAACAGCATAATAGACGGAATTCCAATGGTCACTGAACAATTCTTCCCATTGATCAATAGCCTCCAATTGGAAAGTATCATCCGTGTTAGACAGCTCAAACCTGCTGCTCAATTCAGAATCCACATAGCTGTCTAATTCACAAGTTCGACCGCTTTCACTGTCAATTCCTCCATCATTTTTTGGAGATTCATAGTTAAGTAGAATATCTGAAATATGGTCGTTAACATTGGCGTTGGATTCTTGATCCGATTCGTTAAGCAACAAAACACTGCCGAGCAAATTCACCAGAGCTTCCATCTCGTCAGCCATTTTCCAATCTGCATTTAAATGGATCATGCAATCGTTGCTAGTCAGCTTCTAGCTGTAGCGTCTATTGGATTCAGTGTCATTGATCTTTACTTCAAAGGGATCCTCGTTTGATGAGCATGAGGAATCGGGGGCGTATATCTAACCCTAGGGTTACGTATATACAGATCACGTGGATAATCAACAAGTTAAAGTGACAATATTGATAATAATACGGTTACGCTCTTGTACCTCGGCGGGTATTTTCCAATATTTCATGAACTATATTTCATTATCTAAACCTTTTAAAAGTGTAATGTCCATTATCTTAAATAGCTCGGTTAAGTTAAGCATTGGTTCCAAAACGTTAAAAAATTCCATGATATTACTTGAAAAACTTGATAAAGGTAAAGCTTAAGAGCATATATATATATCTACAGATTAACCTATTCTTGCTTAATTTGATACATTTCCCTCTGTTTTCTTAATTTTTCTTCATTCACAGCCTTTGCAGTTTCTGGATCTAATTTTTCTAATACTACTGGTAATACCATCAATATTATTAAAGTAATCCAACCAGCTTGCTTCCATCTAGCATCTAAAAGTGTCGCTAGAGGTCCACCTTGTAGCATCCCAGTATTTCTCTCCTCATAATAAGCTCTTATAGGCGCCATTTGCACTAAAGTAATAGGAATAAAGGGATCAGTTTCTATTGGCTCTAATTCTTCTGGATGTACAATATCTGGTGAAGGGAAGTACTCTTTACCAAATATATTTCTATAGGCATTAATTTCCACGGATTCCACATCATCATCCTTATTAATTAATTCGACTAATATTCTATTAGGTTTTAAATTAAAATCAATTGAACCGGAATATAGTACGAAATAAGTTGTTGCATTAGAACCTGGATTTACAGGTACATTCTGGAACTCAAAATCACCATGCTCGTTCTTCAATTGTGCTTTTGCATGATATGGTACACCTGAATAATTACCCACCTGATACAATTTAAAGAATGTCTTTGACCAAGTAACTCCCGTAATATTAAGTACATTAGCGTCGAAACGACCTCTAACGGTAAAAGCAGATACCGTTGAAAGAATACCACATAGCAGAGTTGCTAGGAAGACCAATTGCATATCGACGGCACCTAAGTAATCCTTAGTATATGCACTCTTCCTATTGAGGTCCTCAACTTATCGAATGCTGTGTACGATAGTCTTTGATTTCTTCTGGGGGCGGGTAATGTTTACCATCGATGATCTCGTCAAGCGTATTAAAAGGGCTTTCAAAGAAAATACTAACTACTTTTTAACGTCAAGTTCTTTTTAAAGAAACCGTACTTAATTCTAAGGACGAGTATTATTGTAGTGGAATTGTTCTGTTACAACTGAAGGTCTTCTGACCATCAACTGCGACTTCCTAAGCAGTTTCCACTCTACAACTCAGTTCGAGAACAAGAGGGGCTCTAACGAACTTGGGACGTCTTGATTATAGACTTTCCAATTGGTAAAAAGAGTCAGACAATTGGTATATTTAATTCAATCTCCATCGATAGGCAAGTAATCTTGGATATGTAACCTCACCCATAATATTTGTAGTCTTGTATCGACCAAATACTTTCTTGACCAATACTCTCATTCGCCAGTGAGGTAAACTATAGCCATAGAATTTCAAGTGACTGTTATTTTATGCGCGATGTACGGATGTCAATATAAACCCGTACACCTCCGAGATTCTTGCAAGAAAGTTTTTTCTAAAATAGTTTCCTTTCTCGAAACGAAAAAAAAGCATCATCTTTGGATGTCGATTCTGGAAGACCGACGCAACAACGCGGGAGGGTCCTTGACAATTCTCCAACTATACCAGAATTTCAACGATCTTAACGTCATCTCGCATTCATTTCTCAATAGCTAGAGTCCAAAGGGGATCAAGTCGAGAAGAGTTCAGAATGGCTAAAGGTACGTAAGGGGTGGTATCCTGTTTAAAACCGTTTGGTTATTCTGAAGTTTGTTCTCTTGGGTTTTATTATTAAAAGATCATCAAATGATTAATTAATGAGCCCAATGCGAGCGTCTTTTGAATTACTAGACGGGCTACTTCTAATAAACGACATGAGTTACTAACGATCAATTTTTTTAAACAGACAGTGTTGTTCAAGCCCGTGACGCTTCCCAAGTTTTTGGTGTTGCGAGAATCTTTGCATCTTTCAACGATACTTTCGTCCATGTCACTGATTTGTCTGGTCAAGAAACCGTCTGCAGAGTTACCGGTGGTATGAAGGTTAAGGCCGACAGAGATGAATCTACTCCATACGCTGCTATGTTGGCTGCTCAAGATGTCGCTGTCAGATGTAAGGAAGTTGGTATCACCGCTGTTCACGTTAAAATCAGAGCTACCGGTGGTACTAAGACCAAGACTCCAGGTCCAGGTGGTCAAGCTGCTTTGAGAGCTTTGGCTAGATCTGGTTTGAGAATTGGCCGTATTGAAGATGTGACTCCAGTTCCATCTGACTCCACCAGAAAGAAGGGTGGTAGAAGAGGTAGAAGATTGTGATTTGTATGTATGCATTCTGTACATTTTATAATATTAACCTGTGTGAACTAACGTTTACCGCCAATGCCTAATAATAAATTGATGTTTTGGGAATAGTTTGATTGAAATGCGATACATATACATATATATGTATGCAAAATGTTTAACTATGTACAGGTTAAATCTGCCTAAGCAAACCAATATAATAAATTGCTAGTTGAAGTCGAACATTCGTAGAGTTTAATATATTAAATTAAAATACAAAGGTACGTACGTAGCTTAGTAGACGAAACCCAAGATTTTACCAGAGACGTGCTTTCTTCTAGCTTCCTCATGGTCCATGATACCAGCGGAAGTAGTCAAAATGACGTAACCGAATTGTCTAGCTGGCAACAAGTTTTCAGTCCATTTTTCAATGTCACCAATCTTGACGTTGAAACGTGGAGAGATAACACCACACTTGTTCAATCTACCGTTCAATTGGATAACAATCTTACCAGATCTGTGATCATCGATGTATTCGAATTCACCAATGTAACCGTGTCTTTGAACAACTTGCAAAAACTTGATGATAACCTTGGAAGAAGGTCTGATTAAAACTTGACGCTTACCGGTCTTTTCAGCGTTGTTGATGGCGTTCAAAGCATCAGCTAGCACAGAGGTTCTGGTCATTTTTGTTGCTGGTTTTTGTCACTAAGTCGACTCTGTTAAAGATGTCCTTCTCAATTAACCACTAGTAGTACGTCTACTTTCAACTGTTCAGTGGGCATCTGTGCACTGGTTCCGGAAACCGTTGAAGTTTTTCAAGTGACTGTTTTTTGTGCGTCGGTGAATTTCTTGAAAAAGAAAATTGAAAAAATATGCCGTTTAAAGCTGCGGTGTATGGGGTGTCGACGCATTTTTTTGCGTGGGTCCGATTGAAAGTTTTACAGCTATCGCATCGTCTAGGCGGAGACTTTCCGCCCAGTGCCTAGGCAGACTCTGCCCAACAATTCTGCCTGGCACTCTGGAGCTCCGTCCAGTTACTCTGCCTAGCGTTCTACTGCGTCTGCCCGGCAGATGCGTCGTCGCTTTCTGAGAGACCAGTTGGTTCCCGCCTGGAGGTCCGCCTGCACGCTGCAAGGTTAGTTTCATCAAACATAGTTACAAGAACTTGAAGGGCAAACAATCACTAGTTAATTCCTGTTAAGAGGCCAGGACCAAAGATCAAGATGCCAGTATGTGTGACATGAAATGAGATACTATTTTGGAGATTCAGAGTAATACGTTCAGAATACGTATAGGCTTCTGTTACGTTAATTATGTGTTCAATATACTAACTGATGAATTAGGCTCAAAAGACTTTTAAGATCAAGCAAAAGTTGTCCAAGATCAAGAAGCAAAACAGACCTTTGCCTCAATGGATCAGAATGAGATCTGGCAACACTATCCGTTACAACGCCAAGAGAAGACACTGGAGAAGAACTAAGTTGGGTTTGTAATCGCCTCACTCTGGTGGAAACCTTTCTTTCTGGTCATTTTTTCAAACTTCAACTTATAAGAAATTTAATAGTCTGTATAATTTAAAAGGTTCAAGACTGTTCAAATTACTATTAGTATTGATAGTCCATAATAACAATAGTATCAATAATATCAATAATGTGAATGATAGTCATGGTAATAATGTAAGAAGGGATGGAAGGGGTTCAGAGATATTTCTGTTTATAACACACAATCATAAATAATGCTTTCAGATACTATCTAGCGTTTTAGTGTTTCGTTTACTCATCGTAACCCCAAGACAAGATAGTCGTAGAAAATTAATCGCCAGGCGTACTCGCAAGACGAACAAGATTACCACAAACTATTCAATGGTTTTATGTTTCTGTTTACCGAACGACAAGTGACATGTTCTGTTAACTTGAACCTTTCTCCTTTATATATGTATGAAAAATTTGGTGATGAGATTCAATGTGATGAGATGCGATGCGAAAAAACAAAAAAAAAAAAAAAAAAAAAAAATATGACAAACTAACTGGTGAAAAAATCAGGTTTAGGACCGTAATCGTCTTCTTGAATTATGGCACCTGCCTTACGAGTCATCTCCACGTAAATGCATTCCTCTGTGTGTAAGACATCATCCGCACTTGGTCTTCTTGTGTGATTTGGGTCAATCATCCATTTTACCATACGTTCTAAAGATTCACCATCGATGAGAAATTTAGGTACCCACGCTGGTATAATTGATCTATTGCTTCTTAGAGCATTGCCGTGCTTACCGGTGTTATGCTGATAATCCGATATACTTGTAATGTTCGTATCCACCTTCGAACTATCAGAAAAAAGTGATTCAGAATGAATATCTGTAGAGCTTAATCTACCGGCATCTGAGAGATCTCCTGAACGTAATTTGTGCCAAGCGTTACCGTTATCAGGCAATACAACGTTAGCGGCAATTTCAACGATCATAAGGCCCAGCGAAAAAATATCGGCTTTGAAATCGTAAATGCAATCGGAAATAATTTCTGGAGCAATGTATTCTCTATCACCTTCATTTTCAAATGCAACATCTTCTAAAGGCAAATGAGTAGCCATACCAAAATCTCCTAATTTTAAATTACCTTCAAAAGTAACCATAACGTTTACTGGCTTAAGGTCTAGATGGACGATGTGACAAGATTCGTGGACGAACCTCAGAGCGAGACTTATTTCGACAATAATTTTCCAAATTCTCCAATCTTCTAGTCTTGTATTTTTGGCAATAATATGCTCTTGTAAAAAACCATCCAAATTCCCATTTTCACAGTATTCAGTCATCACATAAAACGCATTTTGATACTTCCATGAACTAATAAAGTCTATCACATATTCCTTACCCTCTTGGTCCAAATTCGTCTTACTTATCTCATCGAGTATTTTAACTTCTTGTAATATTCGTTTCACGGTATTATATTTATTGGGTTGAATCGCCTTAACCGCATATTTTCGATTGTTTTGAGCAAATGTTACTTGATAAACTTTGGAAAATTGACCTTCACCTAATGTGCAAACGTTTTTAAACTTTTCAAAAAGATGACTATCTGGATTCAGGGTTGCATGCTTTCGATGTTGTAAAGGTGAAGATTCTGCTGATCCATTATGCGCGGCGAATTCTAATCTATTATCTGAAGATGGTACCCGAATTGATGGTAAATGTTGTTTGTTTTGGGCTCCTAACATCGATTTTCTTCTCGTTGGTGTCGTATCAGTGCTGCTGCCCCCCTCATAAAATGTACGCGGGTCACCAATACTTGGTGGCGGTAAATTTGATAAAAACATAACGTCCCCATTTTGATCTTGATAGTTACCATTATCAGTCCCATAAAGATCGTCCGTGAATTGTTGTAAACTGTTGGTCAATTCACTATTTTTCAGAACAATTGAATTTCTCGATTTTTTAATCTTTTTATATCGATTAACGTGGAAATGGGGCGGATATCGTATTTTCGATAGTCTGTTAATACTGACATCATGATTACGACTATGATTATTATTATTATTATCATCGTCATTATCAAGAATCGGATTACCATTGTAGTTACCGGCACTCAAGGGTGAATTATCAACAGAAATTTGAGGGATTGTCTTTAAAGATGGTGATTGTTGGAAAAGTGAAGTTTCGTGAGTAACATTAAATCTTGGAGAATCATCCATTGTATTTGATAACCTTGATTCTTCTAACATCGGTGATTTTTTCACAGGAGTATCAGGAATGGATAATTTCTGTGGATACGTGGAAGAAGATCTACTCGTTTTTGACACCAATCCAGTCGGTGCATTAAATGCCGATGGGTCTAGTCTACCCGATGGCGGTACATTCTCTGTATCTCGTTGTTGTATTTGTGGGGGGCTCAGAGAACTTTTATTCAGTCTAGAATTCGAAACTTTATATTTCCATCGCTTCAAGATATCAGGATCATTAACAAATGGCGAAAGTTCACTTTTTGAAGCCGTTCTTTTTAATGTTACAGGTGTACTTGGACTATAATCGTCAAATGGCGACCATCGATTGATGTATTCATTAACACTTCTTTCATTTGGATCCTCCTCCCTTATATCACCCAATTGTTTATTATGATGAGGTGTAGACAGGTTACTACTCAACGAAAGGTTTAGAGTTCCAACGCTTCGGGTCAGCTTATGATTTGTGTAGGGATAAAATCTTAAATTATTTGACGATCTCCTACCATCAGAATCTTCTTCGTCCTCGTCCTCTTCGTCATCATTACTACCTCCGTAATCCATTTCCTCTCCCTTAAACATATTGAAATCTTCCTCTTCCTCTTCTTCTTGTTCTCTCAGCCTTAACTTCTCTGCCATGGTCTTGAGATGACCCCAAAGGATATGGGTACTAGTATAATACTGCTGTTGTTATTGTTGAATTAAAACGCTAACGAACGACGTTGGGGAATAAACCTCTGTTAGAAAAAGGCTTTTAATGGCAGAGAAGTGAAATGAACGGTAGTTGTGGTTGAGACTAATCTCTCGACACCATTGGTGAGAAATCGATAAACACGTACATGGAATTATTATTTTTTAATCTTTAGTGGTATTCGAATTTGCTTGATTGCTGATTCCCATCAAGACGCGCTTCTAAATTCTTTTTTCGCGTCTATGTTTTTTTTTTTTTTTTTTTTTTTTTTTTTCATTTTTTCAACTTGGGCAAAAAAAAATAAATAAAATTCGTGTGCTCGAGAAACTGCAGAAGAATAGAAATTTTATTTGGGATGTTTGCAATCAATTGCTTAGTTTAATGCAAAATTTTGTGAGTTGACTACTCTTTTCAGATTTAAAGTTAGTGATCTACGCGTCGGAGAGGTGCAGGGGATGGACTGGGGAGCAGGATGATTTGAAGTACTGCCCGAGTCAATTGTGCCAAATCTAATGCACACAGGACGTGTAGCAAATATTTTGCTTGCGAATATCTTCTTGCTTTACGCAAATGATACCATTTGATAAATTTATCGGATAAGACGAGTTCGTAGGTTCGATTCTTGATGGGGGAAGAAATATCTTGAAAAGAACCGACAAAAAGGTTTGGAAACCGTGGGCTGTTACTGTAGCGGTGTCCAGTCACCGAGCCATACACCTTATATTCTCACAGTGCTCTTTTTCAGCTCCGGAATAAGATCAGCTGCAATTCCTCGCGATTTATTCCCAATGCTACCAGAGGCTTAAGGACATATGCTGCATACTTGAACCAATCAAAAGGATGTCCCAACACACACACAGCAATACATCTCGAGAAGTATTCAAACGATTCCGCACACCGAATTGAGTGGATGTAGACTATTTCTTGTTTTCTTCGTCACTGGGCCAGTTTCGACTCAAAATTTTTGGAAAGAACTGGAAAAAATCCAGAAATTTCTCAAGACTGTATTAAAATTAACTTGAGGGCCTGAATCAGCGGCTAATGTCTTCATATCTTGGAGTTTTATTATCAAATATGGCTGTGACGTATATAATGATTCAGATATTTGTTCACCAAACAGTCCCCGAGCCGCTAACTTAAAGGGTTCTCGACTAAACAGCATTGAATAAATATAAACACAGACTGATAGCAGTGAACCTCTGTTTTCCTCTGGACTTACTACCCTCCATACTTGAAAATATGGATCAGTTCTCACAATCATTTGAAATTCCAGAGGAGAAACATCACGATCATTCTCCCCCATCAAGTACACCAATTATGAATTCCATTGAGGAAGAGGAAAATACGCTTGAGCCTCCGAATTTTCCACAACCCCCTGGTTTTCATACGCCTCTAGCTAAAAGCGAACCAGGCTTCAATAGTGCTAGTAGTAGTGCTCAGAAATCCGGATTACAATCACCAATCCTGCCGCAACCTCCACAAGCATTTTACGCCTCTTATGAAGGTAACAATTCCAGTTCAAGTTTAATTTACAATCCATCATTTACATTTGGTAATGTCAATACCGGCTCCCCAACACCGGCTCAAGCACCTCAGACACCCCAGCAACAACAATTGCGACCCCCAACCCTTACAGGAAGTCAAAGTAGTGCTACGAAACAATCAAATAGACAATCTAGATATATTCCAGGTCCAAAATTAGCACCCCCAACTACACGTACTAGATCTCCAACGAGATCGAGCTCGCCTGATGCTAGACTGAAGAGAAGTAGTCGACCAAGTTCTGCTCTTTTCGAAGCTCCATTTAATTTAGCACCTCCTCCATCGATGCAATCTCCACCGCCATCTGCATCCTCTTCGAATACCAGAACCATGTTTCGTAAAGGTCATCGCTACAAACATTCGTCAGTTTCAATGAATTTTTTCCAAGAACCTGAAGTCAAAATTCCATTAAGCATTGCCAAATCATTACCGATTCCTGATTTGAACGATCTAATTAAGAATTTTTCATGGCCAAGAGCCCATTTCCAACTTTTTTTAACGTTTATTCAACTTTGCATGTGTCTCCTCGTCTTCCAACTGGGCCACCATAATTCCTGGAGTAATTTTGGTACACTCTCACATTTTATCGCCTACGATGTCATTGGTTCTATTGCAATCATATTTGTAGAGAACTTATCACAATTTGAAGTCTGGTATACAGGTACAATTACTTACCCATTTGGTTTGAATAGAATCGAAGTTTTAATCAGTTTTTCATTAGCGGTTTCACTATGCTTTGTGGGGTTAGATTTGCTATTCCATATAGTGGAAGAATGTATTGTCTTATTTGTCGAGTTGGACAATAAGAATCATGAAGAAATTGCATCTCAAATACCTCATTCTCATCATGGCGCTAACAATCATTTCTCACAGGATAGTAATTTTGCCCTATGGTATCCTGTGCTAACCATCAATTTACTGATTTCAGCGGTTTCGCTTTACAAGATTTTTTATGCAAACAAGTATTCCAAGCTTAAGACTAAAAATCCAATTATCACAATCACTTATACCTTATACCTGTTGCTCTATCCTTCCTTAGTGGGTTACCTTTCTGCAATTTCAGATTACTTAGCGGCAGCCTTCATTGCAGCTATCATTCTATTCCATGGGATGACCATTGCAGAATGGACATCAACTATCTTATTGCTGGGATTTTCAACGACTACTTTGCCCAAACCTCATTTTCTAGGTGATACTTTGGGGGAAAGCTCGCAACAGGAAGACCAACTAGATACAATGGTTAGGAAAAGATCTGTGAGTGGAATTTCACTTGCAGAAAACAACACTTTACTACAAAAGCGTAATCGTTCTTGGTTTCCGTGGACAGGCTCCTCTAAAATAGGTCCAAATGATGATACAACGGTATTAAAATCAATGATGAAAGAAGAGATTGAAAAATTACCTGAATTTTTGACAAAGTGTAGCCTGCATTATGACAAATTTTTCGTTGCCAAAGTAAGTTTCAATTTGTATGTTGTTTTAGTGAATGTTACTCTGAGAGGTGGTTCAGATTCTGACGAATTAAACTTACGTTTGGCTGTTGATAAATGCATACAACGTATTCTACCAAACGCCGAGACGACGGTTGAAATCGATAGAATATGATTATAAGAAAAAGAACTTTACTCATTTAGATATATACAGTTATCTACTTGGGATTTTGCCTTCGGAAGGTTGCATTGAATAAACTCAAATTCAAACATGAGTTGTTAAATGAAGTAACTGCTTCAGACTGGAAATTGTTGATGTAGTGGTAAGGTTCGTTTTGTAATTCACACCAGTACTGATTCTCCTTCTTGTTGAATATGAACCATCTGTGAAATTTCTCCCTTTCCATAGTCGTTCTTGTATCAATAGTAGAGACACCCAAATCTACTTCCTCATTCAATTCTCTGTCATCTTCTTCCTTCATAAAAGATGATATTTGGAAAGGTGGCAGGCTTAGTAGCCTTTCTGGAACTTCGAATTTCTGTTCACTATTTTCAGTAACTGCAGTGGAAACGTAAATGCAATAGGATTTTAAGGAGGACAAAACTTCGTAAAGCATTAATTTCAACCTTAAGTTAAAAGATATTTTATCAAACAATGTGTACATGTCATTTATTAGAGCTGTAGCCTCCTCGTAATTCCCACTCTGAATCGCTATTATAATGTGGTGAAATAATATGTTTTGATGAATAGAGAATATTTTCAGGAAAACATCTAATTGTGCTTCCAATCCCTGCATTTCATTTTCTGGCATTTGACAGAAAGAGCTCATAATATGTTTCAGAAGATTGAAATTAGCATCAGATATCTTTAAATCATTAGAAGAATCTTTGTGAACTTTTTGTGAAAGAGAAGTAAGTACTTCTACTATAACCGCCATATAGTTTTTGTCCAATTCTTCAACAGAAAAGAATTTATTGAAGAAATCTTCTTCAAACGTTTGAGCAATCAATTCAATAACGGACATATCTTCAATACGATCAAATATATGAGCACACAGACAATTATAATCGGTAGCCTCCACCACTTCAAACAAGAAATCGTGCAAGCAGGTGTGGCAATCACCCTCGACATTTAAAATAAGCTCAATTTGAAAATTTGTAAATGCTTGGAATATCCACAGGTTCGCAAAGTTAAGACTTCTGTATAGCTGGGAAGGATTATCGTTTGGGGCAGTGTCATTGGATTCGAGCTTAGGGATTCCATAATGAAGAAGATCGTCTAAGATTTGAGAACTATTTGAAGGACTTTCTTCGAATAACTTTACAATCGTTTTGATACTTGTTGATGAAAGTTTTGACAAAGTGCCATGGCCAACTAAAATCTCCAAGAATGTATCGTAATTTTGAAGCAAGTTGTTACTCAGACATGATTTTAATATTCCTGCAAAATTGTTTTTCACATAAAGGTCCTCGTAATACTTGTAATAACTATTTGGTGAAACATCATTCTTAGACAAAAGACTCAAAACGAATGAAGCACCAAGAACGTTTTGCACCAAATCAAAGGTCAATAACTTGCAGGAGATCAAGTAACGTAAATTCACCACCTCAAAATCTTTTCTTTTCAAAAATATGGACATGAACTTGTTATAATCTCTCGAACTTGATGCCATCAAAAGAAGAAGGAAGTTTCTGAATTTCTTCTGTTCATCGGGGGAATCTTTCAAACTTAAAAGACTACGAAGACTTGTAGAGAAAACCTCTGGAAAATTTAAGTTCATACCTTTTATCCCCGACCCCCTAATACAATTGTATACCTGAAGTGCTTCCTGTCTATTATTACTGAGCCTTTCCATCTTAGCCTTCTCTTCTTCATAAACGGCAGATAGTTCTGACTTCAATTCTTCATCAACTTTCAATGCAAAAGGGAAACTTTTAATGAAGAATTTCCAAAATGGCATAAAAGATGTCACAGCATAAGAACCAGTATCTTTCCCCTTCAGGATTTTTGTGTAAATGAAGATAAATGTCTTGATAAAAAGAATATGATCATTCACAAGCTGAGAAAACAGTTTGTTATAACATAATAAAATGTCCATTAAAGCCTCTAGTGCCTCGATATCAACTAATAACTGATGATAAACAACAAACTCGATCCACTTGTAGTAATGATGAAAAGCTCGTAAATGAACACAAAAGATACGGAAATTTTTGACTAAAATTGCTTTATCCACAGGAGCCAGCTTCTCAGAACACAACTTAGTCAAATACCATTCTGCAGTCATTATTTTGATACTTAATGGGTAAATTCCCGAATCCAAATCTTCCCCTGTCACGATTCTTTGCTTCAGCTCATCGGAAAGTCTCAACAATTGGTCGAAATTATATTTCTCAAAATAACTAGCATCATATTCCATCACATTTCTCAAAACCATATTATATTGACTTTTCATTAAAGGTGAAATCTTCAAATTAATCAATAAATCACAATGAATGAATTTATCATTCGACTCAGATAAATACAGGATACCTGAACTTATAAGCTTTCTCACATAAGTCGAAACTTTTAAAATACCGTAGGTGATCAAAACGTTCAGAAGAGCATATAACCGTCCCAAATCCACTAGAGATTGTCTATGAGGTTCTGACAATTTGGCAACCTGGAACACCAAAGACCATATCACATCTTCTATGACGTACTCTTGAAAGCCATCAGTGGAGTTCATCTTAAGAAGGAGAACTTTCGCAGCTAATTGACTTGCTTCATAATGTGACTTCTTCGATGGATGTATAGCCCATAAGCATAATTGACGGATCTGTCCAACGCTTAGGATATTTCTGTCCACGTAAGAAGCCCAATCAAACCCCACAGGATTGTCATCTAACATCTGTGCGAATTTGGTATCTACGAGGGATAATTTAGTAATATCTACCTCCATTTTGATAACGCCTCCATTACTCTGGTTACCTAATTCAGTACTGGTTGCCTCATCTCTTAATGAGCTATTGAACCTTAAGGATTCATTCCTATAACTGATTAATTCCAATTTCTTTTTAGTCTCACGCAGACGTTCTGGACTGGCTTGGAAATTTCCCACCATTTCATATAAAATGGGTTTGTAAAGATCCCAGCTAGAATTTGGAAAAATAAATGCTTCCAGTGATTGATCTTGGAAGAGGTTGCATATTAAGAACCTTAAAGTCGAAAGAATGGACTCCCTAATTTTGTTATTCTTCTTATTATCATTAATAATATATTTATCATCGTCTATCATTGACTTACTGTGTGACACGGTATAATATTTGTTTAATAGCATTTCAGCTGTCTTGGAAACTAAGAACAATGGTTGAGATAATGAGCTTTCCTGCACTTTTTGACAAATTCCGTCCCAAAATATCATTAAAATGTGTAAAGTCAATGGTAAGAGTTCAAAATTCTCTATTTTAGCGCAAAATTCAACAAGCCAATGATGAAAGATATCTCTATCCAAAAGATCCATAGTATAACAATTCCCCAAAAGCTTTAAAAAATAACCGACATCACCTCGCCATCGCTTCAACTGAACTGGATCGTTGTAATGCTGTGTCATTTCAAAGATCAATTTCTCCGTGATGTATACAAAATTATCAGTCCATTCTTTTAACAATTGATTACTCACATCGACCTTTTCCCCCTGTTTCTGTTGGTGTTTGGTGACAAGTGCCTTCCATTCTATTGAATTACAACATTTAATGAGCCATACCGCTCGCTTAAGTGGAATACGTTTTGTATAACATTGTTCTAAAACTTGTCTCCTCTTCAGACCATGTGGAATGTGCTTTGATAACTTGTGTAATGATGCATATGGTGAGCTCAATTCTTGTAACCAAAGCTCCCTCCGGTGTTCAGTCAGTGTAACTCTACTTGGCAGGGCAAACCCAGGACCACATAGATCATTAAAAAATGATACATTCGAATCAGGGCGACCTGAGAATATCTTATTAACTTCACCTTCTCTAATGTGAAGTACTTGTGAGAATTGCTCAGCAATCTGATCTGAAAGTTTGGGTAGAGATTCTTGCAATGAAGATCTTGCGGAAATGCTCTCAAAATTCACTTTAGAAGTTGAATAGTAACCTTTAGACACATAGTTGAGCAGGATCTCATCCTCTTCCTTTGTATGACTCCAGGGATCAAAATCAGGATAAACTTTAGGCCTGTTGCTATCCTTCGAGGGAACATATGGATGCAAATCATCCGGTGGTGTTAAAATATATTTGCTTGGAGTCATAATGATACTCCAGATTGGGTCCCAAAAATAGCCAATTGAACCTACCAATTGTCTATATAGGCTAGTTTTGTACTTGTAACGATCACTTCTAAGCTTAAACAGTGAAATTTTGTTAAGCCGTGAGGGTAAGATAGTGCAGTAATATCAAACAAAGAACTTCGCCAGAGTCATATAAATAATTTTCACCGTATTCTAACACCCACCACTCGACTCCTCGTAAAATAACGAATCTTTTCAGTATAATATCGACATACTTTGTTCAATTCATTAAGGGGTCAAAATTTATATAACTATAGTACATGCTAATCCCTAGAATTTTGGGACCTTAGGCTTTCCAAACACAATTTGTACACTTCATTTTCATCTTCAGACACATTTACAGTTGATTCGTCTTGCTCTGTGGAGACAATAGGCTCATAACCAACGTTTCTGCTAATATCTTTTTCTAGCTGAGACCAAAATGTCCTTTCACCTTTACCTACTAAGAGATTATGAGCATTACCATGGCCCTGAGCTCTTGCAGTTCTACCACAACGATGAACGTACTGTTGAGAGGAAATTGGTGGATCATAATTTATGACATCCGTAATATCGTTAATATCTATACCTCTTGACATCAAATCAGTTGTGATAAGAACCTGATTAGATTCACTGGTGTTGGAAGTAGCAAATTGATGAACAAGTCTTTTATTTTCTGCCTTGCTGTTATTAGAATTAACCGACAAAACGTTATGAGGGGTTCCCATTTTCCTTTCTATCATTATGGTTAAGAGAGGTGCCAATCTAAGCGATGCTTCATTGGATTTTACAAACACCAATATCTTCGCATTATGCAATTTGTCCAATAGATGGAGTAAAAACAAAGGCTTGTAAATACTCTTGGCCGTGGGAACATTGATATTGTACTCTTGTAATTTATCGGGTAAATTGTAAAGTTTAACTGAGTCTCTAACAAATAATTTTGGATTGTATAAATGTAATCCGTGAAGCTTCTCAGTGTTTGTGGTTAATGTTGCACTGAAAACCATCTTAATAACGTTACCTGGCATTTGGTCCAACTTGTGTGACCTAATGTTATTCATCAATTCCGCTGACCAATTTTGGAACGATTGATTGAGTAAGTGATCAGCTTCATCCAATACTAACATCATCAAATTTTTCATGTTGATGGATCCAATTTGTAAATGATCCACTAGACGTCCAGGTGTTACTATTAAAATATCCGGTTCGTAATTTATAAATTTTTGATGTTCCTCTTTTAAAGAATTTTCCAGTTTCGAAATACTGATAATAAGACCTGTTCCTTGTGCTAATTTACTCATGGTATCAAAGACTTGTCCTATCAACAGTTTTGTGGGGACAATGACAAGAGCACGTAATTTGTTAACAGTTCTCTTTGATAATGCTTCAATTATCGGTATGCTGTATGCCAAAGTTTTACCAGATCCCGTTGAGGCATTCACGAGGATATCACCAATCCTTCTAGTCAAATTCTTCTTGGAAACACCAAGTGTAAAATTTAAAAGAGGCAAAGTATTATCAAGTAAAACCGTTTGTATGGGGAAAGTGTCCTTGGAAAAAAACTGTTGGATATTCGCCAACAAACGAGGTTGCAATTGATTTTCATATAATGCAAATGGCTTTACCATATGATTATCATAATGCACTTTTGTTGTATTACGCCATGCAATTGATTTCCTTTCCTCGAATGCTTCACCTGAATCTGTATTTCTCACTTTCGCAGGCTGAGGAATTTGCTCCAATGGATGTGCTTCAGTGTCAGAATCCTCGTTTTCTTCAGCAACCAAGTTGGTCTGTGGGAGCTTTTCTTGTAACTTTAAAGTCTGCTGAAATCTAGAGATCACAGAATCATGCTTCTTGGAATGTGATTCTGATGTATCTTGATCTTGAGCATCTTGATCTTGAGCATCTTCCTGAAATTGTTTCTGATCATCGTTCTGAATATCAGGTTCTTCTTGCAGCTCGTCTTCAGACTTATCTTCAGACTTATCTTCAGGCTCGTCTTCAGACTCATCTTCAGATTCATCTTGAGATTCATCTTGAGACTCTTGTACTTCATCGCTATCTTCATCACTTTCAGCCGCCCTCTTCTGGGGTACTAGAGGCTTCTCCTTAGGCAATTGCGCCTCGGAAGGATCGAATCTGACGGCAAACATGTTTGAAACCTACCTCTTTAACCTCAAGTTACCTGTTTCTCTTTCACTAGCTCATCGCAGTATCAAATTTTTTTGTCAATAAAAAGACCTTTAAGTTGACCAACTTTTAACCCATTTTCGGTCAAAAACTGGAGAAAGGAGAGAGATTGGGAATAGGAGCTCCATATCGACTTATTATTGCCCTAGAAATGCATCCTACGTTATCGCTTTTGTCACGTTCTGCTTGGAAAGGCCCTCATATCGTTCCTTTACCGATTAAAGAAGCAATGACCAAGGGAACTCCAATAAGAACTAA
Source organism: Zygosaccharomyces rouxii (assembly GCF_000026365.1). Lineage (NCBI taxonomy): Eukaryota > Fungi > Ascomycota > Saccharomycetes > Saccharomycetales > Saccharomycetaceae > Zygosaccharomyces > Zygosaccharomyces rouxii. The sequence continues at coordinate 936,552 of NC_012992.1, read as the reverse complement.
TGCACGTTCTGCTACAGTACTACCACAATTTGTTGGTTTGAAGTTTCAAGTTCACAACGGTAAAGAATATGTAGCGTTCGAAGTGGTAGAGGATATGGTTGGTAGAAAACTAGGTGAATTTGCGCCAACCAGAAAGAGATTTAGCTATACTCAAACTAAGAACAAATGATTCTCTCCAAGGCATTGGCATGTAAATAGACGAAAAAATTATGTAACTTTCCTTATTTTTAAAAATCATCAGTACGATCAGCTTGTGAAGCTGCCATTAGTTTACTTTCCCTCTGGGCACCAGTACGATCAACATCTGGCCAATTCCCCCAGTTGGGTAGTCTCATCACCAGACAAGTTGCATTATCAGCTTGCCTACCGCCGACCGCCATAACATATTTAATGACTTGATCAGCCACGAATTGTGGAGTCGCTACTTTGAGACCTCTTAGATTGACAGTGGAAGTAATGAGATCTGTAAGTTCCTGATCTGACATGAGATCCGAAACACCATCTGTAATTAAACATATGAAGCATTCATCACCACCAAATTGCATCTTTGATAATTCTGAATGCGGTAGTTGTAACTTACTACCGATCAAGTACGAATAAATATCAGGTTCACACGATAGTCCCTCTGCTTTACCCGGTAAATCTCCAAAAGACCTCGTATTAGCATAATTATTGAGAAATCTTGCTTCACCAAAGGAATCCTTTGCAATGTTATTAGAATTTTCCAACCTTTTAGTTTCTCTAGTTGATGAAGCGTGATGGACTTTAGTTAGATTATGAGCGATCCCATTTTGATCACATAGTACAATCTTTGTATCCCCGACTTGCGTAATGACCAGTTTTAATAAACCTGCAGGATCAACGAAAAATGCATCTTCAAAGGACATCGATTCATCATAGGCACTTATAAACATCGAAGATCCAGTCGAACCTCCAGAAAATGTTTGGCACCTTTCTTCAAAAGAAAGATTTCCTTCGTCATTATTACTTGCAAACCCACAACAATGATCTAAATCGAATTTCAAGTACGCATAAAATATCCTTAACCTTTCAGATTCACTTAGTAGGCTATTTTTATCAATAATGTTCCCCCATCTGTCAAAAATCATTCTTGAACCTGTCAACTCTTGCTTCGTTTGACAATTGGAGATAAAAGTTTCGTAAAAATCATTTCTATTATCATAGATCCTTTGCCAATATTGGCCACCAATCTCTTGGCAATATCTTTGTAGTAATTTATCAAATTCTTGTCGAGTGGGTACCACATCCACTAAGTACTGGTGTAAATTCTCTGCTAACAATTTAGAAACTCTACCTTTATTACCGTGTCCATCAAAAACTGATAAATTCAAAACTGATCTCTTCCAGTCTTTGCTCAACTCAAATCGACGTTGCAGGTCATTTAAATTATTTCGAACCTCCATCTTTTGTGCTAGTGACGGTAGTTTCATTATATTTATAGAATATGCATCCTCATTGTAAAGTCGATTGATTCTACTTGTGCTATGACCTATCAAATCAGGAAATTTGTTCAAATGAACTTTCAGCATCGTCTTGTCATTGTAAAACTTTTTATCGATATCATTAGTAGTATCAGTCTCTCTTGTGGGTAGTACTGGTTTCCAGCGTCTTGTACTACCAAACCCTGCCTGCAGATTCGCAGGTTTTAGATGAATAAACGATTGAGTTCTCCCCATTTACACCAGCTAGCGCTAGTCAATCAATTCACCTTGAAATTGTATCTGAAAGTTGAATAAATCGTTTAAAAATCCTTTTGTATTGAATTGTTCATCCTTTCGGAGGTGTCTTGTTCGATCGGGCTTTACAAGACTAAAGATTCTGGGGCAAAGAAAAGGTGAAAAAAGAGATTTCAGATCAATTGAAGACTCTAATAGCTTGAAGTGGGTCTGAAACTGGCCAGATTGATTAGAATAAGACACGATTGGCGGCTCCTTTACCTATCCGTTGGTAGCGATGGGCTCTTAGTATGTGATATTTTTTTTTCAACATGAAAAAAAAAGAACGATAAGGTCGAGCTTCATTGAAGACTACAACGAAGAGAAAAATCAGAAGAATCGCCAACAAAAACGCATATTACTTATGTTTTCGAGGGTATTACAGAGTGGATTTGGCCTTCTGTCAAACTCTGCAAGGGCGACCGTCTCTTCTCCTAGCATTCCAGGTTTTCTACGGCCATTTTCTACTAGTTCTGCCAAATGGGCTACATTGAATCAGGTTAAACGTGGTGTTGAGCCACCACGTCGTAAGAGAATGACAGTTTCGCCAGATTTAGACCGTTGTCCTATCCGTAAAGGTGTTGTTCTACGTGTAATGGTTCTAAAGCCCAAAAAACCTAATTCTGCTCAACGTAAGGCATGTAGAGTTCGTTTGACCAATGGTAATGTGATCAGTGCATATATCCCAGGTGAAGGTCATAATGCTCAAGAGCACAGTATTGTCTACGTGCGTGGTGGTCGTTGTCAAGATTTGCCTGGTGTCAAATACCATCTAGTACGTGGTGCTGGTGATCTAAGTGGTGTAGTTAACAGAATCACTTCAAGGTCCAAATATGGTGTCAAGAAACCTGCAGCAGACAGCTAATCTGTAACTTTCGAATCTTTTGTAAATAGGTTTTTTATATTAACGTCTTTTGTAATTCCCATGGAGGATAATCTATGTACCCACCAGATCCACCTGAAGTAAAAGTGTCGGGGTCATAGGGTGTAAACGGCCAACCATTCTCGATTCTATCCACTAAATCTGGATTCGATGTAAAATAACGACCATAACTTAAAATCGTTCTATCGTTTTCAACTAGCTTCACCCCTACCTGTGGTCTTGTAGCTAACCCACCAGCACGAATTACAATCCCCTTCCAAACAGTATACACAAAATCGTTGAGGTTTCTCTGATGAGGATCTACTATGTGAACGTAGGCTAATCTACGGCCACTGCGAGCTCTTTCCTCTAGCTGACCCAACAAATGAGTATACTGTGATGAGAGTGTGGGTATATCGAGTTCTGACATGGATCCAAAATTACAAAAAGGTGAAATTCGAATACCAACTTTAGATGAGCCTACTCGATCAACGACTGCATCTACCACTTGTAATAGAAATCTTGATCGATTTTCAATAGATCCACCATATGTATCAACTCTTTTATTAGAAGATGGATCTAAAAATTGATTCAAAAGGTACCCATTGGCGGCATGTATTTCAACACCATCAGCACCCATCTCAATGCATCTTTGAGATGCTTCCACGAAACCTGACACATACTCTTGGATTTCTCTTTGAGTTAATCCATGTTGAGGATTTCCTGCCTTAAGGGCCTTCTCTTTCAGTTCTTCACTCACGTAGGTTTCATCAGTAGCAGAAACGTAAGGCAAACCATCTTTAGCTAAAATGAGCGGATCGGCTTGGCTACCCATACTCCATAGTTGTATGAAGACGTAGGACCCATTACCATGAATCCTTCGGATCACTTTAGTCCATGCTCGCCTCTGCTCTGGGGACCATAGACCTGGTGCGTTATCTAGCCCACCAAATTGTGGTTGTGGTACTGAACCTTCAGTAATAATCAAACTACCGGTTCTTTTGGATCTTTGGTCATAGTAGGTCGTCATCCAATCTTCATGTGGTATTCCATTGGGTGCCCTTAACCTTGTCAAGGGTGCCATTACAAGGCGATGGTTGAGAACCAGTCCACCAACCTTAATAGGTTTGAAAAGTTTGGTACCCCTGAGAGCTACTGGATTATCAACCAACATTGGCCGAAGTGCTTTCTTACTATCATCCATATTCACTAAAAAACCTAAGATGGATTATCTATATGTATGTTTATAACAATTCTATGTATTTTGACTCCATAGTTTCCCTCCTTTAAGCAGTGTAACCCTGTTTCACACATTCGTCATAGTTTGGATAATCCAAATAACCTTCGCTGGTAGGAGCATAGAAAGTATTTCTGTCGTAAGCTGTCAAAGGCAATCCCTTCTCTACACGATCCACAATGTCGGGATTAGAGATGAAAAAACGACCATAAGCGATTAAAGTACGGTTGTCCTTAACCATATCTTTAACGATTTCAGGGTGTAGAGCTAAATCACCTGCACGGACAACAGCACCCTTCCAGATAGAATAGACGAAATCATTGGAACCTTCAGTGTAAACACCTTCACCTTCTGGGTTGAATGGGTTAGTAACTCTTGGTTCCACTAAGTGGATGAAAGATAATCTCTTACCTTCCTTAGCTCTACGTTCTAGTTCACCAACGACGTAAGCATATTGAGCAACAATTTCAGGTTCCTGACCACCGGACATAGTACCGAAGACACCATATGGAGATAAACGGATACCAACCTTACTAGCGCCAACAGCTTCCACAATAGCGTCCACAACTTCTAAAGTGAAACGAGCACGGTTCTCGATGGAGCCACCATATTCATCAGTTCTCTTGTTGGACATTGGATCCAAGAATTGGTTCAATAGGTAACCGTTAGCGCTGTGGATCTCAACACCGTCAGCACCAGCCTCCAAACTGTTCTTAGCTGCTTGAACGAACTCCTTAACGTACTCTTTGATTTCGTCCTTAGTTAGACCGTGCTGAGGGTTATTAGCCTTAATAGCATTTTCTTCTTGTTCTTTGCTCATGTACACACCATCAGATGCGGAAACGTAAGGTAAACCGTCTCTAGCCAAAGGAGCTGGATCAGCTTGTCTACCCAGGTTCCACAATTGAACGTAAACGAATGACTTCTTCTCATGGATACGATTAAAGATTTCCTTCCAGATATCTAGTTGTTCTTTGGACCATAGACCTGGAGCATCGTCGTAACCACCAAATCTTGGTGCTGGGAATGAGGCTTCAGTGATGATCAAGGTTCCTGGTCTTTGAGCTCTCTGAGCATAGTAGTCAGGAGCCCACTGTTTGCTAGGAACATTCTTGGTAGCCCTCATTCTAGTCAAGGGTGGCATGACCACACGGTGAGCCAATTCTACATCACCCACCTTGATGGGCTTGAAAAGGTTAGTGTCACCTAGAGCTTGTGGTTTAACTCTGCTGTCGAACTTGTATTGAGGCATTGGTTATGTTATGAACTTCTTCGCTGTCCCACTTAGGCCATTTCTCTATCGTATCAAAAAATCAAACATCTTCTAGCTTTTATAATTCTAGAAACAAACGAATGCTTACAAATGAAAATTTAAAATGCACCATCCATCAGTTATTATCCTCGATCGTACCAAAACATTTAAGCGCAGCTTACAAATAAGATCGATCTGGTGATCTTCGAGGAAATCGCAATTTCACCAAAAAAAACGCAGGTGATTCTAACATCCAAGTCCATTCTTCAGCCTTCATTTTAGTTCTCTGATTATCCGCATTACAAAGCATATCGCTTCTTCTTTCTTTTTTCATGTAGAATTTTGAATCAGAAAAAGGAATATCCATAAAGGGAAATAAGCTCAAAGTAGTTTTCCAGAAAGGCAAACTGTATCCAATGGGGGTGGGGCAGTGACGTGTAGGTTCCTCGAAAGTTTTCGCGTATTACATATATGGAGGAAGACCCTCGGCGGGAATCATGAGAGGTGTTAGCGGCTATAGTACTATGACAGGTTGTCGTTCCACAGGAGGCCAACTTCGTTTTCTTCAAGGACTTCTTGATATTGATCACTAGCACCAAACAGTTCTCTTGTCAACTTCTCCATGTTGGGAACTTGTCCATTGCTTAAGGATATCTCCAGAATTGTATTACTTATAACCTGAAACACATCTGCACATCTTAGGGCAAAGACCCATTTCTCGCCAAAATGTTGCAAGATATCGACACATTGTTGAATTTCAATTTTGCTTTCGACCAAATCGATATTCCAATGACATAGGCAGTAAAGGATTGAGTTGCAAATGGTTAAAGTTCTGAAAAGCGTGATCCAGTTTAAGGGTAATAATTTCTTCTTGTAAAGGCTATAAGTATGCTTTAGAGCTTCTAAACAACATTCACCAAGGCGTACTAAGTTATCAGAAGGTGGTTTTGGCATTAGCGCAGATGGTCTGTAAAGCATTATTTGTAACTGAGCATGTCGCATATCAAGCCAAGTATCAGATGTATGGAAGGAAATGCTGTCTTGACCACTAAGTTGGAGTTGATCATTCTTTTGCACAATTTTAACTTTATCCTCTTGATAGATTTCATCAATCTCGTTTCGTAAACCTGAAATAATAGCATGTCTTCGCTCCATAGTGTATTGTTTGCGACCGGCGCTAGCTGAATGAACTTTTTTATAAATTCTACCGCTCATACGTCTTAATGAAATCATCATATTGGTAACGTCTAAGTCATCAAATTCCTCTGGGTAAAGTGGTCTCGGTATTGGGGTAGTAATTTCTTCATCTTCAATCGCTGACATTCTACCCAAAGAAGTGGCAACCAATCTTTCAAAACAGTAGGCACTCCAAAATACTCGAGATCTCATTTCTACCTCCTTAGGATCAGTATTTTGAGCTCTACGTGGTGATAAGGCTCTATGTAAGCCCAATCCGATGACCAACCTCATGGTTAACCCACTAATAGTCCATGAAGAAACACCCTTGGGTTCGAACAGGGCAAAGATCCCTAATAAAAGGAAACATTTAATAGTTTCAATGTTTTGGCTGTGAACAACATTACAAAATTTCTTCATGGCTAAAAATGCAAAATGATCACTTAAACCTTCTTCATCCTTCGTTAGCATTTGTGCCCTTTGTAGAGTAGTACACCCAATAGCCATTGCCATGTACAATTGAAAAATGAAAGAGTCTTCATACTCTTCATCCATTGCGGTGAAATCTCTAATAGTGGATACTTTGTTCAAAAATGCAACCTTATCCATCATGTAAAATGATTTATGATTATGAGTAAAATACGCTGCAATGAATCTATCATAAAGAGATCTTTCAATAGGCTTATAAGCCCCTTCGGCAGTAGTCCATGGTGTAGTTCTACCACCTTTAAAGATTCCAGAAATAGATTCAATTTGTATTGACGATGCTCTAATAGGTGTTGAGTCAGGCTTATGTAATTCGTGTTCCAATTTGCCCTGAATCACCGGTGCGTGTGGTGGTCTTCTTGATATGTTTGTGACAGGTGAAGGAGTACTTTCTGGTGGTGGTGGTGGTGGAGGGATTGTAGTTGGTGGGAATGGAGACGATAGAAAACCATTATCTATTCTCGCACTAGTCACAGTTGGTGTAGTTGTTGAGGAAGATGTAAATCCTAATTCAGCGCCATTAGAATTGGGAGCCGTCACAATCCCCATATCTTTCCCTCTAGATCTCTTATTCGGTATAAATTCACCTCTTAACTTGGCTTCTTCCAATTCTCTTTTGGTTCTTCTCGGTGCTCTGCCTGGGTAAACACACGACTCTCCCGCCCTTTGACAATTGTTACAAATTGGTGATTCTTTGGGGCATCTCTTCTTGAGTTTACGGCACCTTGCACATGAGTAGGTTTCAAATTTCCAACTGTTATCCTCTTCACTCATGGGTTGCAGCAGCGCGGTTACAAGAGTACTAAAATGGGGGAATAATTGGATGAAAACTTTCAGTGCAAACAATAATCACCTAAGTTCAACTCGTACCTATGACCTTTAGCTTCGGGGGGAAACAGACCTCCCAGTGGGCTTACTGTTTAGTTGTGTTTTGCTGCTTGTATTAAATGGTTTTCTTTCTTCAAGTTTTCGTCCTTTAAAGTTGACAACTTTATCACAGTGATATACATCTAAACATACAACATAAGTACAGTTATAAAAACGTTTTTAAGAGTTGCGGTCAAGTAATCTATAATCTTTATCTTGAGATTTAAGCTGCTTTAGATGTTGTACCAGCTGTTTCTGACGGTTTGATTTATCCTGGGGGCCGTTCTCCCTCATAGTTTTGTAGTTATCATCCCAAACCACAGGTTTAAATGGATCGTTTTGACCACCAGCTTCATTCAATAAAGATTGCAATTCCCTGTAGTAATCGATATCCTTAAAATCTGAAATTTGGTGGTATTTAGGGCGTTGTGACAATTGTTCCTTGTATAATTCATCATCCGGCAGACTAGGTACTTTTAACTTGTTGGTAAAGACTTTAACCATCAGAGCTGCTTGCAGTTCTGCTAAGGGGAATGGAATAATTAAACCTGGTAGAAGAGAAAATGCCAATGTTGGATCCTTAACGTAAAAGATTTGTTGCCACAAATTGTAAAGACGTTCTGTAGAATCGTTTGTCGTTCCTAGCACATCTTGTCGCAATTTTGGATCTAAGAATGGATATGAGAACAGATAACCAGTGGAATAAATTAAAAGATCGATGTTTTCCAATTTTTCACCGTTAACCAATTGTACAGACCGTTGAGACCAGTCAACTTGTTTGATTCTAGGAACAACGGTCGCCAATTCATGAGTTTCCACACTGGATGCGCTTAAATAAACTTTATTAGCAACAGTCCAAACTTGGTTCAAAATATCACTACCTGAGCTACCATTTCCAATAACGACGATGTTTTTTCCTTTACCGATGCCACAATTTACAAAATTTCTAGAATGAATAGCTGCACCATGGTCTAACCAATCTTGAAGTCCCGGAGTATCAGGTATATAACTTCTATCATAGTGGCCATTTGCTACAACGACATGATCGAATTCTTGAGATTGCTCTTTTCCTGTAACGTTATTTCTTGTGATAACTTTCCAAAGATCACGATTTTTTGAAAGTGAAATTACACTTGTATTCAAATGAAGAGCTACATTCTGTTGGTCCTTAATAAATCTCTTGTAATAACTACTCAAGTATCCATATACATCTTCCCTCCAGGGGAAATGTGGTACCTGTTGCGGGAATGGAAATCCACTAAATTTCATCAAGTGTTTGCTAATATTGGTCTCTAACTGATCGTACATCACTCTATGGCGTTTATCATGCTCTGGATAGTGCCAGAGCCCACCAGGGGAATAATCCTTCTCGAACAGCTGTATCTTGAAATGGGATGCATTCGCAAGAAAGACTCTCGCTGTACTTAGACCTGCTGGACCAGCACCAATAATGGCAAGACGTGGTGTAGTACACATCCTCTCGATCTCGATAGTCCTGGTAGTTGATGATCTACCTCAAAATCCTCGAAACTATCATTTTTATTATCTTCGATATCATCTTCCATGTATATGTACTTCGAGAAGCCACACTAATAGGAACGTGTGAACCTATCAGGTGGTCGTGAGTGGTGTTATCAATCGACAACTACTAATTATGGACCGATCGGTAAAGTAAATACGACTCAGTAATTATAAGTTAAATCAGCAAGTAAAGCAACTAATGGCATGATAATTCCTGTACTCCGGCGGACTTGACTTTAGAGCCCCAGTGGTAGTTACCCCAAATGGCTCCAACTACAACTGATAACATCAGCCAGCCGTTGTAAGTCATAAAGACGAGCATCAACATAAATGAAAATCCGACTTGTAAACCATACCAGACGCTATTGGCTAATTTGTAGCGTCTTTGAATATTAGAATTGCTTGCAGACGACTGGTTTAGCTGAAATTTGTAGATGTAGTACTTCAAATATTCATAAAAATAGGCTAGTGCCATTATGACAAACATCGATAGCACTAGATCAATTGGTTTCTTGATGTGCCAGCTAGAGAAAACGACGCAAGTATCCTTGTATGACCAAGTCAGTGCTGAGTGCATTGTACATGTGTCACCACCACCGTGCTCACCATGATTACCATGACCAGGACCATGATCCATCTGTAAATGAGCTGAATGATCCATAGCTAGATTATGGTGTGTCGAATGGTCCATTGCTATCGATGGCCCTCTTCTCTCTTCTATAAAGAGTGTAGCTTATGTTTCCAAGTTGATTACTGCAGATGTCTCGCCCCTAACAATACACTTCGAAAAGGGTGCAACTACAAAGTCTCTATAATCACTGAACTTAGCGACAATCGTTAAACGTATCTACTTAACTATACTATTCATGAAAAGAGAAAATTATCTATCGATGATCCTTACAATTCTCTACCGTGGTGGAATTTTTCACCAGCGTAAACGGCCTTGGAACCCAATTCTTCTTCGATTCTTAGCAATTGGTTCAACTTAGCCAATCTTTCGGATCTAGCTGGAGCACCAGTCTTGATTTGACCAGTTCTCAAACCGACAGACAAGTCAGCAATGAATTCATCTTCAGTTTCACCAGATCTGTGGGAAACCATGACACCCCAGCCGGCAGCGAAAGAGTCTTGAGCAGCCTTGATGGATTCGGTCAAAGTACCAATTTGGTTAACCTTCAACAACAAACCGTCAGCAGCCTTCTTTTCGACAGCGGTCTTGATTCTCAATGGGTTGGTGACAGTCAAGTCATCAGCAACGATTTGGATACCAGCGGTCTTGAAGAAGTGAGACCAAGCTTCCCAGTCATCTTCAGCGAATGGATCTTCGATGGAGACAATTGGGTATTTCTTCATCAAAGCGTGGTACAAGTCAGCCAATTGTGGACCGGACAACCACTTGGATGGGTCGCTGTTAGGGTTCTTGAAGTCCAAGTCGTACTTACCGTCCTTGTAGAATTCAGAAGAAGCACAGTCCATACCGATCTTGACCTTACCTTCGTGACCAGCAGCCTTGATAGCAGCCATGATCAAGTCTAGAGCTTCATCAGCGGTTTGAATGTTTGGAGCAACACCACCTTCGTCACCGACGTTACCGGCAGATGGACCGTATTGCTTCTTACTCAAAGATTTCAATTGTTGGTAAACTTCAGCACCCAATTCTAGAGCTTCAGAGAAGGTCTTAGCACCAACTGGAGCAATCATGAATTCTTGTAGAGCCAAAGAACCACCAGCGTGAGAACCACCGTTCAACACGTTCAAGAATGGAACTGGCAAAACGTAAGAACCTTCCTTGCTTTGGGACAAGTCAGCCAAGTGCTTGTACAATGGGACACCCTTTTGAGCAGCAGCAGCTCTGGCGACAGCCATGGAGACACCTAGGATAGCGTTAGCACCCAACTTACCCTTGTTTGGAGTACCGTCCAACTTGTTCAACAATTCATCGACAGCCTCTTGGTTGGTGATGTCTACACCACTCTTGATAAGAGCTGGGCCCAAAACTTCGTTAACGTTGGCAACGGCCTTCAAGACACCCTTACCACCCCATCTGGATTTGTCACCGTCTCTCAATTCGTGAGCTTCGTGGACACCAGTGGAAGCACCGGATGGGACAATAGATCTGAAGGTACCCTTGTCAGTGGTCAAGTCAACTTCAACAGTTGGGTTACCACGGGAGTCGTAGACTTGTCTGGAAAAGATCTTTTGGATAGCCATTATGAATTGGTTATGTGTTGTTAATGCTTTAAAGAGTTGAAATTCTCTCTGGAGAAATAGAAATACAATTAAAAAATGAAAAGCAGCTGTCACATAGAATTTTGTTAATTCCAGCACCGGCTTATATACTTTTCAATCAAAAAAAATCCAAACTTCTTTCTCCCCTCAGAGTATGGAACCTCCTCACCTCTCGTGTCGTCCCATACCATACCATAAGGGGAACGTGCTGCCACTGATCCAAAGGGATTTTCATAGAAACTGGGTCTGGTATTCACTCACTCTACTCAATTGGTACTAACCCTGCTCAAACAAGGATCACAAAGCCTAGCATTTCACGTTCGGCCCTACACGAATTGTTGAATAGTCTTTCCACTCTCTCAATGTCGTAGTATCACCACTACCATAACCATTTCTGTTACTGCTGCTGCTGATGCTCATGCCAGTGACAATACCCGTACCAACCAATACTTGCTGCTCATCCGACTACAGTGACATTTTTTTTTTCACTTAAGCAATAGTGGAACCCCTCGGAATTAGTGGATGCTTGTTTGTTTCACTGCAGGATTCCACTTTTTCTTTAGAAGTCTCGAGAATTGAAAAAAAAAAAAAAAAAAGTGGAATCTCCGGTCAGTTTCCTGTTGGATATACAATTACCCTTTCTGTTTATATTTCCTATCCTGGAAGGATACCTAGAGATAACATCATACGAGAGATGTCTCGGCGGCTGTCATTTGTGTCTATCGATTCTGCGTGGTAGTGAAGGAGACCCTCTTTGAAAGCCTGTATGTGTTGTAGAAAAGTCATGTGAACGAGTCTCGTGTAATTTGCTAAAGGTTTTAGATGGGATTCCACATCTGCTTGTTCTTGTGGATCAGATATTTCCGTCTCCTGCAGAAATGGCATCTCGTTTCTTAGGGAAGTGATGAATTTGCAGAATTTGTGCACAATCTCGAGAATCTGCAATTGAATCTGTGCGAGTTGGGACAAACAACAATTAGTCATGATGTTGGTAAGAGATTCCTGGAGTAAAGTTTGAAGTGCTACAACAGTATCGGTTTGGGTGTTGACCACATGCGAAAACTCTTTGTCAACAACGTCTGTGGTGAAATATTCTAGTAGTAGTTTGACGAATTGGTTCATCTTGTTGTGAAGTAAACGGCAAGGGCGAATGAATTTTCTTGTTACGCGGGGACTGAACCGTTGTCTCCACAGTTTGTTCTTGTTGATCTCTGTCCAGGTATCATCAAGTAGGCGGCTGTAGTACTGCAGGATAAAGAGATACCTGGAGATCACTTGGTATTGAACAGTACAAGTACGAGTGACAATCACATTGAGTGGGTAAGGTACCAGTATTTCAAACTGTAAATGATGGATGACGCTGCCTTGATTCTTAGAATGGTTTTGTGAGTCGTAATCCTGTAAAAGCATGTTTCTCAAGGTTTCAAAATTGTTTGCACTCAAGAGACGGGTGCCAGAATCTTTAGCTATTGTTGTAGTGGCTCCATATTGAGCTACTGTACTTGCAAATGAATGGGGATCAAGCTGTAAATTGAGTAATTGAATGACCAGATCTTCATTGGATCGATGTTCCAATTCGAAATTTCGTCTAATTCTTGATTCTTCAATACCATTAGGTCGATACTTGCGAGTTAAGTCGACCATGTTGCGACCTAAAAATTTCATAAGGTTATGAGAATTTTGATATCCAAAGAAATGACGTTGTAACTGTAAGAGGAAGTCACCAAGAGAATACCCAGTTAGAAACAATTCTAGGCACAATGTATTTGCCCTTTGATACCATTCGTCAATGATTAATGCCCAAAGAGTGCCCTCCATCAATGACGATCCAAAATCCATGGCCATGGTAGAAGACTGTGTAACTGGTAATTGCTTTACGCCAAGGCTTGTCTTGACCACATTTAGAAGTTTACCAGTGACGAGAATCTTGAACATCAATTCACCATCATCCTTAACAGTTAAGTTGCGCGGCAGTGCATCTTTACGAATCATGTACCTTGTGTCCCATAACCTATCCCCGTACTTCAAACTCAAAGGCGTATCCTTCAATTGTCTCATTGTATCTATAACCATAAATTCGTCGTATGGATCATGTAGATGTCCCTGAGTCAACCAACTTTCTAGCATGGATCGATAATCCGTAGAGATATTTAATAGTAATGTTTTTAAAAAATGTACACCACTACGATCACCTAAGTTCTCCTGAATTAAATCTTGTAAAATTCTTAAAACAATCCCCCCTCTAGCTACTGGTAAAATCCTTGTATCCGTCGCTAAAATCACGTCGCTTTGTAGTTGGCCTTGATCCTTTAAATCATTCATAAAATTATCAAAATCAACCTGCGTTCTATCTACACTTTGTCTCATAGTAGTCTCCTTGTCGATTCTATCGCATACAGTGTACAGGAGATCCATCTGTTTTGCAATTTCAGCTTCATTTATTAATTGCTCCATTTCACGAATGGAGAAAGTGGTACTGTTTTTGAATTCAGGTTCCAATCTGGTTGCAATAAACTTCAAATAAGTATGTTGAAGGAATTGTCTAATTTCGTATCCTAATCGATGCAAAACCATGCCATGTTTAGGATCTGACCAATGCTCTACCACTTTCCCTAGTACAATGTAGTATTTCCCTAGTTTTGATAGCCTTTTACTAAAGCTTTTGAGTGAAGAATCCATCGTCTTTGCAATTTTGAACTCGGGTACACTATCGCTATATGGATCATATCGGTTGTTGTACCTGATGTATGCACCTTCTAGCCCAACCAAAACATTTAATAAATCACGTACCAGCAATGCCTCTCTTACACGGCTATGATCAGGGGAACTGATCTCCCTCAGAGAGTAAGACTTGAATTTTGGATTCACGCTTGAGAGCGGCTGACAATTAGCCAATCTGCCCAGCAGAGGAGGCCTCTCTTGGGTAAGATTTAGCCCAGCAAAATCTTCAACAGGCCTAACTTCCATATAAAAAATCTCTAAAGGGTGGGTAAAGAGTCCTTTTCTTTCTCTTGATAACGATGTTTACTGTTTGTATTTTGGGTCTGTTTATCTCATCTCAGTGCTTTCGCGGCTACACAAGAACCTGCCTTTCGTGTCGTGTGATTAGTATAAGGATGCGAACGGTCTAGCACCTGATTGGCGGCTATTTCTCGAGCTGAAATTACCCCAGTTCTACTCTACAGCATTTCAGCTCTAATTTGACGGGTCTCATGTAAGACAAGCCAGAATATTGGCCCCTACAGGTAGAATGACGTTCCCAGTGGCTTTATTTACTCATTACAATACGGTACTAGCTTAGACTTGGCAGTTTTGCTGGTACACTTCGTTCGATCTCCTCGCAGCTTGGAATGTCCTTTCTACTGCTTCTACAACAAGATTGACGATCGATAGCAAGGACCTTCATATTAAGAACTACCCGTATTGATGATAAACACAGTAAAATCTGCAGAAATACCTTGTAAGTAATAAAACTTTAAACATCTTGCACAAGATTAAGTGTTGTCGCACTATTTATGATATAAAATTGCGAAAATGCAAATTCGATAATCGTAGAATCCAATTATATTCCCTGTACAACATTAAAGAACAATTAATATCTCCAAGACTAGCATATATTGCAATCTTTCAGTTTATAAGAGCGGGTGCTCGAATATATATATATATATATATTGGGAGGTATCTGAGAATATTAAACTTTCTAACATCAAAATCCTTTAAAACAGCCTAAAAAACCGGTTCTACGAGCAAGACATAAAATTATCAAGAGGAACCAAATTATTCTGAAACTTGTAGCAACTGCCATTTCAAATACCAGTGTGTGAGTTTCGACTTACACAAACTCCTTACTTCAGTAATCAAATTGCAATATTCCAAGGATTCAAAAGTTCCCACGCACTATTTGCAACTAAGCGTAATTCTAATACTAAATACCAAGGTTGAAAACAAATAAATACCATAGTAAAATGCCCCAGAATTTTCTCACTGCAATAAAATTGTTCCCATATTCTTATACCGTAAGCTTCCAGCAATATCTTTATTTATTAGTATCTAATATAAAAGCAAGATGCAAGAGCACTTGTACATGTTAACATCATCCTAAAAATTTCAAAAAAACACCAAAAGATACCTAAAAATTCGCTGAATCTTTATAAGCTTGTCAATGCTTTTGATGGCCACCATACTGTTGATAATACATGATATTCATATCATCTTAATCGGTATTATCATCACTACACACGAAGTTTTTAGGAAGGTAGCGAACCCTTTGACTAGATTCCTAGTGGTTAACAGAGGTGGCAAATAACTACAAACCCCAAACTACTAATTGATTTATTAGAATTGAGTTCTAGCAGGAATCAAAGGTCGTTGGTGGAGTTGGATAGAAATGTTTTTAACAAGAAGTGAATATGACCGTGGTGTGAGTACCTTCTCACCAGAAGGTAGACTATTTCAAGTGGAATACTCTTTAGAAGCCATTAAATTAGGATCAACAGCCATAGGTATTGCCACTAGTGAAGGTGTGATTCTTGGTGTCGAGAAAAGAGCTAACTCACCACTACTGGAAGCAGATTCAATTGAAAAGATTCTAGAAGTGGATCGTCACATTGGATGTGCAATGAGTGGGTTAACTGCAGATGCACGTTCTATGATAGAACACGCCAGAACAGCAGCAGTGACACATAATCTTTACTACGATGAAAATATCAGTGTAGAATCATTAACACAATCCGTTTGTGATCTAGCGTTAAGATTTGGTGAAGGTGCATCAGGGGAGGAAAGATTAATGTCAAGACCATTCGGTGTTGCCCTACTGATTGCAGGTTATGATAAGGATGACGGATACCAATTATTCCATGCAGAACCTTCGGGAACATTCTACCGTTATAATGCTAAGGCTATTGGATCTGGTTCAGAAGGTGCACAGTCGGAATTACAAAATGAATGGCATTCCTCTTTGACTCTCAAAGAAGCTGAATTACTAGTGCTCAAGATTTTGAAGCAGGTCATGGAAGAAAAATTGGATGAAAATAATGCTCAATTGAGTAGTATCACTAAAGAGGAAGGTTTCAAAATATATGATGATAAGAAAACTGCAGAAATCATTAAGGCATTGAAAGAAAAGGAAGCTGAAGAAAGTCCTGAAGATGGAGACGTGGAGATGAATTAATAATTATATATTTCATTACTTGCACTTGTGTACTAGATAAGAGAGTAAAAAAAATTAGATTATGTGGAAACAAAATGTTACAACCAATTCCTTTATACACGGTTATACTCGCAATTTAACTAACGAGGTGAGAGTATTCTGGAATTTCCTTCATCTTGGTATTGAAAAATTTCTCCAGTCGATTAGCGTACTTGTAGTAGGAAGTATTCTCCCCGTTGTATAGGCGACAATTGTTAAAGATCAATCTTGCATCATAAACAAATTCCTCCATTTTGTCGTACCTATTATTATTCAAATTCATCTCCATTGTACTCAAATCCATAGGTTCCTTTATAAAATCGTAATAATCGGGGACTTCTTCTCTATTAACAGGCTGTAAAAACGGCCAGGCGGCAGCGTGATTTTGCATTTCTGTTAGTACATTTTGCATGGCGGCATAATGTGGACCTCTTTTCGGTATTTGGGCCAATTGATCCATTTCCGGTGTCCAACCAGCTTCTTTCAATCCTGGGATCGTCATGGGATCAATAGGTTTGATGTTACCCAAATCCCTGAAGGCAGCTAATCCCGGTCTTCTCATGTGAGATTTCGAAATTGTTCTTATCTTTCTCCTTAGTGCTGCCTCCTGCAGTAAAAGAATTTTTGCTGCGTCCAGATATCGTATTCGAGGTAACATGGAACATTGCATAAGTGTACCACCTTCATAATCTTTGATGTATCCCATCCAGATACTTTTCTCTAACGTTATCTCTTTCGTAAATCCCTGCTTCTTGAAATATCCTATGGCATAATTGTCTGCATAAGTTAAAAAATGTTTAATATTAGTACTAGATCGCACATAATCCTTTAAATGATTCATTAGATGTACACCGTACCCACGAACTTGTTCAGTAGAACTGATGGCACAAAATACAATCTCTGCAAACTCCCTTTTTTCAAACGGTCTATAAGTAATACCACCAACCACTGTGAACGGCCTTCTAACCACTGCCATAGACAAATGATTCCGATCATACACCAATCTCGCAATGTATTCCTTAGGCATCTTGGGCAATTGCTTTTGAAAAATATTCTTTAAACCTGTTAAAACCATCAAATTCTCCTTTGTATTATCATTATTGACCACTCTGAATTCTATTCTACCTTCTTTTTCCTCTATAACACTAGGTCTTTCTTTAAATTTGTATTCTATACCATCGAATTCAAATTTTGCAATTCCCTTCTCCTCATCCTCTATAATCTCATCCGAAACCTTAACACCGCTACTATTGCCATTCGATTGTTCCGACTGCTGCTGTGGTTGTTCTTGTTCTTGTTCTTGTTCTTTTTCATCTTCTTGATGGGTTGTTTCTTGTTGTTGCGGTTCCTCGGATGGCTTTTTGTCTGGTGCTTCAGATGGTTCTTCAGTTGGGATTTCAAATTGTCCTTCAGGTGGTTTTTTACCTGCCGTAGCCTCACTGACTTCTGAAGGATATTGTTGTCCATCATCTACAACATCTGCATCATCTTCAATTTTCACCTTTTTAGTCTCCGGTGCACTCAATTTTGTCTCACTTCGAGATCTGGCATGCTTACGTTTGGCTACCATTAAAAAGAAGCAATTGAATCACGGGTACCTTTCAAATATCGACCAATTCTCGACCTTTTTATACCTACATATGTTAGATGTTGATGTATATACCCATGAATCTTCCTCCGCGAATTGAATCGAAATTCATCTTTATACGAAAAAAGAAGGGCACGTGAAAAACACATGACAGAATAACAGAGGTTCTCTTAAACTAGAACCTCTATCTCTTCATCCTCTTCATCATCCCACTCTTGCACCACTTTATCTGCTTCCTCTTGTACTTTGGACAGTCCACATAGCCTTTCGATGTAGGTATGATCATCTAGAGCGGCTTTGACGAAATCCCAACCTGCTTCACGACATGCTTCAACCACTTGAGGACTGCAAGCAGAACAGTGATCGTATGCTGGAGTTTCTAATTTCAAAGTAGAGAAATGGTTTAGAAACCCTCTGATTTGATGAGGCACATCACCTAAAATGGACTCATCAGTATTATCTTTTAGTTGGAAAATGGAAACCATTAATTCAACCGCTTGCGAAGCAGCGATGAGCGCAACACCTGGCCTCGTCACAGTACACATCTCATCCAGTGTTCTATCCGTCAAACTATCTTTGGGAGCAACAACATCATTGCAGAAGTAACAACCGAGACGTTTGCCAAGACTATCCCTGTAGTTTCCATGACGCATGACGAGATAACTGTCAAATCCCAGTGCCGCATTCATGACTAACTTATTATTCATATTGCCCAAGACTGTGGGTAACCAGCGAGTTTCTCTAGAGTCCATCAGTAGAAAAATAACATCGTGTTCGTCCATTAACTTTCGTAATTTGGTAAAATTGGACTCTGCTGAGGAATCATCTACCGGAGGATGACCAATCATGGGCACGTCTAGCTGTATACCAGTGGCCTCCACCAGAGGGAAAATTTTCCTCAGGGCATCAGCAGCTGCTTGAGCTTTGGGCTTACCAACATCTTCAAAATTGAACAAGGGCTGCCTCACAGGGTTGGAATAGGAAACGGTACTGTTGTCAACTAATGTAATCTTCCTAACCCCCCATGCCATTAGAGATCGAGACACATAACACCCCAGAGTACCAGCTCCCAATAGCAAAACTTTTGTATCTTTAACCTTTTGTAAATCTATATCGGGTACAATTCTCCATTTCATTAATTTCAGATTTAAATCCACAGATTGATCGGCCACTTTTAAAGGATCAATCAAGCTGCTTAAATCGACCGCACGAGGCCCCAGTTTGCCTTGAGGATTGCGTTCCCAGCCGCTGACCTGTAAGGAGGATTCGTCTCCCCGATCCCGCAGGGAGAGCTTCAATCCAAAGCTGGAAGCGCCAGACCTGATGAAAAAGACGTTTAAGACTTCTACAGTTGGATTTTGATGCTTGAAGATCGCCAGGAAATTCTTGGCAAATGCAGCTGGTATCCGATCCATACGGCTTGGATCTCGAATCAATAAGGATTGGCAGTTTGATGCCCTTTCCACATCGTAGGGTACTATTTCTCCATCTGCCGTTTCGAGACCAACCCACTGATCCAAGTTTCGATCAAACCACGTAGCAAAAGATTGTTGGGGTGCTGGCAATTCCTCCAATTTTTCAATCAATAGACTCTTCCCTTGGAAACAAGGTACGCATGTCCAGTAAAAATACCTGTATTTCTTCAAATCTGCAAAACTAATGACGTAAAATCCAACACTTTGGTTAATATTCTTCAATCCTTTCTTCCAAAGTTCTCTAGCTTTTTCTTCTAGAAAGCTTTGCTTATCCAATGTCTTGAACTCCTCCATAACGTTATAATTATGGATCATACCCAGAATCGGCACACCTGTAGGGGAGCCCATAACTTCTTCATCGAAACTTTGTGCGTTTAGGTTCAAAGGCACACTTTTACTCGACCTAGGGACATTTTGTAATTCCAATTTGCTGTATAAAGGTTGTCCCCTAGAGTCTAGTTTTAACACATCCAGCTTTAAACGGGATAACTCTTGGAAAAAGGACGTGTCCAAGAAAGACTGTACTGGTGCTGCATAGCTAAGTTGTAAGCTAGACATCTCGATATCTTGATATCCGCTCAGATCCTATTGAGATCAAGGGATAATTGTTATTTCTAGTTAAACGATTGTGACTTTATGTTCCAGAATGACTATTGTGTTCGAATACAGCTACTGCAACTACAAGGAAGTTGTCACATACACAAGAGAAGATCATGTGACTGGATGACTGGTATCTAGCATTACATGGCTCCGCTATAGATCTAGCTCTATCTGTTACGGAATACGATCTATTATACAATTAGTACTAAATATTCTTTCTTATTTTTTTGGCCTCTACATGATAAACGAATGTATATCGATAGCGATCAGCGCCTATGCGTTTCCGCCATCTTCCAAAGTCATCTCGTCTAACTCGTCCAAAAGTTCATCCATGTTTATACGAGGAGTAGCTTCATCCTCATCTTCATCCATATCACCTTCGTTGACCGGCTCTGGTGGGTTGTTACTTCTGTACAGGTTAACGGATTGTCTCAATTCAGAATCTTCTTCCAATTCTTGCAAGAAAGTTTCGTAATCCATCTCGGCACGCTCCATCTCTTGTTTCTGTTGTCTTGAGCTATAGTCTGCAGAGGCGTCGATATCCTTGTGTTCCTTGGCCATTCTCTTCAACTTCCAGTTTCTGTTTCTCTTTGTGGTTCTTCTGTACAACTTCTTAACTAGAACCACATCTGGAATGCGATCCATATCCAAGGTATCGAAGAGATCAGAGTTGTAGTTAGCATTACCAATGTGATAGCCCATGACACTATCACCTGCGTGACAGATAGCACCTAAATGAGATCTCACGTAGTATTCTTGATCGTTAGAACCCAAATCGCTAGCTTTAGCCACTGTAATATCGGCAAGCACAAATCTACCTCTGCTTTCACCAGTAGGTTCCACGTCTAACACAATAAATTCTACAAGTTGACCAGCATCTGCCAATGAATTGAAAGGCTGTCTCCAGTAGACAGAAGCTGAGATATCAGCAGTTTGCAGGGTTCTTGGATCCATGAATTGGATTGAACTATTCACTCTGGAGCAGAGCACAAATTGAGAGATATTACCCAAGGATTTGGACAATTTCTTTGGTAGCACTACCAAGTCATCTCTACAGATGGGGACAATTTCCACAGAAAAGGTGAATTTGTAAGTAGAAGTACTAGACTGGATATCTTGAGAGATCAATTCTTCAGATTTCTTGTATCTAATGGGGATCACAGAGTTTAGGAAATCAATCATCTTCATAGCATGGTTCCTCTGTGCATAATAGAAATCCAACCCATCCTTTGCTTCCCTGATGGAAACTGTATCCACATGGGCGTTATGCTTCAAGATCAATTGTTCCAAAAAGAGAAAAGTTCTCTTATGTGGCACTTTTTGTCTAATTTGCACAGCTGCTCTCCATGTATGTGCTGTATAAGACTTAGCACAGTCTGGACACTGCATGGCAATAACGACGAATTCCACTTCGAAACTTTGTTGAATAATGGTATTCATCATAGCTTCACCTTGTACAGTAACTTTAATTCTAATACGTCTCGAATGTGGTTCGGTCCAGATAAACGATGCATCCACAAGTCTGATTTTAGTCAGACCCTTCAAACGACGTAGACAAATGGCTAAAAGCTCTCTAGATTCCAACTGAGCCTTAACCCATTGACCTGGAGGTTGCAAAAACCTTTCACAGTTTCTACAGAACGATAGGTGTGATTCTCTAGGAATACCATCTGTAATATCAACGTTCATCTTGATACAGTCATAGCACATTACTAACCCGGAGGACCCATCTATGGGCACACCACAGTTACAACATAGGACTGTTGCACCTTTTTGGTGCATATGATTCTGATCTAAAGGAGCGTAACTCATAATGGGCGTTAGATACTATATGAATATTCAAAGTGTACCTCCTGTGGACCTGTAGACTGGTTATTAGTTATTATGCTTGTGATGGGATGAGATGAGCTCTGCAAAAATTTTGTCATATTAGATATCCGATGAGCTGTCACGTGACCACATATCATAGTACAATGGTCAGGAAATATTATTGTTATTTTATGCCTATAGAGTATTTTTATTTGTTGCTGTTCTTCTTCTTCTTCTTCTTCTGATTGTCAAACAGTAGACCAAATGATTTCTTTTGGGTCTTTTCAATCCTTGGTTCGTCTTCCTCGCTCCCGCTATCTTGCGCTACTACAGGTTGTTTCTGCTGTTCTAATTTCCCAGTAATGTTCGAAGGATCTTGCTTCATCTCTTCTAGTTTACCCTTTCTCATTCTTCTCTTGAGGGCAAGCATGGCCTTTGTATCATCTTTTGACACCTTGTAAATATTATTACTATTGTCATTCGCCTGTGATCTATGCTGAGGTTTCCTTTTCTTGTTGGATAGCGTCTTTACTTTCTTATCACTCTGAACAAATTCACCAACGGTATTAATGTCTGTAGAGTTGTTTAAGTCATTGAAACTGAGTCCCGTACCTGTAGCAACTAGCGGTAAGGTAAAGAATTCCTTTTTACTCCGATTTAGCTCTTCCGGTCCTCCATTGGATCCCTGATCACCACCAAGCCAGTTGAGTACTGTACTGTTGATATTGCTAAAGGAATTTCTAAGTTTTGCCTGCAGAGCTAACTTCTCCTGGTTCTCTTTCCTCTGTGCCATCGATGCTTCTAATATGTATACATGTATATATGTATACTTCAGTAGTAATTTTTCGGCTCATCGCTTTTATGATATTGCATAATAATGTACTATTAAAAATACCAAGACTAATTACAAAATTTTAAATACAAACAATCTATCAATCTGTGCTCCTAAATCCCTTTTGGTTTTTCTTCTTACGTTGGATTTTCTTTTCACCAAAATTTTCTTTCTCCATAGCCATTAAAGATTCTCTCTTGGCCTTTGTAACACTGTTTAGACTTTTCCTGATAACCGCGGTATCGTGAACCTTATCACACTCTCCCATCTTTTTATTTATACGTTCTTCAATAGCCTGGATTCTAGAAATATCTCTTTGTGTTATGAATGAGATAGCATCACCCCTTCTACCAGCACGAGCGGTACGACCAGACCTGTGGATGAAAACATCTGGGTCCGATGGGATGTCGTAGTTAACCACTAACTGAACCGTTGGAATATCAAGACCTCTTGATGCAACGTCAGTAGCAATAAGAACACGAGCTGCATTGGCACGGAACCTGTGCAAAGAATTCGTTCTCTCTTGTTGTGGCATTTGTGAGTGTAATGAAGTTACTCTCACTCCCATAGCATATAGGGTCCTTCGCAGAATTTCAGCTGCCATAGTTCTATTTACAAATACCATGGCGGTCGAATCCTTATAATCCTCGCAGGTGAGCAATTGATACAAATAAGCTTCTTTGACATATTCCGGTACTAGGATGTATTCAGTCTTCAAAGACGAAGGAATTGCCACTTTATCCATACTAGCGACTTCATAAGTAAATAGTGGAGGTTTCCCTTCAGAGGGCGCATTCTCTAGGGCCCTCACTTGATCTGTGACGGTGGCGGTAAACAAAAGCGTCTGTCTTTTATTCTTGGGGGGCAATGCTCCAATGCATATAGCCAAATCCTTTGCGAACGTACCGGTTAAAAGACTATCAGCCTCATCAAGAACTAAAAATTTTGTTCTGATCAAACCACCTACAGTATCATCACCACTGTTCAAAATGTGATGTGCTAATCTACCCGGGGTGGCAATTATAAAGTGCGGTTTCCTCTGTAATTCTAATCCCTGTTTAACAATATCTTCACCACCTACAATGATACTCACCCTAATATTCATATTGCTTCCCAAAGCTGTAAATTGCTCCGCAATTTGCATAGCCAGTTCTCTGGTTGGTGTCAACACTACTCCGAACATACCACAGGGATCCTCCGACCATTTGGTCAACATAGGTGCACCAAATGCAATGGTTTTACCGGAACCAGTCTTAGCACCACCAATACAATCCCTTCCTTTCAAAATCTCCGGTATACATGCACTTTGAATAGTCGTCGGTTGACTAATTTTCATGGCATTCAAGGTCTCCACAAGCCATTTGGAGACTCCTAAAATTTTGAAACTCTTAACGCTACCTTCAGACATTTTCAGAAGCTTCGAAGAATGGACGATAAGGGTCTTTTTTTAGCTACCTCCTATGCGATGAGATGAGATGTGCTTGTAAAATTTTCAACATCCTCGGGTCAACAAAGAAAGTCAAAAAAGTCCGAGCCTTGGACTAACTTTAGACCAATTTCCCAGCACATTTGGCCATCTTATCCAATAGAAGATCGATATTTTCATTCTTAAGCGCACTGATAGGGACCGAATCCCAACCGTTAGCATCACAAAATTGCCTTATTTGTAAAAACTTATTCACTGATTGAGGATTTTCGTGATCGATATCGGCTTTATTGCAAACTACTAATACATTCTTAGTTCCAACTTTCTCCATACCTCCCAATTCTTGAAGTAAAATGTGGAAATCTTCTAAAGGATTTTCGTTGGCAATACTAATTACAAATACCCAACCTTTTGACCTTTCAATGTGTCTCAAAAATTCAAGACCCATACCTTTATCTTGTGCAGCATTCTCAATGATACCTGGTATATCTGCAACTGTGAAGCTAGGTTTATCAATACCTGGACTTATAGTACCTATACTTGGATTCAAAGTGGTAAATTCCCAATGCCCAATCTTAGGTTTAGCATTGGAAATTTTATTTAGGATGGTGGACTTTCCTGCATTAGGTAGACCCACTAGACCAAGATCCGCAATACTCTTTAATTCGAACAGAAATAGGCATTCTAAGCCGCTTCGACCAGCCTTGGCAAAACGTGGATTTCTTATCATATTAGTCAAAAAATGCATGTTTCCTAGACCGCCTTTACCGCCTTTCAAAAGGCAGATGGGATTTTCAGTTGGTACACCAAGATCTAGTCCATAGAGAGGAAATTTATCGTTGGAAAGTTCTGAATCGTACAAGGCATGATCGTAGTCCTCTACTTGCTTACTTAAATCGACAAACCAGTCCTTACTCTGGTGATAGTCTTCATCTTTTCCCTTAAATAACCAACCTTTTCCCGGTTCATAGGCATTTCTGAATAATTGAATGTCTCTAGGCTTGGTGTCATATTCATATCTTCCACTACAATGCATAGAAATCTTATTTTGATTAAGAATATCTCTCAAGGATGCACCAGGATTTGATTGCTGTTCTTTGACTATGTATTGTCTCACATCCTTAGGATCCAAACACCAACGCACAACGGTTCCAACTGGAACAGTGATTAAAATGTCTTTACCTCTAGCACCATCTAGTTGATCTGCTGCACCATTCGATCCATTATCAGCGATATAAGTAGTGCGGAGTTTTGCCAAAGAGTTGATACCTGTAGAAGCTCGCACGTAGACGCTACCACCATCACCACCGTCACCTCCATTTGGAGGTCCCACTGATCTATTGGCGTCTCTGAAAAAGGACACAATCCCATCACCACCATCACCACTTCGGCATTTAACTATTCTAATATCAACAAAGTTTCCTTGAGTGTGCTTCTGCTTATTAAACCCTTGTAAGTATTTTGTGGATGTAAAATTGGCAATAGCAGCCTTAACATCGATATAAGGGGACTCTGGTGGTGTGGAAACTACTTCAATGGGAAATCTGTTGAGACTTGATGATTCATGAGTTATTTGTTGCTTAGATTTAGACGCAGTTTTCTTCAAAGTACCCAATCTTTCTAACCACTGTTCATTATCTGCGGCTCGAGGAGAGTTATCGGGAGCTAGCGTAGAATTGGATCTGAGAATTCTAGATGCATAGGTCAAATTTCTAGGCTTCAGCATCATGTACAGATCTTACTATTCGTCTCTTCTCTTTCTGTTTGACCTTCTTACAAGAGCTCATCTCATCTCATCTCATCTCATCTAATCGATTTTTTTTCTTTTTCACTAGTCGCTATTTGAATGAAATAATACAAGAACTGATATATATTGGTATTACACAAATATCGTTACACTTAGATCCCCAATTATCTCCCCTGATTTGGGGTTGTGCTTATATTTACGTTTAAATCCTTTTCACACGACTGATCTGGTTCTTCCAATTTTGCCCTCAAGAGATCAATACTTTGAAGCATCTTCTTGATGGAATGGGCGCTATCTCCAAACATCAAATTTTCTATAGCATTCCAATTTCTCCTCCAGTAATTTACTTCTTTGTTGACTTCATTCAGTGTTTCTTGCAATGAATACTTATTTTCAATGGTATATTTAGCACGTTCCATCTTAATTTGGTCCAAATACTGATCTAATTGTGACTGTAAATGTGTAGAATCTTTATCAGGGTTAGCCAACTGCTCAAGAATGGATTGCATGCCATCTGGTGGGCTCCAATTATCTACCACGAATTCACTTACTTCAGGATCTGATATTTCAATCTGCTTGGCTAAGTCCACTGAGAGCCTCTGTAAAAGGTTGACGTAGTCTAGCGATTCCTTATTTACATGTTCCATCAAGGTCACGTACTCTTTCAAACCTTGCACATTTTGCAATTTGCTATGATTCTCATTACGTCTAAACCTTTTACCATTGGTAACTTGAGACTCTCTGGTCTTGTATTTAGTATATCTCAAATCAATGGAGCTAGATACTAACTTTTCATGAGATTCTGCCAGATACTGCAAAGATTGTAACTGATCATCCTCTGATTTGCCAGGTTCCGCCAAATTTTTTAATATTTGTAAAACATCTTGCAACTGCTCATAGTTCTGCTGAAGAGCCTGGTCTTCCTCACATAAGGAATCAAAATACGTGAATTCTAAATCTGCAGACATAGCATCGACAAAGTAATAGACTTTAAATCCCTTTTTCAACGGCTTTTATTCATCTAACCTGTGTTCCACAGTAGTTATGGCTATCAAAGTTTGTGATGCGAGCGGGTTCTCATCATCATTAAACTACCTTGGACAGAAATCATCAACATGAAGGACATTCTTTAAATGCAAAACTAAACCGATATAGTTTCGCTAAACCCCTCAATTGATGAACTCTGATAATCAATTATATTTACTGACTGATGTCAAGTCGAATTTAAGGAAATCCTCGCTGGAATTGTCCCAATGGAAGTTACACAGATCTGCGAAATGGTCCGCAGAAGCATTATGTGGAATGCCAGAGATGCCGCCTGCAACAAAGGCATCAACAAGTATCCCTACTGGTATGGCAGATGATGAATCACCCCTAAGGAAAAGAATAGATTTATCATTGCAGAATTCTTTAGTTCACCATAACAATTTTGGTCTTTCGGAATCAGAATACGATCTTTATCTATTGGCATCATCCTTATTCGATTGTAAAGAGTTTGATAGATGCGCATATTTTCTCAAAGACGTCACTAACCCATGTCTTAAATTCTACAAATTATACTGTGATTATCTATCATGGGATAAGAAAGTGCGTGGGAATATGGAAAGTGTATTAACTACTGGTAAAAACCCCAAACAATCAACCCATCGAGATCCCAATGGTGATGGGGATAATGAGAGCGAAAAAGATTTTCAAGCAAGCAACAGTCCCAGGATGGCTTCCACAGGTGATAGTAATCAGAGCCCCGTTTCCACTATTTTGAGAGAATTGAATTCTTATCTGGACACTACGGTGGTTCACCTAAACAATGGCATTGGATTGGCATTGTTATATTATTTGAAAGGTATTCTACTGAAATTAAATGATAACAGAGCTCATGCCATGTCTTTTTTCTTAAAGTCATTATCATGTTATTCTTTCAATTGGGCTTGCTGGCTTGAGCTATTAGACTGCTTAAGTCGACCTGATGAATCACTGTTACTGATAAAATATTTGGATCAAAAATTCTGTTTAGAGCCAACAGAAAACTTGGGGTCACAGGCTGATACTCATCAAAATATTATGATAAGATTCTTCAAATTGGTACTTTTCCAAGAATTTAGTGGTAATACTTATGATTTTGCTCATGAACTTGAATACTTACATGGATTTTTCCCCAATTTCGCTTATCTGAAGGCTCAAAATGCATTGATAACTTACAATTACATGGATTATTTGAATTCCGAAAGTTTATTTAACGAAGTGGTTAAATCAGATCCATATAGGCTGGATGATCTAGATACCTATTCCAACATTTTGTACGTGATGCAAAAACATTCAAAATTGGCATATCTGGCACAATTCACTTCACAAGTGGATAAATTTAGGCCAGAGACCTGCTGCATTGTAGCCAATTACTACAGTGCTCGACAAGAGCATGAAAAATCTATCATGTACTTCAGAAGAGCTCTCACGCTGAACAAAAATTGTACTAGTGCCTGGACGCTAATGGGCCATGAATTCGTCGAACTGAAGAATTCTCATGCTGCCATCGAATGCTACCGCCGTGCTGTTGACATAAATGCAAGAGATTTCAAGGCATGGTACGGATTAGGACAGGCTTATGAGGTGTTGGATATGCATCTTTACTCCCTTTACTATTTTCAAAAGGCATGCACTTTAAAACCACTCGATAGACGAATGTGGCAGGCATTGGCAGCCTGCTATGCTAAAGTCGGTAATAGACAAGAAGCTATCAAATGTTATGAAAGAGCACTACAATTGTCATTACATGCGGATCAGGATTCCGTAATATTATACCGTCTCGCAGACTTGTACGAACAAATTCATGAACTCGATAGTTGTAAAGAATTTATGGTGCGTTGTGTTGAAGTAGAAAAGTTCACAGAAGGTCTTGTCACTGATGAAACTGCAAAAGCAAGACTTTGGTTGGCTAAATATGAAGCTAAAAGGAAGAATTTCGAAGAGGCATACAATTACGCGGTTGGTGTATCGCATGGCACATCTCAAGAGATAGAAGAGGCAAGAGCCATAGCGAGAGAATGCCGAAGAAGAATTCAATGATTAAATATACAACTAAAATAGATATATAAGGATTAAGTCTGAAACAATCTGGGCGGTTAAAATCTATCTTACATGCACTCTTCCCTGTCCGCCTTTATATATTCGGGTAACCACTCTCGCTCTTCAACTAGCCGATGAGTTTAGAACTGAAGCTAAACATGTAGATTGGACCGATGATTTACAACAAGAAGAATAAAAGAGTAAAGCTTTTCAAGCCGAGTTAGGTTCCTAAAGTTGCAGATGAATAATTCTGATTCTCCACCACCACCTCCTCCCCCACCGGAGCTATTTGAGCCCGATGGCATGGAGCTTCCGCCACCCCCACCACCTCCATTAGATGATAATGATGATAACATGTTACCACCACCTCCTCCCCCGGGTCTTGACGATGATGCAGATTTCATGGAGCAACCACCACCGCCACCTTCACCATCAATGCCACCGCCTCTCCCCCCACCAACAATTAATGATGGAAATGATAAAATGAACAATTTAGATAATGTGCTTAATGGGAAGCTGCCGAATGGGATGAAAAGGAAATTAGAGGATGGAAAGGTTTCCAAGGTTAGCCGCAAAAAGTTGAAAAAGCTCAAGAAATCTGGAAGGGGCCAAGTTCAAGCTCAAAAGCCTGAGTTACCACCCGAACATTTAAGAAAGATTATTGAAAGCCATACGGATATGACATCGAAAAGATTCAATCACGAGAAGAGAGCTTTCTTGGGAGCTTTGAAGTACATGCCTCACGCAATTTTGAAACTTTTAGAAAATATGCCACAACCCTGGGAACAAGTAAAAACGGTCAAGGTGCTTTATCACGCTACGGGCGCCATCACTTTCGTCAACGAGATTCCAAGAGTCATCGAACCTGTATACATTGCTCAATGGTCGACTATGTGGCTTGCCATGAGAAGGGAAAAGCGTGACAGAACTCATTTCAAGAGGATGAGATTCCCTCCTTTTGATGACGATGAACCGCCAGTATCCTATTCCGACAATATTCAAACGCTAGAGCCCCCAAATCCAATATACTTGCAACTGGACAATTATGAGGATAAATTGGTAAAAGAATGGCTTTACGACTCAAAGCCGCTTATAAATAACCAGGGAAAAGTTAATGGAACATCTTACAAGACATGGTATCTTTCGCCACAAATTATGGCTAATTTAAACAGACTATCCACCCCTCTTAAGAGTGAAATTCATGATGATAACCATTACTATCTTTTTGATAAGAAATCTTTTTTTACATCCAAAGCATTGAATAATGCTATACCGGGTGGTCCCAAATTTGAACCACTGTATCCCCACGAGGAAGAAGAGGATTACAATGAATTTAATTCGATCGATAGAATCATTTTCAGAGTTCAGATACGAAGTGAATATCGAATAGCATTTCCTCATTTGTATAACTCTCGTCCCCGTTCAGTGCAAATGTCGTGGTACAGTAAACCAATATGTTGCCTCCCTAACAGAGAGGAAGATCCTGATTTACCCACTTTTTCCTTCGATGTTATGTTCAATCCAATTACAAGAACTCAGAACAAGAAGAATCAAAGATCGGATAATGATGAATTTACGTTGAATGAAGATTTCACAGCACTTATGACAAACGAAGAGCTTGAGTTACCGGAGACCAAGGATGCTTTTGACCTCTACCATTCACCATATCCTTTCAATAAAAACTCCGGAAGAATGGTACGAGCTCAAGATGTCACCCTGGTAAAAAATTGGTACCTACAGAGATCTGATCAGGATTTTCCGCTAAAGACGAGGGTATCTTATCAGAGATTATTAAAATCACATGTCTTTAACGAACTCAAGACTAAAAAGCCTGCTGACGTTAAAAAGGTAAAGCTACTTAAAAGCCTGAGAAATACTAAATATTTTCAGCAAACGACTATAGACTGGGTGGAAGCTGGTTTACAATTATGTCGGCAAGGTCATAATATGTTAAATCTCTTGATTCATCGTAAGGGATTGACCTATCTGCATTTGGATTACAACTTTAATTTGAAACCAACCAAGACGTTAACCACAAAAGAGCGTAAAAAGTCAAGGTTTGGGAATGCCTTTCACCTAATGAGAGAGATTTTGAAAATGATTAAACTGTTAGTAGATGCTCATGTTCAATTTCGATTAGGAAATGTAGATGCCTTTCAATTGGCAGATGCAATCTATTATATTTTCAACCATCTAGGCCATTTGACTGGGATTTACAGGTACAAATATAAAGTCATGCATCAGATACGTGCTTGTAAAGATTTAAAGCACGTAGTCTATCATAGGTTTAATAAAATTATTGGCAAGGGACCCGGATGTGGGTTCTGGCAACCAGCTTGGAGAGTTTGGATTTTCTTTATGAGAGGAATTATCCCGCTATTGGAAAGGTGGTTAGGAAACCTTTTGGTTCGTCAATTTGAAGGACGTAATAATGAAATAATAAAAACCACCACTAAACAGCGAGCAGATGCATATTTTGACCTGGAACTTAGAGCCTCTGTAATGAAGGACATCCTAGAAATGATTCCTGAGGGAATCAGACAGGACAAGGCAAGGACCATTCTGCAACATTTGAGCGAGGCCTGGAGATGTTGGAAAGCGAATATTCCATGGGACGTTCCAGGAATGCCAATTCCCGTAAAGAAAATAATTGAAAGATATGTTAAGGCCAAGGCAGATGGTTGGGTATCAGGAGCACACTCGAATCGTGAACGCATCAAGAAGGGGACACACGTAGAGAAAACAGCTTTAAAGAAAAACTTAGGCCGAATGACAAGACTTTGGATTAAATATGAACAAGAAAGACAACAGCAAATCGAGAAGAATGGGCCTGAAATTACGCCTGATGAAGCCACCGCAATATTTTCCACTATGGTGGACTGGTTGGAGAAAAGAGACTTTTCGCCAATCCCTTTCCCTCCTTTGGCATATAAAAATGACACAAAAATACTCGTCTTGACTTTGGAAAACCTAAAAGATGCTTATGGTTCGAAAGTGAGATTGAATTCTGCTGAACGTGAAGAACTGGCTCTTATCGAAGCAGCATATGATAATCCTCATGAAACACTCAATAGAATAAAGAAATATCTTTTAACTCAGCGTGTGTTTAAACCCGTGGAATTATCTATGGTGGACCATTATCAAAATATCGCACCAGTTTATACTGTTGATCCTCTCGAGAAATTAACAGATTTATACCTAGATCAATATCTCTGGTATGAGGCCGATGAAAGAAAACTGTTCCCCAACTGGATTAAACCTAGTGACTCTGAAATACCACCACTATTGACTTACAAGTGGTGCCAAGGTGTGAACAACCTTTCTGAGGTCTGGGATGTATCGAAAGGCCAGTCGACCGTCATGATGGAAACTAAGCTCGAAGAAATGGCTGAGAAAATTGATTTCACCTTACTCAATAGACTATTGAGATTAATTGTTGATCCCAATATTGCTGACTATATGACAGCAAAAAATAATGTTATTCTAAATTATAAAGACATGAGCCATGTTAATAAGTATGGTCTCATCCGAGGTCTTCAATTTTCTTCCTTCATATACCAGTATTACGGACTGATGATGGATATTTTAATGTTGGGAATTGATAGGGCGATGGATTTCGCTGGTCCCCCCAATGATCCTAATGACTTCTTACAGCTAAAACATCCAAGTGTAGAAAAGAAGCAACCAATAAAATTATATGCTCGTTATCTGGATACAGTGTATGTCTTATTCCATTTCGAAGAAGAAGAAGCTAATGAGTTGACAGACGATTACTTATCAGAAAACCCTGACCCAAATTTTTCCAATGCTGTTGGATATAATAATAAAAGGTGCTGGCCAAGAGATGCACGTATGCGGCTTGTGCGTGAGGATGTAAATCTGGGACGAGCTGTGTTTTGGGAAATGCAAGGCAGAGTACCAGCTTCATTGACAAAGATCAAATGGGATAATAGTTTTGTATCAATCTACAGCAAAAACAATCCAAATCTTTTATTCTCCATGTGTGGATTTGAAGTTCGGATCCTCCCAAAGCAAAGGACCAACGAGGTGATTTCTACAGGTGAAGGTGTCTGGGATTTAATAGATGAGCGAACAAAGCAAAGGACCGCCAAAGCCTTTTTAAAGGTATCACAAGAAGAAATCGAGAGGTTTGATAGTAAAATAAGAGGAATCCTCATGGGTTCGGGTTCTACAACTTTCTCTAAAGTTGCCTCCAAGTGGAATACAGCGCTGCTCTCACTATTTACCTACTTCAGAGAAGCAATCGTGGCAACCGAACCTCTACTAGATATATTGGTTAAATCTGAAACAAAAATCCAGAATAGAGTTAAACTAGGGCTTAACTCAAAGATGCCTACTCGTTTCCCCCCTGCCGTGTTCTACACCCCGAAAGAACTTGGTGGTCTGGGGATGCTAAGTGCATCTCACATCTTGATCCCTGCTGCTGATCGCACGTACTCAAGACAAACAGACACTGGCATTACCCATTTTCGTGCCGGTATGACACATGATGATGACAAATTAATTCCGACCATCTTCCGTTACATTACTACCTGGGAGAATGAATTTCTGGATTCTCAGAGAGTTTGGGCTGAATACGCAACCAAAAGGCAAGAAGCCATTCAGGAGAATCGTAGAATAGCATTCGAAGAATTGGAAAGTTCTTGGGATAGAGGTATTCCACGTATCAGCACTTTATTTCAGAGGGACCGTCACACATTGGCCTATGACAGAGGCCATAGGATTCGCAGAGAATTCAAGCAATTCTCATTGGAACGTAATAGTCCCTTTTGGTGGACTAATGCTCATCATGATGGTAAGCTTTGGAATTTGAATGCTTACAGGACAGATGTCATTCAAGCCCTTGGTGGTATTGAAACAATCCTAGAACACACTTTGTTCAAAGGCACAGGTTTCAGCTCTTGGGAAGGATTATTTTGGGAAAAGGCTGCTGGATTTGAGGATTCCATGCAATTCAAGAAACTAACGCACGCCCAGAGAACTGGTTTAAGCCAAATTCCAAATAGAAGATTCACACTTTGGTGGTCACCCACTATTAATAGGGCAAATGTTTACGTGGGCTTTTTAGTTCAATTGGATTTGACAGGAATTTTTCTACACGGTAAGATTCCCACTCTAAAGATCTCACTGATTCAAATATTCAGAGCTCACTTATGGCAAAAGATTCATGAAAGCATTGTATTCGATTTATGTCAAATATTAGATGGACAGCTTGATGTTTTGCAGATCGAGAGTGTTAACAAAGAAGCTGTTCACCCTCGTAAATCCTATAAAATGAACTCATCTGCCGCGGACATAACGGTAAACAGTATCCACCAGTGGGAAGTTTGCAAACCGTCTTTACTTCATGCAACTAACGATAATTTTAAAGCTGCATTGACTGACAAAATGTGGGTGGATGTACAACTACGTTATGGTGATTATGACTCGCATGACATTTCTAGATATGTTCGTGCGAAGTTTTTGGATTATACTACTGACAGTGTCAGTATGTATCCATCTCCTACGGGTGTCATGGTTGGAATCGACCTAGCCTACAACATGTATGATGTTTACGGAAATTGGTTCAACGGATTAAAACCTTTAATGCAAAATAGTATGAGAACCATTATGAGGGCAAACCCTGCCCTTTATGTTCTTCGTGAAAGAATACGGAAGGGTCTACAAATCTATCAATCCAACGTTCAAGAACCATTTTTGAACTCATCAAACTACGCGGAACTGTTCAATAATGATACTAAGCTTTTTGTGGATGATACCAACGTTTACAGGGTTACTGTACATAAAACTTTCGAAGGAAATGTCGCAACAAAGGCTATTAACGGTTGTATTTTTACATTGAATCCGAAAACAGGGCATCTATTCCTTAAGATCATCCACACCTCTGTTTGGGCTGGTCAAAAGCGGTTGAGTCAACTAGCTAAGTGGAAGACTGCAGAAGAAGTTAGTGCCTTAGTGAGATCTCTTCCAAAAGAAGAGCAACCAAAGCAAATTATTGTCACTCGTAAAGCAATGTTAGATCCCCTGGAAGTTCATATGTTAGATTTCCCCAACATTTCAATAAGACCAACAGAATTGAGGCTACCATTTGCGGCTTCCATGGCAATTGACAAGCTGTCAGATACCGTGCTCAAAGCTACAGAGCCGCAAATGCTTTTGTTCAATATATATGATGATTGGTTAGAAAGAGTTTCCTCTTACACGGCTTTCTCAAGAATTATTCTGCTTTTAAGGGGATTGAAAACGAATGAAGAGAAGGCCAAAATGATATTGCTGGGAGATCCAACTATTCCAATCAAGTCACATCATTTATGGCCTTCATTTACTGATGAACAATGGATTGAAGTCGAGTCCAAGATGCGTGACTTGATTCTGGAGGAATACAGCAAAAAGTACAACGTCAATATCTCCTCATTAACTCAAACCGAAATCAAGGACTTGATACTTGGCCAGGATGTCAAGGCTCCATCAGTGAGAAGACAAAAGATGGCGGAGCTGGAAGCCGCCAAGAATGATTCCACAAGGGATGACGAGCTGGAAACTGGTGCATCCACGGTAATGAAGACAAAGACTGTGAATGCCCAAGGTGAAGAAATTGTCGTTGTAACATCCGCCAACTATGAAAACCAAGCGTTCAGTTCCAAGAACGAGTGGAGGAAGAACGCTATTGCTAACAGCTTATTATACTTACGTTTAAGAAACATTTACATTGCATCAGAAGATTTCATAGAGGAAAAGCCAGTATTCGTTCTACCAAGGAATTTGCTCAAAAAGCTAGTGGAAATTTCAGACGTAAAAATACAGGTGGCGGCTTATCTTTATGGTTCGTCTCCTGCAGATCATCCAAACATCAAGGAAATTAAAACAATCGCCCTGATACCGCAACTGGGGAACAGTAAGGCTGTTCAATTGGGTAAGATCCCTAATGGTGATACAAATCCACAGTTGGACGGATTAGAACTGTTAGGTTGGATCCATACTCAGACTGAAGATATAAAGTTTATGACTGCCTTCGATGTGGCAACTCATGCAGATCTGTTCAGCTCTGTTAAACGTGAAGCCATTGATTTGACAGTTTGCCTGGCACAAGGATCTGTTTCATTAGCCGCATACAATCTAACAGATGAAGGTTATTCTTGGGGAATTCAGAACAAGGACGTTATAACAACAACACCAGAGGAATTTGATCCAAGTTATAGCGAACACGCACAATTATTACTCTCTGAACGTATTATGGGTAACTTTTTAGTGCCTTCTACAGATGTTTGGAATTTCACTTTCAGTGGTGCAACATTTGATCCAAGCTTGGACTACGAATTAAAAGTTGGTATCCCGCTGGAATTCTACAACGAAATGCACAGAGTTATACATTTCATGCAATTTAACGAATTGGCTGGTGATGAAGCATTAGAAGCCGAGCAAGAAGATGTACTTGCTTGATTGTAATACTATTTACATTTATGTATGTCAAATTAATCATATAATCAATCATTCTTGATGTTCGCGAACTCATCCAGATCAAGAAAATTTCAAATAAAGGTGAGAAGCATTTCATTGACCATTTGAAAAGAACTCCAGAGAACCCCCTTTGGATGAGCTCTCTTGACTCCAGTATTCAAGAAAGGAGAGAAGTGCTTATCAAGTCCATACGGAAGAAGAAGGAAGATGAAGCACAGACTGAACTTCCGAGAGATGGTGATAATAAGGATATAGAGGAACCAGAATCCTTGAGTGATCAAGTTCAGGACTCCGTTCATGCTCTCGTAAGGTTAGGTTATGATTTTGATGCAATTTTCAAAGGCTCTAAGGTGAACAGATCGTTCTTGGAGCAAGCATTTCAAGAATTGGGATATTGTAAACTTAAACCTGATTTAGATATCATTACAAGTGATGACGAAGATAAGGAGGAGTCTAGCACACCAGAAAATGACAAGAGGAGTATACAAGTTGAGATTCAATTATTTATGATGAGGGTTCAGTTAGAAATCAATAAACTAACAGCGGCGTTAGACCATGAAGATGATGAAACTCGACTGAGGGACACCTCCTTGAGCGATAGTTTACAGAAGAAAAGAGAGAGTTTATTAAAAAGTTTAAATGGATTATTTGACAAACTGACTGAAAAAGAGGAAGAAATGGATATCAGACAAAGGAGAAAAAATGAATTGAGCCTTCAAGACGGATTGGGACGATCAAGGGACCGGTCTGATTCGAATACGGACGAACAAGTCCCAGGAATTTTAGTCGATAGCGGCTTTGTTAAAATCGCAAGTGTATGTTGAATTTGAAAGGAAAACCTATAATCTTCACATTTTTTTCTTTACTATTACTAACACACTTATACTTTCAATATTTTAAAGTCAACAGCTCAAGATTTTCAACCTTATCATTCAGTTGTATCCCATAACCAAGGTTAAATACAATTTTTTGGCATACTTTTTTATTAATATCAGGATGATAGACATATGTTATAAATCCATGCACATAGATGCATCCAGAACGTATGAGAGAAATTAGAGGTACTTCAATGTGGTTCCTTCAAGATAAGTAGCGGGAATAACTGGATAACGGCATAATAATCTCTTATTTGCTTCATGTAGATCCTGTTGTGATTCCAACATTATTCCAGTATTTCTGAACCTGCTGAGACTCATAGATGCCATAGTACCAGCTGATAAATCCAGTTCAACTTGTGGAAGAGAAAATTCAAATATCAAAGCAAAAGAGATTGACTAATACCAATATATATATATTTTCATCACTTATTCCTATTTAATATGTCACGTGACCATAACTCTATACCGATACGCGTTTAAAATTAAATCGAAACTTGATATATCCTTTTTTAACTCTACAACGACAACTAAAAAACTTTGCCACTGGTTGGAAAGAATACCTCTGAGTCGATCGGGAGCCCAGTATTTTGACGTAATCTAGGATTTTTAATGCCAAGGACGCCTCAGAAGAAAAGATCTGGGAGCCTGGTGGTCTCTCCAGAGGCAACTACTTCGAAAAATCGACCTCCCATCACTTCGGCGGCAACCGAAAGGGATAACTTGGACGAGAGAAGAAGGAGGAAAAACTATCAATTTGCACCTATAAACAATCTAGACAATAATAATAAACCAGAAAATTCTGTTTTGAAATCGATTTCAGTCTCACAAGTAAGGAATACTTCTTATAGCAATTCCAAGAAGGTACAGAGATCTAAACAACAGCAAAAGGCAACACTGCAACCTAGTTTTAAAAATGACCCCATTCTAAAGCCTGTTAGGAGACAGGAATCACTAGAAGAAGGGCCAACAGAGGAAGTGATTTGGAAATATTCCCCCACTGCAAGAGATTTGTCGGATAAGGTGAATAGTTCAAATGACAATTCCGAGGACAACGTACAGGCTGAAAAAGATCAAGAACCTTCTTCCACACCTTTGGTACCGAAAAGGTTGAAAAGTGTGCTTAGCTTTACTAATATAAATGATAGGGAACAATCAGAACCTCCACTGACTACACTTTCCATGCAACAGAGGGATTCACTGCGATCTAGGGGTACCACTGATTCAATGAAAGAATCGTTACGAGATATAGATGATATATTAGGGGACATTGAGGGTGATCTTAGCATGAAACCCAAACTCAATAGAGTGAACGATTTACCCTCGTCACCTTCAGGGATACAACAACGACAAGAAAACGTAGAAGAGGATTACGAAGACAGCGATTCCAATAATGGAGACGAATCTCTGATCAATATTCTTACCCAGAAGCCCACTTTGGACGATCCTACTCCGGAATTGCCGACGCCAGGGACAACGGCACCTGCACCTGCGCCAGGGCCAACGGCACCAGCACCTGCACCTGTTCTACCAGAGCATAAATCAAGTTCAGATAATGAACTTTTAGATGATTCGTTGCTGGATTACTTCGAGGAAGATGAAAAAAATAATGATGAAATTACTGATAACCTTGCAAACAAGGATCTAGAAGATCTTAACCAAGTGGGGAAACAGTTTTCTCAGAACTTAAACATTGAAAAAAATGATGGTAATGAGGATCCTGAATCATCAGATTCAGAGATTATCTCAGAAAATCAGGAATTCATTGAATTGGCTAAATCCGCGGTTATCAGAGAAGGGGTTGAAAGACTTGTTATCCTTAATGTATCAGAGTTACAACTGCCCAAAGTGGGACGCCAGAAAATTTTGCATTGTATTGACCACAAAGGTGAGACTAGCTCAGTAATGGTCCGACATCCATGGGTCTATCTAGAGTTTTCCAGGGGTGATGCTATTCATATAATTCAAGGACAAAATGTGGATAACAAGAGATTACTTTCCGACGATATAAATCCCAAGACTAATGTTAGAAATGACAATCTCTTAGTCCTGAATCCTGATATTCTACTATCTGCAACTACTGTAGGGAATTCTATCGGATGCCTCAGACGATCTACAATTGAAACGATCTTTGACGACCCCAGGGGCGAACCAAAGATTTCAATGACCATCGGTAATATTGTGCACGAACTTTTACAAGATGCATTACGTTGTAAATTGGAAAATCAAAAACTTACCGTGGATTATTTGGAAGAAGTGCTTGATTCACTTTTGAAGACATATTCTTTTGCTATATTTGTTTGCAATTACACAATTGAACAAGTAAAAGATGAAATTATGAATAGTCATGCAACAAACATTCTACAATTTGTCAATCAATTTGTACAGAAGAGTAATCTAGGTAGTTACGTATCCATATCAGGACGAAGAACCACTAGACCAATTTCAATACCCGTTATTCTTGATATCGAGGAGAACATATTGTCTCACATTTATGGTTTGAAAGGTTTCTTAGATGCTACAGTATTGGCACATGAAGAGAAGAAGCATGAAATCGTACCATTAGAAGTGAAAACCGGTAAGTTGGGAAGTGTCTCTCACGAGGCACAAGGTCTCATATACACGCTTCTCTTGAAAGACAAATACGAAGTTCCTGTGGATTTTTTCCTGCTACTGCAGACTAGAACCAACAATTTTATCAAACATCCAAAAATTCTTCACTCTATTAAGCATGTTATTATGGCCAGAAATCAGCTGGCTACCAAACTAAAATACCGTTTAAAAGAGATCACATGGGATAAATCGCACGACGTAATTTTACCGCCAATACTTCAGAGTTCTGTTTGTGACAACTGCTTCACAAAAGAATCCTGTATGGTGTTAAATAATTTACTGGAAGATGGAACAGCCGAAGAAAGTGGTCTACGGCCTGGTGAATATGAAACTATTACAAGTCATTTATCGACAAATCATGATAAATATGGAGCTTTTTTCAAAAAATACAATGATTTGATTACACAGGAAGAATCTAGCATAATGCACATCAAAAAGCAACTTTTCCTTTTAGATAGTAATACGAAGGAATCTACTAGTGGACTATGCCTATCAAATCTCTGTTTGGTTGATATCTCAGAAGAGAATTCTACTTCCGAAGAATTTTTACATGTGTTTAAAAGAAATTTCCAGGAGGGACAAAAACCCCAGTCAATGCTCCTTTCACAGTTGAATGTGAACGACTATGTATTCATCAGTGATGAACGTGGTCATTTCGGTTTATGTCAAGGTCGCGTAACAAGTATAACGAGAGGGTCAATCACGATCTGCTCAAAAAAACGGCTACGAAACCCTGAAGTTGTCGCCAAAGAGATTCTGTCTGCCGCTAAGAAACAGCCTATTGAAGGATCACAACCGCTCATTACTTATAGATTGGATAAGAATGTTATTGAACAAGGATTGTCCCTTACAAGATTTAACCTATTGAACCTTTTCCTCCCCCCCGTCACAGAGGATCACTTCGTCGTTGACCAACAAACAGGTCAAGAACGATCGATTAAAAAATCCGAGGGAGGTGACCAAAGAATGAGAACATTCCTGGTGGACAAAGCACCACCAGAATTTATACCCGACGAATTACCTCCGTTGATTCCTTATGACCCAAATGAACTAGAATCTTTTAACTATGATCAGCGTAAGGCTGTGGGAAAAGTGATGAGGGCCAAGGACTATGCATTGATTTTAGGAATGCCAGGTTCTGGTAAAACAACGGTTATCGCACAAATCATCAAAATTCTCGCCAGCAGGGGTCAAAAAGTACTGCTAACTTCCTACACACATTCGGCAGTGGATAACATTCTACTCAAATTAAAAGGTTCACCGATTAATATTATCCGATTGGGATCAGCACGCAAAATTCATCCAGAAATTCATGAGTATCAACCGTCTTATCAAGATGCAGAATCATACGAAGATATCATGAAACAAATCAGTGACACTCAAGTCGTAGCAACGACATGTCTCGGGTTAAATGATATTTTTTTCACACTACAGCAGAAGGATTTTGATTATGCGATCCTCGATGAAGCCAGTCAAATATCAATGCCCGTAGCACTAGGACCACTGAGATACGCCTCGAAATTTATTATGGTGGGTGATCATTACCAACTACCACC
Organism: Zygosaccharomyces rouxii; assembly: GCF_000026365.1. Lineage (NCBI taxonomy): Eukaryota > Fungi > Ascomycota > Saccharomycetes > Saccharomycetales > Saccharomycetaceae > Zygosaccharomyces > Zygosaccharomyces rouxii. The sequence continues at coordinate 894,935 of NC_012992.1, read as the reverse complement.
ATTAGTGAGAAACGAGGAGGCACGGCTTGGAGGATTACAGGAATCCCTTTTCAAAATATTATGTGAGGCACAACCTAAAGCTGTAATCGAACTAACTTACCAGTATCGTATGTGTGATGACGTTGCGGCGCTATCGAATTTCTTGATCTACAGCAACAAATTAAAGTGCGGCAACGAGCAGGTGGCCAAGAAAAAAATTAATTTACCGCGACTCAAAGAGCTGGAGAATTTCCATTGTCCACAGGAATTGCATGAAAAGGACTGGTTATGCGAAATCTTGGAACCCCACAAAAAAGTAATATTTCTCAATTATGATTTATGTGAGGAAGAACAACTGATTGAAATAAATGAACAGAAAACCATTACCAACCCAGGTGAAGTCGATATAGCAGAACAATGCGTGAACGGTTTAATACACGCTGGTATGGATTGTCGGGATATCGGGGTAATGACATTATACAGGGCACAGTTACAACTCCTCAATAAAAGATTTGCTTCTGATCATTACAGCAACCTAGAAATACTGACCGCAGATCAATTCCAAGGACGTGACAAAGAGTCCATCATCATCTCTCTTGTAAGAAGTAATGTGGAACATAATGCAGGTTCCCTCTTAAGGGAACTTAGACGTGTGAATGTCGCCATGACAAGAGCCAAATCCAAACTGATCATAATAGGATCTCGAGCAACCATTTCATCTGTACCTCAGATGGCTCGACTGGTCAACTTCCTGCATTCGAAAGGTTGGATCTACGATCTACCACATCACTTCAGAGATTTTCATAAGTTCCCTATTTCATCACCATCATCGTCATTTCTCCATAGCTCACAAGGAAAAAATAAATCTTATCAAGGATCCACTGTTGACCATAAGTCTACAAATGGCACTGAAAGAAAAGGTGCTAAAAACATCACTGCCTCGTCTCAACTCGTCAAAGACCACCCAATAATCAAGCAAAGTTTGCTAGAGTTTTGATGTAGGTGGTCCTCTGAGGATGCCACAATGGTTATATCTGTCCTTCATAATGCTGAACTGTTTTTGCTTGCTGTCTTCAATACAGAGTAGCAATAATTAAAAAATACAATTGGAATGTTAACAGGTATAACTACTTAGAATGGTCCCAGAAATATTATGGAAAATTTGGAAAATATCAACCGGTCAAAATTAATGCAACTTTTCCTACAATGGGTCCACATCCCATTGGATACTATGGTTCATATCTTGCTCCACCAGCAGCGGTTATCACTGCCACCGCAGGCAGAGAATCGTCACCATCGGCAACCTCGACAACAGCAGCACCTCCAGAAACTGGTCCACCAATGTTTGATTACATAAATACATACATTTTTTTTGCATAATATCAGACCTATAGGGTTTCCGTTACCGACACGAGAGCAACAAGATTCTAATCTTTATGCTTTTTACCGGGAATTCCGAGAAATTATTACCGCCAAGATAGCTATCGTTGATAGTGGTAATACAAATAGAAACAATGATTACGAGAACGCAAAAAAAAAAAAAAAAAATGCGCTGCACAACTCAGTTCTCTGGGAGTATCAAGTGGTTACGGATTTGTTTGCTTTAAAAATCCATTGGATGTGCCAAGCGCAATCTTATCAACAGATGGATTCTAATTATCAGACGCCAATTTCTTTACAAATACCACCAAATCAGTTTAGTTCTAAAAAACAAATAAAACCGTCCATACTCAAAGTTTTAAAGCTGTAAGGGATCAACATCTTAACGGTTGACAACCATCACTGTATTTACCATTTTTGCCGATGGCATTATCGGTGATACCACCCGATAAACAACTATAGCATAATGGAATATACATACGATACTTCACATATTGCTGGTGGAAAACAAACCCAATGGCAACATTATTCTTAAAATAACAGTATAATAATAGTATGAATATTAGTAATATAGCAAGCAAGATATGTATGTATCTATATACAGTTTCTTGTTTTTTTTTTCCTTCTTTAATTTCCAATTGAAAGAGATAAACCAACCTGAATAAATTTCCCTGTGTCGTATACCGAAGTCATAAAAACATCATTTTTTTTGGATTTTGTGTTATTAAATAGCAAAATTGGTTCTTGATCGTTGACGTTGACGTTGACGTTGACTTAGACGTTATTATTATCATAATCATAATCATCATCTTCTTTTTACTCATTATACCAATTTTTTGTATCATCGAAATTTGACGGCACCGAACTAAAAGAAGGTGAAGAATCATTAAACCTCGCATCCCTCGAAAGTAATTCTCGTCTCAATGACCGTAACGTATTCAAAATTTCTTGAGAGTCTTGATGTGGTATGGAGCCCTTGCAGAGCAGTGGTAATAATTCAACAATTTTAACCATCGTGTGTTCTAAGTAATGTACATTTGATTGTACGTCTGTCGGTAATTGTGTAAAAGCTGGTGAAGATGATGTATAATACCATGGTTGTGCCCCCATTTGTGCATGTGCATGCGACTGTGTTGTGGGAGCAGCAGAACCGGGTGTCGCCGCAGTCGGTACATGTCGTTGGGTAATGTCTGGTAATGAGATCGCTCTCGATTTATTCCAAATTTGGTCTCTAATGTATAAGTGCGGTAACACCGGTAACGAATTATAGTGTCGACGATCACTAGTAGCTCCAGTATTGATTTCAGCTGACGGTAGATCCTCAGGAGCTTTACTAAGTGGTGAAGTAGCCCTACCAGGATCATTTTGTGAAATGTAATTGACACAAACTGTCGATAAAACGTTCTTCCTTTTACCATCTCTGCCAACACCCGTACTTTTCCTTGGAATCCTGTTCAAAGTAGCCGCACTTGCATTTCTAGTAAATATCCCCAGTGGATGTGTAAAGAACCAAACGGTTGCTGACTTATCTTTTGCTGGTGGCGGTGGTCCATGCAATTGCGAGATGGAAGACCCACCAGAAGCAGAACTTTCAGAACCGAAGTTGGATAGCTTATGGAAACCATACATGTGCAACTGACGAACAAAACTACTCACATTACCATGTTTAAAATATCTTTTCAAAACTAAAGTACTGAACCACTTGTCGTACGGCCTCAGTACAAACACACCATCTTGATCATCGGACCAACGAATCCACTCGGCAAGGGTAGCATCATTCAATATTGCATGAAGCTGGTGGATGAACGTCTTGGTATGCATATTTAAACCTCCATCGAGCTGTTCCAAGCCGTTATAATCAGTCTTCTTTCTATGAGGTAGAGTGATGTATTGGCATGGCGACCAGAATTTCAACCTCTCTATGAGGACTTACCGTTGTTTGTGACACAATGCGATGAGCTTCAACAGTAATCAACATTTCACCGTATGCTATACTATGTAGTATATAGGACCATCAATCGAACATGCGCTTATACTTATTCTGGTTTAACGGTTTGTACTAATTGCCATGCACCCGGATCCACAAACCACGAGACCTTTGTTGGGATCAATGAGTTAATCTTGGCAGTTGGCAAGCTTGTATCGTGCTTGTCAAAAATTTCATGCATAATTTGCTTCTTGCTCTCTCCCTCAGCCACGAATGCCACACGATTAGATTGCTCGATAATTGGCAGAGTGAAAGTAATACGGTCACTTGGTGGTTTAGGAGACTCGGAAACGTGGGCCACTGGTTCTTTCAAGTCAAGCAAGTAACGGTGCTTTTCACCTGGGAACAGTGAACAAGTATGGCCATCAGGACCGCAACCCAGTAGCAGTAGGTCAAAGGGTGAAGATGGCAATTCGTCAGCGTATTCCTTGGCTAATTGGTCCTTTTCAGCTGGACCTCCATTAACTAGAGATTCGTTAATGGCAAAAACGGTAGGACCCAAATTCAAATGGCCACCGCTGTGAGCTAGAGGGTTAAGAACACCATTCTTAAAAGCACCATAGTTACTGTCTGGATCATCTAGTGGAACAATTCTTTCATCAACGAAGTACAATTGCCACTGGGACCATCTAACCTTTGGTGCAAACTCTTGATCTTGAATAAGTGCCTCATAAAGAGTCTTGACGAGGGATCCACCTGAAATACCAACAATGAAATGAGCCTTTGGATCGTCCTTAAGGGCCTCTTCTTGAGCTTCCAGGATATACTTACCAACACGACGAACGAATTCGGGTCTCTGACTAGAATATACGTGAACCATTTCGCTTACAAACAACTGTTATTCTCTTTCTTGTGATTCGTAGTTGTGTTTGTATTGCGATGCGAGGTATTGCCACTTATATACTTGTGCCCCCCAGCACCCTCCAGTGGGAGACCGGGCCTTCGCAACGAACCACTTTAAAGGTACAAGGGCGATTCCATTGAGTGGTTTCAGCTTCATTGCTAAAATTCCATTGTAACTGATGGGTCGTAGTCTTTTCTTGCAAGTCTTTAACCAATTGGACGTTTAAGGCATCTTCAATTCTCTGTTGAATGATCCTTGCAAATGCTTGTGAAATAGGATAAACATCAGAATACAACAGAGAGAGATGAGGTTTAAACTCATCTCTTGCCCAGGTGGCGGCTCTTTGAGTTCTGCTTGCCTCATCGATTTCCACGTAGAGTTCTCTCATAATCTGAGCAATACTATACAAATATCTGTTTGGTTCACACTCTAGTACAACTTTGCGGAAGTAGGATTTACCGATTGTACAGTGTTGAAATTTGACTAGTGGTTGTGATGGTGGAATTGATTTAATGGCAGCTACACATGAGGTCAAAATTTTGTTAACGTCATCTGCACTGTTACAGTTCAAATCAGAGGTTATTGTAATATGAGGTTCAAAAACTGGGCTATTGGGGAAGAGCGATTGCAATGAAGTGATTAACAGCTGCAAATTTTCATAGACCTCTGAGCCCTGAGGGGGACAATACCAGAGTGCAATTGCCATGGTTTGTGATTTATGGCGGATTTTCTTAGTGTCGATTGTTGTGTAACAGCGAGTACCGGACTGTTTCTTAGACTTGGCGTAAAATAAAATGGACTAAAAGTGGCTTGGCGTAGTAAGATGTGATAATAAGAGATGAACTATGGTGAAACGCAGCCTAGTATGGGATAGTTACACTTGTATGCAGCTACGGTTGAGCCATGCGAAGGGCCATGAGGTAAGAATTTTGATCAGGATTGACGTTGAATGAAATTTAGGGAAAGTCACGTGATACTGCGAAGGGAAACAAGGATAACGGAGAAGGTGAGGCAAGCGGCAGTACTGGACTTTTCCTAGGCGGCTCTGGGAGCGTATTGGAGTACGATAACATAAGGTTGGTGTAGAAGAGAGAGAGAGAGAAAGAGAATTATCACGTGACTCTTGAGTCACGTGATACCAAGCCTCCTATCGGCTCTAAGCAAGTAGAGGGGACCTGTATCACCACCATATTGCGCGTACTGGCTTTCAGGGAGGCTGGTTATCTGTGTTCCACTATCGTGTAGTTGCCGGTGACACTTTTATCATTGATGTCGGTTAGCCGCCGAAGAAAAATTTAGGGGTGTGGTGATTTGAGAGGATAACCATTTTGGGGAGACAGTCTACGGCTATATAAAGGGCGGCTGCCAGCAGCAGCCGCCGGGATCCGTTTGCAACTCTGCTTACTACTTGGGATAGTTGCAAAAGAATCAAAGCGGACCACACGTATGCTTTGAAAGCAAGAGCTACATCAGATATGGTCTCCTTGGCTCTGCATGCCATTCAAAGGAGCTCTTCCTGGTGGGAAACGACGGCACGTTCCATTGATTGAGAGTGGACTTTCAGAGACTATGCCGCGACGTACGCTTGAAATGCACCTTGGCGGAGGAGTACAAGGCCGCTTCTACATTGAATAGCAAACTTGTACGATTTGCGTATGTCGATTGTTTCCAAAGGAAGACAGTCCTTCTTTCCCATTTCCAACACGAGATCACTTTGATCCAAGTGGTAGCAGTCCAAAGCCAACAGCCCCCCCAGAACGACTACTACCCCATACCATAGGCATTGATACGAGGTTGATACGTTAGAGAAACTCTGAGTGTCCCAATCTAGTATCATTCGTTTCGATAATTGGTATTCGAGTCTCGTAGTTTCTATAATTTATCTTATTTTTTTTTTTTTTTTTTTTTTTTTTTGGCGACTTTTTTGAACTTTTTTATTAGTCGGGTTTTCCATCCAGTAGACTACGTAGATGCATCTTCAAGTGATGAGCTACAGATCACTAAGAGTGATTCAAAGGGCTTGAAAGTGTTCAAATTTTTAATCTTAGGATAGTGGAAATACTCAAATACAATACTAATCCACTATGCTTACCTGTAAGAACTGTAAGAGTACGGATTTCGTCAAAGATGTGACTAATGCCAATAACGATCTAGTGTGTCAGAGTTGTGGTACTGTCGCTGAAGATAATCCAATCGTTTCCGAAGTCACATTTGGTGAAAATAGTAGCGGTGCTGCTGTCGTTCAAGGTTCGTACATTGGTAAGGGCCAAAGTGGTGCCTCCATGAGTGCCCATGGGGGTTCAAGTGCCCTAGAGTCGCGACAAGTTACTTTGAACAATGCCTATAGGAAACTGCGTGCAGTCTCCTTCGCTTTAAATATTCCAGAATATATTACCGATGCCGCACATCAGTGGTACAAATTAGCTCTACACTACAATTTTGTTCAAGGTAGGAGGTCTCAGAACGTTATTGCAGCCTGCCTCTACATTGCATGTCGTAAGGAAAGAACGCACCATATGTTAATCGATTTCTCCTCTCGATTACAGGTAAGTGTCTATTCCATTGGTGCTACCTTCCTTAGAATGGTCAAACGTCTAAATATTACTAAATTGCCCCTAGCCGATCCATCATTATTCATTCAGCATTTTGCAGAAAAGCTGGATTTAGGCGATAAGAAGATTAAAGTTGCCAAAGATGCTGTTAAGCTGGCACAGAGGATGTCCAGGGACTGGATGTACGAAGGACGTCGTCCCGCTGGTATCGCAGGTGCATGTGTACTACTCGCGTGCCGGATGAATAACTTGCGTAGAACGCATTCTGAAATAGTCGCAGTGTCTCATGTTGCTGAGGAGACTATTCAACAGCGGTTGAACGAATTCAAGAACACAAAGACGGGAAAATTGTCGATTAACGAATTCAGGAGTGACGATACACCCGAACCTGGCGCACAACCACCTTCATTTACCAGAAATAGACTTAACGAAAGAAAACTTCGGGAAAATTTGGACAAGGATGAAACTAGTGAAGAGGCACTCAACCGTAATCCAATCTTGACCCAGGTATTGGGTGAACAGGAGTTATCATCTCGAGAAATTCTATTCTATTTGAAGCAATTTACACAAAAGAGGGAACAGGTAGTGAATACATTGAAATCAACGCATGGTATTGACGATTCAGATGTTTTAAAGAAGAAAAGGAAACGTTCAAGAAACGATGCTGAAGGAGAAGACGATGTTGAAGAAGAAGAGGAGGAGGAAGAAGAAAATGGCGCCGATGATAATGAAACCTTTGAAGAGCAAGGTGCCGAGTGGTTACGAAAACACAGTGGGCAAGGACGTCACTTTCAAGACGCCATTGATGGCTATTCCTTGGAAAAGGATCCTTACAGACCCACAAACTTACACCTTTTACCCAATTCTCAATCCTTCTTATCAAAAGTATCTGATGATGCTGAAAATTTAGACGATGTCGATGATGATGAATTAGAATCGCAACTGTTAGACGAAGAAGCATCCAAATTGAAGGAACGCATATGGATTGGTATCAATGGTGAATATTTGCTCGAACAAGAGAGTAAAAGGTTGAAACTGGAAGCAGATATAGCGGCAGGTAACACTTCAAGCAAACGTAAGCGCGGGAATAGGCGCAGAAAGAGAAAGACCGAAATGGATGTTGACCAAGCTATAAGTACAATGTCTTCCATTGATGATCCAACGAGTCTTCATTCTGCATTACAAGCTGCTGAACAAAAAGGTGACTTTTCAACTGCTGATAGTGTTAAAAATATGCTACAAAAGGCCAGTTTTTCCAAGAAAATTAATTATGATGCAATTGATGGGTTGTTTGGATGATGGTAGCGATAAGTATCTGATGTTCTTTTATTTTCATTTTTTTTTTTTTTTTTTTTTTTTGTTATTATTATATATCGGTAGTTTATTATGTTAATGATCTTTTTCACATTTTTTTATAGCGGTGAAAAATTTCAAGCTCATCTCATCTCATCTCATCTCATCGCACTAATAGAAAGAAAATCTGGTAAGAATAGTCAAATCAAAATGGCTAGGAAAGGTAGATCAGCTATTTTACCGACTAATATTGTTCTGCTTCAGAACTTAGTCAAAAGAGATCCAGGTTCTTATCATGAAGAGTTTTTGCAACAGTATGCACATTACGAATCTCTAAGAGACATATTTATGCTTAGTGGAATTACTGGTGGTGAATCTAATGACAAGGACGGATCCATTAGTCGTAATGTGGAACAGTTTTCAGAACTAATAGGGTTTGTTGCCCAAGTTTGTTCATGCTTCCCCAAGGAAACGGCTAATTTCCCAGAAGAACTAAAGCAACTCATTTTAAACCACCATAAGCAACTTCCGTTTGAATTGAAGGAAAGGATCTTAACCTCTTTGATGATGTTGAGAAATAAGAGTGTTATCACTGCAGAACAGTTGTTACAAACAATGTTCCCACTCTTAATTGCATATTCTTCACAAGGTAATACACTATCTGTTAATTCACATGCAAAAGAACTTCGTCAATTGATCTATAAAAATTTGATTGCACTTCTAAAGAGTTGTAACACCGGTTCTAAAAACCAAAAATTAAACAGATCAACCCAAGCTCTATGTTTCAACCTTTTGGATGAACCTGACAGTCAAGGAATTTGGGCTACTAAATTGACAAGAGAACTTTGGAGACGTGCTATATGGGATGATTCACGTTCCGTTGAAATTATGGTGCAGGCCGCCCTTCATGAAGATGTAAAGATTGCCATGTCAGGTGTAATGTTCTTCTTAGACGCTGACAAAGAGCGTGAATCAAATTTTGAAGAAAATTCAGATTCTGAAGAAGAAGTGGACTTGGAGGGTATAAGACATAGATTAAAGATTAACAAAAAGACTGGAAGACGTGGTAAGAAATTGAAGAATGCCGTTAAAACTATGAGAAAGAAGAATAAAGATGATACTCAACAAGGTCATGGATATTTGAACTTCAGTGCTATTCACTTGTTAAGAGATCCACAAGGATTTTCAGAAAGTCTGTTCACCCGTCATTTGAATGGTAAAAACGCAAACAAGTTTTCTATGGAGCAGAAAATTTCACTAATGCAATTGCTCTCTAGAATGGTTGGTACTCACAAACTGATGGTTTTGGGTCTCTACACTTTTTTCCTGAAATATTTGACTCCTAAACAAAGAGACGTTACACAGATTTTGGCAGCTTGTGCTCAATCGTGTCATGAACTGGTACCTCCAGAGAATTTACACGTTATGGTTCGTAAGATTGCTGATGAATTCGTTTCAGAAGGTGTTGCCTCTGAAGTTGCAGCTGCAGGTTTGAATACAATTCGTGAAATCTGTTCAAGAGCACCATTGGCTATTGATGAAACCCTCTTGCAAGATTTGACCGAGTACAAAAGTTCTAAGGCTAAAGGTGTGGCCATGGGTGCTAAATCTCTTGTGTCCTTATACAGAGAAATGGCTCCTGAAATGTTAAAGAAGAAAGACAGAGGTAAGAATGCTTCCATGGAAGTACAAGAATCTAAGCGTGAAGGTAAAATTAGTAGAAGACCACAATTTGGTGAGGAACGTGGTAATGTGGAAGGTATCGAAGGTATCGAATTACTTGCCCAATGGAAAAATGACCACGGCGATGAAGAGGACGATGATGAAGCTAATGATCGTAACTGGGAAGTAGACGAAGAAGAAGGCAGCAGCGATGAGATTGACGGTGAGTGGGTCAGTGTGGAAAGTGATAAAGAATACGACGTGGATATGGATTCATCAGATTCTGAGAAAGATGACGATGACAAGAAAAAGAAGGCAGAAGAGGATGAGGAAGATTCTGATTTGGATCTAAGTGATAAGGAGAAGGATGGAGCAGAGCAAGAAGATGAACAAGAAGAACCAAAGACAACTATGGATCCAGAAGCTGCATTCCGTGAACTAGCTTCCTCTCGTATATTGACACCAGCCGATTTTGCCAAATTGCAACAATTGCGTACTGAAGAAGGTGTTCAAAAATTGATGGGGCTTCAAAAGCGTGGTCAAAACGAAGAACTTGTGGACTCTGCAGGCTTACTTGGTCCAATCAAATACAAGCAAACTCGTGAAGAGCGTTTACAAAGAGTTATGGAAGGTCGTGAAGACCGTGAGAAGTTCGGTAGTCGTAAGGGTAAACGTGAAAATCCACATTCAACTACGAATAGAGAAAAGGCTAGAAAGAAGAATTTCATGATGATGATTCATAAGAAATCAGTTCAAGGTAAGAGGAAAATGTCATTGAAAGATAGACAAACAATATTGAAAAATCACGTCACCAAACAGAAGAAAAAGGGATTCTGAATGAAATAGTGTAAAATAAAACTCTGCGATTGTATATTAGATAGTAAGCTAAATAGATTCGAATTTTTTGTGGCCCCTTCCAGGAAAGATTACAATTCATCTTCACTATTTAGTAAAAAATCGTCATCGTCTGGGGACTTAAGAGCATTATTACCATGCCTAGTTGGTGAAGTTGGCACTGGGGCAGGTGGTACTGGTTGCCATTTTTTCCTCTGGGAATGTTCAGGACTATCAATGTAAGTAGTCTGTGCTACAAGGTCAACTCCGGGCTGTTTTCTGTTTTTTAACTGAGGTGGCACATCTAATTCCTCTTCATCATTTTGTAGAGTGATTCCGTGAGATTCTAAAGTAGAATCGTCACCTATTTGGGCACCAAATGAATTGAATCTACGTCTTTCAGGTTTTTTTGGTGGTTCTTGCCTCAAATTATCACCTAATCTCCTACCAGTTTCAGGTTCTTCTTGATCACCATACAATTTTTTGGAAATCCCATTAAACCAACCATTTAATTTTGTGGCAGTATCTTGAATTGATCTGTTGGCACGAGTTCTTAATTCTGGTAAATCCTTGTCGACAAGCTGCCCCCACATATCGGGTTCCTCTTCATCTCCATAAATTTCTCGGTACTCATCTGCACTAATTGGTGATTGCATACGTCTTTGACGGTCCCTCAAACGCTGTCTACGGTCATAGTCTTCACCATCCCCACCACTAATGCCAGTTTTTCTACTTCTCCTTCTATTGTACTTCTCATCCAATTGTCTTGCTAACATTTCATCTTGCTCTAACTGTGATTGACGCCTTTGTGGCAATGGCTCTGCAGGTGGTGCTTGTAAAGGTTGGCTTGGTAATTCAATATCCTTCCCGGAATCAGGATCTGATAGAAATAAAAGTGCATGGAATGCCGGTTCTAATACGCCTTGTGATGCAATTATAACCGCTTTCACGTAGTTCTCCTCTATATTAGGGAAAGCCTCCTTTAACTGCTTTAAAATTGGATTTTCCATCTTTTCGGGGAAAGCTTTACTTGAGCTTTCACCTGGTAACTCTAGAGGCTTCCTTCTAGTGGGCAAGGGTGGTGCTTCCTCTTCATCATCGTTATTAACCTTCTTATTATCATCCTTCTTCTCTTCTTTCTCATCCTTCTTGGGTACACCAACAGAAACAGGCGATTTTAACGTCGCTGTCTTAGTATCAGATTCGTTTCCATCTTTACTGGGGAATTTTTCTAGAGTATTGTCCAATTTACTCTCTTGTTCATTGGATCCCTGGATCTCATTCTTAGATTCGTCCATTTGTTCCACTTTTAGTTCAGGTTTAGAAACCGATTCAACTTCTTTGTCAGACATTTCCCACCTCTTAGAATTGTTGACCACCCTCGAAAGTACTTAGAAACTTCTGCTGAGGTTGTCTGTAGTGAAATCACTTATGTTGTCACAATTGGTTAAGGTTAAGATATACCTTTAAATATGCGGGTCAACATTATAGGCACAGGGCAACACTGCAAAAGAACGATCAGCAGACAACTTGCTTAATTTCAGCAACCCCAATTCACAACGATAGTACATTTACCTTTGCCCGAATGTCTGGTAACCTGGTTTTAAGAACTACTACAAGGTGTCTTGTGAAAGGGGACACCAAAGAATGACTGAAGTTGCGACCAAGTGTTGTCATTGTCAATAAATATCGCTTACCAGGGCACCTGTAATCCAACTGCCTGGCTGAATTGTATGTATGATTTTTACATAATATTCTTGAGCTTTCTCAATTTGTCCATGACTTGAACTCTAGTCCAAGAACCGTTGGCATCACCAATGGCCTTACGAACAATGGGGTCATCTAATCTCATGAAAGGGTTAAACTGAGTCTCATCAGCCAGCGTAAATCTACCAGTAGTCACATCATTCTCCAATGAAAATTTCTCTAGGTTATCAAAGTGCTTATTTTCATTGGGATTCACATATATTGCCTTGCGGACGAATTTAGCGTTACCCTTGGTGTATTCATGACCTGGATAAACTCTAGTTAGGGACCAATTGGGTTCACCAACTTCTTGAAGTATCCGTTGATTCAATGCAACATCCATTTCTTGCGCATTACCTTCAAAGAATCTACCACAACCTGCGGTGAAAAGAGTATCACCACTGAATAGTGCCTGCTCACTGGTCTCAGGGTCCTTGACGTGATAACAGACAGAATCCTGGGTATGGCAAGGGGTACGAATGCAGGATACGAGTAGATTTCCCAGTGTAAATTGTTGTTGATGTTCTGGAACATCGGTAGTAGCTGGTGACACATGAGAACCAGCGAGTACTCTGGGCTTAATGTTCTCCTTACCCAAAGCTGCTAGTATACCAGTGTTACCACCGGCATGATCGTAGTGGTGATGAGTGTTGGCAATGAATTGAATACTTTTTCTTTCACTAGAATCCAGATTAGGGAGTACTTCAAGTACTTCGGCAGGATCAATTAACCACGATTTGGTTTTATCCTGTGTACTCAACAGGTAGCTGTAGTTGTCACCACCTGTTAACCATCTCATCTTAATTGCCTTGACATGCATATTTCTTACTTGTCTTAGCATAAACTTTTGGAACTACTTCCCTTGTTATTCCCTAAGTGCATTGTACTTTTAGTAGTTTCTCATATCTATATCACGATATATATATAATACAAAGGATTCCATAGTTCATCGCATGATGAAAAAAAACCCCTTATAGCTTATACAACCCAACTTTTAAAACCCTAGAATGAATTACATCAATTCGTTACTGAATTGATCTTGTTTGCAACTCAACATCTTCTCTCTGCTGATTTGGTTCCCTGCGTATACGGAACAGTCTCGAAAAGATCCTATCACCCTTTGAACCGTAAAGATGGTCCGGTTTCCATCTCTTGAGACCTAACGAGCTTAAAACAACGCTCACAGAGCTCATTGCCATGGCAAATCCTGCCGCCATTGGTGGTAGCGTTATGCCCCAGGGAATGAGGATGCCCATTGAAATTGGTATCATAAAAATGTTATAGCATAGAGCCCAAAACAAATTTAGTTTAACTCTGTGGAATGTTTTGCGAGAAATGTCCAAGGCATATAATATACCCCTGAGTCTAGCTTTTGTACGATCTTGATCACATAGTACCACCACATCTGCTGCCTCCATAGCAACATCAGTGCCTGTAGATATTGATATACCAATGTCACTGGTTACCAGAGCGGGAGAATCGTTAATACCATCACCGACAAACACTATACCATCCCTTGAACCCTTGCGTATTTCCTCTATTACCTCACATTTGCCCGCTGGTGTCACTTCGCTAAAAATGCTGTTCAAATCAATACCCAATTGCTGAGCAACTTTGATAGCAGATCCATGATTATCACCAGTAACCATGTAAACTTTGTAATTGTTATCTAACAAATATTGTACAGTTTCATGAGCATCTGATTTCACTTCATCTGTTATTTCAAATCTACCAATTATTGCACCATCCATACAAACATAGGAAACTGTACTATCACTATTTGTATCACCCATTTTAGCATTCCAATCTTCTGGCATTAATGCCTTTTTACCGATGAGCAAGGTATGTTTAATTCCGTTAAATTCACATAGACATTCAAGACCTTTACCGACAAAGATCTTACTATCCAACACTGTGGCCTTTCCCTTGGTATCTTGGTGTGAAATATTAGTACAGTAATCGACGATAGCTTTAGCCACAGGATGCTCACTTATTGATTCAGAGGCAAGGATACATGCCAGTAATTCGGTAGACAATTGTTGAGATTCTTCTAAGATGAAGCTTCGTACAGTCATACATCCTGTCGTTAGAGTACCAGTCTTGTCAAATACGAATTTACCCACAGTGTCAAATCTTTCCATAATTTCACCACCTTTGATTAAAACTTGATGTTCAGCGCCAACGCCAGTACCAACCATGATGGCAGTAGGTGCTGCTAATCCCAACGCACAAGGACATGCAACGATAACAACTGAAATCGCAGTCTGGAAGCACATGTAAAATCTACCATTGGATGAGTTGAGCACTGGCAAGGAGTCTGTAATGAGGTTAGCCAACACATACCACATGAAGAAGGTGCAAGTGGCTAATAAAAGAATTGAAGGAACGAATATTGATGCCAAAAAATCTGCATATCTTTGAATGGGGGCCTTTGTCAGTTGTGCCTGTTTCATGGTTCTTATGATGTTTGCTAATTTAGATTCATCACCAACAGCTTCTGCCTTGAAGACAAAATGGTTTGGGCCATTGATAGAGCCCGCAATTACGTTATCATCGCGGGACTTGGCGGTCGGTAGAGACTCACCAGTAATTAATGATTCATCAATTTCAGTTTCACCTTCAAGGATATAACCATCGGCAGGAATTCTTTTGCCCGGCATTACTTCTACGATGTCATTTGTTTGTAGTAGATCAATGGGTACTTCGAAAGTTTCACCTTGTGAATCACGAACTACACAAGACGTTGGCGTCAAAGATATTAATTTTGATAGTGCAGTGGAAGTTGCTGATTTAGCTCTATTCTCCAGTAGTTTACCTAGAGAGATGAACGAAAACAGCATTACAGATGTGTCAAAGATGACATTCGGTAATTTGCCGCTATCAGAAGGATTGATCACATTAAGCACGACGGAATAAATGGAAAAGAAGTACGCACATGAAGTAGAGGTACAAACCAGTGTATCCATAGTACCCGTAAAATGTTTTAAAGATTTCCAGAACGCTCCATAAAAATACCTACCAAGCGTGAATTGTAAATATGTGGCAAGGATGAATCCAATTATATCCCTGTAAAATAAACCTGGCAGAAATGAAGTTTCTTTGTAGGGGAAAGTGTGACTCTTAACAATGAAAGGCAGAGACATGGGTATCCCCATGTAAAGTGCCATTGTAATGATGGCAAATATAGATGCTTTGAAACAATTGTATTTCCAAAATTGAATTTCTTTTACTCTAGCCAATAGCTTCAGTTGAGTAGAACTATCATAAGTAGAGACAACCGTAGGTTCATATCCTAATTCAGAAGTAATCCTATTGGCAATATCACGGACTCCGCATTCATTTTGATCATAGCCAATTGATGCAACGTAAAATTCATCAACTTTACTCATATCCACTGATTTAATTCCACCACTGCACAGCTGTTGAAAACTCGTATTCACCACATCTACCGGTGTGTTCCAATCAATTCCAAAGATGTGATATTTAGCATTTTTCAACCTACCTCCTTCTTCTGTTATTGAGACTTGCTGAACGCTGTTGACACTAGCGTCAAATCCACAGTCATCAATGGACTCTTTAATTTCTTGTATTGAAATCTTACTAGCATCAAAGACCACACGGCACTCCTCTGTTACTAATGATACCACTACGTTTTGAACCCCTGGTAACTTATTGACCTGCTCAGTAACCGACGACACACAACTGCCGCACGTCATACCCTGAACAGTAAGTAACGCTTCATTCTGAGAGCTACCGCTCTCTTCTATTAGCTTACAATCAAACCCACAGTCTTCGACAGCTTCAATAACTTTATCAGTACTGCATTCACTGTCATCGCTAAACTTCACATCGCACTCATTGGTGACTAGTGAAACCTGGCAATCTGATACTCCTGGTAATGCGCTTACTTGACTAGTGACCGTATTGACACAAGCACTGCATGTCATACCATCAACCGTAAGCTTAGCCTGCCTCATCTCTGTTGATTTTCGTCTTGCCGGAGTATACGGTATTAAGAAACATGCGATGGGCCTTGTAAACCATCTGCTTTTAAGTTGGACTCATTTGCACCCTGAACTGAGCATAAAACGAAATGAGCTCAATTAATTTTCAATGGTGCACCATTGGACTTCTCGGGCCATTTGAGTTCAAGACTTTACTTGTTTGTTGAGGGTGCTAGTTCATCCTCTCTCAACTCTTCAGCTTCTAATATATAATATACACTTAATGTATTCGACTATTTCTTATACCCACCGTTACTTGAAAGGTCAACACCTATGGAGATCAATTTCTGCTCCAATTTACGCCTTTGCAGTTCTTGCCAACGAGCTAACTGAGCTTGTTTGTGTAATTCGAAACCAAATATCTTAGGGACGTACCTTTTGACAGGATGCTGAGGTACCATCTCTGGGAAAGCTTGTAAAAACATACCAGGGAAACTGGTACCAAAGTAAGCACCATCAATGGTACTGTGTCTTGAAGATTTTGGAATATATAGATCTTCACAAGAGGGACAGTACAATTTGACACAGTCAATTCCAGGAACATCGTGAAGACCAACAGGCAAAAGGGGTTGCAAATTACAGTGAACTCTGGGGCAGCGACCGAAATCTGCATCCTTGTATTTCTCTAACATCTTCTGTAAACCTTTAACTGTGATAATATAACGAGCGTGAATCAAACCGTAAAACTTCCTTGCGTCACTTTCCAACTGTTCTAAACGGGCATGGCTCATTCCCTCCAACACATACTCATCTAATTCATCCACAATGTACTGTACCACTTGTGTAAATTTTGAAACAGTCTTCTGCAAATTGATTAGGTTAAACCTATCGGTAATGTACTCGGGATCCACATCACAGAAGTATTCATGACCCTTACGACCTAAGAACAAGTCAATCCACATTTCGACGTACTCTGATGAATCGGTGATACCTTCCATTGCTTCGTCGTCATCTTGTGGTGAACGATTCTCACCACGAAACCTCTCTTGTGAATTTTCTCCTATCCTTGCCATTATTAAAACTTGTCTCTAAAGTCTATCACGTCTCAATATAGCTGATTTCAATGATGCTACTCGTCAATACCGTTCCCAAACGCTCTTAGCCCGTTTTACTGCTCTCTTACTTTCTATTTCCAATTCGAATTTGATTTCAATCCCCTTTCAAGTTTTCCATACGTTAAGTTTAAAATTTGAATGAATTTCACTAACATCAACAAAGAGTGTAAATAGAAACCGGTTCGCTGCCATTAGGGTATTTGTTAAAGATGAAACTACTAAAATATCCACTTGCAGGCCATAACAAGAGGATTGAAGTGATGGTTACCATTGAACCATGGCTGGTTATGGTTGATTGTGAAGGTCACGTGAATGTGTGGTCTCAGAAGAGATTTGTTGATGCTGCATTCCATGGAGCTCAATTGAAAGATATGACCGTTGAATTCCAATTCCAAGTCGATTGGGATCGTGATGAAGTTGATAGGAATATTGTTTTTTTGGAGGGAGATTCTGACACTTTGTTTCTGGGTACCGAACATCGAGTAATGTGCTACCGATTCTGGCAGGATTCAGAGAAAAGAAATTTGGAATACGTGTGTCGATGCGATTCGCCATCTACCGTTAATGATGTGAAATACGATGTAAAGTCTGGTGTTTTATTAGTTCTGTTGGGTAATAAAAATGGGATTCTTCTATTTCAAGCGGATACTTTGGATAATGTAGGAACCATTGAATTGCCTGATTCCTGTACGCCTATTACATGTGTGATTGATCCAATGGGCCAAATTTTTACTGTAATGTGTTCTGATAGATCCATGCTTTTGTACCAATTCAACGTCCAAGGTTCTTATAAATTGATCAACAAGTTTCTACAATATGTGCAAGCGCATCCATTACACTACAAAATTACCATGCCACCACAGGGTGATTTGTTGCCAGTGATTAATAGCGTGAAATCAACGAACTCTACTGTACTACTCGATAGAAATGATAATTTTAAAGTTTCCACAACTCTAGTATCACCTCCTTCCACTAGATGCCAAGTGATGAAATTTGCACCAGTGGTTTACGAGAAATTCAATGCGAAGAAAAACGTTACTACTCGATATAATTTACTGGCGACTTCAGGCTCCAATGATGGATCTGTTGTCGTTTGGAACACTAAACGTGTAAAACCTTTGTTTAACGCAATACAAGTATCAGAGTCCCCGATAAACGATATGGTATGGTCGAGAGATGGTCTGATACTCTTTGTCATATCTAATGATAACACACTTTACACATTTGCGTTTCAAAGTAAAGATTTGGGGAAGGCACTTACACAGGAGCAAGTAGTTGAACTACGATCCAAAAATAAACAGTTGAATCCATTACCAGATTCCAATAATAATAACAATAATAATAATAATAAGGCTTCGTCTCAAGAACAAAGCGCGGTGCCCTCTGTATCGTCAGCGCCTGTTAATATCGCTGCCAATAATTCTGGTACCAATACTACGATGGTTAAACCAGAAAATGAAAAGACACTTTTACCAGCACCTGAATTGGAACCGAAGAAACCTGGTAAAAAGAAGCTGGCACCTCAAACTGTTAAAAAGATACAGAGTACTTCGATGGAATTTAATGGACCTGCTTATATGGTACCCAAGGATTTGAAGAGGAAACCTAAGCAAGAAGTTAATAAGGACGTTAATGGTGTCAAGAAACCCAAAAAAGAATTGGAACCTATGGATTTTCTGGATACAGGTCTCATTCTACCAAATGTTACCTTTTCCAAAGTCAGATTAGATACCCCCAAGATACGAATGAATTTTGAGTTTCCTTCCCCTAACAATCGAAATTTAATATTACAAGTGAATAATGGGTTGGGTAATGAACAAAAGCCCACCATTGTCACCTTAGTTTCCAAGGCAGAAGAACAGGAAAGGACTTTATTTCAAGATTTCGTACCAAAATTTATCACAATATGCAGCTGTGGAGATTTCTTCTGGGCCTGTTGTAGTTCTGATGGTATCATTTATGTTTATTCTGATTCTGGGAAAAGATTGTTACCTCCGCTATGTTTAGGCGTGCCTTGTAGCTTCTTAGAGGCCTGTTCCAATTATCTTTTATGTGTGACAAGTGCTGGGCAATTGTACTGCTGGGATGTGGAATCCAAAAAGTTACTTTTCCCCGTTAATACAGTGTATCCGCTCTTAAACCCAACTTTGCGTTATTCTGACGACGTTTTGACTAGAGCTGAGAATATAACCATGTGTGCGGTAACCAAGAATGGTATCCCCTTAGTGACATTAAGTAATGGTGATGGTTATATGTTCGATAAAGATATGGAGACGTGGCTTCTCATAAGTGATGGCTGGTGGGCTTATGGATCTCAGTATTGGGACTTGACGAATACATCACATCTAAATGGTAAGATCCCACAGAATAACGATGATAAAAGAAATAAATTTTGGGACTCTACAGATGCTGAACAATTAGCATCCACTATACGAGATGATCAAACAAGCATCGTGAATTTTATGGAACGTAAGACTAATGATGAATTGAACAGAAAAAATCGTATTAAAAATTTACAAAGATTTGCTAGGACAATTTTAATGAAGGAAGGCTTTGAAAATATGGAAGAAATAGTAACTTTATCGCATTTAGAAAATAGATTACTAGTAACACTACGATTGGGGGAAAATCAAGAATTTTCTAAAGTTCTAGTGGTCTATTGTATCAGATTAAGTGAGTTAGGCTATACTGATCGTTTGGATGACGTTCTTCAGTGGTTGTACAATGATGGTGATTATGATGCAGCTCCACTAGCTGGCAATTCCAGAAGAGAACTACTCAAGGGAGTATTAATGGCGTGTGCAGATATCAGACATGTCCAAAGAGTTACTACAACCTATGCTAGCGCATTGGGAATGGTGAGCGACTCGTTGTAGTGCATTTTGTAACTTTACTAAAAAAACTCTATTTACAGTGTAATGTTAAGCATATACAGGTTACCATTTGAATATATTATAACCCTACGATTTTCGCAATTTCTTTATAATTATTTTCTGCTAATTCTTGAGCTTCCTCAGTTCCACGCTTTACGACTTGATCAAGGTACCCTGGTTCTTTCATAAATCTAGCAAATTGTTCCCTTGGACCTTTTAGCTCTTCGACAATAACTTCTGTTACATAGTTTTTGAAATCCTTGAAATTATTCATGTGAGAAACGTCCTTTTCTACTTCCTGTATGGATTTTCTTTGGATACCGCTGATGATATTAATTAAATTCGACACACCTGGTCTATTCACAGGATCATAGTTAAAATGGTCCATTATAGAATCTGTAACGGCTTTTCTAATCTTCTTAGCAATTACATTAGGTTCGTCGTTCACATATATTACAGATTCTTGATTTGTATCACTCTTGGACATCTTCTTGTCTGGAGAGGCTAAACTCAATATTTTCTTGGTAGGAGCCAATAAGGTTTTGGGCAATGGAAAGTAATCAGTCTTGTATGTGCTGTTAAACTGTTCTGCCAAATATCTTGTTAATTCGAGATGTTGACTTTGGTCGTCACCTACAGGAACATGTGTAGCTCGATAGATCAAGACATCTGCCGCTTGTAGGACAGGATATGAAAATAATCCCAATTTAACGTTCCCAATAGCACCAGCATCCAAAGTCGGTTGCTTCAAATTTGATTTGGATTTCCACTGAGTCATTCTATTCAAATACCCCATTGACGCCAGCGTGGAAAGTAACCAATGCAATTGGCTATGCTGAGGAATCGAAGATTGATGCATTACAGTAGCTCTTTGAGGATCGACTCCTACTGCTAGGATACTTGCAATGGCTTCATTTCTAAATTGACGAAACTCTTGTACATTAGGTTTGGGTATAGTCAGGGCATGCAAATCAGCAATACCAAAGAGAAGCTTTTGATCTGGCTGTTTGAGGTCACATAGATCTTGCCATACTCTTGTGGCTCCCAAATAGTTACCTAAATGGAATTTACCTGTAGGTTGAATCATACTGAAGATAGTCGCATCGTTTGGAATGTCTCGAGCATCTAGTTTGTAGTCGACTCTTTGAACAGTGCTAGAAAATCTTTTAGCCACTGCAACCCTGCAACCATGTCTCAACATCTTTGTTAGGACTTCTATGTGTGAAGATCTGGTCTAATTCGACCTTCCTTTAGGCATAGTGAGTAGCACTCGGACTTTATAAAAATTCAAGTAGTAATGTACTATATACAAGATTCGTCTATAGAATTTATCAAGAAAGTTTGTAAACATTTCCTTCAGTCCATCCTTTCGCCTTCAACATACCACCAATTGGTCCTTGCGCTAGATTAATTCTAGGTCCTGAAATGTCAGCAATATACCTCTCTGGACCACATACCAATGCTAATACGGGAATAGAAATCTTGTTAGGTCCCAGATAATTGGAAGGCCCTAAATAGTTGGTAGGCGAAGGAATCTGATCCCAAATCTTTTGTTGCCGTTTAGCTACGTTTAATTCCTTGGAGGACTCCAGTACTTGGAGATCGATGCGTCCATATCTGTGCAACTGGTAGAGGAATGGTTTTAAAGGACCTAACTCATCGACACTACCACATGAGTACCGTAAATGCATTTTACCTCTTAGAGGAGATTCTGTGAGTAAAATCTGTAGTGCTGATACAATCCCAGTACCTGCTGTAAACATCGCAATGTCAAATGGTTGGTATTTGAACTTGTCTTCTTCAGTGGACGATATTTCGTCATTGAACAGAAAATCTCTATTTCTCGAGATTTCACCTTCATATTTAGGCAATTCATACTCTACGAATGGTCCTCTTACATCTATAGTGTGGCCCAGGGGTAATCTGTGTAACCATCTGGCTACCTCTCCATTACCATATTGCTTAACATACAATGCAAATTTCCCATCCCCATTTGAGCCATCTGGTATAGCTTTCAATTCTCTCTGATTCTCATCTACTTGCAGAGGTAATGGAGTATAGCTTCTAACTACCATAATTTCTGGTTGTTTGACCTCAACGGACCACAGATGTTCAGATCCCATTTGGGACCATAAATTTACCTTCTGCCTTTGCAAAGGAGTCAATTCTAAAAGGAAGTGGCTTGGGTCGATATCAATCTTGTGGGAAATCTTGTAAGGGATAAAATGAGTTGGGGACAGTTCCTGGGATTGTTGTTGTCGCAGTATGGAGTAGTAGTAGTAACTCAGTGCACTAACACCAATGGCACCCGTCATTAGGACCCCGGAGAGCCTAATTCTTCTTTCTTGGGGTAATTGTGTAAATTTATGGCTGTAGCATCTTTTGTAATAGTTCTTGATGAACAAAGTAGGAGGTCTGAGCTTCATTTCAGGTTCCTTTTGGGCTATACTTGAGTTTAATCGATGGGCATCTCGCACTATAACTGATGAAAAGTGCACGCTCTTTGATTACTACTACTATAGTACATTAAGATACATAGACAAAGGAGTTCAAAGGATGCCTATTCAGTTAGCTAAATCATTGAAGTTGCATAGAGATAAGGTATGGAGTATTGATTGCTCCAACGGGATGTTGGCAACAGGTTCAACCGATCGATCCGTGAAGATTATTGATGCCTCTCAATACAAACTATTAGATGAATTGGATAATACAGTACATAAGAAGGCAGTTAGATCAGTGGCATGGAGACCAAATTCTTATGTATTGGCAGCAGGCTCTTTTGATTCTACCATATCCATATGGAATAGAGAAGGGGAGGAAGAGATGGATAATTCATGGGAAATGGAATTACTAGCGATAATAGAGGGACATGAGAATGAAGTTAAAAGTGTTGCATGGTCTCATGATGGTGCATATTTAGCATCCTGCTCTAGAGATAAGAGTGTGTGGATCTGGGAATCTGATGAAATGGGTGAAGAGTACGAATGTATAAGTGTGTTGCAAGAACATTCGCAAGACGTTAAACATGTGGTGTGGCACCCATATTTACAACTACTAGCATCTAGTTCCTACGATGATACCATTAGAATATGGAGAGAATATGATGATGACTGGGAATCTGCTGCTGTGCTTAATGGACATGAGGGAACAGTTTGGAGTTCAGACTTTGAGAAATCAGAGACTCAATTGAGAATATGCAGTGGTAGTGACGATGCTAGTGTTAAAGTTTGGAAATATGTTCGTGACGATGAAGAAGAACAACAAGAATGGATTTGTGAGGCAACTTTACCTGCTGTGCATACTAGGGCAGTCTACAGTGTAAGTTGGAGTGAAGATGGACACATCGCAAGCGCTGGTTCTGATGGTAAATTAGTCATCTATCGTGAGGCACAACCAGGTCAGTGGAAAATTGTGGATCAACAAGAATTGTGCCATGGGGTTCATGAAGTTAACGTTGCGAAGTGGATTAAAATCAATGGCAAGACGATGCTTGCCACTGGGGGGGATGATGGTTACATAAATTTATGGAATTGGGATACGTCTTCAACTTCAAACAAAAACAATTAGAAGCAACATGAATAGCATGCATGAAAGTGCAATCAGCAAGTATAGACACCATTTACTCGAATGTTTTTGAGATTTTACGGCTTTGTCTAATTCTCTAGCGGCCTGTTGGGTATTGTCTGCTGTCGTGTAAATATTGGCTTCAATATTATCTACTAGAAGACCCTGTTGTTGAACCACAGCACCTAAATCTTTAAATATTTCATTCAATTCAACTATACCATTTTCAATATTCGAAATCTCTTGATCCCTTTCACGTATTAAATTCTGTTGGTATGCAAACTCTTCGTTATTAATGGGTTCCCTTTCAACAACCATTTGTACATTACGGGGTCCCTGTCGTTGCTGCTGCTGCAAAGCTACTTCATTTCTATGTCTTTGTTCCTCCTCCTCTTGATCAAGTGCCACTTTGGCACGGCTATTAATATCTTTCATTACATTTGCGTACTGTCGTTGTGTTGATTGAAACTCCTGTAAAGAATATTTAGAATCTCTAACCAATTTCTCTCGAGCAATTATCTGGGTCTTATCCAATTCATTTTCACCAATAGAATCCACTTTGACAACCAGTTCGTTCAACTGCTTGATTAATCCACCTACTTTACGAATATTTTGAATAGATTTCCTATCAATGTTCTCAACTACTTTGGTATTTGCCACATTCCTTTCCAGCAGTGAATGAAGCGTGGAAATGAACTGTTGAAGTGTACTTATTTGACCATTAATCTCGAATAAAAGTGAAGCTATGTTATCCTTCAGGGATTCAAACTCCGGTGAATCCGTAAATCTCTGATGACTTTCATCATCTGAACCATCTCTAAAAAATTCATCCATGATAAAATAGCAGCGTTACAGAGCAGCACTTCTATTGATCAGGTACCGTTCGTCATGCACGCATTGTTAATTTGAGTCAGGTTAGGTGATTTAAGGTGCTATTATTATTCTTATCCTTTGTGCGGGTAACATATAACTCACAGTAATAACGAACTTTGGCGCCTTTGAATAGTACCAAAGTAATTATTACACGGCTTTCATGATGGTTAGTAAATAATTTGAGATTTTTCAGATTTTTCACTATTATTTTGGTTATTTCAAAGTGGTTCTGTGTTGACTTAGTACCTTAATTATTTGATTTATTATCAATACAATAAGAAAAGTCGTTGTTCCTATCCATAAATATTCTGATAATGCACACTTCAACTATAAAACTTTTAGGCATACTCATTGTATAGATTCAGGATACTTCAGGTGCTCCTAATACGTTTTCAAATGATATTTTAATTGCAATTACTATAAACTTTCCTAGATTTCGTCACAGAGGTCCTCTAAATTTGAAAGAAAAAGGTTATATTATGAAACACAGTACGTAGAATCGAATAAAATTATCCACAGGGCCATAGAATGGTAACTCCGTGTATATTTATCAATAATAAACTGGTCATATAACCATGTGACCTGAAAATTTTTTTTTTTCAGTTAAACAAAGTGTCAAAAGATTACATCAAAAATTGAAGATTAAACACAATTTTACAGGGCTCACTTAAATGGACTACCTTAAAATAAAGATATTTGCTAATTATTCCCGAGGTTTGATAACCGTATTAAAGTCAGGATGAGTGATAACGGTAAGAACCATCAAAGGTCCGACTTTCGCAGAGTTCAGGCCTCTACAGGAGGCGCTAATGCAGCCAAATCCAAGAAAAACCATACCAATAAGAGAAATAATAGGAGCGGCAGCTCATGGAATAGGGACGGTAAGCATTTACACAATGGTGATGACGACGAAGAATTTAATGAAAAGGAATTTTGTATCATTTGTGCTGATAGGTTACACTACGCGGCTCTTTCGCCATGCTCCCATAGAACTTGCCATAAATGTTCCTTTAGACAACGTGCATTGTTCAATAAGAAGACATGTTTAGTATGTCGTAGTGAAATTGAACAGCTGATTTACACCGAACAATTAGAATCCAAGTATGATGATTTTGGTGACAGATTTGCAGATTTTAACGAGCAATACGGTATCAATTTCACTTCCAGAGAAGTAGCGTCTGATACTTTGGGATTATTGAAATTTAGATGTAACATATGTGTTAGTGAAAAGCGTGAAGATTTTGATAGAGATTATGGATCTTTCAACAAATATAAGGAACATTTAAGAGATGAACATAACAAGACCATTTGTATGATTTGTGCTACTTTTAAGAAGGCATTTCCCTGTGAATTAAAGATCTATACACCAAACCAGTTGCGTAACCATCAATCTCGTGGTGACGGTGAAGGTTTTAGAGGACACCCCATGTGTGGATTTTGTTCAGGTAGAAGATTTTATTCCGATGATGAATTGTATTTGCATATGAGAGATCAACATGAAAAATGCCATATTTGTGATAGAATTGATCCAACACAACCCCAATATTTCAAAAATTACGATCAATTGTTTGAACATTTCAAAAATGCCCATTATATCTGTACCGTTCAATCATGTCTGGATGATAAATTTGTGGTCTTTAGGGATGAAATTGAACTACAAGCACATATCTTAGGTGAGCACGGTGATATTATTAGGGGCAGACCTAAACTGTTCCAATCTGAGTTATCTACTTTCATATCTACACCTTCCAGAGTCATTAGAGAAGATGGTATGAATTCAAATTTCAGTCGAAATAACAGCGGTAGGGAGACTAATTCCAATGGCTCGCCAGAAATTGCCAAATTAAGATTAGAGGAAAGAGCAAAACATTATTTGAGTGGATCTACCGGCGAATTGGAAAAATTTAATAAATTGAATCAAGATTTCGATAAAGGAAGTTTATCGGCTGATGGTCTTTTGACCGATTACAATAACCTTTTCAAATCCCCCAACGCCGATGTCTATCTGCTAATTCGTAACTTGGCAGAAACTTACCCATCTCAATCCATTAAATTTCGTAATTTGAACGCTATCTACCAGAGACATGAACAACAGGAATTAAGCAGAACCTCCGCATTGCCATCTTTGTCCGGTGATAGTATAGCTCCTGTTGTCAATAGCGTTTGGAGTGCTAACAACAACAATGTCTCTTCGAGTCATGGTAGAGGTGTAAATAGGATGGATCTACCTAGTTTACAATCGCCTTCACCATCTCATGATGTTTTTGCCTCACAATCCAGAAATCCATCCTACAAAAGCTTGAATTCTTCTAGGAGATCTTCACCGGCACAAGCTCCTGTCGTGAGAAGTACATCTGCCGCATCTACAAACAATAATGCCAATGTGAAACCAACTTATTTGGATAAAAAACCAAACCCTAAGTCTACTAAATCATTACCATATCAGGGACCAAATAAGTTAGCTGGGTTAGACCTTCCCTCTTTGCCAACACCAAAACCCAAAGTTCACATACCACCTGTGAATAGACCCAATATTCCAGATCCCAAGCAATGGGGGAAGAGTAAACCACCACAAGAATCACCTCAGGATCCACTTGATGAACTACTGACCGCCAGTGATACCAGTTCATCTTCACAATCATCTTCTTCAAATAAGAAGAAGGACAAACGAAAACAACTTCTATTCCACATAGGTATTTAAAAGTTGCACCCAAATAGTAATAATAATCTATCATAGACGTAAACTTCGTAAATCTTTACATACTACTACCTGAGCGGCAAAATCTGCTGCCGCAGGCATCTTTGCCTGCACAGGGGACATTCCTCTCTTTCCTTACACCAGTTCATTATGCACGCCCAGCAGAAAAGATGGCCACAAGGAGGACAACTGGGGTCTGTCATTTCGTTAAGACACAAGATGCAGTTCCTCGACGCGGAAGGTATAAAGGGCAATTGTGATGGGTCCTCTAGGTTTATATGAGAAATCTGGGAATCGTTGGGGACTCCCTTAATTTCACTCTGGTCTCTCCCGCCTTTCAAATGTTTTTCGCTCTCTAAGTTGCTTAGAGATTTGCTAGTTTGTCCTAATAATGATTTGAGCTGTTGCAATATTGCCGGCACACCTTTAAACACACTCTGGAATAACAAAAAATACCCTAAGATCTTGTAACTGTTGGAGCTTGTTTGTCTGAATTTGGACTCCTCATCTTCCACTTTGTGACCAATGGCATATCTAAGTCCAAACACTCTTTTGAAAATATCGTAATAAGCACCTTTGAAATAAAATATCATCATATGAACGTTTAAAAGCGTATTTGTAATATCCTTCCATGACATTTTCTTTTCATCATGATCCTCCGATTCTTCTTGGCTTTTGCTCCATCTTTTTAGTATTTTTGACCCCAAATATGGTCCTAACGTATATGTAAGAATGAATAAAAGTTTCTTGTATCTTTGTACCAACCGGTTGCCCCTGTTATTGATGTATATTAGATCGACATACTCTTCACCCAGTGTCCTATTACCAACAAGGGTCGTAAGGCTCAGATAAAGCAATTTCACAGCGATTGATATTTCTTTTGGATGCTCATTCAAATAAAGTTGTCCTTTTAAGCTCTTGACCACTTCTTCGATTTTACCTGACAGTGTAGACTCTATCTGATCGTCTTTTTGATGTGCCTGGACTAGAAACAAGGTTAGTATATGGGCTATTGGGAACAGGATTATGGCTCTACAACTAGTCTGACATACCTATACTTGGTGCATCTGCAAACGGCAGCAACAATGCGGAGTCCACAGTGGACTTATCTTTCAATTGCTGGGGCTTCTGGCCATCCTCCATAGTCGATAAAGCAAAGCCTGTCAGTGACGATTCGGGATAAATTCTATATGGGTTATTCCTTTCAACTGCAGCCTTTATTATTGAAGAACTCTTGTGCATGTCTGAGTTAAACCGAACCGCATTACTAGTTAAGAACGACAATACTTAACCTTATTGTACATCTAAGAAAGCAAAAGGCAACTGAGTTGTGGTGAGCCAATAATGTCTGAATCTAATGATTTAAAGACCGTGCATGAATTGAGTTCTCAACTGGATACTAAGTTGAAGATCACTGATGCTAAGAGCTATAACGATGCATTGGACCAAATCATGGGCAGAGCCGCCCCTGAAGATGTTGTGAGTCAATTAGGTGCTGAACAGGTGGAAAAGATTATTACAAGATCCTATCAGGACCACAGTGAGTCTAGAAAATATTTACACGATCTTATTTTGCAGGATTTGCCCCGGGCATTGGACACATTTGAAGAGTTGTCATCCCAGACAGTTTATACACTAGCTGGTAGTTTCCCTGATGCAGAGAGTACACTACCACTACTTTCAGAAATTAGGAAAAGGGTTCATTATGGAGAGGATCGTCATGTCAAGTATTTGCTAAGTTTGCTTTTCAAACTCTTAACAGATTTCAAATATGAATTTAATCAAGTCAGTTTTTTAATCAGAGAGTTATGTGGGCGTACTAAGGAGGAGGATGTGAAGTCTATAATGCTTTTGATCTTCAGCCAAATGGAGAAGCAGTATCAGAAAAAATTTAATGACAAATTGTTGGATTTCATAGATGCTTTAGTCATTGAAGCTGAATCCGATGTGGGTAACGATTCCTTGTCATTAATTGTTGAAATTTTGACTGAACTGTATCCAGTACTGACAGCATTGTGTTCAGAAATATTCTTGGGGAGCAAATTAGCAGAACTATTCCAAAAAAGAGTTCTTGATGAAGCAGATGTAGAATTTACCAAAAGTTTGCTACGTCTCTTCTCCATTGCATGTATTGATGAAACTGTCAGAGTTCACATTGCAGAGAATTACATTTCACTGTTGGAAAGATCATTAGCTTTAAATGCTTTCAAGATATATTCTGTGTTGGTTTTGATCAAGACTTGGTCCTTTAGCAAATTACAAAATGTTAGCGTTACGAATTTGGCTAGTATTTTAGTAGACGGATTTATTGATCAAAAGAACAAGAATGATGATGAAATAGCGGCATGCATAGAGGGGTTGGCATATTTGAGTTTGAAACCGGCGGTTAAAAAGATTTTACGTTCTAAAGAATTGTTTTGCAGTAAAATTGTTGAACTCATTAATGCAAAATTGAAGGATTCTAATTCTTACGGTGCACTGGTTATTCTAGCCAATTTGAGTACTCATCCTCAAGATTATAACGCTAGCGGCAATTTTGATTCCAAGTCGATTAGAGACTTGAAAACGTATTATGAGTTAAAGAACCCGACTTCTGAAGAAAAAGAAGCCAATATGGAGACAAAAGAAGAAGTGGTCAATTTTAATACAAACTACGTATTGAATAAAGAGGTGATTTCCACAGCGAAAACAGAATTTGCGTCTTCGAGCCAGGGCTCCAGGCAGCAATTTGTTCGTATCATTTACAATGTGACTCGTGATCGTCCAAGTATTTCCAAATGTATCGGTCAAGGGGGCACCACACTGATACTAGAATATTTACTCAATGATCACGATAAAACGGATGTAATCAGAATATTGGCTTCAAGAGCATTGACGAAGATGTTAATTTTTACCGACCCCACACTAATTTTTACTAAATATTCGCCAGTGAATGCCATTGGACCACTTTTTGATTTGTTGCCCAAATTACCCGCTGAGTCACAACAAGTCTTTGAAACCAAGGAGGATCACATTAGCACAACTGACAGTTACGAGGCACTATTAGCTCTCACCAATTTAGCGTCTTTTAGTGCCTCCGAAGGTGAAGATGTTTGTAAACGTATTGCAACCGTGGACAAATACTGGACTGTAGTGGAGAATTTGATGCTGGATGAGAACATCCTTTTACAAAGGTCCACGCTTGAACTCATCAGTAATTTGATGTCACATCCTTTGCCCATAGCAGCTAAATTTTTCAATTTCGATAACCCTAGAAGTGTCAAGAATTTTGATGTTCTAGTCAAACTATTACAGTTGAACGATGTCAATTCGCAAAGGGCTGTAGCTGCTATATTTGCCAATATTACAAATACGATTCCCTTCATTGCACAAGATCTATTGACTAAGAAAGAACTTATCGACAAGGCAGTGGAGGTCCTTGTGAACCAATTAGGCGACGCAGAATTAAGACAAAGGTTAATCATTCTCTTTTACTCCTTGGTGGAAATGATCCCTCAGGAAAATCCCGAACAAGGATCATTACTCATAGGTAACAAGCCTCTGATTGGCGTATTGTCCAAGGCAGCTAAAATACCTGACATGGATCCAGATATTGCCGAGGTTATACCCATTATATTGGCCTCAATCGGATCCCCAGCTTGATGGGTATGTTTCAATACTGTTGAAAAATTGCGTATAAATATTTAAACAAGCTTAAACGTCATTTGAAGTTTTCATTTTAAATTCGGATTTTGTAGGAACCTTTAACGTTAATCCCATTTCTTTATTTATGCCAGGGGCGACGCAGATTAAGAGCTCATCAAAAGTGTAAACCCGAAATATAAAGCGACTAAAAGGAAAATAATCGAAGTAAATCGTTAGATTGATTTAGAGATAAGCAGTATTTTCAGGGAACTAGTAGATCCTCATATTGGCTTTCGAAAAATGAGTTCAAGTGAGCCACATAAGCTCGATGTGGATAGTTTCCAACGCAAACAGAGTGGTGAAGATGGTGAAGCTTATATGGATGAAATTTCACTGTCTTCAATGAGACCGATACTTTCTGGAGATGAAGGTGAAGCCACCGATGATGAAATGGTTCACAGAGCTACATCGACTATGGAAGAACCTGAAGAACCATTAGATCAGTTTATGAGTGCTTGTCAAAGAGGTGATTTAGCAGCTGTAAAAGAAATAGTGAATTCCGGTCAAGTGGATATTAATAATGATTACGATAAAACTGAACAGGTTACTGGATTGCATTGGGCAAGTATCAACAACCGATTGGGTGTTGTGGACTTTTTGGTCTCTCGCGGTGCTGATGTTAATATAAAGGCAGGTAGTCTACATGCACCACCCTTGCATTGGGCTGCTCGTTATGGGTATGTGTACATTGTACATTACTTGTTAGAACATGGGGCTGATCCACGAGTGACCGATGACCAAGGATTCAACCTTTTGCATCTGTCTGTGAATAGTTCTAACATCATGTTAGTACTTTATGTGCTATTCTTTGTAGTTGACAGAGGTATTCTCGAAGTTGATGGTCAAGATCCTCATGGTAGGACTCCTTTACTTTGGGCAGCTTATCAAGGTGATTCATTGACCGTGGATTCTCTACTGAAGTTTGGATCATACGCCAAAGTGACGGATCGTGGTGGGTTTGCACCGCTACATTGGGGTACTTTGAAAGGACAACCACACGTTCTCATCTATTTAATACAAAATGGTGGTGATGTTTTTCAAAAGACGGATGATGGTAAGGACTGTTTTACTATCGCTCAAGAGATGAATACAATGTACTCTTTGGTTGATGCCTTGCGACATTGTGGATTCGACGCAACTGGTAATCCAATTAAGAAACTGCTCCGGGAATCCCTTCATGCTAAGATTATAACATTTTTCGTACCATGGGTATTTTTAGGTGTGGTATTCGCCCTTTTCTCCCATTTACACCTTCTATTTTCACTACCAATTGTGATATTATTCGGTTTGGCAAATGGTAAACTATTAAACAAATATATTCTTCCCTGTTATCCTGTTGTTGGGGTCACATCAGCATCGTTATTGAGATCACCACTGTATTTAGGACTTTTCACCGCCAGTATCATTTGGCCAATGTTGATTTGGATTTCCAGGGTAATCCCCGTGACGATACAAGACCAATATACCGCCAATTTCCTGCTTATGATAATAATTTTAGCCGTATCATATTTGCTGGTAGTACTTGTGAAATCCGATCCTGGTCGTATCCCCACGGAGAAGAATACGCAAGTAATAAGAGAAACTATAAAAGATTTGCTAGCCACTGGTAAATTTGATAGTAAAAATTTCTGCATTGAGACCTGGGTTAAAAAACCGTTAAGGAGTCGGTTCTCTAGCCTCAGTAATTCATTAGTGGCTAGATTTGATCACTATTGCCCTTGGGTTTATAATGACATCGGGTTGAGAAATCACAAGGCATTTCTGATGTGCATTTTACTGGTGGAAATTTTGATGTTATTATTCAATTACCTTTGTATGGAATATTTTGACGAATTGGAAGACGTTCACAAACATGCTGACAATGGTGGTGAACCTAAATGTACCATTTTGAGGAATGAGAATTTATGCTTGGGTTTCACTTATGACCGTTTTGCATTTTTAACGTTTGTCTGGGTCGTTTTCCATTCCGTTTGGGTTGGTTTACTGGTAATAGTTCAACTTTTCCAAGTGTTCCAGGGTGTCACTAACTATGAATTTAGCAAGTTAATGAAAGAGAGTAGGATAAATAGAACAGATCCTGTTCTTTTCAATGAATTTTTTGGTACTGCCCCAGAAGAGCTGCTCACCGTCAATGGTGAAATAGACAATACAAATTTAGAAAGATCTAACGAAGCTTCTTTGAATCAAACTATCACTTCTACCGGCTCTGGTCTGAAAAGATCAAAGAATTGTTTCGGCATATGCTGCGCTCTTACAGGTGTGGATCAATGGCTCATGGTTATCAAGGAAACCTTTGGCATGTCACATTCTGCTTCTGGAGCTAAAAGATCTCTTACAGTGTCTTCTCCAACTAACTATGGCTGGAAGACCAATTGGAAAGATTTTTGGCTCACGAGTGATGTGACAGCTCCTCTATGGCGTAGAATCTTGCTCTCACCGGCCACTTCAAGGGCTTTACTCGGAGGTCAAGAAGTCGATTACTACAAACTTTTCTCACTACCGCCAAAGCACAGCAATTAAGACTGTGAATAAGCCTGTAACTATTTTCTTATAAATTTAATGCACATCAAGTAACCATCGTTTATATAACTGTGTCCTAAGGACGTCTTTACGCGTGAAGGTCACATCGCATTATATAGCAAGAGCATATCGCCTTTGTGACGCGTTTCTTCGATAATCACAACCACTTCGCGGTACAACAAGAGCTTGATGACAAGCGCTAGTCTTTGAAAAAGATTTGTTACAGTAGCAATTGGGTCTTTTGAGTTGTTCTAAGTGCAGATTATGGGTATTCAAGGTCTTCTACCGCAGTTGAAGGATATTCAAAATCCGGTGACATTGAGAAGATATGAAGGTCAAACACTAGGTATTGATGGTTATGCCTGGTTACATAGAGCTGCTTGCTCCTGTGCATATGAATTGGCAGTAAGTAAGCCTACTGAGAAATACTTACGATTTTTTATCAAGAAGTTAGCCATGTTAAGATCTTTCAAGATTCAACCATACTTGGTGTTTGATGGAGATGGAATTGGTGTTAAGAAAGAAACTGAGAGTAAACGTCGAGAAAAGCGTGAAGAGAGTAGAGCAGTTGCTAAAAGGTTATGGGAATCCGGCGAAAGAAGGAATGCAATGGAATACTTCCAAAAATGTGCCGATGTGACTCCAGAGATGGCAAAATGTGTTATCGATTATTGTAAGGCGCAAAATATACCATACGTGGTGGCCCCTTTTGAAGCTGATGCTCAAATGGTTTATTTAGAGAAAAATGGGTTCATTCAAGGTATTCTTTCCGAGGATTCGGATTTACTGATATTTGGTTGTCGACGTTTAATAACTAAATTGAATGATTTTGGCGAGTGTATTGAGATATGTCGAGACGACTTTTGTAAATTACCATACAAATTCGCATTGAATAAGTTGACTCCTCAGGAGATTCGTACCATGGTTTGCCTTGCTGGTTGTGATTATACCAGTGGGATACCTAAGGTTGGGCTCGTTACCGCTATGAAATTGGTTCAACGGTTTAGAACCCTGGAACGTATATTGTTGCATGTTCAAAGAGAGGGTAAGCTGAAAGTTCCACCTGAATTTATTTCAGAATATGAATTAGCCAATTTTGCATTTCAATATCAAAGGGTGTTTTGCCCGGTAAAACGTAAGATCGTCACGTTAAATGAAATTCCTCAGGACCTGTTAGAATGTGAAAAATTGTACCAATGTATTGGTAATGTGATACATAGAGAGACTGAAGTGAAGCAATGTGTGGTTAATGATCATGAAATTCATCACGAGAAGCATACTTTAGTCGCCATGGGAGAACTGAATCCTTACAATTTTCACAACAGGCTTGTTAATAGAGAACACAGATTACAGCTTTCTTCCAAGTCGGAAGGGCCCATTGTGAACACTTCCGCCAGCAATGTTCCAACAGCGTCTTCGATTGACTCGTTTTTTCAAAAATTGGGGGCACCAACCACTCAAAAGAGATCGCAACCAATGGTACCTCGTAGAGATGTTGAGAGTAAATTAGATGTGGCAATTAAACGTAGAAAATTGTCGGTGACCAGAGGTGACACTATCGAAGATTCAGGTACAAGTAAATTCTTTACCTCTCGTAATAATTTAACAACCCCAACAACACCCCCCATAGTTTCGGAACAACAAACCGAAGAGAATGATAGTGAATTGGACACAGAAATTCCTGAGTCTGAGGCATTTACTCAAGTACCAAGTTCATTCGTGCCACCTGGCACCGCGAATAGTAGTGTGTCTACACAAGAGGACGATAGCGATTCTTTGAGTGAATTGGAGGAGGGGAATAGAAAAGCCAAGGTTATCACTACCCAAGCTGAACTTCGCCCCAATACCCGCGTTACTACTGGATCTTATAATGCTTTGCAGAAGTTCAGGTATTCATCAAGTCAGGAAAGTGATCGTGAGACTTTTACCCGCAAACCACTTACTTCAAAAGATGTCAACGGCATTCAAAAAAGTGAATCAACTCATAAAAGAGCAAATATTTTGGTGAAACCAACGATTGAACGTACAGATACAGCGGTTGCAAGACCAGCGGTAAGATCAATTTCTTCCTTGTCACGATTTGCGTACAAGGGTTAGGCATTTCTACATTTAGCATCTTGTAAAATAGAGTATATATATATATATAAATCATTTCAATAAATACAATCACCAACCCGATCCCACCCGACTGATCCAAGAATTTGTGTTTTCAATCAAAATGAAGTTTTCATCCAGCTCATTATTGTAGTTTACAATAGGATTTACGTTCAGGCACGTCTATCATTCCCAATTAGGTAAAATGTCGAATAATCAATGGTCACTCTCGACGAGCAATGCCTCCCAATGTGGTAAGTTACTACACTAGGAATTATCTTTTTTAGGTAATTTCAATGTATCATTAATGACGTATCATAGTTACTTTTTATGGCAGCTACTATTTAACAAGTAATTAGCTATAAGAGGAAATTTGAAATTAAATAGAGGAATGTTCGAAGTTCAAATTAACTGAAATTTTATGTAAATGATTCAAATATATATGTAAGATCAAATAAAAGGGTGCCTTGAAGACTATTTGCTTATAGACTAAGGCGTTTGATATTTTCCTGTCCCCACACTATGCTCAGAAATTCAACCCGATTGTATTCGCAGATTGCTAATAACTCCTTTCGCCTGACCCAATTACCTAATGGTCTTAAAGTGGCCACTTCTAGCACACCTGGTCATTTCAGCGCCTTGGGGCTATATGTTGGTGCTGGATCCCGTTACGAGACTAGAAATTTGAAGGGTTGCACACACATCCTTGATAGACTTGCCTTCAAATCTTCGGAACATGTTGACGGGAGAACTATGGCTGAAACTTTGGAATTATTAGGTGGTAATTATCAATGTACTTCCTCTAGAGAAAATATGATGTATCAGGCCTCTGTTTTTAACCAAGATGTGGATAAAATGCTGAACTTGATGAGTGAAACTGTAAGGTATCCGCTGATAAAACAGGAGGAAGTAGATGAACAAAAAATGACAGCAGAGTATGAAATTGATGAAGTATGGTTGAAACCTGAAATGATTTTACCTGAATTATTACATACTACAGCATATGGTGGGGAGACACTAGGCTCACCATTGTTGTGCCCCCGTGAGTTGGTTCCCTCCATTTCCAAATATTATTTGGCAGATTATAGAAACAAATTTTACAATCCTGAAAACACGGTTGCTGCCTTCGTTGGTGTATCTCATGAACAGGCTCTAGAGTATGCAGATAAACACTTAGGTGATTGGAAGTCGTCACATCCTCCTATTGCAAAAGCCCCTGCGGTATACCAAGGTGGTGAGACTTGTGTTCCACCAGCACCAGTGTTTGGTAATTTACCTGAACTTTATCACATTCAGATTGGATTTGAAAGCTATCCTATTGATCACCCAGATATTTATGCTGTGGCCACTTTGCAGACGTTATTAGGTGGTGGTGGTTCCTTTAGCGCCGGTGGCCCAGGAAAGGGAATGTACTCCAGACTCTACACTCACGTTTTAAATCAATTCTTCTTCATCGAAAATTGTGTTGCCTTTAACCACTCATATTCGGATTCTGGTATTTTTGGCATCAACGTGTCCTGCATTCCTCAGGCTGCTGCTTACGTGGTAGATGTCATTGCCAGACAATTTAGTAATTTGTTTGCTGATAAAAAGTTTGAATTAACAGAAGAAGAAGTATCCAGGGCCAAAAATCAATTAAAATCATCATTGTTAATGAATTTAGAATCTAAATTGGTAGAACTAGAAGATATGGGTAGGCAGGTACAGCTCAATGGTAAAAAAGTACCTGTAGAAGAAATGATTGCAAATATTGAGAAATTAACACCTAGTGATATAAAGCGTGTTGCAGAGACGATATTTACCGGTAAAGTAAAGAATTCGAACGGGTCTACTGGTAAGGCAACTGTTGTAATGCAAGGTCAAAGAGAGGCGTTTGGCGACGTAGAAACAGTTCTCAGACAATATGGTCTAGGAAACTATCCTAAACTAGAAGAAGGTTCGATTTCAAAACCAAAGACTAGAAGACTAGGCTGGTTCTAAAATTGAAAATGTCCAGCATTACCTCTTTTTCCCACATATATACTTTGTTTCTTCTTGCATAATTTGATAACATGTAAATAAAAAAAGAACTATAATAATATAAATAATACTATGCTTAATTATGGGGACCATTTGGTCATTCTATCTTCCTATTATTTTTTTTTTTTAATTCTTTCCCGACGTGAACATCAAATGAAAACTTCTTCAGTATGAGTAGCCTTTGCGCTGTTCCTACCAGAGGCTAGCGTATCGTATCTGTCTTTCCAGAAAGTGACCTCTCTTTCTAATCCTTCTACCTTATTTTGGTAATTAGCATTATCACGCATACATTTCTTTAGATCCATTTCTTGTTTTGAGATGTGCTTCTCCATGAGCATTAGTTGTTCATTGTACTGCAACAATCTTGAATCAAATTGTTCTTTGTCGGCATTAGCTATATCAATTATTTCAGTCTGATTAGCATTCTTTTCTTTCAGGTTTTCGACAAATAATTCGAGGTTTTTAACCCTTTTCATCTCTTCGTATTTTGCCTGTGTTTCCTTGGTCACCAGGTTTTCCAACTCGTGCATTTTAGATAACCATGCATCTTTCTCACTGGTATCCGCCAATTGAGTCTCT
Organism: Zygosaccharomyces rouxii; assembly: GCF_000026365.1. NCBI lineage: Eukaryota > Fungi > Ascomycota > Saccharomycetes > Saccharomycetales > Saccharomycetaceae > Zygosaccharomyces > Zygosaccharomyces rouxii. Next base: position 856,695 of record NC_012992.1, on the reverse strand, counting down.
AGGAATTCAATCCTGTTATTTGCTTGATTGTTTATCTTTTCTAGAGCTTGACTCTCTTCGTCAAGCTCAATGAATTTTTGCTTTTCCTCCTTAAGAGTTGCCTTCAATAAATCTACATCGTCTTGTAACTGTTTGACCAAAGCTTCATTTCTTGCATTTTGGTCTCTTTGTAATTTCAATGTGTCTTCCAAATAACTGACATTATTAGCAATATCATGATTCTCTTGTAATGTATCTTCAAAATTAGCAGTAGACTTGACCAGTTCATCTCTCATTTTCTCCAATTCTGCCTCAAGTTGGTTTTTATCCCTAGAGACAGCCTCAACGGTTTCTGCCAATGTATCTGTTCTAAGTATCATGACTTCGAGTTTCTTTGTTAAGTCTTTCTCAGCGGCATCAGCTATATCCCGTTCATTACTCAAGGCTGCTACAACTTTTTCATAATGCTGAACTTGTTTTAAAAGCTCATCAAGCTTGATTTCTGATTCGTGAGCTAAGGACTCTAATTGATATCTGTAAGTTGAAATTTCCTTCTTCATTGCTGTCTCAGATTTCATGAAAGTGTTAAGATCTTGTTTTAGACTATCAATGATTGCGATGGATTGTGCATCTTCTTCTCTTTTGGCTAACCTTTCTTTCAAATGGGTTAAGTCTGCTCCAAGCATTTCATTGATGTCTTGAATTCTCTTAAGTTCTAGAGAAGCCTCTTGCAATTGCATCTCGAGTTCATTTTTTTCAGTTTCTCTCTGCCAAATCAACTTGTCCTTTTGTTTTATATGAGCCTTCATATTTTCGATTATAGCTGCCATGCTTTTCACATCTTCTTCAGCCTGCTTTAAAGCACGAATGTATTCCCTAGACTTGGACTCTGTGTCATGCAGATCACCAACCATACTGTCAAACTGTGCTCTTTGTTGTCTTATAGTAGCTGATAACATTTGGTTTTGACCCTCAGTAGAATGTAAATCCTTCTCTAACCTTTCAATCTCAGCAGTCAATAAGGACTCTCTGGAAGTGAACTGTTTGATCTCACTGTTTAAGTTTGCGATTTTCTTATTAGAGTCAACGAGTATTTCCTGAAGTTTGTAGTTTTCCAACTTGTGGAAACGGACTTCATCAGCATATTTAGAGACGTTGTCTCTGTTCGTGAAAATGCTACCTGGTAAATTTGTCTTATCCTTGAGCGGCACTTGACGTAGTTTATTTTCTAGAGATTTGGCGCGCTCCTCACTCGCTTCGTATTTTAGCCTGTAAATATCAGATGAAGAATCCGATCTTTGAATCTGACTAAATTTATTGTGTAGAGCAGCCACGATATTCTCGGCATCATAGCGAGCTTTCGTCTCAATATCGAGTTGTCTCTTAAGATGATCCACTTCTAAAACTAATTTTTCCAAATTCACTTCTGAAGGTTTCAAGTCTTGAAGTTCTTTATCCAAATCTATTGATGGGTTGCTGTTTTGGAGCATCTCTTTTAATTTCTTGACCTGAGTGTGTGCTAATTGTGAATCGAAAGAAGAGGAAGCCAACCTCGTCTCGGTGAATCTCAATCTCGAAATAAGATCTTTCTTTTCCTCTATCAGCAATTCCAGGTTTCGCTTGGTTTCTTCCAATTGAATATTCATCTCTTGGTAATCTCTCAATTCCTCTTCCCTCATGGGGCCCAGCTCCGTAACTGATCTGGAGCTATTTGGACGGGATGACAGCTTCTGGCTTAAGTAATGATTCAGCGAAGTTTCTTGCGCTAGACGATGTTCTAATTCTTCGACCTTGCTCTCCTCTGGGCCGGAACCATTGGTCAATGTTTGGTTTTCTTTTAGGGCATCATACTCTTTCTCCAAGTTTTGTAACTTTGTCTTATAATCCATCAATTGAGCTCTTGCATCTTTCAATTCTTGAATTACTTGATCATGTTCAGCAACGACATTATCTCTTTGGGAAGCTAATACTGACATTTCTTCTTGATGTTGATCTATTCTTTCCCTCATCCTAGTGTATTCACGCTCCTTGGTGCTAACATCACGGGTATAATTATTCTTTTCTTTCTCCAAGGTAGAGATTTTATTGTTCAAATCAGTGTTTTCCTCAACCAATGTCTTCAAACGTTTCATGGCGGCTTCGCAGTTCTTTTCCAGATTGTTCAACTTAATGTTAACGTCTTTTTCAGACGAACTCAACCTACCTCTTAAAGTAGAGATTTCCTTATCTTTTGACGTTTCATCAGCTTTCATCTTATCAAATTCTTTGCGTCTTGCACTTTCAGCAGATCTTAATTTTTCCATTTCTCTTTTCATGGCAGATTCTTGGGACTTAAGCTTTTGTAATTCATCATGAACAGAGGATTCCCTTGACTTCAGCGATACTAATTCCTTGGAGACTTGAGACTTAGACTGTTCTAAAGAATGTAAAGCCCTCTCTTTTTCTGAAACCTGGTTTTTCAACTGTTCTACTTGCTTAGCAAGTTCTGAATTTTTAGTCTCCAATTCTTTCATTTGAGCCTCGCCATTGTTAGAAGACTGTTTAATACTTAAAAGTTCCCCTAAAGCCTTTTCATGTTGTTCTTCTTTCTTCTGCTTTTCCTGTTCAATTTGTTCTTTCAATTTCGTAGCATCATCTAATTTTTTCTGTAAGGACAATTGTTGCTCCTTGGCGGCATCTAACTGTTCTTTGTGAGAACTCAATTTTTCCACTTCTGCCGCTAACATCTGGCGAACTTCCTCCAAGTCTTTAGCGGTAGAGGATTCGGTTGCTATGGCCTTATCGCGTTCTTCTACAGTGATTTTCAGCTTTCCCTCCAGTTCTTTGACTTGTTTGGCCACTTTCTTGGATTTTGCAATGTCTTGTGAAGAACTTAACAATGGTTTGATCCTTAAATAAAGATTGTACCAGGGATCTTCCATCATTTTGTTGTAAGATTTAAAAGTTTCTCCCAAAACTCTTGCCGCCCTTAGTTTCATTAACCGCTTGTTAGTTTCAAGACGTACTTGACCACCGCGAACATGAGCGTTGAGTCTAATGGCTGTGGAAAAGATTTTTTCCTCCTTTCTAGATTCTAAATCTGCCAAGACCCCAGCTTTAAAAAACAGTTTTGTGGTCCCCACTTTGTAGAGAGATGGATCCAGATGCAATGATGAGAGTAAAAACTCACTGTTCTTTTTAGCACTGCTGGAAACCTTATAATCGTCTGCTAAGATCTGGTATCTTTGGTAAAACTCTTTAAAGAAAATACGATTGGGGTATCCTTCTCTTGCTATCCTTATACCTTCTAAAACACCATTGCAACGTAATTGATCCAAAATTAATTTTTTATCAAAATCCTTAGCCTTTTTCTTATTATTTGGAATGATGCACCGTGCAAAATGTGGAGTTGTTGACGATAATTGGTCTAGTAGTGACGATAATTGTTCCCTATGGCGTATCGATGTGGTTCTAAATGATCCACCGCGTACTTTTGGTGAATCACAGAAAAACGATTTGATCATATCATTAGATGATTCTGATAAAACGTTTAATAAATGATCATTCAAAGGATCCTTATTTTTTGACAACCAACCATCGACATTGTATTCTACATCACCTGCGTAATGTTTAAGTACAAAGCATGAAGGTTTTTTAGCCCTTTTGAATTTATTTGATTTTTGATCCCAAGTGGAAATCAGTTTAGAGAAAAATGAATCATCTGAAGATTTTGGCAAAATAGATTCCTCATCCAATAGTGGCAGAACACCTGTAGGTGGACCCTTTTGTTCGATTAAATTGATGGTTGATTGTAAATCCTTACTGTAATCCACATAATCCCATTGAATATTTTCTTTCAAGTATTCGTTTTGTTCAAGTACAAACATGTAATGGTTGAAAAATTGTTGTAATTTTTCATTGGTATAGTTGATGCACAATTGTTCAAAGGAATTATTTTGGAAAATTTCAAAACCTGCAATATCTAACAGTCCAATGTAATTGGCCGTCATAGACCCATGATCTAAACTTCGATTAATTTTATCAACGATAAAGGAAAAAAGCTTTTCATATAAAGTTCTCGACAAAGAGTTGAGAATGGATCTAGATTGTTGAGCATTTTTAGACTGTGATACCCACTCTCTACCTGCCTTAGATTTTGGTTTTAAAGTAGCTGCCTTGAAATCATTCTCTTTAACACCCAAAAGTCTACAAAGAGCAGAAATATCATTTTTAATAGACGCTTGTTCCGCTCTTTCTGATAAGAATTCCACATTTCCCAAATGTAGTATAATGGATATTATTTGAAAAACATGATTGACTTCATCATCGGCAAACCCCATGATTTTAAATGCAGATGATAGTTCTTGGAAATCCTTTGCATCATCAACACCAGGAATAGAGGGATTTGAATTGCTCAGGAAACGGTAATCCTTGATTGACTTTGAGTTTATTTCTAATTTTCTCAACTCTTGAGATGAAAGACCTTGTAACAATTGATAAAAAATGTGATAATTTCTTTCCAACGGATGTTGATTAATAATTCTTGATTTCTCCAAAAGATACCATTCAATGTGAGCACCATTGATTTTACCTCTTTCATCAAATTCGATTTTAATAAATTTACCGAATCTGGAGGAGTTATTATTCCTTACAGTTTGAGAATTACCAAACGATTCTAAAATCGGATTACTCTCTAAGATTTTCCTTTCGAAACTTTCTTGCTTCGTCGACAAAAGTTTATCCTCAGAAGTAATTGACGCCAGATATTGTAATATACGTTTTGTATTTTCAGTTTTACCTGCACCTGATTCTCCTGTAACTAATACCGATTGGTCTTGCTTTACCGATAATAGTCTTTGATACGCCTCCTCCGCAAGGGCAAAAATATGTGGCTTATTATCCTCCTTTGGTGAACCATGATAGAGATTCATGTATTCTTGGGTATATATCCTTACATTATTGTAAGGATTGATTGCAACGAGGAAAAGTCCAGAATATGTGTAGATCGAATCATCTTGATATCTATTTTCCAAATTGTAAAGGACTGATGGTTCGTTTAAATGGGTCAACTCCGACATGTCGTCAACTTTATCAAAAGTTGATGGATTTACCGGGCAAACATCAACTTGTGCAAACTGTTTCTCATGACCTGCAATTCTAACTATGCTAATAGGTTTTTCTCTATTACTCTTATCTTTAATTACTTTCTCATCAATTAATTCACCTTGAACAAATACTTTATCATCGTCTGGAACCCACACTATTGACGATTGGTCAACCATACTGCCCTGAGAACCTGCTGAAAAAGGTTGACGCTCAGATGCAACGCTGTTATGTTGTTCAAAGAGGGCTCTTGTCATAGCATCCATGCTAGAGGTTGATAAATTATTTGACTCAATTGATTAACTTTATAGAATGTTTGTAATACCTAATTCTGTAATTCTGTACTTTTCGATTGTTTACTCACTTGCCTCTTTTGGAAAGAATATTAGATCTGTCTGCAAAAAGTTCCCGGGCGGGTAATATCACGTGGATTTCAGACCGATGAATATTGGTATTAAAGACATAAGAATGTCTACTTAGAGGTTTTATACATATTTTGGCTTTATTGTAGGCTTGTGGATTCGAAATGAGAATTATGGAGAATAGCAAAAAGAAGCTATCCATCACATGACTTATTAGCCGCTGTCGTCTTGTACGTTAGCCGCTGATGGATTAGGGCTCTCCAAAAGAGAGATAGGGCAAAAATAAGAATCTACTCCTCTTGTAAATGAAGCAGAAGCGTTCCAAGGGGTTAGCAATGCATAGCTCTTCTGGAATATTCTACAGTATCCTGTTCTGGGTCCAGGGCTGATTAACGTTTAGTAGGTAATATGTTACTTTGACTAGACCAAGACCTACAAAAAATTGAAATTTTAGAAGCACCATGGAGAACTAGACTTCGAGACCGAAACTATAATGATTCTCGAACCATTTCTCTAGTCTTCCAAGCATTTACTTCCAGAACTCTTAAAAAGATAAAAGAAACGAGTCATGTGACTTATACTCTAACATAAATCATAATAGCAAAGCCTCTCACTTCTACGATATTCTATACTCTTTCTAATCTTAGCCAGGGTCAGTTCTGGCCCGTTCCAAACAGCTTCTTTACTACTGGTATTCATCATTAATTTCTACTTTCTGACAAATATGACTGACTGTAACCCACACACCAATCCCTTCAGTACCGTACACCACACTTCTGTTTCTTTTTTTCATTTAAAATTTCACAATCGTCCGGTCGTCTTCGATGAAGCGACGCAAAAATGAAAAATCGACCTGATTCCATTGGGCTCATCGCATGTTATCGCCCTTTTTCCAGTACGGCCCCCAGGAAGTGAAAAATTGTCGTACGTAATACTTAAGAGTTGAAATTTTACTTCGTAATTTACAGTGATCTTAGAGCAGCACAGTAAGATAAAATGGTATGTTAGATGTGATGGGTTCATTAACTACGATAAACCCTTGAAACCCCCGCCTGTTGTGGTTCGTTTTCCGTGTTGTACAAGTTACTAACGATGATTTTTCACTTTCTTCATTTCAATAGGTTTTAGTTCAAGATTTGCTACACCCAACTCCAGCTACTGAAGCTAGAAAGCACAAGTTAAAGACTTTAGTGCAGTCTCCAAGATCCTACTTCTTGGATGTCAAATGCCCAGGTTGTTTGAACATCACCACCGTCTTTTCTCATGCTCAAACCGCAGTGACTTGTGAATCCTGCTCTACTGTGTTGTGCACTCCAACTGGTGGTAAGGCCAAACTTTCCGAAGGTACTTCTTTCAGAAGAAAGTAATTTAATCAGAATCTTTCTGGAAAGATAGAAAATAATAATCTAAATCTATGTTTAGTAGTGTAAAAAAATATACATTAGCACGTACGAACTGTGATGGAAAATGAAAGGGAAATCTCGAATTGCATGAGCGTCTAAAACTCGGATGTTTGTGTATTCGTCGTGATTTTGACTTTATTATATAGATTTAAAGTTCACATATATATATAGGTAAAGTTTTGTTGTGTTTGAAAACCATTGAACGCGTGAGGCTGTTGCCAGTACCGGGGTCGTTTGTTTTCTTTATTGTTGTTCCTCTTCTATGTACAAGTTCCATTTATAAATAATGCGAATCAATCTTCTCTCTTCTTATCCTTTTTGCCTCTATTACGTTGGTATTCATGAGCCAAAACTTGTGCCAATGTATCTACGTCACCATTTTCGCCATGGGTTATTTCGTTGTAGACTTCAGAAACTTCACGATCTTTTCTCTTGGCCTCTCTCTTCTTCTGTTTAATCAATTCCTTTTCAATTGCTTGGAATTTAGCAACATTGAAATTAACAACACTTTTCATCTTTGTCTTGGCATCTAACCCCCAAAGGTCACCTTTACTCGCCTTACGTGCGTCGTGGTAGGCCTCCTTACCGAAGGATTTTGGTACAATCCACTTTTCCAATTCACCTGATGAACCACAGAGATCCATTGTAACATGGCCCTTACGCTTTAATGGTTGCTTTATTATTCTTGGCCATGTAGATTGGGTATTGTCACCTAGGGATCCGAGCTCGTAAGTAGTTTGAGCTGAACGTTGCGTTTCGATGTCTTGTAAAGTTTGTTCATCCGTACTGGAGCGTTCCACAATCAAATACGAGTAGTTTAAAATCTCATAATTACGTCCATTAGGTCTACCTGTACCGGGTTTAGCTAAACCCTTTTTACCAATACCATCAGTGGGCTCCTGCCATGGCGTCGCTAGCATTTTACCCTTTTTATGTTCCATGGTGAATTTAGGTCTTGTAATTGATTTTTGGAAATTACAAAACTTTAGATTCTTACCTTCTGGATATTCGTAATACTGTGGTTTGCCAATCTGCAATGGACATTTCCTGTGGTGAGGACAAGGTGCAATAATCTTTAAATGATAATTGTTATTTTCATCACCTCTTCCCTTCTCGGCTATAGAATCCATTAACTCAGGCTCGAATTCAAGTTCTTCGTCTTTTACTGAACCGAACTGCTCATCAAGTTCTGCAATCAACCTTTGCGCTTCTTCCACTTCTTCACTATTCGCACCCTTTTCATATTCTACGCTGTAATTCTTGGATGATCCGCGGTTATATGGTCTTGGAATTTTACCATGCTCATCGGGATAATTTTCTGGTCTAACCATAATTTGTCTAGCACGAGCGATTGTTTCAAAACCCAACGGATTACCTCTTTCAACAATCACTAGATGTCCACCAGGAGCCAGCATACTTAGATAGTGCTCTAAATTAACATCGATTTGGATCGGGAATCGTTCTTCACTTTTCAATAACTGATGCGTTAGAATGATTAAATCGTACTGCCTTGAGCTTGGTATCGTATCTCTTAGTTTGGTATTAATTTTAATCTTTTTAGTCATCACTTCACCAACTAATTCATCCTCTTCGTTAATGTCATCTTGTTGCTGTTGTTGTTCTTCTTCTTCTTTTAAAACATCTTGTGGAATTTCATTTATTTGTCGACTCAGTATAATTTTGGCTTTTTTCTCCATATCTAAATGTCCTAAGATCACTGCTTCCTTTAATTCTGGTTGGAAATCGTTACCCATAAGATCGTTTAATGCTACCATACCTGTAGCAGGACCATACCCGACGTCTAATATTTTCTTTGGTTGAAAATTTTGAGCTCCTACCCTTTTCCTAAGTTCAGCTAAACTTTGATATATGGCACCATAATTTTGTAAAAAGATTGATGCAATGTGAGAATCGACTTCCATCTTTGTTCTTGTAGGTCTATGCACTTTACTCTGGCGCATCTCCACAAAATACTGAGATGATAATCTTCTTGTATTATTTGGAATCTGTAAAGACAAAATGTGGTTATTAATGGCTTTAGAAACGTTGGTATCAAGCCCCAGTTGACCTCTATAAGTTCTTGCTACTAGAGTTTGTGGAGTCAGTCTTGCCTCTTGGGAATTTTTGCCCTGTACAGGTTCACCTGATTCATTTCTATATCCAGAATCAATATTTTGGGCAAATAATGCATCTCTATCAATCACTTGTGAATCATTTTGATTCTCATCAACTACTTTACCGTGGTAATTCCCATTGTTAAAGTCAATATTCACACTCTTGAGAGTATCCTTTGAGAATGTGGAACTGAGTCGATAGCTTGACCAGATCCTTAGACTTATCGATCTAAGCATGAACTTTTTTGTTGGCTTTTTTACCTCTTGTGAAGATATTCAATACTAAGCACATCGCATCTCATCTCATCTCTTCATTTTTTTTATATCCATATATGTGCGATATCAAAGAAGAGCCGAAATTTTTCAATAGGCCATATTGTAAAATATCGAAGATATCGAGGAGATCGACCAGAACAGTTCTGACCCATATATCTCAGTGCGTCATGGTTAGTAATGCAGTATTAGTAGCGATTATTCTGGTGTTAATAACAACAGCTTTATTTACAATTCGAACTACAAGTAGTGGTTTGATTCCAGTGAGCAATGCCAGTAAAGTAACAAATAAACAACCAACTTTTATCATAGCAGGTCCATCTGAGAGTGGCAAGACTAGTTTATTTACACTGTTGACATCTGACTCGCTAAGACCTTCAGTAACATCCTTAGAGCCCAATGTAGCTCATGATTTTAAGATCCCAATTACAACCAAAACCTTTACTGGCAGATTGATAGAATTCCCAGGCCATTTAAAACTACGCAACAAATTGTTTGAAACTTTACAAAATTCTAGTAATATTAAAGGATTGATCTTCGTTGTAGATGCAACTGTAGACCCAAAGGAACTGACATCGACAGCGGAATTTTTATTCGAAATTTTACAAGTTACTGAAAGATTTCCTAATGGTGTTGATATTTTAATAGCTTGTAACAAATCTGAATCCTTCACCGCAAGACCACCTTTGAAAATTAGATCTGCTCTTGAGAAGGAAATTGAAAGAATCATTATTAGAAGGCAAAAATCTTTGGAAACTGTGAATGGAGCTGAAAAGACAGATGATGATGGGAATTTGCAAGATGAACCACAAGTCTTCAATTTAGGTTTAAAGGATGGCTTCAAATTTGAGTCTCTTGAAGGTAATATTGATGCTGTGGAAGGTAGTGTAATAAAGAAAAACATTGACAGATGGGAATGTTGGATGGATGAAAGAACGGTTAATTAGCTTAATTCTTTTTGCATCTTGGTATTCATGATTTCGTAACGAGTTCTATTTCATTATTAAATAGTAATAGAGATCCTAAAAATGTACCTATAAGAGTAAATCCTATGATTAAAAGCATAATAGGTAAATAAACTGCATAAGCACTCGGTAGCGGGAAAAGCGCAGTTTTACCATCCAATTCAAATACTGGTAAGAGTAGCCATATGATATAATAGATAAATGCACTTGTAAGAAGTAGAAATCGATTCATGGTTGAATCTTCACTCGTTTTCATATCTTTGCGTAGTAAAAGCCTAGAAGATTAACCGTATCTTAGGTACGTAAAACTTGTATTCTAAGATGATAGATAATGATGACCTTCCTTAGCTCATCAGGTGTTTACTCTTCTTCTTCCATCAGCAAGAAACAAATAGCTCGTGTGGCGTAATGGCAACGCGTCTGACTTCTAATCAGAAGATTGTGGGTTCGACCCCCGCCATGAGCTCGTTTCTTCTCATTTATCCGTGATAGTTTAATGGTTAGAATGGGCGCTTGTCGCGTGCCAGATCGGGGTTCAATTCCCCGTCGCGGAGATTATATTTTTGTAAATTTTTAATGGATTTATCAAATTGGTATTAGATGGGCCATGTCTCTGTAGGTATGTGCCTTGGTTGTGAACTAATAATCGACTTTCAAGCTTGATTCGCATGTCTTCTATGTAGACTGACAGTTCGAGTTCCCGATAAACGTGAATACCTGAACTAAAATTGCAAACAATACTTCAGACACTCTCTTGTTAAGATTAGATTTCAAGCAATGGTGAGCTTTCAAGAGTTCTTGAGTATATGTAGGGGATTCTTATAATGGTTCGCATCAATACAATACACGTTAAAATGTCAAGAATAGACTACAGGAAAGAACCACCTTGTAGTTCCTCGAGGAAATCCTGTATGTAGAATTCATGTATCGCCATCGCATCCTCTATAAATCTTTCTGGGGTACGTCAATCTTTAAATGTTCGATTGTAGTGACCTTTTCTTCATTATTGGCAAATTTTTCACTTTAACTCGCTTTAAAGATCAGTTAACAAGATGAACACCGTTAAGATACTACATTAAAGAGAGAAATAAGAGGCTACTGTAGGTCCATTCATTTGTCATGAGGTGGTCTGCTACAGATTTTCAATCTCTATATTATTCCATTGAATCAGGAAGCTTTGATGAATCATTATTTCAAGAACTTTTAACAGATTTACAAAATTTAAATCTTAATGAGAACAAATTGAAGAATGCCAATAGTAGGTCCCAATTGGAAAAGGGAGAATTCACATTGGAAAATGGGAATACTTACAAGGTAAATGAACAGTTTATGGTAGCAGCTATAAATTTATCCGATGAATTGAACCTCGATGAATTAGTGGTTTGTGAATTAATTTTATCTGATCCTTCTACAGGTGATGAAGAAAATGATGATGAGGTATCCTTAGTCAGTGCTGGTAAGATTCAATATTTTTTAAGAAGGCAATTTATTTTACAAATCGTTGCGTTTATTGTTAACTGTGCAGATGCTGATAGTCCAGTTTACAAGAAATTGAATTCTAATGGGATTCTAGCATCTAAAATTTTGGAATCATTCAAGTTCATACATGTTCAATTGGCAGATATTAAACAGTTTGTTAATAGAGCTCAGATATTGGATAACTACACTGCATTGTTTCAACAAAACGTGAAATTTAAAAGGGATTTCTTACTGAGAGAATACGACGTTTTGAGTCAAATCCTTTATGGATTGGTCGACAATAAAACACTACTGAAGAAGGACTACATTTTACAGATATTAAATGTTGCATCTGAACTTGATGCAAACGATTTTTTCATAATATATTACTTACCAGCAATACTACATGCATTCCATGAGTTACACAACTTCCAGGATTCGGAAGTGAAGGAGCTCCATTCGCATTTCATTAAGGAATTGAAAAATGAATCCATCTATGCAAAACCAGTCAAAGTCGCATTAATCTTTGTGTTCTTAGCATATTTCATTGGATGGTGTAAATTGGATCCAACAAAGAGAGCGGATCTTTATGATTTTCCTAGAGATGTTGATGAACCAATGACTGCAGCAGTTGAATTGGGGGCTATCGAACAGTTGTTGGTCTTTGCAGCTGATACTTCAGAGGTGGAAAAGGATAAAAGTATGGATCTCTTTTACGACTTGAGATCGCTTTTAGAAAGACACATCCCCAGGTTAGTACCGAAACAATTGCTTGACAATGAAAGAGAGTTGCAACAGAATAACAATTTTATCGTTAACACTGAGAATACAAACAGGGGTAATGGTAGTGTTAGTAATAGTTTCCAACGCGTTGTCTTGTCTGAACAGACTCAAGGGTTTTTCCTTTCAACGTTTAATGAAGCACTAAGAACAACAATTGCCGATTGTGCCTTTTTGTTAACCAAGATTAAGGATGCAGAGGAGGATTCTCTGTTGTCGGGAGAAGATCTTGACTTGGACGACATATCGATGAAGGCAGATTTAGAAAGGTTTTTCCTGACAATATATTTCTTTTATTCGGCAAGGCCAGAATTTTCGAAAGTGTTTTGGCAAGATAAAGAATCCAACGCATATGGCTTTATCGAATGGTCCGCTAAATGTACCGATAACCTCATGAGGTCATGTTTCTATTTGATGATTTCGAGTCTTTCATATGGTTCAGAAAATTCCCTGAGTGTCTATCATTATATTGGCGGCAACAACAGTGTGTCCTGGCAAATAATTGCTCAATGTATCAGTGATTATATTTCCAAGATCAATAATTTGACAGAAAAGGTACAACTAAGGCAACAAAAGCAAGAGTCAGAAGAAGTCGATTTGACAGCTGTTGCATTCGAAGAAGGCCTCAATGAGGAAACCGTTGTCTTCATTTCACCATTATTGACACTTGTTGGGACAGTGGCCCAAAATGTTGATGAAGAGGTTAAAAAGTCATTATCAAACCTCTTTGGTGATATCCTATTTGAGTTTGCTCGACTAGAGACACCACTGATTGGGGCTTGTTTTAAAACCCTGAGCGAATTGGTTCCCAAACTAGAATCAGAAAGATCCAAATTTTGGTATTCTTTGGATTCATTTGTCTTTAAAGACACAACTGTCACTTCTCTGCCAGATTCTTACAGAGATATTTTCAGTTCCTCTTTGACGAATTTCTCAGAGGTTGTTGGGTTTTTACAGCTTTTCAATAAATTAATATCCATCGAATCCAAAGAGGAAAATAGTGGGCACATAATATTTGGTAAATTGGCATTCCCAACTAAACTTGGTGCTAATTACCGTAAGGCGGGGGTATGGCCTTATTTTGACTACATCTTCAATGAAGTGTTTGTACATTCAACTAAACTGCACCATACTTTGAACGTTAGGTCAATCCAACTTCCCATACTTCAGATTATTGAACAGGCATTGTATTCCTTTGATTATAGCGTAATCTTAGACTCAATGGCTGCTGGTGTTAATCTCGATAAATTGGTGGATACAGAGGATTTCTTCACTTATATTCAGGAATGTCCTGCAACGGCTGCGTTTAACTATATCTTCACGGAGAAGGTTTACAAGTGTCTTTTTGAGATTGGAGATGTGGGCGTTGATCAGTTGTCAATCGATTTGGAACATGGGGCTGATCAACTAGAATTAATAGACCTTTCTGTTAAAATCATCAATGACGTTCTTACTTATCAAGAAACTTATATTGAGGAACTGGCGCCTATATTTATGAGACATGGTAGAAGTGATTATTTTGTACCCAAGGATTTTGGTCTACATGGTCTACGTTCTTTTTACGATGCTATATTTTTCAATTTACCATCAGTTGCGCATTTTGGTCTATACGTAGGAGTGGATGATTACCTTCTGGCCTCCAATTCATTACGGATATTGGATAAGATATCTTTGCGTCATTCCAGTGAAGATACTCAACTCACAGTGAAGAACAAGTTGCTAGTTATTTTCGATTCAGTCGATGAATCCGCTAGAATTAAAGATGCTTTTATTTCTCAGGTAGAAAGGCCTATTGAAAGTCTAGAGATGTTGACACTCAAATTGGAAGTTTTAGACTTCATCAACAACAACTTATCGTACACTGGTCGAAAGTTTACCGTGGCACATTTGCTTTTAGGGTTCCAAGTTACCAATATTTTATCAGTCGGACCAGATTTATCGACATTTATTGGTTCCCAGACTTCACTTTTGAACTCTCTCATTTTACTTCTAGAATCTTCCCTACAATCCATGAGTGCCGATAGGATTGATTACGCTCCAATGAGACTTGCTGCTGCTGCTTTGGAGATCATTTTGAAACTTTGCAGGAATCCTTTAACTTCGGGCGTGGTACTAGACTACCTCGCAGAGAGGCAGCTATTCGAAAGATTGATTGAGCTCGATCTGCAAATTGACAGCTTCACCTCTTGGGACGGAAGATTTTTTGACACTAAATCCCCTGAACATATCAAGGATTTTGTACAGAGCGAGTCCATTGGATCTTTGCTCTCTTTTCTGGGTTATAGGAACTTTTTCCTGCAATATATGAGTTTAGTGATTCATCGCTTGTCTACGAGTGGCCGCAGATCTCAAATCAATTCTCATGTCGATTTACTCACTTCCAACTCCATTTATTCAGCGAAGATATTTTCTTTCCTAGATAGCCTGAATTTTGAGGATTTACCGCTTGATTACAACTCCATAAAGGGATTGAGATTATTTGCTAATCTTCCACTGAATTTGGAAAAAGTCACATTCAAGATATGCTGCTCAGGGAATATTTTTGATTTTAGTGAAATTCAGTCTTTAATGAATTTGTCTGAGAGGGTTTATGTGAAGGAACCTTTGGTCAACCAGCTGGTTACTGATGGGACTCAGGTTGATGGTATTGTCGAATGTGCTCGAACTGAATCTTCGATTATTCGCTCTTGCATAACAAGTTATTTGAGTCGCAAGTATTTCATGGAACGTCAATTAGCTATTTTGCATTCTTGGGTCCAACTGGTTCAAATTATTGTATCGGATGGTGAGCTTTCACCTTTGACTCGCTCGAATTTTATCTTGGAAATCTTCGGTACAGTGGTCCCCAAAATCAATGATTACCTTGAATTTGATATCTCATTTTCAGAAGAGCTGGTTTCATTGGCGGTGTTTTTGTATGACGTTTACCAGAAAGATCGGATTTCTATTGATAATTATCAGACGGTGGATAATAGGTTGTACACTCTGTTCAAAGTTTGTGTCCAGGGTATCAATTCGCCCCTTTCATCCTTTTCTCTCAGATCTGATTTTTACGTTCTAACCAATAATTACCTTGTTAGAATGTTGAAAGATTCCAACTTGGCTAAGCAGGTATTGCGAGATTTGAAATTGAATTACGAAGTTTTGGTGGAAATTATTTGCAATGATGCAATTTATAGTCAAGGAACAAACAGAATTACTAGCATTTTCCTATTGGATTCTCTCATTCAGTTGGGTAATTTGAATAAGGAAAACTTCATACTCGATTCTCTGGTGAGAAATACACAATTACTTTTGATTATTCGTACCATTAAAAATGTTGACGCTTTACTATGTTCTCCATCTGAAAATATCAGTATTGAAGATCTTCTTTACGAATTAACGGCATTCAAGAGTATACTTTACCTATTGATTCGTATTGCAGAAAGCAAGAATGGTGCACACGCATTAATACAAAACAAATTATTTCAAGTTATTGGAGATTGCTCATTTTTGCAAGTAGATCCAGACTTAGGTTTGGAGTTAGTTTTTGATGAGATGTCCGTCAAGAGCTCCAATTTACTAAGAGTTAACGTGAGTTTAGACAGTTCTCTATTTTTGGGTAAAGAAACTGATGGGATTTCTATGTTTGAATTACTCGTTCCCGTTTTCCAACTGATTTCGGCTGTGTTATTAAGTATGGGCAGTTCTAATCAACCTGTAATCTTCGAGGTGAAGAAACTTTTGGTGAAGTTTAGAAAACTTTCTTTGGGTATATTGAAGAGGGACGCTTTGAAAGATATAAACTCCAAGTATCGTCCTTCAGTATCAAGCTCTGAAGGATTGAAGCAGATGGTAAAACTGATTGTGATGTTATGTACATTGACAGGCTATCATGGGGAGGAGAAGCTTCCTCAAGTATTTTAAAATTGTAATAGATAGATAATTTGAATTCGCATTAAATAAAAAGGATAACTGTAGAATTTCTAACGTTAGACAGCTAACAATCTACAACTCTTGGCAATATTGATTGCCATGCGAAATATTATTATACAATCAGTAAATAAGGAAATATGGACAAAACATGAAATAATCTAATATGGTTCAACAGACATTATTTTCCAAGGAGTTTTATCTTTTGGTCAAGAACGGATGAATTATTGTCTAATGACTTCAAAGCATCTAAATGTGAATTTAGAAGCTTGACCAATTGAGTGTTCTCATCTTTACCACTTAAGTTGATTGTAGTAGCCTTATTGAAAGTGTTACTAACTTCGTTAATTTCTGCAATCAATGAGGACAAATTTAAAGAGAGAGAATTCAAGTTTTCATCCAAAGTTTCAGCGGTGCGGTATGCTTGTTGTCTCTTTTGGTCATTATTGTTGGCGGCAGTCCCACCAGCTGTTAATAGGACATCGGACAGCAGTGTTTCTGTTTTCCTTTCATAGTTGTCTAAGAAAGCCTCTAAATCGTCTTGTTGTCTCTCCACGTATTGTAGTGATTGGTCTATCCTATTTTGAGTTTGTTCAGCGACTAAGGTGTCTGAATATAATTGACTGATTTGCTCACCACCTTTGACTAGTGCTTGATCCCATTGATTCACCTTCTTAGAGTATTCGTCGAAGTGAGTGGCACATCCGGACAGTTGGTCTGTCCATTTAGTTATTAGATCATCTAGTGTCTTATTATCGAGAGACACTGGACCCACTTCAGTGAGTTTAGTCTTCAATGGATCACTTTCAGTCTTGGAAGCAGCAGCATCCTTTGCGTTTTCTGGTTTTTTCTCATCCTCCTTCTTTACACCAAATGCAAATCCGCCGGCTGTTGTAGTACCTGTCGCAGTGTCCTTTGGCTTATCCTTCTCATCTGCCTTAGCACCGCCGAAAGAAAACCCGCTAGCAGGTTTCGAAGTGTCAGTTGCTGGCTTACCGCCAAAAGAAAACCCGGAAGAAGACGAAGGAGTTTTTTGTTCATCTTTTTTGGAACCAAAAGAAAGTGCAGGTTTATCTTCACCTGTTTTAGCAGGTTCATCCTTCTGACCCCCAAAGCTGAAGGCAGGTTTTCCGTTGGTGTCGTCTTTCTTTGTTGCACCGAAACTGAAAGAAGGTTTATTATCATCACCAGTTTTATTAGAGTCATCCTTCTTTTGAGCTCCATCAAAGCTAAATGCAGGCTTGTTATCAGCAGGCTTTTCAGATTCGTCTTTCTTTAAACCGCCACCAAAGCTAAATGCAGGCTTGTTATCAGCAGGCTTTTCAGATTCGTCTTTCTTTAAACCGCCACCAAAGCTAAATGCAGGCTTGTTATCAGCAGGCTTTTCAGATTCGTCTTTCTTTAAACCGCCACCAAAGCTAAATGCAGGCTTGTTATCAGCAGGCTTTTCAGATTCGTCTTTCTTTAAACCGCCCCCAAAGCTAAATGCAGGTTTTTTATCAGCAGGTTTATCAGACTCATCCTTCTTCAGACCACCACCAAAACTGAAGGCAGGTTTGTTATCAGCAGGTTTATTAGATTCATCTTGCTTGGCACCAAATGAAAATGAAGGTTTATTAGTACTCTCTTGTGAACTCTTTTCAGATTCATCTTTCTTAGCACCAAACGAAAAGAGTGGTTTAGCTCCACCAGCAGGGTTAGTTTCATCAGTCTTCTTAGAGTCAAACGTAAAGTTAGGTTTTTCAGGTTCCTTCTTTTCATCGGCCTTAGCTTCTGGTTTGCCAAATGAGAAGGCATTTGGTTTTGCTCCACCGAAAAGTGTACTGGTACCAGTCTCTTCCTTTTTCTTTTCCTCACTTTGAGAGCTGGCAGTGTTGAAGGAAAACCCAGTACTACCGGAATCCTTTTTGTCACCTCCAAAACTGAAGGCCGGTTTATTATCGTCTTTTGCTCCAAAGCTAAATGCTGGTTTGGTGGTATCATTAGAATCTGTTTTGTTACCAAAGAGTGAACCCGCTGGTTTGTTGTCTGTACCACCAAAGCCAAAGGAGGGTGCTCCAGTATTTCCTTCTTTCGTGGGACCACCACCAAAATTAAATGAAGATGTCTTGTTATTATTGTCGTTGTTGTTGGTTGTGGTGGTAGTGTTGGCGGTTGTGCTACCAAAGCTTGCACCTAAACCACCCGTACTATTATTCGATTCGTTATTCTTACCAAATGAAAATCCAAAATTACTAGGTTTATTCTCTTGATTTGCAGAAAACGCGCTACTACTACCTGAAAAAAGACTTGGCTTTGGTTCCTCCTTCTTTTCTAATGGCTGGTTATTAGTAGCTCCAAATAGTGGCTTGCCAGATCCAAAAGGTGCGGAATTTGCGTTACTCTTATTATCTAATGAAGATGATGTCCCCAGGGTAGATGTGCCACTACCAAATAACGAAGGAGGATTAGTATTGCTCTTATCATTATTGTTATTGGAAAATGGCCCAGATGCACCTGAAGAGCCGAAATTAAATGAAGGTTTAGTAGCTTGATTTGCATTACTGGTACTATTACTGTTGGAACCAAAAGTAAATCCTGAACCGCTATTACCTACTCCTTGGCCAAATGTAAACGCAGAGGATCCATTACCGGTGCCATTGCTACTGGACTTATTGTCGTTGTTGGCACCAAAACTGAAAGAAGATCCATTGTTATTAGAATTTGTATTCTGACCGAGGCCAAAGCCGGCACCATTGGCATTGTTCCCAGATGAAAAATTGAATAAAGGCTTGTTCTCAGACTTGTTCGGTGTATTGAAACTCACTATAAAAATATGATGAGATCTCCGTTAGTAACATTCTTATTATTATTGTCTCTATTTGATCTTATTTCTTACTTAAAAAAGGCCTTCTAAAACAGAAAAAAGAACCATTTATAGCACAGAAAGAGATCTATAAGTAAATACCATCTAGCAACATACTTTTGAAAACAACTAGCCTGTTGTGTGACTGGTGTGATGGAATTAAACCCCCCTACAACGGTTCTTTATTGATGTCCAAAGGTTATTTTCCATCTTCAACCGCGTAGAAAGGGAAAGCAGAGGAAAAAAAAAACAAGTCCGGGTATCACATCGAAGTATAGTACTACAGAACTATAAGCGGTAAAAATATATAAAAGTGCTAATTTAACGCTTGAGATTCATTGACTTGAATGTTTAATTGTATTCTTTAATGTGCGTCTATGCTTTTTTTCTCCTTTTTACTTCTTTTTTTTAAATCCGTTCTCTCTGTAAATTGTCGAGGACATTGTCATAGGCAGCATCTATGGCTTCATCCTCCGCTCTGACGGCTCTCAGAGAGTCAGTAGAGGGTTTGGATGCTATAGAATCACGCTTTTTATTTGTGCTTCTATCACTGCTATTGCTGTTCAAGCTTGAAGAGCTACGTCCAGGATTGATCGGTGCCAACCTAGGTGATAAAGAGTCGAGATCTGGTGAATTCTTGGAAGACTTTTTGAAGATATCATGCAAATGGTAACCTTGACTATGCAATTCGTCAATGACGTTGACCACTTCACTGATGTCTGATTCCATCAAATAATCTTTGATCTTATCAGTGTCTAGAGACTTCGCAGCGTTACCGAGTTGTTCCTTATCCACGCTTTCATTGTGCTTTAAACCATAAACTGGGCCATGGATATGGTTTTTATTTTCATCTTTTTCTACAAGTTCAATGGTATCGTCTGCTTGAGGTATGTGTTCCTGATCAGACTCTACTTCAGCACGCCCAAACGGTAATAGCGCTGAATGACCTGTATGATCTAGTCCAGATGGAGAAACCATACCTGATGAAACAAAAGGGGTATTCGAATTAGCACTCTTTCCTGTAGAAGAACTAACTGGGCGTACTTTAGACGTAGAATGGTTATTTTGACTTTTAGCAATTGACTGATTTCTTTCCTGTAAAAGGTGTAACCTTTTCTGCAAACTTGCGTTCACGAAACATAATCTGATCAAAGTTTCCTTACCTTCAACAGATAATTCACCTTTAATTCTAATGGCAAACAAATCTTTAACAACTGTACCAATTTTATTTCTTGCGATGGTCACTTTTTGCACATATTCCCGAACTAACACGCTGTATAGCTCTTCATTTTCAACCTTTTCTGTGAGTAATTTGGATAATTCCCCTTGCAAGCTAGAAATTGGGTCTTTTTCACCATTAGAACTGCCATCGTTATCAGATCTAACTCTATTCAACTCGTTGTCGACGTTCTTCATTGTGTATAAGGAGACTTTCTTCCTGATATTTTGGGGCATGTTGGTATAATCCACATCCAAGGTTATTAAGGATGGTGATTTCTTAACCGCTTCTGCCAATGCTTTAAAAGATGCAAGATCGAATTGCGTACCCAACATCGATAAGTAGTTCAACCTTCTACATAACGGAAGAGCTTCCGCTAAAGTTACTACGGATGTGGGAGCCAACGACTCATAATCCAGATGCAACCGTGTTAAACCAGCACATACCGGTAGGCAATCGATTAAAGTGTTAATACAATGCGGGAACATTTTTGGATTATTAGAAATATCCAAGAATTTTAAATTTTCACAATAGCACAGCAAACTTATTAGCTTTAAAACTTCATTGGTTTTGCTTACATCACCGGCATCCACCTCTAACCCTGTACAGTTCAAAGAGATGTAACGCAAAACATTTCTCTCACGCTTATTGTTCACTTTATCCCAAATTGCATCATTTAAGGAGGAAAGCTTATCCTTCAAGTCGTTATATCCTAAGTCAAGACCTGTGACTTTCGATTGAACTAACCATTGAGCCAGAGACCGACATTGTTCCTTAGAAATGTTGTTATATGCTAACCCCAATCTTCTAGTATCTATGCAGGCAACATCGATAAAATTCTCGAATTGTTCCGCGGGCATTTGGGCACCGGAAATAACAACCTCTTCCAACCCACCTTTGGCGGCTACAGAGGCAGCTAAAAGATCCCAGTTCATATCACTACGGTTTGCACTATTACTTTCCATTCTAACAATAGTATTTTTTAGGGAGGATCTAGATGGTTTTTGTACGTTTGTCTTGATATCAGGAACCATGGTTAAATCGAGTGCAGATAGATCTCTTGATTTCGACACAAAATAGCACAATACCCGCCAGCCCTTTTCATTAATTGGAGTATTTCTCAATGACAATTTTTCAAATCCCTTCTTACCTGAGACAGAGCTTAAGATTATCTTGAACATGTCCACACTCAGGGAAACACCATCTAGTGATAGACACAGTACGGGAGCGACACTCAGAAAATCACTGAAAGACCAAACTTCCACCATCGAAGGCCTAGGGTTTCGGAGCTGTAAAAGCGGTATGGGATCGATAGATCCTGGTGTCAATTGTTTCAAAGTTGCTGGAATCGGTAAAATTTCACGTAAATGACAACAACGAGTGTAAACCACATCATGGGGAATCTTGGCACGAGGTGGTGGTAATATTTCATCATCAGTTTCTGCAGAAGCCATGGATGATAATGATAATGAAGAATTACTTGTAATAGACCTTCTAGAAACCATCGGCTTATCAATGGTAACACGTTTTGCCATACGACTCACATCAACTTCTTCATCGTTATTACTGCGAAATAATTCGCTAGGAGTTCCCTTAGCTCTGGCTTCTGCTGCAGCTTCCGCCGCAGCCTTTCTAATATTTCTATGTTGTGCGTTATGACCCGCTTCCTCCTCTTCATCTTCGCAATCGCTTCCTTCTTCGATTGCATTATCATTATCGACCTTAGGACTGGAAGGTGAACCAGGCTGCTGTTTACCGGGAGCCATTTGTTCTTCTTTCCTTGGGTCTAAATCATCATCAGCTCCATCAATTGTACGTGTTAGCAATCTCAATTGTCCTGAACCACCAACGACGACACCTGCACTTGAATTTTGCAGAACCTTCCTCCTTTCTTCTGGTGTTAATTTGTGAACAACAACAGATCCATTAGGTTTAACCTCTACTTCACCTTTACGTGGATTTTTGGAACAAATTTGTTGCGGAGGATCGTTGAAATATGTATTAGTAGCAAACGAAACGTGTTTTAAAGGTTCCATATTTTCTAATCCTGGAACTTCCTTAACCTTTGAAGGATCGAATTGACGACGATTTATTGATCTTGTTGGACTAACACTATTAGGAGGACTTGTGCCTCCATGTGAAGTCACCCTTTTTAAGAAAGATCCAAATTTATGAGAAGAACCAGAGGGTGCAGATAAATCTGATTCTGAATCCGAATTCAAGTCGCTTCGACTATCTGGCGTATTATTTGCTTTAGATTCCTTAGCGCTTTTAAGCGCTGGTGGCAAACTAGAACCTCTTGGATGATGTGGTATGGGCCTTCCCCTAACGTCGTATTTAACTCCACCTATTCGCATATATTCGCTCTCATCAGTTTTATCCCTGCTACTACTGCTACTACTATTACTGCCGAATTGGAAGTGCGCACCGGGACCTGAAGGTTTAGCTCCAACTTCCATCCTTTCAGAATCAGCATTCTTACGGAATGCAGATGCGGGGTACCCATGAGCTTTGTAATATTCTAAAAATTCCATAAGTCTTTGATCTCTACCATTGTAATCCTCCGCCGCCGTCGCTTGTGTTTTTATTCGAGTAATACCCTCGGAACCATCTTTTAATGGTGCGGAATTCGTATTTGTATCATGATGATGTAAAAGTTGATGGTGGTTATGGTTATGGTTTTGGTTTTCATGCTGGTAAGCTTCACCTTGAGCCGCTGAATAAGTACTCGATCGAGCCAGAGGAAAACCAAAAGTACCCGAAGTTATGCTCGACCTCCTACTCGAAGGGGCAGTACCACGACGAGACGATGGAGCAGAAGGAGATGGTGATGTAGGAGAGCCTTTTTTCTTCTTACCGGTGAAAAGACTCTTGAAAAACCCTATTTTTTTCTCCTTCTTGGGTGAAGCATTATTGCTACCGGCCCCTGGTACTGAAGTTCTTCTCAATGCAGTACGAGTCCCCGGATCTGGTGATGCTGCAGACAGCGATTTCGTCTTTCTTAGTCCCATTGACGAAGAACCATCACTTGAATCCACCGATGAAGGAACTGCCATTACAGAATTCCTTCTGCCCCTATTATCATTTAATTCTTCTCCCGACCTTTGCTGAGGCAAATTCGCATTGATATGGAACGGACTGGCAGGATCATCAGGTGGCAGCTCGTTTGAAACCGTCCTTTCCTTTATACTATCCGTACTAGCATTATCTTTGATCTCTGATTTCGATTTTGACTTCGATTTCGATCTTGCATCTTTGGTTTCCGAAGACCCTGGATTATCCGTGTTCAAATTCCTTGCATTAATTAACCAGTCCACATTTAGGGTATCGATCTTATGAGCTCGCAGCAATGCCTCAGAATCTTCAGGATTCTCTATCATAAAGTCAAAAACTAGCAAAATTAGTTATAACAAACTTCAGTAAATGAATATGCAGACCCTTGCAGAAAGTGGTCTTTTCTGAATTCGAAAGGCTATATGTCTGTTATACTCACCCATCCACTAACCTTCTTTATTATAACGGCTCTTAAAGGGTCAACGATGATGACGCTGGTGATGTAGATCATCATCAATCTAGCCCCCATCCATCTCCCCTTCCCTTATCGGGCGAAGGTCGTTATCCACGATATTCTGAAAGTATCCTTTAAAGAGCTCGACGTTTTCAAAAGAATGCTACCCGTATTCCTAAATAGTGCTAATTCAATCCATTAATTCGAAGAGGAAATACTAGCCAGGCTGTGGCGTCAGAGTTTTCAACATTTCAGTTTACTCGAACGAATTTATTGCTGCGGTACTCAACCAAATAGCCAAATCAAGTCTTGAAGGTAGTTTGTCTATGGCAATATCTCCCATCCAATTAGCTCTTACACCTGCACAGAAGTCTGACTCAATTCTATGTAGAGCTTGTTATGAATGACCATGTATTCTAGCGCATCATCTGCGCCTCCCCTACGTGGATTTCTGAGGCGTCAGTGCGACCTGACGCGACGTACATTAAAAATCATGGACTTTTCCCTGCATTGAAAACTATTAGAACTTTACGACCTTAATTCTAGGGCAGCTGATAAACTTCCCCAGCGGTGTTCCAACAGCTGTGCTTTCCTGCCCCGGACTTCGAACCCTACTTACAGTTTTAGGGTTGCGCTCTCTGTCGTCGATTTTTTCATAATCCGGGTCAGTTGATAATAATGGGACATTCAGAATACTAAAAAAGCCTAGTTAGGCAGGAGAATACTTGAATCATTGTAAATCATTAATTGAATCAATTGTTTATTATCTTGCACCATCTGCAATGGACCTCAAACAAGTCGCAGTAGATCGCTATGGCAGTAGAGATGAGTTGGTTCAAAGAGGTGTCTGGAGGGGCGAATTGTATAGGTATGCTGATACAGATAAGGGTAGAGGATGGTTATGGAAGGCATTGATAGCAGAAGAGCAAGCGAACAATGGTAACCAATTTGATAAGAGGCACCAAATGCATGTAAGACGACTGACTCCACCTGCAGTACCAAAATTGACGGCCCCACTCGAAAAACCGGTTATCGAACTAGATTTGAGGAGGCTCAACGATGCGGAGCTATTACAGCCAGAAGTACAGAAAACTCTATTAGAACTAATGATTCGTGTATTGACAATCCACAACTGGACGTACAAACAGGGATTTCATGAACTACTCGGGACCATCTGGCTGCAACTCCGAGAGCCAAATTCTACAATGACCGTATTTGAAAAAATGATGGAACAAGTGGTCCCGATTTTCTACAATGAAACTAGGCTCGCACAGTGGGAAAAGCATATCTTTGCACCGTTGCTCAAAGTTTGCTCGCCAATCTTGCATGATCAGTTGTACAGAGAAGGAAATCATACGAACCTCCTATGGCTTCTACGATGGACGAGGGTGCTTTTCCTAAGAGAGCTACCCATGGATTACGTTCTAGTCATCTGGGACCACATATTAACGGGAACCTACCCGATAGAGACGCTATTATCAGGAATTATTGTGGTTCTTCTGCTGAATGTCTATGGAGAACTGAGTCACCCTGAGTGCGACGACGATGATTTAGTGGAGATTTTACTAAACTACAACGAATCCGTTAGTTCGCTAGTGGACTCAGCAGAGCTTTGTAGAATGGGGTCGAGACTGGTGGAGCTGTGGTTTCTGCAAGACGTCAACTCCCTGCGGATGATCTGCAATACTTTCCTCAAGTTACGATTTAACGTTAATCAAGTAGACAATAATAATAGCTAGTAAAAAAAACAGAAACTTCATTTATAAAAAAAAAAGGAGGGAAAATTTAATCGTTACTCTACGTTACGTGTCTATTTCGTTTATTTCTTTTGGCCTTGAGCAGCGACAGCGGCGGCACCAGCTTCAGCGGCTTGTGGGTCCAAGTAGTACTTACCCTTGGTTGGCTTCAAGTTTTCGTCCAATTCGTAAACCAATGGGATACCAGTTGGGATGTTCAACTTGGAAACTTGTTCTGGGGTCAAGTTGTCCAAGTGCTTGACCAAACCTCTCAAAGAGTTACCGTGAGCGGCAATCAAAACGGTCTTACCTTCTAGCAAGTCGTGGGAGATGACGTCTTGGTAGTATGGCAAGAATCTTTCGATAACCAACTTCAAGGATTCGGTTTCTGGCAAGGCACTTGGGTCGACGTCGCGGTATCTTTCGTCGTTCTTTTGAGAGTATGGAGAAGAAGCTTCGATTGGTGGAGGTGGGACATCGAAGGATCTTCTGTAGGTGTTGAATTTTTCTTCACCGAATTGTTGCAAGGTCTCAGCCTTGTCCTTACCTTGCAAAGCACCGTAGTGTCTTTCGTTCAATCTCCAGGTTCTGTTGACTGGGATCCAAAGTCTGTCAGCTTCAGTCAAAGCGATGTTGGCGGTTTGGATAGCACGAGACAACTTGGAGGTGTAAAGAACATCTGGCTTGACGTTCTTTTCTCTTAGCAATTCACCGGCTCTCTTGGCTTCTTTTTCACCAGTGGCGGACAATTTGACATCAACCCAACCGGTGAAAAGGTTTTTTTCGTTCCATTCGGATTGACCGTGTCTAATCAAAACTAGCTTTGGCATTTTGTTTGTTGATAATGTTTTTATTGTAGATGTCGAAACAACTTGGGTATTTAGAAAGAGATGGGACACTAGCAGTACTAAATCCCGTTGAATCTGCCCCAGTTTATATACCTTTAGGTCTTGGACATCTAGTAGTTCTACAAAGTCACCGGGTCCCCTC
The DNA here is from genome assembly GCF_000026365.1 of Zygosaccharomyces rouxii. Classification (NCBI taxonomy): domain Eukaryota; kingdom Fungi; phylum Ascomycota; class Saccharomycetes; order Saccharomycetales; family Saccharomycetaceae; genus Zygosaccharomyces; species Zygosaccharomyces rouxii. The sequence continues at coordinate 830,069 of NC_012992.1, read as the reverse complement.
ACCACATGAGCAGCAGCTCCTTTAGTGTGGGATTCCACTGTACCGCGGATTCCACTAGCTGGCTGAAAAAAGAGGAAGCTTCCGGACAGATGGGGTCTGTCCGGATATTGTCATTGTCCGAGCGGACAGAGTCCGCTCGGACAATGACCTCTGGCCACGTGCGATTGCAAAACTGCGTAAAATAACTTTTTTTCAATTTAACATAACATCGTCATCGAACTACTTACAGGGTATGGAACATGAATAGTATACTGTCTAAATACGTAAATCTCACCATGCCTTACCGGCACGACTACCTCTCTTGTCGTAATTGGAATCGAACTTCTTGGCGGACTCCTGCTGTCTTCTCTTCGTGTCCTTGAGCAGCCACACTATCTTATCCTTACAGTCCTTGACATAGGATGAATAGCTCTTGGGTTCCATGTTGACTTGGGTGTGAAGTACCTTGTGGGGTGGGCGAGAAGAAAGTCAGCAGTTGTTTTCCTACACTTGTCTCCATATATATGAGACTACGATAACTGGAGAACACAGACTCCCTTCCCTTCATTACACATCAGGTTTACATAACCAGTATATCAGCGGCACATTACTACTAGTGGGAAATTCGCTCAACCACCACTCTACACAATATCACATGAACGGCGTCACACTGACACTTGAGACTTTCTTTTTTCTAAAAGAAAAATATATATATATATATTATATTCAACCCAACAGTTTCTCGTATGCCTGCCCCACACATAGATTAACGTCTGAAGTCTGCATAGCCCTTTTGCGCTCTGCAAACGCAATTTTCGCACATTCCCTCGTCACCGTAGAACCCGCATAGCAGCTCAGAATAGCGTAATCAACCCACTCCAACTTCTCGTCCACGTCATCTGGGCAGATATGGAAATCGTACCTTGCACGACTATACGACAGCAGACATCCAATGGTCCCAGTTAGAGTATCACCTTGACCTCCAACTCTCTTGGGACTTCCCTCACTGCTGTTAACAAGGCACAGATCTCCCTCCGGTGCAAAAATCTTATCCTGTAATCCCTTTTCCACTAGGACGCATTTGAGCGCATGCGCAATGCGCTGCCCAATTTCTCCCTCGCCATCGCCCACATCCAATGCAGTCGCTAACCTCTTGAACTCAACTACGTTGGGCGTTAACACAATTCTGCCTCGAGGGAATTTAGTCAGCATTTTACGCACTTGATCATCCTGCGTAACCAGCCAAAGCCCATCTGCGTCCAGCACAATCGGAATTGACCCCTGGTGTTCCTCCAAAACATATCGAATTATCTCCTTGACACTACGTAACATTGATTCGTCTCTGCCCAAACCTGGCCCCACTATAATTGCGTGCATCCTGCCAATTAGGGCTCTGATCTTGTCCATCTCGCCCTGACCGCCTTGGTGCAGATAAGGATGCACCATTAGGTCTGGTGAATAGCTCTTGATTACAGTAGCAGCACTCTGGTCGCAGATGACATGGGTCATGTCGCACCCCATCAGGGCAGTTGCCCTAGCGCTAAAGAATGGTGCCCCGGTATAGTCTTCGCATCCACCTACAACACATATTCTACCGTTCTGTCCCTTGTGAAGCTGTGGAAGTAAAGGGGTTACACACTTACGTTTGGCCAAATTTATTAATTGAGAGTGATTCAATCTGCCAAGCATCCTTCAAACTATGTATGCGATTCACTGATTTACAGTGTTCCTGTTGGGATTCGATGAGCTTCAGTTTTCTCAACTTGCCTATGAAAAATTCCAAGAGCGATGAGATGGAAGAAAAGCCAGAACAAGTGTCAGTCTACGGCTTGAATGATGGGCAACAAGTATAATCGATTTCGATTATCTTGTTATTTATTAATTAATTAATAAGTACGGAATTTTTACGTTTCCATCATATTCTTAACAACTTCATCCCTTGTTGTCAGGAGAGAGATAACCTAGAGGCGAGTCCTTCATCCTTGCATTTGTAGGGCGTCATTGCTCAAAAGCTTGACGTATTTGTTTGCGTGTGTGTGTGTCTCTCTCTCTCTCGAGCAACATTACCTTAGTAGTGATTGGCCAACCTTGCACCTTATTCACGTGTAAGAGGGGGGCCAGGAACAGTCAGAATAGTATATATAGGCACCGGTGATTGATGTCGAGGACGTAACGGACTGAACAAACCCCAATACGTCGAAGATGTTTGCTAGAGTCCCAAGAGTTAGTAACAAGTTCATCCCACTGGCCGTCGGTACTGCTGCAGTCGCATGCTCAGCATTCTATGCCACCAGATTCATCAATCCAATTAAAAACGAATCCGCTGCTGTGTTCACAGGTGAAGACAAATGGATTGATTTAAAGCTAAAGGAAGTGAATGAGGTCTCTCACGATACCAAGAGATTCACCTTTGCATTGCCATCTCCGGACTCTGAATTGGGTCTAACTCTATGTTCCGCTCTAATGGCTAAATTCGTTACTCCTAAAGGCAGCAATGTCATTAGACCATACACTCCAGTAAGCGAATTGAACCAAAAGGGTGAATTTGAGTTGGTTATCAAGGGCTATCCAGATGGTAAGATGACCAACCACCTCTTCAGTTTGAAACCATCCGACACCTTATCTTTCAAGGGACCAATCAAGAAGCACCAATGGCAACCAAACTCTTACGATTCTATTACTTTGCTTGGTGCCGGAAGTGGTATCACTCCCTTGTTCCAATTGTTGAGAAGCGTCGCTAAGAACCCAGAGGATAAGACTAAGGTCAACTTGTTTTACGGTAACAAGACACCAGGTGATATTCTTCTGAAGAAAGAATTGGACGACTTACAACAAAAGTACTCAGACCAAGTCAAGATTACCTACTTCGTTGACAAGTCAGAAGGTGACTTCAAAGGCGAGACTGGTTTCATCAGCAAGGATTTCCTTGCTGCTAACAGTGCAAAACCAGATGAAAAGACTCACTTCTTCGTTTGCGGTCCACCACCATTCATGGAAGCCATTTCTGGTAACAAGAAGGGTCCTGCTGAACAAGGTGAGTTGAAGGGTGCTTTGAAAGATTTGGGCTTCAAGGAAGACCAAGTCTTCAAATTCTAAGTGCACAATGACGAATATTACATTAGATATATATTATCATTTCTACGAATTTTACCTATTCTTAAACAGATAGAAATTTTTGAACGAATAACGATGTTTGCTCGGTTTCTTTACGCTGTATTCCTGTTGTGTAGGGCGGCAAGGAGTAATCGGATATCTCGGATTTGTCCTTGGCGTGAAATAAATAAGATACAAATTCCGGATCCATGAAGATAGTATTTGGATTGTGCCAAGATTCGTGCGATTCATCCGCATCAACTTCAATTACTTCTAACCATTTTCTTCGTGGTAGACACTTGTCCAGTGCCAGGAAATGGGTTTCTTGCGGAATCTCTTCATCTTCCGAAAGATCTAACTCCAATTCATCGTTGTTACGTTTACCATGCTTGATGAGGGCTTCATAACGAACATGAAGGTGTGCACTGAGCCACCAATTGGGCTTTAGTTGTCGAAGTAAATTCCACGACACGGGGCTACCCAATTGTCTCGACTGTAGATCTTTCTTGAAGAAAGGTTTATTTTGAATTAACCGCTGTAGATCGCCGTGGTATGCAACACCATTAGGCCAATCGTGACTCATTACTATGTGTATTGGCTTTTGTAATTGGAACAATGGCTTAACATCATCGTTTCTTATATGATAAAGTTCCTTAACTTTGCGACTCCATTGATTACCGTTTTCCAGTTCTTGCCAGCTGGGTCTCTGTCTTTCGTAGTCCCAATGCTTCCAAATACCGCTTAATCCTGCAATTCTTGTTCCTCTGTACCATATAACATTAGAATATCCCATGTAATAGATGTTGGGAGCCACGAATCCACCATGAGGTAAGAGCATCAGGTGCCTCATAGACTCATGGTTACCACCGATGAAAATTGTCATGCATGGCGGCTTGAATTCATCATCGTTATAATACTGATGGAAATCACCCATTCTTTGATATTTGGATGGAACACTTAGGGATACTAAATCATCCTTACTTCTGATACTTTGGAAATCACCAAGTATTAAAAGAAGATCTAGTGGTTCTTGCTTATGCAATTCAGAGACTCTCTTAAAGATCTGATTCAATTCTCCATGACAACATCCCTCTACTGCAATTCGTATTTTGGACATTTGGCCTTCTGAGTAAAGTCGATGACACCGACCGTGAAGTGACGATGATGTTCGTTATATACGCACGAATGAATGAATGAATAAATAAATAAATAACTAAATAAATAAAAATAGGAATAAATATGTAGTGTGATGGAGATCGAGTTGTATCGTTTTGATATTATTCTCCTTTAGAGGCGTTTCTTGGGTCTTCTTCCTAAAAGTTAGTGTGAATGGAATACAAGTTCAAGTTCGAACTCGATAATAACTGATCATAGAAAAAAAAAAAAAAAAAATCTTTTCACATCAATAAGCTGATTTGCTTAGTAGGATCTGATAGCTGGTGGAACAGATGAAACTTCTGATTCATCCAATGTTTGAGAGGCGACATTTCTGTACTTGATCTTGACGTCATCACCAGATTTAGTTTGCCAAGATAGAGTGTGCTTCATCCAGTTAGCATCATCTCTGTCTGGGTAATCCTCTCTAGCGTGAGCACCACGAGATTCCTTTCTGTTGGCGGCAGAGCTAGCGGTTTGAGTAGCGTTAGTCAACAAGTTTTGCAATTCTAAAGTTTCGACCATATCCGTGTTCCAGATCATTGATCTATCAGTGGTACGGACGTCTTCCAAAGTCTTGTCAATGGCCAAGACGTTTTTAACACCTTCGTCCAAAGTTTCTTGAGTTCTGAACACAGAGACATCTTTTTGCATTGCCTTTTGCATTGCCAATCTGATGTCGGCGGTTGGTCTGGAACCAGTTGCATTCCTTATCTTATCCAAGTTAGCAATAGATTCTCTACCTAGGTCTGTTGGCAATGGTTTGTGAGGCAAGCCAGGTTGTAATTCATCAGAAACGGTGTGGGCAACAGCACGACCAAAGACGACCAAATCTAGCAAAGAGTTGGCACCCAATCTGTTAGCACCGTGGACGGAAACACAGGCAGCTTCACCACAGGCCATCAAACCTGGAATTTCTTTGTCTTCACCGGTTTCTGGGTCAATGGTCAATGCGTTACCATTCCATTTGGTTGGGATACCACCCATGTTGTAGTGAACGGTTGGCAAGACAGGAATTGGTTGCTTAGTGACATCAACACCAGAAAAGATAGCAGCGGTTTCAGAGATACCTGGAAGTCTTTCTTGTAGAACAGAAGGTGGCAAGTGGGACAATTGCAAATAGATGTGGTCCTTCTCCTTACCAACACCTCTACCTTCTCTAATTTCCATAGTGATGGAACGAGAAACAACATCTCTACTTGCTAAATCCTTAGCAGTTGGGGCATAACGTTCCATGAAACGTTCACCTTCAGAGTTGAGCAAGAATCCACCTTCACCACGAGCACCTTCGGTGATCAAGCAACCAGAACCGTAGATACCAGATGGATGGAATTGAACAAATTCTAAATCTTGTAGTGGGAAACCAGCACGAGCAACCATAGCATTACCATCACCGGTACAGGTGTGAGCGGAAGTACAACTGAAGTAAGTTCTACCATAACCACCAGTAGCGATGATAGTCTTGTGAGCTCTCATTCTATGAATGGTACCGTCTTCTTGGTTGTAAGCCATAGCACCAACAACTTCACCGTTGTGAGTCAATAGATCAAGAGCAAAATATTCGATGAAGAAATGAGTGTTATGCCTTAGAGCTTGACCATACAAAGTATGCAAAAGAGCATGACCGGTTCTATCGGCAACCGCACAAGTACGGTAAGCTTGACCACCTTTACCTCTATCTCTTGATTGACCACCAAATGCTCTTTGGTAGATACGACCACTTTCAGTTCTGGAAAATGGAACACCGTAGTGTTCTAATTCAATGATGGATTTTGGAGCTTCACGAGTCATATAGTGAATGGAATCTTGGTCACCAAGCCAGTCAGAACCTTTGACGGTATCATACATGTGCCATTTCCAGTCATCAGGGTGCATGTTACCCAAGGCAGCATTGATACCACCTTGAGCTGCCACGGTGTGAGATCTGGTTGGGAACAATTTTGATATACAAGCGGTTTTGTAACCAGCTTCAGCTAAACCGAATGCAGCTCTCAAACCTGCACCACCAGCACCAACGACTAAACAGTCGTATTCGTGGTCAACAATATGGTATTTACCATTACCAAGTGAACCTGGAGCAGATTCACCACCAACATCACCTTGAGTCTGTAAAACTCTTGGCGTTGTTTGGAATGATCTTTTAACTAGTGAAAGACGTGATACTGCAGATTGAACAGCAGATTTTCTAAGCGACAACATCGGAAAAATAGTCAATAGACAGCAACAATTACGTATACACACAAAGAAGAATAAACCCTGTAAGTTGAGTTAATCAATCAGCAATTGAAGTAACTACCCTAACTTTAAATGCAGAAAAAAAGGAATTGTCTTTTGACGAGAAAATAAAATGAAGGCTTCACCAATTCTATTAACTATCCTTTCTATCCCTTTTCCCTTTTGCCCCGAGTGAAACAAGGTAGAATATGTGTGAAAGTGATAATGATTTGAAGCTTTAATGTTCAATGATCTTTCCTTTATTTTATCATTTCATGTAGCGTTATGAGAGATGTTGAAAACCGTTAAACTTTTTCTTAATGCGGGAGAATTTCGTCGCTTGTGATACAAAAACCGGCTGCGAGATCGGGATAAGGAGCCGGGAAGTCGGACCCGAATAATGCGACAGTTCTGTGTCGCGTGCTTTTCACGTGATAATAGGATTTACGATACGTGTAAATCCAGTAGAAGGTACTGTCTCTGTCCTCTATGTCAATTCAAAAAGTAGATCTTCTTCAAAACTAGGCCCCTCTCGGTTGTGTCTGTATTGAATTTTTTCTCTGTCCAATTGTATGTCTCCGTTATTTAATGTCTTGTTACCAAGAGATGTATTTCAGCGGGCTGCGAGTACATACCAGTCAACATCAAATTGATAAAATAAAATAAACAATGAAACAAAAAGCATATCTGCATGCAAACTGGACGTTCAGTTGAAATACACCAGTTGGCTGAAGTAACACCGTCAAAAAAAAATTTCTCAGCGGCTATTTCTAATAGAAATGTAAAAAAAGTTACCGTTTCGTACGGGACTCGAACCCGCAATCTTCTCCTTAGGAGGGAGACGCGTTACCATTACGCCAACGAAACTGTTTTATACGATGCCTGTTTGGCTTTATGTGCGTGGGTAAACCAACGAAAAAAAGTTAAATGGTTTTGTATGTGGTGCAAGGGCAGAATGCACTAGTCGGACGAAATGTTTCCGAGAAACTTTTCTGTCAGTGGCGTGATCACAGATCACATGAGTTTCACATGTAAGCTCATACGTACACCATGACGAAATGGATTACCCTACCTGTCGCCCCTTTGAAAAAAATATAAATATTTCACCACCTAAACACCCTGAAGAAAAATCCCAACCTCCAAGGATCCCGCCAATTCCAATCACCACCACCACTGCGAACAATCCCACATAACGGAAGACTAGGAACCCAAACATACGCCGATCATTTATATCAGATCTGTTTCAACTATTAGTCATATTCAAATTCATTCATAATGTCGTCACCAACAGAGTTCAGTGCAGCTACTGATCAATTCGTTGATCCGTTGGGTTCGAATATAATCGAGACCACTACCAAAGCTGCTGCTGCCGCTGCCGCTGCTGGGAATAATACTGCAGCAGACCAAAATGTTAATGATGATAGTAATGAGGACAGGAATGAAGATAACGGAGAAGAAAATGAACACCCACAGCAAGGATTGATCTTCCAGGGTATGTCATTTTATGTCAACAGAGATTCATCTGCTAATGACTCAGCAAATGATATTGATCGATTACATCAATTGGTCGAATCTCGCGGCGGTACCGTTCTGCATGAAATGCCAATCAAGGAGCTTATAGGGCCTGGTGTGTTTATTGTTTCTCCATATAATGACACTAGACTCCCCACTGTAAATCCAACGTATATCAGAGCGTGTTGTCAGAACGGGACACTTTTAGATATTGGGAACTATTTGGTTCCATTTGATGAGTATAGATCTGTCATAGATACAGAATTACAAGACGAACAGAATAGACATCAAGAGCAACAACAGGAACAGAGAAATCAGGAAGACGAATCGCGAAACCAGCAAAAACCAGATCAAACCCAGATTATCGGTGGTTCTGTAAACACTAAACCACACTACCAGGCCGAAGGACCGCAGAATTTACCGAACGAGGATCAAATGGAAAAGCAAAATCATGGAGAAGAAATACAGGAAGATCCAGAAGAAGAACAACAGCAGCCGCTGGCGGAGGTTGAACAAAAAGTTAGAACTAATGAGGGATCACCCAATGACGTGTCGCTCGAGAATGGATACGATTCTTCATCAAGGTCAATGTTAGCGAGGTCGAATTTAGCGACACATAATAAGGCATCATTTACGGAACAAGAAGATGAATTCATTTTAGATGTCGTTAGGAAAAATCCGACTAGACGTACCACACATACCCTTTACGATGAAATTTCCCATTATGTTCCTAACCACACGGGGAATTCTATTAGACATAGGTTCAGAGTTTACTTGTCCAAGAGATTAGAATACGTTTATGAAGTGGACAAAGATGGGAAATTAATTAGAGATGCAAATGGGAATTTAGTTCATACCAAAGTTCTACCGCCATCAATAAAAAAGAAGTTTACAGCTGAAGAGGATTACCAATTAGCAATTGGTATCAAAAAGCAGTTTTACAGAGATCTTTACCAAATTGACCCGGATACGGGTGTTTCTTTGATTTCCGATGAAGATAGTCCGACGGCGATTGCGAAACGTAACATGACAATGGATCCAAACCATGTTCCAGGAACAGAACCAAATTTCCAAGATTATAGAGTTAGTGATCGTAGAGGTCCAATTGCAAGAGAATTCTTCAAACATTTCGGTGAATCTCATCCAACCCACACAGAAAATGCTTGGAGAGATAGATTTCGTAAATTTTTACTTTCATATGGGATTGACAATTACATTTATTACTATGAAAGAGAATTAGGCCATGGAAATGACCCCGAACCGATGAAGAATTTAACCAACAGGGTTAAAAGACCTGGCATCCCCACACCAGGCAACTACAATTCCGCCAAGAAAGCTAGATATTCGAGTACAGATTCGAGAAGTGCTGCTAGTTCACCCTCAAGTAATGGTGATGGTAATGGAGGTAATAACAGTGCAACCGTAGCAGCCGCCGCAGCCGCCGCAGCAGCAATGGCTGCTGCTCAAAATAACAATGTAGATGCTAACAATGCAGCCGCGGCCGCAGCCGCAGCCGCAGGTGCATCTGTACCAGCTAATCATTACGCTATTCCTGAAAACGAATTTCTCGATGAAGATACCATTAATTTCTTGACGAATTTGAGGACAGATCTGAACAAAGATGAGAGTAATGTACCATTCGAATATCCTCAAGAGATTGCAGAAGCCATCCGCAACGATTTTTCTAATGAAGAAGCTAATTTCGATAACATCGATCCTGACTACATCCCCTTCCCACCTCAAATTGCCAGTATCGATCTTTTCTTACCACAGTTTTTCAACATGAGATCTACAAGAGAATTTATGGAAAAAATTCATGAAGTCATATCGAGAGAATATGAACCATCGCAAGCTGAAAAATTGGTACAGGATCTGTGCGATGAAGCAGGAGTTAGAAAAACGTTCAGTACAAGCATTCTTACAGCTTTATCTGGTGATCTAATGGTTTTCCCTCGTTATTTCCTCAACATGTTTAGATATAATGTTAATCCTCCACCAAGCGTACCTGGTATATGGACTAGGGAGGATGATAGAATGCTGATATCCAATAAGGACGAGGACATCAGGATCCTAACGAAAAAACATGGTGCTGGTAGAATTGAGATGAGACGGAAATTTGTGGAGAAAGAACTTATATGAATTTAATTGAATAAATAAAACGGGTTTAAAAAGTTAATGTAATGTGCTCAAGTAAAATATGAAAAGCGATCATTATTTATTATTCATTTAACAGAATCTGCCTGCCTGGGCGCTTCCTTTTGCTTTACGACTTGTTTGGAGAGAAGCAATCTTAAATATTTACTCCCCGTAGGCAAATCTTCGTCATAATCACCACTAGTGTTCTCACCACTGGACAATTCGTGTAATTGGATACCAGAAGATGAAGAGGTACCTTGGTCTGATCTTAAAGATGGTAATACTTCCTTCCTTGAAGTGATATTCATTAATTTGGCAAATCTGACAAATAACAATTCTGCTCTAGTCATCAAATCGTCCCAATCCATGGTACCATGCATATCATTGAAATATTTGAGAACTTGATCAAACTGGTCCAAATTTTGAATAATAGGATCAGCATTCTTTTGAAGTATGGCCAACATAAAGAACAATTGAAACTGTGATGAATAAAAATCGGTCAAGAAACATTCCCAAACGGAACAGACGTCGTGAAATTCAAATTCTCTTTTAAACCAAACTAATAACATTCTGAAGCAAAAGAATAGATTAGACGAGTCACACTTGTTAAGGTGCTCACTCAATTTGGGTAACATTAACTGACATAATTCTGACAGGGTATACATTTGATCACGAATTCCAGATTGATCCCTCAAGAAATTACGTTCCATTCTTTCCATAAAATTAACGAAACACCAAAATGCCAGCGCTTCGTCTCTAACCACATAATAAATTGGTGATAACAAATCGCACATGCCCTGTACGTACCCTAAATCGGAATTATAATAGTTGTAGCTCACTAAAATATTTTTCAATGCAATTAAATGGGGATTCTTCAACACCCAATTGTTGGATCCCTCGTCAATATTTTCCAAATTACCAGATTGCAAGGTAGTTGAATCTGGTTTCTTACCATCGGCAGTATTGTACTCGTAAATATCCATGTGACGATCGTTTCTCTTAACGTCTTTATCAATCCTGAAGATTTGGTCGTGCCAATATTCTTCCTCCTTTTGATCTTCATGAGGCTCCCTATTAACCCATTTCTCTTTATAACCCATTTCGTAAACTTCTCTCAATGTTTGATCCAATTGAAGCCTTTCATCTGCAGATGAATCCCAAAAATAAACACCAAATAAAAACATCCAAACTTCTTTTCTTAATTCCATATCCTTAATACCCCCATGGAAAATATGATCTTTAATTTCTTGAACGGTAAGCATTAATCTACCTTGAGCGTCGAAAAAGGAATCCCATTTTTGTCTCGTCAGTGGATAATTCCTCTCTAGCGCTCTATTCAGTTCTTCATCGGTAAATTTAACGTCATTTTCACCATCGATCCCCAATTCATTAGTGAGTAATCTTCTATAGACTTCTGTTTCCCTGTGATTCCTCTGATAATTTTCCGCCTCTTGTTTAACTCCTAGTGCCCATTTAGCTAAGTAAACTCTTGCTGAATCAAAATCATCTTGCACTTCTTGGACACGAGGGTTCGCCAACAGTTTCTTCACATATGGGCTATCACTATTTCTCTCTGCAATTTTAACCAATGGATGTCGTCTAATCAATTGCCCCATGTAAGAACCTGTCTTAGAGGTTGCATCCGCTATCCGTGACATAACCCCCCATTTGGCAGATTCCCAAGTATTCCAAACTGCACCATTGAGATCATCACTATAATTATTTTTCGAGGAATCTTGATCCTTAGTTAATTTCTGAGGTGAAAAGTTTCTTAAATCATCTAAACTTGCGTTGATCAACCAAACCGTGGAATCTACTACAGTTCGCTGTAAATCGACCAATTCACGAACTGTATTTCTAAAATCAACACCACCCCAGTAGACATCACCTGAACTTGCAAATGGATCAAAAGATTTATTCAATTCTTTCCTTCTAAGTTCTGTAGATGGACATATGTCGTCGTGGAAAAACAAAGCCGGCAAGGTGTCATCTTCATAGAAACTCCGGGAATGTAATAGCACTGAACCGTACCACCAACCATTTGGATTTGGCAATCTGAATTCAATAGAATACAAACTGTTCAATTTGACGGAAAATTGCCATGATGCTCTTGTAGACGACAGTATAGTGGGCGCCTTTCTTTTAACTTTGTCCAAATCCAGTTCAGCATCGTTAAACCACTGTAACTGATCTGATCTCAGTACTCTTTCAGGTACCCATGCTAATGTAGAATCTTGTTTAGATTGTCCAGCTTCCTTACAGATAATAAGGAAACCGGGTACATTATCAGCAGCACTCTTGCTAGGATGTATGAAAACTTTGGATTTACAAAAGATGAGTTCTGATTCCATCTTGGAAATCTCTTGCTTCCTCTACTTCACTGAACTTAAACCTTCTATCAAGGCTTTGTATAAGAACATGTATGAATTTAAATACAAAAACCCTTTAAACTGAGCCTCCGTTGTTAAAAAATTGACAACTAATATCCAAACTAAAGAAATTCTAGGTAGTCGAAGAGCATTAAGTCAAAAATATGGATAGTGATTACAGTGACAGTGGATCAGAGAGTTTAGAGCCTGCATATAGACCTGGAGCCGATGATGATGACGATAATGAAGAGTACATTGAAGTGCAACATACCCCCAAAAGATCGAAACCAAGGGCTAATAAAAGATCGAAAACTGGAAATGGTGGCATAAGCAGGTCAAGTAATAACAGAAGAAGACGTACTAGGGAGATTCAAGATGAAGATGCAGAGGCAGAAGCTGAAGAAGAATTAGAACTGGAACAGATGTCGTCACCAAGGAAAAGAGGTGGAGGAGGAACCCAAGTCGTTGATGAAGAGGAGGAAGATGAAGAGGAGGAAGATGAAGAGGATGCTCAGGAACTCTCACCAGAGCCAAAGATGTTCAGCGAAGATGTTGAAGTAGAGGATGAAATACCGGCCCCAACAGCGGTTGAAGAAGAGGAATTACGAGAAACTACAGAGGAATCAATGAAACCCAATGGGAATGGTGGGGCCAGTAATGGCACAAAATCAAAGATGTTAACAGAATTACTAGGTGATGGATCCACCAAAAAAATTATGACTGAGGAAGAAATTGCGCTACGTAGAGCTGAAAACGCACGTAAACGTAAGAACCTAAGTGAGAAGAGACTTGAAGAAGAGAAGCAAGAAACCATCAACAAGCTGTTAAGAAGACGTGCAGGCAAATCAAGAAGCCACGTGGACGATAAAGAAGATGAAAACAGTAACAATACCGGAGAGTCAGGCCCCAACGGTGAATCTTTGAGTTTCAGCAGACCGAGAAGGCCCTACATCAGCAAGGGAATGAATAGGACTTTAAGGAAACCTGATGTGGATTTATACTGTTCCATTGAGTTTGACTAGAGGCAAAGAGAGGAATGTGAAGGCGGAGGAATGTGAAAGCAGAGGAAAGTGAAAGAGGAAAGTGAAATAGGAAAGTAAAAAACTTCTTTTTGTCATCAAATGTCGTCCATCGCATTAGGAAATATGACATACTTGTTACACAGGGAAGCTAACTACCAATTACTGAAAACGAGTAATGAACGCTACTTTGGCTAAGATCATCCTAGTGCTCATGTTCGCCATGTAATGCCCATCTTCCAGAATGAGTAGTAGAAGACCAGAAGATATTACATATTGATCAAAAGAGTTTTTAAATTATAGTCTGCATATTCTAGAATATGTCAAAATGTTCTTATTCTGTATTAGAACTCATATGATTGTTATTAAAGTTATTGTTCACTAACAATTGCAGGTAACATACGCGGAACTTTTCAAGGGCTTCGAAATTCGTATACCTTCAATTTGTAATTTTTTCCGAATTGTATAACGCTCTCGAACAATGACGGAAACATAAAAAAAAGTAAACACGCTTAAAAGTTCGGACTCTAAACTAGTCAGTCACTCTCGAAGATCTCTCGAGGATTAGAAGACAAAATAAAAAATTGAATAATACAAGGATTTTGAAGCTATTTTACAGAGTTTTCAAGGCCCAAGTGTTGGTAGGAAGGCTTTGATATTGGTCTCAAATGTATCCGTTTGGGAATAGTTCTGAGGACTCGGGACAGGACCACAACGACCATGGAAACAATGATAACCCCAATTCTTCCCCAAGAATCTTTCACGATCCAGAAGTATACTCAGACAGAGGCAGAATGAACTTAGGGGTTAGCGGTAGGTCCTCACCACAAAAGAGGAACTGGAGGTCATCAAGGGATTCTGGCGATGGTATAGATTCTATTGCAAAGATGATGGCTGGCAGTGGCCGGTCAGAATCACCAAAGTCAGGTTTCTTCGACAATGCTGGAAGTATTGGTGAGGCAATAAGTAAACTCATCGCCGCGTCAAAAAGACAGGCTCAAAGGGTGACTCCACTGTCGTTGGATAATGCAATCGTAAACGAAGAAAATTTAAGTAAACAAGAAAAAATCTTGAAGACTCTCAGCAGCTATGCTGTTAGGAAAGGCTTATCAGAGAAGGCGTTAGAAAGATGGCATGAAATTGCGATTAGTTTTAATGAATTCTCGAGAAATATGGCTGATTCTAAGATTTGGGAAGAATACATGCCAAATGTGTTCAATAAAAATACAAAAATTATAATTTCTGGGCAATCTAATGGCGAAAATAAGTGTTTCAATCTTTGTTTTCCGATGCTTTGTGTGATTTGGGAGGTATTACGACGTTGTGGACAAGAAAGTTTAGAAACGAAAACATCAAGACCACGAGCTCAAGTTTTGAGTAATGGCAGTATTATTATAGAAGATGATACGTGTTGTACAGGTCATTGGAAAGGTGGTAGCAATATAGAGCGTAGAATTTGCACTAGAGCCTCATTAGATTTGAATTTTATGGTGCAGTGGCTGGAGGTCAGATTTATGGACAGAGCGGCAGATGATTGGTATGCACTAGATGAAATGCTACGAGCATCTATCTCTAACTCATATATGATGAACAAACTAGCTCAATTGGTCGAATTAACACAGATGCTAAGTGGTACGCCTCAAACGATTCCACAGGTCCTTACTGACGGTTCGATATCCTCATCAGCAGCATCGTCCAATGAAACGGCGGTCGAAGAATTTCATTCTCACATGAAAGAGTTTTCCAACCTTTCAGACACAAGCAGACACCAAAAAGCCAGGAGAACATTTCAAATGACAGATGTGATGTCAAGTTTAACAGATCTATTAATTTATCGAAAAGAAAAACAAATAGTTAGCCCATTGGAAGCGCTAGATCGCTACGTTTCAAACAACCAAACTTCTAACTCAACACACTTGGGGGAAATGGTTCCAGCTAATAAAACTGCAAAGATGGAAAATCTTCCATATAATCATGGTACTCCATCAACCGTGGGTTGTAACAGTAGTCCCGAAAATCCATCAACAGTTTTCTTATCGAGGCAAAGGACGCCTGGTATAAGGAAGAAACCTAAAAAGAAAACGACAGCATTGACAGCAGCATCCTCAACATCATTGGCATCATTAAGATTAACTTCTTCCAGAATATCAAAAGATAAAACCGGCGGGAGTAATGCGATACCAGGTACTAAAAAGATAAGGTTTTAATGAGTAATAATAATGAGTAGTCATAACACTGATAATCACAGTTAACTGTAATATTCGAGGAGGTTTGGAAGCTCGAATATTACAATATTGTACATGTAGGTAACATCACCATTTATATGTATTTATATATTTCACACATACGTGTGTGTTCAAAGGGCATTATGTATGAGCAAGTATAGAGCTTAATCCAAATTCGGAATTGCGATTCTATCCGCAACATTACAATACATACAGCTAACAAAGGGTAAAGATAACGTAAGAATGATGAATCAAATGGATACCATTGAATGGCCAGATGAGTCTAGGATTGTTACCAGAAGTACAAAGAATGCTACTTTAGGCTATATCCAAAGTCTTTTTCACAATACAGGTCTAATTGCCTCACTAATCTACTTAGCGTTAAAATTGGTACTGGTACCTTGTTTAGAACAGCAATATTCTCAAAGGGCAGATGTCTCAGCATCAACTCTTTTGAGATTGAGGAAACTGGTGTCTCAATTACAGAACTGCATACGTACCACACCTGTAGCTGTAATTGGATACAACGAAAGTCATAATAGTGCGGAAAGATGTACGCAGACATCAGAAGATGAGTTAGAACCCTTGGAAAGTTCATGGTCCATAATCAATAAGAGGCTGACGGATTCCACCACGCATCTACAACAATTTGTTAAATCAAATTCACAAGAACCGAGAAACTTAAATGCGTTTAACGTGGAGGCAAGATTGTTATCTGATAAGTTTAAGCTTGAGTCTGGTATAGAACCACAGACTGAATTGAGTAGAAAAATGATTAATTCCATTCGTGAAGTCAAGGGTTGGTTCGTAAGTGGTAGAATTCATTAAACTCATGAGAAGGAGGAAAAAAAAAGCTATTTACAGGAAAAGTTTATCTATTCAGAATGCTCATGATCATGCTCCCGTTGTTGCAAAAGGTGCAATTTGTTTTTAGTTCTTTTGTTGGATTTCGCATTTTTACTGGGTCTTGTGGTCGCTACTACACTAGGCGAGCTACCCAACGTGTTTATTACTATTCGTTTCGGTACCACTAATGGTTTTTCTTGAATTTGATGTGAATCAAACATCTGTTTGATCCTTTCACCCCTCTGTTTCCATCGGTCCTGCAGTTTACCCAGTTCATCCTCTGTGGGTCTCCATTTCGATGATAAAATCCTTTTAACGACTTCCGGTGATACTTTAAACTGTTGCCCCAATTCACTGGCATTCAAGTGTGGGAATTGACTCTTTATAAGTCGAAGACCTTCCATCTCCTCTCGTGAAAGCCTCTTTGATGGATTCCACCTTTGTCCTTTGAGTTTCTTCGAAATTGCCATCTTTTGAATCTTCCATGCAGGTGTTTCATCATCTTTAGACTTTTCTCTCTGTTCCTTACTGGTTAAACTAGATTCGTGAACAACTTTGATAGCATTTTTAGCTCCCTTTGACCTATTTTCTGCCATTAGTGATCCGCGATGAGCTTGACAGAATGATCTCCCAATTACCACCCTGTAGGTGAACAACATGCTAGGAAAACGGTCATAGCACTTCCCAGATGTGAAAGGAATCATTAAATGGGACAATATAACCTTGAGAGGATTATTCTAGTCGTATTATTCATAGTACAGATGATGTATTTTGCATTGGCATCTCATCGCTAGATGATTAAATTCTTAGCCAACGAGATCACTTCCCACGAGGAGAAAATCGCAAGTACCGGAGGCAAGGGGAAGTAAACCTTTAGATGGGTAATCATAAGGATAGTACTCATCATATACTAGCATCATCACCACTACCCAGGTGGATTCGGTTAAACTTTTCGATTTCATCAATGAATATCATTAGAAAATTCATGGATTCTGGATCCAAGCAAGAAGTGGTTATGATTCCATCGGGTGAGTTCGATTTGCTTCGATCTCGAAAGTCACCAAAAGCAGCATTGGAATGTATTTACAATGATTCCACTTTAAGTATTCGTAAAACTGCTCAATACAGTTATGAATTAGTTGTTTGTAAAGTTGCTGACGATACGGAAGTTTCCACTGGTGATGATAACGAAGAATACTCTGATGATTCTGTAAGTGCAACTTCGGCTCAATCCAAGAAAGACGATGAATGGACTTTTAAATTAGGATTTTTGGGTTTTTACAAGAAATGGAATGATCAGGGTGATTTAACATTTATTTGGAACAATACTATTGGTGATGAAGAAGACGAAATGGTTCAGTTCGTTGTGTCTCCAGAAGTATCATTGAAAGATGTGGCACAATTTACAAAGACTGTGTATCGTTGTGAATACGAGGCCAGATTCAAAAAACCTGGTATTAGTGCTAATGAAAAGGAAATTAATGCTGTAGCTGCAGAATCCGAAGCGCTGGCAAGGGAACAGTGTGATGATTTAGCTGAAAGGTTACAGAATTTGAAAATGGAGGAACCACAACCAACACCAGCATCCACTGCGGAAGATGAAGAAGAAGTAGAGGAAGAGAATTTTGAGGATGCTAGAGAAGTACAGGTTCCGGTAGCTAGAAAGTTGAAAAAAAATCCACCAAAGGCTGTTCCCAAGGGTAAACAATTAATCCTCTTAAAGGCCAGCCTGCTCGTATTTGACCCCATGGAGGAAAAATTTATGTCACAAGAACAAGATGTGGATGTACTCGTTATTGAAACTGGTGACTACGAATATTGGCTAGCGGTTCAGGGTGAACCTACTAAATTGGGTACAGACTTGTCTCCCAGTATCAATCCAACTTTCGATTTCGTCGAATCAGGATTCATCTTTAACTATACCTTTAATCAAATCACTCTTTCATTCATGCTTAAATTTACTGATGTAGGAGCATGTACACAGTTCCAAAGTTGTATCTCTAAATGCCTATGGATGTCATTAAACAAAAGACCGTGGGGGGAAGTCCCAGGTGACCAGAAACAATTCATCTTGAATTTTTCAGCGGCAGTGGAGAAGGATTTGAACAAAATCTTGGATGAAGATGAACGAGAAGCGCGTATCAAAGAAGAAGAGGAAGAAAGACATGAAAGAGAACAAGAAGAGGAGGAAGAAGAGAGTGATAGTGAAGATGAAGATCATTCAAGAAGAATAATTTCATCAGAAAGTTTTGAGAATGATTCATTTCAGCGTCCTTTATCAAGTGGTAATAAGTCCTTAACAGTCGCCTACAAGAATGACAGATCTTATGTCGTTAGGGATAACAAGATCGGTGTCTTTAAGACAGATAGAGATGGAATGGACTTTGTTGCTGCCCTTAAAAACATTTCTGACTTAGAAGGGAAAAGAATTAACCCAGATGATCCTATGCTTTACATGGAAGATAGAAATCTCATCTTGCGGGATGAAAAGGATAAAAACAAATTGTTCAAAATGGATTTAGAGAGAGGTAAAGTGGTGGAAGAATGGGGAACTGGTGAAAAAGATGTGGTTCAATATGGTCCCGCAAAGAAATTTGACCAGCTGACTGCTGAGCAGACAGTCCTAGGTGTTTCCCCTCGTGGTCTATTTAAGATCGACCCAAGAATTAACACCAAAAACAAGGTGGTACAAGATGAATCAAAAGATTATGCCACCAATACAAAATTTAGTTCCCTGGGTACGACGGAGGATGGTTATATTGCTGTTGGGTCTGAGAAAGGTGACGTGCGGTTATATGACAGGTTAGGAATTAGAGCCAAGACTGCAATTCCATCATTAGGTCAGCCCATAAGGCACGTCACAGTTTCTGCTAATGGTAAGTGGTTGTTATGTACGTGTGATTCTTCATTGCTATTAATGGATCTTACCGTTAAAACTGGCAAGAATGCAGGAACTTTGGGATTCACAAAGTCTTTCCCTGCCAGTGAAAACATTAAGACCTACGTTCTTAAGATTAGTCCAGAACACGCAAGTTATATTTCAACTTCTACGAAGAAACCTATTAACTTTAGTAAGGCTTATTTTAACACCGGTATCAACCAAGAGGAACAGACAATCGTTACATCAAGTGGTCCATTTGCCATTTCATGGTCGCTGAAGAAAATTCTAAGACACCAAAGAAAACCTTATACCATGAGAAGATACGACTCAAACATTATTGAAGATAATTTCCAATTCGGTACGGACAGAAATGTTATTGTAGCATTAAAGGATAACGTCTCCATGTCAAAGACCAAATCTTTCAAAGTTCCAGATAAACAAGTTTTGTTACCTGATGTTAGCCTCTTTTACAATGACGACGATGACGATTACAACTAATTAACGCTATTTCACCAGAATTTCTTTTATTTTATTTCACCCCGTCCTATTATTATGTAGTATGTAGTATGTTTAATAAATTACATCAATATTTTATTTACGGTTAAAGAATTTATCAGACTTCCTTGGCAATCCAATCAAACTTCTCATTTCATCCCAAAATAAAATTCTGTATGCCTTAAATTTTTGTCTCTTTGTTGGTTGGAAAAGGTATTCCGATGCCGTAAAGGATCCCTCCTGTGGTCCGTCCTTTATACCGTTGACCTTCCTATATACATTTCCTACAAATCTGTGAAATCGTGGTGAATCTAAAAGTTGAAGATACAGCCATTCTTCCAGACTTCTTGGCGGTCTCTTCATTAATATTCCACTTTCAGCTCTGAATTTACTGCCCCATAACAAAAGGTTCTTTTTAAACATTCAGATTGTAAAGCGAAAAACACGTAGAAGCCATCTCTGACCTTACAACAGAAACTTAGTTCAAAGGTGAGAATTGGCATAACAAAGACCAATTAATTGATTAGTGCCCTGTCAAGATGATTAATGATGATCAGCTTAACACTTTAACCATCAGTTGTGGATTGATTATGATCACACTAATAGTTGTGTACCATGCTATAAGTTCCACGGTGGCAGGCAATGAAAAACCAAATGAGCAAAAGGTCAAGCCATTGAATTAGACATTAAGATTAATATTGATATTAAGATTAAGATAGATAGATGCATATAAAGGTTATTCTGTTATAATAAGAGTCTCTTTCAAAATGAATCTTCCCCCAGGATCTCTTTAGCACAGTTTACTAAAGTTAAGGTTGCCTCAGTAATATCTGTAAATGCTCTAGCAAAGGCAATGCCATGCACTTCAATCCAATGTAGTTTTTCGTAATCCTGAACGCCCACGTCAGCTTGTTCTTTCAACTTTTCCTCTGTGGACAGATTTTTCCTAAGGGATGGGCGACATGAATCTAAGTCTTGGCTACGGCGCTTCCTTTGCATTTCAAATTGGCCAATCAAATCAAAGAGCCTTTTCCTTGAAAGAGCAGGATTTGGCAGATATTTGGGTAATTTGTTCTTGGATCTAAAGCAATTGGATAAAATGTAGAAATTAAAGATCACCGAGGAGACGCTGTCCCTACGTAGTGATAACAATGCCCTAGTAGTCTCATTATCAAAGTCCTCATTCAAAACTTCGAAAAGCGAGCCTGAAACCCTCGCCTCCACATTTTTTTGAAACAGAAATTCACAAACGTTCAATAGACGCTGGTATTTCGGATAAGAAAATTTGGAAATTAATTTGGGTTCCGCTTTTGCCTCTAAAGATAACTCTTCGATGGCCTTAATACTTTGAGCCAATCTTACTTCTCTAATGTGGGAGAGCGCCAACGTAATCTCTGTAGGATCATCCTTGGAGTCACGGTACAGGTATCTGTCGGTAACCGACTGATACGATTGACCGATATGTCCAATTAGCGATGAGACGGAAACTCTTAATTCTGTTCTTGCCTTAAACGCCCAAACAATCCAATTGATACAAACTGATACCGCAATTCCAATGATAAATGCTAACCCAGTAACCCATGTGTTTTTCCATATTCCTGCGGTAGACAAGGAATCTTTGCCTTTAGAGTAAGGCTCTAATACTATAACCGAAAAGCACATCAATGCAGCAACACTTGACTTCGTTCTCTTGTAAACCAAATAATTAAGTGCACATGGAATGACTAGCAAACCACCAAATGTACAGACCACATAGGGACTTCCAAAATGTCTCGATTGATTTGCTGCCCATCCCCAGAAAATTCCAATAAGACCACAAGCCATCCTCAAAAAAACTATACTCCATCTTCCGGAAAATCTTCTATTCACCAAAATATAGAAGGAAAGGGGACCCCAGAAACATTGGTATCTTTGGTACCAACGATGTGAAACAGGTAGCCATCCAGGCAAACTGAGGAAAACCACCACAAACCAAACTTTTAATGTCCATTTCATCTCCCTCCCCACTAACAACGTACTAAACTTCCAGAGTTTGTAACGCCATGGATTTTGAGTGGTGTGAAAATTGAAGTCGTTGTGATCAATAGCTCTCGGAGCCAAATATGCGTTCTTTTTAGTATATTTATGTCTTGACGTGTAAGAGTTGTACAGTTGCTCAAATGCCTGGTCAACATCACGTTTCGTTTCAAAATAGTGATGCACATTGCTTGCTCCCTCATCAAAGGCGGATTGCAAGGGCAATCTAACCATGGCCCTGCTTAATGGATATGAAGGACGGCTAATCCTCCAATGAGAATCCTTTATCAACTCATTACAACACTCAACCACTTCAAGCATATTCTTAGCAGAATTCCTGATGTACCTCAAAAATAAGAAAATGTCTACTGAATCTTCATCAGACAAGAGTTCTTGTGAAAAGAAATCAGATTTCACGAATTCCTTATACGTTTTATCCAAATGGTAAAGTTTCCTTCTCAACTTTCCAAAGGAACGACCCAAAAGATTATCAATTTCATCTTTTTTAGCTTGACAAATTCTGAAATTCTTTAAAGTTTCCAACATTGTCTTCATATTTTCTGTCACTTCAATCATTTCAAAAATTAATAATACAATACGTTTTGAGAAGGTTGACCTGAGCAATTCAATGTTAAACTGATTCGACATTGATCCTGAGGAAAAAGATAAGCCATGTTTTTTCGAAAAAAGTGAAGATGAACCAGGGGGTGACGCCGGTGTACTAGATTCCGTTGCATTTTTGCTAGGAGGAACTTTACTCAGTCTATCAGATTTTTGTCTTCTCAAATCTTCATAAAAACCGTCAAAATCTAAGCCTTCTAAAAGCTTGTTAGTCAAAGGTAAGATCCTCAAAGGAGTTGTTAATTTAGTCAGAGAGTTTCGGAAATTAATTAACTTTCCTGTGTCTAACCTTGAAATCGTAAACTGATTTGCAAAATCTCTGTAACGTTCAGAAAGATCAACATTAAGTGAATCCACCATTTTTTTTTGTAATATCCTAAGTGTTTCTTCATCCTGAAGAGTATCTTTATTCGTCAATGCATGTAAGAGTTGTCGTATGGTATCCGTCGATGCAGTGAATTGGTCTATTATTTCCGCGTTACCAGCCCAAGGCCAGAACAATACACATACAACCAATGAAAGGATCATACCGAAGAGATAAGACATACCAAAATCCCAATCTATTTGCCATTCCAGATTTTGTTTCGATTGACGTAAACTAACATCGTGAAGGAATATGATGGCAATGTTGAAAGTTAGTGCACAATACAAAGTCCGCTGGAAGAGTTCTTTCAACCAATTAGACAGCACAAGGGCTAATGTTAGACTGGCAAATAAGATACCACCTGGATGTAACTGGGTAGGTTTCCTAACTACAGAGATATACCATGCCAAAGACGACCACCCCATAGCAAGAACCCCACCAATTACTGAGGAGAAAAACATCTCCAATTGGAAACCAATAGTTCTCGCAGGATGGTGGATCACTACCGCTATTGGTAGAAAATACCTGTAGTTATGACCTAACCACCTACCTGATCGATGATCCACACATATAACAAGTGCAACAAAATATGCAATGAAAAACTTGCAGATTGGTATAAAATTATTTTTAAAATCAATCCACACCTTACTTAGAACCCTCGATCCGTAAGAATGCCCAAGATTCCATAATCCAGATATTCCACGATCCGAACTTCCAGTATCCGTAACTTCCTCCTCGTCTGTAGTAACCCGCTCAGCTTTGGAGAATCGTGCATCAAAAAATCCATCCCTCAACTCTTCCAAATTGAAATCTTCCAATTCTTCCCAATTCTTCAATCTAGCCGAGGTGTCCAATCTTAACTGTGGCAAAGAAACTCTGGATAATTGATTTTCTGATGCTGGTCTCTCAGCGCTAAGAGGAGTAGGTCCCAAACCCTTAAAGTCCTTATGATTTATGTCACGAAGATTGGGGAAAGAACGTTGCACATACGAACCCTTGGAAATATGCTCATCCTGTGCACTCCCCGGCCTAACACTATTAGGTGCCCAATTGTTGGCCATTAGTCACGTCGCCTTCTACTATCACACCCAGCAGTGCCGTTGTTTCCACTGGTTAATGATACAATGGGTGTAAATGGGGTAAAGATATAAAAAGGAACACTTTACAGGCTCCGAAAGTTTAGTGAATTAGTCCTTCTACCACTTGATGTTAAACTGTAGTGCACTTATTTTTGCGAAAATAAATCTTGACTCTTTTACGAACAATTGCGAGCTAATCAAATTATCGGACTTGTACGAAGACCTGTCTTCACAATGTCTGCCTTCGGAATACGTGAGAATCGTATAATCATCTGCGAATTAGTGGGATGAGGAAGAATCTCACGTTGTCCGCTCTTTTGTTACCCTCACAGTAGATAAACTGAAAAGAAGAAACATCAGCACGTCGTTTATTATCCTAATTCATATTATTGTTTGTTGTTATTGTCATTATTATTATTGTGGTTTGCCAATGTCATGCCGTATTGGGTCTCCTTCAGTCAACTGACTGACCTCACCTTCAAAAATTTTGACATTCCCCGGAAGGCAATTTACTAAGGGCGAATGATGTCCGGCAGAATCAGTCCCAGCACCATATGCATGCCATTTGAATACCTTTAGTGGTGTCCATATCCATAGGGGATTTCCAAAGCCAAAAAGTAGCTTCCAACATTAGTAGTGCACATTGGTAGTTCCTTTTTAATCAAGTTTATTGTACCACAAACCCTGCACATATGACACAAATGAGTCAATCACCTTGGTACTTGCATCAACCTGACAAGGAGCTAGTAGAGAAATTTAGATTCATCCAACACCAAGAAGATGAACGATTGAGGGATGCCACCCTGGATACCAACCACTCAAGATGGTCTCTTGGTGTTAGCGTTTTACCCAAAAACGATTATAGAAATCGTTATGTGAACATAATGCCCTATGAGAAGAATAGAGTAAAACTTAACGTTGTACAGGGCAACGACTATATCAATGCCTCTTATGTTAAGGCAGAAGTACCAGGTCAGAGTCTTAACTCAGGTAAATACATTGCCACCCAAGGTCCCACAGAGAATACATGGGCCCAGTTTTGGCAAATGTGTTATTACGAATGCCCTCATCCGGACATCGTCATTGTAATGGTTACTCCACTGGAAGAACATGGAAGACCTAAATGCTTTCCTTATTGGCCAAGAGGTACATCTAACGGCGATAGGATAAAGGTAGCACCTAAAGTACAAACAATTAAAGGTACTAATGATATCAGTGAATTTCCTTGTGATATTTGTGTAGAGTTCAAAGAGAGTTCAAAAATTGATAACTGTTACACTTTAACCACTCTAACTTTAAAACCCTTGTTTGGCAACGGTCCCGTTAAAACCGTTCACCACTTCTATTTTGATCTCTGGAGGGATATGAGTAAACCTGATCAAGTAGTTCCCATCATGCAGCTTTGCAGGCATTCTAATAGTCTCAACCATAAGGAGAACCCAATTATAGTTCACTGCTCGGCAGGTGTTGGTAGAAGTGGTACCTTCATCGCCCTAGATCACCTAATAAATGATACCGCCGACTTCAAAATAGGCATATCCTCCGATAATCCCACTATGAATCCAATTAAGCACTATGATCACGACTTGATAGAACAAATCGTTCTTCAACTTCGTTCTCAAAGGTTGAAAATGGTACAGATGATAGATCAATACCTATTCATATACCATGCAGCAAACTATCTGTATGCTATGCGTGGCTCTCACTCTCAAAAGTGATACGTAAAATGCTTGCTACTATTTGAAACGCGTCTCCCTTTTCATATGTCGAGCTGCGGAGAGTTAGGGGAAGCCTGCTTAGCCGCCGAGATCTGAAGATGTATAAAAGAGGCGTTAAACAACATAGAAGTAAAATAAAGTAATACATAACGTATAAAAACCCTAATGCAGTTAAAATCAATGGTAAAGCGACGAATAGAGCTTCAAGAGCTCGAACGAAACTCACTATCCCTGAAGGAGCCGCTTAGCAATGAGCCGGCGTTGAAAGTGTCCAAAAGTGAAACCAAAGAGAAGTACAAAGAGAAGAGGATAACCGTTGTTATGGGTTGGAAAGAAGCCCACAGAATTTCAGAAATTTTAACGATGGTGTCAATTTCAAAAAACGGAGATAATTCTGCAAGTTTGACATGTTTATTTGACGGAGTATCATTTAAGAAAGTTTGGAACAAAGGATGGATTACGATAAGGACTGGAAAACCAGTGTTTGAAGAGGAATTGACCATTTTATCGACGTTCTCCATCTCCAGAGACAGGCTTTATGTGACGATCCTGAGTGATTCGATTGAAACACTGTTAGCGGATGTTGGGACAAACCTCAAACAGTTCGAACAAACCTCGGAACCACAACTACCAAGATGTTTGACACCACCTGTAAGTGTAAATTTACCCTGGAGACAATCAGAACTTTCAGTTATCAAGAGTCGTATCTTCAATGAGGAACTGTCATTGAACAAAGATCAAGTCACTTATTTGATCGGTAAGAATGGAGCCCGTATCGAAATGATTAGACAGGAGTCTATGGCTACTATCAAGATACTACCAATAAGCAAAAGACTCACTGCAAAGGAGCTGAATCATCCGGATATCGTTATTCAATCGATTTCCATCACAGGTGACTGGTACCAAGTTGCACTAGCATTTGCCTACATCGAAGCAAACCTACAGTTGTACAAATTGGGGCCAAAAAGGATGTTATTATAACAATTGAAAAGTATTGACAGCTCAGCATTGTTCAGAATTACAGCTGGTGCTCCACGGACATGAAGTCCTGCAATCACATACAATGAAATACGACTCCCTGATTTCAAGAGTTCTTTGTGATTTTGATATCAATCCAATTAGACCAAGGCCAAGCAAGACCTAGATATAGACTTGCTAACACATCATAGCACGAAGAAATCATGTTACACCTATACACAGTTTGTTGAGAAGGAAAAAAAGGTTCGTTAATTTGAAATCCGCAAACGATTCCAGGTCAATTGAAACCAATTTTTTAGCATTTAATCTCTGCGGTAGTTTCAGCCATTTCATTCAATAAAATAAAGCTATTTCAATTTTTCTACAATACTGCCTGTCTCCGCAAGGTCGAAGACTCAGAACTCCCAACGAGATTCGAACCGGCAGTCACATTTTGCAATGTTTACTACACAATTTTTTCTCAATTTTTTTTTCGCTTTGCAAAAGAAACGTGAAAAATTTTCAAGATGCCCTCATCAACGCATTTCCAACTCATCGTGAACATATAAAACTCTCTTTCCACTTTTTGCAAGGTTTACTTTAAAATTAAAACTTCTTCTTGCCTTTAGTTATTACTTTCTCCCAGACAAGTCCGTCAAATTACCACAATCTAAAAATGGCTGAAGGTGTTTTCCAAGGTGCTATCGGTATCGACTTGGGTACTACTTACTCCTGTGTTGCTACATACGAATCCTCTGTGGAAATTATTGCCAACGAGCAAGGTAACAGAGTTACTCCATCTTTCGTTGCTTTCACTCCAGAAGAGAGATTGATCGGTGATGCTGCCAAGAACCAAGCTGCTTTGAACCCAGAGAACACCGTTTTCGATGCTAAGCGTTTGATCGGTAGAAGATTCGACGACGAGTCTGTTCAAAAGGACAGAAAGACTTGGCCTTTCAAGCTTATCGACGTCGAAGGTAACCCAGTCGTCGAAGTTCAATACTTGGGTGAAACCAAGACTTTCTCTCCTCAAGAAATTTCCTCTATGGTCTTGACCAAGATGAAGGAAATTGCTGAAGCTAAGATTGGCCAAAAGGTTGAAAAGGCTGTTATCACTGTTCCAGCTTACTTCAACGACGCTCAAAGACAAGCTACCAAGGACGCTGGTTCTATCTCTGGTTTGAACGTTCTACGTATCATCAACGAACCTACTGCCGCTGCTATTGCTTACGGTTTGGGTGCTGGTAAATCCGAAAAGGAGAGACACGTCTTGATCTTCGATTTGGGTGGTGGTACTTTCGATGTTTCCTTGCTACACATCGCTGGTGGTGTTTACACCGTTAAGTCCACTTCTGGTAACACTCACTTGGGTGGTCAAGATTTCGACACTAACATGCTTGAACACTTCAAGAATGAGTTCAAGAAGAAGACCGGTAACGACATCTCCGGTGACGCTAGAGCTCTAAGAAGATTGAGAACTGCTTGTGAAAGAGCAAAGAGAACTTTGTCCTCTGTTACTCAAACTACCATCGAAGTCGACTCCCTTTACAACGGTGACGATTTCGAAACCTCTATCACCAGAGCTAGATTCGAAGATTTGAACTCTTCTCTATTCAAGTCCACTTTGGAACCTGTTGAACAAGTTCTAAAGGATGCTAAGGTTCCAAAGACTGAAATCGACGAAGTTGTCCTTGTCGGTGGTTCCACCAGAATTCCAAAGGTTCAAAAGATGTTGTCCGATTTCTTCGAAGGTAAGCAATTGGAAAAATCCATCAACCCAGATGAAGCTGTTGCCTACGGTGCTGCTGTCCAAGGTGCTATCTTGACTGGTCAATCCACTTCTGAAGACACCAAGGATCTATTGTTGTTGGATGTTGCTCCATTGTCTTTGGGTGTCGGTATGCAAGGTGACATCTTCGGTATTGTCGTTCCAAGAAACACTACCGTTCCAACCATCAAGAGAAGAACTTTCACCACTGTTGCTGACCACCAAAGCACTGTTCAATTCCCAGTTTACCAAGGTGAACGTGTTAACTGTAAGGAAAACACTTTGTTGGGTGAATTCGACTTGAAGAACATCCCACCAATGCAAGCTGGTGAACCAGTCTTGGAAGCTATCTTCGAAGTTGATGCTAACGGTATCTTGAAGGTCACTGCTGTTGAAAAATCTACCGGTAAGTCCGCTAACATCACTATCTCTAACGCTGTCGGTAGATTGTCCTCTGATGAAATTGAAAAGATGGTCAACCAAGCTGAAGAATTCAAGGCTGCTGACGAAGCTTTCGCTAAGAAGCACGAAGCTAGACAAAGATTGGAATCTTACGTTGCTTCCATTGAACAACAAGTTACTGACCCAGTCTTGTCTTCTAAATTGAAGAGAGGTTCCAAGACCAAGATCGAATCTGCCTTATCTGACGCTTTGGCCTCTTTGGAAATCCAAGATGCTTCCACTGATGATTTGAGAAAGGCTGAAGTTGGTTTGAAGAGAGTTGTCACCAAGGCTATGTCTTCTCGCTAAGGTGTTTTGTTGAGGTAATTAATAAAACGAAAATAAGTCTTAACTGTGTATCTTAGTATAATGTTCTGTTGTATATCTCGCCTTATATTTTTCCCATAAAACCTATTTTGAATCATTGATAATTGTTTCATCATACAAAAGAACGCATAAAAAAATTTCAAGTCGTTATTATTATACAGTTACAGAAATGTCTGATAGTATATTTGACGCTGGAATATCTGATGATATATCCGTAGTCGTTGTAACCTTTCTTGGTCCTCTTATTTCATCAAATTTTAAAATTCCATTACATTTACCACATATTAGCCCGCTAACTGTGGTACCGTCAGGCGAAGTACCCAATTCTTCACCTCTTAGTTTGGCTCTTTTAATTTCACGAGATTCGGGAACGTATTGACAATGAAGACATCTGTACCCGCTAAACTTATAGCGCCCGTAACAACGTCCACATATCAGATGCCTACCTGACCAGTCTCTGTAGAAATATCTGACACCTTTACGGGGACAAGCAATACAGTATTTTAAACATCTAGTTGTAGTTAATTTTGGTTGTTCCGCCTTACAATGATCACCGCATGCATGAATGACGATTTTATTATCTAATAAAATTCTTTTATCAGAATTGGTAGTTACACCTACGACATTATTCGAACCTCTTTTCTCTTCATTAAATCCAAAATAAATGGGACTTCTTTCCACATATTCAGGTTCCGTTTTCACTTTATGTCCACTACGACAGTAAGACAAAACCTTTTGCATTGGTGTACGACCGGCTAAATGACAATCATAAGTGAAATGACAACTAACTGTCCTACCAACAATAGTTGCAGTCTTGGCGGATCTAGTCGTTACAGTAACGGGCATACCTAGCGACCTAGTGATGTGTACTATGCCGCCCATGATCGATGGATAAACTGTTTGTATGGAAACTTTGAATGAGTCTAAAGGATTTTTCCTCTTTGAAACATAACCATCAGAATCAATAAGTCCTGCTAGAAATGCTTCACGGACTTCCAAATCTTCAGTCCACATGAATGATGGAATTTGCTTTTCACCATCTAATTCCCTCTTAAATTTTAAGTTTACCACACAATTCCAGAATGGATTATTCTTTCTCAAATGGCGATTTCTGCGATGTCCATCACATTCAGATCCATAAAACAATTTAACATGTTTAGCTCTCAATGGAATTTGTTCATCCTTATACTCCGGATAAAGTCCCCAAATTTTGCCGCGCTCGATAAGACCTTCCATAAGACCCGTATCATGACTATCAACACTAATTTCAGGTTCCTTTGTCGTACCGTCACCTATCCATAATCCTAATAACCATGCCATGGTTAAGACTGCGGGCGAATTAAGACCCTTTTGACCTGTAAGGAATTCTGAGAGAACTCCGTTACCTTCTAACAATGGATTAAACCTTAAAAAACTGTTTACGCGAACTTGAGCTTCCAAGATATCCAGATCTCTAACCTGAACATTGTATTCCGCGAATCTACCGGTACTATTCTCTTTTTCATCTAGAAAACCCTTAGCGGCCAGTTGACCTTCGGGTGTCATGGGGAAATCCTTATGATGTGTCTTGGGGATCTTGATTATTCTACCATCCAATGTCAAAGTATCTTCCAAGTTCTTCCAACAAACTTTAAAGTGGTTTCTTTTGAAGCAGTTCTCTACACTTGGTTTCATCGATGTTCTTAAGGCCAGTTCGTGGGCCACTGAACATTGAAATCCCAATCTATGATGGATCTCTCGACGTAGAGGGTCCTTTTCAGCAGCTTCACCTTCATTGGCCCTATGCTTGGTCTTTTGCAAAATTTGGTAAGTGGTTTGTACATCCCTAGCGACTGAAGTGACTTTTGCACTACTACCATCTTCACACATTACCATTTCACCAACATCCAGTTTACCAACATCTTTGATCTGACCATTGGCCATTAAGAGCTTTGTTCCTTCTTCTAACATATTAATGATCTAGTACTTGATCTGACTACCATTGCAGAAAGCAAGGACAAATCTTGGAGAATGGGATCAGATTTGATCTGCTTTAATATGATTTCATTCCAACAGACCAACCGCTAAGCTCCTCGAGGTTTAAGAGCCCAGTTTGGGTAAGATAAGTCTATCCCACCACCACTCGTGGCTGACGGTATAACGTTAACGCTAACGCATTTCGTATTTGGCGTTGATCGAATATGAATGTGTATTGGA
This sequence comes from Zygosaccharomyces rouxii, assembly GCF_000026365.1. Classification (NCBI taxonomy): domain Eukaryota; kingdom Fungi; phylum Ascomycota; class Saccharomycetes; order Saccharomycetales; family Saccharomycetaceae; genus Zygosaccharomyces; species Zygosaccharomyces rouxii. The sequence goes on along the minus strand of NC_012992.1, from coordinate 798,658 downwards.
TTGGCGGCAGAGAATGACATCTTTTGATCCAATCCTATATTTTAATCGATGAATAGCCAAGATAGCCTCAACTACCAAATCTGATAACCCGCTTGGGCAATTTTTATTCTTCACAGAAAATAGGAATTCTAAGATCGAGTGCGAAAACACGAATCAAGGATCATTATTGATCGATCCCTCTGCCTCCCATCCCATTGATCTTTTACTGCGCATATGCATTCCTACAGCCTCACGCGAACTTAAATCCACAGTCACCGCCATTTACGATGACTATGTGTGCCTGAGCCATCTCGATGTCTAATAACCCCCTCGTTCCCCACGCTAATATTCAATTCTATATCCATTTGAAGACCATACCTGAAGCAAGAAAAATAACATTTCAAGAATCAAAAATTCATCAAGAGCATGAAATACTTTAAAGTATATTCAAAAAATAGGCATGGTTTTAACCTACAAGATGCAGTTTACCGCTGGTCAATATCTCCATTTTTTCTTACAAGATCAATTATTTTCTAATTGATTAAGCTGCTGGTTGGATCATTTCTGATCTGCCAGCCGCCCATTTTTTCCGGCTCTCGGTGCGCGCTGAAAAAAAAAAAAAAAAAAAAAAAAAAAAACTGATGCATTTTTTAACATGGATTTGAGGCACTCATTCTATTAAGAGTACCCTTAATTGAAATATACTTTTAAAGGGTTTTTAATTGAAATGGGAATATGAATAACGGAGAGACACGAAACCCTACCATGATTGGTAAGAATAACCTGTCTATAAGGCTGGGGAGAATGTGAGATGTGCATATGGAGGTGAGCAATGGTGCTATACCTCAAGTAAGACTAAAAGACCAGCCATTCGATTTCTTTATTGAGAGCTCGTTGTATATTATGAAAGAGACGGGGATAAATCTGAGGATTCTTGAGTCACGGGGGTTCATTGCATCTGTATTTAATTGAATTGATTGCCGCCATGTATTTATCCGCTCTGAACGATAACGGCAACTATAGCGATAATAGATGATCATGACTAAAAAAAAAAAGAAGTATAAAATAAGAGAGAGAATAGAGGAAGACTTACAATTGAGTCTAATGACCGACTCTTTTACACATAACTCCAAGAATGTTGGGTAAAGATATCGTTCGGACTTTCTACGAGCTGAACCAATTACCCATGTTGGGGGCAGAACCGGACTTGAGTTCTCTACACATCGAAGAGCCACCCTTGATTGAAAGGATGTTTACTCTAAGTTTAATATGGCGTTATCAATTGCCTCAGATCGACGTTGAAAATGAAACTCCGGTTAATATTCTAGGACCCCTAAATGCATTCACTATTCATGGATTATGGGAATCAACTATGCGGGTTCATGCTCCTGCCTTTGTTGACGTCACTAAAGTTTTGCAATCACCAGAGCTTAACAATGATAATTCACTAGAAATTACCGGAGAGGAGCTACTAGGCAATTTGAAGAAGTATTGGAAAGATAAAGATGGGAATGATGAATATTTCTGGGAAAGCGAATATCTCAAACATGGCGGATCCAATTCTTCTAGGGACGTTTACGATTATTTTAAAATGGCTTATGATTTGTACGAAAAGTTGAATCTAATGCAGGTACTTCAGAGAAACCTTGCATTGCCAAGTTTAGAATCACATTTTCGCAGGCGCACCATCGAAAATATTATAAGCCAGGGTTTCCATAACCGTAGAATTCAAGTGCTTTGCAAGCGGAGAAAGGATTTAGAAGAATTTAGATTTTCCTACAAACTTACAGGTCCGTTTGAATTGGAAAATTTTAGACCAATTGATGCAGTTAAAGTTGTTTATCCACCGACATGTGACAGAAGAGGCTTGCGTTTTCTACCAAAGGGAGCATCCGTAAATCGGAAGAATGAACCGAGACTCTTTGGTTATATACATTGTCAAAATATGATGCTACCTCGAGAGAATGGGTTTTTAAACAGAGACGGTTCGCTGGAATATGGTGGGTTAACAGGACAATCTGCAATTTTTGAATTGACAGAATTTGTTGCCGGATTTTACGAATTATCCTCTGACAAGGGCAGTTGTCGATTACTCCATGGAAGACTAATTTGTGACGCGAATGACAAGACAGCAATTTTCACGATTAACGAGAATGGTTGTTTAGAATTAGAGTCTGTCCCTTCATGGTACCTAAGAACCGCTTACCCAACAGGTAAACGTACCATATGGCTTAGTGGCAAACAAAGTTCTATCTTGATCTTCAAATTCGTTCAGTTGTCGCTTTGAACATCATGAGACAAGATCCAAAAGACGAACAAAGAAACAGCTAAATGCCAAGAGAAGTGATTGGTCAGGCAAATTCCGTGGATATTATTAGAATTATAGCCATCGCTATACCGACATCCGGTTGTTTTAGCAATGGATTCTAGAAAGGAAAATACAGCTTGTCATCTTTTCGAAATTTCAACAAGAAACGAAACGAATTCGGTTAAAGCCTCGGTTTGATGCGCCAAACTAATTTAAGACGGAGCGTTTCAGCCTCGTCCCTAAGAAACAGCAATCATATAAAAGGGGCAGATTAGTTTCCAGATCTGATTGATCCGGTACTTGCCACTTCTTATTCTCGAGCAATTAAGGAACAGCGACCAATACAACTAGATCAAATATGTCTGCTGACGATTTCTATAACAGAGGCGGTGACGAAGGCTACAACGGTGGCTACAACGGTGGCTACAACGGTGGCTACAGCGGCGAAGGTGATTTCAACGCTAATAACGAAAACGGTGGCGGTGAAAGAGGATTATTCCACCACAACAAGGAAGGCGGTGAACACCATCACCATTTTATGAGTGAATTGATTGGTGGTGTCGCAGGTGCATACGGTGGATCAAAGGTCAGCCCTAACCATGCTAAACTAGGTGGTGTCATTGGTGCCATTGGTGGTGCATGGGCCGGTAAAGAAGCCGGTGAAGGCATTGAAGAACACCGTGAACACAAGCATGAGAGACGTGAAGAAGGATGGGAAGGACGTGAAGATAGACCTGAAAACAGATATGAAAACAGACATGAAAACAGACACGAAAACAAGCATGAAAGACGCGAGGAGAGACGTGAGGAAAGACGTGATGATTTCGGTGGCGGCGGCTACGGCGGCGGCTACGGTGGCGGCGACAACTTTGGTGGTAGTAATAACTACGGCGGTGGCGGCTACGGCGGTGGCAATAGCTACGGCGGTGGTGAAAACTACGGCGGTGGTAACAACTACGGTGGTGGTGAAAACTACGGTGGTGGCAGATGGTAAGCCAAACTGGCTAGCACTGCGCTGCAGCTGACCCTGCCCTCAATATTTATGTAGATTCTTTTGTTTTGCATATATCTTACAGATTCAAAGGTTACGGTTTCATTTAGTGTTGATCATATAAGCCCCTGTCACATGGCTGACCCTGTTTTGCTATATCTGAATCTCCTTTGCCCTCTTAAAGGACAGCAAGATTAGGCAACCACTACAGTTTACTACAGGATCCTGGTAATACGACTATCATAACTACGATAATGGGGACTGGCCGCATATGTCTACAATGCCATAGAGAACTGCAGCAAAATCCGACTTCAAGGGCTAAGAATCAAGGTAAGAAAATGTATGAAGTTCGGGATAGAATGATCTCACCGATTGAGATAAGGTGTATAAGGTGCCATAGGAGGCTTTCAAGAAATGATAAGTGCTTTGACAGCACACTAAGACCAGTTCAGTTAGCTTTAGGCTTAGTTTTCCTCGGTTGTGAATCGGTTTACGGCGGTGTCAAGGGAGCTGTTCATGGTATAAAGGGTACTCCTAGTAATCACAAAAAACAACATACAGAAGAAACTACAGAGGAAGCCTTCCCACCTGGCTCATCAGATGAATTACCAGTCGAGCCACCACCGAATTACGAAGAGGCAACCGGCAGACGTTGATTAGTACTGGTGTAGCAGTGTTGGTACTATGGTTCGTTAGCGATGATTCGGTGAAAATTTTGAGCAATGAGATGAGATGAGATGAGATGAGATGAGCTAAAGATATTACGGTGTGAGGAGGAGTGTACAGCTATAGGACAACTAGACCAGGATGAAGCTCGATGTCAGTTATATGAGGTATTTGACGACGGATGATTTCCGTGTGCTAAAAGCTGTTGAACAGGGATCAAGAAATCATGAAGTTGTACCAACAACAATGATTCACAATTTATCGGGTCTAAGATCTATCTCTGGTACCCACAGATCCATTGGTGATCTAGCCAAAGTCAAACTAGTTGCAAGGGTAAGAAATTCCAGTTATGACGGTTACAGATTGACTTATAATGGATTTGATTATATGGCTATAAAAGCAATGCTTAATAGAGATACAGTTTACTCTATTGGTAACACTATTGGTGTTGGTAAGGAATCTGATATCTATAAAGTTAGTGACAGGAATGGTAACGCCCAAGTGATGAAAATCCATAGACTGGGTAGAACTTCTTTCACTTCTGTGAGAAATAATAGAGATTATCTAAAGCATTCAAGACAAGGTACTAGTTGGATGCATTTATCGTTATTGGCAGCTCATAAGGAGTATGAGTTTTTGGCACTATTGCATTCAAGAGGTTTCCAGGTTCCGGAAGCATTCGATAACTCTCGTCATATGGTTCTTATGGAATTCATTAAGGGTTTTCCCATGAAAAATTTGAGAACTCATTCAAATATTCCTAAGCTTTACAGCGATTTGATGAAATTCGCAGTTGATTTAGCCAAGAGTGGATTAATTCATTGTGATTATAACGAATTTAACATTATGATTAAGGATCAGGATACAACCGATTCAAGTGATTGTGGATTTGTAGTGATTGATTTTCCACAATGTATATCAATTCAGCACCCTGATGCAGAGTTTTTCTTCCGAAGAGATATCGAATGTATTCGCAGGTTTTTCAAGAAGAAATTGAAGTATGACCCTAAACCTGATTCTTCCATGTTAGATTCCGACGGATATGGTGATGGTTACAAATACGCTTATCCGGTCTTCAAAAGGGATGTAGTACGGTGTGACAATTTGGATGAATTGGTTAGCGCATCAGGATTCAGTAAAAAGAAACCAGCAGATGCTCATTTAGAAGAGGCTGTAGAAAGCATGAGGTATGCACAATACGAATCAGAAGAAGAAGAAGAGGGAGGTTCTTCTAATGAAGATTATAGTGATTATTACAGCGAAGAAGAATCTTCAGAAGAAAGTGATGATCAATCTGATCAAGAAGAGGAAAATGAACGTATTATTGAAGCGCTCTCCACGGGTATGGGGAACTTGAAAATGGATAAACTTGGTAATTATATACTAGAATAATAAACTTTATTTTATATTGTATAATAAATTCAATTCAATTTTTTTTGTCTTTAGTCGTACTCTACACCTGATCCTTCATCATCGTCCCCGTCATCGTCATCATCAAGTTCGATGGGGATATCATCTGCATCTCCACCGCCGTCTTGCTCCTGTTCTAAATCTTCGGCTTCCTCGGCTTCTGCATCTTCCATTTCATGCTGTTCATCATGTTGTTCTTCACGCATTGCTTCACGATCAGCAGTTTCATCATTCATTTCTTCTTCCCCTGACTCATCACTTCCATCAGAAGATCCACTTTCTTCTTCGAAATTTGCATCATTTTCATCATCATCGTCATCAAATTCAGCTCCATTCAAATTACCACCTTCATTACCACCTTCCATGAGTTGCGCTGCTTCTTTTAATGCAGATGGTTCGTTGTTTTCACCTTGTGCTGCTTGCTGATTTTTATAATTCGACTTTGCCTTTAATTCTTCCGACATTGATTTATCTGTAACCTGCTTTCTTTTCACATAGTCATCAATCTTATTATATTCACTTTGATCTATCATTGAGAATTCAAACTTCTCATCCTCCTTTGTCACTAAATTGACGTTAAAGGTTAACCTGGTAATTGATGTATACGTAATGGATTCAATATCAGATGATTGGAAAACCAGTATGGGTTTCTTGAATCCGAATATTAGATGCTCTGGCAAGAAATACAGAGTTCCTTCCTTTGTACCTCTATGACATTCGACATGGAATGATGGTGATTGTTGAGATGAATTTGTGAAAAATGGATCAGTAATCCTAAATCCGGCTAGGATTGCTTGTTTCCTCATATATTCAATGCATTTAGTGAATTCGCCAATCTCGTTTTCAATAATACCATTTTGTTTGAATTGTTGTAATACGGACTCCTTATTCAATGTTATTAGTATGGGATCACCGTACTTATCATCCACAGATTTTGTATATGTGATAAAAAGGTAGACGTTGCCCATTTTTTCGGCTACTGGTAAGAAGACTGCCATAGTAATATTTTTACCTAAATCCCTAATGGCCAATTCTTGTCTACCATCTCTTAACAACGATAACGTTGGGGTTTTATCACCACGACTAAGATGTAGGGCCAAATTTAATTTCTTTCGTAGTGGTGATAGTACAGAAACATCGTTTAATCCAAAGATCACACTTGATCTATCAATACTCTCTTCAGAGGTACTCTCATTCCCCAATTTTTGAGATTTCCTCAATGGTTCGAATTCATTATTACTTGTTCTACCAGCATCGTAAACCTTTTGGAAAATTGATACAGATTCTGGTACCTTTTTAACAATAGATAAAACCGAATTACGCAATTCGGGATCCAAATTATTCAAAAGGGAGTCCATGATCAAGCTTCTGCTCTCTTCCGGTCAGGGTTCGATCTGTTCATTGAAATAAGGATAGTTCTGCTCATCGATCTCCTTTATATATATTTTTCACCATTTTTTGTCATATTGTATAAATGTATGTAGAATAGTAAAAAAAAAAAAAAAATAAAAAAATAATAAGTATAGTCTCGAAATAATTTAAAAGTCATCCCACTCTTCATCTATTGGCTTCTTAGTGGCAGCTCTTCCCTGACCTGCAGCGCTTGCTTCTGAACTCGATAATTTGGAATATTGAGCGGCAGCAGAATTCGGAGCTGCACCATTTTCAGGATCTTGCCAACTCTTGGTAAATGATGAAAGTGCCCGTATACCATAATTGCCCGTTTCCTGGAATTTTTGACCAAATTGGGTTGCTGCTCTTCTTGTTTCCTCTGACCAATGTCCTGATTGCAATTGTTGATAACCTGGTTGTATCACAGACTCATTAACTTCGTCGAAGGATTTAGTAACCGCATTGGAGAAAAGACCCCATCCTTTAGTAAAAGTTCCCAAGGGATCCTTCTGGAAATTATCTATGCTTAGGGTACTCGAGGCAGCGGGGTCCTGGCTACCTTGCACAGGGCTGCTACCGAAACCTTGATATTTACCACCTTGTGATGGTGGTAAAAAATTAGGTTTAGTTTGGTTTTTACGACCTAGTTCCGCAAAATAAGCTTCATTCTTCTCCTTGGCCTCTGTCTTGGCAGGCTTCCTGGATTCGATCGAGGTTGCTTGTTTGCTAGAAACTGAACCTAAGGAACTAGATTCGTCTTGTTCTTTACCAAGTATACTAGGATCAAAATCAGGGTGTTCAGGTTCCACAAATTCCTTATCTTCCACTATGCATGTCAATTTTTGCTTATAATCACTTGCAATTGGATTATCATATTTTAATTTCTGCGGTAACTTAAGGTCAATCCCATGTGAAGTCATGTATTGATTGAATGGTTCATTACCACCTTTTTCCATTCTAATTAGTTCTTCCGGTTTAAATTGGTCCATTGTAATAGATCTAACAAATGAAATGTGAACACCTAAACCTCTATGAGTACCAGCGCATTCTAGGCAGATGAAAACACCAAATTTTGGTGAAGCCCATTGTGGATTTGGAGCATTACAATCGACACATTTCTTATTGCCCCCAACCTTTTGTAATTGTAGCAACCTTCTACGGTTGTCTGGATCTACTTTCCAATCTGACATTTAGTGGTGTGTAAATAACGGCGGGCAGGAGGATTCAATTTAATTTGCTGCACAGGAATCAATGCTACGCAACTGAATGAACAGCTAGGGTAAATAGTTTTGATACCTAGTACTTGGTTTTTATTATTTAAACGAGAGTTATGGACTCGATGAACATGACAACATCGCCATCAACTCTGATATCGAAAATTCACAAAGGCAGTGAAAAACTTGTCCGGTGAAGTGTCCGGTATTACCGGTATACCGGACAAATTTAAGATATCTGACCTCCCGGACAGCACGTGATGGATGGTTAAGATTAGCTAGGTTAGAAAAGCTTTAGGAAACCTTAGTGTCAATGAGTAGTTTGTGTTGTTTATACCACACCCTTGGTATTAGTGAGACTCTCTTTATACTACTGCCTCTGGTGTGGTTTGAACCGACGCACTTTATTTCGGACATCTGTCTTGCGTTCGAACCGCAACTGAAGCACTTAAAATTCTAAAAAAAAAAGAACAACCAACAAAACTCTTTATTCTCTATCTCAACATATAATTCCCCCCACCATACTGATCAACCAGACCATCAAAATCTCTCTAGTCCTCCTGTATGCATTTGCATTACCCCATTTCAGATTCAGACTCATCTCCATGACGTGCGGCGCACACAGCTTATAAACCCCGGATTCTTAAAGTACATACACATATACATATATAAAGGATCATCACATTTGAACGATCAATGTAACTTCTCCTTCATTACGCTAAATTATATCAGTTCAAATATTATCCGAAATGGTCAACACACTCGATTCATCATTTGTAGAGAATGGTCCCTGGAAGCCTGATATCTTTAAGGATAAAGTAGTATTTGTTACAGGTGGAAGTGGTACCATCTGCAGAGTTCAGACTGAGGCTATGGTCCTATTGGGTGCACATGCAGCTATTGTGGGTCGTAATGAAGCTAAGACAATTGCTGCGGCTAAGGAAATGTCTCAATTGTCTTGCTCCGCTAGCATTTTACCACTAACCAAAGTTGACGTCAGAAATTTTGATCAATTACAAAGGGCCGTCGAAAAAACTGTTGAACAGTTTGGTAAGATTGATTATGTTATCGCCGGTGCTGCCGGTAACTTCATTGCAGATTTTTCCCATCTCTCACCGAATGCATTTAAATCTGTAATCGATATTGATTTATTGGGTAGTTTTAATACTGTTAAGGCATGCTTCCCAGAATTGGTCAAGACTAAAGGTTCAGTCGTATTTGTTTCTGCTACTTTACACTACAGTGGAGTTCCATTCCAGTCTCATGTGGGTGCTGCAAAGGCGGGTGTCGACGCTTTATCCAATGCATTGGCGGTAGAATTAGGACCTTTAGGGATTCGTTGTAATTGTATTGCACCTGGACCTATTGAAGGCACAGAAGGTATAAAGAGATTACTGCCAGCGGGGTTAGAATCAAGAGCCATTGAACAGATTCCTTTACAACGTTTAGGGACTACAAGAGATATTGCCGATTCTACCGTGTATTTATTTTCACCAGCATCATCATTTGTTAATGGTACGGTCACCGCAGTAGATGGGGGTGCTTGGCACATTGGCAGTACATTTAGTCGTGACATGTACCCGAAACAGCTTTTGAAAAGTATTAAATCGAAGCTTTAAATGCAAGTTGTTGCCTTTTTTTTTTTTTCCCTTTGTTTTACGTTACCAATTTGTACCTCCAAGTATATAATTACATTATTCAGTAATATAAGGCAAAAACAAGAAAATTATTATTAGTATCATTATCATTACCATTATTATTGTTATTATTATTATTATTCTCTCAATATCTCGCCAAAAATGGCAGATGATGATGAGTCTACCCTGTTGAATTTATCTAATGCCCTTTTAAAAGTTACACTTCGTTCCCCCATAGAAGGATCCGAATCCTGTAAACCATGAGGATCCAATTCAGAATGTGGCCTCTTTGCAGATTTATTATCCTCATCAGTTGGGTCACCAGCGCCCATTGAACCAGATCTAGGTTTGATTCTAATAAAGTTCTCTTCTGAAATAGTTTGCTCTTCATGATATCGAAGCAAATCATCGACAAATTTAATATACCTTGTCTTTTCTAGAAGTGAACCGTATTTTTCAATCAGATGGGTCTTTAAAAGAGTGAAATTTGTAGTTTTGAAGACAATGTAAGAATAGGCCGAAAGACCCACCTCTTCCCTAACATTTAAACAATTCGATGCAATAATTTTGAAAAAATCTTGTATGCACGAATTTGCCAAATTATCCTCGTACAGGTTTTCCTCTAAAAGACCAAGAATAGGTTTGAATAATTCCTTTGAAATCATATACCTGTAATAATAATCATCATCGAGACACATGATGTTTTTGAGACACCTCACAGCTGTAAGCCTTAATTGTAAAGAGTGTGAAGGTCCGATCAATTCACTCACGGAATCCAATAAGCCATGTTCCAAAACGAATTGACGTGACAATCGTCTATCATGTTCTGTGCAGGTGAATGAAACGAATTTGACCAAATGTATCAATGAACTGTTATCACGACCTTGTAATTCGTTAGCTGGTGGGTTGCCATTTTTCCTTATCAGTGGTGCGAAAAGAATAGGAGCCACTTGACTGTAAAAATTGCTAAAATACTCAACCATTAATAAATCAGGACTAGTCCCACTGGCACCATTCAAGTACCCAACATTTCCCTCCATTTCCTCTGGTGTCATTTGTAAATCATAGTTAAAATCTGAAATAAAATCTGTACTGCCCCTACCATTACGTGGGGGACTATCATCGAAGTCACTTTCTGTACCAAAACATCCTTCTGGATGTAAGAGAGTGTTCAAAGCCTGCGCTACTTGTTCTTTCAAACCGGGACTCTTATCTGTTAGGAGTATGGTAGATAGAATTAACAACAGCGACATATCTTTGGCGGTAGGTTTCCCATCTTCTGAAGATTGTCCTTGTTGCTTTTGAATTCCACTCGCCTCGTGATGTTTCTTTTCGTGTTGTACACTATGGATTAAAAGGATATCATGTTCTATAATCGTTATGATTGTATCAGTAGCTAGTATTCTTACACTGTCATCAGTTTCCACTCTAAATGCGTAATCCAAAACTTTGAACAAAGGTTTCCTTACCAGAGTTTTGTAAAACTTCGACTTGTCGATTGGATCAAGTCCCTTTGACATTTGAACACATTGATGTAAAAGTTTGATACCGCCTTTCCTTTTCTCAGGTAATTCATTTTCTGGAAACTCGTCTTTAAATTTCTTATCATCGTCGTACAATTCCATCAATTTATCCAAGAAGGGATCCACTTGTAAAAAATCCACAATGCATGTCTCAAGATCTAAGATGATATCAACAATCAGATTAAAATTGTGATCGTCTAAGAATCTAACCAACACCACATCTTTCAAAAATTGTAATCGGAAGCATTTCTTTATAATAGCTTTAAGGTCTGTATTGTCAATGGGGATCACTTCCTTGAAACCAGGTCCATAAGAATCTAAACATTCTCTATGATTTGCCTTTGATGTGGGGAATTCGGTGTCGTATTCTAAAATTCCTACAATCCCCATAATTCTATCATCAGCAACCATTTGTTCCAAAATGTCTCTTTGATTGTAAAGGATTAACGTCTTCACTATACTCCCCAACAATAATAGATCTCTGGGTAATCTTTGTCTTTCAGACTCGTAGAAATGTTTAATTAAAATATCCAGATAATTGGTTCTCAATACAAATTCAATGGTCTCATTCTTCAAAAAATCAAATGCCACATTCTCATTCAAAATTCTAAGCGCTTCCAATAACGAGGTTTCGTCTTGTTTCCAATCTCGAGATGGTAATGTAACGGGTCCCGTTATAATTTCGTGCACTGAACCTACACCGTTGTCAGTAGATTTAACCGCTACTAATGAAATGTTAGGTTCCAATTTCCTCTGCACTTGTACAACAAATTCACAAAGTACATCACATCCAACACTTTCTTCGAAACTCAGTGCAATATCATGACCGGTCAAATCTTTCCAAACAATTAGAGTCTCTTCCTGCCTTTGATATTCGATATTACCTTCTAATCTGGATTTGAGTAGAACCTCCTCGGGTGCATCTTCATTGTTAACCACCAAGAATGCATGTAACGCATCATCATTCTCTACATCACTCTTTTCTAATCTTCCAACACAAAAGCCAGTACCCGTATCCCTCCATTCATTATTCTCTAATACATAGGCTTTGACTCGTTTTGGAGTTGTATCCCCAATGAAGATCTCATCACCACCGTTATACATCTCGATTTCGCGTAAACGCTATCAAAGGGAACTTCTGCTAAAGGGTTTGCAATCTTCCAAAAATTTAGTGTTAATGATCTCAGTTCTCAAAATTAAGCAATCAACCCACTTTTAAGATGAAGCTACCTTCTGTTGGTGACTTTTTTTTAGTCCTTAATCTTTCTTTTCTAAGTTGTATCAACTGTTCTTTCTTTTGTATGATTATTTTTTATGTTGTAAAGAAATGGGAAAAAAAAGAAAAATTTTAATCATCTCATCGCATTGCATCTCATCGCTATAAAAGAACTATATTGAATGGTATATAAGTGGCATAAATGGTAACTTTTCAAGCATTTCAGTTTTACCAGTCGACTTAACACTACAATTTTAGTACTTGATCAGTTCCCTCGTAGTCAAATGGTTCAAAACCGTACTTATTAGCGAATTCTCTGGGTATGAATCTACCTCCAACGTAATGAGAAGTCTCCGGAGACATGTGTGTACTGCAAGGTTTAGGAACGGTTAATGAGATCAGAGCTGATGGTTTCAATGCATGTTCAGTAACGGGGCCCTTATCCACATCCCAGCCGGAAGGTACATCGACAGATAAAATGGGTACTTTACCCTTTAGACCATACAGATGGTCTAAAATGGTACCGAATGGTTCTCTAATGGGTGGTTTAAAGCTAAATCCAAATATGGCATCGACTATGCAAAGAGTTCTCTCAGGGTCCAAATATTCTAACCAATCCGTGGAGCCTTGTTCATTGGGCAGTACTGGAACCTTAAAGAAGTTCAGTTGATTGACCAACTGCTTGTAAAATTCATTGCGTTCGCTACGTTTGGGGTAGTACACCACTGGATTGTAACCAAACAATTTCAGATGTCTCGCACAGACTAACCCATCACCGCCGTTGTTACCAGGACCAGCAATGACAAAGACGCTTTTATCCATACTCACTGAACTTGGTGGGAACTCACGGGTTACCGCTTGGGCAACACTGAAACCTGCCAATTCCATTAGTTGTGGAAGGGTGAAACCCACACCGGGTCCCATCAACTCTTGATCAACTTCAGCTGCTAACTTGGAAGAAACTACTTTGAGCAGTGACATATATTAATGACGATGAATATTTATGAATCTCTAGTAGATACAAAGAGGGAAATGAACTTCGATTAAGCAGTGGTCAACTAAACTGTTAATTAGTCAATTCGTTCCCTAAGGGTTTCTTCACCCTCCAACCCCCAATGATTACTTACATTTACCTGCGGGTAACCGCGACATCTAAACACATAAGTGGCCTATAGAATAAGGAGAAGGTAAAACATTAGTTCCTTAAATCTTTTAAGAGGCTTCGTACGCACCCCATATCTTCAATGAGCATCTTGCGCAGCCATTGAGTTTCTTGTCTTTGTAATTCTATTTCTCGTTCCAATTGGACTATTCTTTGGTCCTTTTCTGAGACCAAATTCTCATAAGTATTTTTCAACTGTCGTACTACAGCTTCACCATTGACTAAAGAACTGTTGGTAGTAACTGTGTCTGTTGAAGCTGGATCCGTAGTGCCTGTTGTCGTTGGTCCTGCGGCCCCGTTAGCGGCAGCAGTGGCAGCAGGACCAAATCCGTTAAGTTCGTTCTGTGATTGTGTAGTACTCATCGCTGCTGCTGCTGCTGCTGTAGCATTTGCCGGTTGCGATACACTAGACTCCGGGCCACTTCCATAGACTGGTGTTGCTGTTCTCTGTCTTTTGGAAGTGTTGGTTAATTGTAAAAGTTCTTCTACGGCCTCATCGTCGAGTGCATCGGCACCTAATGAACCTAAGGATCTTCTTTTCCAAGAGGTACCTGCACTAACTCCGTTGGCACCATTACTGCCTGCACCACCTGCACCAGTGAAGGAATTGTAAAAAGTGTCACCGTCACCCAGACCAAAATTGAATCCACCGTGTCCTGGACTGGTCGGTTGTGTGTAATAGCCGTTCAAAGAACGAGAGTTAACATCTTGTGATAAGTTTTGTAATTTTCGTTGTAATTGTTGCGGCAGTGATGCATCTGTAGCCATACTATTAACAGTTGGATTACGTTGAGCCGTGCGAACTTCTGTAGGCGAAGCCTTGGTAGATGCAGCTAATGAATTTGCCATCGAACTTGTCTTCCTGCGAGTTTGTGATAGCATTTGACCCGATCTTGGATCATAAATAGAGCCTATACTCATGGAAGCCAATTCCCAAAGTTTATCACCTTTTAGTTCTGTATCGTCTCTAACTTGCCAAATGCCCTGATCTAATTTTTGAATATATTTACTATAAGGTGAAACATCGTAGCTCAATTCCAATTCCTTGATGATTTGTTGAAATCGCTGATATAACTCAATGGGTGATTTAGGCGATGTAGATCTATCGTCAATGGAACCCGATGAAATTGTTGCATTGTATAGTTTAGAGATTTTGGAAAAAATTTGCAAATATTGAGCACTTGTAGTTAAACCGCCACCTGTGCTATTGGGAGTCCCATCTGGTGTCTTTGTTGATCCCTGTGGTGAACTCGAAACACTTTGTAAAGCTCCGTTACTATGGATAATAGCACCGTTCGATAGTAACTTATAAGCCCTTATAATGAAAACGTCTAGCTTTGTCTGATGATGCATTATACCAGCTGTAGTTGCAAGCTGCTGGCTTAAGGCTCCAAAATCAATATCGTTCATTCCTCCTACACAATAAGCGTCTTGGACAAAAGAGATGCAAAGATTGACCCCACTGAAGGAACCCTTGGAGCGCCCACACTGTACTGTCCAACTGGGGTGGCAAAACTGTGGAAGTTTTTAGAAGTGGGGGTATCACCAGATGTCAATAGATCCTCTTCACTTGATACCTCTCGTTTGAGCGAAGATTTCCAAATGGTGTATTCCATTGTCATTGAAGCCATCTCGTGGCGTTAAGAACAACTTTTTTTTTCTTCGCCTTTTCTCCTTGTCTGCTTAGCAAACTAGATCAGGAGAACAGAACGATGACATCAAGGACCAGATGTTATTACCATGTGTCGTGAAAAAAAAATGCACAGAAAAAAAAAGTGATTTTTTAATTTTGGTTTATTGCATCCAATTTAATTTAATCCGGGGATGTTCACACTTTTTTCAAACTGATTGATCTTATTTTTGAGGACAATCTCAAATATGCCCATTGATGTTTTCCCATCGTGTTTGGTTATGATGCCGTTGTTGAAGCGGAATAAGGGTTTGGCATCGCTAATTGACTTTACAGGTTCGGAAATAGTGGAATCCCAAGGTGCCCCAGACACTCCCGCCTGTAGCAAATACGGATACAATGCATCGATGCCAATGTGTCAAAGAGTCGGATAATAAAATTCAATAGCATATATCATTCATAATTGGAGAGAAGGAAAATAAAGTTGTTACAGGACTGATTTTCGAAGTGGAAGCTGGACTAAAAACAGCATAGAAGCAGCTTCATTTTCTCAGGAACATCTCACACAGAGAATAAGCAACATTGGCAGTGTTTCACAAGGTATTCTGGCACACCAGCTTGTAAAGTTTTGTAAATCTTTAACAAAGTTCTAACCATACTCTTGTAACCACGCCTAGTTATGTATCTGAAGGCATACGTGTTTTCCATACTCTAACTCGATTGTCTCGATCCAAAACCCAAATCACAGCGATAGCCACACCACCATCTATATTATGTACCAAGCTCCGGCGTATTCGAGTTAACTCAGTGGGTGGCAAAGACCTAATCATACTTGTTTGATAGTGAGACATATGGGGAAATACATGTTAGCGGGCTTCTTTCGAGAATACATATTTAGCAGATCCTCATACAATAACCACCAAAAGCAGAGAAGTTCGAAGAGTAGTTCTATCGAACATGTTTACTATCAGCGGCTCCTGTACCGCCAAGGTACAAGTAAAGGGAAGTACTTAGCATAAATATGGGGAGGGAGACAGGAGGACGGAAAAGAGCAGTTACCCGGATGGTTTGGTTTCGAATACAACCATGGTTAGCTCGGACAAACTAATTTCTGGGACAACCAGGGTCGTCCCGGACAATGTGTAGTTACCCGAACATATATCTCGTCTGAAATGATGTATTTCGAAATAACCGATCTGTTTTATCATACGCGTATGCCATACCGTGCAATGCCAATATATTTCGTACCTTATAGTTAAAGGATTAGTACTCAATTCAATTGATCTCTGTCAGTGTTTAATTGCATTCAATCGAGGTCAGCATTCTTTGAAATCATGAATCCCGCACTTCCTCCAAACCTCTTTCGTAAGAAGAAAGAACACAGGCGCGGTATCACATATTCGATGTTACTATGTGGTCCGTCAGGAACCGGTAAGACGACATTTGCCAACAATTTGTTAGAATCAAACATTTTCCCTCATAAATATGAAGACTCCGATACTTATGAAGTTTCACCAAAAGTTAAGGTTACTTCACCAACAAAAGTTGTGTCATTTAACTCTAGAAATGGTATCCCTTCCTATCTAGCACCTTTTGATCCATCTAGAGCAGAATGGGAACCTGGTATTACAATAACGTCTACATCGGTTGAAATTGGTACTGGACAACCAAGTGCAGACGCGGAATTTGAAGATGAAGAAGAAATTATTCTTTTCAATTTAGTTAATACACATGGAATTGGTGAAAATATGGATGATTCGTTATGTTTTGATGAAGTTACTTTGTATTTGGAACAGCAATTTGATATTGTTTTAGCAGAGGAAACTAGAATTAAAAGAAATCCGAGATTTGAAGATACTAGAATCCACATTGCACTTTATTTCATTGAACCAACCGGTCACGGACTTAGAGAGATGGATATAGAATTTATGAAAAGAATCTCTCGTTATACCAACGTTCTACCCATTATCAGTAGAGCTGATTCATTTACCAAGGAGGAATTGAATGAATTTAGAATGAAAATCAACAGTGATTTGGAAAAACATCATGTTCCGGTCTATAAATTTGAAGTTGATCCTGAAGATGATGATATCGAAACTATTGAGGAGAACCAAGCGTTGGCCAATCTACAACCATTTGCTGTGATTTGTTCTGATTCCACAGATAATGAAGGTAGATATGTGAGATCATACCCCTGGGGATCAGTGTTCATTAGTGATAGTAAGACTTCAGATTTACACATTTTAAAGAGCGTTCTGTTCGGTTCTCATTTACAGGAATTTAAAGATACCACACAAAATTTGTTGTATGAGAACTATCGTGCTGAAAAATTGTCAACAGTTTCTGAACAGGATATTTCTAATGATAAAAACCTTGCAAGACAATCGGCAGCACCAAGTTTATCAAATTTTGCTTCTTTGATAAGAACTGGTCAAGTTCAATCTTCACAATCTTTGGCCATTGGCTCTGAAGCACCATCTACACCAGATACGAAATCTTCATCAAGGAATCAAGCTTTTCGACATTCAAGTCATGACTCAGAGGAAAGATCCCTACCACACGAGGAAAAGGCTTCGGAATCACCTGAGAGAACTAAATTGAGAAATATATCAGAAACCGTTCCCTACGTATTGAGACATGAACGTATATTGGCAAGGCAACAGAAATTGGAGAAATTGGAAGCACAATCGGCAAAAGAATTACAGATGCGTATTCAAGAACTGGAAAGAAAAGCTCATGACTTGAAACAAAGGGAAAAGTTCATTCGTCAACAACAATTAGAAGATCCAAATGCTTTTATGGATTCATCATCATCGATAAGCGCTAGTTATTCACGTAGTAATATCAAGAAAGAGGATACATATACGGATTTGGCCTCTATTGCATCTAATAGACAATAGAATGACCGAATTCAAAACTATATAAAACATATCGGATTTTGTTTTTGTCAAGGGCTTAGATGAACCAAAGTCATAACGCAGAATTAATAATAAAAACATATTGAGATGGAATCCTAAATATTACACGCGGAGATACACAACGCATTTGTATATAGATATTAAAATAAAATGAAATGAATTGAAATGAAATGAGGTGAGGCGAAAATAATGGGAGATGAGCAGATCAACTGTCAAAAATTTCTTATTTTTTTTTTTTTTTTTTTCCTTTTATTTTTTTTTTTTTTTTTTTTTTTTGTTGTTTTTTTTTTTTATTATTATAATTAGTATTATTATATTGTTATTGGTCTTTCCTTATTTCAACTTCTCAATAATTTCTAGTACAGTGTTGTACTTTTCATTTCGTGCCCATTGGCACATTCTTTATCATACGAAAAATCATTTATCATCCTCTTCCCTTTTAATTTAAGTTTGTTGAAATCAGTACAATTTTGAATATAAATCGTGGCATAATGAAAAAATGATAAGAAAAAAGTAGGGAACACTCTAACCCCAAAAATGTTCAGGTAAGCATATTTTGATAGTGTTACATGAAAAACTCAATATACATCATTAGGCCACTGAATATTAATGTCTAGGAGGCGGGAAATAAAGTTGAAGATAATGGGAGCAACAATAATAACATTGAAAGAGGACAAATGGGGAGAGATATGCAATTTATGATAGGAAAGAGATAAAACACAAACGGACCACATCAGAAAAGTCTTAAAAAAAAAAAAAAAAAAAAGAAAGCATTGCAAGTGCAGGAAGGGTATGGTGAGTCAAAGTAATAGGGGAGAATTGAAATAAGGTAGAAAAATAGAAGAACGCTGTTCAATGGCTATCCGGAAGTGAAAAATGGAAAAAAAATAAAACAATTGAACCCACTTTAACAAAATGAGCATTAGGTCTTAGTGTATCCACTCGAGTAGCCATAATTGGTAAATGATTGTGCAGAATTACCGCTCGAACCTTGGCCATTTATTGCAGTACTACTTCCTCCCCTTCTGTTGTTGGGACCTCTTACACCTAATGGATTCTTGGAAAAACTCAATCTTATACCACCTTTGTTGCTAGCACTTGCACGAGGCAGCTGACTACCGTACAATTCAGCAAGAGCTCTAGTTGCAAAGCTGACATCCTCAAACTCTACAAAGCACATAGGACCATGGCCATTACCATTACTATTCTTATTCCTGAAGGATAACCTTCTAAATCCTTGTTGACCAGAAAATAGCTGTCTTAATTCTTGTTCAGTAGCATCCGGTGGTAAATTACCCACATATAAAGTATTGCAAGGTGGGTTTTGATCAGCTGGATTTGCAGGTGGTGGAACTCTTGCCAAAAGAGACAAATCGGCTTGAGAAATGGTACCAGAACCAGCCACATTGCTTGAGGACGAGGACGAAGATAAGCTACTCTTCTGAGCACCTGTGCTCGACTGTGTACTCCTAGCTCCACCTGATCTGCCCTGGGGAATCTTTTGAGTAGGATCTAATGAAGCAGTAGTAGTTCCGGCAGTTGCAGATACTGCCGGAGTCGACAGTGATGTATCTTGTACTTGGGGCTGTGATGAGGTTGGAGGTGCGGGTTGCGGTCCTTGTTGTTTAGCACCTGGAACAAAAGTTTGGCTTTTCCTTGACGCTATTCCA
Organism: Zygosaccharomyces rouxii; assembly: GCF_000026365.1. Classification (NCBI taxonomy): domain Eukaryota; kingdom Fungi; phylum Ascomycota; class Saccharomycetes; order Saccharomycetales; family Saccharomycetaceae; genus Zygosaccharomyces; species Zygosaccharomyces rouxii. Next base: position 778,942 of record NC_012992.1, on the reverse strand, counting down.
AGATCACTAGAACCGCCCATGACATTGGGTAAATTTGAGGAACCCGCTGATGGAATCTTACCCAACAAATTGAAAGGTGGGATGGAAGATCCGGTTGGAGTAGAGATAGGAATACCTTGCGACGAAGTTGTTGGAATGTCTACAGTTGGAGTTGATTGAGTAGGAGCTGCCGAATTTGTCGTTTGCGGTAGGAAAAAAGAACTTGGCTTTCTACCGCCAGTTCCCCAATCTAAAATGGGCGTAGAAGGTTGAGGCGTGGTAGAAAATCCATTCATGCTACTGGGAATACCATTGCCACCCCAAATTGTATCATTGATGTCATCATTATCCATGAGTAAAAAAGATTTACCCACATCTCTAGATTGAGATGGTGTAGATTCTTGATGTGAACGCGAATGACTTATAGTAGATCCACTCTGAGGCTGTTGTTGTTGCTGTTGCTGTTGCTGTTGTTGATGATTATGTTGTTGTTGCTGCTGCTGCTGTTGTTGCTGCTGCTGCTGTTGTTGTTGTTGTTGTTGTTGTTGTTGACTCTGTGCATCTGTACTAGTAGGTGTACCGACCCCACCTAGAGGATCTGAAGAAAAGGGATCACTAAATGAAAACCTGAGACGCGTTTGCATGAGACTAGGTCTACTACCAGGTCCAGAAGATGAAATTGGAGAAGCTTGTTGTTGTTGCTGAGGTTGTTGTTGAGCATTTGCTGATGGTACAGAAGCCACGGGAGTGGGGGGTAAAGTAGAGCTGGAAAGCTGGTAATTTGGTTGAGATAGATTGAATTTCGGTCTTTGGAATGAAACCTGTTGATTAGCTAATTCATCTATGACTTCGATGTAAGAAGTAAATGGATAACTTGGTCCAAAGATATCTGATTTGGAACTCAATATTGATGCATAATGGGTGGCTAATGGTAATGAGCCAAATTTAGCTAAAATTGAAAACTCGTAATCATCTGCGGAATTAGAGAATTTTGGTTCTTTGATTAGTTCAACATTTACAACTCCATCTGCTAGGGCAAAAATGGCATAAGTTTCTCTTAATGTAATATCTTGAGGTAAATTTTTCATTTTCAGGAGATAAGAGCCAGCTCCTTGATTGAAAGATGACGAATGCAAATCTTGATGTTGTTGAGACATTGAAGAAGTATTGAGTCCACTACCCATGGAAAAACTATGAAGCATGGATGACAAATGCAAAGGTGACGTTTTTTCATTGCCGTTGGAAGCAACACCACCACTACCACCTGCAGTAGAATTATTACTATTATTAAAAGAATGATGGAGACCTGACCCACCACTTCCTATACCTCCCCCACTTGGTTGATGTATGCTTGTGTCGCTATTTGAGTGATTCAAATGAAGTGTTGCTTGATGGCTGGGGGAAACGTTCGTAGATGTACCCACTGAAAGGTTATCCGAACTTCCATTGAATGGCCCCTGAACAAAAAAGCTTGAACTATCCATTAGTTGGCTATCTTGTATGAGTGGCATACAGCACTTTCTTTATAATAAACAATTAAAGCAATCCTAATGAAATAATGCAAATACGTGATTGTTAATCTATCTCTCGGGAAAACCACCAACTACTTACAATTACTGTTATTGTTCTTCTACCTCTCCGTTTATGGTTCTTATTCTTTTGTTACAATTTCGATAGTCACTGTATCAGTGCCAGATAATACAATATGCAAATGGTGTGTCTCGACTTATTTGCCACTTTTCTAGGTAGCTGATATTCAAATAACGGGAAACAAACCGTGTTATTAAAAACAAAAACTAATTAATAATGATAGGAAGGAAAGAAAAGATGAAAATAAAAACAACAAAGATTTCTCGTGTAATGATATGCGTTGAACGCCACTTGAACTTCTTGGTATCTATCCTTCGATGATTGAAAATCCTTTTTCTCTTGTCCGTTTTCTCTTGTAATAATAACTATGTTTGTGTTGGAAGAGTTTTGTTCTTGTTTTCGTTCTTGTTTTCGTTTTTTTCTTTCCCCTTTCCTTTCCGTTCACGGGTTCTTGAACTTTTTTTTTATGGGAATGATACAGCACACACCGATACACGGATGATACAGATTTCAAGAATATGGAAATAAACCTATTTGTCTGACAGAAAAATAACCAGAATTTGTGACAAGATCAATTGGGATATGACTAGCAGAAGAAAGAAGAAAAGTGTAAAGTAATAAAATAAATTAAAACCACTAAGCCTTTTTGCTTAATTTCTTGACAACAATAGGAATTTAATGTGTGTGTAACTCAAACTGGGGTGGTGTGAAATGTGGCACACTTGAGGGATTGTGAAAATGATAGCAGCAGTAGTAAAAGCAGAGTACAAGTAGCGATAATTAATGATGATGAAAAAAGGTCAGCGGGAAACGGAAAAAAGGACGGAAAATAAAACAATAGAACGAACGACTCGACGTTGTACTTCAGAATTTAAAATGGCTGGCATTTTCAAATGTCTAGGAAATAATAATTCCTTTTTTTTCTTGTTCGTTTATTACCGCGAATGTGTGCGAAGATCAATTAGCCCCACAAGTTGAGTAGATACAAGCTTAAACTTCTTGAAAAACCCAGTATGCCGAATCTTGGGACAATAGGGTTAGCTACGGTTTCTTGAGATACGCATCCATCTTACCAAATTATGCGTGCATTCTGTGTTAGCTGTTACCTCTAATTCCTTCAATTAGCTAACAATTAGCAAATTAGGGTAACAGCATCCCTACTTGTTGGGTACTGCTCTCGCTGATTCACTCTAGTCTTGTCCGGAAGAAAGAAAAAAAAAAAAAAAAAAAAAAAAAAAAAAAAAAGATAAGGCTGGTTTCAAAATGGCTGCGTCAATCATTCAAAGTGCGGAACCCTCGTGCGTTGGCTGTCGCAGCAGATTAAATGAAAAAGAGCAAAGAATGAAATACGCAAAACAAAACAGAAAAAGTTTAAAGTGTAATTGTAATTGTAATTCTTGAATAAACCATAAAAGTCGTTTTCAGATACATTTTCTTTTTTTTTAACTTAATCTTCCCAATCCAATTGCTGTACCTCCATACTACTTTTAATAATACTAATTACTGATTGTCTTGAGTGGTGGTCATGAGCTCATTCAATTGATCTGTTAATCTTAACAATTTGTGCTCATGGGAGTTTTCCAAGTCTTGGAAGCATCTAGGTTTCAATTCTGTGGGTACTAAAATCTGTTGTGTTTTCAAACTTTGCGCCCATTCGAATTTAAAATTGTAACCATAACCGAGTTCCTTGTTACTAAATGATGCGCGTGCACTCGATCTGTGTGACGATAACGGTGAAGAGGGAGCACCGAGTTCACTTACCAGCTCATCATCTTCTTCATCCTCAGTACATTCACTCTCAACTGAGTTGAGGCTAGGTCTTTGGTAGCCGCCAGCGGTATCATGAAACATGCCATCGAGATGAAGTCTAAGAGGAGTAGATGTCTGTGTAGTACTATCAACCATTTTGGATCTATTGCCCCTGTTGTTGTTGTTGTTGTTGGCAGACCTCATGGTTTCAGTTTGAACTTCTTGCTTTGGAGACTTGGTGCCTGAATTTTTGGAAGTAACACCGTTGTTTACACTCTTCCTTCCAGTTTTATTCTTAAGATTTTTATTACTACTGCTGTTGCTGTTAGTATCAGACCTATTTTTAGTGCTTTCATTTTTGCCGCCCATCTTTGTCTTGTCAACATTACCATTTTTCTTGCCACCGTTCTTATAAGAACTGACACTGTTATTAGAATTCTTTGTATCGCCCATTTTCATCTGATACTGCTGTTTAATTTTCTTTATTATTCTTGATTTATACTATGATCAAACAATGTTGTGTGGAGAAAGAAAAGATATCTCTTCTTCACGTTATCCCCTTTTATACTTCGTCCCGGTGGCGCCAAGCCCGTCGGCGGCTATCTCCTAGGGTCACCCCGCCCTTAGTTGCGACAAAGTGTAAAACATGTCGTCTCATCTCACAACAAATGTAAATCATAAATCATGAGCAAGAGTAGAGAATAATACTACGGGAAGCTAGACAACGTAATAAATCAGCTGGTAGAGTTACTAACGTGTATCACTCAATTATTTAGTCAATCAATTCGATAGTAGCAATCATCATATTAAAAATTTGAAAAAATCCATTAAAAAGTAGAAAAGAATAAAAAAATAAAAAAATAATAAAAGAAATGATAACAGTGATAGGAGAATAACGTAGTGGTCAATCAATCAGTAAACAGTAAAAGGAAGGCAAAAAGTAGAAGAAACTAGTAGAAGATTTACCTCAAGCAGCTGTACCAGCGTCCTCGTGACTACCCGGCATGATTGTGTTTTTGATCTTCTCGAAGATGCCGGGTTCCCCCTTTCCGGCATCAGCAGTTTTCTTTGCACCTTGAGCTACCTCTTCAGCCTCGTCAGGGCCCCCCCTTGGCACCTTTGAAGCTTCATTGATGTTATAACCACCTTCCTCATCGCCATAAATAGATGTTGGTTCCTCTTCTTCTCTGAGACCTGGTGCAGTCCTAGACCTGTTGTAGTAGCCCCTTTCACCATAAGTAGCATCAGCAGCGGCATCATTATTCATTTCATGAGACCCCACAGAGACGTTCTTACCATGAGTAGGTTTACGAGAAGTCACATAATTATCCTCACCTTCTCTTTCCATGCCTTCATTTCCGTAGAACACATCTTCATCTGGATTACGTTGTGGATAAGAGCTTGATTTCTTTACCTTAGTTGCAGCACCATCCGCACCACCATACTTAGGTGAAGTTGGATCCTTGGACATGACAGGCAGGTTATCAGGTTTGGCAGTACCTTGCACAGGTGGATTTCCGCCCTTCCCGGACCCAACGCCTCCTGCAGAATCGGCTGGTCCTGTTGGTGGACCTTCAGAGTACGTACCCCAACCGTAAGTAGGAACTCTTGAGTCGACCAAACTTGGCATATTACCAAAAGTCTCAGCAAATCTCTTACCTTCTCCTGTGGTTGGCTCACCTGAGGAAGAGACAGGGCCAACGCCCCCGCCAGTAGCCCCCCTTGGCTGGGAGGTGGCAGCCTGTTTTTCACCACGTGGACTTCCTTTGATGTTGGAGCCTGCTGATTCCCTAGATCTTGGACTGCTAGGTTCCATGTTCTTCTTGGTACTTGGAGGCGAAGCAGCAGCCCCAGCTAACTTATCACTCTTTGTTCTCGTCACCGGCTCATTATTCTCAGTCTCCGGATTAAATGGTTCATCCAAAGGCTCCTGATCAGCTGATTTCTTTCTGGACAGACTCAACCGCCTTACGAAGCTACCTCTTTTAGAAGTTGAAGCTGGTGCAGCTTCTTCACCACCAGAAGTACCACCGACAGATTTTTTACGGCTGAACAATCCCTGGAATCCTAATCTTGGAATACTAGTATCCTGTTTCTTCGCATCAACTGGTCCTCTCATAGCAGGTTGCTTAGTCTTGCTAATAGACCCCCCCTTGGTTGGCTTTTCTGTAGTTGTAGGCGCTTGCTCCTTTGAACCTCGAACAGTCTCACTACTGTCATAATAAGCGCTGCTATCAGCAGAAGCTTCCCTAGCGAAACCATCCCCTCTCTGATCACCAACTTCCTGGGAGGTGGGGACCTGATCTCCATCTGATACCCCCAATTGCTCTTTCTTCTGGTCTTCTCCTTCTCCTCCGAGACCCTGCCTAAGACGACGGTTGGTTCCTCCCTCGGAACCAACCATGTAATCTGGAGGATATTCCTGAGGGACCGCGCCACGACCGTAGTCACCGCCGCCTTGGTTGGGATTTTGACCATAGCCTCCACCACCATAGGTATCTGCCGGATAACGATCTTGTTCTGGAGTGCGACCATAAGAACGATCACTACTTTTTGGAGCATAGCCAGCTGCATCATCATGTGCAGGCTTCCGAACGCTATCACCACGACGTACATCACGCATACCAGACTGGTAACCTTCATCATAACCATCAGAGCCTCTTGTCCCGGAAGCTGTGCCGCCGTAGTTGCCCGTATCGTAGCCATCATAACCAGTACCAGCACCAGTACGACGAGCAGCACCGCCACCGGTGTGATCTCCATAATGGCCAGTGTCAAACTCGTCATCGTAAGCGCCACCACCGGCACCACCACGTGATACACCTTGGTCATAACCATACCCTCTGTAGTCTCCGCCATCGTGGCCAGCGGGAGTATCACCCTGGTCAGCACCTTTCTGGCCTCCTGCAGCACCAGCTAGAGCACCGCCAGCACCAAGGGCTCCTGCGGCACCTGTGGCACCTCCGCCACTTCCGCCACCAAATTTAGAGCTAATTCCTTTGCCCACAGCACCTTGAGCTTTACTTGCGGCATCATTAGCACCGGGGACGCCCTTAGCCTTACCTGCTAGTTCACCTGCTTTACCTTCGCCTAACTTACTCTTTGCCAAATCACCCGCCTTACTCTTGGTGATTCCACCTGCTTTGGAGTTAGCAGCTTTGTCTAAGGAGCCCTTGATCTTCTCGGGACCACCAGCCTTGTCGGAAACTTTCGAGATACCACCGCCTAGGCCACCGCCGCTGGCTCCTTTACTAGCATCGGCACCGCCGAAACCACCAGCGGCTGTCGCTCCGGCACCACCGGCAGCTAGGCCACTTAGGCCACCGCCAGTAGCTCCGCGATCAGTTGTGCCCTTGCTACCACCGCCTCTCCTAGTGCCTAACTCATCAGCACCAGGGTTACGAACATCATCATAATCCTCAGGATATTCCTCAGAACCTGGTCCCACAGCACTTGCTGGAGACTTTCCGTACCCAGCTGCATCACGGTTAAACTGCTTTCCTGTACCAGTTTGTCTGTTTGCACCGGTGTAGGGACCACCAGCGTGGGAGACATCGCCATGGCCATAACCAGAAGGCTTGGCACTGCGCTTACCTGCACCTCTATCGGCGCCTCCAGAACCGAAACCATCATCGGCAAATTTATCAGCAGGATATGAACCCCTACCGTAACCATAAGCTTCTGTACCGCCTAAATTACCACCGCTACGGTCACCCTCGGGAGAATAACTAGGGTCATGTGCACCATACCTTTCAGCACCAGTTCCGTCATATTCCAAATCGTTACCTGGCTTATCTTGCTTGAAAGGATTGGTCTTGGATTCGGAACCAGCACCTGCCTTGTGGGCACCAGCACCTGCACCCACAGCGCTATCGGAGGCGGCACCAGTATCACGATTACCGTAATGATAACCACCTCCAGATGGACCTGAGTCAGGGATGTTATCTGAGGGACCCGTTGGAGAATCATCAGCCAATCCGGCGGTTCTCGAGAATCCTCCTGCGGGATCAGTTTCTGCGCCGTAACCCTTACCATGGCCAATACCACCATCAGCGGAAGCTGCACCTGCACCGGCTGCACCCGTCAAGCCGGTAGCACCACGGGAGTAGTCCTTTGAAGAAGCCGTTCTACGTGGTGAGGTAGTATCAGCTCCGCGAGAAGAGGTTGTACCAGCACCATGAGGAACGTTACCACCGGCCCCACGAGGGGAGGTAGTAGCGGCACCACCGCGAGAAGTTGTATCGCGGGCAGGAGAAGCAACACCTTGTGGCACCTCACCTCGTCTTCCTGCCAAATAACCGGCCTCGTAACCACCTTGATAATTTTCGTCGTAACTATGACCATGACTAGCAGTACGAGATTCATTGTGTTCTCCGGAGCTTGGACTTCTCTTAGAGGCAGAAGTCGCAGTAGCTGGCCCACGATGGGAGTAACGATGGCTTCCCTCTGGGTATTCACCATCAATTCGATCGTAGTCAAAAGACTTACCAGAAGGAGAAGTAACCAGGTTATCAGCATCTCTAACTCCTTGACCACTATACTTAGGACTAGAGACGCCATATCCACCAGTGCCGTAACCGCGCTCACCGGTGCCATAACCGCGTTGACCAGTGCCGTAGTCATGTTCACCAGTATCGTAACCACGCTCACCAGTGCCATAACCGCGTTGACCAGCGCCGTAGTCATGTTCACCAGTATCGTAACCACGCTCACCAGTGCCATAACCGCGTTGACCAGCGCCGTAGTCATGTTCACCAGTATCGTAACCATGCTCACCAGCACCATAACCACGCTCACCAGTGCCGTAGTCATGTTCACCAGTATCGTAACCACGCTCACCAGCACCATAACCACGCTCACCAGTGCCGTAACCGCGTTGACCAGTGCCGTAGTCATGTTCACCAGTATCGTAACCACGCTCACCAGTGCCATAACCGCGCTCACCAGCACCACCAGTACCGTAGCCGCGCTCACCAGCGTCGGTGCCACCTGTATAACCACCAGCACCATCACCTTCATAACCTTCACCGCTACCAGTTGTAGAACCTTTCTTACCACCAACCTTCTTACTTAATCCACTACCTAGTGCTGCTCCTGCACCGGAAACGGCATAGCCTGCACCGGTTGCACCACCTGGAATACCAGCAGTGTCAGCAACTTTACCGATGCCGCTCTTGACCCCGGGAATTTCCTTGACATTCTTTGGAATGCCTGCCTTACTCGTCAAATCGCTCGCTTTGCCCTGGACATGTTTGTTACTAACTAAACCTTTGAGCTTGGAGGAAAATCCACTAACCTTACTTGTACCGCCGCCACCGGACGCATCGGCGGCCCCAGTGCCTGCTTCCGTACCAGTACCAGTACCAGTACCAAGGCCTGTGCCTGTGCCTGTGCCTGCACCTACACCGCCACCGCCAGAAGTACCGCCAGCTCTTTGCACAGCGGCGCCAGCACCAGCAACTGCAGCACTATCCTTACCCGCAGCGCCACCAGTAGGTGCTGTACCACGACCTCTGGAGCCTGCTCTGGCTGGAGCTTGGGCAGATCTTCCACCACCTACTGCACCTGCACCTGCACCTGCACCCGCACCGGTTGCTCCACCGATCTCCTCGGCCTCTCCCTCCGGAGCTTCGTGATGTCTTCTAAATGGCATGGAAAATCCCTTTTTACTGTGTCGCCTATCCCATTCGCTACGATCTTGGTAATCTGGATAGTCATAACCGTAGCCTCCGGCTCCGCTAGTGGCACCACCACCAGCAACACCACCGTCCTCGGCGCTCTTCTTCCTGGATGCACTTCTAGAGGGTACTCCAGATGTAGTGGTCTGAGCAGGTCTGTAGGCTCCTGATGGAGTTTTCTTGGGGGAATGAGTTGCTCCTGTACCAGAAACGTATTCACCTTCCGCTGGATCATAGGCACCTGTTGGAGCCCCTGCGGGGGCGTTTCTACGGGGGGAAGCAGGGGTACCGTACTGAGATGCTGGAACGTATTCTGAGTGTTCAGGGGAGGTCTCAAATTCGTCTTCAGGATCTCCTACTCCTCCTTCTGCTCCTGCCAATCCTGCTGTGGAGAAACCGTGTCCATCATGATGTTGATGACGATCCGTCTGTGCTTGACGAGCAGAGCCTTGGCGACGGGGGGAAGCCGCCATTTGTTGTGGTTGACCGCCGTGCTGTTGAGTTGTGTCCTCAGCGTGGCCGCCAGTGCCAGCGTTCATATCTCTGCCTGCACGGGCAACACCGTCTCTGTAGCCGCGATCGTAATCGCGATCGTAATCGTAGTTATCTCCAACATCCTGGGCGGGTGCCGTGCGTCTGCTGCCACCACGAGCTACCTGGGGGGAAGTAGCACCACCAGCGGCACCGACTGCTTCATCTTCAAAACCTTCAGCGGCAGCACCATCAGCGCCGCTGCCACCGTCAGCAGCATTCTTACCTAGAGGATTCTTCTTGGAAAGATCCTTTGCCTGATCAAGAGTCTGTTGAGGATCCTTTTTGGCATCCTTTGCCGCATCAGATGCCTCGTTTTTGAGGGCGTCTGCGTCTGGCTTCTTAAACTTACTACAGTATCAATGTGTTAGTATCGCTAAACAAAGACAATCCTTCCCATACAATGTTCTTCAATACATACTTCTTGAATATCATGACGTCTGTTGGTGTGTTGGAAATCGATTTCTTGAGAGCGGTAAGCTTCAACATTTCATCTTCTTTATATCACAACCCGCCTTTTGTTCTTTGCTACACCCCTAGGGGAGAGTTAGCAGCTTAGCAACACCTATTGGCACAAGGAGTAGGCGTAAAATACGAAAAAAGCGAACAACGAACGACAATGTGGGAGTATCGATGCTCAGCCAAGAAACAAGGGGTCACTCGTTGTCTGTACTACTACTTCTACTGAATTACGGCTTAGCAAGAAATCTCATTCACAGAGACCATCATAGTATTGTAGAATGGCTTTGGCATTAGTATGCACACTCTAGGAAGGACGTGTGGCGCTAACAAAAAAAGTCAACTTGTCTGGAATCGAGTCTCTCGTCATTGCTTCTATATAGCAACGTAATCCCTCTAAAGTCCGAATAGCTCCTTTTTCATGGCGGTTCATGTCTGTCCATGCGTCTGAAAGACTTGTTTGGGTTAGCTGGTTAACTAGCTAACTTTCTTCCAGCTTTACTTCTAATTCTTCGAGAGTTAGTTCAATGGGACACCATACAAGTAATGCGATCTGCGATCTTAGTGTAATGTAGCCCCTTTTTACCCGTAGTTTACATGTTCTACCCCGGTACTGATCCAATTGTTGTAGGATGCTATCAGTTTTAGATAATTGACTGGCTGTGAAGTATTCTAAGTTTTCTTTGCCGAAAATTTCTATGCGTAGAATGCTTCTAGGGTCCACGAACCGATGGTCACCCGAAATGACGTTTGTCTTGGTACTGTTATCCTCGATTGCGACTAGTAAGGACCAATGGTTGATTGGATTGTCATTGGTGAAAAAGTATAGAATTTTGGCATTGATCGAAAAGCACTCTTGATCGAATTGAAGTGATGACGAAATTTGTGATGACGAGTTCGTCTCCAGAAAATCGTCGGTGGCTTTTTCAAGTTCTTCTAGATTGCTGCAATGTTTAATAGTATAGTCTGAAATGTCGGCGTTGATACTAGGGACATGGAAGGGTGATATTCTATCACCAAGCAAGTGTACATTGCGAGTATCGATGGCTTTTTGATAGAGTTGGAAAAGGTGTCTACGTTCTTCTAAAGTCAACGTCATACCGGCATGAATTGGCTCATACCCATAGGCGACGGCATTTAGTGACCCGCGATACATTTTAGTTTTGAGTGTCAAGACACATACGATTCGGGAAGCACTATGGTTTATAGTGTCTGGAGCGTAGGTTTGATCGAGTGTTTTGTTATAGACATTTTGAATCTTTTTACCAAATTCACGATAACGATCAAGATACATTAAGGTTCTTATTCCTTCATCCTCATCTAGCTTTTTTTCGTAGTGGACCACAAATTTATCAAATAAAGGATATTGTCTTACAGAATTTTTGGTGAAATCTGTAAATATTACTGAAGCGAATTTGCCTTTTTGTTTGGGGTCCGAAGATACCAATAGTGCTATCATTCTCACATAATGTTCATCTTGCTTTTTTAGATCTTTAAACCAGATGAGCTGATCTCTAGTCCTTCCGCTTGGTGGTTCTGATTCCGGTTCCGGTGACTTAAGAATCCATTGTAGAGTAAACTTGTCATCGAAGAGTGGTTTTTCCACTCTTTCGATCTCGATAGTATATTCTTTTTCTAGTGGCATAGCCTCAGATGATATTTCAATGCAATTGATTCCAGGAGATAGGTGAGAAGGTGTTTCAATTCCTTCTGGAAGAAAATATATCAAATTTTCCAAAGGATGCACTGCGATGAATCTTCCCTTGAGCTCAAAAATATCGCTTTCTTCTGCGTTGAGAATTGCTGGATCGATTCTTGTTCTTGATCTCTTTAGCCGCTTAGGTGGAGATGGACCTGATTCTAGGAAAGATGATGATTTGCCCATTGGTGAAGAAACTGTCCTTATTATTTCTTTACGTTTAGGTTCTGGTGTTGGTTCTAATTCTACTTCATATAACTCATCATTCTGCGTATTGATAGAATTAAAATCGAGTTGAGATTCGACTGTAATCAATCTATTTCCCGGAAATATCGGATTTGTAGAGGCAAGTGTTGTAGGAGTATTGTTACTCCCAGAATTTATACTTCTGAAACTATTTTGATAGTGGGAACCATTTGAGGTTGATGTCCTAGAATGATTGTTTTCGGATTGAGATGAGATACTTGATTGTTGCGTTGACTGTGAAACTTGTTTAGGCTCGGATTGTTCTTGTAGTAGTAGTAGTTGTTGTTGTTGTTGTTGTTGTTGTTGTTGTTGTTGTTGTTGTTGTTGGATTAAATTCGAATTAAAACCGATGGAACCGTTTTGGTGCATGAGTTGTAAATTTTGAAGGATACTACGAATGGTTTTCCCCACGTCTGTTGATGCTTCAAGAGCCAGCTCTTGAGCTTGAGTGAAAGATAATGGTTTAACACTTTCCAAATACCCCAAATAAGGGTCCTCGAACGGTTGATTTTGACTTGATTCAGAAGGGGTAGCCATGTAAAGGACTTTACACTCTAAAAAACAAAGACATTGAGTATGAATCCTATTCTTAATAAAAGTGATACCATTTTGTAGTTCTGGTATATCGAGATTGTACCAATTGCATATCAATTCAATTACCATCTTTGCCGACCTAGCACTGTCAGCATGCCTCTTCGGTAGTATAGGTCGATATGGTATTGAAGTTGGTGTCCCCATTGCAAAATTGTTCATTTCTAAACAGTAGAACTCATTCCTAGATTCAACCGATGTAAGTAGTGAAACGAACCTTACACATCCACAATTCCCAACAATTTCACCGATTTGAGCAGGGGAGTCCACATAAAGACAACTTGAACTCATCCTCTTGCTTGGTAGGTCGACTGCTTAATTGATTCGATAGGACAATGGGGTTCGGTGCGTTTTGGTCAGTTTGGCGTTAGCCCTTCTTCTCGCGCGTAGTTAAAGGTAGTTTAAGTACAATTGTCAATCAATCTCATCTTCAATTTGATAAATCTTGTCAGAGGAAACCAAGGTAAAAACAATGGCAAAGAAAAAAGTTATTTCTGTGACTCAAGAGGATTGGTATATTGAAGCTACTGAGTATGAGGAACAGGCAGAACGTTGGATTCTTTCGGATATTAAAAAGACTTTAAGATTTTACCTGCAAGCGCTTGAATGTTATGAAAGGGCTCTACAGGCTCCTGAAGGGTCCTCTACCGGTAGTTATAATATTTTATACAACGAGACTAGGCTTTTCTTACAGGTTTATACTGAATATGTGGCCAACAACGGATACATCAACGTTTTACAGTACATCAAACTTGATGATTTACCAGGAATTTCCAATTTGATCCTCAGTTTACCGGAAATTGTCCAGAGATTCCAAGCGGTTCAACAACGTTTCCAACAAGAAACCACTTGGGATTTCCATTTCAATATGCTAACCTGTTACTTGAGTCTTTTGGAATCAGCAGATACCTACAACTTAGTGGGTGAGGACGTTATACAATTGACGACTAAATACCTAGAATTGACCCAATCCTTGGTACAAACCGTTATGCAAAAATTACAATTTACATCTGATCAACCTAACAATGACCAGTTACCGGGATCTGCACCAAGAGAAGAGGTACCACCAAACAAGAGAGATGGCAGCGGTGTAGTGACCCAGACTAATGACGATGATGACGCTGACGGTTCTCAAAGGGTGGAAGTAGCAGATCAAGTTAATTACGAGACGATCGCGGAGATTTTAAGTAATGGGTTTAAATGCGTCCAAACACTGGTAGAAATTTGTGTAGATTCTCGCCAGGGTGAAAGCCGTTTGAATCCGGTTCAAGTTAATTTCCTTGAAGATGTCTCATCAAAATTTTGGCACCAGCTGACTGATATTCGTTCAAGTGTGGATTCGCTGGGTTTAGATCTATCACAGGCTGACATTTCCGGCATGGTTATTGATGCGTTGAAGCTAATCAATGATGGAGTTCCTGCCCTTGAGCAATACATCCTATCTGTGTCACCAAGAACATCTGAAGTGTTACTAGCACAAGTAGATCTTTTACAATTTGTCGTTGGATGTCTTGATCCAACAGCTGATGCTACATTGCAGTGGTCACTATGCACCTTGCTCAACAAAGTGTTAGAAGAAGCCCGCAGACAATTTACACATTTGAGAAGTAAGGTTTCATTGAACCCTACTGGAGATGAACTCAGTAGAATTACTTTCCACCTGTGTGATATCTACATAGACTCCTCCGATAACGAACTAACTAGATATTGGATCAGAAGGAGCTCAAACAACAATGGCAACAACAATAACGGCGATGCTGATGACAAGACTTGTCAAATACTTTTAAAGAATGCAAAGACCATGTTAATCAATGCTACACGCATTGCAGAAAGACCATGCGGCTTGCAAGAAAACGTAGTGGATAAATTGAAGCGTAACTACGTGTTCACACAGGCAAGAAACAGACTCCGTGCCTTAGAGAGTGGGAATATCCCCGTGGATCAGATCCAAGATCAGGACCAAGATATTCAAAATCATCCGTTTTACAGGAACCTGATTCTTTCTACGGGAAACTAGTTCATGGCTCTACGTCTCAACTGTGTTACAAACTGCATAAGATCAATCTATCATTCTTTTGTATCGTTCTAAAACCAGGTTGGTACCTCATCAGCCAGCCATTTGGAATTTTTATACTCTTTTCTATTCAGATCACTAACGCGAAATATTCCAAAGCCCACAAGGCGAGCGATGCTGGGCAGATAATTTTAGAACAGACGTCATGGGGAAGTTTGATGTTATAAAGGTATAAAGAAGTGAGTGTCTTGAACGTATTGTTTAAATTTTTTAAACTTTAGATGTGGTGAGTCCATTAGAGAATTAAAAAGAGAGATATTAAGAGAAACATCTGGCAAATAAGCCAATTTTTTCTTTAAAACAATGAGTTATCGGAAGTATGGACCCAACGGTGAGCAACTGAGGTACCGTGATCCGCTGGTTACGAACCCACCCTCTATAAGAGATCAGGATGTTGAAGATGAGGGTGAATATATTCCTATGGATACATACAGCGGATTTGTCAATGCGTTTCCGGCAGATCCAAATTTGCATGTGAACACTTCTTATTCAGATGCATTTATCAGTAATACTCCGGCTACACCATCTGACCAGCAAAATGTACCGTCAATTAACGTTATTCAACATACACCTGATATAATCGGTAGTTCTCAGTTACACCCAGGCCAAGCTGATATTAATCCTGGAAGTGAATATTTTGATGATGAAGAATACTACTATGGGAATCTACACGGTAATCCCGGTGGTTCTAGTAGGGGATCAAATAGCAGCGTTGATGATGTTGGTGATCAATCCGAAAGACCAATCTTGCAGCAAACAGCCAAGGACAATATGAGTTTTGTGTTTAATGATGATCCAATGACTATGAATGTTCGTAAGAGAGATAGTGAAGATGGAACAGATTTGGAGGATGGGTACATCGATCAACGTGGTGATGATTATCAGATTAATACTTTTCTAGGTAGGAATGGTGAGATGGTTGATCCATATACACAGCGTTTTTCTCCTCTGCAATCAAATTATAGTTCTCCCGGTGAAGAGTTGTTAGATGTTGAGGAGGATTTGAGTGGTAGTGGTGAACATAAGGATTTGGGTGATTACGATGAAACGAAGACGTTGGATAAAAGTACGAATTTCCAAACGTTGTCTACAGCATCCTCAAATAATGCATCGGGAGATGGTGAAGAACCAGAGAGGGCACTGCCAAAGAGATCTGCCACTATGATGAGAAAATTTAAACTGTGGAAGGGTAATTTTGTCTTTGATTCCCCCATTAGTGCTTCTCTGTTAAGACAGTACACTTCAGTTAGCAGTGAAAAGGTCTCTAATGAGTTTAAGTTTATGAGGTACCAAGCGGTTACTTGCGAACCAGACCAGATTGAAGAAAATAATTTCACAGTTAGGCAGTTGAACTACATTGTTCCAAGAGAAACTGAATTAATGATTGTGATTACCATGTACAATGAAGATCATTTCCTTTTGGGAAATACCTTGAAAGGTGTAATGGACAATATCAGACACATGGTTCGTGAGAAGAAATCATCTACCTGGGGGGCTGATGCTTGGAAAAAAATCGTTGTATGTGTCATATCAGATGGTCGTGCAAAAGTAAATGAAAAGGCATTAGCATTAATGAGTGCTCTAGGATGTTTCCAAGATGGTTTCGCCAAGGATGAAATTAATGATAAAAAGGTAAAGATGCATGTGTATGAACATACGACGATGATGAATATCACACAAGTATCAGACAAAGGTGTACAATTGGAAAGTAATGCTAATACTGTCCCAGTGCAACTGATGTTTGGTCTTAAGGAGATGAACCAACAAAAGATTAATTCTCACAGATGGGCATTTGAAGGATTTGCTGAACTTCTGCAACCGAATGTCGTTACACTGTTAGATGCAGGTACTATGCCCAGCAAAAAAGCTATCTATCATCTGTGGAGAGAATTCCGTAATCCACAAGTTGGTGGTGCATGTGGTGAGATTAAGGCAGATTTGGGTAAAAATTATAGAAAACTTCTTAATCCGTTAGTTGCATCACAAAATTTTGAATATAAGATGTCTAACATTTTGGATAAGACTACAGAATCAGATTTTGGTTTCATTACAGTTTTACCGGGTGCTTTCTCAGCATACAGATATGAAGCGGTGAAAGGTGTTCCATTACAAAAATATTTCTATGGTGAAAAAGTGGATGAGAAAAAATTTAATTTCTTCTCTTCTAACATGTACCTTGCTGAAGATCGTATCTTATGTTTTGAAGTCGTCACTAAGAAAGGCGCTAATTGGATTCTCAAATATTGTAGAAGTTCATCAGCATCCACAGATGTTCCCGAGCGTATTCCAGAATTTATCCTGCAGAGAAGACGTTGGTTAAATGGATCCTTCTTTGCAAGTGTCTATTCGTTTGTCCATTTCTACAGGATTTGGACTAGTGGTCATAACATTGTGAGAAAACTTATGTTGAGCATTGAATTCGTTTATTTGTTTCTCAATACGATTCTATCATGGTTTTCACTAAGTTCTTTTTTCTTAGTGTTCCGTATTTTGACCATGTCGATTGCATTAACCTACCATTCTGTTTTCAACATTTTATGTGTCGTTTTCTACTGGCTTTACGGTGTTTGTATCGTTTCCACTTTCATCCTTTCGTTAGGTAACAAGCCGAAGACAACAGAATGGTTTTATCTGGCCACTTGCATTTTCTTTGCCGTCCTTATGGCTTATATGATTTTTTGCAGTATTTGGATGAGTGTTAAATCATTTGAAAACATCCTTGGTCAAAAAGTATCATTTGTTGGTCTACTTACAGAGGAAGCCTTTAGAGATTTAGTCATTTCCCTGGGATCTACTGTGTGTCTTTATGCGACAAGCTCCATCATTTACTTACAACCATGGCATATGTTAACGAGTTTTTTCCAATACATTCTGTTGACACCATCTTACGTGAATGTTCTGAACATTTACGCCTTCTGTAATGTGCACGATTTGTCCTGGGGTACTAAGGGTTTTGCCGCTAAACCTCTAGGTAAGATTCAAGCTAAGGAAGATGGTACTTTCAAAATGGAGATCCCCATTTCTAGTCAAGAGATTCAATCGAATTATGACAAATACATTAATATTTTGGCAAGAGGTAGTGACGAAGATGAGGACGGTGGTAGAGAAATTGCTGATGAAGAACGTAAGGCTAGTTATTACGCCAAAGTTCGTTCTTTGGTCATTATCATATGGCTACTGACGAATTTCGGTGTGTGTGCCGCTGTAATGGAATATGGTGGTATTTCTGATTACTTAGCCATGAGGAATCAACCAGTTACTGATACTGATAATACAGCAAAAGGACATGAAAGACCTGTTATTACTGAAAAGGCTACAATATATTTCACAATCATTCTTTGGATCGTTGCCCTTTCAGCAGCCATAAGGTTTATCGGTTGTTCACTCTACATGTTGACAAGGTTTTTCAGAAAATTAAGGTTCCGTTAACCAAAAAAGAAAACCAGATTTACCAATTGCATTACCTTGTACTATTATTTTTTTTTTTTTCCTGGGGGAACTGGATAGAATATATCGGTGTATAACTTTACTAGCATTCATTTTTACATTCGCTCTGTAGTAAGAACGAACAGTTGCAACTCTAAAATCCTCGAGCATAGGAGATCAGAGAGATTCGAAGATGAGAATTGTTTTACAGAAAGTATCGCAAGCTGCGGTTACGGTGGAGTCTCGAGTAGTTTCAAGGTAAGTAGCATTGGCCTTAAAGAGAACAACTCTCCTGACTATATACTAACTGAAAGTACAGCATTAAGAATGGTTACTTCTTGCTTGTAGGAATCTCGACAGAGGACACTTTAGAGGATGTAGAAAAGTTGTCAAATAAAGTGTTGAGTATTAGAATATTTGGTGACGATAAGGATTTCCTTTGGAAGAGGAACATCAAGGATGCTGGAGGGGAGATCTTATCAGTTTCACAATTCACACTGATGGCAAGAACTAAAAAAGGTACTAAGCCAGATTTACACATGGCTCAGAAGGGACATTTGGCTAAAGAACTTTACGATCACTTCTTGACATTGTTACGTAATGGATTAGGTCAAGACAGGGTTCAAGATGGTGAATTCGGAGCCATGATGAGTTGTTCATTGACTAATGAAGGTCCAGTGACCATCACCTTGGACACCAAGGAATGATTGTGTGGCTTCAACAATTTTTGTCATGTGTACTGTATTTAAGATGAAGTAAGTTGATAGAAACAATTAGCCGAAACATAGTCTAAACAAGACAAAACATTAAAAAGAAAGTGAATCGAAAAAACAAATATGTGCAGATTTCTCATATTCAAGGGTAAAGAGCCACTACGTCTCTCACATCTCTTAACAAGACCTGCACACTCAATCATCAACCAGTCCTTTGATAGTAGACTAAGGTTAGATAGGAGGAGGCCTGTTAATGGTGATGGATTTGGTGTAGCATACTATCCACAAGATAAAGAATTAAACGATGACGGTCCCTGCTTATTCAGAGCTATTACGCCTGCATGGAATAACCAAAATTTGGAAACGTTAGCAGAAAAGACAAAATCTGAACTTGTATTTGCTCATGTGAGGGCATCAACTTATGGTATACTGTCAGAAACTAATTGCCACCCATTTACTTACCACTCGTTGTGCTTCATGCATAACGGTGGTATTTCAAACTTTGCCAAGATTAAAAGAACTCTTTTGAACCACATTGATGATGAATATTTAAATTTCCTCAAAGGCAGTACAGATTCTGAATGTGCATTTGCCCTATTTTTGGATACTCTAAGGAAATTAGGATATGACCCTGCTAAGGAAGAAGGAAATTTTGGACATGCGGCACTTCGAGAGGCAATGTTAAGGACAATTGAAATGATAAAGAATTGGACTAAAGAAGTTGGCAAAGACCTAGAACAAGTGGAACCGTCTTTATTAAATTTCGCAGTTACAGACGGATCCTCAGTCGTAGTAAGTCGCTACATTACATCCAAGACAGACGAGGCGGCATCTCTGCATTTTAGCTGTGGATCAAGATTTGTTGAATCGTCACCAGGTGAATACAGGGTAGAAAGATTAGACCGGAATCAAGATGTGATTATGGTTGCATCTGAACCTTTGACTTTTGAAAGAGGTGACTGGACGGCGGTACCAACGAATAGCATATTGACGATAAAAAACCAGACGATTCTATTACACCCAATAATCGATGAGTACTACCAAGAAGATCCACTCTATTTGAGAAACTCTGCTCTGGCAGAAAGTAAAGGACTGATGGGATCGGTGCCCTTGGCAAACGCGGTGGAAAAAGATGTGCCCCCCTTGGAAAGAGAGGGAAGATCAAGACCAATGTCAGCCGCGGCCCATCTGGCATAATGATATATACGTATAGATGTAAGCCAAAGCTTCCAGAGGACCCCAGGAAACCATACATACCATACATATATTGAGCTAAAAAAAAAAAAAAAGAAGGTTCGAATCAATTGCCATCCTGACCCCGAAAAATTCTAGAAATCCCCCTGGATGCTTGTCAATTCCTTCTTGAAAAGGGGATAAGTCTAGACGCAGAAAGTTTGCTCATTTTGAATCAGAAATCCATCCACAATTAAGCACGGCATTAGCAAATGCGCAACTTTAGCCAAGAATAAATTTAATGGCCAAGAATGCAATTAAAATGTCAGCACTGTTTAGTGCTTTTAGACATATGACCTTTCTGGAAAGACTATCTTGAGCTTATTTCTCTTTTCGGATGTTCCTTTCCTTTGATTTAATTTTCAACATGCAGGAAAAAGGAAGAGGACGAACTCCGACAATGCTAACAATCAAACTCATCACCTTGAAGTTGGGACCATATGTACGAATGCCAACCTAGTTCAGACTAATTTTGCTTTTTTTCTTTCTTTAAAATAGGTAAGTAGTCCACATGAGGGACTAATAATCAATACCCATCTGCAAGCGGTTAGCATTGGACCTTTTGGTAAGATTCCAAAGGCCACGAACTTTGGTAATTCCCATAGATGAGTTACGTTACGGTCCTGTATCAGATGATGTATGCATTCATCCACTCTATGAAGAATTGCTTAAAGAAGGAAAATATACACCTAAATACTATTACTCTCGGTCTAATCAGCTGATGCGCTCTGGAAATGAAAACTACAAAAAAATGAACTCCCTCCAACAGATGGACAGTGAAGCGGTGGCTCAATGGTAGAGCTTTCGACTCCAGTTAGATCCTGGAATATTCCGGAATTGGCAATCGAAGGGTTGCAGGTTCAATTCCTGTCCGTTTCATTCAAATTAATTTTTTTCCTTTTTCCCGAACCACAACAGACTGAAAACAAGTAGAAAATACCTCGTACACCACACGACACACACGATACACACGATACACTCGAACACATCGTACGGTATGCTTTGTTTAATTACGTTTGTCTGCTAATGTTTCTCCATAGTTCCCAGGAAGTCTCGTTAGTTTACTGTTACCCTTCTTGGATTTTCCCGCTGCATATATATTTTCCCTCCCGCTTTTCTGCTGCGTCTTTTTCTACCCGCTTTCTTGAGTTGTTTTTTCTTTTTTTTCGTCCTTTTTTTTGACTTGTCGTATTTTTAAATTCCTCGTCTCCTCCCCCGGTGGAAAGGTTTATAAGCAGCAAGATTAAATAGCAGAGATACTCTTACTTCTCTCCCGCACTTTTTCTCCTTCCTACTACTACTACACCGCCGCACACACACTCATGAAGCTTTCTAGTTTGTCTGTTGCAGTTCTGACAACTTTGAACTTGGTGGATGCCAGGATTCCAGGTACCGTAACTGTGACTTCATACGGTACCCACAAGTACGGTAAATTCGACAAGACATCGAGAACGAAGCACGTCGAAACCAGTAGTACTCACAAGTATGGTAAATTCGACAACACAAGACAGGCAACTACTACTCGTCACATTACGAGCTATCCAAACGACGCTGCTCCAGGTGCATCCAACTTTGGCGCTGCCAAGAGAGTGGGTCTAGCTGGAGGTGCTGGTGCGGTCGCTGGTGCCCTACTATTATTGTGAGTCTGTGTTTAGTGTGATGCTAAGAGGTGTTCTTTTGACTACGTCTTTTTCTTCTTTGTTCAGTTGATCGGTGCCATTCTTCGTTCGTTGCAATGAAAGGTGGTATTGATTGACAAGTTGCAACTGTCAAATTGTTTTTGAAAGTGTGTAGGTGTGTGTGTGTGTGTGTGTCGTGTCGTGTGTAGTGTGTAGTTAATAACGTTGCGTGTTAAGTTTAACGACTGGTGGGTTGTGCTGTTAGGTGTGGTGTACTGTTGTATGCAAGTAAGTATATACCCCGTGATAATCGCGTGACCCATCTAAAAGCATTTACCCGGCTTTCTAGTTTCTTTTCTCTGGCCTTCTTTCGTACGAAGGCCTCCACTCGCCATGCATCGCGTAACCATTGAGATGCTCTTCCAAGTTTTATTCAAATTTATACCCACTTTAACGATTAATGATGAGCAGACAATACTGGAGCTATAAGGATTAAAGTTTAAAGTAAAGGCAGTATTAGTTAATCATGGAGACTACGAATAAATTTGTCCCAGAATATAGACGTACAAATTTCAAAAATAAAGAACGTTTTTCAGCTGATGAATTACGTCGTCGTAGGGATACTCAACAAGTCGAATTGAGAAAGGCTAAGAGAGATGAAGCATTGGCTAAAAGAAGAAATTACATCCCACCTGCAAATGGTGCAGATTCTGAAGATGAAGATGATGCATCTGCATCTGCAGACCAACAATTTTATGCTCAATTACAACTAGAATTACCTGAAATGATTCGTCAAATTCAATCCCCGGACATGCAGGAACAGTTAGCAGCCACCGTAAAGTTTAGACAAATTTTGTCACGAGAACATAGACCTCCAATTGACATTGTTATTCAATCAGGCGTCGTTCCAACTTTGGTAAATTATATGAATGAAAACCAACCTGAAATGTTACAATTAGAAGCAGCATGGGCATTGACCAATATTGCATCAGGTACATCCGCTCAAACAAAAGTTGTTGTCGACGCAGGAGCAGTTCCACTTTTCATTCAATTACTATACACAGGTTCAGTGGAAGTTCAAGAACAAGCAATTTGGGCTCTTGGTAATGTTGCAGGTGATTCAACAGATTACAGAGATCGTGTACTACAATGTGGTGCGATGGAACCAATTTTGGGTCTTTTCAATACTAATAAAACCTCATTAATTAGAACTGCAATCTGGACACTTTCAAACTTATGCAGAGGTAAAAAGCCACAACCCGATTGGTCGATAGTTTCACGTTCATTGCCAACGTTGGCCAAATTAATCTATTCGTTGGACACTGAAACTCTAATTGACGCATGCTGGGCAATCTCTTACCTATCAGATGGTCCTCCAGAAGCCATTCAGGCAGTTATTGACGTCAGAATCCCCAAGAGATTAGTTGAATTACTAAACCACCAATCAACTTTGGTTCAAACTCCTGCGCTGAGAGCTGTTGGTAATATTGTAACGGGTAACGATTTACAAACCCAAGTTGTCATTAATGCTGGTGTATTGCCTGCATTGAGAAACCTTCTAGGATCACCAAAGGAATCAATCCGTAAAGAAGCTTGTTGGACAATTTCTAATATTACAGCAGGTAATACAGAGCAAATTCAAGCTGTTATAGATTCAAATATGGTCCCACCATTGGTCAAGTTATTGGAGACAGCTGATTATAAAACAAAGAAAGAAGCTTGTTGGGCGATTTCCAATGCTTCGTCTGGTGGTTTACAAAGACCTGAAATTATTAGATATTTGGTTTCACAAGGTTGCATAAAACCATTATGTGATCTGTTGGAAATTGCAGATAATAGAATTATTGAAGTGACACTAGATGCTTTGGAGAATATCTTAAAGATGGGTGAAGCTGATAAAGAAGCTCGTGGTCTTAACATCAATGAAAACGCCGATTACATCGAAAAGGCAGGTGGTATGGAAAAGATCTTCAACTGTCAACAAAATGAAAACGATAAGATTTACGAGAAGGCCTACAAAATCATTGAGACTTATTTCGGTGAAGAAGACGATGCCATTGATGAAAGTATGGCTCCACAAACAGCTGGTAACACTTTTGGCTTTGGATCTAACGTTCAACAACAATTTAATTTCAATTGATTAAGTGAGTACAGTATCATTAAATTACAACAACAACTTCTACTACTACTATTATCATTATTATTAATTTTTTCCTTTTTTTTTTTTCTTTCCTTTCTTTACCTCTACCCATCTCAAATTGTTTATATCAACTTTTCTCTGCCATTTTGTTTAATAGTTATCAAATCAAATCAAATCAAATCATAATTTCATATTGATTTTACACGAGATAGAATGGGATTTTTAACATTGTTTGAATATTTAAATACTTCATACACTTTCGCAGTAATATTAGCACAAAACGAAACCAATGTGTCGCGAAGCTCATTGAAAACTTATAATGTAAATAATAATCGAAATATTAGTTAGAATAGTTGAAATTCTTTCAAAAAGACCCTTTGGAACATTTATGAATGGTCTTTCCAATACACCTGCAAGTTATTTACCATCAAGGAGATCTCAATTGGTGAGTCAAAACCGTATCGCCAAGATTAACGAACTTTACGAACAGAAACAAAGACAACATCAAGATTCTGTAGTTTCAAATAATTCCACCTCAGTTGTTTCAGAGGATAATTGCGTACCGATTCGCGGACTGACAACCTATAGAATTCAAGGTCAATATAACGTGGACGAACCGTCCACAACGGTTAAACATGAAGAATTACCTAGTACCTTTGCAACTAATACAACAAAGAACCTTCAAGAACAAGAACCAGAGGATAATACTGATGAAGACTATGAAGATGAACTTAAATTCACACCAAAATTAAAATCTCGTAGAAGTTTGCTGACAATGAGGAAAAACTTCGAACAAGAAGCAAATTCACCTATATCTAATGATGAACCAAGCCCTATGGAAGACGTATCTACACCTCTGCCAAAAGTCAGACGTCGTGTGGGTTCACTACGTAAAAGTTTGGGAGATCCATTGCCCCTACCGTATTTACCAAGGGATTCTAGTCCAATTCATAAAGAACGTAGGGAACCTGTATCACAATCACCACATCTAGTATCTCCTTCCAATGTGGATAAAAAACGTCAAATAATGGAATCGAAATGGAGAAAATTGGTTTCACAGGATAAGTCCATGTTGGAATCTCGATTAAAAGAATTACGTAGACCATCACTCCCGACAACGATGCCACCGCCAAGACCTGATTCACCAACATTAGTACCACAAAAAACTTCCACTTCACTCCCGAATCCTCCTCCGCAGTCTTTAGAAGAATTACAACAAGAAATTATCAGTAATCGGCAAAGATTGGATGAAATCATTGTTCTATTGAATCAAAAACAAAAACCATCGTTACAATTCCCATCTTTGAATTTCCATTACCGATGGAATGAATCTACCTTCTGGACACTTTGTATTATAGCGCTCATACTGTGCAACTTCTACGTGTATTATTACTTGTAATTCCAAATATTGTCTTATTCAAAAGAGTAATGTATTTACAATATTAAATTCTCTATTCGTTAAAGTCATCCTTGGGTGGTCTACCATCTTCACTTCTCATATACCAGTCAATTGCTGCAGAAAAGGCTGCAAAACCTGCACAACCAACTGCAGCAGATTGTGGTCCACCTTTGTAAGCTAACCCACCACCAGTTATACAACCGGCCGAAACACCGTTGTACAAATCGTTCTTGCCTCTAAATGATTCAAGACAACATTCAACACCTGCATAGATTAATCCCAAATAACCAAAATTTTTAGCACTTGAATATGATCTCTTCCCCATATCTGCAAATTGTATCTTCACTTGCTGCTTAAACGGTAGATCCGCTATACTCTTTACATTTGTATTCAATCCATGGGGTCCTGTGGCACCCAGGGGAGTATCGTAAGCCATAGATGCCATGAAAAGACCAAAAACACCACCAAGCGCAAACCCTGTAACACCACTCATTACTGATTTACCAGGACATGAAGTCATAAAATTCATCACCATTTGAGCACCTTTTTCACCTTGCTCTTCAGGTGTCAATTCACTGTAAGCCCTCGTATCAGGCGGTGTGATCTGTTGTAGTCCAAATCCAGTATAAACCATGATGCTCTAGCCCTTATAGCTTTGATTATAGGGCTTTATTAGTGGTGCTCATCGCTTGTATGATAAAATTTCAGTACATTTTTCATCTAATAAAGCTCATCTTTGATGAACTCCGGGTTCGAAAAAAGATGTGATAAGGTCAACAATTTGATGCACCATTGGCACCCAAGAATCGGTTTTCGTACCATTCAAATGCCATATTAATATTCTGCAGATCCTAATTTATGTAATACTCAGATTTTGGAACCATGTATGCTGAGTTAAAAGATGGAATGGGGACAAGAGATGTATTTGACGGTTGGAATGTACAAAAGGTTTGGCAGAAGGAAGACGAAGCCTGGATTAATAGAACCCAAAATTCCGGTATGAAATTGCAGAACCCTGCTTTTGCTCAGGGCAAAAATTGGGAAAGACCAGTTATTTGCCAGGATATATTTTGGTCTAGAGATGGATCATCGATAGTAACGATTCATGATGATTATGGTATTCGACAGTACGTGATGAGCCTCGAGGGTAACACGGACCAATTGGTACCATACAGTAGGATGTTTAAAAGTCAGTCGATTGTAACCGGCCGAGTTCATCCTCTCTATTCATTATACAACGATACAGAAGACTTCAACGTATTGTTAACGGCATGCAAGGATCTACCATTGCAAATGTATTCTTTACAGGACACTGAAGGGCCTTGCTTGAACCATTACAATGTGATCAATAACGAAACTGGGAACTGGGAAATACCTCATGCCATTAATTGGAGTAACGAGGACCATTTTTTAATTGGATCTGTGAAGAATAGGGTCTCGTTATTCAGTTGTTATCGAAGCTCTCCAATATGGACTTCTCAATCTAAAAGAGGTAATTCTACCAGTAAATCGATTGTATCTTGCTTTAGTGAGCGACCTTATGGTGAATTTTCAAACGCTAAACATACTATATTTGGTACTTACAAGAACGAATTGCATCTTTTAGACCATCGTACACAACACCCGCAGTTTTTACACCGGTCTGCACAAGGTAGAGGTTACATACAACTTCTGGAAAGTTTTAATGGCCATTACTTATATGCCCTAAAGCGCAATACTAATCTCATCGATGTGCTGGACACAAGAGAATCTCACCGCCCAGTGAATCAATTGCAACTGCCTTTTACAATGGGAAATCAAAAGCACAAGGCCTCTATCACAAGCACTAATGGCCTAACAATCGGAACGGATGATGGTAAAATTGTCTGCTGGAGTTCAAATGCTATAGAATTTGGAGTCATAGATCGGAATGGACTAACATGTGATAATGGGGCCGGAGAAAAGCCAGAATTGACGCACGAAATGGGCCTGAATTCGAGTAGAATCAATATCGTTCAACAGAGCCCCACAGACTTTGGAGTCTGCGCATTATCATACTCACCAGACAAAATGACGTATAGGCCCGATGTTCATGCATCTTCAGGTATTTATGTCACAGAACTAACTACAGATTGGTTCGGCTTGTAAAAGTATCTCTAAAGAATCTTAGCTGTTGGTATTCTTTTAGTTTTGAACCCAATAGGTCCCTTTTATTAGTGATGTAGTCAGCTCTTAACGTCTCGGTATGTAGAGCTTGTCCCTCGTCATCTATATCTCTAATAGTCTCATCTGTAGCTGGATGATAATTGGTCTCCAGGGCATTAGGCCAAATTTTTCTAAAAGTGGGGAGGGGAGTCTGAGTTTGACGCCTTACCGGTATTGCAGGGTCAGTCATCGTATGTATACTGCTGCTTACGCTGTCCACATCCCCCAATTGTTTGTTATCCATATCCACATCACTTTCATTCTCATTGGATGTAACGCTTAATACAGAATTGGACCTCGAACGTCTTCGTGAAAGATCCATTTGGCGTGATCGCCTCATCACCTGTTCCTTTCCCCCAGTTACAAGTGGATTTGCTCTATCAAATTCAACATTACCCTTATCATCTAGCTGAGGTTCTGTGATCATCTCATTAAAGGTATTCCACTGCTTCATGGTATCGAACAACCTTCTAATCAGTAAAATATCACTTAGTGAGTCAGATTTGGGAGTATCGATTTTCAATTTAGAAGATCCCAAACTACTGTCAAATCTTGATTCAAAAATAGATGTTTTCAATTCATAAAACTCTAGTAGTTCATCATCTTGTTGCACGCCAGGCTCTTGGATAGTTCTAAATGCACCAATGCAAAGTTTGCGCTCCTTAATACTCTTGTGAGGGTCTATCACAATTGCAACGTAGGGATCTTGGAAATTTTGATTTAATTGTTGGGTATGCATATCTATACTGCTTAACCAGCAATCGTACCCAGGGTGAGAATGATACCAACCAACTATATTTTGATTCGCAGGAAGCATCTCATCAACATATTGAACCATGTACTCATAGGATTCGGTCTGCGCATTGACCCTGGTCTCAGTACCTTCTACAGGCAATTCAAATATATCGAATATTACGAACTGATCGTTCATGGTAGTACCTATAAGCATTCCCATTACCTCTATGTTTCCGCCGCGCAAGGCATGTTCTAGTGCCTTCAAACAGGCCAATCTTGATATCGATACCGAACTGAAGAATCTTGGATTGTTACTCCAGGGATTTTCATTTCTGCTGGTTCCTGAGGCGCCTCCTTTGCCAATGCGTCGAAGTAGTTCCCCTTGTGTAAGAGACTCATCGGAATGATTAGTCTCGTAGGATTTTTGTAAAAGGTCATCATCTGGCATGTAATTCTCTTGAATACGTTTCCTCAATGAAGAAACAGTCTCATCCTTCAATGGCATATTTTCCTAAGGTTTTCAGATGCAATTATTGGTCAATCCTATATGTTTAAATGTTATCATAAGGAATAAGATCTTAAAGTACCCTTTCTATATACAAATAATCGTAGACGTAAAAAAAAAAAAATAAAAATAAAAACAAAGATATACTAAGATAGCAGTATAACGCTATTTATCCGAACCGACTTATTACTGCTGAATGCCATCTGCCTCTCTTTTCAAAGTACCGATGAATTCCAAGAATCTACCAATGTTAACATCCACGCCGAATTGATAGACGAATGAACTGGACAAATAACTAGAGAGCAAGGCTTTCAAATATGATTCTGGAATGTTTTTCAGAATTTCCACTGGACCAGCCACATCGATCAGCAGTTTGGGGATAATCTTGTTCAAAAGCAAGTAATTACGCAATTTAACGTCGTTTAACCACAATTCTGTAGAATAGATCAAATCATCATTCAATTTGTTAATGGTCAAGGAAAGAACGTTAGACAGTTCGGAAATAGGTTTGTGAGTTTTCTGATTCAATTTCCACAATTGACCGAATTCACCCACGGCATTACGGTCAATCCTGCGTTGTACTTCAGCAACATAACCGCTGTAAAATTCGGTCCTAGAATGGCTATCGGTACCAATGAACTTGTTAACGTAGTCATGATCATTCAATGCTAAAGAAGCCAAGACTTCCATAGAAGAAGAAGTGACACCACCTTTGTTTGCAGATGCATCTTTAATTAAAATACAACCATGAGCTTCCAGGGCCACTTTAGCAGGTTGTGCAATGAACAGATTAGCACCCTCAACAATATATGGAATCTTACATTTGTTAGTCTTCTCATCAATGTAGCTTTGAATGTTGTTCAGATTGATAGAATTGGGTCTACCACCACAGGGAACAAACAAATCAACATGGTCCACAAATCTAAAGATCTCTTTATGGAAAGTATTTCTAAAAGTTGTACCATTAGCGATGTTAACGCCAGATGGCAACGTAATATCCACGTCATCCACAGATACAAAGAACCCCATAGGTCCTAAGAGAGATCTATCAAAATGTGATATCATTTTTCTTTCCTTAGCTAATCTGAGCAACTCATCCTTTTTCAAACCTTGAGGATCACACAAAACACCCGAACCATCGAGGATACCCACATATAATTCGTTCTTGGTGGACAAAAGAATCTCATTGGATCCCAAGTCACCATCTGGACCACCTGTCTGGAATTTATGGATGACGGCATCTTCTAAATGCAGAGTCTTGTAGAGTTCATTCACGTAAGCACGAACACCTAACGAAGTCATACCATATTCATCGTGAGGAATACCGCCCAATTGTGGAGATTTACCAGTGAGGAAAGATTTCCACCAGGGGCAACCTCTTGCTCTAGCATGTTTTGTAGCCCAATCGACAAAACCTGCAGTACCTTCATCGGGACCAAAGAACAAGATTTCTTCTTGGTTCAAAAGGTCAACATATTTTTCCTTGAGTGGATCTTTGATCAAGATATCAATGATAGAATCCACGTATTGCGTAAACGCGATAAAAGTTTGATCTGGTGCAGTAAGCCCTGGATTCAATA
Organism: Zygosaccharomyces rouxii; assembly: GCF_000026365.1. NCBI lineage: Eukaryota > Fungi > Ascomycota > Saccharomycetes > Saccharomycetales > Saccharomycetaceae > Zygosaccharomyces > Zygosaccharomyces rouxii. The sequence continues at coordinate 748,812 of NC_012992.1, read as the reverse complement.
GAATAACACCTTTGGAACCACCTTCTGGAATATCCTTATTCTTACGCTGTTGAGTAGATGCCAATTGATAATTTTCGTCGACAACAGTCTTCGAATTCATATCGTAAACATCTTGCGTTTTTGAACAAACGATACGAATACCACCACGAGCCACATCTCTAAATCTAATGTGGAACCCCTTGAAAGTGTTACCAACGACAAAGAAAATACCATAAGGTGTTTCTGGATATTCAATTGCTGGCATAATTAATTTTGGATCCAACCTGAATGAAATGGCCACTTTCCTAGTGATAAAGAAATTGGTCTTTAAGATAGCCTTATTGAATAGACTCAAGGTCTTTAACACCAACAAATCTGGTGAATCATTAGGTAATAATTTTGCCAAGTAATTTTCGAAATCCTCGTCAGATTTGAAAGGTTCCAATTGAGATAGACGTTGGTATGAAAGGGTTCTTTCCATAGATCTCGATGCGTCTTGATAATAATGAATTTCTGCAAAATTTTTGTACAGTTTGGAAACAATGGTATGGTACTTGTGCAAAGTAGCAATAATCATTGCCTGAGTATACGTTTCATTTCTTAGTTTACGTTTCAAATTGCTGATAATTTCTAAAAGTGTGGTGTCTGTATCCTTGATGTTTAATTGACCCAACAACGATTGATAATCAGAACCTAGACGATTAATGAAATGATTGATAAAGATAGAGGCAACATGTGCATAAATAGCTTCTTGTGGAGAATATTGACGTTTCTCATAAACTTGTTGAAATGAATTGTTAGGAATGGCATATAGCAACGAGGCTTCTCTTTCCACTTGTCTAATGGAAAGCTCTAATGCATTTGGTAAGACATCGTCAGGTTGTCTTGACTTATTCAAATAGATGGAAAAAATAACCACATCGTTAGCATTAAAAGACTCCAAGAAAAACTTTGAAGGTCTTAATTTATAATAGTGGAATAATACGTTCAATGCTGAATAGTAACGTTTAGTGGTAAACCTTCTAAATCCCACTAGCAATCTAATTTCATCATGATTTTTAACCGAATGGGTAGTCTTGATAACAGGACCTTCCCTTTCACCAACCAGATTGATTAGTAGACCATACAATTTTTTATTCTCGGTCGAGGAAATCTGAGCCATAGTCTGATCACTAATGCCATCGATATCACCTTGCAAAAGTTTGGAGGGAGTAATTGGCCCATGACTCTCGGGGAAAACACTGTCGTAGACAAACGTCAATTTTAATCCAGACTCTCTTGTCCAAAAACTGACTAAACGACTACTTTTGTGGTCTTTATTGTCGAGAAATAAATCATCGATTTGTTCGTCTAATTGATAAGGTTGTGCACTATCGACACCCAAACTCTCCATAAATAAAGCTGCACCTTTATTGATAACTTTATTTTTAATGGTAAATTGGGGACCTGTCTGATCGGTGGCCTTTGACGTACCATTGAACTTAGCCTTAGCAAATGAATCCAATTTGGATGCATAAAGAGAATGAATCACATTAGCAACGGTTTCTGCATTTTGTTTAGCAAAGAAAAGATCGTCAATTCCCAACGAATCGTAAAACCATGCAACTTCCTGTTCAATTAAGTCATCTGGGATGAAACCTTGCTGGTCTAAGATGTCAATTACTTGTTCCTTTTGTAGATCGATTCCTGGGAAATCGAACACATGGTAATCCGAAATTGATGAGATGGAAAGTGATGCAATATCGGGAGTTGTCTCTGAATGCATATTAAATTTAGTTCTTATTTCTTGTAGTGTTGTGGCCCTCCCTTAATTCTGGCAGGGATATCTGGAGACCTATATAGATTGAACCTGAGGAGTTCGTGAGGTAGTGATCTGGTTTTGCGTCAAACAATCGCTTCCTAACTTCCTAAGCTTGTTACGAGGCAATATTCTTTGGTTCTTATATTACTTGTAAGTAGCTATTACACAAGTACTTATCGTAGAATGAGTCAAAGGAGTCATTATGCCTCGCGGAGACATTTTAATGAGCCGTGGTGTCGGACAACCATTGCCGATGAAACGTTCACATGTAGCATTATTATAATTGCCACAATCTCGTTTGCATTGGATCTCATTGGATCTACGAGGCTGGAGAACCGGTCAATTGAATGCCTTAACAAGCTCGACGGTCAATAGATTCCGACGTGGGGGAAAGAAGAAGCTACCTAATATGTAAACGCCGGAGTTTCTGCCCTTTGGGGGAACAGAAAACGAATAATTAGCGCTGCTTATCTTACAGGTAATGCAATGGTTCCGCACACTGCTATACACCTCGATCGAGAATTTAACTCGCCCATCCCAGCAGAATTGACTGAGGGAGGGAATAAATCAGACTACTCTTGTTGCTGCTCGATGAAAAATCATATCGCACGAATGTTTACCTCATCGCTTCTCGATATAATGGATAATACTTGATAAACTGTGCTTCCATAGGCACAAAACTCCTGCCGTGGTTTATGTTCGAACTAATTTGCAGCATAGGGCCGTAGGAATGCACATGTGAATACTGAAGAAGTTTGACAACGGTTTGGACTCAACATGTCGAAGGATCGATGATAGAACCGTCCTACCTGTGCATTGACATAAAAGCAAACTTATCCCCCTCTAGTAACGTAATAACAACTCTAATGCAATTGTATAAGGACTTAATCTTGCCTACATCTCACATGATCATCACGTTTTGATGCACACTCTAAAAGGTAAAGCTCATTTTTTATTTTTCATTTTTTATTTGATTTTTTTCTCTCTTCACCAACTCATCGCTTCGTCTCAACTACGTGCATAAGAGAAGAAAGATCGAAACTACAAGTTTTGAAAAGTAATAATGGCAACTCCTGATACTGTAAAGCCGTTAGTGGACAGAATCCTGTCCCATCCGTTACACTTTAAGATATCAAACTCCAACCAAAAAAAAACGGAAATGGATGAAAAGGTAGATTCAGATGTATCTAATACAGTCCCGTACATAATGATCGGGAAGTCCGATGAGCCCAATGGAAATAACGATGGGGGGCAAGAACCTTCCCAGGCAGGTTCAGATCAAGATTCTGGAGCTCCTGAAGGCCATCAAAGAGATTCCAAGAGGCGTAAAGTGGTTCCTAAATCACTGCAAGAGGCTCTTAGTATGTATACTAAGGGCGAAGGTAATTCCGAAACTAATAGTGGTAGTACGAGTGATTCTGATGGTGATAGAAACCAGAGTGGTAGTGAAGAAGTCTACCATGAAGCCAAGGAATTTGCAACTGGTGCCGGCGGGGAAGAAGAAGATTTAGGTGAAGATCTAGGGGTTTCTGAAGGGGGCACAGATTTGAATGACGATAGCTCCAGTGAAGAAGATCAAGATTTCGAAGATCAACCGGGGTCGGCTAGTGAGGTAGATGATAGCGATGAAGATGATGAAAGCGATGAGAGTGATGAAGGTGCCAGTGCTGAAGAAAAAGATGAAGATGATGAAGCTGCCGAAGAGGATGAAATTTCAGAAGATGAAAAACTGCAGTTACAGCAAGAAGCCCTTGAGGCTAAATCGAAGGAAAATTCGAAAAGCGCTAGTGCAACACCGGTTCCGGAATCTAAATCGCAAAGCGTCGACATTTCTTCTTTTTACCAGTTTAATGAAGAGGTTAATGATGCAGGTTCAGTTAAGGGCCACCGTATTGTCAAGAATTGGGGCCCTTATTTGACAAATCTAAGGCCAAAAGGTCTGCTCAACCATGGGGTCACGTGTTACACCAATGCCGCTGTGCAGGCGATGGTCCATATTCCAGCTGTTCAGCACTATTTGTTTGACATCTTGCGTGGCAAACACTCTGACAAAGTCAGTCCTGATTCTGTCTCATATGCTTTTGCAGAAATTACGAAAAGGATGTGGTCACCACAGGATAAGTCCAAGAAAAAGCGTCAATCACTTCAGTACATTAATCCTAAAAAATTGATTGCTAGATTGGACGATATCAATTGCATGATGAGTGTGTGGCAACAAGAGGACTCCCATGAATATTTTATGTCGCTTATGTCCAGGTTACAAGAAGATTCCGTACCAAGAGGTCACAAATTGACAGAATCCATTTTGTATGATATCTTTGGTGGTGTTTTGGAGCAAGTGGTCACTTGTAAATCTTGTGGTAGCATTTCTAAAACCGAGCAACCATTTTACGATCTATCATTGCATCTAAGAGCTAAGAAGAAACAAAGTAACGGTGTGGATAGTTCCCAAAATGATCAGAATTCCAATAATGATTCACAACAACCATTACAGCAGCAGCAACAACAACTACAGCAGCAGCAACAACAAGAACAAAATTCCAGGAAATTTTCCATCGAAAAATCTATAAGTGATTTCTTTTCACCTGAACTGATAAAAGTCGACAAAGAACAAAAAGGTTATGTTTGCGAACGTTGCCACATGACTACAAATGCCATTAAACACAATTCCATACTGAGGGCACCAGAAACTCTCTTAGTTCATTTAAAGAAATTTCGTTTCAACGGTACGTCTTCATCAAAGATGAAGCAAGCCGTGTCATATCCAATGTTTCTGGATTTAACAGATTATTGCGTGGAGGGTAAAGAATTGCCATTAAAGTACCAATTGATTACAGTAGTCGTACATGAAGGTAGATCACTCTCGTCAGGCCATTATATCGTACACTGTAAACAACCGGAAGGTCATTGGGCAACCTATGACGATGAATACATCAACAATATCAATGAAAAAGATGTCCTAAGAGAACCTAATGCATACTATTTGGTCTACACTAGACTAACACCCAAGGAAGCTCCCCTACGGTCATCACCGCTAGTGGCTAAAGATTGGGAGATCCCAGATCAATCTTCTACCTCTTCAGGAACTCCAATATCATCACCAAAGGGCAATAAGCATAATAACAATAATAAGAAGTGGAAGAAGAACAAAAAGAGAAGATTCAACCAATAGACTATGTAAATTGTATAAAAAAAAAAAAGGAAAACAACACAAAGAGAGATTAGAAAGGCATTTTTCTTCATATTTACAAGCTAATAATCATATTTTCATGGCACAACTTTGATACCCATACTTTTGGCAACACCAACGACAGATTTAACAATCGATTCCATTTCCAACATAGCATGCTTACCATCAGTCTTTTTTATCTTTGCAATTTCATAGATATGCTTTAATGACAATTCCCCAACAGTTCTATCTGGTACAGTTATGTTAGGTTGACCATGTCCCTTTTCAACGCCTAATGCCTTCAGCAGAAGATAAACTGTAGGTGGTGATTTCATTTCAAATGCAAATGATCTATCAGGTTTAATGGTGATTAAAACGGGAACTGGCACACCTGGCTGGTACATGGACGTACGTGCATTGAACTCTTTACAGAAATCCATAGCTTTGATACCTTTGGAACCAAGTGCTGGACCCACTGGTGGTGATGGAGCTGCTTGACCAGCTCCAACTATAAGTTTTACCATAAGATTTTTCGCAGCTTGTGACATGATGGGTCCTAGGCTCTTTGCTTGGTCTTCTTTATCACTTGAGCACTAGTTTATCTCTGTCTTATGGGATGACCTGCTGAAATTTTTCAATTATCAACAAGCAGGCGCTTGTACGTAATTGTAATATACCGAAATATCATAACATATATATATCAAAAAAAAATGGATAAGAATACATATTAGCAAGAGTCCATAATAACGTTAAAAATTTCAGGTAGTATAGAGGGTGTATCGTATTTGTGGTGGAGAAGACAGAGAACGACATGGAACAAATATACAGAAGAAAGGCCCATCCAAATCCATCCGCGGAATAAATCATAAAACAAATACAAAATAAAGAAAAAAATCATAATAATAATAATAATAGTAATAAGAGTCTACCATCCACGTTCAACTTCCCCCCTTCTTCTTTCTTTTCTCCAGACCTGCGATATGGGCTTCACTTTGATCCACTTGTGTATGTTTGTGATCTTCTGCGTTAACAACTTTGAAGTTGAGACCTTGCTCTACCATGTGGCACATTTGTATACTTTTTACCCATGGATCATCCATGATTTCTTCTATACTTGCACGACATGCAGGAGCTAAGTCAATCATACGAGACACAATATGTTGACATTCTTCAGGTAAAGAATGATAAAGTCTTTGAGGGCCGATGTTTGGGTTATTGGGATCAACAGGATTGTTAGTTTTCTTTGGCGATGTGCCTGGATCTTGGTTATTGACTAGTTTGTCGTAGGATGGAGGATCTGGTGTCCTTGTCACCAATGCACTCAAAGAATCACAATCACGGCCAGAACAGAACAATTTGAAAGAGTTATCTCTCAGCTTGGGAATCTTCCATGGGAATTTCTTAAGAATCATGCATGCAAATATGATGGCAACCGACCAGATATCCACGGGACGTGGGTCGTATTTCGAGAAAATGCACACCTCAGGGGCCAAATATGGATCACTACCAACAATACCACTAGCTTCCACCAAAGTTTTTGATAACGGATACGAGAAAACTACAGCGGCACCGAAATCGATCAATTTGACGATCCCCTTTGTGTTAATCACACAATTATCTAACTTCAAATCTCTATGTGCCAAACCCAAACTGTGTAAATATTGAACACCACATAAAATCTGTTTGAAACAACAACATATTTCTTCGTAAGACATTTTGTTACTCATAACAATTGCAAACAAATCGTATTCGCAGTATTCCATCACCTGCAAGATGCGGTTATTCTCGTAAACAATTTCGATGGTTTCAATAATGTTAGAATGGCGCAATGTGGAACCTATGCAGTATTCTGAAGTAATCTTTTTAACATAGTCTCTCTTGGATTCACTGTCCAATTTAGTACGAAACTCCTTGACGGCAAACACTTTACGATCAGCTGCACGCCTGACTAATTTAACTGAACCACCAGCACCAGCACCTAAATCATCACCTGTCTTGACATATCTTTTGTGAAAGGGCAAATTTGCATCGGGAGTAGAACAATATATGGTTTCACCAACAACACCACCAGCAGAAGAAGCACTACTATTACCGACATTACCATTACCGCTACTACCACCACCACCAGCACTTCCACTACTACCTAACGATCCCATAGTGAAAGTTGCATGTGCCGGAGTACCAGAGGAGAAGGGTACTGCCATGGCACCGGGCGAACCAGCTTGGGCGGACAAGTTAGTACTTGAACCTTTTTTGAAGAACGATTTCAAATTGGCTACCGATGAATGACGTGAAGGTTTAGGGCCATTTTGACTTGGTGGTGGTTCATGCATCAAAGAAGATGAAGGAGAACCTGCGACTGTCTCTTGATATGATCCGGAAGGTTGTCTAGAAGACATGTAAATACTACTCTGCCTTGCCTTCATCGGTTTGGGAATTGCTGTAGCCACCGGTGATCCCGCCTTACTTGTGGTGGCTGACCCCACACCACTTCCAGCGCTAGTGGGAAGTTCTTGAGCCTGCGTCTTACCTTTACTGAAGAAGAAACTACCAAATTGTGAGGATAGCGAATTCGATCCAGAAAAACTACCAGCTTGGGCTGCATTGGTAGCATTATCTGTGGAAGACTTCTGGAATTTCTGCTTTGAAATGAAAAAACGAGGTTCAACACTATCCACCTTTGGTGAAGATATCACATTAGAATCAATTGCCGAAACATTATTAGGCAAAGCACCACCATAGGCCTCCAACCACGAATTCGATAAGGATGAACTGTTGCTACTGCTACCACCACCAACGCTAGAATCTTTATTTGAGTTGGGAACGGAATATGGGATACTGCATGACAACGAAGGTGGATGTTTACTGGACCCACTCAATCTGTGTGGCGTGTTGGAGACACCTAATCTGCTACCAGGCCTAGCTCCATCAATGAGAAAAGATCCACCATTTCTCTGCAGCGAACTTCCATGCAAAGCTGCAGTATGTGCCGAATTAGCATCCAAAAAGCTCGAAGGGAAGTGTGCACCAACACTACCACTTTGGAAAGAAGAACTAGGAGTAGAAGAATCTTCGCCAGAATCGACTTGAGTAACAGTAGTAATACTCGTTGTAGAATTTTCACCGCCTGGACCCAGGGGGCGTTCCAATTCCAGGGGGGCTGTCGAAGGACTACCCAAGGGAAATTGCTGATTATTATTATTCGTAGCAGTGTTTAAGGATTCTGCTTCATTTCTTCGCTTCTCCTGTAACAACCTAGTCAAAGAAGACATCCTGATCCCACTACCCTACGTATATATTGTCTTTTGTATTCTGTCTACTTTACTTTACTACTATACAACAACTGTTGAAGTTTGTTTCTCGATCTTCAAAACGAGAAACACAGGTATGACTCGATCAACTTAAAGGTTCGAAGACAAATGGAGGGAGAAGTAATCAGAAATACGATTAGTGGGCGTAGAATTGATCTTCGACAACAGATAATATGACTGCTGGATAGTTTCTTATTAAGCTCTTCTCATCACGTGACCACAATTTCACTGTAACAGCTTAGCCCTGTCAGGATGAACACCAGTGGTCGTCTTTTGATCAGTCTGTGATTTTTCAGATGATTTTTCAGATGATTTGTCTTGTATAACCATGTTCTTAATACGTTCTCTACGCTCGTTAATCAGTTTTTCGTTCTTCTGTTGTAATTTTTGCAATCTTTCATTACTATTACCACCACCACCAACGGTAAGCTCGACATTAATTTGTCTACCTCTTAGTGTTGTTTTATGCTGTAGCAGAGCAATATCCATACGACGCTGAATGTTGTCCTTAGGTTCAAACTCAAGGAAAGCGATTCCCTTGTCAGGACGGAGTCTGATTTGATCTGGCGAACTTGATTTGAAATGGGCTTGCAATTCAGTTTGTGAAGTCTCTTTGTCCAAATTACCCACGAAAACGAGGAACCTGTTATGGTGCTCTTGACGTGATTTGCCCTTTTTACCACGACGAGTCTTACGCTTCTTTTTTGCTGGCGCCGGTTCCTCTGGAGGTTCCTGCTCAGCTGCACGCTTCAACGACTTATCATGTTCACGTTCCTCCTTGGATTTCTTAAACTGTTGAGCCTTCAACTGCTTCTTGGTGAGCTTCTCCGCCATATTCTTGTTAGCTCGATGAGCTCAGAGATGAGATAAGTTTGAAATTTTTCACTGTGCGATGAGATGAGTATTTGTTCAACTACAGAAAAGATTTACTATTATACATAAAAAAAAAGAAAAAAAAAGAAAATTATTGACGATCTTCTAGTAGAGTCTGATGCATAGATCTGAGTTCAGCATAGGCTCCCTTGAGAGTAGTTAAATTTTCTCTCAATTGTGCAATTTCTTGGTCCTTGCTGTCTTCATCCGCAGTTACCGTAGCAGAGGTAGCTGCGGTAGGAATTGGCGCTGCCGATGGTTTTGGTGTTGTGGAAGATTGAGACCATAGCATTTGTTCTGCCTGTACTTGGTTCAAGTATTCCTCGAAATTGGATTGTGGTGGATTCGATTGAGGTTGTTGACCGATTTGGAACCACAATTCGTGTAGATCTCTTTTGTCATGGATGTTTCTCTGCAATGCAGGAATCTTGGAAAAGTTGTGTCGTTGCGTAAGGCTAGGCTGCGATGATGATTTCCATTGAGTAGCTATTAACAAATTAGTCACAGCACCGTTCGAGGCGGCTGTAGTCAATGGTTGTATGGTTCTCAAAACTTGTTTGGAGAAGATTTCTGTGATAGCCACATGGCCATCATTATCACCAACAATGAGTAAGGATCCATCCAGGGACACCTCTAACCTGGTTGCATTAGCTTCAACAATTTTATCCACTTGTAAAGACCCTCTAGAATAAAGCTTGTCTCTACTCTCTTGGGGTTCAGGAACTAGAGAAAAGAGTTTATTCGTTGAGGTCTCTTGAATTAGGTTTGATATTTTATCACCACTGATTCTGTAATAAAGTGATAAGTTAAAAACACCCTGAGAAGTACCTACGTAACAGGCTCGATCGGCTGGATCTAGTGCTAGGCATTGGATTGGGTACGGGCACGTAAATGTTGCCAACTGTTTTGGTTCCACTGAACGGCTTAAGTTCAATGAATAACACCTTAAAGTAGCATCTTGAGAAGCCGTGAATAATCTAACATTAGAATCGCCACAAGTACTGGAGACTGCAAAATCTGTGACACTTAAAGTATGATCATGTAAAATGCAAACCGGTTTAGGTTCTTCTTCACATACTAAATCGGTAGTTTGCCAAATGATGACTCTTGAATCTTCACCACTCGTAACCACATATTTACCATTGCAAATCGATTGAATCTTGGTAATTGATTGGTAATGTGCCATCTGCTTAACTCTGAGCAAGAAACCAGAATTCATCTCCCACACATACAGTTTACCTGATGGGGTGGAGGCTAGCAATAACCAAGGTAGCGATAAATCTGCCGCCTGTGGTGAATCTTGCAGATTTTGCACAGTCTCCAAACAGCATACAACTTCAGGCAAAGGTATTCTTTGTTCCACAGATTCCCTCTTGTGATCACCAGAGATATCATAAACATTTATCAATGCCTTTTGAGACTGTGCTACCAAAAGGTATCTTTCACCAATCTGCACAGCGCTATGGGCGGAACCAACGGTAAGCTGTCTCAAACTAGTCTGCTCCAAAGAATGCACATTACAAACAGTACCAGTATTCTGGGTGGTAAAAATCACTTGCTCATCCATCTTGTTCTATATTTTCCTACTTCTGTATAGTGAGATGAGCTGAGATAAGATGAGATGCGCATGAAAAATTTCAACACGTCGTGAGCTTGTACTGAGAACTTTAAGGAAGCAGTCAGATAATCGATAAAAGAATGCCATTAGATTTCATAGGAACTGTGTTAGCTGAAGGTACCCATAGAATTCCTTACTATGAACAGATCAAGAGAATTGCACCTTACGTGATAGCGGGATCTGCTGTCAAATACTGGTCTCGAGGCGCCACCAATACCTGGGAAAGAAAATTGCATGGTAAGGTCTACCTAGTAACGGGTGCTACAACCCAAGCTATGGGGACCTCAGTTGTGCTTGAAATGGCGAAATTGGGGGCACAACTGATCATATTAGGACGTGAAATAGATGAATGGGCTACAGATTGGGTCAACGATCTGAGAGATAAGAGTGAGAACAATCTCATATATATGGAACAATGTGATTTGAGTGATCTGTGGCAAGTGAGGAAATTCGTCACTGGTTGGTTAGACAACAGTCCACCTAGAAGGCTTGATGGTGTTATAGTGATGTCAGGGGATATGGAACCGTGGGGAATACCCAGAATATCACCACCAATTAGAAGATCTTCCGTGGAAGGATTAGAATTACAAATGGCGACGAATTTTGCAGGTGTTTTCCATTTGTTAGATCTTTTACAACCAAGTTTCAAAGCCCAACCTCCTGATCGAGACTTCAGAATCATAATTACGACGTGTTGGTTGCAGTCATTGGGCCAGGTTAACGTCCAAGATCCATTGTGGCAAAATGCACCATATGAAAGTGCACTAAAGCATTTCGCTAGTAGTAAGTTGCAATTAGCGCTATGCATGCTTGAATTACAAAGAAGAGTTACAAAAGCTATCAAAGAGGAAAAAGCTGGAGGTGTTGAACGTACAGGTTTTAATGTTAGTGTTACACTGGTACAACCGGGTACAATGAGATCCCCCAGTCTTCGTCGCGTTTTAAGCAATGGATCAGTTACACTTTTGCTGTTCTTCTATTGTATCATTTTGTACCCCTGGTTACTCCTGTTGACCAAGAGTGGCCATCGTGGTGGCCAAAGTATCTTATACGCATTAATGACACCTGAATTGGAAGAGGTCAATCTCGAAAATAATGATGTTAAATACATCTCTGATTGCAAAATAATAAAATTTGCCCGTAAAGAATTCACTGATGTCAATTTACAGGCTCAATTGTTTGCGAATACCCAAAGAGATATACTGGAATTTGAGAAGAAAATGGCCATCAAACGTAATCAGATGAAGTCCAAATCCAATTCCAATTCCAAGTCCAATACTAAACCGGATTCCAATGCAAAAAAATGAAGTAAATAGTATTACGTTAAAACAAATTCTTTAAAATTAATCATTCTATTAAATCTTTACAGTATAACACAATTGGGGGATTTCTTTGACTTACGTACTTTTGAACTAGCCTGTCTCTGTTGACTTGGTGAATTACTTGCCGCGGTTCCCGTGGGAGGCACTTGTTGCGGTTGTTGTGACAATGTCGGTGAATTATTCTTTGGTACCAGACCGATATTATTTTTTGAAGGTGATCTATTATTGCTATTGTTAACTTTTTTCCTCGGTAGCTTTGATTGTTTCTGTTGCTTCTGCTGCTGTTCCATTAACTGCCTCTGCTGTTCCTCCTCTCTAGCAGCCAATAATTGCCTATGTCTTTGATCATTGTTATTCTGTTCATCTAATAGCCTTTGTGGTTCATATACACACGAACGTACTGCCGCTTCAAAGACTTCTCTGACACCTACTTGGGTCGCAGCAGAACATTCAACGTATCCCATAAACCCACAGTGTTCTGCTACTTGTTGTGCCTCTTCCGGTGAGATGTAGTCTGCCGATGGCGACCTAACACCTGCAATTTCTTCCTCCTCTTGATCTCTCAAGTCCGTCTTTGTACCTACTAGTAAAATTGGTCTTTTACCTAGTCTCCTTAACAATTCTGGATTGCCACTATTACAGTTCTCTCTGATTTCCGGATACCATTTATCAGTCACATTACGCAACGAGCTACGTTCTACAACACTGAAGCAAACTAAGAAGATATCTGTTTGTGGATAAGACAACGGCCTCAGTCTATCATATTCTTCTTGTCCCGCTGTATCCCAAAGGTTTAGCTTGAATATTTGAGATTCTTGGTCTGGTCCTGTTGCACCTTCTGGTAAAACTAAAGTTGTGGAATAATTATCGAAAACTGTTGGGATATAATCTTGTGGAAAACTGTTTGTTGTATAAGATATTAGCAACGATGTTTTACCAACAGCACCATCTCCTACTAAAACACATTTAATTGGTCGCATTTAGTGAAAAAATACGGCTCTACTCTCGAGGTATCTCAGAGGTTCAATTCACCTTGTAATAGTAATTATAAGAATTACAATTATAACAGTAATATCAAAAACGATAATTATTCTGCTGTTTATAAAGCAAAGAGAATCGAACGAGTTGCCAGTTCGTAAAGACAATGCAGAGATTGTAACAGCTTAGGAATTCGGAATAAAATAAAATAAAATGAGATAGAACAAAAAAAAAAATAATAATACCCACCGAGCTTAACCTTTAAGTAGCAAAGTGATAAAAATTATTCTTTACGTGTATCCTTCATTTTTATTACCATTTTTTGTTGTATCAATCCAATATCGATTCCATTTTTGATTCCTAATATACATCAGTCTTATTCTCGTCGTATTCGCGTTAGTTTATTTCATTTTTAATAGGCTGGTTCCATTGGAATTAGTGGGAAAAAAAAGTATCAATACCATGCAGAGTCGAACGGCTGCAATTGGCAACGAATAAATTTACGTGTCATTTGGCGATACAAAAGGCAATTTGTGGGAGGCACTGATAATGTTTCCCAAAAAGTTGTAAAGCGCGTTGTTGTATGTTTGGATTTCTCTTAATGGTTAAACCCAAGACGTAGGCCGGATGATTTTCACACCATATTTTGTGGGTTCGAATAAAAGCTTGGAAAAATCGCCATGGTTATTAAACTTTCTCGAAAGGCACTGGAGTTGCTTACGATAACTATCAGTCATCGTCGTGAATTTATTTTAGTTTATTCTAGTTTATTTTATCAATTTCTTGACGACAGTGTGACGCGCGACAGAGGGACACAGTGAAGATTAAGTCTTTTGTACAAGACGGAACAAGACAAGGCTGAAATAGAACTGAAATTTATATGCTATGGGGTTGGTTAAAGTGACATACCATCAAATAACGATTGTAATTGATTTGAAACGTTTCAAATCGTTTTAAAAATATTTTTCTAGTCCCAGAGCCAGTGAATCAATTCACTGTTGAGGTTCAGGGGGAGCTTCTTGTAGAGTAATGCTCTTATCAAAATTAAAGAACTTGGTAATCTGGTAGAATACCTGCTAAATTTGTTAGATTTTACGTTTTGAGGAATGCATTATTCAGATGTACCAGCACTTGGTTAAACATTTCTTGGCGAAAGATAGAAAGAAGAAAAAAAAATATTAGCATTCGGTATGGTGCTCCCAATTTCTGGCCGAAAATCAGAATTTAACCGGTCCGTTGGCCCAGTTGGTTAAGGCGCCGTGCTGATAACGCGGAGATCGGCGGTTCGAACCCGCCACGGACCAGAGTCATCTGGCTGATTATTCTTTTCTTTTTACCCTCCGTAGTCCAGAAAGATTACTGTTTATCCAACAGTCACTCTTTGCATCCGTACATACTACACCCATTCACCCATATAGTACACCCGTACAACCTGTACGAAAAGTTTTTCTGCCTCGGCTGCCGAAACCGAACACACCCGACGCACCGACTCAAACTGAGCTCATCGCCTTTCAGAATATTTCATCAAAAGTAGTGTTAAAACACTACGGTACTGTTGACACTATATTATTGTTTCTATTTAGTACCCCATAGACCCACGCTACTGCACAATGGTTGCCCTAATTTCAAAGAAGAGAAAGCTAGTCGCTGACGGTGTCTTTTACGCCGAATTAAACGAATTCTTCACCAGAGAATTGGCTGAAGAAGGTTACTCCGGTACTGAAGTTAGAGTTACTCCAACCAAGACTGAAATTATCATCAGAGCTACCAGAACTCAAGATGTCTTAGGTGAAGGTGGTAGAAGAATCAACGAATTGACCCTTTTGGTTCAAAAGAGATTCAAGTACAAGCCAGGTACCATTGTGCTTTACGCTGAAAGAGTTCAAGAGCGTGGTCTTTCCGCCGTTGCTCAAGCTGAATCCATGAAATTCAAGTTGTTGAACGGTTTGGCTATCAGAAGAGCTGCTTACGGTGTTGTCAGATACGTTATGGAATCTGGTGCTAAGGGTTGCGAAGTTGTCGTTTCCGGTAAATTGAGAGCTGCTCGTGCTAAGTCTATGAAGTTCGCTGACGGTTTCTTGATTCACTCTGGTCAACCAGTTGCTGACTTCATCGACACCGCTACTAGACACGTTCTAATGAGACAAGGTGTTTTGGGTATCAAGGTTAAGATCATGAGAGACCCAGCTACTACTCCAAGTGGTCCAAACGCCTTGCCAGATGCTGTCACTATTGTCGATCCAAAGGAAGAAGAACCAATCTTGGCCCCATCTGTCAAGGACTACAGACCAGCTCCTCAAAAGGTTGAAGAAGAAGGTGCCGAAGGTGCTGCTGCCGAGGCTGCTGCTTAAATACCTTGAATATATGTACCCTTTGTATAATTTTTACACATATTTAAGACAGAGTCTATTGAAAAATTCATCGATCCCGTTCTTTAACTTAAAACTGCTATTGTTGCAACAAGTATTTACAACTACAGTGACCATAGAAATAGAACTATAGCTATGTTCACGTATTCAGATGCTTGTACTGTGGGGATGGGCCTCATTCTGAGTGCCACTTCCTTTATAATTGGTGTATTTTATGCTAATCAAGCCTATGACTACCGGATTTTATTTAGTGCAGATTCCACCCAATCCGAGTTCGACGATGCTCTTAAGCACTACCAAGTTCTTCACAAGACCCCATTGCCCGTTTTAATTGGATTGGCAGCTGTTGCAGTTATCGGTTTAGTGGGTCATCTAATAAGAATTTACAAACCAAATCCAGATTTAAGAAATTTCGAATACGGATCCCTTGTGTTGTACTTCTTTGGGGTTTGTGTCTGTTTGAGTAACGTCAAAACTGGTATAATTTCATCAGTCACTGGTGAATGGGGAGATGTATCTGAAAATCAAGGTCTAGCCGTCCTTGGTTCCTCCAATATCATCTTAATCTTATTCTTTACCGGTGTGATAATGTTACAAGGTGGTTTATGGTACACTAGATGGGAACATCAAGTTAGATTGAAGCAATTCTTCCAAGAGGAGGCCAAAGAAGATGCTGAAAGGAAGAAGAAAGCGGCACAGCAGGCACAAGAATCTCAAGCACATGAAGAAGCTCTAGAGGAAGACGCTGAAAAGCACGTTAAGGGATCATTATCTGAAAAGGCACAAGAATTTGTCGAGAAGGCTAAAAATGATCCAAAAGTCCAACAGGCTGAAGAGTACTATGAGAACAAGATTAAACCAACTGCTAAGAAACATAAAGAGGACATTAACAACAAGGTGAGATCTCGTCGTACTAGAAGAAAGGAATGAACATTGTGTCTTAAGCTTCTATTTAAATTATTATTATTATTATTTACAAGAAAACCTTTACTTCAATCTTACCACTTGTAGGCGCCTCCCGGGAATCCTCTAACTGGTTTATCCGCTAATTGGACCCAAGGTTTCCTTCTCTGTTGTTTCAACTGAGATTCATATTCTAATCTTCTCTTCGTAACACTTTTAGTCTTTAAAATACATCTAACATGCACATAACGATGTCTAATGACACCAACACGACCTCTACCTTTGTAATCCATTCTTGGTATCCACCAACCATCACTACCGGTCCAAATTTGAGCAATGTACATGTCATTCGCATCAAGACCTAACTTCTGACCATCCTCTATACCTCTATTCAATACTTCTGCTACATCACGAGCAATTTTCTTTGATGAGAAATGACATTGGGTCAATGCAGATTTAACGTCCAAGCCATTTAACAACCTTAGCAATTGAGTAGTTTTCTTCATGGATGATTTAATTCTATAGGATTTCACATAAACTGATGGTTCCAATACATCAATTTCTTCACGGCTCAGTTTTAATTTGTACTTTTCCTTAGAGCCAGGTAATGAGATCACTGTATCTCTTTTGTAAAAGCCATCATTCAAGTCACAATTCCTCATATATAATTTCCTCTTGAGTGGAGAAAGTAACGTTTGGTGAGCCAATTTCTCTGGGCCTTGTTTGGATCTAATGTATTTGTGTAAAGTAACATCGTTGTCCACAGTGATTTGATCTGGAGCGACAACACCATCCTTTGAATTTTCGTCAGAAGCATCTGCAGTTACCGACATTCTGTTTGACATTTTGGAAGGATCGTCACTCTCATAATTAACATCCTTGGTGAGTCCTTCAAAGACAGATGAATTCCCTCTATTATTATTCCATAACTGACGACCTACATGAAAAAATTGCTTCCGTTGGCCAAGGTAAATACTTCGCAAATTGCTAGGCGCAAATAATACCCTTGGGATTGGTAACATGGTGTCTACTGATGGGTTCTCTCTCCAGTTTCTTGTATTTTTGAAGTTCTTTAAGTTCGTCAAATTTTCTACATGCTGATGAGCTTAATGAAGAAAAAAATAAAGCAAATGGTCAACGATAAGTAAGATAGAAAAACGTCAAAAACCAATTTTAAAAATTATTTATTATGTAGAACGAATTGCAGGTAAAAATTCAAGAACAGCTGTTTAAAATTTATATGAATTCCATGTCACCTCTTAAATAACCTCAAGGAAAAATCCACCGTCAGGATTCTCTGGGATGTTGCTTCCGTTGACACTAGGATCTAGTCTAATGGGACCTGATGAAAGTGTCGAGTAATCACCTTGTAGTGAGGAAGCGAACGATGAATCATTAAGGGATGAAACAAGCGAAGAACGGTTATCCCGAGAAGAATTAATGTTTTTAGATGGAATGGGATGTTGGGTATTAGAATGCATCTTTCTTGGAGGTGGTACTCGAGGTGGTGTCACTTGAACTTGACCGTGTGATCTGCCTCTGGAATTATATTTATCGCGAAATGGATCCTCGATGCCTTTAGTCTCACTTGAACAGGGGAAATTGGGATCGAAAAACTGATTGCGTGCTAGATCTACACCGGGAGTCCGTGATATTCTCTGTGTTCTGAAGATTGAAAATAACTGGTTTTCGTTATTTCCTGTATTGCTAGCAATATATTCCTCTGGTTTTTCTTGAAAGTATGTCCTTGGAGTTTCCGAAGGTGACGTATTTTCCACTCTATTACCAATTTCTTCGCTGAAGCCTTGTGGAGATTCCGCACTCCTCTTATGGTTTCTTCTCCTGCGTAAAAGGATCCATGTTGCCAAACAGCATCCCACAACTCCACATACACCGCCGACAACACCACCAACTATTGCACCAGTGTCATTACCTCCGCGGCGTGAATTATGGTGATTGTCCTTGTTTAAATGATAATTGTAAAACCCTATATCTTGTGTGACGGCCGGCTGTGGTGTCGAAAAAGTGCTACTTCCTGAGCGAGGCATTCCAACAGTAGTAGGTATACCAGTTTCAAAAGTTGTAGTGGAGGCAGTAATCACATATGTTTGTGTGTAGATGTAGTAAGCACTTCTTGTACCGTAAGATACTGAATAATCTGCGTTTGTCGAGGAAGTTGAATTAGATTGTGAAGAGAAGTGAAGATAAGATGGGGACGAAATCCCACTCTTGGAAGAATGGTTTGATGAGCTTCCTGAACTTGTTTTGGAGAATGTGTTTCCTTCCGCTGATGTCGTCGAAGAACTTGAAGAAATTGGACTTTGTGAAGAGGATTCTACCACTGGGGAAGTCCATGAATATGTCATTGATATTGGAAATAAGGACGAACTTGAAGGAACAAAAAAAGACGAGTCGCTAGATGTTGGGGGAGTTAGCTCAAACCATATGCTCGAAGTGGCAGAAGAATCAGAGGGCACGCTTGAAAAGGCTACTACCTGACTGCTCTCGATGCCTGAAGTCATTGGAGTTGATTCGTACCAGTCACTGGAAGAGGAAGATGTAGTACTGAATAACATAGTGGGAATTGTAGCGACAGGATCCGAAGACAAACTGGTTGGCGCTGCAACAGGACTGGAAATTACAGATGTCGTTGGTTCGACGCCGGAGATCGTGGGCAGATAATTAGACAAATCATCTGCACTAGAAACTGGTTCGTCATTGGAAGTAGGTATAATGTCGGAAGAATCGTTTGTCGCTAGTGATGTAGCACTAGGAAAATCACTCGTCGTGGTCGGAATTATGCTATTGCTAGGCCCCACATAACTCCATAGCGCAGTAATCGGTGATGGTGGTGTACTCCCTGATAGAATGGTATCCGACCATCCAGCCGGCACAGCAGTATCTGTTGACCTCAAATCCTCTGTAGCAGGTACTGACGAAGTTATAGGTTGCGGTTCGGACGAACTATAAATCCAAAGATCAGAAGTCGAGGAAGAAGGGTCTATCGTATTAATTAAAGATGATGCTGATGACGCTGATGATATCAGGTAAGTGGGTATAGTTGAGGATGATGGGGATCCTGAAGATAGAATCGTAAACACTCTAGAAGAAAATGTACTTGAGGATATCAGCGGTTGTGATATACTAGAAGTCGGCGTTGGCGTTGCTGTAGTAAATGGATCGTAAGATGTTGAAGTCTGCGGAATGTAGGATGACAGCACGTTTGAAGATGCACTCATTGTCGCCATTATTGCAGGAGCTTCCGATGCACTTGGTAACATGGTCGGCGATGAACTTAAGAACCAGCTTGAGTACCAACCAGATAGCCAGGCAAACGTAGGTGAGGTTGATGTAGTTGATGTTGTCGATAGCTCTGAATTCCAATTGTACGAAGATTGAGATGGAAGGGTTATCGTTGACGAAATCGCTGCTATCGATAACTCTGAACCCCAATTGTATGAAGATTGAGATGGGAGGGCTACTGGTGATGTATCCATTTGAGAGGTCACTGGGGATGTACTTGGCGTTGGAGATGCTGATTTCGAAGTTGTATAACCTGATGGGGAGTAAAACTCTGTCGTCGATGGATTCCACCAAGAATAGCTGTCTGAAAGACTTGTAATGGGTTCCATATTTCCTGGTATTTCATCACTACTAGTGGTGACGAGAGAGGATGATGACCACGGTAACGATGTTGATGACAATGAATTTTGAAAATCGTCGCTTGTAGTCCATGTACTGGGGCTGGAGAATGTCGATGCCCACATAGAACCGGTGCTCGACATAAATTCGTAAGAGCTACTTGTGGTGGATGACCACCAATTGAAATTGGAATTGGTGTCAGAATTGATAAAGGTATTCGAACTGGTGTCCACGGTGATGGAACCAGAGCTTGAGCCCGAGATCAAAATTGGGTTGAGCCCCCAGATAGAGTCCGAATTTTCGCTCCATATTGAATTTGAACTCGTTTGCGTATTTAGGTTTGAACTCGATGTTGTTGGAGACGCATAAATGTCATTGGAAGTACTTTCCCACCAAGGCGACGATGAAGAGAAGGACAGGTAAGAACTTTTTGTATCCGCGGTACTTTTCAATGGTTTAGGATCACTTGAAACAGTTGACCACCATGGTGCT
This sequence comes from Zygosaccharomyces rouxii, assembly GCF_000026365.1. Classification (NCBI taxonomy): domain Eukaryota; kingdom Fungi; phylum Ascomycota; class Saccharomycetes; order Saccharomycetales; family Saccharomycetaceae; genus Zygosaccharomyces; species Zygosaccharomyces rouxii. The sequence continues at coordinate 728,355 of NC_012992.1, read as the reverse complement.
AACGTAGTAGAACTGGTAACAGAGCTTGAAGAAATGGTAGACGTGGGGTTTGACGCGTCAATGGAACCCGATGGAGACAGGTTTGTTGTTGACATATAACTGTATGGTTGTTCGTAGTCACTATTGGTAGTAGAAGAGAGGCCACTTGTTTTCGGATAATTATTCAACACAGAAGTTGTAGAACTAGAGTCTCCCCAAGTGGAGCTAGCCGAAGAGAGCTGCTCCGATGGAAACGAAGCTTGCCATGCCGTATTCAAGCTTACTTCCATTGAATTGTCAAACTTCTCTATGGCTCTAATCTTCGATTCACTTATTTTCTAGAGTCTAGTGTCTAAAGATTAGGGCGACGATTGCAGATCTAATAAAGATCCATATAATAGTAGGCTCCAGGGCTACAGGTGGTTAGCTATCTTCTTTTCCTATCTCAACACACTGAATAGGTGATAAAATAGAACTGCAGTTATTATAACAATAGAAGAAGCTTGGTTGCAGGAGTTGCCGTTTCCCCGCAGAAAGCAATGATCAACGGAAACGAAGAGACCTAGTAGGAATCGAGGTGCACGGCTACAAGTGTAACGGCTGTATTGCCAATCCTCGTTGAGCAGAACTATGGGCTTGGCAGAATCTGGTCCGAATTTCCTAGCCTTTTGGTATGGCTTTGATTCTAGGCTAGAGAGAGATCAGAAGCCAGAACTGATCTGTCATTTCTCGAACAGTTAATCATCAACCATAGCCATGCAGTGACCTATGAATCGTGTTTTCCAATTTGTTTATCCCACTTTGCAGTGTTTACAAAAAAGTGGAACGAGTTCGGAGTAGGTTATAGGATTCGCGTCCTTGCAGAGTACATCAACTATAAGGAGTCAAACGCGACAACACCGTAGTCAGCGTCTCTGTTGGGATCTTAGTCATTGCTCCAGTTCGAATAGCTTTATGCCGTTGCTGTTGTCGTATCTTGCTGGCTGTCAAATTCCCCTGGGGAACAATAGTAAAATTTCTTGCAATTGTCGAAATTCAGATCGAATCGCTCTGACGGCCGATCAGTGTTAATCCCTCCCTTATGGAAGCCTTGTTAGATACTAGATTGTCTCCGAATACTTCCATTAGTTGGAGAGATGGGTTTTGAGATCCCACGGTAGCCACTACGTGATCATCGACGCAGCGCACAAATGATGCGTCCAGATGCTTCAGATTCGGGCAATTCATAATTTCAAAAGTCCCCTGCGTTAGATTGATCAATGAATTTAGATTTAAATCTTCTAGTTTATCCTTTGCTGAGTTCAATAGCAACTCGACAGTAGCATCATCGGTTAATTTGGTACAACGCTTTAAACTACAACGACAGAGGTGTGGTAATGGTACTGTCTTGAAGAAATAAAGCAAACTATCAGAGGTGATATTTACTAGCTCTTCCAATTGTAGACATTCTAGTTGATCATTCCCCTGAAGGAAGACTGTTAGTCCATTGACAATCGCGTTATCCGTTAACTCTACACAACCATTTAATGATAGATAGCGTAAATGGGTACCAACTCGCTCAAGAAGTTGCAGGATGACCATATCACTAACATCTTCTTCGTTGTAAGGGTATTCAATACCTAAAGTGTGAAACTGTGGGTTTTGCAAATATTGTGGGATAAGTGCATAATTGGAAACGCTATCTAGTCTGCAAAAGTGCAAGGAGACCAAATGATTACCACAATGTCTTAGGAGGGAGCTAAGGGAGTTGTCAGTAAATCTATGTGTATTGGAAACGTGAAATTCGACGAGCCTTCCAGACATGGATTGAAAAAATTGATCCCAGGTTGCTTCATTGATTAAGAAAGGTCCATCAAGTTTTACGGATTTTAAATTTGGTAGTTTCTCCGCCATGTAAAGCAGGGCTTCATTGTTCAATTGTCCGCACATTTGTAACGAAATTTCTGTTAAATGGGGACAAAATATTGCCAGTGCCTTATAGCCTTCAAATGAAACCCTTGAACAGTCATGGAAAACAAGACCAGACAGATCGGTCTTCAGGAAAAGTTGTAAAGTTTGATCATTTAGTGCTCTATTCTTGCATAAGGCTTTACCTAGATTGTTCAAATTATCTGTAGATATACCACCCAACACTGTACGGATATTTGCATAAACTTGTTTGCCCTGTTCGTCGGCTTCATCGTTCCACTTACTAATGTTAGATCCAATTTTTTCAATGCATAGTTCTTGTAATGAAGGCAATTCCACACGCCTATCCAATAATTCAGCTGCTCTTTTCTGTCTTTTACGTCTATTTTCTAACAATTTTTGAGTCTTCTTCTTATCACGGTCGTCATTTGGCGTTGTGGCAGGTTGTGGTCGCCTTTTTGGTGCTGTCTCTTCATCGTATTCCTCTTCGTCACTATCAACCCCAATAGAACCTAATTTCCTAAACTTATCGATATTTTCATCAGTATCAGTCTCTGAAGAGTCACTATCTGATAAAGCCTTAGTCTCAGTATGGGGACTTGGTTCCACACTTTGTTCGACAGAATTCGATTCTTCTAATTCTTGTTTTTCAGCCTGTTGTTTCTCCCAACGTGTTCTAATCTCTTGAGCATTGATACCTTCATCTCTTAGAAACTGAGTTAGGGCAGAACTTGGACCCTTAACATCATTAGCTCCTCTACCCCTATTCCTACTTCTGTAAAAACTCATCTGGAGTCGATGAAATAACTAGCAAATATTTTATTCCAGAAATCTTCAAGATTTCTTGTCCTGTTGTTCTATTAACTGGTTACTCTGTTTCTTTTGTATTGTACTATGTTAACTTGTATTTCACCTTCATCTATTCATTCTTCAATTTACTTTTCGGAGAGCTAGAAAAAAATAAAAAGATGCGCAAACCCGGAATCGAACCAGGGGCTCATCGATGGCAACGATGAATTTTACCACTAAACCATTTGCGCTTAACTTGTGTTAGAGTTTTGGATATCAGGCTACTATTATACCGGTATGCAATTAAAAAAGTATCATTTATTTGACACTTGACGATCAATTGAACCTTTTACTAGGTCCTTACCTATATTAGGTGCTGGTTCTCTAGTTCCCAATCCCAACTTATGTGTCTCTCAACCGCCATTATTACTAAACAGGGATATAACTCAACTGAGGTGGCTTAGGGATAGTGGTCAGGTGAAGTGTGTTTGAAGCATACTCATACAGCTTTTAATGCAAAATGGGCATCAACGAAGCTATTCAAACATTGATTAGATTGTGAACAATTATATAATTCACGTTCGGTGGTATCTCGCTCTCTTTAGTTGTTTGAGGGGTCCCAAATCGCCTGGTATATACTCATTGAACAATAATGGATTATCTCCAGTGCCGTGCTAAGAAGCAATTTCGTCTTATTGAGCTAGTTAGACTAATCTTGCTGTACCAATATTTCGCTATAACCCTGTAACTAACCTAAATTAACCGCCAGGATTTTATCTTGTCCGGGTACCTTATTTTCTGGCCGTAAATACAAGAGAACCTGACAGGGGTATCGCACTTCCAAAACTAAAAAACTAAGGTCCCTTCAAGCAAGGCTACTAGTCAATAGAGCTTCGGAGACACTTACAAGCCCTCACATTTTCTTTTTAGGAGTTTGTAATTTGCTGGGATTCGTTTCAATTGGTTTTTCTATTACCGTCTGTGTCTTCTTTTAGCCCCAGCAGAACTAGCCATATTAGCAGTTATAGTAAGAGGAATTTGATAAGCACAAGATGGCAGGAGCTTTAGAGAACGCACGTAAGGAAATTAAAAGAGTATCACTCGAGGATCACGCTGAATCTGAATATGGATCTATCTATTCAGTTTCAGGTCCCGTTGTGGTGGCAGAAAATATGATTGGTTGTGCCATGTATGAATTAGTTAGGGTGGGTCACGACAATTTAGTTGGTGAAGTGATTAGAATCGATGCAGACAAGGCTACTATTCAAGTTTACGAAGAAACTACTGGTGTCACTGTAGGTGATCCTGTTTTACGTACTGGTAAACCACTTTCTGTTGAATTGGGTCCAGGTCTTATGGAGACGATTTATGATGGTATTCAGAGACCATTAAAAAGTATTAAGGATAAATCTGAATCTATTTACATTCCTAGAGGTGTTAATGCGCCAGCATTGAGTAGAGATGCTAAATGGCATTTCGTTCCTTCAGATCACAGAGTTGGTGATCATTTAGCTGGTGGTGACATCTTTGGTACGGTTTTCGAAAACAATTTAATTGAATCTCACAAGATTATGTTACCACCAAGAGCAAGGGGTACGATTACCTGGATTGCAACAGAAGGTGAGTACACTATTGAAGAGAAGGTTATAGAAGTAGAGTTTGATGGTCAAAAGAATGGCTACAGTATGTTTCATACTTGGCCAGTGCGTGTTCCTAGACCTGTGGCAGAAAAGTTGTCTGCAGATGTCCCACTTCTTACTGGTCAAAGAGTTTTAGATGCGCTCTTTCCATGTGTTCAAGGTGGTACCACATGTATTCCAGGTGCTTTTGGTTGCGGTAAAACCGTTATTTCTCAATCTTTATCCAAATTCTCCAACTCAGATGCAATTGTCTATGTGGGATGCTTCGCCAAAGGAACTGAGGTCATGATGTCTGATGGTTCCATCAAAGAGGTTGAAGGTATCGAAGTCGGTCAAGAAGTTATGGGTAAGGATGGTAAGCCAAGAGAGGTTGTTAGAACACCAAGTGGTCGTGAGAAGATGTACAAAGTTTCGCACAAGACCGCCCATAGAGCCCATAAATCTGATTCTACTTCTGAACGTTTCGGACTCTTTGAATACACTTGTAATGCAACCCACAAGTTGGTTGTTAGGACTTCAAGATCTTGCCGCCCTCTCGTTCGCAACATTCAGGGCACAGACTACGTTGAAGTTTGTCTTTTTAACATGACTAAGAAGACTCTCGAAGATGGCAGAGTTATTGATATCGTGGAGGAGACATCCGACTTTTACCCTGCAGTTGAAGGCCCTGAGAAAGCTCTCAGAATCTTGAAGGAGTATGCCGAAGCTGACGGTGGAAAAGAGTATTTCGAATGGACGATCGAAGCAAGAGATGTTGCCCTCTTAAGCGCCCAAGTTAGAAAGGCTACCTATCAGCTAAGTGCCCCAGTTTTGTTGGAGAATAATCACTTTTCCCACTACTTGAAAGATTCCAACTCTGCTGTAGGAAATGATACGGTACGTGCCCTATCTTATTTCCTTGGTTTGTGGATTGGCGATGGTATGTTGAATAATGCTGCTACCTTCTCGGTTGACTCTCAAAATGCATCTCTGCTAAACCGTATTAATGAGTTCGCTGAAGTCTTGGGTTTATCTGCTGAATACAAGGATAGCCAAGAACCAAAGCGTGCTAAGACAGTTAACCTGTATGCCAAGGCAATTAGAGATGAAGGCGTTCGTAAGAACTTGGACACTCATAATCTTTTGTGGGATGCTATTGTTGATTTGGGATATTTGAAGGATGATTCCAAGAATGTTCCAGGTTACATCTGCAGCGATAGTTTCCAACACCGTGAGGTGTTCCTTGCAGGTATAATTGATTCAACTGGCTATGTTAGTGATGAGACTGCAACTGTTAAGACGATTGATCAATCTGTCATGACAGGTACTGTTGCGGTTGCTCGCTCTTTGGGTATTAATGTTTCCGTCGACGTTGAAGTTGATGAGGATGGAGTTGACCGTAGTTTTGTCTATGCTATCTACATGGATAGAAGCGATGCTTTGCTGGCCGTCCTTGCAAATTGTGCATCTAACAATAAGCAAATTGAGGCCCCTCCTCATGGAGTTATCCGTGAGTTTAACAAGGCCTATTTTGAAATGGAAGAACTCGAAGAAGATGAATATTATGGTCTAACTTTATCCAACGAATCTGATCATCAATTTTTGTTAGCTAATCAACTTGTTGTTCACAATTGTGGTGAACGTGGTAATGAGATGGCCGAAGTGTTGATGGAATTCCCAGAATTGTTTACTGAGGTCAATGGTCATAAGGAACCTATTATGAAACGTACCACATTGGTTGCTAATACTTCTAATATGCCTGTGGCCGCTAGAGAAGCTTCCATCTACACTGGTATTACTTTAGCAGAATATTTCAGAGATCAAGGTAAAAACATTTCCATGATTGCTGATTCTTCTTCCAGATGGGCAGAAGCTTTGAGAGAAATTTCAGGTCGTCTTGGTGAAATGCCTGCAGACCAAGGTTTCCCAGCTTACTTGGGTGCCAAATTGGCATCATTCTATGAGAGAGCTGGTAAGGCAGTGGCCCTAGGTTCACCAGACCGTACCGGTTCTGTCTCCATCGTTGCAGCTGTTTCCCCAGCTGGTGGTGATTTCTCTGATCCTGTTACTACAGCAACTCTGGGTATCACTCAAGTCTTCTGGGGGTTGGATAAGAAACTGGCCCAAAGAAAGCATTTCCCTTCGATCAACACATCTGTGTCTTATTCCAAATATACAAACGTGTTGGGCAAGTACTACGATCAAAACCATCAAGAATTCCCTGCTTTAAGAGATCACATTAAGGAAATTTTATCCAATGCTGAGGAATTAGAACAAGTTGTTCAATTGGTTGGTAAATCTGCATTGTCAGACAGTGATAAGATTACTTTAGATGTGGCAACTTTGATTAAAGAAGATTTCTTACAACAAAACGGTTATTCTACCTACGATGCCTTCTGTCCTATTTGGAAGACTTATGATATGATGCGTGCATTCGTTGGTTACCATGACGAAGCTCAAAGAGCAATTGCCAATGGTGCAAGTTGGGCAAAACTATCAGAAGCAACTAGCGATGTGAGACATTCAGTTTCTTCATGTAAGTTTTTCGAACCAAGCAGAGGTGAAAACGAAGTCCATAACGAATTCGAAAAGGTGTTGACCAAGATGCAAGAAAGATTCGCTGAGTCTACGGATTAAGTAAAGAATTGACTGACTAGACTAGGCTTAATGTGTAGATATAATAGTAATTGAAGGATACAAAGCAACATATAAAATAAGACCCCTTAAATGACTCGTAGTACTAAGACTAAATAGATAATTATTCTAAGACATCAATATCTAAAAACATTGCGAAACATTTAAAGCGAACAAACTCATTAAACTATACAATTGGAGACTATAGAAATTAGCTACTACAATACCCAACATGCATAGAGAGAGCGGAGGTTGCTTCAGCTAGAATAGGATGAATCATTTCAATTCATCCTAAATCGTGATTCAATTGAATTGATCCGATTATTTGGATCTAGCTCTCACCTTCCGTCTCTTTCTCTTAAGTCTTCTAACTCTCTTCTTTCTCCACTTATCACGCATTGTGTGGAATTAGCTTTCTACTGATCTTAAAAGAAAATATGTGAGAAAAGATAGGGAAGAAGTGAAGTAAAGACGGTTCCTTATAAAATATATCCAGACAGGGGAGCTTACCCCATTGCCAGTACCTTATTCGCTTTGAAAAAAATTAGGGTTCCCCTGAGCGTCGGGTTACTTTTTGCGTGGGTCGGAAAGATATCCATTTTTGTAGAGAACTCCGAAATTGATTTTTTGGGTATATGGGTGAACGTGTTTATCATTTGGGTGTTTGGGTGATATGAAACAGTCACTTGAAATGTGTCAGAGTGTCAGTGTGACACTGAAGGAACATAATTAAACTATAGAAGAAAGTGTCCTCGTCTGTATTGCAGGTATGTATATATGTATATATGTATATTTACAAGAAAATTTTCAAAGACCTAGTCTTTTTTTCTCCTGCCTAATCACTTTTTTTAAATCCGGTTCAATCTCGTGAATCTCTAGGAGGTCTAAGATCCTTGCCATGAGATCTGTGTCCATTAGAAGTTGTTCCTTGTCTGAATTCAATTTCTTTTCAGTACCAAACATTTCAGAATAACCTTCTACATCTCTCAGTTGCAATTTCCCATCTTTATGTAGCATTTGTAAATGTCGTGCTCCCATGTAGGCCTTGTAATTACAATAAGCTCTATAGGCAAGATAAAACCCAGGAATATTAGGAATTATTGGAACTAGAACTATTGGCAGTGTAAGCGGCAATCCAGATAAACACCAAAGAGTCTGTCTCCAATGATATAATAATCCCCTATTATAGAGGAATTTCAGAGATGACGATAGTTGTTCCGGTGAAATTATACCACTTGGATAATATGCATGTAATGGTTTAGTTTCCAACCTATCTTTATTTTTCACATACTGCTTTATGGCTATGTTCTCAACTTTTTCCTTGCCTTGTTCATCTCGACTTATCACTCTCTTAACCAAACGATTCTCCCCGGGTAGAGTCTTTAAACTGTTTTCCATCCATGGTGTTTTATCCAATAATCGATTAATCATTTTAACCACTTTTTGATTGGTAGGTCTCGGCGATTGTACTATCTTGTTCCACATGGATTCTGACTTTCGACTCAACCATGATTCAAATCTGATTACCACTGAACTTTTACTCAACATGTCTTCACGATGTTTATGATACAGATAAACCCTATGGGTAGTAACTGGAATAATGATCAGTTTAACAGGTTCTAGTAGATACTCTTTCGCAGGTACCTTCAGCAGTTTTCCCCTTGAAGCTATCATTATCTTGGTATACTTTCAATACGATGAGACCCAAATAATTTAACTAAACAGCTGGTAAGTATCCTTAGACGCTAGATCTACCCATTATCTATTATCCTTACCAGATTTCTTTGATCCTCCCGTCCCTGGCTAACTCACTTACTTAGTGTTTTTGTTTAGGTTTGCTTTATTCATTTGTTTTGTGCCTTTGCGATGTTGACCGACAACATGAACCACTTAACTGAAACTATAACTTTCATGTATAACGAAAACCAAAAGGATTTTAGTTGCCATTGACCATTGACTAGGTTCTACGAGGTTGTACATATACCTTCCAATTAATTTTGAATTGGTACAATGGCGGCACGCAGTAGAGGTGGTTCGGATCCATCTCGAACCATGGGGAGCCGTAATGTTGTTAGGCATCAAGAAATACATGGATCAAGTGGTGCTACTACCGCTGCTAATACTAGCCCAGAAGATAGTGGCCAAAATTTTGAGGCTGACCCTAATATCGTTAATAGGAATTTAAACGCATACAGTATTGTCCCCACTACAGTTCCACCATATGCATTGGACTACCAGTTTAATAGATTAAAATCGAGAACGGGGCCTGGTGATCCTACAGATACAGCAGCAGCTGTGAATTTGTCAGATGAGCAGAGATATGCATTCAAGGATCCATTTTTAGTGGGCAACGATGGGAAATGGGGGAAATTTGCATCCAATATCGGTTCCAATGTAGCATATGCTAAACAGAGGAAGAGAAGTATTGGAGGTGAATCTTCTGACGAGATTTCAGCAAGGATTCGTGATTCGCAAGAAACCGATGTTACTGATTTGGAGAGGAATAAGGCAAAACAGGCAATATTGACAGATTTGAATACTGAATGGGGAGGTGGTAAAAGATTACAGGAATTATTTGATACGCCGATTATGGGTAGTTTCGAATTTCAAAACAATGAAGATCGCCAACAATGGGTTGATTATGTGACTAGACTGAAACAGTATTACTATGGAGGAGTTCCACCAGGAATTGACCTAGAAAGTAGACCTGGTCCACCAGGTGAAAGCGGCATTGGTGGTAAGTCTGCGCAAGGAGAAAGTGACTGGATTGTACAGTTACATAGTGATATGGAAAGGTTTCGTCAATTGAAAAAAAGAAAAATGCAACAATGGAGACCTAAATTGACTCGATTGTTACTCGATAATCAATATTTACCATTAGTGCTTCGTATGTGCATAGGAATGTTTTCTGCCATTGCCCTAGGTTTGGCTGTTAGAGTTTATCAGAATTCTGATACACGTGTGGAAAAACTTGGTAGAACTGTGGGCCAACAGCCTAGTACGATTATGGCGATTTGTGTCAATACAATCGCTATAGTTTACATTGTTTATATTGCACAAGATGAATTTACAGGCAAACCATTGGGGTTGCGTGATCCATTGGGTAAACTGCGACTAATTCTTTTAGATCTACTTTTCATCATCTTTAGCAGTGCCAATCTAGCATTGGCATTTAACACATTATTCGATAAGAGGTGGGTTTGTCGGCATGATGGTGGCCCTACGGCAAGAGCTGGTGAAGATTTAACCATATCATACATTTGTCGTAAACAAAGAGCATTATCATCTTTTCTTTTCGTCATGGTTGTCCTCTGGGTAATTACATTCACCATTTCTCTGGTTAGAGTGGTGGAAAAGGTAAGTTCTGCATCACCAAGGTAGCAAGCAGCACTATAAAAAACTATTTCCAAAGGTGAAGGGAAACAAGCAACAAATTTAACATTAACATGGATTTTCTTTAATATTTTACTGGTGTATCTAATGGTCATTTTGATTTCATTTTTTCTTTTTTTTTTTTAAATATTTTATTAGTATTTTTTATATTTTTATTCGATTTACTGACATTTCGCCTGGCGCCGGAGTCCGTTACCCGTATTGGAGCCCGCTGAAATCCCTTTAACGGTATTAGTGGCAAACCTGAAAACATCTTGAGCCCATAAGGTAAGAGGATGGGATCGAAGAGATCAATTGGATAGATAAATCAATAGGAATTCTGGGCTTCTGAAAATCCCCCGTATTAATTTTAGGCGTTCAATCCCTTCTTTTATCTGTGTTGACATTTCCCGTTCTCCTCATTATTACCGTTGTCCTTTTGGAAGTCTATTAAAGAGATACTGAATTATATTGAACTTAATAGAGAGATGAGTGATGTTCTACCCAGATCCGATGATCTGGATGCAACTTGGAATTTTATTGAGCCTGTAATTAGTCAAATTCTGGGTCGTGATGGTACTCCATCATTAGCGAAAAGAGTTGATAAAGTTTTATCACCAACGATGTACATGGAGGTTTATACCGCAATTTACAACTATTGTGTTAACAAGTCCAGATCATCAGGACAATTTAATGCTGATAAGCAGGAATCACAATCATCTATTTTAGTCGGTAGTGAAATATATCAAAGATTGGGTAAATATTTGAGAGATTACATTAAAAACTTTCAAAAATCTGAAAATGAGAGTTTCTTACAATTTTATGTGAGAAGGTGGAAGAGATTTACTGTTGGTGCAATCTTCTTGAACCATGCATTTGATTATATGAATCGTTATTGGGTTCAAAAAGAGAGAAGTGATGGTAAAAGGCATATCTTCGATGTTAATACGCTTTGTTTGATGACATGGAAAGAAGTCATGTTTGATCCAAAGAGTGAGATTTTAGTTAATGAAATTTTAAAACAGATAACTTTAGAAAGGGATGGTAATATTGTACAGAAAGGTGATGTGACTATGGCGATTAAATCGTTTGTGGCACTTGGGATTGATCCACAAGATTTGAAGAAGTTGAACCTGAATGTTTACATCCAAGTGTTTGAGAAACCTTTCTTAAAGAGAACTGAAGAGTATTATAAACAGTACAGTGCAGATTATTTGACTACCCGTTCAGTTACCGAGTATATTTTCGAAGCAAGAGAGATTATCTCTAGAGAGGAAAAAGCAATGGCAGTTTATTGGGATGATCACACTAGGAAACCATTGTCAGAGACATTGAATTCCGTGCTTATAACAGAACATGCGTCGAAATTAGAATCAGAATTTATCGTATTGCTAGATTCTAGAGATAATGAAAAAATTTCTGCAGTTTACAATTTGATGCAAAGAGATTTTACACTTTTGCCAGAATTAGCAAACTCATATGAGGAATATATCAACAAGTGTGGTGAAAATGAGGTTTCGCATTTAATTTCTCTACACAAAGCTTCCCTTATCAATGGTTCTGAAGATCAAGCATCTAACAAGAAACCTGCTAATCTTTTAAACACATTACCACCCAAGGATTATGTCAAGACTTTACTAGATGTGTACCGTACATTCCGTAACATGACGAACGAATGTTTCCAAAACGATCCACTATTTGCCAAGGCACTTGATAATGCATGTCGATCCTATGTGAACAATAACGAATTTGCCCTTCCTGCAGGAATGCCTCGTTCTGCTACTTCGAAGACACCAGAAATGTTAGCTAAGTACAGTGATCAATTATTAAAGAAATCTACCAAACCCGAAGTCTCCACAGACATGAGTATTGATGATATCATGATGCTTTTCAAATTTTTAACGGATAAAGATGCATTTGAATCTCACTACAGAAGATTATTCGCCAAAAGATTGATTCATGGTACCTCTACAAATGACGCAGATGAAGAGAGTGTCATCCAAAGATTACAAAGTGAGAACAGCATGGAATATACCGGTAAGATCACCAAAATGTTTCAGGACGTGCGGCTTTCTAAGGTTTTGGAAGAAGATTTCGACGTCATGATTAAAGGCTTACCGGACTATTCAAAGCAAAAGTATCCTGAGTTACAACCTTTCATTCTAGCAGAGACCATGTGGCCTTTCTCATATCAAGATGTAGATTTCAAACTACCACTAGTGCTACAACACTCTTATGAAAAGTTGGAGGAGATGTATTCTAATAAACATAATGGTAGAGTGTTGAAATGGTTATGGCCATTATGTCGAGGTGAAATTAGAGCTGCCATTGGTAAGCAAGGTAGACCACCTTTCCAATTTACGGTGACTCTATTTCAAATGTCCATTTTGTTACAATTTAATGACAATGACGTACTTACATTGGAACAGATTCAAGAAGGCACTAATTTATCAGTGCAAAATATAGCGGCCGCTATGGTCCCCTTTATCAAGTTCAAACTAGTACAACAGCTGCCACCAGGCCTGGAGAACTTGATTAAACCAGAGACTCAATTCCGTCTGGCACGTCCTTACAAAGCATTGAAGACAAAGATTAACTTTGCCAGTGGTGTTAAGAACGACGTACTTAACGTACTGGCAACGTCATCGGATGCCCATGCCCAAAAATTGGTAGCTGCTACAGGTTCTAATAAGGAACTGACTGAAAACGAAAGAATCGAAAGAGAACTAGGTGCTGAAAGACAAATTTTCCTCGAGGCATGCATAGTAAGAATTATGAAATCCAAGAGAAAATTACCACACACAACTCTGGTCAACGAGTGTATTGCACAATCGCATCAAAGATTCAACGCCAAGGTTTCCTTGATAAAGAAGGCTATCGATAGTCTTATCTCCAAGGAATACCTGCAACGTTGCGATGATGGTGAATCTTACAGGTACCTAGCATGATTCATCCATCCATTAATAACCAACAATTGGATCCTTAAAGGTAGTAGTTAATCAGTAGCATCGTATGTACTCTTATAATGCCATCCATAACCATGCTATAGCAATTACTCATCAGGTCAAGCTTGGTCTGATGACCCTCATCGCCCGTGCACCTGTTTGCGTTTTTTCAATTTCCCAGGGCTTATTCGCACTCATTTATTATTCCTTGTTCAATTCCACGGGAAATTTTGCTTATGGGGAATTTTCAGTCGGGCTACTGACAAGAGTTAGTCACTCGTTGGGTTTGTAATTAGTAGGAATAAGAGAGATGACTCTACACTGAAATTTTTTTTCCATCTTATCGTTATAAAAGTATTGAAGTCTTTTGTATAACTACCCAGTATTGATCCCTAGATTAGTCGTTAGCTACTTCGTTACAGCTTTCTAAGAAGACATTACCTAAAGATGAGTGATAATAAAGAATTTCAACCAGTGACTGAATCAACTGCCCCCAAAACGCGACAAGTAAACCCATATGGTCCAAACCCTGCGGATTATCTGTCTAACGTTGAGAATTTTCAACTGATTGACTCTACTCTGCGTGAAGGTGAACAATTCGCCAATGCATTTTTCGATACTGAGAAGAAGATTGAAATTGCCAAGGCCCTAGATGCCTTCGGTGTGGACTACATCGAATTGACCTCTCCAGTCGCATCTGAACAATCAAGAAGGGATTGTGAGGCTATCTGTAAACTGGGCTTGAAATCCAAAATTTTGACCCACATCCGCTGTCACATGGATGATGCTAAGGTTGCAGTGGAAACTGGTGTCGATGGTGTCGACGTGGTTATTGGTACTTCAAAGTTTTTGAGACAGTATTCTCACGGTAAAGATATGAACTACATTGCCAAGAGTGCTGTTGAGGTGATAGAGTTCGTCAAGTCCAAGGGTATTGAAATTCGTTTTTCATCTGAGGACTCTTTCAGATCAGATTTGGTCGACTTGTTAAACATCTACAAGACTGTGTCTCAAATTGGTGTCAACAGAGTCGGTATTGCAGATACGGTTGGATGCGCCAACCCAAGACAGGTTTATGAGCTAATAAGGACTTTGAAGAGTGTTGTATCTTGTGATATTGAGTGCCACTTCCACAACGACACCGGCTGTGCGATCCCTAACGCCTACTGTGCCCTAGAGGCAGGTGCAAGATTAATCGATACATGTGTTCTTGGTATTGGTGAAAGAAACGGTATTGTACCATTGGGTGGTCTAATGGCACGTATGATTGTAGCAGCACCTGAATACGTCAAATCCAAATACAAGTTGCATAAACTCAGAGACCTAGAAGTTTTGGTAGCAGAAGCCGTGGAAGTTAATATTCCATTCAACAATCCAATTACCGGATTTAGTGCATTCACTCATAAGGCGGGTATCCATGCAAAGGCAATTTTGGCCAATCCATCTACTTATGAAATTCTAAATCCTCACGATTTCGGTATGAAACGTTACATCCACTTTGCTAACAGATTAACAGGTTGGAATGCCATCAAGACTCGTGTTGATCAATTGAATCTAAATCTAACCGATCAGCAGTGTAAGGATGTTACTCAAAAGATTAAAAAATTGGGTGATATCAGACAATTAACGGTTGACGATGTCGATTCTATTATCAAGGATTTCCACGCAGAGGTGTCCACTCCACAACTACAGCCAAAGAGAGATAACGATGATATACAAGATGAAATTTCGGAAGAGCCAGCAACTAAGAAATCGCATCAATGAGTTTTAATTCAAAGCAAACATAAGGAAAAAAGACAAAAATAAAAAACACTAAAGCATTATAATTTTTTTTCTAAAGAACGTTAACAACATATTTAATGTCATTCAATATCTTAAAGTTACTCCTATTATTAGGTATTACCGTTATTCATGGGTGCACGTGACCAGGGTCCAATGAGTTTTTCTCCCTTTTCTTGGATATGTAGCTTTTTAAATCAGGAGCAATAGAAATAAAGGATATGGCGAACATTAAACTATTTCAAATCCAAAGTTAACAATAACTTTAGTCAAGAACCAAGCATTAACTCAGCAATGTTGTCTCGTTCAGTCGTGCGTACTTTGAGGTCTCCTGTTACTGCCATCAGAATGTACAGTGAAGCCGGCTCAACCGGCACCACTAGAGGTGGAACTTCTGACGACACCTTCACCAAGAGGGAAAAGGCTAGTGAAGACTGGTTTATCAAGCAACATGAAAAGGAACAGCTAGAGCATTTGAAGAAACAAATTTCGGAACAAAGCAAGAGAATTGAACATCTGGAAAATAAAGTTAAGGGAAATAACTAATCGAATGGTGTGCCTTTTTTTAAGGAAAAAGCATAATTTTATCTAATTCTTTATAATTTTAAAATGCAGCAAGCAAGCTGTTGTCAAGTGAACTGATCGTATAGCATTTATTCGCAGGAATTATAGGGGCAAAGAAGGTTTCTGAGTATTGGCATTTACCGGCGTCAGTGTGACGCCGGTGTAAGGGTGTTGATTTATAAGTCACGTGCCCGCAGAGGAACTTTCGGAGTAATAGGAAACCTGTCATTTCCAGAGTATGTGGAATGCTGGGATGCAACGGGGACCATCTGAATTGCCGCGGATAGGCGCATTTCCCCTGGCTTTGCTCGGACAGCTCGCTCATTCCCACCCTTGCACCCTGCAGTCACTCTTGTTTACATCCGTGCACCCGCGATATGTTTGTCGTGTATCCACCGTGGTCGGACACTTCTTCGTGCTGTTCTCTCGCCCCCCACGCACCGGACAATTTTAGAATTGTTGGTTTGACAAAACAAGAATCAGTTTGACAAAATACTGTCCAGGATGTTAAGCGGACGGTTGGATTTGGTTAATTAGTTTGTTGCATTACCCTTTGAAACCTCGTATTGAAGACCCATCCAAAAATGTCTGACACTATCGTCTCTTACGCCGCTTTGATTTTGGCCGATGCTGGTCTAGAGGTCTCTGCTGACAACTTGCTATCGTTGTCTAAGGCAGCTGGTGCTTCCGTTGACAACGTCTGGGCTGAAGTTTACGCTAAGGCTCTTGAAGGTAAGGATTTGAAGGAAATTCTTTCCGGTTTCCACACCGCTGGTCCTGCTGTTGGTGCTCCTGCTGCTGCTGGTGGTGAGGCTGCTGGTGGTGAGGCTGCTGAAGAAAAACCACAAGAAGAAGAAGAAGAATCCGACGATGACATGGGTATGGGTCTATTCGACTAAGCATAACCATCTATAGCAGCCATGTAGTTAATTTTAAAGTCATTTTAACAAGAATTTCTTGATATTATTTTAATTTATGATGCGGTCTTTTACATGCATCTCTGACATTTTTGTCTTTTCTTTTTCGTGTCGTCGGTCGGTGGGTGATGGAAAAGGTAGAAGGAATAAAAATCGAATAAAAGAACTGTGATCCATAGGATCGATGAGTTTGTTGGCCTCAAACGGTTAATAAGTTCCCCAAAATCAACATCTTACTAGCATTTGAGTAACAAGAGTATGGAAAGTTCACGAAATAAGCCAGTGCAAGTGCATTTGGTTACACCTGAAGAGCCCACAGGACATCGGGATAGCGGTGTTAGTAGTACTAGTAGTAGTAGTATAGGTGAAAGTGGGAATCGTTGTTATAATGCTATTCGCCAGAATATCCTAAGCGGCCTGCATAGTGACCATGATAACGATAATGCTAGTGCTAATGATGATAGTAAGGACAGTGCCGTTAAAGACTGTTTTGTGTCCAGTGTAAAGAATACCAGGAAATTGGAAACCGATATATTAGTCACCATCCAGTATCTGAAGAATCATGATAACAATAGCGAAATCGATCGTCAGCGTATAGTGGAACTTTTAAATGGGTCGTTAACAGCAATATCACATTGGTCACTCCAAGCACAGTTAGCACAGCTGAGAAGGTCGGATGACGATAGACACCTCGTAGAGACTAATCTTTTAAGAAAGGAAATGGAAGTACTAATGAGTAGAAGACCAAACGAACCTCTAATACCACAAAGACCAGGGATCCCATTACGGCAGAGACAAATAAGACCAAAGAGCCCATCGCTATCGATATCCACGGCTTCGAAGCATTTGCCATCGTCGAAAAGTGCTATTTCAGGACCTTCATCGCCAATCACACCTCAAAAGAAAATATTTCGGTCACCAAGGAAGCATCCGTCAACTACTATAGCACCAAAGAGTTTAGTGGATCCAGCGTCATTAAAATTAGTAGAGTCCAAAAAAGCACATCCTCGCATGAGGAGGACTAGTGATAATCCGATGACTAACGAATATGTAAGGGTATTTCATCTACAGAGAAAGTAGATAGGAAGGATTAATACCCCCAGTTGTAACATTAGATTATGATTTTGATGCCCATTATCTATACCCAAATATCAGAATGTATCTCTATATGTCGATATTCTTTTTTTCTTTCTTAGGTATGTATGTATGTACGTAATTAACAATTTTTCATGATAGTCTTCGTAGTGAATAGAACTCCGATAAGATGTCAAGTACATGTCGAAAATTGAATCAAAATAGAAGTGAGAAAAATGGTTCGAATAGATCATGCTGCTAGCTATTTTATGCCGTTACTATGTTCATCAAAACCTTATGTTAGGGTTAATTGCGTAGTGGTTACTATGCTACTATTCGTTGCATTGTTGTGCAGTTATGGATTCATGGGGAAGCAGTATGATGAGCCGAATTTATTCATGCCCAATGCTCAAGATTACTTTAGAGCGTCTCTGTTAGGCGTATTTTCACCTATGCTCTACTATTTTGTACAGACTTTTCTAATCAATTTGAATCGAAGATACTTGGTCGCTAATTTCATCGTGGATTTCCCCTTGAACGACTGGTTCATATTGCTGATCATCGTATGCCTTGCATATCCACAACAACAGCAGCACCAATCACACCATAGAGATGACGATACTATTTGGCACATTGTACCGAGACAGACTTACATATTTGGCGTTGCTTGGTCATTAGGAGAACTTATCGTTAGCGTACTAGGGAATCTGTTCAACTACAGAGAAATTCCAGAAGAACTAGAGGCATCACAAGAATCACAACTTTTGGATAGAAACAGCGGCAGTAGTACTAACAGGGATGATATAACACTTTCCAAATGTCTAGATGTAAGAAGAGATTCATCATCAATTTCAAATAACGTTTACTATTCCGAGATCGATGCTCAAAATAATCAAAAAGGCTACGGTACGATGAGCGACGATGGCGAAGCTGCTGTACTGCTAGTAAACTCGAACGATAATTCGTTAAAGTTAGCGCCCTTGGAGTATGATAGAGATCCAAGAATTATGGAACAACAGCGGCAGTGGGGGGCCCTTGTCGGCATGGCAGAAACACAAGCCGCTAATGGATTCCCCATTAAAAAGTTTAAAGCCATCAAATCCAATTGGTCGCTTTTCAAAGCCCTGTGCACAATGGTGCTTGTTTTGTTGAGTAACATTATGCTCATTGTCGGTCAATGTCTCATAACATCCATATACTTCACCTATGTGCCGGGACATCAACGCATTTTCACACCAGTGGTTAATTTCTTTGGCCAAAGAACAGTCACTTTCTTTTTATCAACGGTAATGCTACCCTTTACCGTGATCAATTTAGCTGCTAATGCTGCCATCTACTCATGGAAGGATCTTGACGAATGGTTCTACTGCCGGCCAAGAGATCTCGATCACGATTTGTACTACGACTCAGAGGCCTCGTTGCAAAGATCAAGACCAACAACAACTTCTTGGATACCTCCGCCACCACTACAGATACCGGATCTAGGTTTTTCAGATCCATCTTTACTGGTACAAGAAAGTTTTCAACCGAACGAGCCAAGAACCCTGCATTATGCTAAGAAGACTGTAAAACTATGGCAACGACTCGCTAAAAAGGACTCGTTTGTACTTGTTTCGATGACTATATGGGGTATTGCAGTATTCACTACGGGGTTCCTTGCAACCGTCCCACATTAAATCTAGATTCGGGATCAATTGGAGTGGCTGGTTCTTTTTGACATGTGGTTTGCTTTCTGAGTCTATTCTTTTTCAACCCAAGGGTCCAGTCCTACATTAAAAAAAAAAAAATTAATCTATTACAAAAGAAACATTGATAGTACAAGTACAGCATCTGAGAAGGATTTGACGCTTGCACGGTCAATCCAATCTCATCAATAGAATCGGCTACTTTTCTTTCATTATGGATGCTTCACAGCCACTATTATCGCCCAATTCCCACAGAGGAAGACCCTTAACTGCTTGGCAACAGGCAAAGACAGATGTATTGCGTATCTTTCTATCATCACCAGTCTCTCCGCTATTGATATTCGTACCATTCGGATTGGTTTGGGGTTATGGTGAGTTTTCCCATACATGGGTTTTTATCTTCAACTTCTTGGCCATAGTTCCTCTAGCTGACGTTTTGGCAAGGGCTACGGAGGAATTGGCTGATAAGGCAGGTAGTACTGTTGGAGGTCTGCTGAATGCAACTTTTGGTAATGCAGTTGAACTGATCGTGTCCCTGATCGCTCTGAAGGAAAGACAGGTTAGAATTGTGCAAGCCTCAATGTTGGGTTCGTTACTTTCCAACCTGTTGCTTGTCCTAGGGTTCTGCTTCGTGGCAGGTGGTCACAATAGATTGCAGCAGACTTTTAACCAAACCGCCGCACAAACTATGTCCTCTTTGTTGGCCATCTCCACAGCATCGTTGTTGATTCCTGCTGCATTTAGAGCTACGATCCCAATACACAAGAACCAAGATTGGATTGTCGAGAAAAAGATCCTACAACTTTCTAGAGGGACTTCATTGGTTTTGTTGGCGGTTTATGGATTATTTTTATTGTTCCAATTGCGTACTCATAGGGCCATTTTTGAAGAACAAGAGGAGAATACAGAAGACGTAAGGAGCCAGTTGTCTCATGTGTCGAAGAATGACACCTTGAGTATCAAGTCCTCCCTGGCTTTCTTGTTAGGGGCTACGGTTTTGGTTTCTATCTGTGCAGATTTCTTAGTGGGTACGATCGATAACGTTGTTGAATCTACTGGTTTGAGTAAGACTTTTATCGGTTTGATCATTATACCAATTGTGGGTAATGCTGCTGAGCACGTTACCTCGGTTATGGTGGCTGTCAAAGACAAGATGGATCTCTCCTTAAGTGTTGCAATTGGTTCTTCGTTACAAATCGCACTTTTCGTTACTCCATTTATGGTTCTTGTCGGTTGGTTCATCGACGTGCCAATGACACTAAATTTCTCTACTTTTGAAACCGTAATGCTATTCATTGCAGTCTTCCTTTCTAACAATTTGATCCTGGACGGTGAATCGAATTGGTTAGAGGGTATTATGTCCTTGTCGTTGTACTTGCTAATTGCAATGGCTTTCTTCTTTTATCCCGATGAACCTGACCACATAATATCCTCATTACCCTTGGCCGCCAATTGAGTACCAAGTTCGGACATTGCCCTTGAGCATCGCAATTGTTCAATCACTTTTTCTATAAATCTACATACATATCATTCGATTTTACAAAAAAAGGACTTCTTGAAACAAATAATCACGCTCCATATACAATTCGAATACGACGTTAGTCGTGGTGATGATCCTAAGTTCCACAATGGAGTCGTTAGATCGATTTATCCTTTGCTGGCTAATCGCGAAATTTCGTGTGTTTCACTATAAGACGCGAATCATTACTGCTGGTTTTCACCAAATCAAGACTTATTGAGCAAGTAACTTTGGTGAACAGGAAAAAAAAAAGGTGAACCAGCAGATCGCCAGCTGCAAAATTTAGCTGCCCGCTAGAGAGCCAAGCATGGCTCCAATAATGCGATCATTAATTGAGAATTTCGCATCTCAGGTTTTGCAGATGGTTATGATATTTAAGATGAAGGATTGAGATGAGAAGGAATGAGCAGCTCTGCGAATTAAGTCTCTAAAAGAGTTGTTTCGAGGACTAGCAAGAGCATCAAATTCGTTTGAATATGAGTGACTACGAGGCTTTGCTGCAGTTTAACAGGAAGCCTGTATCTATTGAGATGGTTCAATACCTTGCGTCTACAACATCTTCCATCATTAAGGTTAAGAAGAACAGTAATATTGTGGATTCACCTGCACCTCCACTAATGAGATTTATTAAAACTCTGATATCCTATTCTAATGTGCAGACACCAACCCTAATGGCTACAACGGTTTACTTGACTAAACTGAGGTCTATTATACCGGCAAACGTTTTTGGTATCGAAACCACGAGGCATAGAATATTTCTAGGATGTTTGATTCTGGCGGCCAAAACTCTAAACGATTCATCACCATTAAACAAGCACTGGGCTTCTTATACGGACGGGCTATTACATATCAGGGAAGTCAATACGATTGAAAGGGAATTATTAGAGTACTTCGATTGGAATGTCTGCATTACCACTGAGGAACTAGTGGCATGCCTATCACCTTTCCTACAATCAATCAAAGAGCACACTCTAAAACTAAGACAACAAGAAATGATGATGTTCACTTCACCAACACCAAAAGATCTCAAGAGCTACGTGTCGAGGTCACAAGTCGCACATTCGAGGTCTTCTTCAAATGGCTCATTGCCATCGTTGGCATCATCTGCCACTCTATCTACCCTGGATTCAAGAAGATCGCAACAATCCTACGACAGGTTTTACGCTATTGATGAATTGGAAGAATCACCATCAATAACATCTGCTACACGTGCAAAGACTGCAGCATACACACCTTATAAATCACCGCTAAGTGATAAGGAAAATATTTATAATAATGGTAATCAATATGGGACTATACCGAAGTCAGATTCAAGTTCAAAGACTCGTCCAATTATCTTGAGAACAGGTTTGGATAAACTGCCGGTTCACAGGACGAATAAAAAATCAAGTTGGCAATCAATCTTCAGGTAACGGTAAAATTGACAAAAAATAACAATAATGGATGTGTAAGATATGTATACACTTTTTTTTGCGGGTAATTAATTAGAGGTATTTTCATGATAGTATGATATTAACAATATTTAAGAGTATATCTTGTTGCAAACCGGTATATTTATATTGTTACTACATTTAATCTTTTAAAAGTTACACATCATTTCCGTCTAACTGTACAAATCGTCATCTTCTGCATTATCACCACCAAAGGCTGCACCAGCTCCGCTTGAAGTACCACCATTGCCGGAACCGGATCCATTACCAGATGCACCGGCTCCATCGCCAAAGCTAAAGTTGGTGAACTGACCTCTGGATGCCTTCATTTGTTGGGAGTATGCTTCATAACGACGTAATTCAGCATCAGAAACAGATCTCTTTGCACTCTTCATAGCTTCAGCAAAATGTTCCTTGGTGATGTAAGGAACTGGATCTTCTTCAGGTTTAGCTTCACCACCATCCATTTCAACATCTTCACCTTCAGTCTTAACTTCCTTCTTAGCCTCAGCTTGTCTGTGAGCTTCGATGGAATCCTTAATGGCAAACTTAGCAGCTCTTTGTACGATGTATGACAAATCTGCACCAGAGAAACCTTGAGTAACCTTTGCCAATTGGCTCAGTTCCAAACCAGGTTCCAATGGAGTCTTTCTCAATTGAGCCTTCATGATACCCAATCTAGCGGCTTCATCTGGTAATGGAACGTAGATCAATTGGTCCAATCTACCAGGTCTTAGGATAGCAGGGTCGATTTGGTCAGGTCTGTTAGTAGCACCGATGACAAAAACGTTCTTCTTAGTGTTCATACCATCCATTTCTGTCAATAATTGGTTAACCACTCTATCAGATGCACCACCTGCATCACCAACAGATCCACCTCTAGCCTTAGCAATAGAATCTAATTCATCCAAGAAAACCACTGTAGGGGCAGCAGCTCTTGCCTTATCAAAGATATCACGGATGTTGGATTCGGATTCACCATACCACATACTCAAAAGTTCTGGACCTTTAACAGAGATGAAATTGGCACTAACCTCGGTAGCCACAGCTTTAGCAAGTAAAGTCTTACCGGTACCAGGAGGACCATAGAATAAAACACCCTTGGAAGGTGCCAAACCAAATTTGGTATATTGGTCTGGATGTAAAACTGGATATTCCACGGTTTCCCTTAGTTCTTCCTTGATTTCTTCTAGACCACCAACATCAGCCCAAGAGACGTTAACGCTTTCCACAACGGTTTCACGTAGTGCAGATGGGTTAGAGTTACCAAGAGCAAATCTAAAGTTATCCATCGTGACACCAAGAGAGTTTAGCACTTCAGCATCAATTTCATCTTCATCTAGGTCGATCATGTCCATCTTTTCACGGATCTGTTGCATAGCGGCTTCAGAACATAGAGATGCAACATCTGCACCAACGTAACCATGAGTTTCTGCTGCCAATGCTTCTAAATCAACGTCATCTGCCAATTTCATGTTCTTTGTGTGGATACGCAAAACTTCTAATCTACCGGTAGCATCTGGAATACCGATATCAACTTCACGATCAAATCTACCGAATCTTCTCAATGCAGGATCAATAGAGTTTGGTCTATTAGTAGCTGCGATAACCACAACGTTAGATCTAGATTTCATACCGTCCATCAAAGTTAACAATTGAGAGACAACTCTTCTCTCCACTTCACCATTAGTCTTATCTCTCTTTGGAGCAATTGAATCGATTTCATCGATGAAAATGATAGCAGGAGCATTTTTCTCGGCTTCTTCAAATGCCTTTCTTAAGTTTGATTCAGATTCACCAGCCATCTTTGACATGACTTCCGGACCGTTGATCAAAAAGAAGAATGCACCAGTTTCGTTAGCAACAGCTCTTGCCATAAGAGTCTTACCGGTACCTGGTGGACCGTACATCAGAACACCTCTTGGTGGTTTGATACCAATAGCTTTGAACAGTTGAGGATGTCTTAGTGGTAATTCGACCAATTCTCTAATTTGAGCCATTTGTTTACGGCAACCACCAATATCGTCGTAACCAACCTCGTTCATGTTGTTTTCTTCATCTTCTCTGTTGATAGGCTCACCTTCCCAGTGGATAACGGTATCTTGAGCCACTACGGCGTATTCTTCAGGTTCAACATCAACCACCTTAAATTCAACTTGTCTCATACCACCTCTAACGACGAAATAATCGCCTTTACGAACGGGTCTGTAGGCCTCTACGAAATATGGTTTCAAATAGACATCAAACAGGTTACCGGTTAGACCTTCCACAGTGTCTGCAAATGGTAGAACAGAAATTCTTGATGCATATTTGATATCGGGGCAAGGGTGAATGGTGACTAAATCACCAAGTCTCACACGTAGATTGTTTCTCACGATACGGTTAACTCTACAAGCACCATCATCCAACTCGTCGTCAATCAAAACGATTAATACTGTGTCCTTTCTCTTCTTACCTCTAACTAAAACGGTATCACCACGGAACAACTCTAGCTTATCCATGGTATTGGAGTTAATGGCAATAACAGAGTTATCATCATTAACTGCATCATCGACTAATAGCGTATTATCCTTCTTCTTCTTTCTCAAAATTGCAGTGGCGGTCGAATCCTCATTAGCGGGATCGGCGCCAGATGCATCCAAAAGGCGCTTGTGTTCTTCTCCCATACTTGATCTATTCTAAATTTCTTCTATTCGATTTTTCCTCCTAGTGAAACTAAGCCCTATCTACAGTCTTCGACACGTTCAAAGGCTAGAGTTACTACTCTTACGTTAGAATGTGTTGGTACGTTCTTATCCGTTAAGGTGGGTCGGTTCCCTTTTTGCTTATATACCAGGTATTCGCCACCCTACCAGAAAAAGGGAACTACATGCGGGTAACCCAAGATGACAAAACTGTGTTTATAGTAATAGAAGATGTAGTACTATAATATCATAATAATATTTCATAGTATGTCAGACAGGATGTTCGAGAGTTGTGGAAATAGCGATCCAAAAGGAATTTTCCTCTAGTGCGGAATTCTTGAGAAAGCTGTAGAAATCTTCCATGTATTTACGTATTTGGTCTGATAATATTACTTACAAGTTCGAATCCAACTTGGCCATGATTTCCTTGTGAGTTTGATCTAGTTTGGCGAAATCTGTTGGTTGTGCAGGCCAACCGACGACTAGACCAGTATCCTTATCTCTCTTGGGGATAACGTGGAAATGGACATGGCCAACTTCTTGATGGGCAATTTTACCATTGTTTTGCAAGACGTTGTAACCAATTGGGTTGTCTAGCCCATTATTCTCAACACCTAGTGCCTTTGACAATTTCTTGGCAATTGGTAAGACGTCAACTAGAAACTCATCAGGGATATCATGTAGTTTAGCACCGTGGTATTTAGGCACAATCAACGCATGTCCCTCGGTCAATGGTTGGATATCTAAAAATGAATAAGAGTGTGCTGTCTCAATCAATTTCTTGGAGGGGATTTCACCTAAGCGAGGGTTAGTAAGGGAACCTCATCTGCAGAAAAGACCATCCTTTTCTAACATACCTTTGATGATTTTGCAGAAGATGCATGCTGCATCGTGAATAACTGGGGTAGCCATTGTAGTGATGTTAGCGTGGATCGGTTGTCTAACATTTTGCACAGTGAAGAATTGTTGAAGAAGGGGAGGGAACAGGATCAAATGGTTTAAGGTACCATCAATGAGGGCCGGGTAATCTCCCATTATCAGGATACTAAAGAACCGCTAATGGTAAATGGTAGTGGACCTGGGTTTGAATAGTTGGATTCGGAATCAGCAGGGAATAGATCCGGATACAATCCTGCTATATCTGTTTCGTTCACCTCTGTTGGAGCAGATGTATATAAGCATCTCTGTAAGCGAGTTCCCATTGAAGATTACTGCTGAAAATAAGATCGTAACCTAAGTAAAGTCGCTCACTTGGGCATTGATGTGAGCTCACTTCATCCTATGAAGAATATGTATATGAGTTTTTCATTTTTGTTTATTGTATGTCTTCTGGACTGAGTCTTCGTCCATCCCCCCGGATCTAATTGTGCTATCGATAAACTAAACGTAAAACAAACATTAACACAGGACCAAGATAAAGTATAGTTCGATGCTTAGGCGTTTGACATAACAATATACTCCAAGATTAGTTTTTATTACATGAATTACAGAGTCAGACTTGTCCAAAATATCGATTTTGAATAGGATTTCAACCACACTAGCTGAACGCCCGGATTAGACAGAAGACTTTTCAAGTTTACAAGTACAGAAATCAAGAAACCAATTGAACTCCTCAATGCTATCAATTATTGAGAGGACCTCTTGAGCAATTGCTTAATATTTACCATTCGATGCAATTTCACGTGTGTGCTCGATGACTCTTGTGCTCTGCCATTATAAGATTAATTGAAAAAAAAAACCAATTCATCGAAACTGGTAAAACTTTCCAAACAACACAGAGTCCCTGCTGCCCACCTAGCATGATCAGATCCTCTGTTTTAAGGCCTTTATGCAGGCTAACAGTTTCCAAACCATGGGGTAAGTTTAGAATCCCTCAAACGGTTTCTTCACCATGTTTGAAAGCCACTTACGCTACGAAGGTCACTCCAAAGCTAACTGCAGAGGCGTACCCATCTGTGAAGAGAGATTCCAAGTACAAGCAGCTTTCCTCAGAAGATATCACCTTTTTCGAATCAATCCTTTCCCAACAGGAATTATTACAGGCAAACGATCAAGATGCTTTGGAATTCTACAATGAAGATTGGATGAGAAAATACAGAGGCCAGAGTCGTCTAGTTTTGAGACCAAAGACAGTGCAAAAAGTTTCTCAAATTTTGAAATACTGTAATGATAATCATATAGCCGTTGTACCTCAAGGTGGTAACACTGGTCTGGTTGGTGGATCGGTTCCCATCTTCGACGAGGTTATTCTTTCCCTAAACTATTTGAACCAGGTTAGAGATTTTGATCCTGTTAGTGGTATCTTGAAATGTGATGCTGGTTTGATCCTAGAAAATGCCGATCAATACTTGGCAGAGCATGGTTACATCTTTCCGCTAGATTTGGGTGCTAAGGGATCTTGTCACGTTGGCGGTGTAGTTGCTACTAATGCTGGTGGGTTAAGACTGCTTCGTTATGGTTCCTTGCACGGTAGTGTCTTGGGTTTGGAGGTTGTTTTACCAAACGGTGACATTGTTAGCAGCATGCATGCTCTAAGAAAGGATAATACTGGTTACGATTTAAAGCAACTGTTTATTGGTTCCGAAGGTACCATTGGTGTAATTACAGGTGTATCCATTTTAACACCACCAAGACCAAAAGCGTTTAACGTTAGTTTCCTAGCATTGGAAAATTTCCAAGCTGTACAAAACGTCTTTGTAAAGGCTAAGAAAGACTTGGCAGAAATATTATCAGCTTTTGAATTCATGGATTCCTACTCACAAGATTTGACTAAAAAACATGTAGAAAATCTGAACCATCCATTCGAAGAGGAACACCCTTTTTACGTGCTAATTGAAACTTCTGGTTCCAACAAGGAACACGATGACGCTAAATTAGAGGCATTTTTAGAATCTGTTATTGAAGATGGGCTTGTTGTGGATGGTGTAGTTGCCCAAGACGAGACCGAATTGCAAAACTTGTGGCAATGGAGAGAATTGATTCCTGAATCTGCCCAAGCTGGTGGCGGTGTCTACAAATACGATATTTCATTGCCTTTGAAAGATCTATATTCCCTAGTGGAAGCAGCCAACCAGAGACTAGAACAAGTGGGTATTCTAGGTGATGCACCAAAACCTGTCATCAGGGCAATTGGTTACGGTCACGTAGGTGATGGTAACTTGCATTTAAACGTTGCAGTTAGAGAATACTCTAAACAGGTCGAAGAAGCTCTAGAGCCATTTGTCTATGAATTCGTCTCATCAAAGCAAGGTTCCATCAGTGCTGAACACGGTCTTGGATTTCAAAAGAAGAACTACATTGGCTATACCAAGACTGGACCTGAGATCAAGCTGATCAAGGATCTCAAGAACCATTACGACCCTAACGGTATCTTGAACCCTTACAAATACATCTAATTCTTATTTCTACAGTAAACGACTAATTCCTTCTGTATAAAGTTTTTTTTTTATTTAATTGAGGTGAAAAGTCACAGAGAGTCCTTGAGACTATCCCTGAGACTGTGAGAGAGGTTGTTGTTGATATTGCTACTTTCATAATGATGCGTTGTCGGTGGGTTTACCTAACAGCAGTGCATTAACGGAATATATAAAGGGATCTCGTTTTAGATCGTTAAAGATTTCTCGAATTGAGAACTTAATAGAAAGACTGGTATTATTACTACACGCAAGAAAAAACAACAAAGGCGTATCAATCATGGCTTTCCACCAAGAATTCTTTACTCTGAACAATGGCAACAAGATTCCAGCAGTTGCTGTTATTGGTACCGGTACCAGATGGTACAAAAAGGAAGAAACTGATGCCAATTTCTCACATGCACTAGTCAAACAGATCGAATACGCATTAACCCTACCAGGTGTGGTCCACGTTGACCATGCTGAAGTCTATAGAACTTATCCAGAATTTTCTGAGGCCTTAAAGAACACTAAGAAGCCTAGAAATGAAATATTCGTCACTGATAAGTATTCTGTTCAAGAAAAGATCACTAATGACCCTAGGGAGGGTCTTGACACCGGGCTTAAAAGAACTGGATTAGAATACGTGGATTTGTACTTGCTTCACAGTCCATTTGCTTCGAAGGAAAAGAATGGATTTACCATTGAAGAAGCATGGGCTCAATTGGAAGAACTTTATCATGAAGGTAAAGCCAAAAACATTGGTGTCTCAAATTTCCGTGTGGAGGATTTGGAGAAGATTCTCAAAGTTGCTAAAGTTAAACCTCAAGTGAACCAAATTGAATTCAGTGCCTTCTTACAAAACCAAACCCCTGGTGTTGTAAAGTTCTCTCAAGATCACGATATTCAGTTGGAAGCCTATGCTCCATTGGGTCCCTTGTCAAAGAGAGATGAAAGTGAGCAAGCAAAACCATTTTACGATTACATCAAGAAATTGACTGAAAAATACAGCAAGACTGAGGCTCAAATTCTTTTACGTTGGGTTTCTAAGCGCGGTATTCTTCCAGTTACTACCTCTGGTCAACCTAAGAGAATTGAAGACGCTCAGAACTTGTTTGGCTTCGATTTAACCAAAGATGAAGTCGATGAAATTACGAAGTTGGGTTTGGCACATCCTGCCTTAAGATTGTATTGGAACCCTCTATATGACCAGTACAACCCTGAATCTCAGAAACCATAATAATAAACTATCATAATGTCACTTCAATTTGCTATATAATCTTAAAAGGATTAAACTAAAGAAATCCACTCTTTTTCAAACATTCTGATGCAGTTGATGTAATGTGACGAAATCTTGCTGAGCCTAATGGCGTACCACCATACCATCTTGTTACTACCACTAATACATTAAACACTTGAGCTCTTTCGAGCAAAGTTAAGAGTCTTTGACCCGCACCAGATTCCCCACCATCTTGACAACCTTGTTGAACATTTTTCCACGATGGCTGAGACGAGTTAGAGGATATGTCTTTATTCTTCTTCGATTTCTTACCACTACCTTTGGTCTTGTCAGAATCTACAGAAGCTACGGCTTCACCAGTTCTCCAGGCATACATGTGCGGATGACTGGCCTTAGCAATTGACTTGTTTCCATCTACCAGATCTTGCAGCAGTAATGGAACCTCATCAGAATTCTTCATAGTACAGCATCTTGCCTGGAACTTAGACTTGCGGTCCACCAATATCTCTGATTCAACCCAGCTCTTAACCATAGTACTGTAAAGGCATCTAATTCGACCCACAGGAATCATAAGACGGAGTTCCAATCCATTTTAATCCAAATTTCTAATAGTATTATGTTCCGATATCTATGATATATATTTTTACATATAAAGTTGTGGAAATTCATGATAAACGTGAATCTTAGAAAGTTGAATATACAATGAGAATGGGGCAGAAAAGAAAGGAAGTCCCTATGATTAAAAGTACTTTGGAAGAATTGTAGGGCAAGATTCAGAGATGGGTGGCAAAGTGACATTCGCAGTGTCAACGCCCTGTAATAAAAGGGGCAAACCCTCAGGTCATCGGTTAATTGCATTCAATGACGATAAATTGTCGGTGATCCCACAAGAGGTTAGCAATGTGAGAGCTGATACTGAAGTTAACGTGCAGGCATTTTGTTATCTGAAACCTGAGAATAGAGGAATTGTGCCGGAGGACGTGAATTCAGGAATTCTTGATTCATCAGATTACATGTTACTAGCCAAATCAAATGGATTTATTGAAATAATTCAGGACTATAGATACAAGGTGGAAAACAATTTACCACTAGAGACAAAATTTTTATTAAAATGTACACCAGAAGATTTTTCAGATTATGGTTCTGACTGTACGATTGCAGGTCTAGAGTACAGAGAGGGACTATTATACTGTTGTATGTGTTCTGGTAGAATTTACATCTACATATTGAATCTGCCCTATGATTATGCGCAAAGTCAAAATGCATCCATAGTATCTCCCAAGACAGATCCACTATATTCTAGCCATTTTTACGGATCCACCTCACAACCAAGTAGGGAACCGCAGTCGATGGAAGAGGCTACTTTCTTTTTGAATATGAAATTTACTGGCAGATCCAGACTAAAACACGTTTGTTATTATCTGCTACCGATAGAGCCTGAGCATTTAAGACTATCACCATCGATGTTCCTATTCAGTAGGGTTTATCAAGGTAAGCTCATCTACAAACCTTCTATGTATGTGCAATTAGATCAAGGTGTCTCAGGATTTCGGACAAACCCATTGGATCGATTCAGTTTCTTAACAATTTTACCGCGATCACCACTGATGATTCGTAAAATAATGTTACCAATGGTTTATGTTGATTTTTTCGTTACATTTATTAGCATAAAGAAGAGAGTCCAACAGACAAAGGCAGAAGAGGTTACATCTTGGAATCAATTAGCCAAAGAAATGGGCTACGATTCACTAGTAAGTTGGGTCATATCAGAGCCACTACATGAGGTGGATAACTTGGGATCAGTAGCATGGGAAGATTTAGCCCGCTGTGATGGAATTTCCGTTTTAAGAACTATTATCGTATGGATACAGCGACAAGGCCATGCAAAGGATGATATTTATGAATTATTCCATAGAAGTGATTTAGTTGGTAGTAATTCTAGCAGTAGAAGCACAAGCAATGAACCAAGGCCGTTGAGTCGAAGAAGAAGATCTTCCAGATTTGGATTACAACGATCGGGTACCATAAGGGAGCCAATAGATGTACCGTGCTCCACCAATTGGGGGTTAGATCTATTCATCAGAGATGTGAGGAAAAACACTTTTACGGTGGATTTTGGAATCGTACAGTCGAATTTCGACTCTAACTGTAATGATGATGGTTCACAACCGGAAAGAGAAGAAGGTACAAGGACATCATTTTTAACAGACAATTATAAAAACATGGATATCATTTGCGTTGATCATTATTTATCACTTAGTGTTTTCAGACCCAAGTATTTCGATGAAGCATTGACGAAAATCGATTCTTTCCACAACGTCATTGAAGATGAACCTACAAGCAATATTAGTGTTGAAGATAACATGATGAAAAGAACCTTGTCCAATTTAAATTCTTTTAAAAAACTTTTCATGCTGACAGATTCCCTTTGTATGGTTTTAGATACTAGCGGTGTCATACTTTTGGATAGACGTAGCCTTTTGGATACAAAGAATCTATTGCATAATGAACCCAACGCGGTTCGTATAGCAAGTTTTAACATTGGATTAATAAGTGATGCAATCTTAATAGCAGATTCCCTACACAGATGCCATGATTGTGGAGGAATTGAAGTCACTTACAAATTGATCATTACATGCATACCCGATGAAATCCTAGCGTTGAAGGGTAAATTTTTAGCCCATTCCAAGATCGGTGAAATAACACTGTGTGATTCACTAAAATTGAATCGTAAACATAGATTCGTTGACAGGATTTGTCTCTTGGATTACGATACCCTAAGCGATTACAAGAAACGTCCTCATTTAGGCAAAGAAGGGTATCCTTCTAATACTAAAAGACCCAAATGGGAGTAATCGTCATTATAATAACGGAATTATAATAAAAATAATGATTATCATAATAATAATACTAGAAAATTCGTACCTAGTATTTAAACCCAACCACTTCTTCCCCTTAAAAGTGGGACCTGGTTAAGATCAGATATTAACCTACGCTTATATAGAAAGAAATCATGGGAGCTCTGTGTAAGGTGGTGGGGGTCCAGGTACTTTGGATTCTCCACTGTTGTCGTTGGGCCTCCCTTGGACCAGTAAGGCATCGATAGATCCATAACCGGGATGCTCAGGACGATGCACACTGGTCTCTCCATCATGAACAATAGCAACCCCTGCATACCTTTCACGGTCACCCCAACCTTGCTGGTAGAAATACCTGTTATTCTCACTTCTAGCGGGACTCGTAATAGTCACATAGTAAAAGGCATGAATCATCCCTGGTATAAAAGCTAGAAGTGTCAATAAGACATTCAGCAGCAGATCTTTTGAGCAGCACCCTGACCTAAATACCACTGCCACAGGAGGAAAGAAGAATGCTACGATGTAAAGGATAATATCTGACACAGCGAAGCAACAGCATGTACCCATCTCTAATCACTCTTGGCTCTTGTTAACCTCTTTTAAAGCTTCCTGTTCAGCGATGGTGATGATGCTGATAAATGGTGTGTTTTATAACAAGATATTTCAGCCTCGCGATGTCACAAAATAGTGCCTTTAATGACCGATCTTACCTTCTCATGTTAAGGGTTCCACTTCTAAAAGGTTTGAAAGAGTTGTAGTTCTTATAGTTGGAACGTGGCTGGTTTCTACGTGAGCTGGGCCTACCATATCTCGAGTTATCCATGTTTTGAGTGACTGTAGATGCATTACGACCACCCCCATTGCGTGGGAAGTCAAGTGGATGTGATCTGTTTCTTGCAGGTGGTAGTGTACCACCCCTCTGAACGGGCTGTACAGGCTGAGCAGATCTTCTATGCCTATTGTTGCCATTTCCATTTCCATTTCCATTGCCATTTCCACTTCCATTGCCGTTTCCATAACCGTTACCATTATTGCTGTTATGTTTGCGTTTCTTGGATGATGGTTTGGATCTTTTGCGAGCCGGTTCATCGTCGTAAAGGGCATCATCAAATTCGTAATCCTTGTAGTCGAATTCACTATCACGTTCTAACCGTTGTTTCCTCAAATTTTGGAAATAATCTTTCTTTAATTCAGATGATAAATTATCACCCGAGAATGCACTACCATCATCGTTAGGTACCCTAGACGATCTTCGAGAATCACACTCGTCACCTAAATGTCCCTTACCACCACAGTTATAACAGTAAAATGCATGCATCGGTAGTGTACGTTTAGAATTTTCATCTTTCAATATGTAAACTCTCCAAACGCTGGGGCACCTGTCCCTCGAGTGTCTCTTACTGTTGCAAAGTGTACAAAATACTCTCTTCCACTTGTTGGGGCATTGAGAACGATAGTGACCACTTTCGTTGCAATTTGAGCACTTAATAGCCTTTAAACAGTGGTGGGAATAATGATCATCCATGGCTCCACAGTAAGTACAAATGACATGCGGACAGTTCCTCTTGAAATGGCCCCTTTGAGAACAATTATTACATTTTGGCTCTGCTTCATTGATGCCATCTTCACCAGCAACACCGAAATATCTGCCCTGACCTCTCATATCTCTTAAATCTTCTGGGTTGTCATCAACCTCATCTATAGTAGGCGCTACCACTTTATCACGCGGTTGCGGAGCCGTTTCCTTAACAAACGGTAAGGTATCCATAGTTTCAAATTCCCTGAGCATCGACATGGTCTCGTATCGGTTTCAATGCAACTTCGATTACTGCCTTAAAGCCTTTGATACGCTTTGAAGTTGCTTTCTGTTGATGAATTTTTCAGCTCATCGCCTAATATTGAAAAATTTTTGCATACGAACTCTACAAAATTCGATGAAAATAGAGCCTGGAATGAGGTTAAAGGCATCAATTGAGGCCGTTGAAAAGCCTTTTACGTTATTTCTATACCTCAAAAATGCTATGGATGTATTTCTGACCGCTGAACTATGTCCAATTTTGAGTTATGGGGATTTCAATATATTCCCATCACTCGTAACGAGCGTGGTCAAGAGCTCGAGACATGAAAAATTTGATGGAAACACGTCAAATTAACAACTCTTCAGCACAACTGATAACAAGAATTGTTTTTAAGTGATCAGGGATGAGTGCACCAGAGGCTCAAGCACCAGCCAAAAAGGCTGACAAGAAGTCAAAGCAACAATCGCTCTATTTGGAACCACAACCTAAGTTTATCGATGAAAGAATTGAACTTTTCGAAGAGTTAAAGAAAGAATACAACCACAAAGTGGCCAACATGCCAAGAGTTCCTTTGAAGATTGTTTTGAGAGATGGATCTATCAAAGAAGCCACCGCCTGGGAAACTGCTCCTATGGATATTGCCAAGTCTATTGCCAAATCATTGCCAGATAAGTTATGTATTGCCAAAGTGGATGGCCAATTGTGGGACTTGGAAAGACCATTTGAAGGTACTGAAGGCCAAGAGTTACGTCTAGAGTTGTTGGATTTCGAATCCAAGGAAGGCCAACAAGTGTTTTGGCACTCTTCCGCCCACGTTTTGGGTGAAGCTTGTGAGTGTAATTTGGGTGCTCACATCTGTTTTGGTCCACCAACTGATGATGGTTTCTTCTACGATATGGCGGTTAGAGACAGTTTGAACCCCAAGGCTGAGGAGAAAACCGTCTCTCAAGCTGACTTCCCCAATTTGGAGGGTGTTGCCAAGAATGCCATCAAGCAGAAGCAAAAATTTGAAAGATTGTTGATGACTAAAGAAGATCTTTTGAAAATGTTTAGTTACTCCAAGTACAAAACCTATTTGATTCAAACCAAGGTTCCAGATGGAGGTTCCAGTACCGTTTACCGCTGTGGTCCTTTGATCGATCTTTGTATGGGTCCTCACATCCCACATACTGGCCGTATTAAGGCTTTCAAGATTTTGAAGAATTCTGCTTCTTATTTCTTGGGTGACTCTAATAACGAATCTCTACAGAGAATTTACGGTATCTCATTCCCTGACAAGAAATTGATGGATGCTCATTTGAAATTTTTGGAAGAAGCATCTTTGAGAGATCACAGAAGAATCGGTAGAGAACAAGAATTGTTCATGTTTAACGAAATGTCTCCCGGTTCTTGTTTCTGGTTACCTCACGGTACTAGAATTTACAGCACTTTGGTTGATTTATTAAAGAATGAATACCGTAAGAGAGGTTATGAAGAAGTGATTACACCAAACATGTACAACTCCAAATTGTGGGAAACTTCTGGTCACTGGGGTCATTACAAAGAAAACATGTTTACCTTTGAAGTGGAGAAGGAGATGTACGGTCTAAAACCAATGAACTGTCCAGGCCATGCCCTAATGTTCAAGTCTAGAGAACGTTCTTACAGAGAATTACCATGGAGGGTTGCTGACTTCGGTGTTATTCATAGAAATGAATTTTCAGGTGCCTTGACTGGTTTGACTCGTGTTAGAAGATTCCAACAAGATGATGCCCACATCTTCTGTAGATCCGATCAAATTGGACAAGAAATTGAAAGAATCTTCGATTTCCTAAGTTTCATCTATGGTGTATTTGGATTTGAATTCAAGATGGAATTATCTACTAGACCTGAAAAATACGTGGGTAAATTAGAAACCTGGAATGCCGCGGAAGCTACTCTAGAAGCCGCCTTGAACAAATGGGGTGGTAAATGGGAATTGAACCCAGCCGATGGTGCTTTCTATGGTCCAAAGATCGATATTATGATCTCTGATGCATTGAGAAGATGGCACCAATGTGCTACTATTCAATTGGATTTCCAATTGCCTGATAGATTTGCTCTAGAATACAAGTCTAAGGATAACGATAACGAAGGTGAAACTTATGAAAGACCAGTTATGATTCACCGTGCTATCCTTGGTTCAGTGGAAAGAATGACAGCCATTTTAACTGAACATTTTGCAGGTAAGTGGCCATTCTGGTTATCTCCACGTCAAATCTTAGTTGTTCCTGTCGGTGTTAAGTATCAACCATACGCTCAAGAAGTTCGTGACAAGATGCATAACGCTGGTTTCTATGCTGATGTTGATCTATCTGGTAACACTTTACAAAAGAAGGTGAGAAATGGTCAAATGTTGAAGTACAACTTTATCTTCATTGTTGGTGAACAGGAAATGAACGAAAAATCTGTGAACATCAGAAACAGAGACGTCATGGAACAACAAGGTAAGAATGCTACTGTGTCAGTCGAAACTGTGCTAGAACAACTAAAGAAATTAAAGAGCGATATGAGAAACGACAACGTTCTTGTTTAAACTAAATACAATCCTTCCGTATTATATAATTGAATAAAGTATTTTGAATAAGATTAAACTGTTATTGCTAGCTCTTGTCATAAGTAGATGTCATTAGTCGTAATCAATCCTCGCCACCTCTTCTTTCCCGCTCAAGCATCGTATCAAATTCTGATTGAGATGGATGATCTACGACAGCAAAAGGATCACTTTCATCGTTAGAAAATTCTTGCTCATCCCGTGGCTTTTCCTGTGAAAAATTGCCCTCCCTTAGCTTGTTCCAAGAAGATCCTAATCCATTAGATGACGAAGCTCCACCAGGCACACCGTTCTCCTCACGAATAGAATCCCAGGATGATTTAGATGGTTGCTCCTGCTGTTTTCCCTCAGTAATTCCTTCTCTACGTCTCCTTTCAGCTTCAGGTCCTGTATACAACCCCAGTATATCTCTGTTTTGTAAGAGCCCACCTGGTCTCATTTGCCCTTGGCCCTGAATCATTTCA
Organism: Zygosaccharomyces rouxii; assembly: GCF_000026365.1. Lineage (NCBI taxonomy): Eukaryota > Fungi > Ascomycota > Saccharomycetes > Saccharomycetales > Saccharomycetaceae > Zygosaccharomyces > Zygosaccharomyces rouxii. Next base: position 691,132 of record NC_012992.1, on the reverse strand, counting down.
TTAAATTTCACCTTAGGATCAGGCAGACGTCTCTCTGGGTTTTGAAAAGTCAAGTAAAAGTAAGCTGCCCATTTAGTAGAGCCACCATTGCGTAAAACTTGCATCATTTCCCACTGTCTCTGAGCATTACTCTTAGCAGGTTGATCAGTTTCGCTGCCCAAATCATCACCATAAAGATTGCTATTTTGGAAGGTTCCAGTGGGATTCAACTCATTTAATTTCTTCTTATAAGCATAATTACTTGAAAAGTGTGAACTGCCCATCATTACCAGTATACTCAGAATAAAATTGCGAGGTACTTTAACTCCCTTAATACTGTTTGTCTTGTAAAACTGCCAGAAAAATGGTGTTAAGAAGGATGCTGAGAACCCTAGCCATCCACCATACAACTGAGCAGTAGCAATGCTTTTGTATGTCTTCGATAACTCTAATCTATCCTTGGAATCCAACTGACTGTCCTTTTCATAAAATGTCAATGCAGCCTTATAGGCAGCGTTAAACCAAGGCTGCTTCGACATGTTCACCATCTCTGTTCTCCTCTTTGCATCCTCATTCATTGACATGATGAAAGGGTTTATTAATATCTGTCAACTGTTCCTTGTTTTACCTTTATCACCTCCTTAGTTGTTATCGATATTTGTCTTCCAATTGGAAGAGGCATCATATCAACAATTTAAACTACTAATATAAACAAGCTTGGAAAGAAGACAAAAGAAAATCCCATTAGGCGCAACTAGATCCATTGCACGTCATTAGGATGAATTATTTCACTATCAAGCAGAATTACTACGCTGGTGATTTTACCCAATCATTGCAAGAGATCAGCAAGTTTAACAAAGTTAGTGATGACACGTTAGTGTTCTACAAATCTCAATCTCAGATTGAATTGGGTCAGTTCGAGCCTCAGAGTACATCAACACCATTGGAACAAGCATTTGCAGCATATTACGAGTTTTTGCAGACTAGAGATTTGAATAAATTGTCAAACCAAATCTCAAAGGAAACCGGTTCCCCATTCGAGTTGTATGTATTGGCATCTGGTGAAGCCATCTTGGGTCAATTCGAGGAATCTTTGATGACATGTGTTCAGGGTATTGATAACGATGAACAAGTTGGGACATCTGAACTATTACTACTTGCTGTGCAAGTAGCATTATTAAACGGCCAAACATCGACAGCTCAAACCATGTTGCAAAATTATAACGCTGCAAATGAAGATAGCATTTCCAGCGAAGATGAAATTGTCATCTCCCTAGCGGAATCCTACGTTAAATTTGCAACGAATCAAGAAACTGCCAGATCTAACTTTTACTACTTTGAAGAATTGTCCCAAACTTTTCCCACTTGGAAGACTCAATTGGGTCTACTGAACGTACATTTGCAACTTGGGAATCTACCAGAAGCCCAATCCATCTTAGAAACATTGGAATCTGAATACTACAGTGTAGAACAAAAACAGGTGGCTCAACAGTACAAACAACACCTTTTGGCTAGTAAAATTTCATTATTTATCGCTCAAGGTAATGAAGATGTGGATCAACTAAGGCAACAGTTGGTGCAAGAAGCACCTGAGAATTCTTATGTTAAACAACACAAGGAAGCCACGGCAAAATTCGATGAAGTGGTAGCCAAATACAGCTCATAGAAATTTATATATGTATGTACGCATGTCTCTTATAATTAGTTAGTTCCCTCGCGAGTGTAGTTGAAAAGGTTATCATCTCACTACAACACTTCATACAACAAAGAGGTCCAATTACAAGTTAGCACAGATCGCCATGAGTGAATTAAGTGATGCTGAGAAGCGTCGAATCCTTAAGGAGAGAAGACAGAAGAAGTTCGGCAGTGGTGGCGGAACCAATAGATTGAATAAAATCACCGGTCAGGCTGACAGCCTCATGAGCACTGAATCCACACTGGACCAAAGAGAAAGGACTCCAGAAGCAGCTATCAACACCAGACAGAATGAAGCTGGAAATAACCAATCTACCACTGATAACAATCCACAAGTATCACTCCTCAAACAGCTGGCAGAGCAAGATCGCCAAGAGGGCAGTGAAGCACCACCAGATTTGATGTCAATGCTTCAATCAATGACTGGCGGTGATGCAAAGAATGGAACACCACCTACGTTGGGAACACCACCGGCACCTGTTGATCAATCTATGTTAGATTACCACAATTATTTGGTCAATAGATTGAAAGCATGGTCTATCATCATAAAATGGATAGTATTACTGCCTTACATGTATGTGGTTACACACGATGTGCCTTTGTCGTTACCATTTGGGCTTATGGATTCTTCCAATTTCTTCTCTGTATTGATGGGATTTGAAATCGTGGCTACTTCCATATACTACAAGAGATTGCAATCAATTGAAAAGGGCACTAGTGTGAATACAATGATGCATGGTAGTATGATTGCCAAATTAATCTCATTAATTCCTGATCAAGCACCTCAACAGAAAAATTTGAAATCACGTCTTTTCACTTTATTACAGTATTGGGACGTTGTGTCAATGTTAATTACAGATATATGTTTTGTACTTGTCGTACTGGGAATATTTACTCATATATAATTTATCTTACTCCATCTTTTTAATCTTATTTGACATCCTCACCAATGATTTGGGTCCATGTCTTGTTTTCCTTCTTCAATTCATCTGCCAATTCATCTTTAATCTTGGCTACAAGGCCTGGACCCCTGTAAGCATACGCAGTGTACAATTGAACAAAAGATGCACCAGCTTTACCAAATTCAAGTGCATCTTTACCAGTTGAAATACCACCACAACCAACAAGAACTAGGTTGGAACCCTTTGCATACTTGGCAACATTTTTCAATGCTTTCAAAGATAATGGTTTTAAAGGTTTCCCTGAAAGACCACCAGTTTGGTTCTTCAAGCTTTCATTTTGAGTGATTAGAGTGTCAGGTCTTTGAATGGTAGTGTTAGAAACCACAATACCATCAATTTGTGAGTTCTTGGCTGATTCTACAACTGATTTTAAGGCTTCATCATTCAAATCAGGTGCAATCTTAACCAAAATAGGGGGTTTGTGAGAATTTTGACCCAATGCATTGCCTTGACCTACAAGAGAATCCCTCTTGGTAACAATCTGAGATAAAAGAGTGGTCAATTTACTCTCGGCCTGTAAATCTCTTAGACCTGGTGTATTGGGTGAAGAAACGTTGATAACAAGAGCATCAGCCAGGGATTGAAATTTTTCCACACCTTTCAAATAATCCGCGAATTCATCGCCTGTTTTATTCTTACCCAAGTTGACCGCTAGCAGTTTGTTCTTATAAAGAGATAAGTTCTCAACGGCTTTCTTGTCAGTAAAATAAGAGCTCATATAACTTTTTACACGTTTGGATAAGTTCTCATAGACAGTATCATGACCTCCAGAATTGAACCCATATCTGTTGATAACAGCTTCGTCTAGTGGTAATCTAAAGAACCTTGGCTTTGGATTACCAGGTTGAGGTAATGGTGTTACGGTTCCAACTTCCATGTAACCAAATCCACCTGGCATAATACCGTCGATTGCTTCAGCATTCTTATCAAGTCCAGCAGCACATCCAATTGGGTTGCTCAATTTTTTACCAAATACATCAATGTGAAGAGATTCAGGGTCGTTGTCAAAGAACAATCTTGGTGCTAGTTTCCATTTCAAGCACCAAATACCTAGATTGTGGCCATCTTCAGGATCAGGTGTAATTAATCTAAAAATTGGACATATCACGTATTCATGAATAGCAGATCTCGAATTCATGGCATAGAAGTAAAATGCGCTCGCACCTAATAAACTGACGGTCCATACTAATCCACTGGGTAAAATACTAGATTTAAGCACTTGACGACGAGTATTTGTCACAAAAGACCTTCTAGTTGCTAGTTGAAGGCAGTTTCTGGCAAACATGGTTGCTTCTTGTGCTATTCTTGCCAAGTGGGAGTGTGAAAGAGTTGTGCAAAGTTGTGCGCACTTTTATCACTTCTATATTTCAATGATCAATTACAAAGATTTCAAAGAGACGTAATCAAAGCTCATGATTCAAGTATTGACATCTGGCTATAGTGGTATAAGATAAGACGACCTTGTTGTTCCAGTATCAATGCGGAAGGCACTTCCAAGCAACCCTGTAGGATGGTCGTCAAGGTCATCGCACCAAGTTATATATCGGGTGGGAAACGCATTCGTATCATCATAAATCTAACTGGTATGATTATGCTACCACAAAACACACCAATCCGACTAATTTTGATGCTTAAGAGTACCATTTTTCGATTTCATCTCGAGGCCAAGATTCATAAGTACATAAGTCTACCATAGAGTAGTCATTTGAGACCGGGGAAAAGCTGTACTCGCAGAATTTTACGTAAAATTCATCAGCACATTCGGAAGAATGGTATGATGTTAAAATGATCGCCCAATTGTCATCTTGACTCATCTCTTCTTATAGTAGTTCATTGTTCTCATCACTTTTTCAACTTTTTCACTTGAAAAAAAAATAAAATAAAATTTGATGCGATGAGCTCATCTCATCACTTCGATAAGTTCAAAAGGAATAAGCTATAGTTGAATATAGAGAACTCTACAGTGGCTAAAATTTGTTGCAATGAGTAGCTCGAACTCAAAAAATACCTTCAGGCAAAGAGAGAATCAGAACAAGTTTGAGAGGCCTATAAATAATGTGTCCAAAACTAAGAAGAGAAGTAAGGATAAGAAGTTAAAGGCAGGTCTCAAGAGGATCGATGATCAGTATAAGGATGCAGTTTCCTCTGCAGCTGCTACTGAGTACCTGCTACCTGAATCTACGGGTTTCTTGGAGGCTGAAGATGAAATGGAAAAGACATTTAAGGTTAGGCAATCCGATATACGGGACAGTGTTGATGTGACGACTGCCAACAAGGCCTTAGATCTTTCGTTAAAGGAATTTGGACCTTATTCAGTAGATTACAGTAGGAATGGTACACATCTTCTCATATCGGGACGTAAAGGCCATGTAGCGTCAATGGATTGGAGGAAGGGCCAGCTAAGAGCAGAATTAAACTTAAATGAAACATGTCATGCTGCTACTTATTTGCAAAATGAACAGTTTTTTGCCGTAGCTCAAAAGAAGTATACTTTTATCTATGATCACGAAGGTATTGAACTGCATAGATTGAAACAACACATCGAAGCAAGACATTTGGAATTTCTACCATATCACTATCTATTGGCAACAGCTGGTGAAACCGGTTGGCTCAAATATCAAGATGTGTCTACCGGTCAATTAGTCTCTGAAGCCTCCACCAAAGCTGGTCCTACGACAGCCATGGCCCAAAATCCATGGAACGCTATAGTTCATCTGGGACACAATAATGGTACCGTTTCTCTATGGTCACCATCGATGCCTGAGCCCTTGGTGAAATTATTGACCGCAAGGGGACCCGTGACAGATTTAGCTATCGATCGTAGTGGTCATTACATGGTTACAACCGGAACTGATAAGTCGATGAAGATTTGGGATATAAGAAATTTTAAGGAATTGCATACGGTAAAAAACCTCCCTACTCCTGCTAGTAATGTGACAATTTCAGATTCTGGTTTACTAGCGGTGTCTCGCGGTCCTCATGTTACACTGTGGAAGGACGCCCTTAGCGCTAGTTCAGATGCAAAACCATGCTTTGGATCCAAGAGAGGTCTTTCCTCAAGAAACACACCCTACATGCAACATCTATTCGCTGGTAATAAGGTGGATAATATGAAATTTGTCCCATTCGAAGATTTGCTTGGTGTAGGTCATGGTACCGGTGTCACCAATTTAATCATCCCAGGTGCGGGTGAAGCTAACTACGATGCATTAGAAATCAATCCTTATGAGACTAAGAAACAAAGACAAGAACAAGAAGTCAGGACATTGCTTAACAAATTGCCAGCAGATTCGATTACTTTGGATCCAAATGTCATCGGTACCGTGGATAATCGTGCATCTAGTGTTAGATTAACCGCTAAGGATTTGGCAGAGATAACAAATGAGTCTCTGGATAAAAATAAGAATCAAAAAGATATTCCAGAAGTTAACCCTGATGTTAGGGGTAAAAATTCAGGTCTTCGTGGATTCCTACGTAAGAAGACTCAAAATGTTATTGATGAAAGAAAACTAAGAGTACAGAAACAATTAGATAAGGAGAAGGGGGCAAGGAAAAGAAAGGCTGAAAGTAATGGTGAAGATTATATGGAAGAACCTACCGACGCCGTAGACCAAGCTTTAAGCAGATTTGGTTAATGCAAAAAAGAAGAAAGTAGAAGACATTATATACATTAATTTATTGTAAATTAGTTTCAAAATCAAACAAGACTTGCATTTTCCCTAAGCTCATTTAATACATAACAGTTAAATTACTTTTCGTCTTTATAACTTGGTTTTTCATGATTTATATGACAAGTGACCACAAGTCCAAATTTTATTTTATCCTAGAGTAATCGAGTTCATCGTCAACCTTAAATGGCGTTGGTAATGGTGCATTCACATCTTTACTTTGTCTGACGGTTTCGATTAATCCCACAGGTTCATCAGATTTATTATCTGTTAATACAATTACACCAGTACTGCCCTTGTATTTACGGACTGGCGCAAAACGATCATCTTTGAAAGAAATGTACCTTGCTTGCTGTGGTAAAACACGTGTCATATTTTCAACTTTGTAAGGTTTTGAGGAATACTTTACCTTGGAGGTCTCTTCATCCTTATCCTTAGGTTCTTCGTCCTTTGCTGGCGTCTCTTTGTCTTCGGATTCAGTTGGCTTTTCATCATCTTCACTATCTTTATCCTTTTTCGATTTCTTTGCTCTTGCCTTTGCTCTCGCAGTTGTGGAAAGCACTGCAGTCGCCACCTTTTCCACTTCTTTTCCAGAGTCCTCTTCATACATCTTTGGATAGGAAAAGAGTTCTTGCTTAGCATGACAATTGAATTCAAATTTGGGGATCGCTAAGTCATTTCCACGAACGCCAATAACGGTGGTTGGTGTAAATGAAAGTGATAAGAAGTGAGAAAGTGGGAACCAGTACCAGAATTGAGAAAACATAGCCAAACCAACGATGGACCTGGTATCCAAGGTACCCATTTCCATATTTTCTAGATGGATGGTCACATTACGACCACCAGCGTTCATGATACCTTGTGCCACGCATGCACCAAACTTGGCTAAACCTTCCTGGTGTTTGTTTGTCACAACGTTCAAAAAGTTTTGATTGATATCGGCAACCTTAGGGTTTAATTTATCTGTTTGTTGGATTAAAACCATCGACAAGGCAATCATGGCAGCTTGACGAACAAAGTCGACAGAATCTTTCGTCAAAGGTTCTAAGACATCAACGGCAGAAGGTAGAGCTCTACCAGCGCATGCAATACCTAGTGCAAATGCTGTACCACAACGAACGTGGGCATTGTGAGATTTAGACAATAGTTGAACTATTCTTGGCACTGTAGTGTAATCACGCAAGAGGACAAACCCAAGTGCAATAACAGCGGCTCTTCTCACATCGTCACTAGAATCTGACACAGCAACATGCAACAATTTCTTGACTGCCGTGTTGTTACCGGTACCAGCATAAGCTAGTGCAATAGTGTAAGCACCACCATAACGCAGGATAGGGTTTTCGTTTGCAAACATATCGTCGATCAAACCTTGTGCCAATTCTTGACGACCATAGTTTATGAGAGCCAACCCAACAGCTAGACCTCTAGAAATATCACCGTGTTGAGTTTCCTGCGCATATGTAAACATGTCGTGTACAGCAGATTCATCACCAGTACCCAACATTGTTAACCCCATACCTAGAGCAGCTGCCATACCAGAGACGGCAGAATCGTTGTACAGGACTTCTTTCAATGCCTCGTAAATCTCCGTACTAGAAGAACCCATGGCCGCTAAACCAACACCTAGAGATGCACCGTGTAGCAGCACATCGATATCTTCATCACCTGTAGCGGAACTGTTTTCCACGATGTGAGATTTTAAGTAACCGATAATATCCCTACCGAAACCAGCGTAGATCAATCCAAGACCATATAGAGAACCACCTTTGATGTAACGAGAAGATGCACGGCTACCTGGTAAGTAAGGTGCCATAACTTTTTTACCTTCTGAAATATTACCTTTATGAATAACACCAAGGGAAGCGGTGGCTGTAAATTTAGCCCAATTCTGAGCTTTGCCCAACCAGGATAAATTGGCCTTGATAAATGAGTTGTCTGTAGTACCTGCATGCATGAATCCGTTAGCCACACTGACTGCCGTGTGGAAAAGTGAGAACTTACCGTCTAGGCAAGATTTAGATTTGTTCAGCAAACCAACATCGATGTTACTGTTATTCAGTAAAAAGGTATTGTGATAATCGCATGTCGGTAGACCTGAAAGAATTTCCAATAATCTTGAATCAAAATTTCTTTTCTCCAATTCAACCACTAAAGTTTCTAATAATTCTTGTGAACCAGAGGAAACTAGATCAAAGGCAATTTGATAAGAAACTTCGATGTTCTCGCTGCTGTTCAATTTTTCGAAAAGTTGAATACCCAATTGAGGATTGTTTAAATTGACCACGACCTTAGAAACTGTGAAATAGTCTGCAGATTTCATCGACATCAAAATGTTGAAAAGGGAATTTAGAATAGTCTTTCTAAACACAGAGTTATCCAATACTGTGATGGTTGCTGTAAGAACGTAGTTAATCAATTTGAGAGCATTGGCCTCTGAATCATTCTCCAACCTAGATTTCAAAATTTGTTCCACGAGATCTAATCTGAATGCCTCTAACGAAATTCCAAGTGCCAATCTAAATTCGGATGCAGCAATACACTTTTGAATCATTCTTTCGAATATGGCGGTTAATTTAGGATCAATAAACTGTTTATGGCCTTTGGATTCAAAATTATCAGCAGATTGCTTGATGTACATCTCGATACTTTTTGAGACAATGCTCTCCACGTACTGTGATCTGTCTTCGATATTAAAGCGATCACCAGCAGCCAGGGCAAACTTTACTGCAGATTCGTATTCACCTAAGTTGTAGTAGACCTTTGATGCAACAAGACCCGCCATCTGACGATCAGGGAAGTTACTATCATCGTAAAGGGCCTCAATTTCGGTAATGTCATTGGATATCTCTGACCAAAGTTCACCTACAACCTCATTGATAGAGTTTAGGGCATATGATTTCACAGAATTATTATTCTCCCTTAATAGGGCCAGCAAGGGAGCAGCTGTTGTAAGTGACATCTTTCTATAGAGATTTTCTTTGGAAAAAGGCTGGTAAAATTATATCTCCTTGAAATTGACTTAATTCCTTGACGAGTCCTGCCTTTTATAACAAAAGAACCTCTTCGTCCACTTGTATTGAACTTCAGACTCTTATACAATTCAACCGTTATATGTTCCCTTTGATATTTGCCACCGAAATTATACAAAGTGAGATTTTAGGTTCGTCCATCATGATTAACTATAGTATTACCCGGATATCTAGTTTTTTCGGCGGCAATAATCAGTATAGTGAGGCCAATTGTCCTACGGGGAAGAGACTAACTCCTAATACCTACTGGTCATCGGACAGCTTAAGTAAATATGACAAGCTATCGGAACGCTATTCGGTTCCCTGCAGTACAAACCATTGTTCTCTTTTATCGTGCATATATATATATGTATTTATATGAGCTAGCTCTTTCCAGAGGCTAATCGAATTTAGTACAGCAACCTGATGGAGATCTTAGCATCGGTTTGATTTAGTTCGTCGTAGACATTCTTGATATCGCTTTGGTCCACATTGCTGATATCAGCCATCAAATAAGCGATATCACCTTTAGAATCTGAGAATTGCTTTTCGATATTGTGGTTGGACAAGATATTGTTCACGGTCTTCAAAACACCAGGGACGTTGTGGTGAATGTATAGAACACGGACCGTATTTTCTTGGTCATAATCCAAAGATCTGAGAGAGACTTCTGGGAAATTTACGGAACCAACAGAAGTACCTTCATTAATGTATTTGGTCAATGAAGCAGCCACTTCCACACCAATGGCACTTTGAGCTTCTTCAGTAGATCCACCAATGTGAGGAGTTAAGATGATGTTGGGTAGCGAGATCAATTCGCTTGCCCATGGGTTCAAATCGTCGCTAAATGCACCTGCACCATTCTTACCAGGTTCACTTGGGTAAACATCTAGAGCTGCACCTGCAATTTTACCAACCTTGAAAGCTTGGATCAATGCTGGAATATCTACCACGGTACCTCTGGAAGCGTTTAGAACGTAAGCACCTTCTTTCATAGCCGCGAACTGTGGAGCAGACAACATGTTTTTAGTTTCTGGGGTAGCTGGAACGTGACAAGTAATGAAATCAGAATTGTTCAACAATTCATCTAAAGTAGGTACTTGTCTAGCAGTACCCAAGGCCATAATGGTTACAGTATCGTAGTATAACACATGCATACCCATAGCTTCCGCTAGGACGGATAATTGAGAACCAATGTGACCATAACCAATGATACCCAAAGTTTTACCTCTAACTTCCCAACACCTGTTGGAAACTTTGTTCCATGCACCTGTGTGTAGTTCGATAGATCTATCACCCAGTTGTCTGGCTAAACTGATGATTTCACCAATGATTAATTCCGCTACACTTCTAGAGTTAGAGAATGGAGAGTTGAAAACGGCAATACCTGCATGGGTGGCATATTTTAGATCAACTTGGTTGGTACCAATACAGAAACAACCGATAGAAACCAAGTTCTTGGCATGTTTCAAAACGTTTGCAGTTAATTTTGTCTTTGACCTAATACCAATGGCATGAACATCTTTTATCTTTTCAATCAGCTCCTCTTCAGGTAAAGAAGACTTATGAAATTCAACTTGGTATCCCTGATCCTCGAAAATACTTACAGCGGTAGCATTAACATTTTCTAGTAGAAGAATCTTCATATCACCGGTAGAAAAAGGTTTTAAAGCCTTTGCCTTATTGGAGACACTCATTCGACGAGGTAGAGTGTCCATAAAGGATTGAGTAGGAGAGGTGGAAACAGCACCCGAAGAACCACTGAGGTTCACAGCACGCTGGAAAGAATTCTGTAGATTGTTGATTTCTTGACTGGCCATTTTTGTTTTATATATTTGTTCTTGGTTGATTGATGAACTTATCAATTAATGGAGTGGCGGGGAAAGCAAGATAGTTTTCAACAGTATAGTGGGGGCTAACAAATGTGTTCCTTATATATGTTTCCAACCTGACTCATTCAATCCAAGGGAGCTAGCATGACAATTAATTCCACTTAAAAAAATTATTATTATTATTAGTATTATTATTATTCTAATATGAAAAATTTTAAGTGTGGCACCCTACCTGCCAGATGCACCAATCAGGCGTTTCCCCCGTGTGAAAAATATCATGTGCTCTAATGACAATTCGTTAGACAATAATGAAGAATCGAAGTAAATGGGCAAACCTGGAATTACTTGAGAGCTTAAGTATCGTGGAATTCTATTATGAATGTTTTTAGGCGCTTTCAGCATTGAAATTGGACTTGATAGAACCACATACAGTTAATTGATTGTTTTTTAATAGCTAGGTGGAGTTGTATCTCCACTTATGCGCTGTTACAACTCCACTGGACGGGTAGGTGACGAAATCTGGGAAATCAGCCGGACAAGTCATGTTTTACGGATAGTGACTTCTCGAGAAAGATCAAAATGATTTACGCTGTGCACGTTCTGATCGGTCAGTCATTTGGTCGTCGAGTCAGTCAGTCGGTCAGTCGTTCAGTCGGTCAGTCATATCTTAATTCGGCAGATGATGCTAGAGAATTCCATAGTTTCTGTAATTGTGTCTCTAGATGGTCACTGTACAGACTAGCGAATTGGATAGAAGTACGACACCATGCCATTCCCAAAGTTTTTTCGCCTTTGATGATGGAATTGACTCCCTGATTCCAGCTTAAAGTAGCTATCATTTCGACCTCTTGCTTCAATTGGTCTGTATTCGATGTATCAGGATTTGCGAGAGGTTCCTTAATTCTTTCTAGTAAACGTTCTGTAAGATCAAGCTGCGATGTTTTCCCCAAGGTTAGCGCGCAGTCAAGAAAGGTTCTTAGCCATTGACAAATTTTAAAATCATCGATTAGATGATTATCCACATTCCTTTGGATCAGCGGCTCGATAGTTTCCATGAATAAACCTCTTGGCAACTCGTACATGGAAATTGCAGAATCAGTTAAAAGGATTTCAATTTGAGGATTTTGCCATTGTGCTGTCGTTATCAATATCTCTGATATTTTTATCTGATCTTGCATCTGCAGACTTGCCTCAAAAGCTAACAATAGCGCATCGCTAAGACATCCGTCCATTTTCTCATTCTCATAAGAGCCGCATCCATCTTTAAAATCTTGGCGGTTTCTCTTCTGTGAAATGTCGTTCATCAGCGTCAAGGATTCTATTTGAACCTGGAGTAAAGCATCTGGGTTACCTCTGTACATCCTGGTTTGAATTATGGTCAAGTACAACAGATGAGATCTGAATTCCCAATAGGTGTAATGGAACATTTTGGGGAAAGTGAATTCTTTATGTGGGATCAATAGTATAAATTTCCTGGATAACTGGGCAAAATCTAGGCTATTGGTATCGTCCATATTTTCGGCAACGCATTTAAGTGCAAGGTTATACGAGGTTGAAGCAAACCATTCGATTTCATCTACAGATGTGCCCTCTTGATACTGCGGCATGGAATCAACGGTTTCGTGGAATCTTTTCATAGTTTTTATTCGATTTAAATATTCGAGGGCTTTCTGTAAGAGATTCTGCATGGTGGGCAGATAATAGGTAAAGATATTCTGTTGTTCATCCTCGACAAATTTCAAAATGAGTTGTGAAGTGTAACGTAATAAACACAAAGTAGGTACTGACCATTGGACCAATTTTTGTTCTGGGACTTGCTGTGATTCAATTGCTTCAAAGAGAATCGATATTGCCTTTACCGCCAATTGTTTGGATGCTCTGCATTCGGAGACGGCAAGAATTAATGTATCCATGGCATTTTCATGCCCTGATGCTTTGATCTGCTCCAAGCATTCAAGACAGGACTTCTCCTTTGATTGGTTGAGAAATATTTTCAATATAAGCAATTGTGTCAGGGGTGAATGTTTGTCAGCGGTTGCCATTTTTTCATACAACTCTTCGCACTGTTTGAATTCCTTTACTTGAATATAAACAAACATGAGAGCCCTTTGAAGTTTACCTCTATCAGCATATTCTTGACTTATGAAATTCTTCAATGCAATCCTATAAAAACCAATGCTTTCCAAGTATTTTCCAGTCTTTTCCGATTTTTTACCTGAATTCCAAAGTAGCGTTATAACGCTCGACATTGCGTGTTTGGACAAAACATCCATTAATCTTCGTTCCGCTTGGCTGCAATATTCCTCTAAATTTTGAATAATTTCAGTATTATTCAAATGTTTTGATTGCGTTGTCAGGAAAAATCTGAAGATGAAGAGTTTCTCTAACCATTTATGATCCCTTTCAGGATCCCATTTGTTTATGAAAATATAGTCTAGGCATTCTAATGCCAGTCTTGTATCCAGATTTGCAAACTCGTTTATTATCCCCATACTAGCGTCAAAATTGAGAAGGATATCCACTGAACTGATCATCCTCATAATGATTTCTTTAATTCCTTGTGGTACACTTGAGCCGCCCATCTTCTTGCAGAAATCAATTCCCAGGGAATAGGGCTCTACCTTTTTGGGATATTCGTTTTGCAGAACCCTTAGGGACATTGCACACTTGGATATGTCCCATGTTTCGATGTTTTGGTCCACCTGGCTGTTGGCAAGTAGTAATAGAATTGAATATCTTAAGCTACTATAATCAGCATGAGTTTTTAATGAGGGAACCTCTAATTCCAAATATTCGCAAGCTCTTTGCAAAAAGTAATTAATGTAATTAATGTCTTCAAGTGATGTTTCTCTTAACGTCAATATTGCATTGTAAATCATTCTGCAAAGATCTAAAAGTAAGGTCGAATCTAGGATCGCTACATTACCAATAATATTTGCCTGAATTTCAAACTGTCTAGCCAAATCAATATTTCCTTGTTTTAATGCATCCTGAAAGTTTGAAACTTCAAATTCTAGCTTTAGTTTTTCGTATTTTTTTTTTTCCTTTTCATTAAATAGATTAGCCGCCTCCGTTAAACAACTCAAATTTTCTTTCAAGTGAACATTAATCATTTGGTGCAGCTGATTCCAACCATGATCTATAGTAACTTTAAGAGTGCTGACATAGCATTGAGTCACTCTCAACTTCCGCTCTATGCTAGGTATGAGCGTTTCATGAATTGATAGTAAAACACAAACGAACAACCTGGAATAACACAGCATTTGACCCGCCGCTTCATCTTTTTCCACTTTGATGGCTATTGCAACGGCATTCCATAGACATGAAGCTGTACTTTCTAACCGCTGAACAATGTCAGGAAGTGGCAGATTTAACTTGCATGTTTTAAGAGACTTGTTATAATCTATCGCCACCGGGAAAAGCGAATCTAGTTTATCGTGAATAGACTCTAAATTCAGAGAGTTTGTCGATATTAGTTGCCTAAGCCAACTTGCAGCTTCTGCTATCGTTAGTATACATGGAACTATCTTTGCCGCCGAAGTGTTAAAGATATACATACCGTTCAATGTTTCAATTTTGGTTTCTAATTCTTGATTCTCTTCCATTGCTTATAATCGCAAATGCTCACTGTTCAATATCGTGAAGACGTTATAATGGAAGTGAAAGGAATTTGTTTATGTTTAATGCACCATTTTCTTGCCGCGTTGAGATTTGGAAAGCTCCTGGCGAGCAGCAAAACGATAAATGAGTAAAAACATTAGGCGGATGAATAAGAAGATGCATAGTTAAATAATCGTCAGCAAATTATACCAAACTATATACATGTCAGAATAAATTAATCTAGATTTTCGGTTTTGACAGTGTAGCTACTGTCACTTTCCTTAACCAGGATCCCCGCCTTAATCAGGTTTTCAAACATATCTTGTGGAATCCAACCTTGCGTGGCAGCGAATGGTCTGCTAATCAATTTCTCATGGAACGCATTCAAATCATTAGCATGTTTTTCCAATGTTTCCTTAGAGAATGTTAGAGGATAATTTGCATCTTTAACCAAACCGTTCTTGTAAAAGACTTCCCAAACTTCAGCCAATTGGATTAGTGCTTCATCAATGAGTAAATATTCGTCATCAGACTTTCTTTCAACTGCGGCAATATAGGGGCTTCTGAGCAATTTGACAGGTGGTGCAACGGCAGATATTAATTTGTTGTTTCTTTCATTCAAAGCAGAATCCCACAAGAATTGATTTCTAGTACGCTTGTACATGAACTCGTACTGAGCTTTTTCAGAATCGACAAGCTTTTCGTAATCTGGGATATCTTCTTGCAAATCAAAAATCTTTGGTCCATCGTAAGCAACAAATTGGGGTGAATTGTGCAAAATGAAAGGTTTGACACTTGAACCTTCAAAATCCAATAAGTAAGGCGTACCTTCTGCAGTAACAATAATATTCATAGGGTCAAGATCTGGATGGTATAATCTTGGTTTCAACAATTCCTTAACATTGGGGATAGTGGTGGTTCCAGAATCGAACAGATGAGGACCTACGGTAGCCAAATTTTCAAAACTAACGATCTGTTCGCTCAAAGTAGTTTCATCCACAGCTTCAGGTGAGGCATCAGCTTGCTTCAGAGCTAACCTTGCCTTTGCATTTTCTGCCTCTACAAGACCAGTATTCTTAACGACTTCCAAAGGTTCATTAGCTGACCAAGGTCCCAAAAATTTACTCAGAGCTTCCTTGTTCAAGACTGACTTCTTTCTCCAAAAGACCCTTTCTGCAGTAGGACCAATAATCCATCTACCTTGTAGATCAGGGTTTGACTCACCGTCGTAAACAGACTTTTTAGGTTCGCCGGGTCTCTCATAATCCTTGGAAAAGTACAAAGAGCCAATTCCATTGAATTGCATTGATAAAAGCTTAGATTGTAAATCAGAAACCTGTTCCACAACACTCTTCAAATTATCGTCAGGCAACGAATCCTTCTTATCGTCCACTAGAGGGTTCCAATCTCTCATGAGTAATTTACCTTCAATAAACTCTTCCAAGACGAATGGCTGTCTTACAGGGTTTAATGCGTTTACACCATAGCAGTAAACTTTAGGAACGTTAATACCCAATTTCAAATGAGCGAAATCCATAGTGGCAACTTCACTTTTCAATCTACTTTCTATAACATGGCCATTTTCTAGAGCATATGGAATTCTCAATACAAATGATCTATCTATATTGGTATCCAACTTGTAGATTCTGTGATGTTTTCCCTCATGGATACTAGCCATACGTATCACTCTAACTTTTTCATTGGGGTTAACAGTACCCAAATCTTTAATCATGGTATTATGAGGTAGAGTAACGATCAAATTTTTCTTGTGATTAGGTGCAGGAATTCTATTACTCTTAACGGTTTTAGCCAATTGTTGAGAATCTGCATAGATTTCATTCAAGACATCAGTTAAACCTTCAAGGGAAAACTTAGTAACTCTTTTAGCTTTCTCTTGTTTATCATTGACTAACCAAGACCCCCATGAATAATTGAAAAACGCATCCCTCTTGGGGTCATTCTCATCACTTAGTTTAGTGAATACTTCATCTGCCTTATTGGTAATGCATCTAGTCGCAACTAGAGGTCTCAAAATGGGACTAGCTCTAACACGTAAAGTCGCACAGCGTTTCCCCAACTTAGCAGTAGTTGATCTGATCATCTTCAACTGTGCCAACCTTCAATCCCTCAATGAAATGTTACATGTATAGGTATTACCATGACGAACTTTTTTTTTTCTCAATGTCAGTCCTACCTCGCCTCTCCCTACAACAGATATCATATCGCTCATATACATGTATATCAAGAAAATATTATAGCAGCAGTACGGTTACCAAAACAAACATAATACCTACAAACTGGGACTGAATTCAATCAGATCCCCTACAAAAATGTCATAAATTAGTCTCTCTTTATTAATTATTATTTTGCAAAAATGAAATTTCCCCTAAATTTCTTCATATCAATCTAATAGATCCCCCAAAAACATTAGTCATTGTCACTATACATAGTCCCCACTGCTGGCGATAAATTGTTTAGATTTTGAAAAGAGGTATCATCTCCCACAGTGCTACTATTACTATCAATCTCGCTCATCATATGACCATGTATTATACCACCTTCGGGCGCATGGAGTGAATAATTTGGTATATTGCCATGCCTCTCCGGTGCAGTGTCGTACAGCAAAGTTCCATCCATCGCATCATTAGAAGTAGTGTCCATAAGAGGTACCTGCCTTTCGTTGCCGAGTAACTTCATCTTTTCACGTAGTGTCATCGGTGGTGAATTAGGTGAATCTGCTGCTGTCTGTGGAAGTGGTGCCCTGTTACTAATAATACTGCCGTTATTGCTTCCACCGGTAGTGCTTCCACTAATACCGCCCTTGGGGAGTGAAGGTCCGTGCATCTTCTTATACTGGTTGTGTGCCATTGAATTCAAAAGGTTCAGCGAATACTGTGGGATCCCCAATCTTGTAATTCTTTCCCCTTCCACACCATCTTTAGTAGCCATCATCGAAACACCAGATGTAACAGAACCTCTCGATAATGGTCTTGAAATGCTATCACCCTCAGAATCCATCTCATAGACTGCTTTCATGGACAAATTATCCAAATTCTCTTGATTGGTTGATGGCTCATACAGCGAGATCGCGGATGCAACGTCTCTGGAACTCAGAGATGCTGACGATTCAGCCACCTGTGGGATATCTAGTAAACCTTCTTTTGATCCCATCTTCGAAGATTTGACCGGTCAACCTAAATTAGCTAATAATTACGTCTACTCACCACACCAACTGGTAGCTGTAAAATCTTTTGCCAAGTACCCTTATAACAAAAGTAGATTTCCCTCTTATCAAATAAAGAAGTTCTTCCCTTCAAGGTTTCTATTGAAAAAAAAAAGAAGAAAAAGAAAGAAGGGAATGTGCTCAGTATTCTATTATAGATATTACGTTATGTAGAATCAAACCGTATTCTCGGTCAAGGGAAAAGAAATAATAGCTCCTCTGCAATACGGCAAGAGTTCCTCATTTTCTATACTTCGGGTACCCCTATATAGGGCTGTATCAGCGAATGCTCTCGAAACATTATACGTAGTTATACATGGCCACATGCATATAGGGCAGAGGAGGGTAGGGTGCAAGAGATTTTATCTCATTGTCAAGATGGCTTGTGTATTTTTAACAACGGAACATAAACAACGTATCGATAGAGGCTACTAGCTTGCTAACTACTCTATAGTTCAATTGGCGATTTATAGAAGAGTTGTTCCGTAACATGGAAAATACATCGAGAATTGAGTGAGTCATATGGTGTAAAAGTTTCGCGCATGAGTATGTACTCATAGTATAGCTTCTGGAACGTTCCCTTTAGACAGAAGGCGGAGATCGGAACTCCGGTGCGGAGGCTTCTGCCTTAGGGGAAGGGATCCCCCCGCAAGGGAACGGTAAAAGCTCGTCAAACAGAACAACGCCCCAGTCACAGCCCAATCTTCCATTGCCTGCAATGTTCGAAAGCAATTTGATTGATCTGGATAAAGTTTCTCTGTCTAGAACAATTCAGGGTGTAAGGATTTAAATACACGTGATATGTATATTATAACCCGGACTTAGAACATTTACTTCGTTGGCGGCTACTGAAGGGGCGGAGAAGCAGAGAGAGAGAGAGAAAAAACAAGGAACGCGATACCTTGGCGGCTAGATAAAAAAGGGGGAGGAGAAGAAGGCGGTAGAGGATGATATAAATATGGGGATGCTGTGTGGTAACGCTGATTTTTCTTTCCTCGTCACTAGGGAAGAAAAAAGGTAAGGAAAGAAAGAGAAAAAACAAGAAATAAGGAAATGTCTACCCGCCAACTACTACAGAATAAAACCAAAACCAAGACAGATATCACTACTGAACAATCCCAGAAACTGGTTCAAACAATGTTAACCATGTCATTTGGATGCTTGGCATTTTTAAGGGGTCTTTTCCCCGATGAAAGTTTTGTAGATCAAAGATTTGTACCAGAGAAAGTGGAAAAGAATTACAACAAACAAACATCCTCGCAAACCAATTCAATTAAAATTAAAACATTGGTAAGGGGTAAATTTACAGAAGTTGATCTGCTGCTGGATTGGCTTGAGAAAGGTGTTTTCCAAGCTATAAAATTAAAATATCTGAAAGCGCTTAGCTTGGGAATTTTTTTGAACGAGCATGATTCTACTAACCTTTTAGAAAATTATACATTTACATTTGACTACGATGTGGAAAATAATGTCAGACTTAGTATTAACGATGAAAGTTCCACTATTTCTCTGTTAGATTCGAGAAAAATGGCTCAACAGTTAATGAGGAGATTTATCATCATAACACAGTCTTTAGAACCTTTACCTCAGAAGAAATATTTGACGGTAAGGTTGATGTTTAATGATGATTGTCCACGGGATTACCAACCTCATCTTTTCAAAGATGCAAGTTTCGATAAACCTGCGACCATCAAAATTCCATCATCTTCAGATTCTGCCATGTTTTCAGTTGGATCTCTCGATACCAAGCATCATAAATTAGCAATGAAAGTATTCTCTGCTACAGATATAGATGCTGAGAATTCTTCAGAATTCGATGAAATTGATCCATTTGAATTCGTTGAAGATAAGGGAAAGCCAAACGTCAGTAATATAACATCTGAACCATCACAATCACAGACGAGTAATGTTTTAGGTGATTATTTGAAATCTTCACAACCTGAAATCCAACCAACTCAAGCAATTCATCCCCATACGTCGGCGGCTGAAGGTGCCACCACAGCCACTACCACTACCACTACTGTCAGAACTACAAGCCATCATCCCCTTAAATGCGAATGTGGTACGCAATGTGCTCCCAGTTCAACAAAATTAAAATGCTGTAAAAATTGTAGAAAACGGGTGCATGGTATCTGTTATGGTAACTACCAGGGCGCATACATCGAAAAGTGTCTCCTTTGCCTTTTTGGATCTAAATTACTGCTAGAGTCTTCAGAGCTTCAAGATTTGATGTTGTTGAGGAAATGTTATAGGTACTTGGCTCGTGCAAGATCTTTGCCTTCTTCGACAAGCAATTTTATCAAACAACTCATAGGACCTAAAGAAATCAACGAAGAAATAAGGGAAAGATTTGCCTTTTGCATGTCCGTACTTTTCCAAGATGAAATCCTAACTATCGGTTCTGAATGGAGAAAACCTAAAAGTAGTCAAACACTAAGGTTTCACAATAATGTCCAAATAGACATTCCAAACATTGTAGCCGCTGAACACGGTCTTTTACAAGAAGGCGAAGAATATAACATTAATTTTACATTCCAATCACAACATCCTCATTCATGTTATATGGATATCGTGCCCCAATCGAAATCGCAAGTGGATAGATGGTTGGATGAAATTACGGAATTGAGGAACAAGTCCTTTTCGTTACCATCTTCATGTAATCTACAATCGCTAGACATTAGCGATAATATACCCCAAAACCAATCGTTACCCACTATGGGACAAAAGAGAAAGCATGTCGATTTAGATCAATATTTGGAGGAAGAAAATAGCTCGGTGCTTAATGACACTTTAGACATTACAGCAGCTCATTCCTCTAGAACAGAAACTCCGAAAAAAATTAGGAAGATCAGCGTTTCCAAAAAATCGTTGAGGAGCGTATGGTAAATTACCCTCCCACCTCTCCGTTTAATTTGTTTGTATATTATCAATTAATGCTAAGATAATCTACGATTTTCAATTACAAATCCAAATACGTACCACTCATTCAATCGCTAAACAATAAAAAAAACAACAACAACCCCCAAATAAGAGAAGGAACAAACGTGGAACATTATGTGCCTAACCTTTATTCTTTTTTCCGTTTCCTAGATTTGGGTTTTCGCACATTCATATGACTTCCCCCCCGGTTCTGTTTTTTGAAAAAAAAGAGAAGATATCAAATGGCTCTATAAGAAAGGAACTTTAAAAATTCTTGATTGAGAGAACGTCGCCATTAACATCAATAACTCACACCTGGACAAGGGGGAAAAGGTTAAACGATGATGTTGAGACAAAAGATACTAGCCGCATTTTATCGTAGACCAGCTACGCGGCTTTTCGGGAGTTGTGCCCCTCATCTTCAATATTTGAACCGCCGAAGAATACCAATAGAGGCTGGTCAAGCACTGCATGAAACTAGACCAAACCTGATTAAACAAGGCGAACTAACTCCCGGTATTAGTGCAATTGAATATTTTGAAAGAAGAATTAAGTTAGCATCGAAGTTACCCCCCAAGAGTTGTGTGGTTATAGCCGGCAGCCAGGTGAAATTTGCCTCTGGCCCAGTTTTCTACCCTTTCCAGCAAAACAATGATATGTACTATTTGACTGGTTGGAATGAACCTGATTCTGTGATGGTTTTAGAAAAACCTAATGATAATTTAGACCAGATTGTATTTCATCTTGTAGTTCCACCTAAGGATGCATTTGCAGAACAATGGGAAGGTTATAGGACAGGACCAGAAGGTGCCAGAGAAATTTTCAATGCAGATGAAGCTACAGATATGGGTAGTTTGCCACTCTATTTGAGTAAAATTTTTGAAAGAAACGATTATATCTATTTCGATACCCCCAAGGATAAAACTAATGTCAATCACTCTGCATTCTTCAGCACTTTCTTTTCATTGCAAACGATCTCTGATGGACATCAAACAATTATGGATGTAATTAAGAGGAAAGGTACTTCGAAAAAAATCCGTGGTATCTCAAAGACCATCGGGGAATTAAGAAAAATAAAATCACCAGCGGAGCTACGTATCATGAGAAGAGCAGGTCAAATTTCTGGAAGGGCTTATAACCAAGCATATGCTAACAGATTCCGCAATGAGAAAACTTTACAGGCATTCCTGGAATACAAATTTCTAGCTGGAGGTTGTGATAAATCGTCATACATCCCCGTGGTGGCTACAGGTTCCAATGGTTTGTGTATTCACTATACGAGAAATGATGATGTGATGTACGATGATGAAATGGTTCTTGTTGACGCTTCTGGGTCGTTAGGCGGCTATTGCACCGATATTTCACGTACTTGGCCTGTTAGCGGAAAATTTACTGACCCTCAAAAAGATCTCTATGAAGCTGTTTTAAACGTCCAAAGAAAATGTATTGATCTCTGTAAGGCTCATAATGGTTATTCGATTCATGAAATCCACGAAAGAAGTTTAGATTTTACAAAAATAGAGTTAAGAAACGTTGGATTCAGGGATATCCAAAAATGGGAAGTTAACAAATTATTCCCTCATTACATTGGTCACCAATTAGGGTTAGACGTTCACGATACCCCAGATTGCTCTAGACACCAAAATTTGGAAGCTGGTCAAGTCATTACCATTGAACCAGGTATCTACATCCCAGATCAAGATTGCTATCCTTCTTATTTCAGAAATATTGGAATCAGAATAGAGGACGACATTGCCATTGGTCAACACGATTACACAAATTTAACTGTAGAAGCTGCTAAAGAGATCGCTGATTTAGAAAATATCATGCAAAATGGTGTCACTACAAAGATTGAAGAAGATGTTGTAAGTCCGTTAAAGGATTAAATTAATTGCATCACCTGTATATAATGTCATTCCATGAACAAATATTTTTTTGTGTATCCCCACATATTATACTTGAATAAATTCTATTTAATGATATCATTCTTCAATTTCCAATTTCCACCGATTGATTATCCATATCGCTTACATCATTGATCTCATCAACATCCATCATTTCACTATCCTCTCGACTAAGTTCACGCCTATCTGATCTGAGAAGTGCATCGCCAGCGATACTTCGGTTATTCTCGTCGTTACCAATAATCATACTCTGTAAGAGATCTCTCATTTCTCTATTTCTCAACCTTTGAGACTCTAATTTGGATAATATCGATTTTTCATTCAATTGCAATTGACTAACCACGTTTTCTAAGAAGAATGAACGCTTATAACGTACAGTATCTCCTTGTATTTCAAAACTTAGATGCATAGAATTTATCAAATTTTCCACTTCTTTCTTCACTAGAGATTCTTCAATACCCAAGATTCGGGACAAATAACTGATTTCGATATAATTGGAAACTCTTAGATAGAAGAAATAAATCTTCTCCCTCATCATACATTGTGCAGCCCCCCAATTTTGATCTAAGAAAAAACTCTGATCACATTGTTCATTTATGTCGCCATGCCAAAGTTGGAAGAATTTACCAAAACTTGTATTTATCAAAAGTCTTAGACAGTGGTAAAGTGACGGACATACTTTTTGGAACGGTACTAATTCTTCAATATGTGTGAAATCTTCATAATTATCGAGCGGAATGGCGAGCAACGTCGATATTTGAACCATCATCAACACTTCTGAATTGGTTAGAAATTTCTTGGGTGCTTCTTGACTCAGGAAATCCATCATCTTATGATCGTTAGTTAACAATTTGAAAAAGCAATTAGAACAATCAAAATACTTCCCCCTAAGATAAAGACTAGCACAAAGCAAAAGTTTAATTCTTCTCAAAGCATTAGCTTCTTGTTCCCCTAAACTCTCTTGACGACTAAAATTGATTCCTGTAATTTGATATTCAATCTCTTCCAATTCTCTGAAATTCCTATCCAGTATTAAAATTTCTGTAATTGCCTCCAGGTTGCGGCAGTGTGTAGCTATGGCGATATCATTGGTCTCCAAAAGTGCAACTGCTTCGGCATATTCATGGGCAATAGTCTTCTGCAAAATTAGTGATTCACAGGGAGAAACCTCAGGTAAAGTTTCAAAGTCACCAATATCCAATAACTTATTCCAATGAGGAGTATTGACGCAACCTATATCGCACAGATATTTGATGATATCTTCAGCCCACTTCTTTCTTTCTTGTTCAGATCCATACTCTTTACATATGAAATGATTCACTCTCTCCACTAGAATAGCACCTTCAAAGCCTTGAAACATCATTTGAAGGTCTAACTAGCTCTACAATTGTCTCTACAATTCTTTATGGTATTGTAATTGACACCTTTTTCAATAATCTTAAAGCTCATCGCGTATTAAGAATGAAAAAAAAAGTGATTACTAGCTCATCACATATAACCTATACGGGAAAAGGTAGTGCTCAGATACTTCATAATGCTTGGAATTCGATATCAGATATTGTCAAGGAATTTTCAGCTTTATTCTAGGGTCCAAGGCTCATCACTCAAGGAGAAACTGAATAATCTTCAGCAACGACAAACAGTACTGAATAAATCGTCGAAAGAACTGAAAAGATTAGATGCTAAGAAACGATTAGAGATCAAGAAGACTCAAAAAAGGGCATATCCTCGACAGAAAGCCATCACTTTACTTCAGAAGCAAAATAAAAATTTGGATCAAGAACTAAAGGCGGCAGCTATAGGTCCCACTAGTGATTCTGATTTGAAATACCTACTGAAAACTAGAGATAAAAGATTGATATACACAATATTAGGTATTACGGGAGAGCAATTGAGAGACTCGGTATTGATAGATAAGGATGTAAAGAAATTTCTGAAAAGAGGACTTATTGAAAAAGCTGTGATATTGACAAGATTGGCAAAAAATAGAGGTTCCGCTGGTATGAATTCCATAATGAAATATTTCTTCCACGAATCGCAAGCACCTCAATCTGCGGTAGATATGTACAATTGGAGAAAGAAATGGGGAATACCGCCCAATGAATTTACGAATACTATCTTATTCGATGGATTAGCAAGACAGAAAAATCCGATAAAGAAGGCAAATGCATCGTTGGTCTTGAAGGCGGTAGATAGATTAATTGAAAATAACAAATTAACCCAAATTGAATTCAATGCAGCGCTGGGAGCACTCTCCAATTGTAACGATATAACTCATGCATTTGAGCTTTTCGAAAGAAAGAACAAAGGTGTTGAAAAAGATTCTATTAGTTATCTTTGGATTTTAAGAGCTTGTAAAAGGGTGGAATCAGATTCATTGTTTCAAGAAGTAATCATATCAATCATGGAAGATATTCCAGCGAGACTGATAGATGCTCCATTATTATTTGAATTCTGTAAAACTTTACACTCGAGGGACGATAACGTCGCACTTCAAAAAATGGCAGTATTAGCACTGAAAGAATACTTTGAAATTGATTACGATACCGATCTTTGGCCAAAACTTCTTGGAAGCTTCCAACTCTTGCCGCTAAGCCACTGGTCTATCGATAGAAGATTCCCACTAAATGCACCCGTTGTTGGACTGTTTTTAGACAATTGCTTGAAATCGAAGCAGTATTCCTTGGGACTTCAATTTTTTGAATATTTGAAAGCGAATAAAACCGAAATATTAGATTTGGGAATGTATCACAAGTACATGGAACTACAACTCAAAGGAAATCCGTTAGATTGTGGAGATAAATGCCTAGAGGTATTTAATGAAGTTGAAAGTAACCCTAATTTCATTTCTTTCAAGCATAGCTTAATTCTGCTCTACAAAGCATTCGAAAGACAAGCGCTTAAAAAGGCTAATAACATTGATAAAGTCAAGATCAATGAATTTTTGTCAAAATGCCTAGACGTCATAAAGAAAAATGAGGGTATCTATTCTAAGGAATTCAATACGAGATTGTATCCTAAGAAAACTTGGCAATTCATATTTGCCATCGTTAAAGCCGCCAATACAAATGAAGCACTAAGCAGTCGGATGTTCACAACGATTATTGATGAATATCTGAGATCATTCATCCATGGAGAATTTAGTCCCTCTTCCATTTCACCAACTAATAGAGAAAGCAGAGAAACCTTAAGATTCGTGGAATTGGAATGTATAAGGTTACTGAACCAGCTTGCATCTAGAATGTCCATACCGGGTATTGAAGAAGTGGACACATCAAAACCATCATTGGAAAGAAACATTTTCCTACAAAGAAGACAACTCCGTCAATTTAAAAAAATGTTATTAGAACATGTCGATGCATTACAGTCTGAACACCCAAATGTCGAGGACTTGAATGAACTTGATGTTAAACTTAAGGAAAAGGCATCGAAGATACTCGATGATCATAAAACTAATGAGTACATGAATTACGTACTGGTACGATAAATATGTGCAAGAATAAAGTCTGTAAATAGAAAAACATTAAACCCATTTTTTTTATTTTTTTAATTTTTTTTTCTTAGTTGAAAAAGTTCTTCATATCCTTTAACCATTTAATGTATTCTTGATTCTCCTTGTACTCAGAGAAACCTTCAACAAACCCAGCTAACTCTTCAGTAATACCTCTACTTTCCAAATAGGCTTCTAAGGACTCTTGTAATTCTTCATCCAAGTTAGAGAATGGTGGACCATGGTAAACCAATTCACGCTTAACTTCGGCTTCCGCGGATTCGTTCAAAGCTGCATCTGCGCTTGGGAAAGGAGTAACACTGTCCACGTAGAAGGCACCTTCACTCAAATTCATCAATAATTCAATAGAAACTGCGCTTTGATCAGCTTCCTTAACCACGACCACATTGACATTGGCGAAATTTTCGTCATAAGCGTTGTACTGATCATCTTCTGATTCCTTGGAAGCTTCAGCCATAGCAGCATCGTATGGCAAGTTAGCCACCTGAGCTACATCGAAGTAAACGTGGACAACTTCGCCCTCTTCGGTTTTTCTAACAATTTCTGCTAAATTTTTACCAGGTGATTCAACTACGGAGAATCCATACTTATCCAAGAATTCTTGGAATGATTTTTCTTGATCTGTAGTTTCAACTTCTGTTTCAACAGAAATTTCAGACTTCAAGATTTCACCGACATTTTTAGAACGATCATCAAATTTGATTGGTGTAGACATGAAAGTTCTGGTTTGGGGCATCATCATGGTTCTAGCAAATGGCCTACTAGCACTAGCTAATCTAGTGGTAGAGACTCTAGAGACTCTTGGGACATTCTTGGCCAAACGAATAGCAGCACGGAAGGACATGTTTAATAGTTTTTGTGTCTTTGAGGACTTCTTCGTAATAGAAAGACTACGGGGTTATATCCATCTCATCTCATCTCATCTCATCTGGAGTCTAAAACTTTTTTTTTCAGTTGAAAAATGCACGAACATGACAGTCGTTTATCGCATTAGTTCTTCAAGTTAAGTATGGGCATATAGCGCAGTTGGTAGCGCGTCTCCCTTGCAAGGAGAAGGTCATCGGTTCAAATCCGGTTATGTCCACTAGCTCTTTAATTTTTTCAAAATCGTACCCTAATTTTCTGACTGTTACAACACACCCAAAGCCACACTTTTTTTTTCTTGCATTTCACCATCACGTACGGCTGTGCGCGTTCGAGAGCTTAATTCAATAATGCACACGACACACATTGAATAACCTGATTACGCCAACAGAGCCAGTCAATATTCATTCGAGGCTCATCATAATAGTAAATACAGCTGCAAGAGCGTCAACCAAAGAACCTACAAAAGAACCTGCAAAAATTTCCCACATTCTTTTCTTTCACCAAATTCGTCGGAGTTTACTCGCACAAATTCCTCCACAATTATTTCGAAACCGGACCACATTGTACTCGTTTTCCAACAATTTACGACATTCTGCTAAAACCTAATCAAGGCCAATTTTGTCACAACATCTTTTTAAAAATAATATATTTTTTCAATTACGTCGTTTTTTCCTTTTCTTTTTATCTCTGCTGTACAAGGTAACAACAACAGGGCTAGAACAAGAAAAGGTTTCAGAAGTTTTCTCCGAACATAAGATTGAATAAAAGAACATACAACAGAAGAAGAGCAGAGAAGATAGGGATACAAGTTTGATAGAAGCACTGATACATTGATAGAGAATACAGAAAGTATATTTTACTTAAGGAGGGGAAAAGTTTTTAAATTTACTCTGGTTATTTCATCTGATTGCCCTCTAGTACCCACGAATAATGAAACTAGACCATCACAGTACGTCTTCGGATGTGAGTACTGATACTTCCACCAAAGACTCTATGAGTACTGTTTCCGACAATTCGTCAATTTCATCCTCATTGAAACCACCAACTCATCTTTTACCGACTATTCTGACTCCCCCAGGTGAACCAAAGAGCCAACATCAGGAACCAATTACTCTTCCAAATGGTGTACCTGTATCTCCTGTAAATTACCCGGTACTTTTGAAAAGTGTATCAGCTCCGGTACTACCATCCTTTAAACCCCAAGATCAAAGGTTACCCAAACCTAATGGATGCATTTTGGTTTCGGCCGTTGAATTGGGTAGGATTTTACACGAAGCGAGCCTAGAGGATTTAGTGGTATTTGATGTCAGGCCGTATGTGGAATTTTCAAAGGCGACGGTCCCCGGAGCTTTCCATGTATGCTTACCATCGACTTTATTGCGTAGGAGAAGTTTCACATTTCAGAAATTAGTGGACAATCTTTCGCCGGAGGAACAGTCGCTGTTGAGGAGTCGTCTGGGGAATCCAAATTTGAAAGTGATTGTTTACGATAATAGTTCGAATCAATTTGATGAATCGGTATCCCTAGGATGTGCTGGTATTGCTACAAAAGTAATTGAGCATTTCAACAACAATACAGACAGGAATGTACAAGTAGCCATATTAGCCACAGGATTTCTTCAGTTACAATCATTATATCCAGAATTAATTATTCAAGGGCCAGAAGGCGAATCAAAAGTGGATTTACAATTACAAATGCCCCAACAGGTAAATGGGCCGGTATCATCATCGTCCCCAATTTCAGCACTCTTAAAATTCAAATTACCACAAGATAATCAATCGAGCTTCAAAATTGCTCAAAATGAGGAAATTATGAATCTGGAATCCTATTTGAGTGCCGTAAATCTCAAGGAAGAACAAGATCAATTGTCAATGAGTACATTCCAATTTCCAAGACGTGAGACTAGTGGCTGTGAAATACGCACAAATCAAAATGCGCATGCTCGCGTGGGTCGCAATGTTAAATGTGGCAATGAAAAACTACGATTTCAATTACGTTATGGTTCAATGATGTCTCGTTATAGCCAATGGGCAATCGATTCAATACTGCCGAAATGGTTCCAAAGATTAATGGAAAGATCCAAAATCGATTTTATCTTACAATTCCAAAAACTAGATTATCTGGAGAAGAAACGTCTCAACAGAAGTTTTTCTCACAGATCCTCTCAAAGCGCACTTTATGCTCCAAGAAATTTAGAACCACCATCAGATGGTAAATTACAAAAGAGGTCTTATTCACACCCCGATTGTCTTTTCGAATCTCCTAAAAATTCCAAGGCATTGTTCACTCTAGAATCCGAAGATGAAGACGATGAAACTGTAACAATCTCGTCAGGTGTTGAATTAGGAACCAAAAATCGTTATAAAGATATTTTCCCCTATGAGCATTCAAGAGTTGTCTTGAGAAAATCTGTTTCATCAATAAGTCATACGCCGTCGCCTGATAATGAGGATATTTGGGATTCTTATATTAATGCTAACTATTTGAATTTGCCGCACTTATCAACGTCAACAATAAATGGTCGTACAGGAAATTGTAAAGTAAGGTACATTGCATCCCAAGCACCATTGGCATCAACGGTATTAGATTTTTACACTTGCATTCTTAATAACAGAGTTCCATTAGTTTTCACGTTAACGGATAGTTTTGAAAATGGTCTGGAAAAATGTTTCCCATACTGGGAAGAAGGTGATTATGGCGGTATCAAGGTTAAAGTATTAGAAGCAATAAGTTTACCGTCACTAGTATCTTCACAAGGTAAATCAGTAACGGTTATGAGAAGATTGCAACTTACTTACGAGCAAAATAAAACTTTCCAAGTATTACAGGTTCATATTACAAATTGGCCCGATCTAGGAACTTTGCTAGATTCAACACAAGTAATCCAAGCGATTAGTATAAAAAACACTGTGGTAAAGGGACTATTTGAAAATAACGTTTATCCAAGTGGTCAGGTACCGACTATTTTAGTACACTGTTCAGCAGGCTGTGGGAGAACTGGTACATGGTGTACATTGGATTCAATCATTTCAAACTTGGATACTTTTGACCAGTTGTATAAGGATTACGATTTTGGTAAAAATTACGATCCAGTTGTTTGGACAATTAACATCTTCCGCAAACAGAGAATTTCCATGGTGCAAAACGTTAATCAGTTCCTTTTCATCTACGACTGTTTACTGGACTATTTCTTGCTTCAATTGAATGATACTTTGGATCAAGAACAAAATACCATGAGAACACTGGTTAACAAGATTAATGAGATGGAAATCGTTCAAAATCTAATCAGTACGAAAGTCATTGAAATGACTCCCCCATGATGATAAAATGAAAATAACTCTTCCGTTTTACTTTAGTTTATTCTACTTTCACCTTCTCTTAAAAGCTAACGATATCTTGCAATGTAAAAACCAACTAATTAATTAATTACTTTCCATGTTTTTTGTTTTTGTTTTCTTCTACTTAATAATTCATCCTAATATTAATTCATACACTATCACCAGTATATTGATTCCGATCAAGGGGATTCTTAAAAGCGTCTGTACAGCTCCGATCAAATGGACTATCTTAGATTTAGTTGAACTCTCCTCTTGCCCAAACACAGGACCATCCATGGAACCTTTTCCAAATCCAACTGCAATAATTCAACATCGTTAGTATAAATTCAATAAAGGGAACAAAAGGATCTAATATTATAGTAATTCCATACTTCTTGATAAGAATCTCTCTTCACTTAGAACTGCAACTGCATTGATCAACAACAACGTTACGTAGAACAATCTACCTAACCCAAAGATCATTGTTAGCAGTCCCTTTGGTAGTCCTCTATCAATCGAGTTGTTCTTGGGTTGTTACTATACTTTTTTCAACGCGAAGAACCAACATCATAATCAAGTTCAAGTCCAAACTAAGAATCGTGAGTTCAAAAACGTTCCATCGAAATGAGTTTCCTTTTATTAATACTTAATACTACTAGAAACTTTAAAAAATACAGATTTAAATTTTTGGTAATATAAAAGGAGTTTGTGTAATTGCCTATTATGCATCTTAGTCGGCGTTACGACGAGCCACCTTCTTGGCCAAACTCTTACCAGTACCAAAGACCTTCTTGTCTCTGTTCTTCTTCTGCTTTCTTTGTTGTCTGGATGGCTTCTCAACCTTTGAAGCAAGACCAGCTCTAGCTAATCTGTAGGTTGGTTCGAATTTCTTGGCGTCAGCGACAGAGTTGTACACTAGACCAAAACCAGTAGACTTACCACCACCGAATTGAGTTCTGAAACCGAAGGTAGAGACGGCATCCTTTTCGGTTTTGTAGATGGCGGATATTCTTTCACGCAATTCGTCCTTGGAGACGTTTGGTCTGTTTGGATGCAAGACGTCAACGACGAACTGCTTTCTAGCCAACAATGGGTTGGTGATCACCTTTCTAGTACGGATAGTGACAGCGTCAGACATTCTTTTAACGACCTCTGTATTGGTTTCCTTGTGACACGGGCTGAGACGACAGGTCCTTAATATTTACTACAAGGCTTACGCAGTACCCAATTGTTGGGACCTAATCTGCAAGATGGTGAAAATTGAAAAATTGCAAGAGTCGCTCCAGTGAGTTTGCGTGGGGAGGTGTCAGTAAGCAGTAGGCTCGCGAGGAGCTGACCGTAGGCTGAAGCGGAGCGAAAATTCAAGGTGCTGGGCCGAGAAGCCTTGGTAAGCTAGGCGGACGCGCTAGGCGGGAGAGCTAGACAGAGCGACGGGCGACGAGTGAAAAAATGTCCGTAAAGAAAAAATTCCGGGAAAATGTACGGATGTTACGAGTCATATAACAGTCACTCGAACCCTCAGCGGCTAAATTCAAAGAGGAAAGACGATAAGCTTCTAACAACGATTATCACAAAACTCTCTATCTAGTGCTTGTATTCCATTTTCTTTTTTCTTACTTTTTCTTAAACAAATATCACCGATTACTGAGCTTGTATACACATCTATAAATCTATAGCCGCTTGCAGCTGGTTGACGTTACAAAAAAAAAAAAAAAAAAAAGGATCAAAGAAAAACGAATAAAATGATGACCTAGGTATACAATACATTAGTCTGCTTAGTAGAATGGCTTGTCGATGGCCATTCTGACAGACTTGGTTTGAGTGTAGTTATCCAAAGCGGCAGCACCCATTTCGCTACCGATACCGGATTGACCATAACCACCAAATGGAACACTCTGGTGGAAAGCGTTGTAAGTATTAATCCAGATGGTACCAGCCCTAATTCTGTTAGAGACATCAATAGCCTTGTTAACGTCCTTAGTGTGAATACCAGCAGCTAGACCATAGACGGAGTTGTTAGCCATGGAAACAACTTCGTCGACAGTAGAGAACTTAGATACGGTAACCACAGGACCAAAAATTTCTTCCCTAACGATTTGCATGTTCTCGTGAACATCGGCAAAAATAGTAGGCTTAATGAAGAATCCCTTGGAACCGTGTCTTTGACCACCAGTGACGACACGAGCACCTTCATCAGTACCAACCTTAACATAACTCAAAATCTTGTCCAATTGGCTTTGAGAAGTTTGAGCACCTTGGAAAACACCTTCTTCGAATGGATTACCAACGGTTAGAGCTTCAGTGTATTTTTGGAATTTTTCCAAGACTTCGTCGTAAACGGTGTCCTGCACATAAACTCTAGAACCAGCACAGCAAGTTTCACCAGAGTTAAAGAAGATACCAAATGCAATGTTACGAACAGCCTTATCCAAATCAGCATCACCAAAAACAATATTTGGAGATTTACCACCCAATTCCAAAGTAATTTTCTTAATAGTATCAGCAGCAGATTTCATAATGTGACGACCAGTAGCAGTAGAACCAGTGAAAGCAATCTTCTTAACATCAGGATGCTTACATAGTCTTTCACCCACAATCTTACCATAACCTGGAATCACGTTAACAACACCAGAAGGAATACCAGCTTCTTGACACAATTGTGATGCAAACAGAGCAGATAATGGAGTAGCTTCAGCAGGTTTCAAGACAACAGTGTTCCCAGTAGCTAGGGCTGGACCCACTTTCCAAGACCACATTAACAATGGGAAGTTCCATGGAATAATTTGACCACAGACACCCAATGGTTCACGAACAGAGTATGCAAAATGATCCTTACCAGTATCAATAACGTTACCGTAAAGCTTATCAGTCCATCCACCACATGAGCGAATATATTTGGCAACCAACGCCACGTCACCACGCGAACATAGCAATGATTTACCGTTATCCATTGATTCAATAGCAGCTAATGTCTCGGAGTGTTCTTCGATCAAGTCTGCTAATTTGAACAACGCAGTGGCTCTAGTCTCAGGATTGGAAAATCCCCATCCGTTGTCGAATGCCTTCTTAGCTGCTGCGACAGCGGTATCAACATCTTCTTCACGTGCTTCGTACACATGAGTGATCTCCTCTTCAGTAGTTGGGTTTATCACTTCAAAAGTTTTGTGTTGATGAGATGGACGGAATTCACCATTTATGAAAAGCCCGGTTGGCTGATCGTAAGTTTGACCATTAGGTAGAGTAATAGGTACCCTTAGAGGGAAGTTAGAGTAAAGACGTAGTAAACGTCTCGAGATAAATGCAGTTTGAGTTCTAGCGGCGGCGAACATAGTTACGTCCCTTGGTATGACTCATAAAAGGAAGAGTAAAATCCTCGAAGGTTCATCTACGGATTTCAATCATGTATCTTATATACTTTACGAGTTCGCACAATGTATCGCACGCCCCTCACATCGTTTAATTATCTAATGCTCATCATCGAACCCACTGTCCTTCGATGTAAATCTAAATGACGTATTTCTTTGTTTCGAGAGGGTCAAAGAAAGAGCGGGGGGAGGGGCATGCAGACTTGGCTGCAATCCTTCGGTTCTTGTAGCTCAGAGGAGAGCGCAGAACAAACAACGATGCGGGTGGTGGTGGGCTTAGAACCTTGAAGGGAAAATTATATTGCGAAAATGAAAGTCCGTGGAATCCATTAGTGCGGGGCACCCGGAATTAATAACCCACTTACTGAAGAAGGCAAAAAGAGAATAAACAAGAAAAGAATGTTCTAAGGGTCAAAGGAGGTACTTTCCTAAAAAAGATATTTTTTCCTACCAGATTACCTAATACGCAAAAATCCAGGAATGTCACATAATACGTAGGCATGTAAAGATATGTTTCAATCTCAGCACCTGTATAGAACCCACATGGCATGTGATCCATAGGGTAGAGGCACGTAATTCTATCAACACGTTGACCCTTGGTAAATCAAATAACGATGGGACAATACTGGGACTATGCTCCGGCTAGTTGGAATCGACACATATCGAGGAATGTCCATGGATATTGTCAAACTGGCGTTCATATTGATAATAAACAACAGGAAAAATAGCAGTATCACACTCTCTTTTTGAGGATTATCCCCTATACTTTAGGGCATCTATTTACTTCAATTGGAAATTAACTGATAGCAACACCTGACTGATGCAAAAGCGTCCGTTGAAAAAGTTCTCTACCTCCAAACAAGAAATACGAGGGCGTGTGGTCTAGTGGTATGATTCTCGCTTTGGGTGCGAGAGGCCCTGGGTTCAATTCCCAGTATGCCCCGACGTATTAATTTTTTCTATTTTTGTCCTTTCAACCATATACCTCACCAAATCAGCCTCATCTTAAACCAAGGTATGATATACAGTAAGGCTCGAGCTGATTGACGTTTCAATTGACGTTTCAATTGACGTTTCATCAGTATCTATAGACTGTTCTCTTTACTGATATTATCACGACTGTTAACCCTTATAGATGTATGTATATGTATATATATAGCCCAAAGCACACTCTCATTCAGCACCGTACTTGAGTCTTAGTATAAAATTGATAACAACTGCAACTAGCAGGAAAAAGCATAACATGGTAGGACCAAGTCTGTCATCGTAAGGTCCAGATCCACGACGTCTAATCGCAGCTGCCCTCCAATGATATGTTACCAATGCATACAACATTGTACCCATAGCCACTAGCGTGAACAGACCAGCACTTATCATACCTACAGTATCACCAAAGTTCAGGAGTCCGATACCAAGACCACCTAACATAACGGTGAAATTCAGCCATGATAAGAAGGTACGCTCATTGGCAAAGAAGACTTTGGGTTCAACTCTAGTGGGCAGTGCGATTTTTTTACCTGGAGCACTCTGCAGTAATGGTGCTGTGGACATAGCTATTTGCAATACTTATTCTTCTTATTCTTGGTGATTCTTGATTGTAGTCAAGAAGAATTCGGAGTTAGCCAGCTTTTGACCCTTCGAAACTTTCAACACAAGCAACTGAAGGAAGCACGTGGAGTAAGATGTTGCAAGAATCTCATATTTACTCGGACTTCCAAAAGTCGTCAAGGCACCAATAAGAGTTGATATTAATCATTGACCATTGACCCTTGAGCGTTAACGTCTTGTCACTTAGTTATCTCTCTGCTGTTGGGGCTTGTTGTCTACTTTACCGATCAGTAAACTCGGAAAGCATTTAGTGCCCCTAAAGCCATATCTGTATATTCACACAGAGATATCGATAGAAAAGTTTGGATAGTTACTGTTGTACTGAGTTCAGCGCTTGAATCGAGAATGAACTTTGAGACTGGCCAAGACAAGACTTCGAATGCGCCAATTCCCAAGGATAAACTGTCAGAATTGATTAAATCGACCTACGACAATTTGGAAAGAAGTGGTAATGCTTCTGTGGATCAATTGCTTAAAAGTCTACTAGAGCAATTGAACTCACATTCGTCGCTTTACAAATACATCGTTTCCATTTCCACGTTAGAAACAGGGTCTGAAACTATTGATAGTGAGAATTGTACAATGTCAAATGCAATTGGTGCATCTTGGAATTCAAGAAAGGATGGACTGTTTAACTATGATTTGCCCGACAATGAACACAGGGGTGTTAAGCATCTAGTGACCGTGATATGGGTGGCTAAATGAAGGGTCGCGATGAAATAATGAAACACGTTATGTAGTACACTATCTAAACAAAGAAAATCATGAATCGAGATTGAGTCTGCTGATAAATGTTGGCTGGGCTTCCGCATTGCGCAGTTCTGTGAGCCTTTGCGGATTATTTGAAATTTCAGTAGCGGCTTGTAGTATGCGTTTTGAAGTCGAATTATCTACATCTTTACGACAATTCAAAATGGCAGATAACATGGCCAATGGGGTATCCCAATATATTTGCAAGCAATTGTCCCACGTTTCTGCTATAGCATCGACCGGACCACATGAAAAATCCATAAAATACTCCATTAACTTGAATTTGTCATCGATGATGATGGTCTTGTCCTCAGTTTCAGGAACCAATTGGACTAGCAGGCGATAAAAGATTTCGAAATCTCTTTTCATACAGTCCAAAAACTTATTATTTTTCTGCTTGAAAGAATGACCGTATTTCAATGAACCAATAAATCTCAAAATGGTCTCTTCCACAACGGATTCCAAAAGACTCGAATACACCAATACATTCATCTGTGTCTTAATTTCTATCAAATATTCATACAGCGTATCGGAAGTCTGTTGCGCCTGGTTACCACTGTACCAAGATTTACTAAAAACTTCATCAAATGGTCTGTGTAAATCTTCAAACATTATCCTTATCAGTTGTGTGGAGCAGTATTTGGCCACTTCGGCAAATCCGTCCAGTATTCTTTCAATCTCTTCCGTAATAGTTCTCTCGTAATTCTTGGTAACCATTTGACCATATTTGGTGGAAATTGCTACAGAATAATCCGCAGCTTTCATTTGATCGTTGGCTACCGCAACAATATATTCTACAAGACCACCGGGGCATGTCTCTTCAGGAGTAACACTCTCTGGATCTAAATCGTATTTTCGATTGAAATTAATTAACTTTTTAACCTCCACGTCCAAAGAATTCATCCATTTCTTTTGACGTTGCTTTAATAACCCACAGAATCTATCCACCACACCCACAAGAATTTTCGCTTGACCAGAGCCTGCTGCCACTTCTACTTGCTGAGTGAACATTTGGAAACATGTTCGAGTACCATCCAAATACAAAAGACCTTCAGAATCAACATGAGGTGGTGTCTTCCTCTCGTAAAACACTTCAAATTCGGCGTTTTCTAAATTACCGATCCATTCACTCATTTTGACCACAATTAGGCTCAAGTAATCATTAAACAACTGTTCTTTCTCTCCGTCTCCAATAACACTCCTTTTCTCTTTCTTGGGAAACCCGAAATCTTCTACCAGGGTCTTTTGGAAATGTTTATCGTAATCGAGAATGTCCAAGATAACTAAAGTTTCTGGTTCAGATTCGACTAATTCTGTAATCAATCCATGCATTTCTTCGTAATAGGTTTCAAAATATAAGTCAAAGATGTGCCAATGTTCCGGACAATATTGTGTAACATGCTCTTTGACCACCATCAATTCGTTAAAAACCCAATCCAAATTACTCAAGACTTCAAACTTCTTCTCACCACTATACTCCTTCCTAACTTCAACAAACATATCTTGCACAGATTGCTTCAATTTGTTTAAGAAGAAATTCTTGTAGCCACGAACCATAGTTCTAGTGGAGACCGTACCGCTAAGAATTTCTTCATAAAGCCCTTGACTAGAAGGATACTCCTTGGTATCGCTAGCACCATGATGGAACCTGGCAGAGTTTTTCTCATTGGGCAATTTTTTCATATATGATTTTTCAGCTTCCAACTCTTTCTTCTTTATAATATTTCTCACGGCTGCAATCCTTAAATCTTCTCTTTCCTCCAAATCTATAATTTTGAAAAGACGAATCACCAATGATATTTGTTCACCTCTCACAAGTTCCACGATATCGTATATGAGAGATTCGAGCAGTCTATCGAATTTAGATACAAGTGAAGAAACTTGTGCGAACAGCTTCCTAATAGTACTTTGTACATCTGTCGTTGATATATCTGCCATGACTGTCATTTGATCTTGGAAATCTCGAGCCATTGTCAAACGGTAATGGATATGTAACAAATAGGGACATCCTGATTCCAGTGCATCTTGGGTCAATTCGTACTCTAACATTTTATCCAATTGGCTGATCAAGTCACCAAACCTTATTATCCTATCATAGATGGAAGACGTTACATCGATAGTTTCGTAGAGTTTAGTAGCCTCAAATATAACATCGTACCTACTAATGGACGACTTACTTTTTTTACTCAACTTATCCACATCGTCTAATCCGTTTTTAATATCTTTGACAGACTTTTGTGAGAGGTTCAACAATTTCAACCCATCTTCCACGCTCTTATAGTATTTCTGCGATTCCTTCTGCAATTCGTATTCGCTAGCTGACTTTTCCTTGATCAATTGCTCCTTAACGTCTCTAATCTTTTCAAGAGACAACTCGTCTTTGAAAAGAGATGAAACTCTTTCCAAAATCTCTGATGACATTAGTCCCTGAGTGCAATACACCAGACGTTTAGCAAGTTGAATTGGGTTTGCTCTTGTTATTGACTATTAGATATGTTTTGACCTTGGTTATTTTTCATATTAGGGCGAACCCATTCCAGCTAAAGCTGGAAAATTAAGAATACTAAGAACATTGAAAATGGAAACCAGAAAAAAAGAAAATTTAAAAAAAAAATAGAAGCAGCAAAAGAGAGTCCTAAGAGCTGCTAAGGATATTTTATTCCCAATCTTTGAATTTTTCTGATTCGAACAGTATATATAGGACATTAATTCCATTGTCTATTTTATACGCTCTGTTCTCCTGTCATCCGAATATCCTCAATACTAAATACTTTTATTTATTTGTCTATGAAACACCTGGTGCAGGATCGTGCCACCTACCATTAGGCCATTCCAGTACACCAGCATTTGTATAATCACCACGATAATTGATGGGATTCTTGGTAGAAGCCCTGGCTACTCTAAAATAAAGCTTAGTGTCCTTATCCGTTTGATTCATTGTCTGGTTTAGCATATGGGATACATTATAATTTTGGTTTAATAGCTGGTCAATGTCTACAGTAGTATTTTCTCCCACATATATTTGGAAATCGTTCATTAGAAGGGAATACCCATCGATCTTTTCGTCGTCATTCTTGGCAGCGATGGTGGAATTCGTCTTGGTATCCAATTTCCAAGAAATTGAATGAGGTCTCTCGGGGTCGAACTGAAATGCTGGTGGTTCAAAGGATGCACCAGCTTCATCTCTTAGTAAATGTAAATCCGTCTCCACGATGCTGGCAAAATCCCAACGAGAAACACCTGAAATGAATAGACCAATCAAGATTCCCTGGAAAAGGTAAGCCGAGGAACCTCTAGTGGCACATCCTGGTACGAAAAGAATACCTAAGATATAATGATGAAGTCTTAGATTTAAACCCGGAATAGATTGTAAAAAGAACAATGACAGCAGGATTAACAAGTAGAGCAACATGTATTTTCTTAATCTACCAGATTTCCACAACGAATAACCTTGAATAATAGCCCCTACCACAATTGTGGCCAAAATAGAGCCCACAGCGGTTGCTGCACCTGCTTGTTGTTTCATATCTCTAAATGTAAGCCTATCAACGGGTAGTCTATCATAAGTGATATTGTTCATTACTCCTGACCAAAACGTTGGATACCATAGGAGTATTTTGGTCAATGGGGAACCATTATCAAAAGTGCGTTTAACTGCACATTTCCATAACACATAAAGAACAAAGCAGAGCGGTAATAGTCTTTGAAACCCTACACTTAACAATTCTGCAACTGAAAATGGTTCGTGAGGATCTGTCAAAAGTGGCGGATCGAGCGCCAAGACCACTGTCCAATAACTGACCAATGTAGTGATCCAATAACCAACAACCCCTCGAGTAAGATAAAGAATGGGCAATCCAAAGAAAAAATTCAACACTACCACTGGAACTCTAGGATCATAGCAACCCGTAGCTATCCCATCTTTAAAATCTTTAAAGGAAAACGATGCA
Source organism: Zygosaccharomyces rouxii (assembly GCF_000026365.1). NCBI lineage: Eukaryota > Fungi > Ascomycota > Saccharomycetes > Saccharomycetales > Saccharomycetaceae > Zygosaccharomyces > Zygosaccharomyces rouxii. The sequence continues at coordinate 650,973 of NC_012992.1, read as the reverse complement.
GGGAAAAAAGTGTCAAATCCAATGGAAGGACCCGTCTTGTACTTACCATTGGCAGACGGAAAATTGCTTTGAGAACCTTGCATTGATATTTTTGCACATCCTCCCCAGATGGGTGAAATTACACCTGCATGAACAGCCGCGCTGCACTGAAATGAATCAGCTCTATATGGTAAAGAAAGAAATCCACCATTATCACCTTTCCCCTTGCTACCACCACCAATCTGGTAGCCTCTATATTTATTCCTTTGATCTCCAACTGCCACTGCAGAGTAAAGCCAACCATTAACGTCACATAGAGCTGGACATCTAATGATATACTCCTTATGATCAAATGGTTCACACAAATCAGCGTTTGTACCACATGCATTGTTAATACCTTCCCAGTTCAACATCATATTACAAGTCAACGAGGTAATGGGAACATCATCGTTGCTGGCCTTAGGATAAAAGTAGGGCGGCTTGACAAGGTACGGTTCTAAGAGTTCATACATAAATCCAAACCATATAGAACAGTAAACGATAAATATCAGTGCTCTAAAGAATGGATTTGAAATGTAATACCTGAAAACACCATCAGGAAATTCGTCAATGAATTGCAGCACTCTCAATTTACTCGGGTAAACAGGTCTTTGATCGCTGGGCTCTCGAGGGCCTTTCCATAACTTAATAAAGAATCTCTTGAAGAAATTTGACCTTTCCAACATCAACCATTCTTCATCAGACTTTTTTAGCGGATCAGGATATGTGGGCAAACCTTGCACCGATAAATCCTCCAATGGGAATGATTCTTCATCCATTTCAGTACCATGACTGTCGAGATCTTTGTACGTTGTCCCGACAACCATATCGTAGTTATATGGTACTTATATTATAAACGGACCTCTTATTATGAGCCAGTTTTCCTGGTGAAAGTCCAGCAAACTGCAGGTCAATTGGCCTTAAAGTATGTACTAACTTTGAAAAGTTTCTACCAATTAATTACTTTAACGTATTAGTCGAACTACTACGAAAACGCGCAATAACAACTAAGTGCTAATAAACCCTGGGGAAAATTCAGTAAGGACCCTCCAGCCCCACAATGACCCCATGTCCCAATTCGAAACTTAACTTACAAAGTATCGATCAATCAATTAAAAATTACACCATTAACATAAACCCAATTATATATTCAACGACAACGTAGAAAGAAAACTTCAACCAGAGCACATAGTACAGGATTCAGGGTTGTCGATAGCACATGCAATTACTTTAGAACTGAAAATGTCGAATTCTTCATTACTCTTGCCATTTTGGTCCTTCTTATCTTCATTACCCTCGTTATTGTTCTTGTTATCATCAGTCTTTGAATCCTTGGCATCAAGTTGTTTGTCCGGCAGACTTGGCTTGGCAGCAGATGTAACTGGTGTCACCGGCAGACTTGACTTAGAGGCGGATGTACTTGGAGTATCTGGCAAACTTGTATCTTGAAGCTTCAATGAAGCAATGCTATTAGCGACGGAAGACGTTGTGGAAGGGGTTGGTGATGGCTCTCTCTTGTTGTCGTATAGAGATGGATTGATTAGGGTACCATCAATCTTGGGCACCAATTCCTTTTCAACCATGTTAACACCGCGTGGAACATATTTGGGACGTGGTAGTTCAGGCAATGTTGTGATGTTACGACCTGCTTGTGCGGCAACATTCTTATCGATGGTGAATTGAATAGCTGCAGAAGCGGCTTGTGTTCTCAAGTAGTACATACCAGTCTTGAGACCCTTCTTCCAACCGTAGAAGTGCATACTTGTTAATTTACCCATTGTGGGGGCACGCATGTGGATATTCAAGGAATGAGATTGATCAATGAACACAGCACGATCAGCAGCCATGTCTAGAACATGTCTTTGAGAAATTTCCCACACCGTCTTGTACAAATCTTTGATTTCTTGTGGAATATTTGGAATGTTCTGAATGGAACCATTATCAGTAATGATTTGTTGTTTCATACTTTCATCCCAAATACCTAAATCTACCAAATCCTTTAACAAGTATGGATTAACAATTTGGAATTCACCAGATAAAACACGACGAGAGTACATGTTAGATGTGTAAGGTTCGAAACATTCGTTGTAACCCAAGATTTGTGATGTTGAAGCAGTGGGCATAGGGGCCACTAATAATGAGTTTCTTACACCATGTTCTTTAATGCCTTGTCTCAATGGTTCCCAATCCCATAATTCTGAAGGATTCTTCTCCCAAAGATCAAATTGTAAAAGACCTTGGGAGATAGGGGAACCTTCATAGGTAGAATAAGTACCGTGAATCTTGGCCAATTCACAAGATTGTTCCAAGGCACCGTGGTAAATAGTTTCAAAAATTTGTTGGTTCAATATTTTTGCCTCAGGAGATTCAAATGGCAGACGCAACATCATAAAAGTGTCTGCTAACCCATTAACACCAAGTGCAATAGGTCTATGTCTCATATTGGATCTCTTGGCTTCAGGAACTGGGTAGTAGTTACGATCAATGACCTTGTTCAAATTACGTGTAATAGCTTTAGCGACTTCATGTAATTTGGCAAAACTGTACCATTGTTCCTTACCATCTGCTGATACTTCCACACAAGATGGTAATGCGATAGAAGCTAAATTACAAGCTGCAGTTTCATCCTTGTCAGAGTATTCCACGATTTCACAACATAAATTGGAAGATTTAATCACACCAAGGTTCTTTTGGTTACTCTTTTCATTACATGCATCCTTATAGAGCATGAAAGGTGTACCAGTTTCAGTTTGTGCTTCTAAAATGGCATACCACAACTTTTGAGCTCTAATTGTCTTTCTACCACGGCCTTCTTGTTCATAACGTTCGTACAATTTTTCAAATTCTTCACCATATACATCTGCTAAACCAGGAGCTTCACTTGGAGAGAAAAGTGTCCATTCTTCATTCTTTTCGACACGTTTCATGAACAAATCAGGAATCCATAATGCTGGGAATAAATCTCTTGCACGAATTTCTTCTTTACCATGGTTCTTTCTGATATCAATGAAATCAAAGATATCTGAGTGCCATGGTTCCAAATAAAGGGCGAATGCTCCAGGTCTCTTATTGCCACCTTGATCCACATAACGTGCAGTGTTGTTAAAAACACGAACCATTGGGATTAAACCATTGGAAGTACCATTAGTACCTGCAATGTAAGAACCCGTAGAACGAATGTTATGAATATGCAACCCAATACCACCAGCAGTCTTGGAAATCATGGCACATTCTTTTAATGAATCATAAATACCTTCAATGGAATCGTCTTTCATCGCCACAAGGAAACAAGATGCCATTTGTGGATGTGGAGTACCTGCATTGAAAAGAGTTGGAGAAGCATGGATGAAATACCTCAATGACATCAAATTGTAAGTTTCGATCGCAGATTTGATATCTTCACCATGAATACCCAAACTAACTCTCATTATTAGATGTTGTGGTCTCTCAGCAGTCAACCCATTGATCCTTAACAAGTAAGAACGTTCTAAAGTCTTGAAACCGAAATAATTGAATTGGAAATCTCTGTCGTAGACAATAGCTGAGTTCAATTCATCCTTGTTGGTCATAACGATGTTGAAAATCTCATCAGAAATCATAGGGGAATGGACACCGTTAGCTGGATTCACATAATGGTACAGATCAGAGATTACTTGTGAGAATTGCTTCGTGGTTTGCTTGTGAAGATTTGAAACAGCAATTCTAGCGGCTAGTGTAGCGTAATCAGGATGAACAGTGGTCATGTAAGCACATGTTTCAGCTGCCAAATTATCTAATTCCACTGTAGTAACACCTTCGTAGACACCAGAAATAATACGCTGAGTAATCTTGACAGCGTCTATATGAGAAGGATCTAACCCATAGCATAACTTCGATATACGTGCTGTAATCTTATCGAATCTGACGGGCTCCTTACGACCGTCTCTCTTGTAAACAAACATGATTAAAAGACTCTATGTGTCTATGTTTGGGAGTCGTGCTCTGGTATCCTTACAAGGATGAAGTAGAGAGTGATACAGATGGTCTATAAGGAATATATCCGCCTCTTTATATAAAAGATCGTTCCTCAAAGAGTGACGCCAAACGCGTAAAAAATAACGCGTTTTTTAACGCGTCATTTTTTTTCGAGCGATGAGATGCGATGAGCTCTTTAACGACTAGAATGGTAGTAATAGTAGTAGTTATAGTATAATACGGGTAAAAGTACGATAGTGCTCATTGTAGTAGTATGTAATCAACGCGTTGATGATGAGGTGCATTCAAAGTTTTAGGGTGAACCTGCACCGTATGACGGTTATTGCCCCGCCATCATCATTGTCATCATCACTATCATGAATAATTGGTTCCTTACACTCGTTCATGGATACGAGCAACGGACATGTGTATGAATATGAATTATGTATGGGCTGCTACAAGTATCACAGATTCGATTCATTAAGATTATAACACTGTGCTTCTTCTCCTTACCTCCTTCTTCTAAAGAAGAATGCAGCTACAGCTGCTGCACTTGCAACTACACCTGTAGCCACAGCTACTCCCCTAACTGTTTCCCTTTGAATCTTATCTTCTACCATACCTTGTAAGGCCTTGATCTGATGGTTACCAGGTTCATGTTCCAATAGGGTATCCACGTATCTTTTAGCCATACTGTACTCGCCGACCTTATAACATCCGATGGTCAAGTAGTAAAGACATTCACGCCTTCTTTGAGGCGATTCTTTGTAGATATCCGTGAGTAGTTTGATACCGAGTCGCTGATCGTCAAGGCCCATTGACTTGATCAAACCCCATGCATAGTTGAATCTAGATTGAATAGATGCAGTTTCACCACCTTCTGATAAAAACTGTTGACGAAGGATTTCCACCTGTTGTGGCAAAAGTGGTTCAAATGAATCTTGTAGCGTGGGTAAGAAATTAATTTTAGCCATAATGGTAAACTAAGTAGCTCTATGCTCTGATCTTTCCCTCTATATTCTAGTGTTAATGAGTCCAAGTTTCGGTTGATGTGTGGAAAATTTCGCTTGTTCATCGTCGTTGAACTAATAAGTCTAATTAGAAATGATCAGATTATAAAGGGCTATAAGAGGTTTGAAGACGCTGTATATTGGATATAAATGGAGGATACAACTAAACTCAACAAGTCCAAATTGGGTACGAAGGAATATTGGGATGAATTCTATGCCCTTGAGAAGAACAATTTTGAAAATAACCCAGAGGATACCGGAGAATGTTGGTTCGATGATAACGATGCAGAAGCTAAGATGGTAAGTTTCCTGGAGGATAACATTGGTATGCATCATATAGAACACGGCTGTTCCATTTGTGATTTGGGTACAGGTAATGGACACCTTTTGTTTGAATTGGTCGAAAGTGGATTTAATGGACCCATGTTGGGAGTTGATTATTCTGAACAAAGTATAGAGTTTGCAAAAGAAGTGGCTCAAACGAAGGGATTACCGGTCGAATTTTCCGCTAAAGATATATTTGACGAATTCTGGACACCTTCAAAATTTGACCTAGTCCTTGATAAGGGAACTTTAGACGCAATAGCATTAAGTGGATTGACGAGGGAAAATGGTAAAAGTTTAGTAGAATTATACTCTCAGGTCGTAGAAAAATTGTTGGTTAAAGGTGGTGTTTTCTTAATTACATCTTGCAATTTTACAGAATCCGAATTGATTAAAATTATACAAACTGAAAACTTAAAAGTTTGGAATAAGATTAATTATCCATCTTTTTCATTTGGCGGTGTACAGGGCACTGCCATATGCAGTATAGCATTTGTCAAATTGAGCTAATAATTGTCTATATCATTACCATTTTTTCTCTTTTAATCTATTTGTTTTATTTTGGAATCAACTTGACAATGCTGTCATAAAGATCTTCAGCGATTTCTTTACTTCCAGTCTTAACAGCAGTTTGTATGGGGGATTTATTATCATCTTGTGTAACCATTCTAATGAATTTCTCACCTTGCATCGATCCAACGAAGCCCTTTTGCACTGTAAAACCTTTAACAAGCGAAAGATTTAGTATGACTTTAAGGATACCACGAGATCTCATAACAAGACGTGATTTTCCAGTATTTACATTTTTGTTAACTTTAATAACGCCAATACCTCTTTCTTTCCAACCCGCTTCAATATCTGCCAATTGATATAGTTTGGCATTTGCTTGGTATATGGTTTCTTCAGATTCTTCACCAGATTTTACATCTTGCTTTTGTAACTTCGTTCCATTAGCACTTGATGAGGCTGATGACGATTCTCTTGATCTTTCCTTAGCATCGGAGCTTGGTTCTGGTGTCTTTTCCTTGCTGTCTTCCTTATCTGAAGCCTTTAATACTCCAAATCCACCACCAAATGAAAGACCTGATCCAAACGCCGATGGCTTTGGTGTCCCTGCTTCCCTAGAAAGGTCCTTCTTGGCTTCTTCATTATTTAAAGGACCACTACTAGCAACTTTGAATCCTGATCCAAAACTTGAACTGGCTCCGAAGACAAATTTGGGTTTAGATTCTTGACTTGCAGATTTTTCTTTACTATCAGGATCATTTTTGTTTTCATTCTGTGACTCTTTAGGATCTTTCTCTTTAGAAACTAACTTCTCTTCCTTCTCTTCTTGCTCTTCCTTCCCTTCCTTGTCCTCCTCTTTCTTATCTTCCTCATCCTGACTTTTCTCCTTCTTATCCTCCTTCTTATCCTCCAGCTTTTCTACTTCCTTTTCATTCTTCTTCTCCTCCTTCTTCTCTTCATCTGTCTTGACCTTCTTGGTCTCTTTTAAATCTTTTACCTCTTCCTCTCTCACTCTCTTGTTCTTATTCTCATCTTCAGTTGAGACTTTCTTTTCCTGATCAGCAGCCATTACTTCCTACAGTGGTGTAGAGGACTCTGATCACTTATCGCTTCCAGTTTTTCTAACTAGTACTAGGTAAAGTTTGATTGATATTGTAGCCGTCCCTAGTTTTTTCAAACACCTTTATATACAAATATCAAGAATAATGAAGATAACATATGCTATATGGAAAGGGAAGAAAAAAAGCACATCTAGCTTTTCTTTGATTCTTTCTAAGTACAGATTTTTTTTCTTTAGTCGTAGTTCCTACATCTCTACACGGTTCTTCTATCCGTCAAGTAATGCATTACTGGTTGAACGCCAGCTACTTGGGTTAATTTTTCAAACCAAGCTAGCAAGATACCACCCTGTCTCTGTCCTTCAGGTATTGACATACCCCTGTAAAGGTATTTGATAAGTACATCTTGCTGTTGTGGTTGTAATTGCTTGACAACATTCGCAATGTCAGCCTGTCTCACTTGGGTCAAAGTCTCTAAAACGGCACGGAAATATAGGGCCTTTGTACTGTCATCAGCACCGTATGGTGGATCAGATGTTGCCAATTGTAATGCAGAATTAATATCACCACTGGTGGCAAATGATTTCAATTGAGAAATTTGTTGCTGTACAGCTTGTGGATCTGTCTGTTGAACATATGGAGGTATAAGATCTTGAGCCGTTAACCTACCACTTTCTGGATCGAATGCATCGATGTCAATTCTTCTCCAATCTTCCATATTAAACGTATTAGTCCAAGAGCAGGAGATTTAGATCCTATATATCCTGTTCTTCATTTTGAAAAGGGGGATGATCTTTAGACTTGGACCAACTTCGACCATAATTAAAGGACATTTGAACTTGAAGGACGGTGAGGGTAACACACCTAGAGAGAGAGAGCGCACTAAATGTTTGTACATAAAATTGAAAAATTGAAAAAACATATAATTTATTTTATAAATTACATTAGTTCTCTTACTGGAGAATTTTGTCGTCTGGAATACCTTCGTATTCACCGTATTTAAGCGCCAAGTTCATGTTTTGCAAGCACTGGGTAGCTGCACCTTTGAGTAGGTTATCGATAGTACCACATACAACAACACGATCACCTTGGTCATTAACTTTGAAACCACCAATGGATACACCATGAGTACCACCAATGTCTCTGACCAATGGGATATCCTTTTGCACATGTACCAATTTTTCACCATTGTAGAAATTTTGGTATAATTCTTGCACGGATTCAGATGTTAAGGAACCTTTCTTGATTGGGATGGAAACTGATAGTGAAATACCTTGGAACCATTGACCCACATGAGGTATAAATGCTACTTCTTGGTTTAAATGAGTAGAGATTTCACGTTCGTGAATGTGGTTGGTCAAAGTGTATGGGATCAAATTGTTACTCAAAACCTTTGGGTCATTCTTGGGGGAGGGTTTGGTACCAGCACCTGAGTAACCGGAAACACCAAAAACAGTAGGCAATCCAGTGATTAAGTCGCACAATGGAGCAATTAATAGTTGAGAACCAGTGGCGAAACAACCAGGGTTAGCAATCTTTTTGGCATTGGCGATACTATCTCTGCTGTTTAATTCTGGAAGACCATAAGCCCACTGATCTTCAGGAACAAATCTGTGGTCTGCGGAAAGATCAATAATCTTTCCCTTTCCCTTCGCACTCTCGATAGCTTCGACGTATGGTTCACAAACTTTGTTTGGTAGTGCCATGACCCAGAAATCAACAGCACCTTGAGATTCTAATTTTTGAACATCTTCGTGTTGTAATGTCTCGTAAATAACTTCAGATTTGTTATAACCTTGTAGTTTTTTACCCTTCAATTCACGAGAAGAGACGTGTGCCACTTCCAAATACGGATGAGTATTAATCAAAGAAACCAAATTACTACCAGTATGCCCTCTAGCACCAATTAAACCAACACGACCGACGGATTTATTTGTGCCTTGAGGTTTAGCGGCAGATCTGGTGGAATAAGCTCTAGAAGATTGGCCAGAAGCAAAGGCGCGACCATGAGATGGAGAACCTGCAGCTTGAGAAACGCTAGTGATAAATTCTTGTATGATCTTTGAAGCAGTGTTTAAGTCATCCACACCATACCAGAACAAAACTTTACCATTTTTCAAATAAGAACCTTGAGATTTGTCAAAGTGCCAAGCAATATTTGGATTATCTTCATTGACTATCCATTGTAGAGATGGGAAATCGTTACGCAATGCGGTAAAAACGTTATCACTAACGTTGTTTAACCAAGCAGATTCTGTACAGATGAATTTATCCAATTTGGGGACGGTATGATTTTTTCTAATGATTGCTAGAACATCCATTGGTTCATCTGCATAGGCGGCAAAATCTGAATGTTCTAGTTCCCTCAAATAAGTAGCAACACTTTGTTTACCAGAAGCAATATCAATGTCATTGGACAATGCTTCTCTGAGAGCATCTGGAGATGGGAATTCAGGTAATGATGCAACTTTGCTTAATTTGTAACCTCTTCTAATCATTGTACCTGCACCAGAATCTGTAAACAATTCCTTTTGTAGATCTTGAACGTTAATAATGGCAACGGATGATGAACGTGGTAAATAGTCCAACAATTCTTTGATTTCTCTAATCTTTAACTTGGTACCATATTTAACCCAACTCTGTTGCATTAAAAGATCGTATTCTTCATCTAAGTTAATCATAGAGACCTTTTCATTGGTTTCACCATTGATAATACCGCCCTTTTCATTCAAGTAGACAATTTTCAATGGTTCAAAAACACGAGCCAATTCACCGGCAGCTACGTCTGCGTTAACGTTAAGCATTTGACCGGAGGGGGTTTCAGCTAAAGATGTCAAGATTGGCAATGCACCTGCCTTGATGGAGGCCTCGACGGCATCCTTAGTTACACCCGTAATATCACCAACTAATTTGTATTTTTCTTCATCCAAGTAATTGGCGGTAAAGACACCGGAAGTAATAGGTCTTGCACGAACACCCAATTGTTCTAATGCTGTAACCAACTTCAAGTTTTGTTCCAAGAAACATTGTCTAACGACTGACATGGTAGTCTCATCGGTAATTCTAATACCATCAATGTAGTCAGGTTCTACACCAAGTGCCTCTAACTTTTCGTTAACTTGAGGTCCTGTACCATGTAACACGATTGGGTATAGACCTACATGGTACAAAAATGCCAAACAAGATGCCAATTCCTGTAAATTGTCACTGATGATGGCACCACCAACCTTAATCACTGCAAACTGCTGTTGGGATACAGATGTAAAATATTTCAAATATTGTTCCACTTCTCTTTTAGTACTAATATTGTTCAAAAGTTGAACCACAGTTGATCTGGTACTAGGAGAACCAACACCATTCGCAGATGACATATATCTCTTAGAGTAGCCAACTCTTTTCCTGGAAAACCCACTTGAAACCCTCTGAGAGGCGTTTTGAGAAGTGATATTGGATGCTGCACATTTGGTCAGGACAGATGCAACCTTTTGAAATCTTGCACCGCTAAAGCCCTTGGTAGAGAGCAACAAACTGGTGGAAGACATTGTAGTGGCGATTGTTGTTCCCTTGAGATAAACCAGTATTTACCGTTAACAATACAATGAAATTTACCCTTACCTTTTTATAATTCTTGTCGATGGTAGTAGACAGTAATCAAAAGACGACTGACCGAATACCTCGCAATTTTTTTTCACGATGACTGAAAAAAAAAAAAAAAAAAAAAAAAATAATGAAAAAAAAAAAAATAATGAAAAAGGCAATTCGCCATCGCTCAATTCATTTATTATTGAAATATCGATAACTGGACTTTGATTCTTCTGATCATATTGTGTCATCGCAGCTTGTTTTATTATCTCTTTTGCCACAATTAAACTCTTTTTACCGGCCGATACCTAATTCCGAGGGCAATGACTCATTCGTCAACTAGTAATCGGGTTCTTCGACATTTGTAGATCTTGTCTCTTTAGTTCTTGAATATCTAGATCTGTAGGAAGTAGTAGCAGGAGGAGGTTGAGAAGGTGATGCATCTCCTCCTAGCCCAGGACGTCTTGCCATATTGCCCCCATATCGATTAGGTATCTTTGAGTCGTTCGGAAGAAGTGGCGTACTGCTAGAAAATCTGCTGGGACCGCTGTACGCTGGTCTTGGTGTTGTAATAGGCCTGTTACCAAATTTTGACGGTACATTTGACGTCATCGATCCGTGAGTTTTCGTATAGCCTCTGCCGCCTAATCCACCGCCAAGACGTCTTGGTTTGAAATACTTGATAGTTCTCCCTCTTTCAATATCAACAATGGCGATACGACCCTTGATTTCTAATCCTCGGTGGATTCCAATCTCCTTACAAGCCATTCTACTGCTCTGTGGATTGGTGAATAGTACGAATGCATAACCTTTAGATTTGTTGGTAACTTTATCTCTAACGACACGAATTCTTTCAATATCACCAAATTTACTGAATTCTCTTTGTAGTTCCATCTCTGTTGTATCATATGGTAATCTACCAACAAATATCGTCTTGAATGGATCGGTTTCCTTGATGTTTGGATCTTTATGAGGTTCCCATCCACGAGTCTCTTGATTCAACTTGGCGTATTCGTTGTCCTTTGCATGAGACGCCTCTTCGTACTTTTGCAGGTACTTATTATCTGAGCCCTGGGGGAATTGATTAACGTAAGATGATAGCTGTTCTCCTAGTAGTTGTGAAACTCCTGTAATATGTGGACATGTTTGTCTCTTCTCAGGTGGATAATCAACTGGTCTCTTGTATTCTAATGGCGGTCTTGGCTTGAATAGTCGTGAAACATCGGAAGGAAACTTAGAGGTATTATAAGACATGATATGCAGAAGCCTCTGTTGACTTTTATGTGCTGTTCCTCTTAAGTAGATTCCTTTACAATAGTTCCTCGATCAAGTGCGTTTTGAATATAATGCCGAGAAGATCAGTTAAAGGTAAATTACAAAATTTATATAACAAAAATGGAATTAGAAAAGGGAGGAAAGAAAAATAATATAGGAATAAATACAGATTGTATTAGCGTTAGTTTTAGTTTCCTGCAGCGACTCTTCTACCGTTAATCAACTGATTGAGAAAATCAGCTGAATTTGGAGTTGCAGCAGTTTCAGCGGCCATAGGTTGTTGTTGCTGCTGTTGTTGTTGTTGATGCAGAGCCATTTGGTGGGGTGTAAAAATACCTGGTGGTGGTGGCGTATTAACATTTAGGGGATGTTGTTGATGTTGTGCTGGTCCTCCTGCTGCTGCTGCCGCCGCTGCTGCTGCCGCCGCTGGGGGTGGTACTTGTTGATGTAGATGAATCTGTTGAGGTAGTGGTGTAGTGGTAGTTGCAGGGGTAGTGTTAGCCGCTGCTGCTGCTGCTGCGGCAGCAGCAACTGGGGTATTGCTTGCATTTGATGTTAAATTTGTACTTGCACTTGCATTTTGTAAAAATGAAATCACAGATGCAGAATAATCCACAGGATTAATTGCAAGGATGTCCACCAATTTTCTTGTCAAAGTTTGATCACTTTGTTCGGAAGTGTCTAAGTTTTCCCAGGAAAACAAAGATGGATAATGACCATAAGTTTCATCATCCACTAAATTAGTTTGTAAATGGAATTCATGATTTTGGTAATTGGAGAACCAATTAATTCTTTCATCTAAGAAGGCAACCGCACTACCTAGCGCATCATATGGATCAGCGTAATCCTTACCGTTAGATTTATCTTGTTGTTTCTTCTTACTATGGTTATTAGAGCTTTCATTGCTAATTCCATGTTGTTGTTGTTGTTGCTGCTGTTGTTGTTGTTGCTGTTGTTGTTGCTGCTGTTGTTGTTGTTGTTGTTGTTGCTGTTGGCTTAAAGTTTCACCCAATGTTGGTAAATTATGTGCACTACCATTTTTCGAAAGACTAATTGAGTTAAGTTGTGCCGTATTGTTAGAAACCCCCCAGGGATTTGAACCTGTGGGTACAGGCGCAGGTGTTAAAATTGGAGTTGAACTACCATTGCTGTGATGATCATGATGAAGCTGGACTTTAACAGCTGCAGGTGAAGAAGTACCTGAGAAATGACCACCAGCGCCACCACTTCTGTAAATTGGCCCATTACTTTGAGTATTACGTTGTGTAGTTGGTTTATTACTCAATTCTTTACGGTTAAATGAATCCGCTTCTTCACCAGGTTCATGAAGAAACATACAGTTTGGATTTGGACATGGTAATCCACGTAAATATGATGAACAATACTTCGTCGTACCATAGGCGGCTTTTACCAATCTGCCATCCATATAGGTACCATCAACTTGAGCAATACAGCGTGCTGCATCTTCCTTTTTGGCAAATGTAATGTAAACACCATAACCAGGAACGGTACCACTAGGACCATTGGCATTACCACTTGCATTGGTTGCACTACTGCTATTATTGCTAGTATTAGAATGGTAATGATCATTATTACTACCAACAGGAGTCTTCCTATTAACAACAATCTTACTGATCTTACCGTATTGACCAAAATATTTGTCTGATTTTAGTACACCAGCGACTTCCTCATATGGCACTGGAGGGTTAACACCAACCACATAGACCAGATTTTTTTGAATTACACGCATTCCTGCCAAGTGCTTTCTATTAGCGTACTCACTTTCCTTGCGTTCCTTTTCACGTTGTTTCCTTTCCCATTCCTTACGTGTCTGCTTTTCTCTTTCCATCCTTAATTCTTCCACTGTCAATACAACGTATTCAACGCTGTCATCGTCATATTTACGACGACATGCAGGACATCTACCATTTAATTCTTCATTTTGTCTGATATTGTTATAGCAAAACTGGCAGATTTGATATCCACAGGGACAGGGTTTGAAGTTCTTGTCAGTAATATCCATAGGTTCAAGACAAAGTGGACAAAAATCCTCCTCATCATCACTTAAAAATGACATATCATAGTTGCTTAAAGCCCTTTGAATGGCCTTTAGGTTCTCGTGAACATGCGGATTTAGTGCCATGGTTAAGAAATCGATTCTGTTGTGTTTGATTAATAGATATAAACTTCTTGCTGTTTGTTCAAATAGTGTTTAACACTAACTAACACTGTATGTATCTTTAATTGTTCGGAAAACATCTTGAAAAAACATTTTTACCCGGACGAAGGGCATCGCCTTGAAGATACGTAGTACAATCTTCATAATAACTCTAACGTATATTACCGAGTATATAATAGCACTGCTACTTAACTAGCTACTGCATCAATTCGTCAATTCATCAATTCATTACATCAGACAGCAATTGTCCTTGGTGTGGTTCTGTAGTCCACGTTCACAAGGGCGTCATCATGTCTAGCGGTAACCTCGACAGCCACATGGAAGGGTTTATCGTGATAGGAAGCATCGTCGTTATATAACCAAACAATCTTTTCAAAAGTCTGATCCTTCGATTTGTTACTAAATTTCAAATCTGGTGATTGCAAAGCAACTGCCAAATCCTTTAGTAGGTGCTTTTCCACATGTTGATGCAGGTGACGGACGAATTTCCTAGAGTGACAGTTGTTCTGATCAGATATTTTCTCAGGATCATTATGAGAATGATGAAGTAAAAATGGAGGATAGTAGTTCAACACACAGTGGATGTGATCAAACTCATCATCCTCTGTTTCTTGCTTGATGAAGGTCTCAAAATCTTCTAGAGTTTCAAAGACCTGCAAAGTCTCACCTTGCTTGTTTGTAACTGTAGTAACTTTTGGTCCTTTGTTCTTCTTGGCCATTTCGAGTAGTGTTGTTGTTGTTGTTGTTGTTCAAGAGAGCAGAGGAGACGGCAAGGGGGTCCAAGACATGATGCGACTCTACCTCTCTTTATACTGTTCGTAATTAGAGCAACTGTCACACCATGTCGGCGAAGTATGTAATAGTGGTATTACTCTGGTATCCCTAACCTGTTTTAAGAAATAATTGTGGGGAGACTCTGAAGGCCCTGAACTTCATCTATACGGGGAAGGGTAAGGGGCAGTAAGATGGTACGAGAAGGGGGCAAAAAAAGAATGTAGTTAACATTACATGTTATGGTACTGCACTAGTTGTGTATTTACTTGTCTAATATGAGTCGGTATGAGTAGTATAGGTCTGATCACGTGCCTTGCTAACCGCTAATGAAGTAATACATGGCACTCACTTGGCCATCATCACATTATGTCATGCTCTAGCACTCTGAGCAGCATAGCATACTAAGTCTTCTCACTGGCTTTCTTTATATACTTGTTGAATACGCGACATTACCCTAGATAATTGAACTCGGGTCCATATAGCGAATTGCAAGACACACAAGTTGGATTTGGGGGGTCGAGAACTAGTACGTTTTACGGGTTGAATCGTAGTGAAAGAATCGAAGGATTGTCGTATATTGACAAAATGATCTCTCTCTAATTTCCTAATTGCATACGGTCCCTTCCTCAATGGCATACTGATATACAATATCAGATGACACTATGGCCGAGTGGTTAAGGCGACAGACTTGAATCTTCTAATAGTTATCTGTTGGGCTACGCCCGCGCAGGTTCGAGTCCTGCTGGTGTCGAAAAAATTGATTTTTTTCATCCTTCGGGATGATTCCCTTATCCTTCATTGTAAGTCAGTTCTAAATGACTACGATTGTTATAATTTTTTTAGTCACATGTGACTCCGCTAGACTAACCGCCATTCGTCCGAAAAGGTACTTGAATTCAACCGAAGGGTCAAACAAGTGATCAACTGGAATTGAATCATGTACCAATGGACTAAGACTCAAGACGCAGTATATTCCAATCAATGCATTGACGGGGAGGACTAATGAGTAATAACCCATGCTGGAAACTGTTGACGCAGGAATGGAAAACGTATGACCCATGCTCTCACTACAACATAGTTTCTGTTGGATTGGAATATGGTCAACTTTAAACATATATAAAGGGAACCCTCTTGCAAAGTTTAAAGAGCATCTGCATGTTCTTCAATTGTATCTGTATCACACAGCAACAGAGTGCAGAGTACAGAAACAACGCCTCACATCGCATCGCAGATAATATTCATAATGTCAACTATCGATACTTCCAAGTTTTCCAACTTTAACCTTCTACAAAAGGAGATTGATACTCAAACTGCTGAAATTGAAAAATGGTGGTCACATCCCAGATGGTCTCAAACAAAACGTCTTTACAATGCAAGAGATATTGCCGCCAAGAGCGGTACTTTCCCCAAAAATGATTATCCATCTTCCATCCAAGCCAAAAAGTTGTACAATGTTTTAGAAAAGCATAATGAGCAAGGTACCACCGCGCGTACCTTTGGTGCTCTAGATCCTGTTCACGTTACGCAGATGGCAAAATATCTCGACACTATCTACGTTTCCGGCTGGCAATGTTCTTCAACGTCCTCCACTTCAAATGAACCAGGCCCCGACTTGGCCGACTATCCTATGGATACCGTTCCTAACAAAGTGGAACATTTGTTTAAGGCTCAGCAATTCCATGATAGAAAGCAGTTGGAGGCACGCTCCCATGCAACTTCTCAAAGCGAATTGGATGCAATGGGACCTGCAACCGATTATCTAACACCTATCGTCGCTGATGCCGATGCTGGCCATGGTGGGTTAACCGCTGTTTTCAAACTGACCAAAATGTTCATCGAAAGAGGCGCCGCCGGTATTCACATGGAAGATCAAACTTCTACCAATAAAAAATGTGGACATATGGCAGGGAGATGCGTCGTGCCGGTACAAGAGCACGTTAATCGTTTGAATACAATTAGAATGTGTGCCGATATTATGAGATCCGATTTGGTCATTGTTGCACGTTCCGATTCGGAGGCGGCTAATTTGTTGTCATCCTCGATCGACCCCAAGGATCATTATTACATCGTCGGAGCTACTAATCCTGAAGTTGACGATGAGCCGTTTGCCGAAGTAATGGATCGTGCCATCTTAGAAGGTAAATCAGGGGATGAATTGCAACAAATTGAACAGCAATGGATAGCTAAAGCGGGTCTTAAATTGTTCCATGAAGCCTTCAGAGATGAAGTGGAAAAGTCGGATATACCTAACAAAGGAGAAGTTCTAGACAAATTTAACTCTCGCGTGGGGCCATATTCAGGCGTTTCCATCCGTGAACAGCGCAAGTTGGCTTTGGAACTAATTGGTCGCCCCATCTATTTCGATTGGGATGTCCCTCGGGTCCGCGATGGTCTCTACCGTTACCAAGGTGGCACCAAGTGTGCCATTATGAGAGCCCGCGCATTTGCTCCTCATGCAGATTTGGTCTGGATGGAATCTAACTATCCCGATTACGAGCAAGCAAGAGAGTTTGCCGAAGGCGTTCGTGAAGTCTTCCCCAATAAGATGTTAGCCTACAATTTGTCTCCATCTTTCAACTGGACGACTGCAATGTCTGTTGCCGAACAAAAAACCTTTGTGGAAAGATTGGGCCGTCTGGGCTATTGTTGGCAATTTATTACATTAGCTGGCATTCACACAACTGCATTGGCAGTGCATAACTTCGCCCGCGACTACGCGCAAAGGGGTATGGAAGCCTATGCGCAAGATGTTCAGAAGGTAGAAATGAATAACGGCGTCGATCTCTTAAAACATCAACAGTGGTCGGGCGCAAGTTATGTCGATTCACTCTTAAAACTCGCACAGGGAGGTGTTTCCGCAACTGCTGCCATGGGCAAGGGTGTGACAGAAGACCAATTCAAGGCAAATTCGTAATGGCAACTTTGCGGACGGTCTTTAAATACCACTTATTTACGTATGTCATCGACTGAGTGTACATTTCTTCTTCCTCTTTTTCTTCGGAATCATCCTCGACCTATCGGAGTTTGTCTCTGACACTTTTCACTTTTCTTTTTCCCCTTCTTCTTTTAGTTTTGCGCCGTTTGAGAGAAAAAATTTAAAAAGAAGCTGGAATAGCTCTAAACAGATCGAAACCTCGACATGATTCAAACTCTGTATTTACTATTGGTATATACGATGGTAAGTGTAGAATGGATCTCTTGTAGTTGCATGGAAGGGTAGATCTGAGTAGCTTAATATCGTCTATGTATGTATGTCTGTAAGAAGGTGCAGTAAATAGTCTATACTCTTGGAAAGGGGCTCGGTGTTGCTGGTATGTGTGCATTTCCTACGGTGTTTGCAACATCGACATCGCTGACTCCCTCGCACCCACACGCGACTCATGAATCAGGTCGTAAGGCATTTTACCACAAACTGTGCCCTATATGTTAGGCTCCCATTAATTCCATCCATTCATTCAGTCATTGATTCGTATGAGAGAAAAAATATCAAAAAAAAACATTTATATATAGCTAAACAATCAAGTCATCAAATAATCATCTTACATGAACAACTCATCACATAGGAGCATGCGTTCCACGCCCTACAGAGTGGGCAAACCTGTTGGTAATGGTACCACTCATAAGATTAGAGAGCAGTTGAACTTTTCAGATGAAAAAAAATGGAAAGAGTTTTCTGGTAGAAGACTGGAGTTAATCGATAAATTCGGACTCAGTGAAAGGAAAGCTAGTGAACAAGATGATAATATTAGACAAATCGCCACTATTTTGAGAACAGAATACGGGTATCCTTTAAGCTCTGCTAATGAATTCGAGAAGCTAGTTACGGCCGCAGTACAGAGTGTCAGAAGAAATAGGAAGAGAAGTAAGAAAAGAAGTGGTGGCAGCGGATCATGCACAAGTGATGAAGATATTACTAGAATGAGTTCACCTTGTCAGTTTACAGTAGCACCACCTGCTCCTCCGCCACCATCAACCTCCGCTCCTCCAAGTTTCGGTGGCCAACAGCTTCCAGCACCACTGCCGGTACAACCTGCAGTTGCACCTGCCGTGAAATCCCCAATTGCACCGCCTAGAATTCCCGTTATTCAATCCCAGCAGATGTATGACGATATTGTTAAATCCATCATTGCTGATCTGGTGAACAACACGGTTCCCTTCAACCAGCAATCACAAGATGATGGTGATGGTCCGAATCTAACGGACTTTGCACTTTCTTCAAACGACAGGAACCTGCTGTCATTGGGGTTGAAAAATCGTAACCATGCAAATCCATCTCCATCGCTACCGTTCTTCCTAAGGGAAAAAACACTTTTACAAGTACAAAGATCACGTTCCTGTTTTGATATGGCATTTGCACAGGGTTCTGTGGATATGTACAGCAATCTGGAATTTCTAGGTGAAATGACAACTAGATCAGCAATTGTATTTGTCGTTGAAAGGTTTTTCTCGAACTTGATGCCATCGTCAATGGAATATATTACATCAAAGAGCTCGTCTCAAGAGTCGCTATCGAACTTATCGATAAAATTATTTGGACCTGCCAGTAAAAGAAATTTAACCCAATTACCAGCCAAACAGGTTCAATTAAAAGTTTTATTTTTAACTATGGGTGGATTAGTCAAAGACTTTGGATTCGATCCATGTCTTTACCCATTAAGTGAAATCATCCATCATTTGGTAATGTTGCAATATCCGCTTTTAACAAGTGAAAATTCCCTACCGCACAATTCGACCTATGGCCAGCGGACAGCTGTAATCTCATCGTTGTCGATGAAACCTCAAGCTGCTGATAAAGACGTTAATAAAAAAGTTTTCATTAGGTTTAAGGATAGGGAGCACCAATTTACATTCCATCTTTTATCCAATGGACCACCGACTGTTAATGAAGTGTTAGAAAATTGTAAACAGCTATTTCAAATTGTTAATCAATCGAAACCATTGGCACTATACCACGACCAAAAATTAATGCATGAAGATTCAGAATTAGCACGTCTATTTAGTAGTTTTACAAGTGATACCATCGTTTTAGAAGTTAGAGAATTATCATCGACAACTATAGTGGCCCCGGAACCATCCAAACCAAGTGAACTAGATGGACTAAAAATGTTAAGCGCTGCATCTTTACAGGTTAAAAGGGAATTGACGACACCATTGCCACCGCCATCACCTGCATCTTCATCACAAACGGCGCTGGATAACATCATCAATCGAATTGGTAGTAGGTCACCGATCCCGCAAAGAAATCAGTCAGAATCGCCAAACGAATTACCATCATTACCATCTGTCGTCGGCAATTCTAACAGAAATTTCTTCCAGAACGGTAACCTACCACAGCCAGTTTTCCAACCCTTGTTGTGAAAAGCATTTTTCTTTTTACTTATTTAATTGCATCATCAGCATCGTATAAGATACATAAACACGAACAATAAATACTCTCTGCATTAATCTTAATCATGTCTTCTTTTTTTTTTTTTTTTTTCTCCTTCTTGTCAAATCATATACATATGGCTGCTACGTACGTTGCTGTTCCTCCTCGTACGGTGGTAATGCCTTGATCTCCAATTTGTACCCCAATGAATATTCTTGATCGCGTAGAGCATCCATGCAGGAGTCGCAAAGCTCGCTATTGTTAAACCCCACGATGGCCTTGTATACGGTAGCTGAACTTAAGCCATATTCTGGCGATTCTTGCTCATTGGGGGCAATCTTGATACCAATGGGCTCCTCATGGTCCTCATAAACACCCACATAAAATTCTCTCGTGTTATTTTCCACAGATGAATCCTCCTCTTGCAAACTCAACAATCGAGGGCATTTCAATTTGACATAATCCTTCAAGATTGTCCATCTTAACCTGCCGTATTTTTCCGGCTGATCCGTCTCTATCAGTTGAACCCCTTTTTCGCCCAATGATCTATAATTTTCCGGCTGTATTGGTTCCCAGGAGTCTAACTTGATAAACGGTGGGAAACCTGAAATCTGCAATTGTGACATTTTCCTGCCTGTCATCTGCTTCCTAAAGGTCCTTTCGTTAAAGATCTGTTTTAACCTTTTAGAGTTGCTATTTGTAATATTCCCGCGAGAAGAATCGTTCAGGCCTTGAGTGGTTGCAGAGGTTGCTGCTGCTGCCGCCGCCATGTACCTGTCAGGGGCAGGAGGCTTATTATCGGCACCGATATTTTCACCACCGCTACTGTTTCTATGACTGTTTCTGCCACTGGATGTAGACGACAACCCGCCAGAAGCGCCGCCGAATTTGCCTGATCCGTACATGTTCGGTTGATAATACTGGCGTCTTGGCGGTCCCGGTCCCATCCCCATAAATGGGAGTTGTGGAGCCATTGCAGGAATGCCGCCATTCAACGTACCAAACGGCGACATTGGTCCCGGTCCTGATCCCGGTCCTGGCGGTAACGAAATCATAGCAGGTGTTGCAGGTCCCGCTGGTGCGATCGGTGGCGGTGCAGGCGCTGGAATTGGCGTTGGGTATAAGAGTGAAGGTGTACCATTTGGCGTCTTTAGTTCTGTGTGGTCGTTTAACGAGCTCGGGCTGATGCTAACTTCATCATGGGTCAACTTGTTACCACTTGGTGGTATTGCTGTTGTCTGATCAAGCATGGGCATAAACTGTTGCATTGCATCTAGTGGGGGTAATGTATAAGCGTATAAGTTGTAGTAATGCCACTGATAAGTGTTCAAATTAACTAGTAATTCACTCAACGATTCAGGATCTAGTTGTGGTTTCAAAGTCACGATACAACTTTGAAACGGAACAAAAGGGGGTACTATTGAGGACATCAACGGTAGCATTTTCACTTGGATTACATTTGAATGATGAACAATTCCCCCGATCAGATAACGAACTTCTTTCCAGGATTTACCCGGGGGCAAGTTGTCAATTCTAACTAGTATAGGTTTTTGAACGGGAGTGTCTTTATTACCATCGTTATTATTACTATTGTTATTCATCGCAGTAGTAGGGGAAGGGGAAGGATAATAAAGTCCTTTTTGGAATAAATCGAAACAGACAACTGCTAAATTTCAATGCTTTTGGATAAAGATTAAAATTGAAAAAAAAAAAAAAAAAAAAAATGATTGAAATTGTCCACCCGCGCTTGCAATGAAAGATCAACAATCCCCACTCACTTATTTTCTACACTACATAGAAACAAAGAGAGCGGGATGGCCAAAAATCGGAAGAAAGAGGGAGGGTAAAGGTTCCAATAGCTGTTTCAACATTTAGCATGGGTGGTTGCTCTAGCATTCCCCAGAGTAGGGTAAGAGGCGGAGCAAAAAAGCGTATGTAGATATGGGGTTGACGTATCACGTGATCCTATGAATCCCGCCCCCCCTTCTTCTTCCCTTAATTTCTTCTATGAGATTTCTTCGAGAGCTTTTTAGATTTCTTATTGCCGTTGTTCTTTGGACCGGGGCCCGCACCCTGGACTCTTGGTGGCACCATACCCACTTCCTGGGCGACTGGCATATTTGGATCCAATCCGAATTTCTCGATACGAACTAACAGTTTTTGCAAAGAATCGACCTGTTCCTGAGCCTGTCCAAATTTCTTGGCCCTGTGTAATTTCTTGTTCAACAAGTCAATTGCCATCTGCTTGTAATCCTTCTTTTCCTGAGGAGCTGCTGGCACTTCCGTCTTCTCCTGTGCAGTAGCTTCCGTGCCGCTTGCCGCGTTGTCTTCCGCACCGCCTTCAGTACCGACGGAGTCCTTCTGGTTCTCCTCCTGTTTCTCATTCGTTTCTGTTTCCTTTTCAGGCTGTTCTATTTCTCCCTGCTCATCCTTCTGTAAATCTTGTTCTTTCTTTTCTCCATCTTTCTCACTGGTGGTTTCTCCCGCCTTCTCGCTATCGTCTTTAACTAGCCTTTCTACAAGCTCATTTTTCAGTCCTTGGGGTGGAAGTCCCCTCGATTTCAACAATTCCTTCAGTTGAACTACTGTCTGTGCGTTATAATCACTCATGGTATCAATTGATGCAGATCTCCTTCCTGACGACCTTTTCTTGTACTGATAATACTGATATTTACCTCTGTATATGTTGTTTATACGTGTGTCAGAATGAAACTCGCCGCCGACGAGGGAAGAAAAAAAAAAGTCCACGCTTTGCTACTCTACTTCCATGCATGTTACCCTGCCTCCGTATCGTATGATCTGTCCTGCTGGCAGTCCGTCAGTAGCCGCCGAGCTTCTCGGGCCAACCCGCCGTGGATCACGCGTTGTTTCTTTTTTTTTATTTTTATTTGCTCTGCATGCTAGACACGATTTCACACCCATACGTCATCCATCTCATGGGCCAATCAGAAAAAGAAACTGTCCCGCCGCTTCTTGGCCTGACCCAGACCTCCCAGTTTCCCCTTTCCCAAGTCTCACCACGTCGTCCACTGCCAAAAGAAAAATTGCGTCATACCACCCGACGCACACCGCGAAAACGTCGCCAGAGTGCGTGTGTTTCCCCTTTTGTTTCTTTTTCCTGCTTCTTGTTTCTCTCCTCTCGCCGTATAGCGGTATAAACACGTGCTTTGTTTCTTTTTCCTTCTGTGTCTGTAAAGGCCTCTGCTATCGTAGTAATAATATTAACGGTAAAAGTGACGCCCACAATAGTAAGTAATGCGCCAGATAGTCCGGTAATTCTAATATTATTATTATTACGACGAGACGAATTTGGGAAAAGAAAGAGGGGAGTCAGTGGGCTCTAATCGTATATAAAGGGTCGAGGGTTTTAGCTTCCTCTCCCTGATTTGTGTTGTTTATGTTCTTTTTCTTGATTTACTTTTAAGCTTTCCTTTCATTACTGGTTCATAGTCTACACATTATAATACCAACACACTACCAGAATGCCCTTGACTGAAAAACCTCTATCTTTGAAAGTTAACGCTTGTCTTTTCGACGTTGACGGTACCATCATCATCTCCCAACCAGCTATCGCTGATTTCTGGAGAGAATTCGGTAAGGACAAGCCTTACTTCGACTCCCAATACGTCATCAACATCTCTCACGGTTGGAGAACTTACGACGCTTTCGCTAAGTTCGCTCCAGACTACGCTGATGAAGAATACGCTACCAAGGTGGAAGCTGAAATCCCAGACAAATACGGTCAAAGTGCCATCGAAGTCGCCGGTGCTAAGAAGTTGTGTAACGCTTTGAACGCTTTGCCAAAGGAAAAATGGGCCGTTGCTACTTCCGGTTCCAAGATCATGGCCCGTAAGTGGTTCGACATCCTAGGTATCAAGAAGCCAAGTCTTTTCATCACTGCTAACGACGTCAAGCAAGGTAAGCCACATCCAGAACCTTACTTGAAGGGTCGTGACGGTCTAGGTTTCCCAATCAACAAGGAACACCCAGAAAAATCCAAGGCTGTTGTCTTTGAAGATGCTCCAGCTGGTATTGCCGCCGGTAAGGCCGCAGGTGCCAAGATTATCGGTATCCAATCTACCTTCCCATTGGAATTCTTGATCGAAAAGGGTTGTGACATCATTGTCAAGGACCACAACAGTATCGAAATCGGTGGTTACGACGAAAAGACTGACGAAGTTGAATTGGTTTTCAAGGACTACTTGTATGCTAAGGATGATCTATTGAAATGGTAAACATAATAATAGAGAAAAATTTAAAACTAGAGAAAACGATAGATTTATGATGATCTTCTTCTAACTATTGTAGCATTAACTCAGTAATGATCAGATTGTTACGTATTTAGAAAGAAATTTATTTTCACAAATATATTATATATAAATATATATATATACAGCTCATAAAACGGGGATAATAATAATATGGTGTAATGCTGAATTGAATTGTGCAGGGGAGACGAAAGGCTGATCATGAGAAGAGTAGTTGTAACAGGGCTGGGATGTGTTACACCCTTGGGTAACACTGTAAGAGAGTCATGGACCAATTTGCTAAACTCGAAATCAGGTATAGTACCAATCACTCAGCTGGACAACTACCAAAGTGACTATAGGATTCATGCAAACAGCATCCCCAACACTGTAACCGTTGGTAAAGTCCAAAAATTTAACAATAATGATTCTCAGAACGGTCAACTTTTCACTCCACAAGATCAAAGAAGACTGTCAAGATTTTCCCAATTCGCATTAAAGGCATCTCATGAAGCATTGCAGAATGCTGGCTTGATTAAGAACGGTATCGAATTGGACACAGATCAAATGGATCCTGAGAGGATCGGTTGCGCAATTGGATCGGGAATTGCGTCAATTGAAGATGTTTACGATACGACCATTCAGTTCAATAATCTTAATAAAAGGGTAAGCCCATTATTCGTGCCCAAGATACTTACCAACATGGCTGCCGGTAACGTTTCCATTAAATTTCAATTAAAGGGACCGTCTCATAGTGTTTCCACTGCGTGTGCCACTGGTAACAATGCAATTGGCGATGCTTATAACCTGATTAGACTCGGTATGCAGGACGCATGCCTAGCGGGTGCAAGTGAAGCCTGTGTTCATCCATTGAGTTTGGCAGGGTTCATTCGTGCGAAAAGTATTAACACTACCGATGGTGTATCTCGGCCATTTGATCGAAACAGATCGGGATTTGTGCTCGGGGAAGGTGCAGGTATTGTAGTGTTAGAGTCGCTGGATCATGCCAGGAGAAGAGGTGCTAAGATTCTGGGCGAGATTTGTGGCTACGGGCTAAGTAGTGATGCTTATCATATTACTTCTCCGTCACCGGGTGGTCACGGTGCAATGAGATCTATGAGAATGGCAGTTGGCAATACGCCGATTGATAAAATTCAATACGTCAATGCACATGCAACCTCTACGTTGTTAGGTGATAGAGCTGAATGTTCGGCGATTTTGAACCTATTATCGCAAGCTGAAAATCGGGCTTCTCCAGTCTACGTCTCAAGTAATAAAGGTTCGATGGGTCATCTTTTGGGTGCCGCCGGTGCAGTTGAATCGATTTTCACAATCTTATCAATCTATGAACAAAAGATTCCACACACACTTAACTTAAACGAAATTGGCGGTGCCCAAGGTGATCTGCAAGAAAATTTCGATGGGTTGGAATTTGTTACAAACAGACCTAAACATAAAGAATTGCGGTACGCGCTTTGTAATAGTTTTGGATTTGGGGGTGTAAACACTTCGTTACTATTCCAAAAATTTAATGATTGACCAAATTTTACGTTTATCTCTTTGAAATAGTCAAATAGTACACAATTATATATATATAAATAAAATAAAAAATAAAAAGATCATTAACTGGAAAGCAAGACTAACGACTTCAACAGTCTATTAACATAAATATTAGGAAGAAATGGGAGAGGATAAAAGAAAAGCTAACGGCCAAAATATTTGCGTTCTAATGGTCTTCCAATGTTGTAAACGACGAATGCAATACCAAAACCCATCTCAATACCAATATCACCACCGTATTGACCAATTTGTCTTGCAACTTCACCATCCCAATAAGATTGGTCCATACCAACGGCAACACCGAAACATGAGGCAAATAGTGCGACACAACCCGCAATTCCGACTGGTAGTGTTTTCCAATTATTCCAGTCTTCCACATTATAGGAGCTAAATCTACCTCTTCTGTAGATGAAATGTTCAGAAAGTGCCATGGCCACATAAATGGCTAAGTAATAACCAATGGAATCCATAAAGTAATTCATAAACGTTCTAAACTTATAAGCAGCGGCACATGCAATTGCAACAGTAAACACATTACCCAGGAGGGTCCAAATAACACGAGGAACTTTAGCAAATGGTTCATAAATGGATTGAACAGATAATGCGATGGTATACATGTTTGGAACATTGTTTGCAACAGTTGACATTGCCAAGAGAACACAACAGAATTGACCAAATCCGTGAACAGATTTAGGAACTAACACAGCATAGGCAAGACCACCACCTGCACTGCTTTCATAAAGATCAGCCCATTCTTGGTCATTTTTGGCAGCTCTTCCACAAGCCGCTCCCAAAATCAAACAGAAGAAAAGTGGGAATGCAAGACCAGCACCAACCCAGAAGAAGATTTTCAACTTGTTAGTGTTTCTGGGCATGTAAACGGTATAATCAGCGGCGTACGTAGTCCAACCTGCGGCAAAACCATAAACAGATACACCAAAGGATAAGACATCACCGGCGGTTGTAGAACCACCACCCCATGGACCATTAGTAAACTTCCCTGATAATTTCAATCTAGCAATAATCACAAAGAAAACAGCAAAATTGGGGATCCAAGAGTACTTCTGGTATAGGTGGATCACTTTATAACCAAAGAATGTAACCAAAACTGTACCACCAACAATAACAACACATCCAGCCCATAGAGGCATGTTGTGAGGTTTGTTAACCAAATTTAACAATTGAGCAGCAGCAACCGTATTAACGACACCCCACCCAACACAAGCCACTGTATTGATGACAGCGAACACTCTCGCACAAATATTCCCCACCAAATATCTCGAAAGAACCATTTGTCTCAAACCTAATTCAGCACCAAAAACTGAAAAGAATGCCACTGATGAAAGACCCAAGATACTGAAGAAAACAATAACCAAAACACTAACACCAAAATTCAAATCGAAAAGCATAGGTCCCAAACATCCAACAGAAAATGCCGGAAGGACCATATTAGCTGTAAACCACATAGATGCTGCATTCAACAAAGAAGTATCAGTCTTTTCCTCATCAGAAACTGGGTCGATACCTTTGGTCTCTGCAGCAGACGCTATTATTCTGTTAAACCAACCCAACTTCGTCTCTACATTTTCACCGGGGGTCATCTCCTCACAGGAGTCATCCAACTGTATCGAATTATACTCCTTACTCTTCTTATCCATATCATTCAGCTCATGCCCATATTCGTAGTATTCATCACGACTAGATCCACCCATCCTCAACTATTTGTATAGTACAGTGTGGTTTGGTGGATGTACGTTTAGTGTAGTTCGAAGCAAAGAAATGCTAAGTAAAAGATTTTCAAATACCTTGGTAGAATGAAAATAAAGATGAAATAGCTTAACGTCAAACAAATACACGTAAATTGGTCGTGCTCTTATGAATGATGCGAGGAAAGGATTCAAAAGACACGGGTGTAAATGAAATAATAAATTTAATAAAAAAAAGCTGACTCGACGAACTTACTCATTTGAAAGATTTGATAAGCAGTACTCGACTCGTGCCATCATTGGAGATTGAATTATTGAGAGTTAACTCGAACGAAATTGTACTGAACCCGTAATCCCGAGTGGGCATCGAAGAGCCGTTCACCACATCGTAATAGAAAAAAATCTGGTAAAAAGTTCGCCGTATCAGCCCATTGTATGAACACTTGAACCGAAAGGCCGATATGGGAACCCAGTCGGAATTACCAACGTTGCACTTTAGTCTTTTTTTCTTTTTTCTTTCCCTTTGCATTATTGCTTGCTAGTCCTACCTCATCTCGTTGCCTTGTAAAATATCGCATCGAAAAAGTTTTGCCTTACACTTGGCACAAAAAAATTACTAGAGAAAAAAGAAAAGTGACAAAAATCGATGAGCTCGCTTGATCTTGACAGTAATTCTGTTCGAGGGCGGGGTGAATCAATTGAATTATCTCGACAGTGACGAATATACGATGATGGTCATGCAACTAGAAACCGATCGTGGCCTTGTTCTTCTGGTGGACAAGGACCTCTTATGATAATATCGATCGATCACTCATTATTATTAACACTATTATTATTATTGTTGTTGCTGTCACCGTTGTCGTCATCGTTATCATCATTCAGAAGCATGGGGCTTGCTTTTGTTCCAGAATCTATAAAGTAGATCCGCGTATCTTTGCATTTCATTGACGGAAATTAGAAGCTCAAAGTCGCATAGAATAAGGAATTGTAGTTCAAGGTAGTTCAGTTCCTGTAGTGATATTCCCCCCACACGGGCATATCGGGAATTAGAATAAAAAAAATCGCTGAAGAATTTGGTCGATACCGTAGTTCCTGCGATGATCAATCTGTGAATATTGTGAGAATCCATGACAAACTGCTGTTGTGGTGCTGGTATTGGTTGTTGATTGTTATGCACTTGCTGTTTAACGTTATCATGTCCATTGTTGTTATTACCAGCATCATTGGCACTAGTATTTTCATGATGAAGACGACTACTGCTGTTACATTTCCTTGAAATCCTGTCGAAATAGACGAGGAGCGACAGGAAAACGTCATTTGAAGTGGGGCAATATTTTTGAATTCTCTGGAAATAATGCTCGAGACTAATTTGAGGAATATGTTTACCGCGGAAGCTCAGGACAGATCTTAGACAACTGTCGTTAGTAATGCCATCGTGCTCTTCCTGCTGTTGATGATAAAAACTTGTGTCTATTAATTTGTCATTACTTTTCACAATTTTGTCGAGTAAAGCCGTTAACATCTCGAGCAATTTATCTGTTGGAAATCCGGCAATATCAAGACTTTCCAATTTTTCCGATTTCTCATGCTCTTCTTGTTCTTCCTGTTCGTGTCCGTGTGCCTGTTCTTGTTCTTGATGCCTTTGAGGGCTAACATCTCTTAGTGTAGGACCACCTGCTTGAGATTGTCGCCATGATACTTTCTCATGGGCTCGTCTCTCTTTTTCCTTTCCTCTGTGTCGTACTGGTGAAGAGGATGTCGCTGCATTAGGAATATTCTCCTCCTCCACTTGATCAGAATTAACAACTGTTTCATCCTCTCCACTTTGATCACTTTTCAAAGGTGTACATTCCATACTGTTATGACTTTCATGTTGTGACAGGGATGATTGCGAGCTACTACTCATAGTATGTTCCGTGGTAACAACACGGCTTAATCCATTGTCATTTTGAATACTACTTTCACTACTTCTCCTCACTAAAGGCGGTTGAACCGCTCTTTCGTTGTCTTTGTTAGCACCTTCATTATTATCTCTTAAGCTGCACGACCGCAATGATTCCGTTGTTGTACCGTTGGGTACGCTGCTATACATCTCAATTTGCTTCAAACCAGGCCTTTAAAAGTATCAATGGATGGTATAAAGAAGATATTAAACCTTCTGCGATTCAGATTACTAGTGTTTGAATATAATAGTCCTTGTTTAGGCCCCTGTGTTATGGTTGCAGGACCGAATGGGTAGAAACACATGTCACATGCGACGAGGTGAGTCCATCTCTCGTTTCACTAAACAATTTCAAGTTATTACAACTATTGCCTACTTACTATTTACCATTTATTAGCAATAGTGGTTATAATATCTATATACAGGTCGTTACATTTCTTGTTATGACTATTGGCTTTTACCCTTTTCCTCTGTTTCTTTAGTCTTTATATTCCCCGAAAGCGGTTGCATCGATTCATATTTCCGACGTAGTTCTAACTGTTCCTCATGTTCTGCAGCGTTGAAAATACGTTTACGAGATTTTGAATCATCAACTTCATCAGTCGCTGACTGTCTTTGTTGTTGCTTGGCAGCTACACGTTTTGCATCTTTAATCGGACCCTGATGAAGAGTCTCTCTCTCCATTCCTTGAACCACATGAACTCCTACGACTGTCGTGGCTGTAAGTATGCATGATAAAGTAAACGTTATTTTACTAGCCCTGCTCATATTTCCTTTAGATGCAATGCTTTAGTTATATATTTCAAGTTAGTGGTTATTGACACTTTTTCAAGCTCGAAAGTTCAATGGAAAAAAGTGAAAAAGATTGAGGTTTGATATAATTTGATACAAGGACGACTATGTCAGCGGAATTCGGAAGGAAATGTAGTAGATATAGGTTCTTGATCATTTCGAGATTGTATCAATCGCAGTCAAAAGATACACATTGATAATCATATATTTTCTCTTTTAGATATGCGGCATTGTCGTTAATAGGGTTACGCTCTTCGGGTATCGCATGATTGGTTTTCGACCATATGGTCAAAGATTCAAGGGGAGTTTGAACACTCCGAAACACCAATTCATCATACTTACCCTATATCTAAGAAAATTTCAATTCATTGATTAACGATATGTTTTTGAGAAACGCTGTCCTCAAGACACCAATTGCAAGAACTATGGCTACTCTTACACCTGTGGCAACTAAATCTGCACCACCTGCAGCCGCTTCTTATTCACAAGCCATGAAGGCTAGCAACTTGTTGTTCGTCTCTGGTCAAATCCCTTATACACCGGACAATAAGCCAGTGGAAGGTTCCATCAGTGATAAAACTGAGCAAGTCTTCTCCAATGTGAAGAGCATTTTGCAAGCTGGTAACTCTTCATTAGAACGTGTTGTTAAAGTCAACGTTTTTTTGGCAGACATCAAGTACTTTGAAGAATTCAACAAGGTTTACGCTAAGTACTTCAATGAACACCAACCTGCTAGATCTTGTGTTGCCGTTGCGGCTCTTCCAAAGAACTGTGACTTGGAGATGGAAGTCATCGCTGCTGAAGTCGACTAATGGACTAGATTAATATAGTATAGTTGTATAGGAATTAACTATATTAAAGCAAAAAAGAGTGACTGTTACATTCATAATGTGCGGGTGTTTCTGAAAAATATTCTATTTTTTTTCAAATTCAGTTTTAATTTTGTTTTCCTGTCTGCGTCGCGAGATTTTGTCAGACAATCGGTCCGTGAGCTAGGCGGAGCTGCCTGGAAGACCTTCCGTCTAGCTTCTGTCTAGACCTCTGAGCCTCTGCCTAGCATCTGCCAATTCTCCGTCCAGCGTCCTTTCTTGCTTCCCCTCGACGCAACTTTCTCCACCGACGCAAACGATGGAATTTTCCAAGGCATCGCCCATCGAAACTGCAAACGGTTCAGGCAGTATACGCCCTGTTCAAAGGTTATTTTGACAATTTGGCAGTTGAGGAAGATTTTTTGGATAACCAATACCAGAGCGTCAATAACAATGGCTAGATACGGTGCTACCTCCACTAACCCAACCAAGTCCGCCAGTGCTCGTGGCTCCTACTTGCGTGTCTCTTTCAAGAACACCAGGGAGACTGCTCAAGCCGTTAACGGTTGGGAGTTGACCAAGGCTCAAAAATACTTGGCT
Source organism: Zygosaccharomyces rouxii (assembly GCF_000026365.1). Taxonomy (NCBI): domain Eukaryota; kingdom Fungi; phylum Ascomycota; class Saccharomycetes; order Saccharomycetales; family Saccharomycetaceae; genus Zygosaccharomyces; species Zygosaccharomyces rouxii. Next base: position 619,268 of record NC_012992.1, on the reverse strand, counting down.
CAAGTTTTGGAACACCAAAGAGCTATTCCATTCAGAAGATTCAACAAGTCTATGGGTAGAACCTCTCAAGGTAAGGAATTTGGTGTTACTAAGGCTAGATGGCCAGTTAAGTCCGTTTTGCACGTTCAAAATTTGGTTCAAAACGCTGCAGCTAACGCTGAATCTAAGGGTTTGGACGCCACTAAATTGTACATCTCTCACATCCAAGTTAACAAATCCCCAAAGCAAAGAAGAAGAACTTACAGAGCTCACGGTAGAATCAACAAGTACGAATCTTCTCCATGCCACATTGAATTGGTTCTTACTGAAAGGGGGGACGCCGTCTCCAAGGCTGCTGAAAAGAACGTCGCCAGATTGTCTTCCAGACAAAGAGGTAGAATCGCCGCTGAAAAGCGTATCTCTGCTTAATTTTTGAAAGTAATACGGGAAAAATTCTAATACTCTAACGTTTTCTGGTGTATAATCATATAAATTTTTAACATATTGTCAAACAAAGAAATAGAACAGATTTTTCTCACTGTACTGTACTGTGATGTTTTACTGCTATTGTATTTACTAGTCTTCAAATGAGTATAACTGTTATTTACTATACCTGTACACCTCGAACCATACCGTTTCCAATACCTGCTCCTGCTCCTGCTCCTGCCCCTGCTCCGACTCCAGGATTGCCGATAGCTGCACCACCATTAGCCATTAAATTGGCAGGTGCGGCCACAGGTTGTGTTGGTGGGTTGATCACCCCGAGTTCTGGCTTCGTCTTACCGCTTAAATTAATCACATAGATGCTCATCATGAAAACCAGAGCATGTGAACCGATGCAATACAGTAAAAATGCCATTCTTGTTTTTCTGTTGGCCAAAATGACCTTCGCAAAACTAGAGAACAGCCTTTCCCATATGGATAATTTGTTCTTTCTGTAATATTCCATTTCTTTTTTCTTGAAACTGTTCAATGGATTTAGTGAATCCTCATAGGTATGTGAATATTGAGCTTCCGTATCGACAAGTGACAATGCCGCTGATGATGATGTATTGGTCATATCATTAGTACTAGTTTGTGTATAACTGGTCAAGTAACGTATACGTTCGTACAATTTACCGTTATCTGTCTTCAATTTAGCAATTTCGGTCTTCAACTTATTTCTTTCTACACCGTTCTGCCTCAATTGTTTTTCCAATTCTACATTTTTACTACGGAATCTGTCCCTTTGTTTTGTCACAATGGGTAGAATAGTATTATTGTTTGTAGATGCATTTACTTCAGTTTCTTCTGGTATGCCCACAATGGATGTGGTTGGTGACAACTTGCCGCTGCCACCATTTTGTGGGACAGTTCTACTTTTAACTTGTCTTGTGATTCCAGAGATCATACTATTAGTATCGTTGAAACCTGCATCCACTTCTTCAATCTTTTGTAGATCCAATTCTAGTTTATTATTCAATTGTTCCAATTCTGTCACTTTCTTCTCCAAATGATTCACCTTTGTCTCTAGACTAGTAACGTTCTCCTCGTAGTTGGAACATTTTACACGTAAATCTGCTAAATTGGCTTGCAGTTTTTTATTGGCAGATATCAAACTTGATTCCACTTTATCGTGAGTGTTGGTATCATCACCATTTGTTTCACCATCTTCGTCGTCGGCACCAAATTCTATTCTTCTCAAAGCTGATAACTCTTCCTTCAATTTGTTGTAATCTGCATAATTGTCCAATTTCATTCTAATGTTAGAAACTTCAGTCTTGTAATATGTAGTTTCTGCTTGTAAGGATTTCAACTGCTCGCTCAATTCGGTTTGTAGCTTGGTATGAGAACTACGTTCACGTTCCAAAGATGCACTCAAAAGAGCATTCTCACTTTCCAAATGTTTTATCTTAGTTTCTCTAGATTGCAATTGAGATTCCTGCTCTGCTGTGCTAGTAGCCTTAGCTAAGAGGCCATTTAACTCTTCATTTCTCTTCTCTAACTGTAGCACTCTTGAGTGTGAAGATTCTAATTCTTGTGCCAATAAGTTGTATTCTGAAGAATCCGTGTAGTTCTTGGACTCCATTGCACCATTTGTTCTGTTGGTCTCTTCGCTACTAGCGCCACCAAACTCGACTTGTTTAGAAATCTTCGATTCCAATGCCTTATTATTAGAGGTCAAAGATTCTAACTGTTTAGTCAAATCTGTCTCTCTTTGGTTCCAATTTCTTTGTCTTTCATTCCAGGTGGAATTTATCTCCTGTTCTTTGGCGCTTAGCCTCTTGGCTGTAGTAACAGCGGAATTCTGCTCTAAATCTAATAGTCTCGATTTCAAATTATCGTAATCAGCGTATTTGGCTAATTTATCCTCTAAGACTTCCACTTTCTCTTTCAATTCCTTAGAATCATCGACTTTGCTAAGTTTCTCTAAGGAATGTTGTAATAAAGGCTTAGGATCTGGAGCCTCTGCTAATTTAGCATAAATATCTAAAAGAATAACCTCTGAAAATTTGGACCTTTTTGTCAGATTATCAATTTCTTGTTGGTATTGTTTAATGATTTTATTGACACTGCCCAGTTTCTCTTCAGATTCCAATTTTTTAAATTTTTTGGTCTCAGTAGCAAGTTGCTTTCTAGATTCAAGAGACTGTGTCTCGTTATCCTTCACTACTATAACATCTTTATCTAGTTGTTTCTGTAAATCTGCCAAATCTGCCCTTGACCACAGATCAAAAGCATGAGAGTATATTGATGAGTCCATGATCAAACACTAAATAGTTCCCAATGAATAATTTTAATCAAGTGAAAGAATCCGGTGAAAGAAGTCAATGGTCATTCCTTGTTGTTGATTCTCGTTTCAAGTGTAATTGAAAGGGTTCAATTCTGTAAGAAGTTGTTGATTTTACCTTGAAGACGAGAATGATGCGCCAGTTTTCTTTCCTTCGCCAGCTACACGTGACATAGTGTATCGTTCTATTTGAATATTACATAGTTTTAGTTTTACAAAAGATGAATAATGTTAGGGAAATAATACAGAGTTGGATAGTTCCATGCAATTCCATTTTCATTTCGCTCTTTCTCTCTTTCTCTATTTTTTGGGCTAAATTTTGGGTAAATCTTAGGTATGAGGATGTATGTACGGCTAAAACACCGTAATTATCACCGTCATCATCATGCAGACCAATACCTATACGATTGCGGAGCTTCGACAGATACTGGTTTTACGTCCTCCTCTGACCTGTTCGTAGAAATTCCTGATTGTGCCGTTGTTTCAGAATTGGCAAATGCAGACCCAATGCTTAATTTCGGTGGATGAGAAACTAAACTCTTAATCTCCTCCACATATCTGGAGAGTTTTTCCTTATCTTCAAAACAAGTTAAGGAGTCCTCTAATTTTTGTGATATATTTTTGGTATGTTTAGCGAGTGATATTCTCTGTACAAGAACGTCCTCCTGTTGTCTTTGCAAAGTTTTCTTCTCCAATTCCAAGGATTTTTCTACTTTATCCAGTAACTTCAGTTTTACTTCTACTTTTTGTAATTGGACTTGAGCCATTTGATGTGCGATGGATGTCATCTGTCTCTCTTCATTGTTGGCGAATACATGAGAACGTACCCCTAGTGAGGAAATTGCCAATTGCGAAGCCTCTTTTGCAGTAGGTGGTGGTGGTGGTTCTGATGGTGACAATGATGATTTGTTATCTTCCTCCTTTGGTTCTAATTTTCGTAATGCTCTATCCGTCATGTGTTGTACCACTTTTGGATCAACAAGTCCTACTAAAAATGCTAAGGTGGACATTACCGGATTTTCGCTTTTCGAGAAGGGTAAATGAGGTGCGTATTTGAGTGAGCCCAAATCGGATCCGTCTTCACTATTTCGATGCAAGAATTTATCTTCAATGGGCATCTGTATGAATTTTAAGATGCATTGCTCGGGAGTTTTATTACCAACCTCTTTGGCAATCTTATACCACTCGGATCCATGCATTTGAATACCTTTTAACAATTTTTCTACGTCATTTTCTTGCCAACCGTCATCTACGTTGGTACTAGCCTTGACAACCTTTGGTCTTTTGGCTCCGTGTGGATTTTCCACAGGTTCTTCCTCCCCATTATCTTCGTTCGTGCGACCTTTCTCTTTATCTTCATCCTTGATTTCGGGACTACTGGTAATCGCTGATTGAGATTTACGCTTTTCCTCCTTTAGATATTTATGAAGAGCACTACTGGAATCATCTGTATCCATCATTTTTTTCAGTTTGGCCATGTCAGGTAGTTGTACAGATGGTTTATAACTTTCAAATGGGAACAGCCCCCTAGGAGCATCATGTCTAGTGGAATATTCACCAGTGAATGGTGGTTCGACACTTTTCGGTAATAGTTGAGCATCCACTTGATAATTTATTAACCCCCATTTCATGAGGAATTTATGAATACGAAATACGGCAGCGGCATCACCACATACATTTCTCCTAGCAGTGGTAACACTAAAATATTCGTTTGGGTTCAACCGATAGGAATTAACCATAAAATTACGAGATTTAACGTATACCTGTGGTGTTTTTGATGGGATTCTATTGGTGAAAAATTCTGGTAATGATTGTTTCTCAATTGGATGTATTTTAGTTAAATTAAACCATTTGGCATAATTGGGAATTACAATTTCATGGGACTGAGGGACAGCCAAATCATTATCATCTGTTGCTGTCAGATGCGTCGTAGTTTTCGTTGCGTTAGTGGGAGGCGCCGTCGTAGGTACAGCAGGTTTAGATAGTTCTGAGGCTGGTGGTGGTGGAGGGTACTGCTCTAAAGAATTTTTGGATTGTTTTCCCTCATTTTCTTGCTCGATTCCTACTGATGGTTTCTCTTCACTCTTATCCCCATTTTCGTTGACCCCATTATCGTTACCATGATTATTAGTAGCATCGTTACCATTATTTTGATTATTTTGATTAGTATTATCATTATTAACGCCGTTATTATTATTGTAAGTATTATTATCGTTTCCATTGTTTTCGTTTTCGTGTTCTTTTTGATTCTCGTTCTCATCTACCTTTTCATCTTTGTCACCATTGTTACCACCACTAACACTTTCTTCGTTCTCTATTTTTACATCAGGCTCGCTTTCCACTTGAGGATTAGCTTCGGCAGCCTTATTTTCTTCAATATTATCATCTTTATCTTTTATTCGATCTTCATCCTGTGAACCTGTTTCTTTACTCGGAAGCTCAATATTTCTCGGGTCTTGATCTTGTTGCAGAAGTTCTTGATTCTGCTGCTGTTGTCCTAGTTGCAGAAGTTCTTGCTGTTCTTGCTGTTCCTTTTCTGGTTGTTGTGGTTCTTGATCTTGCTGCTCTTGTTGTTCTTGTTGTGGTTCTTGATCTTGTTGATCTTGTTGTGGTTCTTGATCTTGCTGATCTTGTTGATCGTATTGATCTTGTTGATCTTGCTCTTGTACTTGATGCTGCTCTGATTCTTTTTCCAACGGCAGCGGCAGTTCTTGTTTTTGGTCTTGGTCTTCTTCTATGGGTTCGCCAAATAAATCTTCATCATTCTTCATGCTAAGATCATCAGAAACATCAGCAGTATTTGCATCAGGTACTCCAGGTACTGAAGTTGGACTAACCCCACCACTGTTATTATTATCAGACTCTAAATTCTTTAAATTATCCATTAGGCGTGAAAAACGAAACTAAACAAAAATAAAAGGAAAGGAAGGGAGAGGACAGTGTCTAACGGTCAACGTCTAGTTTTATGATTAAGCAATCAAAGGTCAATTGAAAATTCTACTATAGATCAAATGTAATTAAACGGTGCTGGAGAAAATCGTTAACAATACTTTTGTTTTATTTTGTACAGGAAAGGCAACTGAGAAAAAAATACTCTTTGGCCCGAAACGAAAACGCCCAATTGTAATTGTAGATCCAATTGACACGTTACAAAAAATTCAAAAACTTATTATTTTATCAACGCTTAATTGATAGTATTAACGTGCATATATGTCATCCATCAACTTCTGAATAGTACTGGTATCTCTTGAATGTCGGCCAGTAAGTTTGGAGAGAAGTGATGGAGGAAAAAAAAAAGATTGAGATGCGGGTAACGTAATTTCGTGGAAAGTGAGTAATGATTTGTTGGTGTCTAAGATATTCTTTATGCGCCTAGTGCTATTCCTTAGAAAAGCCCAGTCAACTGTTGGATAATTTCAGCGTCTCAGCTCAAATGTGTTCAGTGTATTCTGTTTGTTTTTATTATCTATTCTCCGTTGTTCATTAATCGTTTTGTCCCTGCATGTTTACATTTGAAAAAAATATCAAGAGCACTTTACAAAAATTAAATAATTTCTACCTAATATGTATGTGTGATTGAGTAAAACCCAGAGATGGTTGGTTTGCAGTCTGAAGAATAGGCACTAGTTAAACACTATGATGCATATTGCTATATATCATACAGAACTGTCAAATGACATGTCAAATGACACACTTATCATGTGATTACAGGGTTCTTATGTGATTTACGAATAACGTACACTATGATAAAACTTTCGAACAAAGAAAAATTCTTGGCAAAGAAGAAGAAGTCTGAAAAAATATATTAAATTTGCAACCAGCGCTTCAAAACAAACAGAAAAGTCGAATGACTTAGATTGAGGCTTCCTCTTTCTTTCTTCCTTGCCCCCTTCATTTTTTCCAGATAGTGTCTCTTGCATATGGACAGTAACCTATACACAAATGAGTAACGGTGTAGATCGTCCTTCGAGAAATAGACAATCCATATCAGGAGCCATCTCAGTGTCTCTGGGACTGAATAGACAGGTTCATCGCAATAGCGATGGTGAATTTACCAATTATAATAACACTAACAATAATGGAGGAAGAATTAATCAGAATGATTCATCTTCCATAGAAATAGTATCACCACCTTTTTACAATTCAAATAACTATGCAGGCCGTTCATATCTAGGTGGTGGATTTTTATCAGCTTCCCCAAAGATGAATCTGCAACAACGAAATGATGATTCCTCAGTATTACCAATTGATCGAAGTAGAAGTAAATCCATTCATGGTTCTCAAATAATTCACAGACAGACGGCAGAACTTTCGAACAATTTTAGTGATGACACAACTGGTATGGAAGAAGTACGAAATCGTTATGATGCTATGGAGGATGAAAATTCATCGTTACACCATTATATGACGCATCAAGATTATCAAACATTACCTGGGGGCACAGATGAAGATTGGACGAATAATAATAATAGCCAAACTGCGAGAGCTAGCGGCAGTAGCATCGTCCAATTTGGTCAAGATGTATTACATTATTTCCCTTCAGCAGTGTTAGGTCTCCTTCTAAACATTTTGGATGGATTATCATATGGTATGATTATTTTCCCTATTACTGAACCTATATTCTCTCATTTGGGATCAACCGGGTTATCGATGTTTTACATTTCCACCATAATATCACAATGTCTTTACTCAGGTGGTCTTTCCAGTTTTACGTCAGGTATTGGTAGTGAAATGATTGAAGTTACACCTTTTTTCCATACAATGGCATTTGCCATTAGAGATGCTATTCCAGGTCAAGACGATGATATTATTACAACCACCATATTTTGTTATGCAATCAGTTCTGTGGTCACAGGTATTACATTTTATTTATTGGGTAAATTAAGATTAGGCAAAATCGTTGGATTTTTTCCTAGACACATTTTAATTGGTTGCATTGGTGGTGTTGGATATTTCCTCTTAATAACTGGATTGGGTGTTACTACTAGACTCGCCAAGATTGAGTATACCTGGGAATTTTTAAAGAAACTGTTCTTAGATACAGATATTTTATGGAAATGGCTTTTACCTGTTGTGCTAACGATCTTACTTGTGAATACTCAGAAATGTTTTCAAAACTCCTTGGTTTTACCTTCTTTCTACATCGTTACTTTGATTTTATTCCATTTTGTCGTAGCAATTGTACCCAGTATCTCATTGGACCAATTGAGAGATTTAGGGTGGATTTTTCCAGCAGCTACTTCGAAGGACAGATGGTTTGATCACTACAAATTATTTGATTGGCATAAAGTACATTGGAATTTGGTTCTGGCCCAGATTCCTACAATGTTAGCATTGACTTTCTTCGGTATTTTGCATGTCCCCATCAACGTTCCAGCACTGGCCATTTCTTTACATATGGATAAATTCGATGTCGACAAAGAATTAATTGCCCATGGTTATTCCAATTTTATCAGTGGTATGGTAGGATCGATTCAAAACTATTTGGTTTATACAAATAGTGTTCTTTTCATTCGTGCTGGTGCTGATTCTCCATTCGCTGGTTATATGCTGGCCATTTTGACTTTTGCAGTTATGGTCATTGGTCCTGTTATTGTTTCATTTATACCAATCTGTATCGTTGGTTCTTTGATCTTTTTACTCGGTTACGAACTATTGGTGGAAGCATTATTGGACACTAGGGGAAAAGTAACCAATTTCGAATACATTACCATCGTGATCATTGTGCTCACAATGGGAATTTACGATTTTGTTCTCGGTGTTATTGTAGGAATTTTAATTGCCTGCTTTTCATTTCTGGTGGATAGTACTAAATTACAAACTATTAACGGTGAATTCGATGGTAAAGTGGCAAGGAGTACTGTTAATCGTGATTACGTGCAAAGCAATTTCTTAAACGGAGTTGGTGAACAAATCTATGTGTTAAAATTACAAAACGTTCTTTTCTTTGGTACTATCATATCTATTGAAGAAAAAATTGATAAGTTATTAGAAATCACTGATTCCAAAAGTTCCAGTAAGCGTAGAATCAAATATTTGATTCTTGACTTCAAAAACATTAACGCCGACAATATCGATTATTCTGCAGCCGAAGGTTTCAATAGGATTAAAAGATTTACACAGACCAAAAGAATCAAACTAATCATTTCATCCATTAAGGAAAGAGATCACATCTACAATGTTTTCAGCAATGTGGGCCTATTAGACGATGTGGAATTGTTCAATGATTTAAACGGTGCCTTAGAATGGTGTGAAAACGAATTTTTAGGTGAGTATAAGAAGCTACGTGATAGAGCAAGAGAAAAGATGCAGCATAGTTATAACGTTACCTCTGCTATTGAAGCCGCTGCTGCTAAAAAAGTACCAACAGATAATAATCAAATATCCAAGAAGAATTTATCATTGCTTAACTTTAGAAACCTATCGTCATTACCGATGAATACTCCACGTAACCATCAAATGCTTTCAGTGGCTCAAAACATGTTCAATGACGAAGAAGATGTTGATGCCTTGGAAGATGAGAGCTGCAATGACGGCCAACAACCAGTTTTACCTCTGCTATTATTTGCCCTAAAATCCTATAGAAAGAACATTACTTCCACTGACCCTCATTTGAGGGAAAGGGAGACCCAATTATGGAGTCAATTGGTACCTTATTTCGTGAAAAGGAGATTAACCACGCAATCCATTCTTCTACATAACCAAGATTTTTTCTTTGTCGTAGAATCTGGATTACTGAAAATTGCACTCGATTTACCTCAAGGTGTAGTTTATGAAACCATGTCTAACAGAACTTGTTGCGGCAATATCGTTGGTTCTGATTACAAGTCCTCCGAAGAACATAAAGTTACTATTGTAACAGAGACTGACACCTGTTTATGGCTGATAGACGTTGATGGGTTACAAAAGCTTAGAGCAGAGAATTTACAACTGTACACTGAGCTGGTATTACTGTGTCTACTAATCAAGAGCAGAAGATTCGAACAGCTTCTAGGTTACACTTTGGTAAGCGCTTAATTCATATAATAGTTAATATGCATGATAATAATAATAACATCCGTAACTAGCCGCCGATTATATTCTATTAGAGCTTCGGGCAATGGATCCCGATATTCTTTGGTTAAATGATCCGGAACACCTACACCCAACGCCCAACTTTCCGCAATCGGAGCCGATCACAGAATTTTTCAGTGCCAAATGTTTGGCGTCCAAGGATGCTATATATTTTGTCGATAGCGTTCAGGCTGATAAACTGCGAATATATATACATGCAAAATGCAACGAGTTCGCTTATATACGGAGGTATCGTATACGCGCAAAACTTCTGCGGAAACAGGTGACAAAGGCTAATTGATCGTACGGAACACATATACCGGGAGCCCTTTATCTCGCCATGTTGAGATTGTCTAGCAATGTATTAAAGAACAGTTGTGTTTGTCAAGTCAGTTCTCCTCGTCTGACATCGAAAACACCAATGTCACAAATCTCTCAATTACATACCACTACTCCTTGGTTGCAGGAGCATCGTGTTGAAACTGATGCGTTTGGTGAAATCAAGGTCCCAGCTGACAAGTACTGGGGTGCTCAAACCCAACGTTCCTTTGAGAACTTCAGAATTGGTGGTCAGCGTGAAAGAATGCCAGAAGCTGTGGTTCATGCTTTTGGGATTTTGAAAAAAGCTACAGCTACTGTCAATGAAGCCAATGGTCAATTGGATCCCAAATTGGCTGTCGCCATCAAGCAAGCTGCTGATGAAGTTGCTAGTGGTAAATTAAAGGACCATTTTCCATTGGTCGTTTTCCAAACCGGTTCGGGTACTCAGTCAAACATGAATGCTAACGAAGTTATTTCCAACCGTGCTATCGAGTTATTAGGTGGTAAACTGGGATCTAAATCTGTTCATCCTAACAATCACATCAACATGTCTCAATCTTCGAACGACACTTTCCCTACCGTGATGCACATTGCAGCAGTTTTAGCGATTACCAAAGATTTGTTACCAAACTTGACCGCTCTAAAGGATTCCTTGCAAAAGAAGAGTGAAGAATTCGCAGATATTGTCAAGATCGGTCGTACTCACTTACAAGATGCTACTCCGTTGACTTTAGGTCAGGAATTCTCCGGTTACGTACAACAAGTTGCTAACGGTATAAAACGTGTGGAATCTACTTTGGACAGCTTAAAGCTTTTGGCCCAAGGTGGTACTGCCGTTGGTACCGGTTTAAACACTAAGATTGGTTGGGCTGAAAATGTTGCCGCTGAAGTCGCTAAGGAAACTGGTATTGATTTCCAAACTGCTCCTAACAAATTTGAAGCACTAGCAGCTCATGATGCCGTTGTGGAAGCTAGTGGTGCTCTAAACACTCTTGCCGTATCTCTCTTCAAGATTGCCCAAGATATTCGTTACTTGGGTTCTGGTCCTCGTTGTGGTTATGGTGAGTTGTCCTTACCTGAAAATGAACCAGGTTCTTCTATCATGCCTGGTAAAGTGAACCCAACTCAAAATGAAGCCCTAACCCAAGTCTGTGTTCAAGTGTTTGGTAACCATTCTGCCATCACTTTTGCTGGTGCATCTGGTCAATTTGAATTGAACGTTTTCAAACCAGTGATGATCTCTAACTTGTTAAGCTCCATCAATTTGTTAAGTGACGCTTCTTATTCTTTCCGTGTCCATTGTGTTGATGGTATTCAAGCAAACAGGGAAAATATCGCCAAATTGTTACATGAATCTCTAATGCTTGTTACCGCATTGAACCCTAAGATCGGTTACGATGCTGCTTCTAAGGTTGCAAAGAACGCTCACAAGAACGGCATTACTCTAAAGGAATCTGCCCTACAACTAAACATTTTAACGGCAGAAGAATTCGACCATTGGGTGGTTCCTGAGCACATGATCGGTCCTAAACCATAAATTCGTAATGGTTAAGATAAAGTTTAAAGGACCAGCAAAAAACAAAGATAACAAACAAGATACCATTATCACAAACAGCAAAAACATTCCAATTCTTAAACCGCGGTAAATAGATATTTTTATTATTACAAAGTAGTATAGGATAGCAACGCCACACACGACACTGAAACATAGTGTAACGAGTGATTGGCATGGTTAACGATAGTTAGAACACGAACATCTAAAGTACTTAGATTTATCGTATATTCTTACAAGTGATATTATCTTACTATTGCAAACCAGCAATTCGAGAAGGTATTAGTCATTGTGCTCGTTATGTCGATAACCGCCGAGATTCTTGCTACCCCCCTTTTCTACTGCTGATGTTATTATTACATTCGCTCCCCTATATTTTCATATCATATCATATCACATCGTATCGTATTATTTTCTTTTGATGATAACCCTACGAACACCGCTGTGGCTGATGGGGCACGTAGAGACAAAAGCTGATTGTCGCACCCACGTCACAGCTCGCATGCGGTAACTTTCTCTTAGTGGTTTATTTCTGAGACAGCATGGACTTTCACCCGAATTTAAGGGGTGTCATTTTACTACTGCACGAAGGAAATAGGGGAGGGGAAAGACGAGCCGCGGTCCGGGTGACGGGTCTTGTAAGGGGAGATACCACCGGGGGCAATTTAACCCGAGAAAACTTATATATAAGAGGAGAGAAAACAATCATAGTTATCCTTACCTCGTTTCCTTTACTTATATCTGGAGATAATAGTTTTTCTTTCTCTCTTTATTCTTAGTTTGCCCTCGAGATTATCAAGGGCTATTAGCAATACAAGAAGCAGTAGCCCCTTTTCTCAATCCAATACAACATACAACTTAACTTACCTTCCCGTTTAAAATAAAAATATACCAATTTAAAAAATGAAGTTTCAAAAAAGTGTTATTCCGGTTGCCACTTTAGCTGGATTAGGATCTGCGTTAATTATTCCTGAACTAACCGGTTCTAACGAGTATGAAAAGAGACCTGAGCGTACAGATGATGTTAACAACGGAGAAAGCGTTGTAGCAACGTCTTTTGAAAAAGGACCTAGCAAGGATGAACTCGCAGTTTTTGCTTCTAAATTAACACAAGAAGTTCAGGACCGTTTTGCTCCATTGGTTGTTCCAGAGGACACCCTTGGCGTTTTGGAAAACCGTTACATTATTTTGTTTAAGAAGGGTGTTAACCCTCAAGAAATCGGTTTTCACAGAGAATTAATCGAACAAGTTCATTTGCAAGAGGTTTCTCAATTACCTGAAGAACATTCATTTTTCGAAGGTATTAGGCTTGATGGCGTGTACGATTCACCACTCGGTGGCATTGACCATACTTTTGACATCAACGGTATGCTGATGGGTTATTCTGGTTATTTCCCAAGCAAAGTTTTAGATGTTATTCGTATGAGCCCATTGATTGAAATGGTGGAACAGGACTCAGTTGTGTACACTCAAAAAGCTGATACTGAGAATGGTGCACCTTGGGGGTTGGCACGTATCTCTCATAGAGAAAGATTGAACCTGGGTAGTTACAACAAATACTTGTACGACGAACAAGGTGGTTCTGGTGTCACCAGTTACGTTATCGACACTGGTGTTAATGTTCATCACAACCAATTTGGTGGTAGAGCCAAGTGGGGGAAAACCATTCCTGCCGGCGACCTAGACGAAGACGGTAACGGTCACGGTACCCATTGTGCTGGTACAATTGGTTCTTCCACTTATGGTGTTGCTAAAGGTGCAGATATCGTTGCCGTTAAGGTATTGAGATCTAATGGTTCTGGGTCCATGTCTGATGTGCTGAAAGGTGTCGAATGGGCTGCACAAGATCACCAGAATGCTGTTAAGCAGAAAAAGCCAGGTTTTAAGGGCTCTACCGCTAACATGTCTCTTGGTGGTGGTAAATCGCCATCTTTGGACCAAGCCGTTAATGCTGCCGTGGCTGCAGGTCTCAACTTTGCCGTGGCTGCAGGTAACGAAGATCAAGATGCTTGTAACACTTCCCCAGCAAGTGCCTCTGGTCCTATCACGGTCGGTGCTTCCACTTTGAGTGATGACAGAGCCTATTTTTCCAACTATGGTAAGTGTGTGGATGTTTTTGCACCTGGTCTAAACATTTTGTCCACTTACATCGGTTCTGACTCTTCTACTGCCACCTTATCTGGTACTTCGATGGCTTCTCCACATGTTGCTGGGTTGTTGGCTTACTTCTTATCATTACAACCTGGTTCTGATAGTGAATTTGATGCTGGTTCTTCAATTTCTCCAGACCAACTGAAGAAGAAATTACTTGCATTTAGCACTAAAGATGTACTATCTGATATCCCATCTGGTACCCCTAACCTGTTGATTTACAACGGTGGTGGTGGTGACCTAAGTGGATTCTGGGGATCCAAGGAAGTTGCTCAAGAGTTGGAGTTCAACGAAAAAGTCGATTTGGAGTTACACGATTTGGTTGATGAGTTGGGATCTAAGACTGATGCTGTTTTTGGTCAGATTAGAGGTCTAATGGACAGACTCGACATCATTTAAAAAAATTAAATCTTTTGGGGGCATTTTTTTAATTTTGGTTTCTTTTATGTGTGTGCGTTATTTTTTATTAAGAATTTAAAGGGCATTGTATTTGTTTGGAGGTAATAGACTTAACCATCATCATATAGTGTTTGGGTAATAAATTGAATAGATTGTTATTTGCCATTAAATATAGTATTATTTCTTTATTATTTGTTTAGTTTTTTTCGTTATACGGCAGAGCGCCCTTGAAAAATTTGAGTTGACGAAAAAATGAGATGAGATGAGATGAGATGAGATGGAGGTGAACTTAAAAGTAAGTGTAAGATAACTTAGAAGTACCTGTACTCCCATCTTCACAAAGGCAGAGTTGCAGTAAAACAGAGGTTAAAGATGCGTCAGAAAAGAGCTAAGTCATATAAAAAACAAATGCTAGTTTATAACTATGCATTTAGATTTAGAGAACCATATCAAGTTCTAATAGATGATCAACTAGTATCGGATTGTCAAAAATCTCATTACGATTTAGTTGGTGGGTTGAAAAGGACTTTGCAGGCAGAAGTAAAACCCATGATAACTCAATGTTGTATGCAAGCACTTTACTTCACTAAAAATCAAGATGCTATTGAATTGGGTAAATCATTCGAAAGGCGTCGTTGTAATCACCCACCAAAGGAAGCCAAACCACCACATGAATGTATTCAAAGTGTTGTTAACGTTAATGGCTCTAATAAACATCGTTATGTGGTGGCTTCACAGGATGTTACATTGAGAAGAAAGCTCAGAAAAGTTCCAGGTGTACCGTTAATTCACATGTCAAGATCGGTTATGGTTATGGAACCATTAAGTGAAGCTAGTAGTCGTGTAAATGAAATGTCAGAAAGGGAAAAATTGTTGAAAGGGCTCAACGATCCTAAATTGGCTGGATTAAAGACCACACCATCAGTAGAGAATGAGTTGGAATCAGAAAGCCAACCACCAGCAAAGAAACGTAAGGGTCCAAAAGGTCCGAATCCATTGAGTGTCAGAAAGAAGCAAAAGAAACCAGAACAACAAGGACAGGGACAAGGACAAGAACAAGAACAAGAACATGAGAGTGAACGTGAACACGAGGACGCTGGAAAAAAGAAGAGACGCAGAAGACGTAAGCATAAAGGTTCACATGAAGACGGAGATGGTCAGGAGAATAGTGCAGGAGAAGTAGAAGCAGAAGATCGTCCTCAAGAAGATCGTCCTCAAGAAGATCGTCCTCAAGGAGATCAAAACAGTGATTAACAAGACGCGTAAATCAATTTTTTTGTATAATACTTTTTATGGATTCGTAAATAACGATATTTCACAAACACGAAGTGAGCTTAAAAGTAAACTAAAGTTGCAAATGGATTGATGCCCATGAAAACAATAATACGGATGGGTCAGTTAAAACAATTGTATTCAATTGGTTTCCACTAGACCTTTAAAAGGATGGGATCATCACCGGCTGGAGGTGGTGAAGATGCAGAAGAACTTAATATAACGGTTGCCGTTAGGAGTAGAGGTAGAAATGAGAGAGAGATAAGGGCAAAGAGTTCAGTGGTAGTTTCAGTTCCTGATGTGATGGGTTCTCATGAAGTTGCTATAAATACTACTGATGATGTTGGTATTACTGCACAGATGAACTCGAAGACGTATGCTGTTGACAAAGTATTTGGACCGAGCGCTAATCAACAATTAATCTTTAAAGAAATCGCAGAACCACTATTTGGAGATTTTCTCAAAGGCTATAATTGTACGGTTTTAGTTTATGGTATGACATCAACTGGTAAAACTTATACAATGACAGGTGATGAGAAATTGTACAATGATGAATTGAGTGATTCTGCAGGTATAATTCCAAGAATTCTGTTTAAACTCTTCGAAACACTAGATTTGCGAGATGAAGATTATGTGGTTAAATGTTCCTTTGTGGAGCTTTATAATGAAGAGTTAAAGGATTTATTAGATGATAGTGTTGAAAATTCATCAATGAGAAAATTAAGAATTTACGATTCGGGTTCAGGTTCAAATAGTAATAGCGGTAGTAGGAAGAATTCCAGGAATAACTCACCAAAATTAGTGACAGATCCAATGATTAATAGAAGAAGAATGCGTACGGTGCCCCTATCAAGTTCGCTGGCGAAACAACAACATCAGTGGCAGCAGAGACGAGAACAACAACATCAACTGCGAGAGCAGCAGCAACGAGAACAACAAGCTCAACAACAACAAAAGGAACAACAGCAAAGGGAACAACAACAGGATTCTCCTTCCGGAGTCTATATCCAAAATTTACAAGATTTCCACATTACCTCAGCAAGAGATGGTCTTCAACTTTTACAAAAAGGCCTTAGGAATAGACAAGTAGCCACTACAAAGATGAACGACTTTTCTAGTAGATCACATACCATTTTCACGATAACACTTTACAGAGAACATCAAGGCGAAATGTTCAAAGTTTCCAAAATGAATCTGGTGGATCTAGCGGGTTCTGAAAATATTAGTCGATCTGGAGCTCAGCACCAAAGAGCTAAAGAAGCTGGTTCCATTAATCAGTCACTTTTAACATTAGGTAGAGTGATCAATTCGTTAGCAGACAAAAGTGCACATGTACCATTTCGAGAATCTAAGTTAACCAGACTATTGCAAGATTCTCTTGGTGGTAATACAAAGACAGCTCTAATAGCAACGATATCACCTGCGAAGATTAACTCTGAAGAGACGTGCAGTACTCTACAATATGCTTCCAAGGCTAAAAACATAAAAAATAGACCTCAGTTGAGATCTTTTATCATGAAGGACATACTTGTTAAAAACATTACTGCGGAATTGGCAAAGGTTAAATCAGATCTTCTTTCAACAAAATTGAGAGAAGGTGTCTACATGAGTCAAGATAATTATAAAGAGATAACTAATGATTTGGAATCCTATAAAACTGAGATACAAGAATCTAAAAGAATTATTGAAAGACTAAGTTCACAAAATTCTCTTTTATTAAAGGATAAAAAAGCCTCTAACGAAGTTAATGAATTACAAAGAATCAAATTACAAAATATGAAAGATGTTATGAGTGGACTTTCCGAAAAATTAGAATCTCAGCATAAAAAGGAGCAAGAATTGGTAGACATGACTTGTAACTTAAAATCAACGTTGTCGCTTACACAATCAGTAATTAAAGAATATGGTCAAAGAGAAAAGCAAATTTCAGAACGAATGCAAATGATTTTAGGACAGGAATTCTTACAATTTAGACAAATGCTCGTTAATAATATTGAAGATATTAGAACCAATCATAGTGGTAATGATATTCTTCATGAAGGAGAACAAAATGGGATCCAACAGAATCTAAATGTGTTGAGGCAAGAAGTGGTCGAACTATTGGGCTTGGCTCAAAAGAGGGCGGAAAAAATGTATAAGGATTGGATAGAAAAAATATTGGAGGAGGCCCCCACTGTTTTCCAGGCAATTTCTAATAAAGTGGACCAAGTGGAAGTTACTGTTAACACTTATCATCAAAGGTTAACCGAAAACCTTTCTGATATCAGTGAGGGGTATAATAATTTGAAACAATATTTCAATGATCACTTCTTCAAAAATAATCACGAAGAAGTACTCAATTCACATATCGATAAGACCTATCAACAATTACAATTTTCGGCAGATGGGTTATTACAAAAATTTAAACAGATGATGGATGATCATCTGAAAGATAATAAAACTTTAATGATGAAAAGTTTACAATCAGCTACGACTGAAGCTATTGATAAAGAAATGCAATTGTTTGAACCACAAAGAAAAAAATGGGAAGAGTCGTTCGACCTGATTAACAACTGTGATTCCATTAGCAATGGTTTCAACGGCGATATGAGATCAGCTCTTTCAGACATCAAATCCACATTCGGTTCATCGACCGACGTTATCAGCAGATCAGTCTCGAAAGTAAAGGATGAAGTAAAGGGTTATGAAGATGCCTCTACGATTTTGGATGGTAATGAAGTTGTCAAGAGGCAAATTGCTGATATAATAAACAAGGACAGTTCGTTAAGAAATGGATTATACAAATCTATTAAATCTTCACAAGGTCATATTTCTGCATTCGATGAACTGAAGGAACGTATTCGAAATACTATTGCATCGGAAAATAGTACGCTTCATCAGAATAAAATTGCAACTACTCCACCTCTCGGGCAAAATAGTGAAAGAAGTCCTTTAAAACCTACTGTGCTTCAACCCAATCAATTGCCTGAAAATTGGAGGTATGGATTGCGATCCCCACCAAAGGACCAACTGAGTAAGAGCAATGGTGAACTTAAGAGACATCAAGACAACGAAACTTTAGAGGAGAATGTAAACAAAATCTCACGATTGGAATAAAGAAACACGGGTGATGGATGAGCTTTAACACTTTCGATTCTTTCAGTACCAATACGTACTGTTTTGTATTATTACTAATTAACTGCTTTTAGAAAGCAAATTTATAGGTTCTAATAACGGTGTACCACTATCAACTATTGATGATTTTGTAATCACCCAGCTCATGTAGTAATTCTTCCACTTCGTGTCGTGGCTTCTCCAATTTGACACATATTTTATCAAGACAATCAGCGGCTGCAATCGATTCCAATAAAATTATTTTCTGGTTATTCTTTGCTCTATCCAATTTTGCAGCTTCTCTTTCTTTATTTTTACCCTTTTGTTGTGATAAAGAATATGGTACTGGATCATCTTTGTTCATATCAAAGGCGACTTTAGAAACTCGTTCAGGTTTCTTTGGATGCGATACGTTATCTCCAGACAATGCTGATAAGCTAACGTGCGATTCCTCTCGATATATTCTTGAAAGTGGGTAGTCATCACGAGAACCAGGTTCGTTTGTGTTGGACAGTTTCTTATAAACGTTCCGAAGTACTTCATCGGCAATGTCAACACTGAAGTTTTGATGCATTTTTGAGCCTTCGCCCAATTTCATGTCAGATGTTGAAAAGACGTACTTCGATTCTGCAAGATTTTTCTGTCCTTTACCTTTTTTCGTGACCTGATTTAGATTTCCAGCTGTATGAAGCTTATGTGCCAAGTCGAATATGGACATCTTCTTCATAACTGGGAATGAAAAACATCTGTAAATAAGTCCCTTGATCACACCAAATGTAATAAATCTTCTAACATCAATGTCGTTCTTTTTGATGGTCTGATAATTCAAATTGTACCATTCACGAACGGTAACCCCTTGACTCAGGGTCCTGTACAGGTCAAACAAGCAAGCCTTTGTCGGTAGATGTCTAGCTAAATCATGTGTAACGTTTGTATTTGTACTTGAGAAACTGCTTTGAGATCGCTGATTAAATCTATAGGGATTTCTTGGCGCTGAATAGAAAAATGGTCGCTTCGACTTACTATCGCTCTTGGAGCTCATAGAAGTTGTTCTAGATCCAGACTCTTGGTTTTTCGATTGATCCATATCATCGAGATCAAACTTCCTTAACCTCTCGAATGGCATTTCAGACAATGACGAATGACCAGCTAAGGTAACATGCGACTGGCACTCCGATGCTAAGGTTGGATCTGTCAAAAATTGTCGTATCAAGCTTGTGGGCGCGTAGATGTTGCTGAACTGGAATATATCGGCTAATATCACACAGTTATAATAGACTAAGTGTTTGACGCATTCCAATACCAAAGAAACATCACTGTCACTCAGTTTCGCTATTTTTGAAATACTATTGAGGCCATCAATATATGGTACTATTTTCAGCATCGTGGGGTCCCAATTGACGTCAATGATGGTCTTCAGATTTACAGTTGAAATAGGAACATCTTCTATGGAAATACATGAATTTGGTGGTGTTTTTAAGGGAAATATTTTAATATCCACTGCGTTTCCTTCATCGATGGGTATGAGACATTCGGAATAATTGTTTAAATCTTGAAAGATACGCATTACTAAATCTTGGACTGAAAAGTCAGATTTCTCACTTTCCAAATCTTTCATTATTTCATTATATTTTGCTAATGCCATTCCTTGACTCTTCGTGAGTCCCTTAAAACTCTTCTCTGCATTCAGTTTGCCATCTTGTTCCGTAGTATTATCTGCCAATTTAAAATCGAAATAAATAGGATCATTTTCCGCTTTAGAAAGAATCTGGTTCTGCTCTTCCAAAACTCTAAACATTTTCCCCAGTCGAGCTATAGCAGGTTCATATGACGAAGTTTCACAGTCATAAGGAAAAACAAAGACAAAGTTAAAGCTGAAGAAGTTCCTTGCATAATACGGTGAATTGACCGTTACCGGATAACAGACTATCCTGTAGCCCTTGTATTTTAAGGTTAGCAACTTGTGACACAATTGGGGCTTGGGTATAATGTAATTCTTTATGGCATCGAAATTGATGTTATTGTACTCTAAATTTCCAGGAGGATATTCATATCGTACCTGAGTCCCCTTGGTTGGATGGAATACTGCATAGAATAAAGTATGGATAGGGACAAAACCTTCAAATTGATCTGTCATTCTTCCTGTATTCGCGCATGCTTGTATGTATCGAAGACTCATCGCCCTTTAAAACTCAACGAGCTTTTGTCCAAACTCTTAACAACGTCAGGTCAGATGACCCCTCACAGAACCAACAGTTAAATAATTTAATTAATTTATGGGATGTTTCCTCCTTAATTCTATACAGCTAGGAAGTCCTCCTCTGGTACTTGGATGTTTTCTTCAATGGATCTATCGATCCATGCTGGGATGACAATCCAGGGTATTGCGGGCGGTAATTCAGTCATGGCGGCAAATGTCGAGAGAAGCCTTCGTAAATCACTTATGATACGACCTCTCAGATTGATCTTACCATCTGGCACTATGATCAAATTACATTGATTGACATTGTCAGTCAACTGCCCACCATACAGTCTTACTTTGTGTTTCAATAACTGGGTATCCAGGTAGGAGAAGCCTTCTGGAATAAACACTATTCTTCTTGAAAATAAAAATAGTGGGATATCCTCCACATCGGAAATCACGTCTAAAGATCCAGTGGAAAAATCTGAGTCGAATTCTTTCGACGTGAGAATATCTCTAAGACGATCCTCAGTAATTTCAACATCGTAACTGTCACCGAAATGATCTACTCTCGTCCTCGCTATCTTCTCCATATCCTCTGAGACGCTGAAGCAATGGCGAGGTTCTATCGTGACAAGAAAGCCAGTATTGACGCAGTCCATAAGCCATTGGGGACTAAGAATATCGTACCCTCGTTCGATGAGTGCCTTGCATTCCAAAGTATATTTCCCGCTGATAATTCGGAGGCCACCTTTGACGCGATGATCAGAAATGACATTGAAAGTTAGTTTACCACCATTCCCTGAAATTAAATCACAAAGTTGTTCCTTGCTTATTCTCTCCGAATCTTGAGATGCCATGTAGTCAGAGATCACGTAAAAGATTAGACCATCGAATATACTCGAAGTTTTTGCTTCATCATCACAAGATAATGTCTGGTTCAATCGAGATACAATTCGAGGCCTACGAATCTTCTTAGACTTCATAGGCTTTTGGTTGTTTGAATCCTCAGAAAGGGGGACTTTTTTCCTCCTTTCCTGCCACAATTCATATAACGTGTAGCATTCTGTCCAATTCTTATCCTCTCTTATTCTCCTACAATATCCACCATGTAAAGTACAACCCACTTTAAATTTCCTGCCGCTAGATTCAGTATTGTCCAGAGACCTGGCTTTCACTTCGAGGACAACAGAATCTTCAGGATAGATCCACTCTTCTGGCAATTTTGAACCGAACTCTAAGATTTTTGGTGGTTTGTGGTCTTCTGTGTTTTTCCATTTACCGGCTGTTTTTCTTTCGATCTGCTTAAATTCTTCTTGAGAAATACCATTAGCTATTGTGCAAAAAGATATAAATTTCTTTACGGCCTTTCGAGGTTCCTCTTCTTCCTCAGAATCCAAATTAACAACTTGCTTATCAGATTGAGCACCTGGTTCTTCATCCCCCTCTAGGACTGCCAGGCCGCACATAAGTGAATCCTTCTTACCAGGGTCTCTTCCAATGACTAGCAAGTCGAGATTCTCACCAAATTGCTCCAAATATTCCGGCTTAATTTTAATCCAGTTATCTGTTCTTGCTCCGATTTCATACTTAGATTTAAAATGTTTTAAGATAATTCCCTCTGATCCCATCATTATGGCTTTCTCAAGAGAGCTCTTTATAGAAGTATCGTCGTAACAATGCATCGATTGGATTATCTCCACAGCGTGAGGACACGGATTTAAAATGGCAGATAGATACTGTTTTCTAGTATTCAAAGGCACATTAATCAAAGAAACACCGTTCAAGTAAAGAAAATCAATGACCATATACAATGGACGGTAACCTTGAGTAAGTATACCTTCAGCGGTTAAAGAATCACGAGCACTGCTTTTGACAAGCCCAAATGGTAGGACTGAATTTTCTTCAGTATCAAATGAGATCATTTCTCCATCTAACACGCACTCTCTAACTTTTGGATCCAACTGAAGGTATTTAGCGACCGTCCCGGTTCCAATGTCCTCACCATAGAGATAAGTATAATCATTGCCACGTCTGCTGAACCATTTCAGTTTTCGACCATAGTCCATGTAATGTAATTGAATCCTCTCACCATCCATCTTCTCCTCGATATAAAAATCGCTTTTCAATCTAAGGGCAACTTTATCATAAGATATGTAGAGCCTTTTGGCTAAAAATGGTGCAAAAGGTAACCCAAGATTAACGCCTAAATCATCATTTTTCAGTCGGTGAGATGGATCCCAAAGCTTATCAGCGACCGTTTTCAAGTCAGATACAACACTTAGATAGTCTCTAGCATCTGGATGCCAACAATTTAAAAATTTATGCTCTTGACCACCAATTACTCTACTTTTAAGTATAATGTCAAAATAATATTTCATCTCGGTAAATGACATATTTTCCAGACAGTATTTGAAAACCGATGAATCTGCTAAACTTTTAAACCCTCTACCTTTAGTGTTTCTTTCCTCTGCCAATTGATCCAAACATTCATTCAATTTATCAATAGTAATCCTCTCTCCATTCAATGGTTCACTTCTACGTCTCCTAATTTCTTCCACGCAAAAGTCAGATAATTTAATACCTCTTCCAGCCCTTCTCTTCCATCTTAAAAGTCTCTTTTCCGTAACGGAATTAGCGGGTAATCTTAGAAAAGAGCAAATAGCCTTAATTAACGTGTAATCCTTAATATTGAATATTCTGCGATCTCTATAAGGTAAAATCAGGATTAGTGCTGGATAAATGTTATCACCAACAGTCTTTCTCCATAACTTGACAAAAAATGAAATTATCTCAAAATATTTCACCGTTAGAGATTTAAAAGCGCCATGGTCCCTAGTCTGCTTCTGAACATTATCTATTTTGACAAAGAGCTCATCACATAACCATTTAAAATCTGGTGAAGGGGCAAAATTATGCGGTTTATTTTGATCATCAGTTTTAGTACTCATAGTGGGGATAGCCAAGCTTACATGACTAGCTAGTCCCTTATAGATTAGAAGTAGGCAGCTGTAGATTTGTTATTCATTCTTTTTATAATACGCAGAACTTCTTCTGCTGCTGAGAATTGATCTGATTTATATCTAAAGTAAAATTACAACTACCTACAGTCACGTGAATCCATAATTATACCGCCTGTTCTATGCAACCGATACATCCTCTTTCACGTCTTCCTCTTTCTCTTCCTCTTCCTCTTCTTCCTCTTCTTCTTCTTCGTCTTCGTCTTCGTCTTCTTCTTCATCGCTCTCTTGAGATGCAGCTGGCATCCTATTGACGTTCCCAGTCATCCATATATCTTCATTCTTTGCTTGAGCCTTACGATCTTTGATTTCTTTTTCAATCTTCTCTAACCATGCTGATTCTGCATCCTTTACTGATTCTGCATCTGTGCACTGTTGGTAAATCTCCAACAGTTCAGCATTTATCTCTAAGAAACTGGGTCCATAAGAAAAATTTGATAGTAGTTCACTAGCCCAATCCATTCTTCCTACAATGGCAAAGCAAGCTGCTAGTGCTTCTACGCAGTTTAATTTCCATGGTCTGCCATAATTCACTTGATTTGCAGCGACTAAATATGGTAGTAATCTTTCATGACGTCCACCGATTCTGTTAAAAGGAACCTCATCCAGCCTAGCCCATGAGCACTCTACTACAGACGCACCGTGTTCTTCTACAATAGATTTGTCATTAGGACACACTACCCCTGTCCCATTGGGAGTAACTACAACACCCTGAAATTTTTGACCAACTCTCAAAGACCTTATTAAGCCCAACCTTTCTAGCTTCTTACCACTACACCTCTTTGGATCACAGTGATCAAAATCCCACATTCCTAATTTAACAGGAAAGTTCGTCTTATTGGAATTACTGGCACCACCATGCTTCATCTCCATATGTTTATGGTTTTGCTTAGAATTATGGCCATTAGCACCTCTGCCGGGACGGGTACTACGGACCTCATGATTTTTATTCTTGCCCTTACCCATGATTACAGATCAAAATGGGTGATTCAAACTTATTAAATGATCTTTTTTGAGTTTGGTGAGTTTGAGATGAGATGAGATGAGCTTCTCGATGATGAAGAAGTGCGAAGCGAAGAATCGAAAAAAGGGCTTGGGAATGTTTCTACTCAAGACTGAAAGACTTATAAGGATCAACAGCTATGGCCTACCATATACCGGTGCTGTTGAATCCTCTAGTGAATTCAGTGTTTAATTGTTCTAATCCATCTGATTCACAGTTCAAGAAACTGTTTGGTAAATTGAAGACAGAGAGGTTTATCCTTTTAGTACCACCAACTGAAAAATTACTCTACCATGTTGACGCAGAATCAGGCTCATCAATGAATGATCTTTGTCAAAACTATGATTTTGTTGCATCTCATATACTACTTTTACAACAAGATACTTATAGTGATGGCGGTTTCAATCTATCAGCGAGTCAAACTGAATACAAAACCTTGAATGATAAAAGGGTGGCGGTACGATCATCGAGTGGTGAAATTCTTACTACAGAAGGGTTCCCTTTGAGAAGGAGAGCACGCATTCAGAATGTGGAATTGATTACAAACTTTAACGATTATTTAAATGGTTCAGAGAAGTTTGCATTGGTGCACATCGATCATCCATTAATTGGTACACTGATTAGAAAAATAGATATTCCTAGAGGTCTAGCTCAGGGAAACTTTAACGGTGTAGATGCAAAGGGAAGCTTAGTAAGGGATCTGACGCAAAAGAGTTGGTCATCTTTCGAAAATATCTTGAGATTGCATCCGGATTGGTCTAATATTTTAAATGGTTATTTCAATAGGTACAGAAGCACTCCCTTAACTGAAGGTCCTTATGAAGAGCTTTTCCGCATGATAGTGAAACAAGTTCACGCAAAAATGGTAAATGATGAATTGTTTCGAAAGATACCCCATCTTTATGATTTGATATTTGACTATGTGGAGTTAAACTTGTTTGATGACGTTTGGATTAGAATTGTTAACTCCTATAGAAAGGATGAAATAGACACAGAACCATTAAAATTTCTTTCCATTAACGAATTGGAAACTGAATTGTACCAAAAGAAATACGAAAAATTTCGATTACAAGATGTTACAACTATGGAAAAGAATATTGACCTAGCGATAAATTCGTTTGTTGGGTTACCTTTGACTCATACACATGCTGAAAAGGCTGATTGTCTAATAAATACATTACAAAGTTTGTCCAATACGAGGGAACAAGATATGGATATTCAAACTTTACCTATAACCATGGATGCTGATACTTTAATAAGTTTCTTTGTTTTGGTGGTATGTCGAACGCAAGTGAAAAATATAAAGAGTCATCTTTTCTATTTGAAAAAATTCTCGAAGGATGAAAATAGCATTAAATTTGGTATTCTAGGTTATGCAATATCTACATTGGAGGCGGTTGTATTTTATTTTGACGGTTTAAAAGGTACCAAAAAGTTGCAAAAATTGCAAGATGACTCTAATAAGGCAAAGGAGTTGTATATATTGATTTCTGATAAATCGACGGGGCAAGCAGTATTAGATATTTCGCAATTTCGAAGTAATTTGGAATTTAGAACTCCACAGGGCGAATCAGTATTATCACAGTGTATTATTAATGATAAAAATGGGCTATTATATGAATTGCTTAAAAACTACGAAGATATATTTCCCTTAGAGGACATATTGGACGATGAAACTGTAGATGGATCAACCCTTTTGATACAAGCACTAAAATGTGATAATAGTGAAGCAGCTCAAATGATAGTGGAAGTTTTACAGAACTCTTGCACTGAGCAAGAGCTTCGGGAATATGTTAACAGGGCTGATAAAAACAGGAGAACAGTGGCACACTATTTGACCCATGAGATGAATATCCTAGAAAGCATCGGCAAATATATCAACTGGAAATCCCAGGATTCTAATGGTCATACGCCATTGTTCACTATTTTTAGGTGTTACGATCAACAGAATTATGAGGCTATGATTTCAGCGGCTTTTAGAAGTGCAGTACGGTGGTATCAAGCTAACGGGGAAGACTTTCAATTTTCTGATCACGAGGATAACAAGGGCAATACGCTTTTGCACATCATTAAGAATAATGTTTCCATTTTGCTGGATTATGATAATGTCGATATTAATTGTACCAACAAGAAGGGTTTGACCCCTTTAATGATCTATACAAGGTACAATCGTTTCGACAACGTGAAGACAATTATTCGCGACCAAAGAATCATTCTGGATAAATTACAGCATCCGTCTTTTTTGAATTCATTTGATTATGCCAGAAATCCCCTAGTCTTGAAAGAGCTAGTTTCACAAGCTATTAAGACGACTGCCTTTGAATTAGCATTTGTGCATCATTTAAAATACGAGGCTCCCAGCTGGTTTTTCCATATTACTGTCAAAATAGGTGCAGGGGCAGATGAGGAGTATAAGACGGTCAAGCTTCACATCAAAACTCTACAAAATCTGTTCCAGGTACTTCTGAAGATGCATTTTGCATCTTTTTTACCACTGGAGAAAGCTTTAGAGGATTTATCCAATCTTTATAAAAGCAGAATGCCAAGTATTGCCAAATTAGAGACCCTCTATTTCTTCTACATGCTTACCGATTGCTTCGATGTGCTTCTGAGACACGATAACCTTAACAAATTGGTTCTTAGAGAATCTAGATTAGTTTCTTGGATTAGATCCCAAGATAAAAAGTGCAATAATTCGAAAAAGCTCCAGAAGCAGAAGAATGTGGAGCCTGAGGAAATCGGTATCATGGCAAGCTTTCTTCGGTTTAATCGTGGGGAGTTGTCGGCGGTGAAATTGAAACTAATGACAATGAAAAAATTGTTGATATTTTTGAAACTTAAGAATACTGATCTTACGCATTCTTATCAATTTCTTTCCTTGTTTGGCACGGAATATAATTTAGCACAAGATCGACTATTGTTTAAGGATTTGGAAATAAATTGTTGTGCATTTGGGGAGGAAGCTACCATGACATTTGTTAGAGAAATTGCATTTTTGGAAAATTGTACAGGAAAGCTTCTTGATCGAGTGGAACAATTATTGTCGGTGGATATACCAGAATGGTGGAAACTCTACGGTGATGTGTTGGAGATGCACAAAGTTTATAAACAAAAGTTCCCCAACATTTCTAGAAATGATTCTGGGACTGGCATTATTGCCAGTTTTTTTGAAGGTAAAAGAGAAAAGATGGAATCGAAATTATCTTCAGATTTAGCTGACTGTAAAAAGAGGATGAGACGAGTGGGCGATAGAATAAGCTCTACTCATGAAATTCTGGCCGAAGAATTAAGCAAATATATGGAGTTCAAAAGTAACTTCTTTATTAACGGCATATTGAGAAGGGCGGTTAGGGAAAATATTAATATTTTAAAGGGAAGGTTGGTAGAAATGCGTAAGCGGGCCCTTTACAGGAGTAGGAAAGGTGAAAATAATATATAGAAACACTGTAAATTTTAATATCTAACGATATACAGGATAGAAAAAAATTGGGTTAATTAATTACTGGTGAATAATAAGCTTGTCTGGAATAAAAGAACAATATTTGCAATAGCTAAACTACATAAAATTGGTTCAGTAACTGAACTGAAATCATGGTCTTGGAGCGCCACCTGGGTTAGCACCTCCACCTGCACCACCGAAGAGACCACCTGCCATATCCCTTAGAGCAGGATTGTTCATGATATCATTCAAATTGGGGGTACCGTTGCCACCAGCAAATTTTTCCGCCATTTGTCTGACGTTAGGATTTTGCATCATTGTTTCCATTTGGCTCATAGCTTGTGGGTTTTGCATCATTTGTTGAGCGGCTTGCATGACTTGTGGGTTGTTCAAAAGGCCACCAAGACCACCACCAAGCATAGACGATAAATCGAATCCACCACCTGGGTTTGCACCAGCTGGTTCACCAGTACCTCTATCACTTGTTTCCGTCTCATCAGTTTTATTCAATTCAAGAGCTTGTTCCACTTTCCTCTTGGCGGTTTCATAATCCCTCTTCATAACATCAGTGGCGGAATCACCCTCGATATCTAAAACTTTCTTGTAAGCCTCTAGTGCTTCTTCGCTTTTACCTTGAGCAAATTTAGCATAGCCTAATCTAGAGTAACCTTTTGAATAAGAAGAATCAACCTTGACAGCAGACTCAGCATCCTTAATAGCTTCATCGTAATTCTTCAAAGAAGAGTGTGCAGCGGCTCTGTTGGCATAGTAAACGGCATTCGTTGGTACAACAGAAATAGCTTCAGAGTATTTCTTGATAGCTAATTCATAATCCTTGCCTGCCATAGCCTTATTACCTTCCAATTTCAAACTTTCAGCCTTGCTCTTTAATTCAGCATCTTCAGCTGGAATATTAACTTTAACGTTTTCACCTTGAGAAGAAGGTGCACCAGCACCTGCACTTAATAATTCTGCTAAGTTCTTACCACCAAATGCTGCGGAAGAAGAACCCTTTTCGATGCCAAAGGCTTCGGTAATACATTCAATGGCAACATTTAACGAATCGATAGAATCTTCAGAAACGGACTTCTTGTCTACCACATCAGCCAAATAATCGACGATTAGTGATGAGATATCTTTATTAGAGGGTGCCATGATTTCAGATTGTTTAATAGTTTCTTTAGAAAGTTAAGAAGGAGAGAATAACGAGGGATAAATATGTTAAGTGTTCTTCTAAACTAATAACACACATTTTTGATCTTTTTCTTGCCACGCGAGGGTTAAGGTGAGCTTTCTTACCTGCCAAACGACGGAAAACTAGAAAAATTTAGAGGAAAGTTCTAGCAACATTAATGAAAACGACAATGGGGAATGAAGATTATTGGTAGTGGGATCCTTTTGATTATGTTACCATTTTATGGCAATATATGTTCAAAAAAATATTCTTCCCCGCCAGGACTCGAACCTGGAATCTTCCGGTTCGTAGCCGGACGCCGTGACCATTGGGCCACGAGGAATAAGAATTTGGAAAATGAGGGTGAATTAGGATGCTTTTCAATAATAGTTTGAACTATGTGAAAACATTTAATGTCGGCGGCCATTTCTATTTCATTTGCTCGTTTCATAGAATCTACAATTAAGTTTGCGATTAAAGCCTTATTCTTATAGTGTGCTTATTATTATCTGATTGGAATGCCTGCAGTAATGAAAGGAGTTTTTCAGAAGAGTTGTATATACTAGTTTGAATCCGATTGAGGTTTGACGTCTCTCAAAAAGATGTGAAAGGACAGTACCTGATCACTATTGTGGACATAAAAAGTTTTCAAACAATTTAGGTTGCTTAAATAGTGTTGATATACCTTCAGTCTGATGCTTAACTTTTACTAACTAATTGGCTATTTATTTCTTCGGGAACTAGGAGGAATGTTCAGGTCTATCACTAAATGTTGACAATGCTGAACTAAACAGTAATTTAGTAATTGCTAAGAAAAATATAGCTGTTATTCTACTATCTAAACTACAACTGTTGTAGAGACTGTCCTGCCAAACTGAAAAGTTTATAGTAGTTCCATAGCCAAAATAGCATGAAACAACCGAAACCAAGAGTGCAATTTAAAATAACCCAAAGATCAGGATAATTTAGGGGTGGCGCTACGAACATGTCTAGCACATGAATAGCTCCCATGGAAATATAAGATCCAACAATGATCAATTTCCAAATGATACTCTTAGGTAATAAACTTCTGCGACGATAATTGCTATCCACACTACTCACAGATGGCCCTGGGGTTAAAAACTTGGGTAAAAATGTTGGAGTTACAAAACTGAAGTTACCAATTAACCAATTGCAAAATGCAAAACAAACACAGTATTGTAATGCTAATCCATCTTTCTTGAGAAGTGGCCATAGTGTAAATAGTCCCACATTGTTAATCCAGCTCACCAATGAAAGAACATCCCAATTAGTGGAGGTGTACAATAAAGTAATTGGAAGAAGTGGGACCAAAATAGTCTTTTCATGAACTTGGAAGCTGAAGAGAAAGAATGACATCGAACATGCTGCTAGTGCAAAAGGAACAAGATGTTTCTTAGGATATAGAAGTACAAGCACTACAGCTGGCAAAAATCCTAGTGCAGTAGCCAATAAGGAATACAGTTGCAATTGCTGTTGCGTGAATAACTGTTTGTATTTCACGAAGATGTTCGTCACACACCAGAAGTTGGCCACCTTATCTTCAAAGATACCTCTAGCAAATGGAAAAATTCGATGAACGGACTGTAAGACATTTTGTGATCCACTACCCATGATATATAAAGGAATGTACATTACCAAAAATGTGGCGATAGTGGCCATGGCTATTGATAAAAATCTTGGGAAGCGAATACCAGTCTTAAAGACGCATCTGCCTAATAAATAGGCAAAGAAAATAGGTGAGTAGTACAGAGCCATTTGTTTGAAGCATATGGAAAGGACAAAACAAGCTGCTGCTGGTGCATAAAATTCATCCATCAAGCTATTAATTGCATAAACAGTAAAACCAAGCATCACGCAGTTGTACTGGAAATGACCATGATCTATCAACATCAAAGCAGGTTGAAATAGAATGGCAGCAGCTGCAATAAACTGACCAACAGGACTTAGACCTCTGTGCCTACCTACCCACTTCGTAAAATATACCACAGCTGGGATATAAAATATAACTTCACTTAAAATTACAGTAAATCTCATGTAGGTCTTCAGATCATTAGATTCCAATCCTCTAGAAACGTTCAATGCAAACCAATCCGGATTAATTAGGGAGCCTAATTTACCTAGAATGTAGGAGTGGTAGGCGGTCAAAGGTGGATAATCCAACCCCCAATATTCTAAGTCAAAATAATACCATTGAGAAATGGGTAAATGTTGCGTAATTTCTAACCAATGCCTTTGAGCTTCAAAATCACCATGCATTGGTTTCACCGATTGACCTGAATAAGGTCCCAACCCAATGGCACACCTTATTATGACAGCAAATAGGATGATGATATACTCAGGTAACCATTGAGATCCTACTGGTTTGAACGGATACAAAAAATCGTAAAGAGGTGATGCGTAGAAAGATTCCTCTGCTGTATTATCAGCTTGAGCCTTTTCCACCTTCTTCGATGTTTTAGAGGGCATCCTATTTGGAC
Organism: Zygosaccharomyces rouxii; assembly: GCF_000026365.1. Taxonomy (NCBI): domain Eukaryota; kingdom Fungi; phylum Ascomycota; class Saccharomycetes; order Saccharomycetales; family Saccharomycetaceae; genus Zygosaccharomyces; species Zygosaccharomyces rouxii. The sequence goes on along the minus strand of NC_012992.1, from coordinate 587,362 downwards.
ACTTTTCAGGTTCAATAGGGTTGGGCTGCACTTGACTAAATCTTTTGTTGAACCGAAAAAGGTCGCTTACATGCTTGGATAAATAAAATATCTATTCGAAAAACGATTTTAAACCTAATACAAAATAATTGAAGTTATGAAATATATAAATAATAATGCCATTGGTATTTTAAGCAGTCAGAGATTGCTGCAACAGACAACTCAACCAAACTATGAATGAGCTATCGCCGTAAATATATTATTAAACGAACAAACTGAAGAATTGAACCGTCATACAAAAGCCACTCATACATTTCATTCCTTGTATAATTTCCTGGCTTCTGCTTCTGAGATACCACCAGCGATCTTAGAGTCCCAAGAGTGAGCATTTTCGAACCCATTCATACCGTATTGATAGTTTCTAAAAACGTCAATCATACGTTCTCTGCTTGTTTCAACAAATGGACCATGTTGAAGCACTTCTTGGTCTAAGATTTTACCACCGATTAAAACGAACTCTGCATCATCAGAAACAGAGGTACCAGCGACACCTTCACCATCAGTGTCAAAAAATACTGCGCTATGCTCTGGGAAGACTTGGTCATTAACAGCCAGAGAACCCTTCAATATGTAGAAAAAAACGTTAAAGTCCTTAGGGAATTCTTGAGCAAATTCAGTACCTTTTTTGCTGGTAATGAAATGGTAGAAATGCACTGGAGTGTAAGCTAACTCCTGTACAGAGTCCACACCGTAAGATTTACCGCTGATAACACGAACTGTCAAATTGTCGTTAACTTTGACCTCTGGAGTTTGCTTCTTTCTTAAATCTCTGTAACGAGGTTCACAATTTTTCAATTCTGCTGGCAAATCAACCCATAATTGTAAACCGTTACTGGCACTACCGTCTTCCAAACTAACTGGAATTTCGGAATGAACAATACCTTTACCAGCAGTCATGAATTGTAAATCGCCTGGGAATAAAACCCCCTTGGAACCTGTAAAATCTTCGTGAGCAATCATACCTTTAAGATTGTAAGTAATGGTTTCTTGACCATGATGAGGATGATCAGGAAAACCTGCGGGCGGCTTGACAAAGAAATCATCCAGCATCAAAAAAGGTGGAAACCTTCTCATTTTCATGGTACCGATAGATCTTCTAACTCGAGCGCCAACACCTTCTTCTTGTTCGATAGCAATAAAGTTCTTTAGAACTGACCTCACTGATATACTCTTGCTCATTATACCGTCGTTAAATTGATAATTTATTGGTTCCTTTGGATTTTGTTCCTGTCCTGATAGAAATGAGAACAACTGCTTGTTGTCTTTATTAGATGTTAAATATGAACAACTTTGGAAAGCAATCAGACCAACCAAGGTAAAAATCAAAACCTTTAAATAATTTATTCCAGTGACCCTTCCCTTTTCACTCTCAGACATTTCTTTCAAAAAATTAATAAAGAACTGTACTACTGGAAGCTTCTTACTACTTCTTGAACGATCAACTAATCTCCTCTTAAGTATTTGTCAAGGGCTTAATCATTTGTCGTACGTATTCACTGGTATAATTGTAGTCATCGATTTGTAAACCTCTTAATAAGGTAAGCATCAACGCGCGGTTGTGTTTGTTCCTGTATCCCCGCAGGCTTACTACTAACCGCAATGACAAAGTCAACGGAGCTTTCCTCGCCACCAGCGACTGCTATTCAAACTGAATTTTTGAGACAGTTAAGAAGATATTTGTTACTCAGTCTATTAGTTAGATTGTGGGATACTTCATGGTTGTTTCTTACCATTGACTAATTATTATGCAGACACCGATCCTTACAAATATTAAAATAATTGTGTGTAACCATTGGTAATCATCTTTTTTCTTGAAATGATTCGATACGAAACTTCCTTTGCATAATCTCAAGGTTGTAGCTTAGATACATATGAGACCAATCGATCCTAACAGAACGGTTATGATTCTCATATTATACAGCCGCTAATGAATTCATTCCAAAGCCAATTTTTTAGGGTTTATAAGTATTTCGTGTAACATGATATATGGCACCATAGGGCAGCAACTCTCTAATCGTACCTAAACCAAGCTAACATCGAAGTACAAAGAGTAGGAGAGTTGTTATGTCTATAGAAATCAGATTGGAAATATAATCGGATAGAGGTAGGACTGAAGTAAGCAAACCCTCTCCAAAAAGAATTTACAGATCGTTATGTCATCTAGAAAGAAGAATATATTAAAGGTAATTATCCTCGGTGATTCTGGTGTGGGGAAAACATCTTTGATGCATCGTTATGTTAATGATAAATATTCTCAACAGTACAAGGCTACTATTGGTGCTGATTTTTTAACAAAAGAAGTTACTGTAGATGATAAAGTGGCTACGATGCAAGTTTGGGATACTGCTGGTCAGGAACGTTTCCAATCGCTTGGTGTTGCGTTTTATAGAGGTGCTGATTGTTGCGTATTAGTTTATGATGTGACCAATGCTAAATCCTTTGAAAATATTAAATCTTGGAGAGATGAATTTTTAGTACATGCGAACGTTTTGTCTCCAGAAACCTTTCCCTTTGTTATCTTGGGTAATAAAGTAGATGTTGAAGAATCAAAGAAAACTGTTAGTGTAAAATCTGCTCAAGAATTGGCGAAATCGTTGGGCAATGTACCACTTTTTTTAACGAGTGCTAAGAATGCAATTAATGTTGATACTGCTTTCGAAGAAATTGCAAGAAGTGCATTACAGCAAAACCAGGCGGATGCAGACGCATTCGAAGAAGATTTCAATGATGCAATTAACATTCAACTGGATGGTGAACCAAGCGCTTGCAGTTGTTAATGATTTTTATTCTATAAATAATATATTTGTTCAACAATACTAGTATCACTATATTATATTACTATAAAAGACTATTATACATATTTTAGCGCTTGAAAGAGGCGCTTTTACCCCTGGCCATTCTTCTCTTCTTCTTGGGTTTAGGTGCATTTCCTGCATCATTGCTGGCGGCATAGGGATCGAATGCTCTCTTTTTAGTTGATTTAGACTTCTTTTCAGTTTCTAATATTTTCTTAGATTTCTTGTAATCAATGGGTTCCTCTGGTTCCGATTCATTAGATCTCTTCGATTTCTTACCTCTGTCCTTTACTTTCTTAAGAGTAATAATTTCATTCTTATCCTCCTCAGGTTCAGTTTCTTTGGCTTCTTCCTTCTTAGATTCATCGTTTTCTGAAACCTTTTTATCATCAGCGGGTTCATGTGTTAGTTCTGAGCCACGATCCTCTTCTTGGATTGTCGTTGCAGTTTCAGCATCAATAAATTCGAGTGCCTCTGATAGTTCCAGCTTACGTTTTTCAATTTGTTTATCAGTTACGGGTTTCTTCAAACTGCGACCATATCCAACAAATCCACATGGAGCATGTAAAATATTGCCGAATATTATAGAGGATGAAGAGTTTGAAGAGTTTGTACCTTGAGACAAACCCTTAAAGGCTTTAGACAAATCATGAAATTGAGATACCTGTGATTCTATTTGACCAACTGTCAACACTTGGGACAAATCATGCTGGTCCTTATGCTGCACGGATTCGACTTTGATATCACTTCCCGCATCCGCAATCTGTTGCAAACTTTTGACTATCAGATTAGCTAACGCCTTAGCATTGGTTCTTACATGATCTGTAACAGTGGGGCTCACGGAGATTACACCAGTAGGATCAAGTGGTGTGTAATCCACCAGATATGCAAGAAGCTGATTAGGCATAACGTATCTAGGCGATTCATCATCTCTTCTAGCAATTGTATCTCTCCATTCGTATAAATTTTTAACCAGTATTTCCTTTTCCAGCGGTATGTTGTACTGATTCATCAAAACTTTCCACCCATCTGCTCTATCGACAGGTGAATAAACAGAAGAATTGGGGACTTTCGGTCTGTACTTGGAATACTGGAAACTTCTCTTGGCAACATTTCTCGATTCAGCTAAAACACCAGCGAGCTTGTTTTCTATTATTAATTTATTCCTCAACTGGTCATAAATATTCAATAGGAAGTGAGTATCCGCTCTCGCATAGGCGCTCATGGCTTTAGACAAAGGCCTAACTCTCCAATCCGCCAGTTGATATTTCTTAGATGTCTTGAATGATGCGAATGTTTCCAGCAGATATGCCAAGCTATGTCTGGGGAAACCAAGCGCCCTTGATGCATGATAGGTGTCAAAAAGACTTACTATATAGAGACCTAAATCTCTCTGCAACCAAATAATATCCATAAATGCACCATGAAAAACCTTCACAATTAAGGGGTTTGCAAAAACTTCATTTAAAACCACCAAATCATCTCGTAGAGCGAGTGTATCCACCAAATAATCAGTCTGTCTCGTGCTGACTTGCATCAAACATACAATACCATAATAAGACCTATAATCATGATGCTCCAAATCAACAGCAATTTCGGTAGATTTTTTCAAGTCTTGTAACATCGAGTCTAATGATTCCTTATTATCCACCCATACTGGTTCACTTCCATCCCAAGGTTTCGAGGGGATGGGTTCCGCTATCTTTAGGATACTTTCATTATATTCTTGATTTTCAATCTCGTATTCATAAGGCTGAGGGTAGTGCTCAGGAATATCTTCATCAGCTTGAACAAGTCTAACACAGTCTGACAACGGTCTTAATGCATGGGGTTTATTTTCCAACAGCGGCTTGAATGGATGCGTTTCTGTATTGTCAATCGGCCTTTGGAATCTGACCTGGGGCTTCAGAATACGTTTCGCGGGAATCATATCACTTCTTGCTGCATCGTCTAAGTACATTAATGCTGCTCCTTTACGATCAGGAGCTCTTCCTCTCAAGATATCCAAAGACCGGTCTGACTTTTCGAAAAGATTGTCCATCAAATTGCTAAAGTCCTTACGAGAGTCTTCTAATTTTTCTTTACCTCCTTCTAAAAGCCTAGAGTTTTGATCAATACATAAAAGAGTACTATTAATCATGCTCACCAGCTCATTTGAAGTTTTATCCAGAGATTTAGCCACTCCTTTATCAAGGCTACGATAAAAGTCCACATCTTGGGCAGCCAAAGCTGCGGCAGCTCTTACTGTACCAACCACCTTGGGTAGCAGTTGTTCATTAGATTCTTCAGCCATGGTATTCTTGTATTGCCCAAATCTCTGAAGTTAATAGTGAAGATGTAACTCATCAATTCACAGCGCCCTACTTAGTCGAAAACTTTTCTTTCTGGTGAAGCGATCGCTAAAAAAGAAGCTGCCGAGCGAGGAGAAAAACATAAGGTTGTATTATCGGATGCATATCGCAGGATTGCACCAGGATAAGAACCAACTTTTTTATAGACGGTGAACAGAACAAGCAATATATATTAGGTTCTAAGCACTACAGGATATACTTTCTATAAAAATCTTAGTCATGTGATACTGAAAAGAAAACATTAATTTTATATAATTATTTATTAATTATTTTAAAGTTATTTGTATATAAACAATACTATACTTCACGATTTATATTAACCTGTATTAAAAAGGTTTAGAAGTTTATATATATTACCTGTATTTGTGTTCCGAAGATAAATTTAGGTTTGAGAGCTTTGATTTGAAAAACTCATAAGATACGAACAAGCTATTCCATAAGTTTAACCCTCTTATGTATTCAGTTGTACGATAAATAAATAATTCTATTAATGAAGTAAATCTTATTTTATTTTCGCTATGACTATTATAATCCAGCTTCTGATCAATCAGAATCCTTTTTTTGTCTATTAAAATGCCTTTTATTGAGATTACCCGAGGTCCCGCGATCACCATTGCGAAGCGTATTCTCACAACCCGTTATATCCTTACCGTAAGATTCATTTCCACTCTCATAAACATCCGTATCTAAATTTCTTTTACGAGAGGACGTACCCTGTTCTAATCCTATTTGAGAATTAGAATTGGAATTAGAACCATCATTGTTATCATTATCAATACCATTATTACAAGTCGTCGTCATCTTGTCATTATTCCCACTGGGGGAAGGATTTAAATTTAAACCTTCATTATTATGAATATTAGTAGGTTTTAAAGTGTTAGCGAATGTATAGTTTACCAATTTGGATTTATCTTGAGTTGATTTTAAAGAACCAACCAATTGCACTATTTTATTATAATAAGTGTCCAAAACGTTATAACCACTATTATTCCTATTACCAGATAAGTTAGACAAAATTGGAGTCCAATCATCACCATCCTGAGTATCTAACACAAAATGACGATGTTGGGATTCTAAGTTACACCATGCAATATTATCATCCCTAGGTATAATCCTGTAATTGATTCGCCGCAGTAATTCACACTCTAATACATTTAATTCACTGCAATGAACACCCCCAACCTTCGCATAGTGTGTATTGGTACAAAATGAATCACAAAGACCCTTACTAGCTACCGTGGTTGCTGTTAGCAAAAATCTGTGAACTGTTAAAGAATTTAATGTAAAAGTGGGGTAAACGCTTGAAACCAAATCGATGTAATAAACTGCCGCCATAAGAACGCAATGATCTAATGAAGAATATTTCGTAAGTCTCATCAAATAATTGTAAACCGAAATGCCTGGTGGTACTTTTGAATGGAATTTCGTCAAATTGGTAACACTATCCAATGCTGAAGTTGATGATGAATCATTCATTTGTATGAGAAAAGTTAACATCCTTGAAATTAAAATTACTAAATCTGTTCTTGAACACTCAGAAAATCGTTTCGGGAGTATTACAGTGGGTACATCGTTAACGTTATCTATTCTAATTCCAGTAGTGGGGGGCCCTTGTACATTATTATTACCCACATTGACAACGGCATTAGGCGCTGTGAAAACTGACGGGGCCACCCTATCGTTGTCATACATTGTTTTTACGCCAACTGGGCTCTACAGCTTCACTCTACCATGTACTGATCTCTTACAAGACCTTAATAGATATATATTTTGAAATGTATATAAATGTTTTTTTTCTTTCCTTTTCTTCCTCCTCCCACGGTTTCGTGCCTTATAATTTTTTCTATTTTTCTTAACTACGAAACACGTTGAAAGAGAACATCAAGAACCTGACATTACCAGTGATAGTGAGATAGTCTGACTCCCATTCTTATTTTAATATCGATTAAGGTACTTATCAAGGGACTTTTGCGGAGCTGTGAAACTTAAGTTATGATTTGATTTGATATTTCCTTTCGTATCCTTGCGGAAAACAAACGAATTCAGAACGCCATCTTTAATCTTCTTTTTAATAGGGGCTAACCCGTGGGGAGAGGATATGAGCGTAGAAGTCTATTGCATTCATATAGCTCAAATGTTTCTCTTTTAAGCAGATCTTTGCATAATTCTTGGCGGGCTGTCCAATAGTGCGGTGTACGGGCTTCTATCCAACAATCTGTCGCTTCCTCCATCATTCCAATAATGTTGATCATCCTAATAATGTTGATCATTTTAATAATCTTTAACTCATCATCTACTACCATTCGAATCGAACTACCAAATTATCAGCAAGGTTTAATAGGACCAGCTGAATAATGTCCAATCTGAAGAAAAGATCATCATTATCGACTACAACTTCAGATTCTCAAACTAACCTGGAAGTGAATCAGGAGCAGACAACTATCAAAATTGAACCAGTAAATACGCAGAAGAAACTTCTCTACACCTGGAATGAAATACCAGACTGGCAAAAGGATAATGAACACATCGTAGGGGGGTATGTGCGCGAGACTAATAGTATTCGAGAATGTTTGCAAAGTCTCTTATATCTGCATAATGAATCCATTAACATCTATACTCATTTCTTACCAGGTTTATGCTTTCTAGCGACCTGCATCTTTGATAAATTTGCCATTAAAAACTTTGATACAACAACATGGATAGATTACATGGCAATAGATTTTTTTTTCTTTGGTGCATTCTCATGTTTAATTTTAAGCAGTACTTTCCATTGCTTCAAATCTCATTCTTCCCGAGTATCCGTCTTTGGAAATAAATTAGATTACTTGGGGATTGTCATTTTAATCGTTTGTTCGATGATTAGTATCTTATACTATGCGTTTCATGATAGTAACAAACTTTTCTACTCATTCACATTGATTATCTTTTGCTTTGGCGTTTCCTGCACTATAGCGTCTTTTGATGATACCTTCCGTTCAAGGGAATGGAGACCCTATAGGGCTGGCCTATTCGTTGCGTTTGGATTATCAGCTCTTCTACCTATAATGGGCGGTATAATAAAGTATGGATTTCATGAAACCTGGACTAGGATTCAAATGAAATGGGTTATTTTGGAAGGTATCTTCTATATCTTTGGAGCCTTTTTATATAGTATCAGGTTTCCAGAGAGATTGGCACCTGGTGCTTTTGACTTTGTTGGTCATTCTCATCAAATATTTCATGTTCTCGTCGTTATCGCTGCATTGTGTCATTTAGTTGCATTGATGAATAGTTATGAATTGGTCCATACAAATTTACTCTCAAACTCCACATGAACAAGCTTCAAGTTTGTCATCCAATACAAAACTTTTGTCTATCGATGAGTATTCACCTTAGTAACACTTACTGCTTTGAGCGCCTAAACCTCTTGATTTATACTACTTCTCGTAGCATGCGAGTATAAAAGATACCTAAATATTCAATTTTGTCAAACTTGTAGAATGTTAGAAGTACTTTGAGCAGGAAAAAGAATGCTTCCAACCAGATTCGAACTGATGATCTCCACATTACTAGTGTGGCGCCTTACCAACTTGGCCATAGAAGCTTAAACTTAAAAGTAGTTCTTCAATGACAACCTTTATGTAGAAAGGTATGATAACCTGTGTCACATGACGATATCTAATTTTAGCTTGTAACTTACGCATAGCTAATTACTTAATACATAATATCAGAATTGGTTGGGGGTTCATATCAGCTAAAATGATGATAACATATAGAGATTCAAGACTCAACTAAACTGGAGATATAGGTCAATGAGATGAAAAGAAGTCCTCAAAGATAACATAATCAAGTATTTTTGATCCAGTCAAGAAATGAGTGATATTCTTAAAAGTAAGCGGACCTTGGTTCATTTCATCTGGTATCGCTGCTAAACTTTCAGAAGAGTTATTATGTCCTCTATTACCGGAAATGAAACGAAGAAAACAATTGAAGAAAGCAAGGAAGTAGGATAAGATCAAGATACTGGAGCTAAAGAGTGGGATCATAGAACTGCTTTATTTTTTGATGGAGAACCTGGGAGGCTGGATGACGTTATAGTTTCTCTAGAAAACTTATACTGGGCTGATAAATCACATCTGATGAGAAGAAACTTAAAATACTATTTAATAGTTTAACAGGTTTAGCAATCAGGTGGTCAGATTCATCTGTGAAAAAGGCTAAAGAGGAAGGAAGAGATCAATTCTTATCCTTCAAAACAGTCGAAGAAGCTCTAAAGCGTGATTATGAACTGTCTGAAACTCACTTGATAACTCTAGAAAAACTACTATTGATTCGCCAAAAAGGATCTGTTCGTGATTATAATGCTGCATTTGAAAAAGCCTTGAGTAATATGCAGTCAACGGAAAATTTACCGAAACGTTGCTATATGGGTTTATATAGCAGGGCTGAAGGAAGGTGTGAAACGGATCTTTTATCACAGGGAACCCAAAAGTTATTTGGTAGCAATAAAATTGGCTATCAACAAATATCGCTTAATTCCTACCGATAGAAAACGGCCTCACAATACCACTACTAATGATGACAGAAACTACCAAAGAGTTAATTACAAGAAATTTAAAGGCTCTACAAAGAATAACGAACAAAGGTCGAATTTACAAAAAAGTAATTCATTTTCGATTAAAAATGACCGACATTTTAAACGTAATAAAATTGGTCACTTCGTAAAAGATTGTAGATCTAGTAAAGCGAGTTTTTCCTGATGAACCTGTTACCATATATCGAGGTGATGTCTATGAAGTAGGGTTTTTTAAAAAAAAGCACAGGAACAAAAACTACCTAAATCCCAAGAAAAGGGACTGTTAGTAGGAAAAAGAAAGGAAGTAACAGTGAAGTTCAAGACTGGGTTGGAATTCCCCATATTAATTGATTCTGACTCACCAATATCACTAATATGGCAACAAGCAGTATAAAGCTTATAACTTAAAGAATACTTAGCATGTCCCTTGCAATTGAAAGGAACAGTTTCCTAAGACGTAGCAATGACCAATATTGCGGTGACTGTGAAATTTGAATATCAAAACGACCCCTACGAGCTAGAAACATCGGCCACTCCCGATATTTCACGATGTTTATTTGTGGACAAACCAATCATCGAAAAGAATCCCGAATTATTTGCTACGAATACTAATGATCATAATGAAGAAGCACTTATAAAACTGAGCTTCATCGACACAGATACGAAAACTAGATAAAAAAGACGAGATATTTGTAATATAAGTCACCGAAATTGCAGAGATTATGCAAGATACCTTCCAACTGTTACCACCGTGGTTACAAAATAAATAGAAAAAAGAACAATCAGAAACGATTTACCGAAGAAAGACTATAATTGTAAAAAAATGGTTCAGCAGGAAATTAATAATAAACCTAATGGAAGGAAACCGCAATTACAACCATACCCTCTAACACCAAAAATGAAAAGATAGTACAAGACATTATTCGGTAATTCATGAAAAAAAGATATTAGCTAACCAATGTGGGTATATTATCGAAGATTAAATGACGCAACGGTGAAGGACCTTTTTCTCTTATCCTACATTGAATTGATATAAAAAAAATCAAGGATTTAGGAATCTTCTCTACCTTAGATCATCATGGTGTATATCATCAAATACCTATCAAAAAGAAGAGGTTAGGTACAAGACGCATTCGTTACACCTAGCGGTAAATACGAGCATACCGTTATGCCATTTGGTACAATAAACGCATCTATTACCTTTTCTCGATATACGTCAGATCTATTCCAAGACTTATCCTTTGATTGTGTATATCTGGATGATAAACTAATATTTGCAAAGGAAGTAGAGGAACATTGGTTGCACTCAAATGAAGTCTTGAGGTGACTAGCAACCAGGATTTAGTAGCAATACAAAAAAAAAACAAAAAACAAGGCGGAGTTTTTGGGTTATGTATACTTGATATTGAGCCAGTGCTCGTGTCATACAAGGAAAACCGCCAATATCTCCTAACAACGAATGCCTCTACAGAAGGAGTTAGTACAATGTAAGAAGAAATGGAAAAGATGCAGTCTTTGGACTTTGGGCATCATATCCAATCACAATAAAAAAAGTGTTACCCACCATAATATATAAGCGGTAATTCATAGTAAGGGGTTGATATACTACTTGTTGCTTGTTGTTTTAGTTAAACGAACGCCAGTACAATAAGACCTAGCGAATTTCTATATATGCGACAAGCCCAACTTGCCTCTATAATTCGCATACCACTTCACAGTGAGTGTTAGTTAAAGGCGCCTGCAAGTTGATGAATAGTCTATATTGCACCCGTGGATCACACGCAATGTCAATTCATGACAATCACTTATACTTGAACTCAGTATGACACTACCAAGGTTGTTGTTTTTAGCTACACGATAGCTTGGTTTGGGATTGGATCTGTTTCTACATTATCTGATTTGATCAGATTGTAAATGCCACGAAGGTTACACTGATTAGTTATTCGCTTTCGTCTTGGTTCGTGATATAATTCAACATTTGTCTATCGTTTCGCGTGGCTGGCAGAAACAAAACAGTATTGACGTGAAATAAGAATTTAAACTGATATAACGATTCTGGCTCAGAGGTAGGAACGCTGATGCCTGTTCAGCTCAAGTGGCCTTTCCTAGGTATTGCCATTCCCTGTTTCCTGATTTCCTTCATCGGTTACAATGCTCATTATTTCATACTAAGTAACTTTCTTTCCACACAAAAGCAAATATGGTTTGAATTTAGCTTAACAATGATATGGTTTTCATACTACCTGGCTATTTATACACTACCAGGTCAACCTCTACCAAATTTTCAACCATCAAAGAATTCCTGGAAAAGCTATTGTAAGAAGTGTCGAAATTACAAACCAGAACGTGCTCATCATTGCAAAACATGTAATCAGTGCGTCTTAGCTATGGATCACCATTGTCCCTGGACTAAAAATTGTGTTGGATACTATAATTTTCCACATTTCATGCGTTTTTTATTCTGGGTGATAGCTACTACTGGATATTTACTGTATGAGTTATGTTTGAGAGCGTATTTCATATTATCAAATCATAATTCCCCCACTTACCTGTGGAACAAATCTGAATTAATATTTCTTACAATATTAATACCAATGGATGGTTTTATCTTGCTTACCATTAGCATATTATTCATTAGATGTCTTTCAAATCAGATTTTCTGTGGTAGAACTCAGATCGAAACTTGGGAATATGAGAGGTTAGAAGGCTTATATTACAGCAAGCGACTGCTGCCTCATTTATTGGCAAATTTTTGGGAACTCTATCCTGAACTTCGTACTAGAGAATTGGAGGATGAGGCTTCTAGGCTTTCTACGAGAAGGCGTATCGGTCTTGACCATTTGGTAAATTTCCCTTACGATATCGATCCATGGTCAAATACCATAGAATTTCTGGGTTCTCCTCTATTCTGGCTTTGGCCTTTTGGAAAACCTAAAGGTGATGGTATGTTTTTCCCAAAAAATGATATCTCAGAATTTGAAGAAACAAATCTCACGGATATGCTACTTGCCTTGCCATGGCCGCCAGATGGCGGTAAAGACAAGGTTATTAGCATTGATGGGCCCAACGCCGTTGAAACTACAGTAAGAGACGGAGAACAAGTGATAAGAAAAAGATTAGTGGATCCGAGAGATCCTTCTTCAAGAACACAATGGCAAAATACATGGGGAGAAAACCTAGAAGACTTTGGGGTAGATGTGGACGCCGAATAGAATGAATAATTATTACAATTGTATCGCCCTTTCATGAGAAATGTACATATATACAAATACACACGAATCCTTGCAACCTCTCGGTCGCAGTCGCATTTTTTTTTCCTTTCTTCTAACTTTTAACCTCTTATAAAGGCCAAAAAAAAACACTCTATAATCGGTTTTAACTACAACTTGATTTCAGATTAATCTATTGTCTGCCTATGCTTCTACATCCTCCGCAGTTGTATCATTTCCACCACGCTCTTCAACGCCCGCCGTATTTGACGGACCGCCATTAGCTGCGCCGTCTGCTTGAGCAGCAGAATCAGCTTTTCGTTCTACTGCATCAGAGAATGGAGCTTCTTTGGTTGTGGATTCCAGTCCATTCTCCTGAGCTCTGTAACCTTGTAAGGTACCGTAGTTTTTGACGAAATTGAGCTTCTCCTCAACAGATTGAATGCTCTTAGCATCTAGATTTTTCTTCCAGCCTTTTTCACTGTCCAAATATCCTCTAATCAACTCATTCTTCTTGTCTACTTTCGTCTTATGAGATTCACTATTTTTCTCCAGAGGAAACTTATTCACTGCTTTACGGGAGAACACGTCACAAGACCCTGGTTCTACTTCGAGGAAATAGGTTTCTGGATCTATTTTGATTCTTAGACTCGATTTGGATACCCCTTCTGGAGAAAATTTTGGATCCCCACCATTGTCTTCATCATATTCCTGTTCAGATTCAATGATCTTCTCCAGGAATGGCACTTGTAGGTCTTCATGGGAGATGCCCTCTGTAGGATGGGATAAAGAATACGACGTAACGTAATATTTCCATTTATCTTCGAGTGACTTGGCTTCTGCTAAGGTCAGATCATCGATAGCGATGTACTGGATACAGACATGTTTTGATATTCTGTTGAATTCAATCCTAAACATGTTCTCCGTATTGGACATATGAGAACGTGCCTGCATCCGATATAGAATTTGATCTTTCGCACTGGTGGTGGCTAATGTTCTGTCTTTTTCAAACAAAACCATGATTTCGGAGCACTTAATATCGGTTAATATTGTGTGTGCATGTTTCACCAACGCTTGTACGACTTTGTCTACTGTGTAAAATTTGAAGGCACGGTTATTGTATGCTTGGCGCAAGCTTTCTTCAAACCATTGGTGCTCGATATCACCTTCTATTAGACGTTTAGATAGATGAAGCAACTGTTCATAAGCATCTAGTCCAGCAAAATCTAAACCCATATTTTTTAGCTGTTCTGAAATTAAGTTCAAATCTTTTGCAAATTGGCTAACCTTCCTGCTATTAATCTCTTGCGTGACTTCTTGATCTATACTTTTCACTTCAATCAATCTTTCGTACAGGGTTGTCAGGTGACGAAAGAAGACGTAAATGCTAGTGTTGGCAAACAAATTAAAGCTCTTACGGTTACTTATGATACCTTGAGCGTTAGCTTCTTCCACGATATTTCCGAGCAACCAAGGTTTCTTAGCTTCTTGTTTAATGATTTCTTCTTCTTCGTCAACTTCTTCTTGTTCGTCCAATCCTTCTTCAGACTGACCGATTGATCCCTCTTCTCCATCCGAACGAAGCTTTAATTTCTGATACTTGTTTCTATGCAGAATATCACGTAGAGGTAGTTCTATTTCTCTGGGCCTCTTACCATGAGCCAGAGCTGTGCCATTTTCTTTTTTATTCGCCTCATGTTCTTCTTTATTTGAGGGGGATCTCCTACGTAAACCGTCGTTTACTTCACTGACCGGAATGGAGAAGAATAACGACAAAAAGCTCTTGAGAAAATCTTTCAATCTTTCCTTGTCAGAATTAGAGTAATTGCCCGTGTGATTTAAAAACACTTCCGTTAAACTCAATATGTCACAGAAAATCTCTCTATCTGGGAAATCGTAATCTAACTGGCTTTTCGGCTTTGGTGTCAACCAATGGATTCTCTTATTAGTCTGATCAACTTTGATACTACTGATTTCAGAAATTAATTGCTTGGTAGTTAACAATTTCTTATCTGCTTGTTTGAAAGTAAGACCGAGATGATCCAACGATTTGAAGTAAACTTTTTGTTCTAATTCCCTCCAAACTTTGTTCCACTCTCTTTGTGCTCTTCTCCACTCTTCATCCTTTTGCTTTAAACGCTTCAACACAACCGGCACGGCTACTGCTGGGTGTTCATGCAAGGCATCAATAATTTCAAAGCCTCTTTCCTTATCATAAACCTTCCTAATGACTTTTTTGTAAATTGTCAAAGAAGTATGACCTAATCCTGGGGGCAATTTGAAATTGGCCTTTTCCTCCTCTGTCATGTTGGCAATTTTACTTGCAATCGTTTCCAAAGTTTGAATTGTTCTCAAATTTGATTCAATGTAAAAGTCGTACTCATGTCTCTCTTCTTCGACTTTGAAAAGTGTCTCTTCGTATTGATTTTTACGATGAGCAATAAACCCAGAATCTTCAGAAGCCCACACTGGATGGCCAATCCATTCGTCATTTAATACTTCCCAACACATCTCATCCCTACCTGAACATGGCATAAATGTATCAGACTTTGGTAGTTTCTTGTAGCTAGGGCCAGAAGCCTCACACATATCTAAATCGAGACGATGCTTTTCATGAATTACATTTTCAATGTTCTTGGGTCTATCTTGATAACCAACGAAATTTTTGAACCAGGTAAATAATTCTTTACTACCTCCCAGGTAATGTTCTACTTTTTCCACAAGTCCGTCTATATCTAACAAATCTTGCGAATATAAGTTAAGGATTTTGAGGAACTCAGTGTACAATTGTTTGTTTCCAATGAATTTTTTTGCCTTATCGAAAAAACTAGTCTCTTCTACCAATGAAAGACTATCTTCGATAGGCTCTGTAGGTTCTGGTACCACGGGTACAATACTAGGATCCAGATCAATTTCAGGTCTTACGGCAATATCCACGTATTGGACCTCCTGTTGAGGGCCCAATTGAGAAGGCTGGGTTAGTGGGATTGTTTGTGGCGGCAGCGATTGTTCCTGTTGTTGTGGTGGCAACTGTTGTTGTGGTAGTTGTGGTTGTGGAGCTTGTTGTGGTGAGTACTGTTGTGGATGTTGAGGAGCAGTTTCAACTGGAGTTTGAGCACCCGGGGCTCCTACTGTTGGAGATCTCATATTAGACAATGGTATAGCATCATTTGACATTCCTTGGGTCATCACATAGTGGGAGGGTGTTACCTTGGCAGCCTGGGTTTCCAAATGAGTCATTGGAGGTAAAGCCATGCCCTGTGAAGGCTCTTGGTAATAATCACGAGGGGCAGTACCATTTGGAGGTGGTGAAAAACTACCCAAAGGTGGTAAATTTTGTCTTGCCACTGGTTGATTTTCACCATAATAACCGTAACCTGTTGCCGCAGCAGCTTGTTGATGTTGCATTACCGGTTGTAACTGCTGTCTTTGCTGCTGAGCAGCGCTAGCTGAGGAATCCGGCAAGAATTTTTTGAAGTCATCTAAAAGATCAGGAGCATTTTGAAATAAAACCGTAACTTGTGCATAAACTTCATTAATTGGTTTTTGTTCCCTCTGATAAGTTTGCAGAATCTCGAGAAAATGCTTGTAAATATCAGGTTGATCTGAGAATCTGTTTTTAATCTTATTGACATAACTGATTGCTTGACTAAATTCCACATCAGCAGCTTTTTTGGTTTGATCTGCGAGCTGGGGTTGTACCGGTGCAGGTACCTCCGGTTGTGTTGGACCAGTGCCACTTGACACTGCCGATGTCGGTTGTGGTGCTGGTTGTGGTGAACCATGCTGTGGCTGTTGTTGTTGTGGCTGTTGCGAAGGCGGTCCAACGGTGGGAGGTTGAACATGGGTCGATGACGCTTGTTGTTGTTGTTGTTGATGTTGCAGCTGCTGCTGTGGAGCGTTCTCGGCAGGTGGTGGGAAAGTCGCTGGCAAGACTTGTTGGCCACGAGCTTGTTCAAATGGAACCTGTTGTTGTGGTTGCTGCTGTTGTTGTAATTGATAGTCTTGACTTGGAGGAAAACTCAAAGGTTGTAGATGTTGTTGAATCCTTGGTTGTTGACCTTGAAACAATGCTGCTTGGTTCATCTCAGCTACCCCAGCAACAGTAGATGATCCCATTGGTGTAGTAACTTTAATAGGTTCATCAGGGTTTTGTGAACAGTCAATCCTATAACCTTGGGGTAGAAAGGTATTGAAACCTTGAATTAAGTTGGGATAGCCCCTAAACAAAGTTGAAACCCTTTCAATGACACCAGGAGTATCAATTGCTTGTGATTTAAAATCTTTCATTATGTCTAGGAAGTGATTATAGACGTCTGGTCTTGAATTGAACTGAAATTTAACTTGTTCCAAATATGAAAGTGCATCCTTAACATTCAAGGGCCTATAATACTGATCATGCAGTGGAATCTGCTGTTGCTGTTGTTGATGCTGTTGTTGTTGGTCCTGCCCCTTTTGTTCTTGTTGTTGTTGAGATGATAACATTTGGTAGTGAAGCGATGGTACCGATGGCTGCGAAGGTGGTAAGGGATTATCGAAGCTCGCTACCGACATACCAGCACTACCAGATCTTGGCTTAACACCAATTCTACTTTTATCATCAGGTGGCTGTTGCTGCTGCTGTTGTTGAGTCGTTGGTATAGAAGATGAACTTGTCAAAGTGGTGGGACCTTGAACTTCACCCGCTGTTGCCGTTGAAAATCTTGGTAAAACAGGTGGTGCAGAAGGATACGTTGCTTGTACCGACGATAATCTTGGCAAAGATTGTTGCGATAACATTGATGGTACACCAGGGGCCATTGTTGAATTAACTCCAGCACCAGTTGCATTCGGATTCTGAGAACCACTAGTATTAACATTAGTAGTATTAGTGGTACCACTTCCACCATGAGAAGGAGAACTGCCAGTCTCTCCACTAAGATCACTTATTGATGGTAATACAAAGTGCGGTTTACTACCACTTTCTTGTTTAATCTCTGTACCACTATTCTGTTGCTGTTGTTGAGGTAGTGGTAATTCTACGCCATTCCTGCTCGCAGGGTTATTATTATTCTCATTATTATCACTGTCTACTTCGCTACCTTTGTTGCTCCCCTGATTATTATTTGTAGCATTTTGAGAATTGGCGTTACTGTTATTATTGTTCATGTTATTGGTGTCTGTATCATGGGCACTATTACTCCCTGTTGGTGGAGAACGATCCCAGGTTTGTGACATGGTCAGTAAAGACTTATAATTCTCCTGATTCCCTCCAAAAGATTGTTTATGGTGTAGTTTACAACGCGGTATTGCTTATACTTGAATAGAATCGTTAAAACTAGCGTGTTATCACAATAACTGTACTGGTGTCTAAACTGTTTTTTTTCCTTTCCTTTATTTTTTTTTTTTCACTTTCGATCAGCGTCAAGGGGACGGAGAGCGGGACAGCCAAAACCTGATTGAAATGTATAATAGTAATAATAAAAGTAATAAGAAAAACGAAACCTTGAAATAAGAAAACTTCTCTAATGTTTCCCCTGATTTATTTTGGAGTGGAAGATAAAATCTTTTTGTAATGGTATATAGCACTTGTAATACGCGTAGTTTCTCGTGTAACAGGTTGTAGAGAGAAACTGTTCTAGAAAGAGTTTGGCGGGAAATACGTAAATAACTTTTTCTTCGAATGGAGTTCTGCGGCCGAAGAGAGTGAACAGAGGTAAAAAGAAAGCTATTACCCGGCTCTTCTCTCGTTCGACTGTTGAGCAAACCAAAGGATCAGAGAGTTCCGATAATAATTGTTCAGTACTTGTTAATTTCGTTCTAATGGGCTGTTTTAACTTCCTGTCGTTAGCCGCTGAGAACTTGTCCTGTGTGTTACCTGGACATTATCGTTTCCGGATACCGAAGAGTAAGGACTGTTACCCGGATACACTTTATTTTTCTTCTTTCATTGTAGTGGTAGCCAACTTTCCAAAGGCTCTGTTCAGCCATTGGGATCGAAGTGAGAGTCTATACCTACGTAATCGTTAATTAACATGTTGAATAGCTAATCAATACACAAGTGATAAGAAATTCCATAGTACTTTTCTTTAGATTGATATGAACGCCCCAGATAGGTTTGAGCTTTTCCTTCTGGGTGAAGGGGAATCGAAATTAAGAGTTGATCCTGACACTAAGGCACCAAATGCAATTGTTGTTACATTTGAAAAAGAAGATCACACTTTGGGTAACTTAATTAGAGCTGAATTGTTAAACGATCCAAAAGTTTTATTTGCAGCTTACAAAGTGGAGCATCCTTTGTTTGCACGTTTTAAGATGAGAATTCAAACTATGGAAGGTTATGATCCTAAGGATGCATTGAAAAATGCTTGTAATGGTATTATCAATAAATTAGGTGTATTAAAGACAAATTTTGAAACAGAATGGAACTTACAGACATTGGCATCCGATGATAATTTTGGTATATGAGGACTCTATTATAATAACTATAATAATGTATTTTAGCGCTTTTAACAAATATTAACGTTTTTTTTTTTTTTTTTTATTGTTACTATTATTTCTTCTTCTTTCCTTTTGTTTTTGGTATCATTAATTATGTTGTGTATGTACTATTTAATTTAATTTAGTTTAGTTTAATCTAATTTTTTTTGTTTTGTTTTGTTTTTCTTAACTTCACTGATAAAATCAAACATTGATATTATGATTTTGTTCTATGGTAACCACTGATGATTTTTGTTTTAAACCTTCTTTTATTAATGCTAATTTTTCCATAAAACAACATTCTGGATAGTTGGGAATCTCTTTAATCTTTAAAATTTCCACTAATGGATAAGTAAGACTTTCATGCGATGGTGAAATATAAGTAACTAATCTACCACCATCAGATATTGCCAATTTATTGTGATCTTTGAAATTGAATTGGAAAGTTCCATCACTCAATTCAAACATGACAAATTGTTTATATCTAGTGTATCTTCTCAAGAAAACATCATCTTTATGATAATCTTCTCTGATGAATGTCGATACACGACTTAAATTTGCTCTCATATATTTGGAAAAAAAATCAACCACTTCTAAATGTCTTGTTAGTTCTCTTGGTCTTTCTGATAATAAATAATGACTTGCTACCCAACCTTCTTTATCATCATAACTAATATACCAAAATTCTTCAGCATCGGCTAGTCGAAGTACAGTTGTACCATTGTTAAAGAGAACACCAATATCTTCTGTTGATAATTGATATGAAAATCCATGTTTATTAGAATAGTCAACCCATTTGGTAACAACAATTGGATGTTTTATCTTTGGTAATCTCGACTGTGGTAATCCGCCCATTCTCTTTTGGGCTTCAGCTTCTAAGATTCCATTTAAAGTTAGATGACATTCACTTGCCAGTATTCTTAATGAAATTTCAGATTTAATCAAATTAGTTGAAGTAGCAACTAAATCCCTTTTAATGGTAGCTTGTTGAGCTCTGCGTATCCTAGCATCACGAGCTAAATCGTTTAACTTTCTCTGTGCTTCTAAATCAACCACTTCTTTATATTTATTTTTAGTCCCACCAGGGGATATAGAATGTGGTAAAATTGTTTGACGATTCTCATTATGGGACATTTCCGCAGAATCTTGACTTACCAACGAAATTATATCACGTAAGTTGAAATTATCAGTACCATCTGTTGTTAGAAGACCTGATTTAATAACACAATTTTTAAAATTGATAAATGATTCTTCTAATGTAATTCTATTCTCATAATAAGGAACTTCTGTCATTACATTAGATTGAATATATGGTGGGAAAATTCCTCTAAACCAAACGTAATCCATAATTTCTGATATCGAAGGTCTTTCTAATGGATCTAATGATAGAAGATCTTGAACCAAGACTTTGGCTTCATGTGATATTGGCTTTTCCTTGGGGAAAATAAAATCACAACATTTAATTCTTTCATAAATCGTATTAACATCCTTTGCTTGAAATGGTGGTTTACCAACTAATAGTGCATATACCATTACACCAATCGACCAAACGTCAACTTCATATGAATGACCAGAGTGTTTACCCATTAATACTTCAGGTGCAATATAATTTGGTGTTCCGCAAACTGTAAATTTACGTTCCCTATCGTTTGCTAGGACTGCGGCTAATCCGAAATCACCTATTTTCAAATTATAATTTCTATCGAAAAAAATGTTACCCAATTTCAAATCCCTATGGATAACTCTTCTGGAATGCATATATTTAATTGCACCACAAATTTGGGTTGTGAAAAATCTAACTTCAGGCTCTGTCAATTGTTTTCTCTTTTTCAATAATTCCATTAAAGATCCATTCGGGCAAATTTCCAGTAAAATGTAAACATTTGTGTCATCTTCAAAACAATCAATAAATTGAACAATGTTTTGATGCTTCATACTTTTATGAATTTGAATTTCTGATAAAAGCTTCTTCCTCGTCTTCTCTGTTTTAATGGATAATTTCGCTACCGTTTTTGCTGCAAATAGTTTACCACTGTCATCTCTTATTTGGAAACAGCGAGCAAATCCACCCTCACCCAAGAAATGACCTCTGTGATAATCTCTACCTCTCGTTTTGATTAAAGATGGTGGTGTCTTGCAAAGAGCAGATAATTTTTCCTTTTTCTTCTTTTGTGCGGGTTGTTGATGAGTATCTTGGCGTTTATTACTATTACCATTACCGCCATAATTTTCTTTACCATCTAATCCCAAAGGAGCTATATTTGTGTTTGTATTGATATGAGCAATGTTAGCATTTGCACTTGCACTACCGCCACCAAATGTACCAAAGGGTCCTCCTACCCCAAATGCATTAGCGTTATTCAAATTACCGTTAACTCCTCCACCGTTGTTAATTGAGGTGGTCGCAGTCGTAGCTGCATTGACTCCATTAGCAGCAGCATTAGCTGTCCCCTTTACAGGCGTATTTATCAGATTTGAACGGGTATTCAATTGTTTTTCATTGACTGTTTGTAACGGTGCCAATGACATGTTTTGTCGATTTTGTGCGTAACTTCGGAAATAAGGTCAGTTGAAATGAAAACAATAATAAAATGACAAAATGTTAAAAAAAAAAAAATGAAAAAAGATTGATCCCAAAAAATTAAGTATTAGTGAATTGAATTGAATTTAAAGTGAATGGAACTGTGATCGCAGTTGTAATTCGATTCGGTTTGATTTTACGAATATATTTCCGTTCTTTCCTTTACTCTTTACTCTTGCGTCGCCGAGTTTAAATATTCGTTTTTTCTCTAAATTGGACTACTTTGTTCCTCTATTTTTGTTACTCTTAATCAAAAGAAATGAAAATTAATAGCTTAAAACTAAACTCCCTTCTTTTTGTGTCAACTCTACTCTTTTATTTCAATGGCGAATGTAACCGCTCCTTCTATTTCTCTTGTACTCACACAAAAATGAAAAATGAAAAAAGTAAAATTAAAGTGTGGAAAACTTGTATCACAAACCTCAGTATAGATGCGGATAATCTGATCCAATGTAATGACTATTCCCAGTTTAAATGGGCACGATAATCAAAAGGATCAATCTAGGTTGGATAACTGACACCAAAAAGTGATTAGATTAGATTAGATGGCTCTAGTGTGATGAGGGAAAGAATGGATAGATGAAAGAGCTGAGATGAAGTGAAATCAAATGAAATAAAAGTAAAAATATTATAACAAAATGAAAAAGGAGTTGTCTGACAATCGCTTCAAAAGGAATGGGAGGGGAGGAGGGGTTAAGCAAGTAATAGTTAAAACTAACTAAAGGATTCTGCCTTTTCTTCCTCGTCTTTCTCTTATTTCGCTGAATGAACAATGTTTAATTCTTGGAATTTTTTGAAATTTAATTGTTTTCATATTTCCTAAACAGTATGATTTGTTTTGATTTGTCCACATCCGGTAAAACATCCAACAAACTGTCCGAAAAGGAACATTGCAGGCGGCTAAAGGAAAATAAATCAACACCTTCTCCGGATAGTCCACAATATACTCTGATTACCCAATATTGTTAAATTGTAAATATATCATAACTAAATCGATACATGTTATTAGAGTGACAATAATGGGTAGATCTTTTCCAACAACAACAACAACAAAGAAGCAACAGAGACTCTCGGACCGATATGACGTATTAAGAAGTATTATTAAATGAACTGCATCCGGTGCATCTGTAATATTGATAGTAGCGATAATACCTGTAGTATGTAGAAAAGACGACAATCACATCGATTGTTCCGATCATTCTCCTGGAAAAAAGATGGGGTAAAATTATAGTCCCCTTCTTCACCTCAATAATTCAGCAACTAAATCCATGACTAACAAGACGTATCTGAAGCAGTAGCTGCTTTCCCGAGAGGAGTAAACATGACCAAAGGTGATTGTAAAGAATATGCAAGAAGACTAATGGTCATAGAAGAGGAGACAACAGAACGAGTGTAAGTACTAATGAGAGTTCAAAGTAGCAGTAACAGTACCAGTGCCCTGTTTTGTCTTTGATTCTCTCTTTAATTCGCCTTCTCGAAGAAACGAAAAAAAGAAACGTTTTTTCTTCTTTTGCACGTGACCTTTGCCTTTTTTTTTTCCTCTCATTTTTTTTCTTTTAAACCATGAACTATTACTATCAATGTTATTACTATAGTAATATACTATACAATTAACTTTTGTACCTTATACTCTACTACCACATATATGTAAAAAAGAACACGAGTAGTGGCGGAGTTTATACAGGGAGGAGGTTTAAAGTTAAGTTCAAAGTTTATTTATTATATTCCATTGCTGTGATAGAGATACACATATAATACACACGCTCTCGGTGGATCATCAATTTCTGCAAATAATACTTTTTGTTAAGAAGGAAGTAAAAATCATTGTTAGTTTTTTTTTTTTGGATAGTACTGGTAAATATGACGTCAGATAAGCGCTACATTTCTTCAAGTGGAGAAGAAGAAGACGATGTTCTATTATCTCAAACAAAGAGAAGAAAACTAAAGGGTAATGGAACTAGTAATAGTAAACGAGTAGTCAAGGATTCAAGTGATTCTGATTCTGGTTCTAATTCCGAAGATTACGATAGTGAAACTGTATTATCCCAGGTATCTGAAAACCAAAACAACAAGAAAGTTAAAAGTGAAGATGAAGATGGAGATGGTGTAGATTATCACGACGACGAAGAGGATGAAGAGGATGAAAGTGATGGCGAATATGATGATGATGATGATGATGAACCATTAAATGGGAAAGCCAATAATAAAAACACAAAACAGACAAAGGCAAAAACGAAGACAAATACGAAACCAAAGACAACTACAAGTACGAAGAAAACAAAGGAAAAACCAAAGGCTAAGACGAATACAAAAACATCAACAGCCCAGTCCAAATCTAAGAAGAACGCGTCAACAAAATCACCATCTACAAAGAAAAAGCAAACTAAAGTAAAAGAAGAGGAGGAGGAAAAAGAAGATTCTACCAAGAGTGAAGATGCCGAAGCTGATGTTGATGCCGAAGCGGAAGAAAATTATAAATGGTGGGAAAAGGAAAAAGATGATGATACCGTCAAATGGACAACTTTAAAACATAATGGTGTTATTTTCCCTCCAACATATGAGCCATTACCATCTCATATTAAAATGTATTATAATGGTAAACCTGTTGATTTACCTCCACAGGCTGAAGAGGTTGCTGGATTTTTCGCAGCTCTTTTACAATCCGATCATGCTAAAAATACTGTTTTCCAAAGTAATTTCTTTAACGATTTTATTGAAGTGCTGAATGAAAATGGTGGTACTAAGAACGGTATCAATATTGAATCATTTGATAAATGTGATTTTACAAAAATGTTTGAATTTTTCGAAATGCAAAAGGAACAGAGAAAACAATTAAGCCCACAAGAGAAAAAACAATTAAGAATGGAAAGGGAAAAGTTTGAAGAACCCTTTAAATACTGTGAATTAGATGGTCGTAAAGAACAAGTTGGTAATTTCAAAATCGAACCACCAGGTTTATTTAGAGGTCGTGGTGCACATCCAAAGACAGGTAAATTAAAACGTAGAGTTTATCCTGAAGATGTCGTTTTAAATTTAGATAAAGATGCAACAATTCCACCACTACCAGAGGGCCAAAAATGGGGGGAGATCAGACATGACAATACGGTTCAATGGCTAGCCATGTGGAGAGAAAATATTTCAAATTCTTTCAAATATGTTAGATTTGCAGCCAATTCTTCATTAAATGGTCAAAGTGATTTTAAAAAGTTTGAGAAATCACGCCAATTAAAATACCATATTGATGCGATTAGGAAAGATTATAATAAAAATTTAAAAAATAAGGTAATGCTAGAACGTCAAAAAGCTGTTGCCATTTATTTAATTGACGTCTTTGCCTTAAGAGCAGGTGGTGAAAAAGCTGATGACGAAGCTGATACTGTAGGTTGTTGTTCACTAAGATACGAACATGTCACTTTAAAACCTCCAAATAAAGTTATCTTTGATTTTTTGGGTAAGGATTCTATTAGGTTTTATCAAGAAGTCGAAGTTGATCCACAAGTTTTCAAAAATTTGACCATTTTCAAGAGACCACCAAAGCAACCTGGTCATCAACTTTTTGATCGTTTAGATCCTTCAGTTTTAAACAAACACCTACAACATTACATGCAGGGTCTAACGGCTAAGGTTTTCCGTACTTATAATGCATCCAAAACGATGCAAGATCAGTTAGATCTAATAAAAAATGAAGGTTCAGTCGCTGAGAAGATTCTAAAGTATAATGCAGCTAATAGAACGGTGGCCATCTTGTGTAACCATCAAAGATCCGTGGCAAAAACTCATGCACAATCTGTCCAAAAGGCAAGTGATAAGATTGAAGAATTAGAATGGCAGAAAGTTAGATTGAAAAGAGCCATCTTACAACTTGATAAAAATGAACGTAAGAAAAGACCAAAGTTTTTCGAGGAAATTGATGATTTCCGTAAGGAAGTGGAAGCATCTATTCATGAGAGAATCATTGAAAGGGAAATCGATAAATGCCATAAAAAATTTGCAAGAGAAAATGATAAGAAGAGATTTGAAAAGCAAGAACTATTAGATGAATCGGTTTTGAAAGAATGGTTAGAAAAAGTTGAAGAATTAAGACAGCAGTACGCCAGAGAATTGAAAACAAGCGTTACTGAAGTGAAAAGTTCTTCAAACAGCATAGAAAAATTAGAAAAACAGATAGAAAAACTGGATCAAAGAATCGAAACTAGTTCCATTCAATTAAGAGATAAAGAAGAAAATTCTCAAGTTTCATTGGGTACTTCCAAAATTAATTATATTGATCCCAGGTTGTCAGTCGTATTTTGTAAAAAATACGGTGTCCCCATCGAAAGAATCTTCACCAAATCGTTAAGAGAAAAATTCAAATGGGCAATTGAATCTGCAGATGAAAACTGGAGATTTTAATAAAAACATCTGAAGAAAACTTTTGTACATAACCAGTAGTAACAACATGTGATACACACATACAGTTTATTTTGTTTAATAGAAGTACGGTTAATTACTAATTATAGAGAATCTCATCGATTTATCAACTCCAATTTCGACCGAGCATTCCTAAATTGGTCACTCCTGTCAAGGATTCTTCCATCATGGGGCTGAAATTTGTTCTATGCATCCTAAAGAAGATCACGAAAATTTTGGCGACCGATGACGCGAAATACCGAAAAAGGACACGAAATATTCTTTTTCAAGATCATCGCGATGAAATCTAGAAGATCACTGACAAGAGTTGATTTGATTCAAAAAGCTTTAAGGACATGTGCAAGGAATGGGGTGAAATTCGCGGCGCATGCTGGGGTAAATTTAGTCTCAAAGTTCTTTAACGAAACGCCAATTCTTTCTCCCCCTGGTTGCTTTTCCTCCTTATACCCTTCGAAGCAAATTGAATCGCCAAAGGTTACCTCTCGTAGGCATAATCAACCACATATTCTGGTAGTTGTCCTGACATGCAAAGTGGCTCACTTTATAAAAGAGATGAAGCACTTCGTGTTACAATTTTTTCATTACTCTCCTAATCCCACTCCCTTTTCTTTGAAAAGAGTTTGGGTGGACGAGACGTCGAATTAATACTGTCAATCACTTAACGAACCCAACCAGCTATTAATCATTCAATCGCTCAATGGTTCTTCAGTATCCATCAGTAGCGCTCTTTTTAGCGCTATTAATTGATGTTTCTTTCGCTAATGACAGGAATTCCATGGCTACTATAACAAAGAGGGGCAATCTTCCGTCTTATCAGCCAACCGCTAGTAGTTCAAGTTCAAGTTCACATTCGTCATATCATGCTACTTTCACACCTGTGGTACCTGGTGCATCCGGTAACAAATACATCTATCATGATTCCCAAAAGGGTGGAACAGTTTTCATTGCTGTTGGTAGCTGTATTGGATTCATAATACTTGCCTCATTTGGGATCTGGTTATTCTTTGCCATTAGAGCATGGAAAAGTGCGAGACAAGAGTATAAACTTAAAGAACTGGAAAACAGATACCAATACGATCCCTTTTTCTTTGCTGGAGCACCTGAACCTTATGATAATTCAACAGATTTTAGTGATACTGATGATGGTAGTGACATTTCAGAAAAAGTTTTCAAGACAAAGGCATCAAGGGTAAGTATGTATAGTCTAGGATCGAACTCAGCCCTGAACCTATTAAATCAAGCTCAACCTCCGCATGCATCTGATGCTATTGTTGATCCCAATGCTGCCTTTGCCAATGCAAGTAATATGTTCCTTTCGCCAACTGAGATATTGAAAAGTCAGAATAATAATAAAACTACGTGGAATTTAGCACAACCAACACAATTAGGTCTCGATAGTAGTGAGCCAAATTCAAACACATCAACGCCGAGAGAACAAACATTTACACAGATAATAGGTCACCAATCAACTTACAGTTTGCCACCAATGATGAGAAATAACTACATGAATAACACTCATTCAAGTTTGGCTTCGATTTCACCATATGCGAATATGCCAGATATTAATGGTAATAATAGTAATAACAATCCCCCACCTAGAAGGACTAAAGGTAAAGATTACAGACCGCCAAGTATGCAGTTAGACACACTTTTGAATCACAATGTATGACAAGTGATACAAAACAATCTGAACCCATTCCTTTACTAATAATGATTATCATATCAATCCCTTCTTTTAATGACACATTTACTACCAACTAGTTCAGTTCATTCATTTACTAATTCCATTCATTTCTAACCACTCGTTTATCTAAAATTCAACCAATATCTAGTATGCAATTTGCATTCATAATGACCAAGCGTCTCGGAGTTCTTGAAAGACGTAAATCACTTTTCCATTCACATAAGGACTATAGTACATAGTTGGAAATCGACATGATGGTACAGTTTTCAAACCACCGTGTCAAGGTTTCTCCATCAGCTAATGTCAAACCTCTCTCAGTCCCCTAGCCTCCCATTCACACATTTTTGGCCTAAAAATCGAATCTATATCAATGTTGGGCCTCTTCGAATACCCACACTTAACTACAATTACACTTACAATTATACAGACATTTTAACACCCATGTTAGATAACACTAAAGTGCACTGGACATTATTATTCTATTATAGCAGCACTTCCTACCGCTATTAAGACCTTTCCCGAAGTTCGGTTCCGTTATGTGCTACCCGCACTCCGGTAGTTCGAGAACGGAAACAGTGGCAAACTCATCGGTATAAAAAGGAACACTATATACTTCAGCCCCATTCATTAACTCGAAGGAAATCTCGTATCTAGCGCGCAACAAGACCAAGAAATTATAGTTATCAAGTATGGCACGTTCAAGACCAGGATCTAGACCAACTCAAACCCGTTCTGCCTCAACAATGGCTGCTCCAGCCCGTCATGCACCACCACCACAGCAGCAGGCACAACCTCATCAAAATTCCTACTCTCACCCACCTGCAACTCAACAATCTCAACAACCAGGTCTTTTCTCCCAAATGGCTTCTACCGCTGCAGGTGTTGCTGTTGGTAGTGCTGTAGGTCATACCCTCGGTGCTGGTCTCTCAGGTATGTTTGGTGGCAGTAGCTCCGCTGCTCCAGAACAACAACAACAACAGCAGGTGGCACCAGTGGACTCTCAAGCTTACAACCAAAATCAAATGAGAGCTTGTGACATGGATGCCAGAAACTTTACTCGCTGTCTGGATGAGAACAATGGTAACTTCCAAATTTGTGACTTCTATTTGCAACAATTGAAAGCATGTCAAGAGGCTTCCAGACAATATTAAAACCACCTATTCTCTCTTTATTTCTTCCCTAGGAACTTAATACTACTACAATTATTTATTCACAGGATTTGTATATAGTCATCATATCTAAATATTAATACATCGTCACGTTGGTCATTGGACGCGAAATTTCACTTTTATATAAAGAGTGTTTATCAAATACAATCGATGCCAGTAAGCTCATCGAATTTTTCTGGGGTTGTAAACCAATAACATCATTGGATACCTATGCTGCGATCTCTAGTGGCGATTAGAGCTAGCCGGCTTGGTTTATCAAGCCATGCTGAACCATGGTCTCAGATGTCTTTAAAAGAATTGAAAGTAGAATGTAAAAATAGAGGTCTGAAGGTTTCTGGTAAGAAAATTGAATTGGTTAGGAGACTCAAGAATTTGAATATAACTAACAGTAATGATAGTCATCTCCGTATTGATATCGATAGACCTAAACCACCGAGGAATAAATCGAAGAAACAGGTTAAGCCGATAAATTCCAATGTGAAATTAGATAGAAATATTGTATTGAACTCTCGTATTAATGACACTATAACCAAAGAAAATGATACTACTCCAACAATTAATGAATCTAATGTCAAGACTTCACCAATCGAGCATGTACAAAATCCACCTGTTGAGCATATGCAAGAACCGCCCGTTGATCATTTTGGCAAGAGCTCACCAATCAAGGAGTCGAAAGATATTATTACAACCACACGACCTTATGCCAATGGGTTTTCAACTGATCAAGACAATTATCAAACAAATTCACTTGCTCTTCGGGATAAAATCTTTCTATTAACATCGACCACTTGCATTACCATTTGGTGGTGGTGGCCCCATATGCCTAGTTTTATCGATCAAATCTTGAAGAGTTACAAATATTTACAGAGTTTTCTCTAGTTTTCGATCGTATTTCTCTTGTTCATATCTTGCATCGAAGAAGCTCTTTTCAGTTCAAAGACCCTCCTTTCAAATGCCTTCATGACAAGTTCAGTGACGCTCCTAGCAAATAGAGAGGAAACACTGTCATATAATTTTGATTTAAATTTAAACCTAAGTAATAATTCCACTTGTGTTGAAGATCGCCTTTGAGGATGAGGTTTAATCGTCCATTCTCCATATAGTAAATGAAATAAATTATGTGATACTGAATTAGCAACTACCTTATATTGCGAATCCTGTTTTGAGCATTTCACATCACATAAAAACTTCTCATCGTATTGGCGGAATCCAACTCTTAAGCCAGCTTCGATAGGTTTATCATCTATAGGGTCTCTTTTATTGACAAAGGATTCCATACAATATGGAACAAATTTTTGATATTCCGAAACCTCAGAAACTACATAATAGACTTTTTCTGGTGTCGAATTTATGGATTTCAACAAGACGTACCTCTGTTCCTTGGCTTCATTAGATAATCCACCCCAGTCAAAGAATTGCCTTGTAGCACTTTTGAATGCGACCAAATTGTGAGCTCTTGGTATAGTACCTAAGACTATTGTAGCCTTAGACCATAAGCAAAGCGCCATCCAGTATCTTCAAATCGTCTATTTACAGTTACATTTTAATTTGAAGATACTAGCGTTAACGGCTTTTCCATAATAAAACCTAAAGACTTCTACAAATTGTACTAGAGCGTAATCATAAGAGGCGCCGCCAAAGCACACACGTTGACCAGTCATGTCATTCGATATTCATTGGAGTAATTTAGAGTCTGATACAAGGCTTAACGAATCCATAAAGAATCACCTCAACACCTACCTAGAGTCTATCAGTCTACCGAGTTATGTGTGTAACTTGAGAATACTTGACTTTAGTCTAGGTAAGACAGCCCCCAATATTACTCTTAGGGAGATTTCAGATCCATTAGATGAACTCTACAGAGGATTAAATGAAGATGAGCCTGATAGTATAACACCGTCACCTAATGATATTCAATTCTTGGTAGAAGTAGAATACAAGGGAGATCTTCTAGTGACATTGGCAGCCGATCTAGTGCTAAACTATCCAAGTGATAATTTCATGACTTTACCTGTGAAGCTTACCATCAGTAATGTTGGTTTGCATTCCCTTTGTCTAGTAGCCCATTTATCTAAACATCTTCTAATAAGCTTTCTGTGCGACATTAGCGATGTGGATTTAGATGGTAATGAGTCTCTGCTGGATCCCAAAGGACATGTTCTTTCTCCTAGAAGATCTCTAGAGAGAATATCAATTATTAGAAATATGAAGATTGAGACTGAAATCGGTCAGCAACATAGTGGTGAAGGTTCAGTACTTAGAAGTGTAGGAAGGTTGGAACAATTTCTCCTGGAAATATTCAAGGATCTGTTACGAAAGGAAGTCAGTTGGCCCAGCTGGATTGAGCTAGATTTTAACGACGATAATGAAGAGGACCTCCAACAATCTAAGGATACTCCCACGACTGCTAACACTGGCACTACTACTACCAATTGAACAGTTCTATTGTGTATGTATTTATGTATCAGTTCATTTGTAAGATATTGTATGACAACGATGACAACCAGCTGTCCAATCCATAGTATACTGATACAGTACCCTACTTTGTTGTAAAAGGATATGCGCGATTCAAATGTGTAAACTCAACACTAAAGTATATTAGAAAAAAAAAAAGAAGGCACTAAATACAAGTCATAGGAGAAGTTATTCCTCATGAATATTTTCGGTGGGTCCAGTGTCTGGGGATCTGAGGATAATAGAGACTTCATTGCCAGTAATGAGTGGCACACACCTGATGAAAGCTCACGTCCAGGAGCAGGTTCAAATAGTATCATGTCGACTACATTAGAATCTGGATTGAACAATTTAGGCATTGCAGGAGGATTAGGAACTTCTCAAGATGTGGACGAGGTTTTAGAACAGAGTGTTTGGGGTGATTCAAATACCAATAATCATCAACATGCTGGTAGTGGTAGTGATGCATTAGTTGGAAGTGAGTCCAATGGGACTAATAACGGTAACGGAAGAGAAGTGGGGATTACTGATACAAATTTGTTTTCTCCTTACAGTTTAAACCAAGATCAGGATCAACGTAGAAGTAGAGAATCTCAAAGGAGCCAAACTCAGGGCGAGAATAATAGTGGAGATGATGAATCCAACGAAGATTTGAATGATTGGCTTGAGTCTGTAAGGAAAACATATCATCCTCTGAGTCCTGATACCGTGGTAATAGAGGAAATTCCTGAACGAGAGGGTCTTTTGTTTAAGCATACCAACTATCTGGTAAAGCATTTGGTGGATCTGCCTAACACAGAGCCTTCCAAAGATCGAAGCGTAGTAAGAAGATATTCTGATTTTGTATGGTTGCAAGAAGTTCTGCTGAAGAGGTACCCATTTAGATTAATTCCAGAATTACCACCAAAGAGAATTGGATCTCAAAATGCTGATCCTCAATTTTTGGAAAGAAGGAAGAAAGGTTTAATCAGATTTATCAATTTAGTCATCAAACATCCAGTGCTGAGCAAAGATGATTTGATATTGACATTTTTGACTGTACCAACTGACCTTTCCAGTTGGAGAAAACAAGCAGGTTATGATACTACTGATGAATTTACAGATAAGAAGATTTCTAATGGATTCATAAAGATGTGGCAAAAGAGGTTATCAGAACAGTGGAATGAGGCAGATGCATCTATTGATAAATCCATCGAAATATGGTTAAAAATTACCTTTCTTTTAGAAAGGCATGAGAAGAGAATCAAACAGATTGCACATGAAAGAAATATCTTACGATCGTTGATTAACGATTTCACACAAACGACACCAAAACTTTATCCAGTGGAACATGGTAGTACTATTTTGGATATTACCAACCAATTTAGTGTGATTGGTAAACATTTGCAAACTACGACCGAATACAATGAACAGGAAGTGGATGCCTCCTCCAGTTCATTGATACCAAAATTCAAAATATTTGTTGATGTTTTGTTCTCCTTAAAGGGATTGTTCGAAAGGTATCGAATAATGGCCGGAAATAACGTTCCTCAATTACAGAGACGTGTAGAAATAAATTTTGAGAAATTACAAACTATGAAGGGGAAACCAGATGTTAGCGGTGCTGAATACGACAAGATTAGAACTGCTATCCAAAGAGATAAGAAATGTATAGTACTGGAACTGAACAGGGCGTGGTTAATCAGACAATGTATCTTAGAAGAATTTACCATTTTCCAAGAAACTCAATTCATTATAACTAGAGCATTCCAAGCATGGTCCAAATTAAACGCAAGTTTTGCTGGGCTCAAATTGAATGAATGGGAAAAATTGACTGACAACCTGATGGATATGCCACTGTCTTATCAATAATTAATGATGTATTTATATATATATCTACATTTTATAGGTGCTGAAAAGTACAAAACCCCATGACGGAAAGAAGGAACATAGCATGCCTAAGCAATTTTTTTACTGGTGTTGGTGAACCCTACACCCTTCACCATAGCTATCAGATCACCAGTGTCATCATCATCCACAGGTTTTAAATATATTTCACTGCCGAAGATACTTTTGATATCTCTTAGTAGATGTATAAATTTTTCATCGATTTGATCTCTCGTAATCCTCAGTCTACCAATGTCCTCCTTACCAATAATCATGTAAACGATAGCTAGCGGTAACTGATTACGACCTACAGCGCCACTGATGGAAATTTCTTCTAACAATTGATATGCAACTTTTGTACCAATATCTTCTGGAACATCACCGGCATCACCAATATCTTCCGCAAATACACACCAACCTTTTTTGGTGGCGGCTACAAGTGTTATACCCCATCCTGGGCTCTTACCTGAATTTTCACCTCTCCAAACGTCAGCTGATATGTTTACCTCACAATTTACAGGTTTCAATACCTTTCTTGCTGCATCAATCATTCTATTAACCATTGAAGGACTTACTCTTGTCGAATAAGCCACTCCTCTAATGGAAGCTATCGTAATTCTATCCAAATTATGCATTGTAATAGGTTGTGGTATTAAAGAATCCACAATTAGATGAACTTCACCACCACCTTGAGGTGGGGAACCTCTTTTTAAAGTATGTAGTGCACATTCTCTGACACCAAATCTCTCTAGGACTGGTAATAACCCCCATTTAATAACCTCAATACCAGCATCATAATGAGATGCAGTACATCCACGAAAGACAATTGAAAATTTCCTTTTAGAAAATGGTGCTAGATATAGCATTGGTTCCACAAAATATCCAACAGGTTTGCTCATGGGGCAGTTATGCGTAACGGATCCACCTACGATAATACCCGGTCTGTAAATAACCGTCGTACCGGTATATGATATCTCTATAGCACTTCCATTAGTGACAGATTCCATCAATCTTAAGAATGAAACTTCATAATCCTTGAGACCTGGATTCAAATCATTTGAACGAATCTTCTCTATCTTGACCGCTTTACCAGACAAAGTGGCTAACATTATTCTCAGTCGAAAATTCTGAGAACCTTGAAAAACAACATATGAAGGCCTGGATGACATTATGCAAATAGTACTGGTTCGATCGAGCTGCTAGAAGACTTCAAGATTAGCTCATTAATCATGCGATGAGCTTCGATTAGCTGCGATGAGCTGAAATTTTTCAATTTTTTTCTAAAGAACATTTGTCCGGGTAAAGTAGTTCACGATAAGGTCAAAAAAATTTAAAAGTCGATGAACTTTGACGCCAAATGGCCCTTCAAAACCAGAGATTAACGTGAATAAGCATACAGTTAGAGTTGCCTGCTGTATTCATTTGTTAGTGGAGACGCTTAGAGTAATTTCTCTGTACATTTTATTTCCCTAGTATGGTTTCTCCCAAAAGAGAGGCTGAGGAGACGTTAGAAAATGCAACTAGTATCAAAAAGTCTAGAGCAGGAACCCCCTTTGGAAGAACGGATCCTGCATTTGATATAGGAAACTCAGAACCAGGATTTGATGAAGCATCAGGTGCACAAGGAGGGGAGGACGTTTCAACACCTTTTGGACAACAACAGTTAGGCACAGAATTTGAAGTATTGTCATTACCGAAGAATGCACCACCAAGTACAGATCTACAAAGGAGTGATAGTGGATTATCATTACCCAAGAAAGGTGAAAAGAAAAGAGGTAAACCTCCAGGGAAAACTAATCAAAGTGGTAGTGTGTCTGCACAACAAAAGAGTAATGCATCATCCTCTTCTACTGGTGCTGGACCACAAAGTTCTAAAAACTCACAGTCAGATCCTAACAAGATGTCAGATGTTTTGTTTTCAGCAGGGGTTGATATTAGAGAAGAAGAAGCTTTGTTAAATTCATCTGTGAATGCATCAAAATCACATTTACAGTCAACTGATGTTAAAATACCATCACATCCACCATTTTTGCACCCTGACCAAGTAAACCAATTCATGAGAAAAGTATGTAAGGAGCAAAACTTTTCACAGAATTTTGCCAAAAATCCTGAAATTTTACGAATGATGTCAAGCGCTTGTGAATCCTACATGAGAGACGTAATTACAAATTCATTGATCATTTCACGACATAGGAGGAAAGCAGTAAAGATTAATTCTGGTAGAAGGAGTGAAACTTCCGTGGCACTAAAATCCATTGCCATGAATCAGAAGAAAGAAGAAGAAAGAAGAGTCAAAAAAAGAGTTGCACTTGGGTTAGAAAAGGAAGATTTAGAAAATAAAATGGATTCTGAAGAAACTCTGCATAGAGCATCAAATGTTACTGCTGGTCTCCGGGCTGGTTCAAAGAAACAGTACGGTTGGTTAACGTCTTCTACCAGTAAGCCAACTTCGCTTGGGGGATTGACTTCAGGTAAAGTTGCATCCGCTGTAGCAGCAAGAGGTGATACTGGACTGCGATTCCGTGAGGCAAGAGAAGAACCAGGTATAGTGATGAGAGATTTACTATATGCATTGGAAAATAGAAGAAACGGTGTTCACAATGTTATTTCCAAGGGTTACGCTCGAATTAGGGATTGAACTTGAATAGCCCCGGTGGCCTATTAATAGAGAATTAGCAGTTAAAGTAAGAGCTGGTATCAAAACATTCGTTAAAACGTAATCAAACATAAAATATATAAACGAATAAAGTAAACAAAAAGAAAAACAACAAAACTTTCTGGTAGGTTGTGGTATCAGAGTCAGCATCGTTGTCGTCAGTTATGGCATAATTCTCATCAAACCGAATAATGCTGCTAAAGCCAAATTCTTGCTTACAGAAAGATTGGCGACAAAATTGCGTTTAATATTACGGTCTACGTTAGAATTATCAATATTTCTGCTTTCATCAAAGGCTGTTTGGTTTGGGTCGACAATAGCGGTTAACAGTACCGTTGTCAAATGGTTTCCAAGCGGGTGCACTCCAGGTCACATTGGAAATCATGTTTTTGACCCCAAAACCTAATTTAGTTTCTGAAGTGCCATTCCAAGTGGTAACATTAGGAGCAGTAGGACCTTGAATTAAATTACCCGTGGTAGCCGCCTCGAAACCGTTCTTGATCATTTACAGACGTTCATTCTCATCGTATGAAATTTGAGAAGTACTAGTGTTGCTAGCAAAAGAGTGTTGAGAATTAGGCATGTAAATGGTCGAAGGTGGGACATGAGACAGATTCAATTTTCTTCAAAAGTCTTCAGATCAGAAACAGGTGGGAATTCAATGTTCTTACCCATCTCACCGAATCGACGTTCGTAAGTAGCCGCTAAGGGAAAACCATCTGACCAGTTATCTGGAGTGTCGACAGAAGAATCTAGGATAAACATGACTTGCAAATCACACTCTTTTTGTAGTAGTGGAATGAATGGAATTTCTTGTCCGTCTTCACCGCCATCAACCAAGTACAGAGAATCTTGCTTTGTCAAAGTAATACTCTTCGAACTGGATCAAGCATTCTTAAAAGGATTTGGATTGTATTTGGCCACTTGGTTAGTATCGTCACTCGCAGTGCTGTTGGGGAAGCTTTTCCGATGGACTATTCTTCAACAATTGGAACATCTGTGGAGAAGCGCCAGGATTAAATAATGAAGCAGCAGTACCCAAGGCAGATCTACCAT
This sequence comes from Zygosaccharomyces rouxii, assembly GCF_000026365.1. Classification (NCBI taxonomy): domain Eukaryota; kingdom Fungi; phylum Ascomycota; class Saccharomycetes; order Saccharomycetales; family Saccharomycetaceae; genus Zygosaccharomyces; species Zygosaccharomyces rouxii. Next base: position 550,078 of record NC_012992.1, on the reverse strand, counting down.
TATTGAATCCTACCACCCATGAATTCTAATGAACAAGAATGCTGTTAGAACCATTAGCACCCAAATACTTTACATCGGTGAAACCTTTTAAAGATTCATTCCAAGATCCCATTTCAAATAAGTTAAATTCAAAGACGGTAGAATTGAAAGGGTCAATCACTCCATTTGGAGCCTTGTATTCCGCTATAACCAAAGGGAATGGCATCTGCGTATTTTGAAAAGTTTTCAATTTTTGATATCAGATACAGTGTAGTTGGCGGCATCGTGAGGCAGTTGAGGGATAATGTCGTAAGCCATAGCATGTCCCAAGTAATCACTTGAGGATAAGGGAAATCCTGCGGCTTTCTCAGCACTCACCTCATCTTTAACCGCATCTAACCATTTCATGCTGAAACTGTTATCATTGTTAACCAAAGAATGAGAGACATCCCAGATGGAATTGTTTAAACTCATATTATCGATAATACGTTGAACGCTACTTCAGTTGTTACCAACAAGCATACCTACTAACCAGGCACCACCAGATAAATCTGCCAAGTAGCTAGAAATCTAAGCCGTGTTCTCTAGAGCCTCTAGTTCTATCATCCATAGCGGCTAACGTACCTGCACCGCTAAACATGGCACGGTAAGAATCACCAGATGCAGCTAATTCGATTTTGAGAACGAACGAGTATGAATTGTGGTGGAAGGATGAAGCGTTGTTATGGGCTGAAGCGTTATGGTGAGCAGTGGCATTCTCATGTCAGACATGGTGATAACGAGCCATTTCGTGGGAATCACGTAACTTGCTATTGTTACTATAAGACACATTGGTCACTGGAAAAAGTTGATTAATGGTTTCAATGATATTGGTAAAATTACCCCATGATTGCAACATAAACTGTTCTGCTTATACTTTTTTTTTTTTCAACCATTCCTATTCAACATGGGATAGACCCTCAGCTTCACCCAAAAATGAAGTTACGTTAGAGGGGCATTCTATTGTTCTTGGTGTATAACCATTATCGATAACGCTGTTGTTTGATTTCCTGGCGGAATATGCAGCTTTTGATGCGACGGCGGCTGTCTGGAAAAGACCCAACAGTAGTACTAAATACGAGATGCTGAACATTGTATTGTTGGTGTTGGTTGCCTGAGACACAAGCGAGGGCACCAACCATACGTGGATCTTGGGCAAAACATTTAGTAACGACTAATTCCAAAAATTAGCCTTTTAAGTGCCTTTTGAACCATGGCAATGCGTCTATTTCGACTATACGTAAAGGTTCGCGATAGATCAACACCATCATATTTGTTAAAATACGAGATTCATTAAAACAATAATAAAGAATTATATACCAGAAAGAAATGAGGGAATTTCATTGATAAATGGTATCAATTACGGGAGATTAGAACAATCCTGCAACGGTCACCATGAATGCGAATAGGGAAAGACCGCTTCTTGGAGAATATGAATTGGAGGCACCGCCCTTTGAACTAGAGGTGGCGCTAGGAGATGCACTCTTTGTGTAGTCGTCGTTATGTTGGATCTTTGTACCGTTATGAGAAATATGTCCATTCCAGCAGTAGTCCTGGAAACATTGTTTACATTCTTTTGGTAGAGTTGCATTCATAGATTCTTGAGAACGACGCATGATGGCGCAAGCGACACAGCCAGCAAAGTTACTGTCATCGGTCAAATTGTTTCTAGTGGTAGCTTCGAAACCGTTCTTAATCATGTTTAGACGCTCGTTGTCAGAGTAGGACAACTTGAAAGTAGATTGGTTACCATTGTATGACATCCTACTGTTAGGGACGTAGACCACCAATGGAGGGGTGAAAGCCAAATCACTCATATTCTGAGCATCACAACCAAAGAAAGTTGGCTTAGTGTTCAAACCCTCGGCAACAAAAGTTTCAACATCAGGCACGTATGGGAAGGCAATATCCTTACCCATCTTACCGAATTGACGTTCGTAAGTAGCCACTAGAGAGGAACCATCTGGCCAGTATTCAGTAGTGTCGGCAGAGTTATCCAGGGCAAAGATAACGTCGACACCACGTTCTTTTTGTAGGAATGGCAACAATGGGATGTTTTCATTATCTTCACCACCATCGACCAAGTACAAGTCTTTGCTGTCGACCAAGCTACTCGTGTAGTCATTACTGACATAACTAGTGTTGAGGAATGGATTAGGAGAGTAAACGGCAATATCATCTTCATTCTTTGAAATGTCTTTCAAGAAATGGCTGATGATGCTCTTCACCACACGAGGCATACCAGTAGTGTTCAATCTTAGTAAGAATTGGTTGAACAAGGTAGAAGAAGTACCCATAATGAAACCAACGTTGTCGTAGCCAGCAACGCATTCGCCCTTCTTTTCAGGTTTACCGTCAACAGCCTTGGTACCCAAGTACTTCACATCTGTGAATGCACGTAGAGATGGATCCCAAGATCCCATCTCGAAGGGGTTAAACTCAAACACAGTAGCGTTCAAACTGATGACACTGGTACCAGGGTATCTACCATCAGCAACACTGATAGGGAAAGGCATAGAACCATTTTCAAACACCTCAGCATCTCTCAGGGTGGACCAAGTGTAAGCCTCACCACCTCTGTACAAGCTGGGGAAGAAATCGTAAGAAAGCGCACGGCCCCACAGATCAGTCAATGAGGCATTGTAGGTCTTGTGCTTTTGACGGACAGTCTTAAAGATGTGCTCCCAGTGGTCAGCAGTTCCGAAAACATTAACACCATCTGGATTAACAAGGGAGTGAGAAATATCCCAGATAGAATCATCTGCCGTAGTGTTATCAACGATTGTTTGCACACTAGTCCAGTTGTTCCATGCCAAAGTACCAGTTAACCAGTTACCACCAGAAAGACCAGCCAAATAAGTAGCACCTTGCAAGACACCACCTAGACCATGCTCGTCAGCACCACGGGTACGGTTGTCAAAAGCGGAAATCATACCAGCACCACTCAACATAGCACGGTAACCACCACCGGATGCACCAATGGCGACCACTGGTGCATGGCTGTCGTTGCCGCTAAACACTTTATCAACCAAAGAGTTGTCGCTGAAATTTTTGGTGGCACGCTTAACAAAATCATGCAAAGCTTCCTTGGCAATAGGTCTTCTACGCTTTAACCATTCGGTTTCGTTGTCAGATAACCCATTGGCTTCTCTAACTAAAACAATGTCATCGGGACAATTAACAGTCGAAGGAACGTAACTATTCTTGGGAGACCAAGCGGCAGCTAAACCAGCTACCACGAGGACCAATAAACTCTCGATGAAATTCATGGAAAGCTTACAATAACTTATCCGCGGATGTAACCTCGATGTCTCTTTGTTTCCCCGGTAATGAGTAGAGTTTGAGTTGGCTCTTATATCACTCGAAAATCCCCCGAGAACAAAGGCTTTTTTTTTTTATCATTATTATTAACTCTCCCCCTCTTCCTCCCTTCTCTGTTAAGATTTTGTTGACGTAGTAGAAAATGGAAATCTTCCTTTCCGCATTTCGGAAAGTGCGTTAGCAAACAGGAAGAGGGAATAATGAAGCCGACTATGTGAAGGCCGCGGAAGATGAATGGGTTTTCTTTTCTCTGTAGATGTTTAGTAGCCCAGCATGCAAGTCGGATGGGCGCAGTCGAAGATACGATGAAAATCTTCTTGACGTACTTGGAGAACTATTCCGAGCGTAGCTACTAACAACCGTTGTTTTTCCGTCTTTATAGTAGTAATCATCACGTAATGAGTGGAGAAGGTTGGGAGAACTGTCACCGGTAATGGATAAACCGAGTAACCCCTCGAGGTGTGGGTGTGGCTATAGCTGCCGCGGAATGGGCGAGACGCTGAGGAGTGGTACTAGGGGGGAGGAGGCGATATTTCGATGGTAGGCCGAACTCGACCTACGCCGCTCTTGCGAGCGAAGCGAGTAAGCACAGTTTTGGTTCTTTTTCAAAAGAACAAGCTGCCAAAGGGAATGATATCGACTGTTCTTTTAAAAAAGAACCAAAACTGTTGTTACTCGCTTCGCTCGCAAGCATTGGGCGATGCTACTTTGCATTGTTCTATCTGTCCCGGCCAATGATTTTTGCTCCCTGTGCCGCCAATTACGGTCGAAAGAAAATAACCCACGCGCGGATGGCATAGAAGCAATACGATAGTACCCAATTGGAAAAAATGAAGCTCCTCTTGGTAGTTTTGAGTGAGATTACACACAATGGGAAGTGCTTACGACATGGGAAAGTAAAGAAGGAGATCTGTTTAAGCGCTGTATATCGTTAAGTGGTACAAGCGTCAAGTCAGGTATATGGTTTCATTCATCAATAGAAGCGACGACATAAGCGGCGGCACGAAGCTCGACTAAATAATCTTGAGAGCGGGTATCATCGCCCCGGGAAGGAACAGCCGCACAATCAGAGTCTAGAAGGTACTGAAACAAAGAATACACACCCGCAGTTCCCTTGTAGGCTGTAAATTTTCCCCAGTCGTTGACAATGCTACGTCTAACAGCCGTGGACCGAATCTTGCGAAGCTATGCAGTTTTATTTAGTAACGGATTCACCTACCCCGTCAAAATGTTGGTACGGCCGTTAGCCTTACTAGCATAACGGAGCAAAGTCGAGAGGTTCGAGGCAATTATTGATTGGATCTACAAGCTATAGATACGCATTTCTAATTTTCCGACGGCTTCGCCAAGCAAATTATTAGACTTTTCTTTTTTCGAAAAAAAGTGATCTACGAAAGGCGCAGATGTAAAACACTTGCTAGGAGAAGAGATGCTACAAATAACTCAGTATGCATTCTATACGCAGCCTTCATTCCGACAGTCACTTCCTATGCAAACGATAAGCCTCCCATTAGAATACGATTGTGCTGAAATGGCCCTCTTGGCAACTACAGAAATATGACGCACGCTGCCTTCGAGACAACTCAAATTCGGTAACTGTGCCTGGTGGGCACAACAGAGGTTTGATCCCTTATGCGTATGACAGTTTGAAGCTGCGCATGTCCATTGTCATTTCGAAGGTAATATATAATATCCACATGACTTTGAGACACGTGGATATCACGTGTCTCGCTGGTTACTTGTTATTCCGTATTATAATCCCATAACCAACACTGATGGGCTTCTGGTTTAGATGCAACGGTAATACATCTCGGCTTTGTTCTCTTTCTCTTTTCTTTCCAAATTTTTATTTGTTGTGCTTTTCTATATAAAATAAGAAAGTTCGATCATCGCCATGTCTACTACAACAAACAAAAAAATCCAACAACAAGGCATAGAAGAGAAACAACAGCAATAATGTCGGGTAAAGTACACGGTGGTAAGGGTAAGTCCGGTGCCAAGGACGGTGGTGCTTTAAGGTCACAATCATCCTCAGCAAGAGCTGGTCTTCAGTTCCCAGTTGGTAGAATTAAGCGTTATTTAAAACGTAATGCAAGTGGTAAAGTTCGTGTAGGATCCAAATCTGCGATTTATTTAACTGCTGTATTAGAATATTTAACTGCAGAAGTACTAGAACTGGCAGGAAATGCTGCTAAGGATTTAAAGGTTAAGAGAATCACACCAAGGCATTTACAACTTGCCATCAGGGGAGATGATGAGTTAGATAGTCTAATTAGAGCCACCATTGCTTCAGGTGGTGTTTTACCCCATATCAACAAGGCTTTACTGCTAAAGGTGGAAAAGAGAAAATAGATTCACATTTGAATCTGAGCATTAAAAATGAATATGAATATATGTACGTAATTCGTATCTCGTATATCGCTGTGTGTAATATTAGTCGCGTTTAAAAGATGGTTTAACTCTGACTTTAACGTTATTTTCGTTTTAAAGGTTTCCTTAACACTTCGAAGAAAACGAAGAGAATAAGAGATTTGGTCGCGGGTGATAATGGCTACTTCAGATACCAGAAGGCGGCAGGTTGCCTGTTTTGCCCTATCAGTTTATGCATTGACCATTTATGCCGTTTATAATTCTGCAAGAACGAGTGTTTCATTCTTACAAGCTACTATTAAATTGACAACCGGTTTCAATGTAGTCATATTAACCGTTTTCACCATTTTAAACTCTGCAGTACTCTGGAAATTATCTACAGCAATATTATTTGGTAACCTAAGCTTACTCGAATATGAACACATTTTTGAAAGATTGCCTTTTACCATTATAAACACTGTGTTCATGTCTTCGATGTTTCACGAACAGGATTTCTTTACAGTTACACTATTTGGGCTTTTATTATTATACATGAAAGTATTTCATTGGATTTTGAAAGATCGTTTAGAAGCTCTTTTGCAGTCAATTCATGAATCAACTACTTTAAAGAGCTTGATTTGCACCAGATTTAGCTTTAATTTGGTCTTGTTAGCAATACTGGATTATAAAATTGTTTCTGGATGCATTACCAATTCTTTGTCCAATAGTTTTGGTGCTTCCACCTCTGTTCATTTGATGGTTGGTATGGAATTTGCCATGTTACTAATTGATCTTTTGAATTTGGCCATGCATACGGTATTAAACTTTTATGAATTTTACAGGACGCAAGTTGATGCGCACTTATCAAGTGTGGACACTGATACTGATGGTGGAGATGAGGAAAATGAAGATGAGGATGTTAATGGATCGTCCTTCGCAGGTCTCGAAGGTAAATTTATGTATGAAAGAGTTATCGATGTCTTTACCAGGTTCCTCAAGACTTTGATTCATGCAATCATGTTAATTCCATTTAGAATGTCAATTTTATTGATCAAAGATGTATTTTGGGATGTTTTAACTCTATGTCAGATTGTATCGAGTCTTTGGAGAATTTGGCAGAATAATAAACAATTAGATGATAAATTGAAAACGATGTCGCCTGTGGAATTGTCTGCAACTGATAACATCTGTATCGTTTGTATGGATGAATTATGCGCAGATTTGGAGGAAGTGGTTCAAGGTCCAGACCGTGAGAAGGTTGCAAAAACTGGTAAATACAAGCCAAAGAGATTGCCCTGTGGACACGTCCTGCATCTTTTCTGTCTCAAAAATTGGATGGAAAGATCTCAAACTTGTCCCATCTGTAGATTACCTGTATTTGACGAAAATGGTAATGTAGTACAATCACAGAGTTCAACAACTAACCGTACTACACAGGCGACAAACCAGTCTACTAATGTGACTACTACTGCTGCAACGACGACAACGACGACAACGACGACAACGACTACATCCACAACCGAAATGGATTCTTCTGGTGGTTCAACGGCTTCTACGCCATCCTCTCGCCAATCAACTCAACAGACTCTCGGAGATCTTACACCAACTCCAACAACTGCTGATTCAAATTCAAATATTGCAAACCTTTGGTACTCTTATCCTATTCAAGAGGCGAAAGATGGTGTTGTCACTTTTAGTCTAAGGGATTCAGTATCCGGTAATCCTGTAAGGGCCAAATTAACACTTAATAATGATAATGAAACTCAAAGAATTACGATCCCTAACGAATGCATACATCACCTTGAATCCATTCAAGGTTTGAAAAGAAGAATATCTGAATTAGAAGCTCAAGTTAGAGAAATGAGTGAACATTAGTTTAAAGAAACATTTCGTTTTCGTTGTTGGTTTTTATAAATATATATCTACGTGTATATCTACACGTATATCTATCGTTATAATACATGGTGCCTAGTCACTCAGAGATGCCTCGGAATCAATTAGTTGAGTGTCCAAATTTTCTGGGTACATCCCACTTTCGTCGCTAGGTGAATGGGCATCATTATCTTCGTCCTCTTCTTCGTCCATATCGTATGCGTCTATTTTACCGTATAATCTAGCTTCAAAAGCTGCTAGTTGTCTTGCGATGTATCTTTTTGGAAATGTGAATCCGCCCTTACTAGAACACTGTTGTAAGTGGCTCTTTGTATTTTGGATATGTTGAATGACTTGGTTACTTGCAATGTCCCTAGCGGAGCCAGTTAAACGTGGATCAAATTGTTGTGAGAGTGTATCAGCTTTAACCATATGACATAGAGCATAGATAAACCAAACTTCAGGATCGTCCATGTAAGGTGGTCCTAAGACCATCTCAGAAATTCTATCCATAAGTGATTGGAAATTTTCTGCCGCACTCTTCGAATCCATCTCTAAATCTTCTAATCCATTGGCATAGCGAATTAAACATTCCCAAAGCCAAGTGGTCGTGTATTTGGGAGTGTGCGTCTTGGACCCCTTTGTGAAGACGGGGGCCATCCTATAGTTAACATCGTCTGCAAACGGTAGTTTTGTAGAATAAACACTACTCATCCACTGTAAAAATTCTAATGATCTTGTAGGTTGTCTTTCCGCTAAGATGCGTTCTCCTAACCCCCAAAGAGTTCTTACATCTACACCTGGAATCCTTATAAGTAATGCAAAACATTTGTATGCCAGTTCCCATTTCCTTTTCAAAACGTTAATATGCAAAAGACTGGTTAGAGTCCCTATATGTTTTAATTGGAAAGTATTGGCTCTTCCATAAGTTGGATCAAAGAGTTGATAACCTTGTGTCGTTGCATGGAAAAAAGTCTTATTAGTTCTAGAAGCTACCGCTAAAGATGTTTCCATCCTTCTCAATCCATGTCTTTGAATTCTATTCATCCTATTATAATTTATCCTATTACGTTGGATGGGTGTCCTTTTCCTTGGGTCACATTGCCACTTTTCAAAAGTCAATTGAGGCTTTTCATATTTCCTGTAAAACTTGCGCTCCTCATTATCCACTTCTTCCACAGGTTGCTCTTCATCAGATTCCAGATCTGAATAACTTTCACCGATAATGCTTTTCAGTCTTTTTCTTATCCTTCTTCTCTTTTGCTGACCAACCTCCTCATTCTCACTAGTTTCAGTTGCTGAATTTTCAGGTGTGGGTAATTCAGTTTGCCCATTACTTATACCATTAATGCCATCATATTTCTTGCTAAGGTTGTTGATATACTGATATTTGAGTTTTCTAGACGTACGTGTTCGTTTACTAGTAATCACCAAAGGTAACTCAAACATATCAACATTGCCTCCCCAAAATACCTACAAAAACAAATGAGCGTGAAGAGACTCCAAATGCCCTACTGATCCTCCAAAATACTGAAGTTTATAAAGCATGCAAGATGCGATGAGCTTCGAATGAACTTAATTTTTTCAAAAATATTTTTAACCGAAAGAGAAATGAGTTTTTTTCGCAGTCGTGACATGACATCCTTGTACTCTAGAGATCTATGCTCTTCTACTTTCAACGAATTAGGAGGGCGTGTGGTCTAGTGGTATGATTCTCGCTTTGGGTGCGAGAGGCCCTGGGTTCAATTCCCAGTATGCCCCGATTCATTTTTCTTTTTGCTCCCAATGCATATTTTTACCATAACCATATTAACAACATTGACAACTGCTACTACTACAAGTACTACAAACGCTCATACATTCATCTCCTGGTTGGTTATTCCCTAATTTCTTACCTTGCTAATTTCAATGATTTTTTAATATTTGTTTGTAACTCTTAACATTCTGTACCACCAGGCAAAAATGAAGGAGAATACTTAGGAGCAAAAGAGGTACTTTAGAACAAAACAAGGAGCTGTTGTAAAGTAAAATATCTGTCCTCTATTTCTTCATAATAATGATCATCTCTTTAATGATAGTGTGTTTTTGAAGAAATAATTTATTATAAAATAGCAAACTTTGAAAACAGCAAAATATTAATAAAAAAATCCCGAAATTACTGACACAGAACAAGAATAGCCTGGTTTCTCCCATGAATATCATTCGATATATACATACTTGTGTACATGTACACTTGTATGCATACATCGGTTTTTTTCTTTCATTTTATTAATATTTTTTTAATATTTTTGTGTCATTAAGAGGCAGCGTGTCCCGCGTCAGTGTGTCACACACCAGCAAAAGACAATGTAAAAACCATCAAGATTCACAACTACATCTTCTATTTCTGTTATCCCGTCTAAACTTTGTGTCAACTTCACTGAAATTTTTGGCTCTCATATAATGTAAATTCAAGCACTTCTTTTATAGATTACTATCTTTCACTTTTTTACCTATTGTTATATTTCAAGCTATACACGCCCAGTCAATCAAAAAAGAATACTTGCTGCATTATAAGATTTATTTTCAGTCTCCAAGGTTTATAAAACTATTATAATTTAGCTAACTCAAACATGGAATCTAATAGCAGCTTCTCTCCGTCTTCCGCCGACAATGCAACACTTCAAGATGCTATTGATTATGAAATGAACATCTGTTTCGACGACGATTTTCAATTAAATCAAAAAACAATACCTATAGAAAATGGGTTATTAAGTTGTCCACAAAAAATTTCTGAAGGGCCAACTATTTCTCTATCCAAACCTGCTAACTGCATCGTTACTAAAGACTCTGTCAAGGCCGAGCTAATATCTACTAAAACCAATTTGACCCGATATTATGAAAAGGAGAATGGTTTTAATGGGTTTGTAGATCAAGTCTTTGAAGTCAATTATGATGTGACTATGACCAATTGTAACTTGGTTTCCAAATATTCTGATCTACAGCTTGAGAATATAAATTTATTGGAAACAATTGCCAAGATGAAAACAAACCACTCTCAGGAAATTACACATTTGCAAGATGCCTTTAAGAAAGCCAAGAGTGAAAATTATGAAATGAGTTTAACCAACTCCGATTTAACTTTGTCTAATGTCGACAATAGAAGAGAAATCATTCAACTAAAAGATGAAAATCGTCGTTTAAAGCAGAAAGAGACAAGGTTCGCACCTCTAGATCAAACATTTAATGGTACTGTACCAAAGAAAGTGATTGGAGATATATCTTTGATGAACGAGGACTTGAGCGCTAAATTAGCGCGTGTTACCGCTGAGTTCAAGAATTGGGAAATTGAAAATAATTTATCTAAGAAACAACAACAATCGAAATCGCTCTCTGACCAACTCCAAATACAAACGTTAATGAATGAGAATGTCACTTTGAAAACTAGAGTGGAACAGCTACAATCCACCCGTAAAAACAATTCTCGTGAACATCTATTGGAAAGATTAGTAGAGTTAAGAGAACTACGAGAACAATTGAGTAAAGATACAAAATTTATCAGTAATGCCCAACAATTACAAATTGATAAGGAAAACTGCTTATCTGATTTAACCCGCTTACAAAGAGATTATGATGAATTAAGGAGAAAGTCTGAACTACTGCAGGTAACAAAAAACTTTAGTGGCAGTAGTAATAACAGCTTCACTGAAAGGTCTACTTCACCTGAATTTGATAATGACATTTTTGACGGATTGACACCACAGACAAACGTTACCGAAAAGACTTTTAAACGGAAAAGATTTTACAAGAAGGGTAGTCTTTCACCATCGAACTGGAGTCTAAGATTTGCTAAAAACAAATTCTTCCGTTCGTTAGCCAGTTAGATAGTGGACTAACCCATGTACTATAGTAAGTCAATATAATAATGTATTATGAGAAAACATGTTTTGAAAAAAATTAAAATAATAACAATTTACCGTCTTGTGTAGCCGTTACTCATCAGTCTTGATCTATTTACATGTAAATACCACTTGCAAGAAAAAACCTTTGGAGGACTTGGGGCTTACATCATACCTGGCATACCACCTGGCATACCACCTGGCATACCACCAGCGGCAGGAGGTTGAGGAGCGTCCACGATGGCAACTTCAGTGGTAGCCAACAAAGATGCAACACTGGAAGCATCAACCAAACCAGATCTCACCACCTTGAATGGATCGATGATACCGGAGGCCAACATATCGGTGTATTCACTCTTAGCGGCGTTGTAACCCTTGGCGAAATCTTCACCAAAGTCGTCAACCAACTTACCAATGATAACAGAACCTTCTTCACCAGCGTTTTCGATGATCTTTCTAGCTGGCTTAGTGATGGCTTTTCTAATGATGTCAACACCCAATTTTTGGTCAAAGTTCTCAACTTCCACTTCGTTCAAGACACGAGAAGCCTTAACCAAGGCAGTACCACCACCAGGCAAGATACCCTCTTCGACGGCAGCCCTGGTAGCATTCAAAGCATCATCGTAACGATCCTTCTTTTCGGAAACCTCGATTTCAGATGCACCACCGACTCTAACAACTGCAACACCACCAGACAACTTAGCCAAACGTTCCTGCAATTTCTCCTTTTCATAGGAGTTGGTAGTAGTCAAATCGATGGAGTTCTTAATTTGTTCAATTCTAGATTCAATAACGTCTTTGCTACCGTCACCGTTTAGAACAACGGTATCTTCTTTGGTGACAGTGATAGAATCACAAGAACCTAGTTGATCAATGGTACAGTTCTCAGGTTTCAATTCCAGTTCCTCAGTGAAAACTTGACCACCACTCAAGATCGCAATATCACCTAGAGTGTTCTTTCTGTTATCACCGAAGCCTGGTGCCTTAACAGCGCACACTTTGACTTGACCTCTCAATTTGTTCAAAATACATGCGGCCAATGCTTCACCATCCACATCTTCAGCAATGATCAACAATGGTCTTCTAGATTGGATGGAAATTTCCAAAGCTGGCAAAATGTCTTGGATGGAAGAGATTTTCTTTTCACTCAATAGCAACAATGGTTTTTCAAATTCCACCTTACCAGATTTAGCATCAGTGATAAAGTATGGAGAGATAAATCCACGGTCAAATCTCATACCCTCAGTAACTTCCAATTCATCTTCCAAAGTTCTACCTTCCTTGATGGTAATAACACCTTCTTTACCAACTTTTTCCATGGCAGATGCTAATAACTTACCCACATGAGCATCACCATTTGCAGAAATGGTAGCAACTTGTGCAATTTCTTCAGAAGTAGTAATTTCCTTCTTGTTAGCACTCAAGAATTCAATGACTTTTTCAACTGCAGCTTGAGTACCTCTTCTCAAATCCATTGGATTGCAACCAGCTGCCACATTTTTGACAGACTCAGTGAAGATAGATCTACCTAATACGGTAGCAGAAGTGGTACCGTCACCAGCGGTTTCATTAGTCTTAGCAGCCACCTCTTGTAACAATTTGGCACCCATATTTTCAAACTTATCTTCCAAAGTAATGGCTTTGGCTACAGTGACACCATCTTTTGTAATCTTTGGAGCACCAAATGGTTGTTCAATTAAAACGTTTCTACCTTTTGGACCCAAAGTAGCAGAAACAGCATCAGCTAAAGTTTCCACACCTTTTAATAGGGCAGCTCTACCTTCGACACCGAACTTTAACTCCTTGTGAGAGTAGAAGCGGCGAATGATTGGGGTCAATCCACGAGAACGGGTGGCAACAGATCTTAGCATTGGGGAAAAAAACTAGCACTAACAAAGGGGATATAAGTTTAGTCGCAAGTTAGACGGGATACACCTGTCTGTCTATTACTTGTTATTTCCAAAAAGAAAGGAACTTAGGGAAGTTCGGGTTGGGATGATCACCTGCGGCTTATCCAGATTTTCTCTCTTATTTATACGAGTAGCACAACCGCCCAAACCGAAAAGGGATGTCACGGGTCAAAGTAGTATATCAATGCCCGTTGCAAATTCTAGAAAATTCTTTCAGTCACTATATACGTAGATGTTACCCGGTCAGCGGCAGTGCAGCTTCGGCGGCTAAACATCTTTAGCATATTCCTTAGTTGAGGTATTTGGTTTGATGCACAGACATTCAAAAGCTTATCTTGTTCGCGATTCAAGCAATTTTTACTGTTGTCCCTTATTTCACGTGACTGCCCCCTTTTTTTTCTGATTCCCTGCTATTGGAAAGGAGATAGCCGCCGAAAAACAACACTTACTTCTAGTTACCACTTTCTAAACAAGGGAGAACAAGAAACGCTGGAGGGATTAGAGCATGCATTATTGAATGTTACATTCATTTCATTTAGAATAGATAATTTGAAGCAGAATGCCACTTATCTGATGGAGTGGTATTGTAGCGCGCTGACGTGAAGGACGTTCCATATCACGTGCCACATCACCGAAGTGGTAACTACGGACCGGTGGGTTCGTATATTCAGCTGTTCTCCGAACGAACTGAACTTTGATGGTTGTACAGAAGGGAAGAGAAGTCAGCCTGTTAAAAATGTCTCTCTTTCTTCCCCCTTCAAGCACAATTTTTTTGCCTTTTGTATTTCTGTCACGGCCAGCACCTGAAATTATAAGCCCTTTATTTCCCTCCAAATTTACCTCACTTTGTTTTTATTTCACTACGCTTTATATTTATTGTGACTTCCCTTCGTTTTCCTGCGCTCCGCATATTTTATCCCACTTTGCCGTTCCTTCGCTTTTTTTCCTCCCCTTCCCTTCGGCTCAAAACAAAACCCTGCAGGTTTTCCAATGGTCTCGAAAAGAAACGAAAAATATTGTTGGATAAGAGCTTGATTTACAACAGGCAGACTTGAATTTTAAATTATAAATCTAAGAAATCATACTACGAAAAACCTGTACTACGAAAAGTGGTACTACGAGGAACTCACTGCTATTTGACTGTATTTTAAATTTTTCTGGGGGAACGAATTATACTTGAGATCTACTCCCCATTCAAAGAGGTAATCAGTTAATCGTATCATTACGGTTTGTAAAAGTGTCCGGGTTTAGAACGGAAAAGTTAACGAAAAGAATCAGGTTAGCGGAGCATCGTGGTAAAGAAAAAAAAAAAAAAGAAAATTTTAAAAAAAATTAAAAAAGGAGTAACAACAAGATTTCCAAAATTACATCAAGTTGCATTACTTCACGAAGATTACAAGTGGTAGTATTGATAAAGACCAGAAGGCGTCTTTTTCAAATTCGTCGACGCTCCCAGTAAGTTCGCGTTCTTCTTCAACCTCCTCCTCACCCGCTTTCTCGACAGCAAGGTGGTTGAAAAGAAACAAAGTTAGAGAAACAATCTTGGATAACCTTGTCACGAGAAATCCAGAAGGTGACAAAATAAGCACTGACAAAAACAATATTTTAAGTACTGGTTTGGTTCAAAAACATCCTCTTCACAATAAGGATCATAGTGATAGTTCAAACGATAACGAGAAAGGAACCAAGAGCAACAGCGACATATCAGAGATTTCCAATTTCGAAAATTTACATTCTGAACCAAGTTCCAGCATTACGGTACAAAACATAGAAGCCAACATGGATCTCCCACCATCTTCTCCAAAGACGCTATCGTCAATCAAGGACAGGTCGTTCAATAGGGCTACATTGACTGATGATGGTATTATGATTACTTCACAGGGACACTGCACTGCAGATGGAGAATGCGGGGATTTACAGAGTAAACACTTTCATGGATGCAACCACAGTACAGGTAGTTTTCAAAGCTCGCCATCAAGTTGTTTTGAAACGACTTCTCTAATAAGTTGTGTTACTTGCCTAAGTGACAACAATTCTGTGGAGCATCGTAACCGTCGTCATAGCAACCATTCAATTGACACAGCGGGGCTACTCAATGAAGATCTTGATGAAATTCCGTATTCTTCGGTGAATGGAAAACTAATGGTTAATACTGTGATTCCTTATGGTAGAATTCTTTACGCCAAGTATTTGGAAAATCCTAACGGATACACAGATAATAGTGGGCCTGCGAGCCCAAATAGATCCACTGATAATACTCCACAGTCAAAGGATCCAGATGCTGTCAATGTACATGGACTTCAGACCAAATCAGATGATGATCTCATTGAGGAGCAATTGTTGAACGATGATGACAATCGGGACACTCCCGTGACAACAACAAATGCGGAGGATGGTGAGAGCTATCACCTGATAGAAATTACGTTTGCTAAACCTAGGCGTCATGATGTGGTTCCCAAGAGATTGACGTTGTTGATTAGCCATTTTTCATCCTCTCCAGAAACAAACGTTGTGGAAGAAATTATGAGAAGAAGTTATAAAAATGCCAAGATCAATCGTTCAGTTCTTGTGATTATTAATCCCCACGGTGGTCAAGGGAAAGCCAAGAAGTTGTTTATGACGAAATGTAGACCTATTCTCTTGGCCAGTCGCTGTCCAATAGAGATAGCATACACGAAATATGGACGCCATGCTGTTGATATCGCACGTGAAGTGGACCTTAATAAATATGATACTATAGCGTGTGCCTCTGGTGACGGTATACCCTATGAAGTGATTAATGGTCTTTACCAAAGAAAAGATCGTGCAGCTGCGTTCAACAAACTGTCCATAACTCAATTGCCATGTGGTTCAGGTAATGCAATGAGTGTAACTTGTCACTGGACAAGTAATCCATCCTATGCCGCACTTTCCCTAGTAAAATCTGTGGAGTCAAGAATAGATCTGATGTGCTGTTCACAACCATCTTACTGTAAGGAATTTTCACGGCTTTCATTCTTGTCCCAATGTTACGGTATCATTGCCGAATCCGATATCAATACTGAATTCATTAGATGGCTAGGTCCCACTAGATTTGAATTAGGTGTTGCATTTAATATCATACAGAGGAAGAAATACCCCTGTGACGTTTGGGTTAAATATGTAGCTAAGAGCAAGGACGATGTCAAAGTTCACTATTTGGAACAAAAGAAAAAAACACGAACAGAATTAGAAGCATATTTTGACGATAATTCTCAGTTGGAAGAGACCACTAATACTAGGGTTTCAGATTACGAAACTACTGAAGAAGATTTTAAGCTAAAATTTCCGTTAGAAGATGGTGTACCTGATGATTGGGAGAAATTAGATTCAAGCTTAACCGATAACCTGGGTATCTTTTATACCGGTAAAATGCCATACATGGCTGCAGACGCCAAATTTTTCCCCGCAGCCCTTCCTAATGACGGTGCTATGGATTTGATGGTTACAGATGCTAGAACTCCCGTTACTAGAATTGCTCCAATCTTGTTAGCGTTGGATAAGGGTACCCATGTCTTACAACCAGAAGTTATTCATACAAAGATCTTGGCATACAAAATAATTCCTAGGGTTCAATCAAGTTTATTTTCAGTCGATGGTGAAAGATTCCCATTAGAACCCTTGCAAGTTGAAGTTTTGCCCAAGATATGTAAGACACTTTTGAGAAACGGTACTTATGTGGATACCGAGTTCGAAACGATGTGATGAGTGATATGCACGGATATTAGCGTTGTTACTATTATGATTATCGTTATTCTTCATAGATAGACAGCTGGATAAATAGCTTTATCATTTTGTTGTTTTTATCATTTTTTTGCAGACTTTTTTTATTTTTTTTATATATATATAATGATAATAAGACGGGAAACATACATACAGATAAGGGCTTATCATCAGCATTGACAGCTTGATGCTTGCTGTTCTTCTTCATTGGTCGTTATATCAATGACGCCTGCATTATTTTCGTTTGAATCATCTTTTACACCTGTATTTGGACTCTCTTGGAATTCTGGTAAAGATTTGGCAATTCTTTTGAACAAATTCTTAACGTTATACCCAGCTTTAGTGGACGTTTCCATGAATATCTTTGCACCTAATACCTTTGCCTTTGTTTCACCTTCTTCCGTTGAAACTTGTCTTTCATCTGACAAATCGCTCTTGTTCCCCACAATACAAAGTATTACGTTCTCTTCACCTCTTTCGTTTTTAACGTCCTCTATCCACTTGTCTATGAATTCAAATGATTTTCTCTTTGTAATATCGTAAACTACAATAGCCACACGAGAGTCTCTAATGTATGATGGTATCAGTGATCTAAACCTTTCTTGTCCCGCCGTATCCCAAAGTTGCAGTCTAATCGTCTTATCATCAAGGTACATAGTTTTGGAAAGGAAATCAATTCCGATCGTCGCTTGGTAATGATCGTCAAATGTATCATACATGAATCTGGTAATTAACGAAGTTTTACCAACACCTTGTTCACCTAAAAACACGATCTTGTATTTAGTCAAAGATTTACCTGATCTAGCGGAACTCATGTTGTAGTTTGTAAAGAAGGTAGATATGGAAAGGAAAGTCCCTAATCGTCGTAATTGGACCCTTTGAAGAGGTCTAAGTAAGCTTTAAGCACTCTTTTCTGTATAGACTTGTATATAATCAAACCTCCACGCCAAGGCCTTTATTTGGTGAAGTGATGAAAAAAATGAAGGCATCAAGTCCATCATGTGATCGTAATTAGGATTCGATTTAATCCAAATATTGATCATAATCGCATTCAAAATCGTCTCTGAGCTTTATTTTAACTATATGCTAAGCTACTAAGATTGTAGTAATGATAATGACTATATAATTAAATTATTTTTTACCAGATTTTTTGATACCACCACTTGCCAATGGTTTACCAGATTTCATATTGGATAATAGCTCTTTCTTAGCTTGAGCATCTCTCTTCTGCTTCTCTTTGAAAGCACGTCCTTCTTCATCATCATCGTTTTGCTTCTTCTTCTGCTTTAGTGGCTTCATCTTACCACCTTGACGACCAGACATGATTGGAAAAAATAAAGGTAGATAGGTAGATACGTCCCAAGATCAGTGAACAGCGGAATTCAAGACCTGTGGTTTGTTGAATAGTTGATCACAGCTACAAGTGGTGAAGAAATATGATGAAGGAAAAAAAAATTTCATGATGCCGGCATTAAAAAATTGCCAATTGTTAGACGGTATACTGGTAATGACGTAGACAATTAGCAGGAAATGGATTGATTTATGCAAGATTCGAGGGATTGTTCATTGTATTTACTAGTGTAATTTGTTATTTTCTAGCGTGTAGTCACCAGTATTTCTATGTACCTTGTATTGGCTCTGCAGTACGGTGCGGCTGAACACATGGCATCGCATCGAGATAATAGATGTGTCTATTAATTAGTGTACAAACGATTAAAATTTTACATGGGGTCAACTAATTACTTTATTTAGAACCATCTTTCAAAGTGACAATTCTATTCAATACGATTCTATTATCCTCGCTGTCCTTATCCAATGTAAAGTAACCGGTTCTCATGGCTTGGAATCTACAGACTTCTTTACTCTTTGGATCCTCTTTAACATAAAATTCAGAGTTTTTAACGGAATCCACTTCCCATGGTGATTTTGCTAAAATGTCATGGAAATTGTGTTCGACGATTGAGTTTTTATAAACAATTTCACTATCAGGATTAATATCCTTTAAGTAACCTTCAGGATGGGCAGATGGGTTTTCAGATTTGAAAAGAGCATTATGGACTCTTGTTTCTGCAATTCTAACTGGTGAATTGAATTTTTCTGATAGCGGCACCCATTGGATATAAGTCTTTGGCTTCTTAATTTTACCTTCAGTATCGTAATGTACGTGGATCTTGGTAATTTTACCGTCAGAATCCTTCTCCAAACTCTTGTAAATCAATGCATGTGGTACTTTGATCAATCCCACGGGTTGTTCAGGGGTCAATCTAAAGAATTCCTTGTCACTAGCATTTTCGGAGAAATCAGATCTGTCAATGAAAACTCTCTTAGTGAAAGGTACCTCCCTTTCACCAAATTCTGGTGTACCTGGTCTAAATGGAATACTGACCACATCTTCAAAGGAATCTGGTACATTATCCACGACAACCTCCACTGGGTCCAAGATAAACATCAACCTAGGTGTTGTATCTTCCAAGTATTTTCTGATGGCACTTTCGAATCTGACCAATTGAATGTTAGTGACACTCGTAGTGACACCCAAGGTGTTAATGAAGGACAAGATAGCTCCTGGTGGGACACCACGTCTTCTAATGGCTTCCAAAGTGAACAATCTGGGGTCATCCCAACCTCTAACGTATTTTTCGTCTACCAATTTGGCGATCTTTCTCTTGGACAAGACGGTACCAGTAATGTTTAGACGGCCATATTCTCTCTGAGTAGGCCTAAACACATCTACCTGGTCACATAACCACTCGTAACTTTCTCTGGAAAGGTAAAATTCTGTGGTACATAGAGAATGGGTAATATTTTCAAAAGAATCCACCAAACAGTGAGTGAAATCGTAGGTTGGGTAGATCCTCCACTTGTTACCAGTTCTTGGATGTGGTGCATTCAAGACTCTATAAGCGATTAAATCCCACATCTGTGGACTTGGTGAAGATAAGTCTTGTTTCATTCTTAACGTTGCTTCACCTGGTTGGTAGTGACCGTCTTTCATCTTTCTAAACTCAGTCAAATTTTCCTCTACTGATCTACTACGGTGTTTACAAGCATGTCTTTCACCACCTGGAGTACCATCTGGCTTGATACCACGACTTGCCTTGATCTCTTCAGCGGCACAGTTACAGACGTAACCCTTACCCTTACTGATTAATCTTTCAGCTAATTCGTACAATTGGTCAAAATAATCACTGGAGTAAGTGATCTTCCAAGGATGGAAACCAAGCCAATTGACCATTCTGATGATAGATTCAAAATATTCTGGTGCTTCTGCTTCTGGATTTGTATCATCGAATCTCAAATAACAGTGACCACCGTGAAATTTAGCATAACCAAAATTGACCATAATAGCCTTAGAATGACCAATGTGCAAATAACCATTTGGCTCTGGTGGGAAACGTGTGTGTACTAACCCATGAGTAGCTTTCAAATGGTTCACCAAATGTTCAGGATTGTTCTGTGGATTATCCTCCACTGTATGCAAATCACCCAAAAACCCTTCACTAAACATGGTCCTCTTAGGACCAGCGGTAGCATCTTTCTTGTTATTACCATTACCACCAGCGGCCTGCTTAGGCTTTTTCTCTTTCTTCTTCTTTACAGTGTCTCTTTCGTCCTTAGGTCCCAATACCTTCAAGACTTCCTCATCAATGATAGGTTTAAATGAGCGAGGGTCAGCCCATTTCAATTCAGGTAATTTTTTTACATCTGCCATAATACCTGGAACCAATTTGTAACGTTCAGTGACAATCTTTTCCTTGTTGTCCTCAATGTATTTTGCAACGCTGGCTCTCACTTGCTCATCAGAAACCTCTGCGCCAACACCAGCATGTTCATTTAATCCCTGCTTTGTAGCCTTCTCACCATTCTCCTTCACATACTTATAGGCTTCCTCCACTTGCAAATTCGTCTTTAATTCCTTATTGGCGATCCCATCCACGATCAGCTTGGATTTGGGCAATGGTTCACCTTTTGTGAAAGTGGCTAAGTTCTGAACTTGACCTCTTGTACTTTTTTCCCATTGAGTTTCAGCAGGTGCCTCTTTGATTAAGTCGTATAACGATTCTGAAAGTTTCTTGTTTCTAACGATTTCCTTAACCTTAGGTTCTTCAAAGCCAACGCTGGTAAACAGCTTGGTCAATTCATCCACATCAGACATAACAAGTAAGCTAATCAATGCTGCTAAGGCTGGGAAAAGAATAATAATGCTTTGTATATTATTCAATATCTCCTCTTTGTTTCTTCCGTTAGAGACGAAATGGAAAAATCCTTTGATACTTTCGTAGACAATGATACAACAGGGGATGTGAAAAGTAAAGCTCGGCGGCAAAATGAACTTGACCAACTGTTTACCACTTTCTTCATCTAAAAGACGTATAGAGGACTTCAAAAAAGGAATATGTTTGGATACGGTGAAGAGGCAGAAGCTATTGCATCTCAGTTGTTCGGTGGAACTCTAGAAGATGATAAGATTGAAGAGGCAATTAAAAAATGTAAAACTGAGAAATCTAATGCTACCAGATTGTTGTCACTAATAGAGTTGATGACGGAAGAGTCCTGCGAGAATCTTCAAGTTTTATATGCTGTACTTCGAATGTGTCTCAAATTTTTAGATGCCCGACTCATTGATCAATCATTTGCCTTCGCTTTAATGGTTCGTGAGAGATAAGCAAGATACCCGTTTTGATACTTCAGTATTATTTTTAATTCAAAAGAATTGGAGCTAACATAGTTTAAAGGAACTTAAATTTAACTCTAAAATCAACATTAATGAAGATTGTAAATTGTTATCATTTTTGCTGGAGGAAGGATTGAATGTGAATAACCGCGGTTCCTGGAAATATTTAGCACTTTTACTTAGGATCATGTATGGGGTTCCCGGATCTAAAAAGGCACTTATTCGAATTGTTAGGGAAGAGTTTAATTCTAGGATCGGATTTGTTCTTGATCATTTAAGGGACTTCCAACTGGGTAATTATATCATAGAATTATTGTCCGATTGTTTCCCACGCAAACACAATGACAAACCAGGAGTGGTGATGGCACCTATATTATGGCCACAAGAGCCTGAAAAAAACGAAATAATATTTGGATCCCTTGAATACCCCTTTAGAGGTAAACACGGTTACGTTCAAGTGACCAATTTCGTCTGGCAAAAATATGGAACACAGTTGGAAAATGTATTGAGAGTGAGTAACATTAGCTACGGCACCAATGTTGGAAGTTCAAGTGGAATCAAGAGATTTAACTCAGGAAAAAATTCTAAACATCAGGAACATTGTTACATACAGGCAACATGTGACTGCATGTACTTGTGGGATGGTGAGGGATTGTTTCTAGAACTTGATAGGCGCTATGTGGATGTGGTCAAGACATTGAAAGGTTGTATTAGAATAAACGTTAAGGATGCCAATTGCATTAAATCTCCTGATAGAACTTGGTTGAAAGTTTTCCAGAGGACCAAATGGTTCCAATTACAATCAGAAGATAAAAACGCATGCGAACAATTCTATGCTAACATAACGAGCTATCGAAAGGTAAGTGAAGTGCAAACATTTTTATTGTTAAACCACGTTGATGAAGATGAACAAGAAACGGCACGTTCGACTCAAGACGTTTCACATAAAGCACAAAGTGAAAATAGCCAATTAGCAACCCCAGATCATTCTGATCCAAAGATTAGAACTGATGAATGGGATATCAACCTTTCTTCCGAGTTGCAAGGTACTAGAGAGGGATCGAGAGCTAAGATAACACCGGAACATACTGATGAAAACAATTTTCCACTAGCCGCCGAGGTTATCGAACATGAGGAACAATCACCATTGGTATTGGCACAAAAGAGAAAAATGATTAGAGAAACCAGCAGGACATTGGAACTCTTGAGAAAGGAATTTGCTCAAGAAACTAATGCACAGAATGCTACAATTGAAGAGATCGAAAACTGTGCTGTAGCGGAAAGATCACCATCTTTAATAATCACAAGATTTGAAAATAAAAACAGCAGTAACGATAAGACTGAAGAGACATCCGCCAAAGGTAAATCTTTGAAACCACCCCAACCACTACCGCCATCTTTAAACAAGAATGTTAAATCAATTGGTAAGAAGGATATTAACGTCTTGGATACAATTTTTGGAACACCACCATCCAACAAAAAGAAGAAAAGACAAAGAGAATTAAACAATTTCAGACCTGTAATTGATGTCCCCTCACAGGATATACCCAAAGTACAAACAAGAAGTAACAAGAAGAAAGGCAAACCATTAATAACAGCTAAAAATTCAAGCCCTCCCAAGGCTAAAGATGATTCAGATCCATCTAAGCCCGAAAAGAAGAAGAAACAGCAAATGCATCCACCCAAAGCCCCACCTTTGAAAAAGGCTAAACCCACTCCAGAAACTGCTAAAGAACCCGAGCCGCCAACCCAGATTCAAACTCAAAAAGAATCACCAACACACATCCCGGCAGAAGAGGTAGCATTAGCTTCTGCCGCAATACCAAACCAAGTCCCACCAGTTGCTATAGATACTTCTCTCATGAGTAGCAATGTTGATAAGAGTAATATGAGTTTCGATTCAACCACTGTTGTAGCACCTTCTTCTAATCGAACACCATTTGGTATCAACAGTGCATTTACAGATAAACTGCAAGAACAGATTTATGGTTCCATTACACTATTCTCTAATGAGTTGCTTAGGAAGATGACTATCATCAATAAAGAATTAAACGTCAAGATTGTTAAAGAATTATCAGAGAAATACCAAAACTTATTCCAAGAGCTACAGGCAAGTTTCCGTAACGACACCGAAGAAATGTCCAACTTTGTCGGCGAAATTAAGGACATGTTAAATCTCCCGGAAGAACAATTGGTACAATTCATCAGAACAAGGAAATTTGGATCTCAGAGTTAACGGAAGAGTGGTGTAGCATTACGTTTGACTACTTCCCTTCTGAATTTTCAAATTTACCCTGCCATGTTCGTTCAAAGAGACCACGCAAACAATTTTTTTCACTTTTTCACTGTCGTCGATTTCACCAAGCATTGTATGAAAAAAAAATTTCACCCAGTTAGATTTCACAACTTAACATTTCAAACTTCCTTCTCTTCCTTCACTTTCTTTCTTGCCAATTTCATTAGCTAAACCAGGCAAAGATGGATACGAAAACCCCAGTCACTCTAGCTAAGGTCATCAAGGTTCTAGGTCGTACCGGTTCCCGTGGTGGTGTCACTCAAGTCCGTGTTGAATTCCTTGACGACACTTCTCGTACCATCGTTAGAAACGTCAAAGGTCCTGTCAGAGAAAATGACGTCTTGGTTCTAATGGAATCTGAGCGTGAAGCTCGTCGTTTGCGTTAAGACTGGGGAATTGAAAGTTTTAATTTCCTTTTCTCTGTCTTAATTCAATAAAATCAAACAAAAAAAATACTAAAAAAATGAAATTCAATTTTTAAATTTTTTATGGGCTATATGAACGGTTGGAATGCAATTTGGTGGGAAAGGTGCTCAATTGATCGAAGGCGCTAAATGTTCTTTCCTATCTTTAAAGCTTCTATTTTCCAAATTACGATTTTAATTGCATGGGTCTTAGTTGAAGGTGCTGATAAAGTGGTGATGATCTCGCATGATACCGTCTAAGTGGTTATGACGTTTTAAGAAGCAAATTGAATGATAGAAGTCACTTAATTTTGATGGTTTCTAGAACGGGTATACTACGAAGATGGCGGTAGGAGACACCCATAGAGAATTTCAAGTGCTCAATGACAACTGGGATTAATTGGTCGGAGGAAGTAGAAGGCTAAAAAGAAAAAGATGAAAGATGGTTGCTTTTGTTTTTTCAATAATTCAGTTGGTCCTCTACCATTTTAATTGCCATTCCACTTGTCCTATAGCTATATATTATAGTAGTTAGTATAATCTTTCTTCCTGTTCATATGTGTCACGCTGATCTTTTGACATTTCAAGTGACTGTTCTCCGAATATCTGGTCTATGTGATGTCTGGATTTCTCGAGAAGAAAATTTCGAATACCATATATAGACCTGAATGCGCAACCTGGGCGGCTATTCCAAAAAATTAGCAGGTTTGATACTTATATTGAACGTTAATAACTGCATGTGTAGCCACCGGCTGAGCTGACTCGAATTGTGAAATATCTGCTGGAAGTAGAAAGGGTTATGGGACACGAACCAACCGCCGAGTTCAGCCGCCGTCATGTAAAACGGAAAAAGACTTATATACTCTATTATATTACTGTATTGCAAGTATTGATCCAGCAATCCACAGATATTTGATGATCCCCTTTTTTATAAATGTGAAGAACTGTGGTTGTTGCACCTATACTATTTTGACAAATCAACGATTCGAGTTTTTGAGAACTCTGATTCATTATATTGGCTAATCTCATAAGGATGGTAGATAGGCTTCCAAAACTTTCTTGGAAATGCCTTACAAGATCCCAAGATTTTAAGTTTAGAGCACAGTCTAATATGAATAATCATTTGTTAGTTTCCACGAACTTTCAAATTAGCATTTTGATCATTTTGAGACACGTTACTTGGTTATGAAGGCATGCGTTCGTTCACCAGAAATAGCTCAGAAAACAAGAGACTAAGTCAAGTTGGATTTGGAAGAGCTTAAAATTCACCACTGAGCCATCTAAATGCTGTCGATATAACTTGTCAGCATAGGAAACTGGTATTAAGCTCACCGGAGGTTGTAAACCTTGGAAAGAAACAAAAAAGCAAAAAAAAACAACCACAACTCAATGAAAAGCTGAGCTAGGAATTCTGTAAAATTAATCAGATATGCTACAAACCTCTTCGATGCCATCTAATGATGAATTGCTTCATCATACTTCAATATCGCTCTTTCCATTTCGTTCATTGTGACAAGTTTGAAAAGAGTCCGATGAACTCTAAAGGTATAATTGGTTATTATCAATGATTTCAACCGGTAGCATTTCGAAAGCATCAGGCTTTAAAGCTGTTTGGTTTCATATCATGGGATTGACCTCTATTCATGCTAATGGAGGTGATAAATTAGTACCGTCAAGTTCTCAAAAACAGTCTAACAATGAGAAAAATGTGGAAAAAACACAAAGTAAGAAGGATTCGAAATATACTGTTGCAGATATCGATAAATTATACCAACCATCACCAGCTCCCCCGTTACCATCATCTCCACCACTGCAAGAAGCGATATATGAAGTTACCGATGAAGATGAAGATATGCCGATGTTAGATATGGATGATCAAAGTGTTGAGCTGGTCTCCAATTACTTATCGGATCGTAGAAGTTCAGATACTTTGGGGCCTGAGGCGGCTACACTGCCGCGGTCAAGGAAACAGATCGATTCTAGTTTCCCCATGATGGTACCTACAAGATTGAAAACTGTATTTGTAGTAGATACAAATTTTATCATTTCACATTTGAGTACTTTAGAAACATTGAGAACGTTGGCGCCTCGCTTTCATCACCAAATTGTAATCCCTAGCACAGTTATGCAAGAATTAGATGGATTAAAGGTATCTTCATATGGTGTGGCAGTAAAGGATGAACATGGTGGTAAGAGACAGGTAGCACATTTGGCTAGATCGGCTAACGATTGGATCTATAAAAATTTAGCCAATTTAGACTCAGGAATAATGGGACAAAAACTACGACAAACCATAGATTCCAATTGTATTAAAGATGATGCAATTTTAGATTGTTGTCTTTATTTCAAGGATAAACTGGAATGCTTTGTCGTATTGATGTCTAATGATAAAAACCTTTGTTTAAAGGCATTGACAGAACAAGTTCTTACAATATCGTTTAGAAAGGGAATGTCAGCACAGCTGATTGCTTCCAAGGCATATGAGGAAAATCTTTCGAGGTTTGGTTCTCATGATTTTTTTCAACAAAATGCATATACCAATTCACATTCTGCATTACAGTTTCACGAATTAATGAGTATGATTTATAATGAAGTGCATGATACAGTGGTAGAGGCAGTAGATTACGCAATGAGGCAAGAATACGGGGATGAACTTGAATTTATTGATTATTCGAAGGATGATTTGTTAAATCTCAAGGAAATTTCCCGTTTTATTGCACAATTCTGGATATCTGTGTTTGGACAGCTATTTCAAAAATCTAAAATGAGACAATCGGATTGGAAGGAATTACCATCTTCCATATTAGAAGTACCCACAACATCTCAAGAATTGGCTCTCTTCATTAGATTTTGGGAAGAAGTATTAACTTTTCTTTTCGTAAAACGCAGTGATCAAGAGCTTGAGCAATTAGATTCACTTAGCCGTCGGTGGGAAGATCTTGCCGCTCAATGTAGTTAGCATCACCTAACAGCTACAACAACATCGTCATTTTTTTGTAACCTTAACTTTTCCGAATTTCTGCCTTTTACTGGGTGAATCGCTAACGGCACGCTTGGGACCCTGGGCGTCTGGCGGACTCAGTACAGTGGATTGTGTTTGGTCTTGTTGAAGTCTGCTTGTCAAATTTGTCGCTCCTAGATCTCTATACCTTTTACGAGGAGACTTAGAGGGTGATCTTGTATAGTTACGGAAATGTGGTTTTAACTTTAGTAGCGATTCTGCCACTTTCATAATATCGTCAGAGTTCTCTAAACATTGTAAAAGTTCTAAGGGGGGTGAATACCTTTCCAAAGATTTAGCATTGTAAGACCCCTGAGGTGCCCATTTGGCGATTATTCTTTCACCTCCCAGTTCTTGTACATTTTCACTAAGGTATTCAATGGTCTTATCCTTGGAATCTATAAGACCCAAAAGATCATCAGAAACTCCTTGAAGCACGGAGACTTTTCTTAGATTATATTCCAAAACTTTTTGAAATAATCTAGATGCTAATTGAGGGCTTGTAGCCATCACAGGTGCCTTAAGTTGAACCTGTAATGAGGCAACAGATACCTCAAATTTAATCTCCCTCTCTAACCAATTAAAAGCTAAAATCGAACCAACCCTTGAATGAAGATAATTCTGTATTTGCAAAACGGATTCGTCTACAAAACCTTGCCTTTTACATTGCTCTATCAAATTTGAGATAACTATTAGAAATGGATCATTATATAGCGGAACAAAACAAAATATTAATTCAGATTCACTTGAAGCCTGTGAGTTGACAAAGACTCTATCACTGTCTATTGTACCAACGGCCCATTCGTTCAGTTTGTCATCTTTCAGAAGCGACT
This sequence comes from Zygosaccharomyces rouxii, assembly GCF_000026365.1. Lineage (NCBI taxonomy): Eukaryota > Fungi > Ascomycota > Saccharomycetes > Saccharomycetales > Saccharomycetaceae > Zygosaccharomyces > Zygosaccharomyces rouxii. Next base: position 521,780 of record NC_012992.1, on the reverse strand, counting down.
CGAGCTTTTCCATCAGTGGCATAATACGAGTCATTCCAACAGTACTAATCATTTTCGACTTTATGTATATTTATATATTATGAATATGTCTAAAAAACATGCCAAACGAAAAGAGGAAACGAAGAAAAAGACCAGGAAGCACTTTTTCTCTTCTCATTTTTCGAAATGTTTTTATTCTGATTTTTCGATCTTTTCATTATCTGAATCACTCATGTCCTTCATCTCGTAGGATTCTTTACCCGCTGAATTGATTAAGTGTCGTTTTTCATCTTCATCCATCACAATTGCCCTCAATTTTTCCTTGGCAGTAATTCTAACTTCAGCTACCGCATTGTGAGCAACATTCAATACTGGCCCCCATAGACCGAATTTATTGACGAAGATGAATCCAACACCAAACAGCAATACAAGTGTAACTAACAGCGGGTTACGTAGGACCATCACAAATTCGTTCCAGCCGAGAGCAACAACAAGCAGATACATCCATATTGGAATAGCCGTTGTCGTCTTAATGATCGATCTCTTGGAATCCAGCACCGTCAAATTAATTTGTCTTCTAAATTGTTGTAAAACCTTTTCCTTTTGCAATTCATTAAGAATATGAGCAAAATGACGAGAATGTTGAATACCTAATTCATCTTCATAACATTCATCCTCTTCATGGTTATCTTCACCAAATGCTGGTACGATTTCCACATGATCTGAGGTAGCGGCAAAGGAAAGGACATTTAACACTTCCAATGCATGGTCTTTGGCAATACGGAAGGCACGATCAATTTCATCTTCATTTCTCCATAGACGGGGAGAATCGTCCTCATCATATCTGAATTTAGTCTCAAATCTATCTCTCAAGATGCTAACAATGGTGTCTGGCTTTAAGTAGTCATGGACAGTGACGTTCAATACATGCCATGCCCTAGAACAGACCTTCTTATAAACAGAATCATTTTCTTCTTCGGTGAATCCAACTTGGAAATCGTAATGGCCCTCAGAAATTTCGTACTTGGACAATGATGATTGAATGGTTTTCTCAAACATATCTAAAATTTTATCCCAAGTATCTCTTTCAGGATTTGACAAGTAATGTACTGCTTGCTCTTTCACTTTCAAAGTGATGCTCTTGTTGGCGCGTGCAATCAAAGTATTGACTTCATCATTTTTCAGTTGCTTAATCTTGGTGTCAACTTGCTCATCGAAATGTTGCAGAATTTCCTCCGTAGAACGTAATAATTCCAATTGTTGGAAAGAAGATACTGCAGTCCAATATTCCTCCTTTGTAGATTGGACCAAAATTTTCGTTCTCTTTTGGAAAGGTAAATGCTGATTCTTCTTATCCAAGACTTCTGTTTGTAACCTTTGCATCAAGGATTCTGACAATTGATCCAAGAAATTCCCTATTGTTTTTCTAAATTCTGCTTCCATCTTAGCGGCTAACTCGCTTCTTTTCTCCAAATAAACAGGTTCAGCATAGCGATAAGCACGCTCATCGTAGTAAATCAAGCATTCTTGCTTCAGATTTTTCAAAACTTCACCTAATTTTTCCCTGTCATCCAAAATGTGATCCACAGATCCACTGTATTTAGAATGGAATAGACTTAAAGCCTCTTGCGCCACTTCATCAGTCTTGAATCTTGCCACTAAAATCTGTTGTGTGGGAAGATCGAGATCTCTGTTATTTTCCACCTGCTCCCAGCAGTTTTCAGAATACATGATCCACCCATCTAGCGGTAAATTATGATGATACTGGGGTTTGAAATAGTAGGGATTTGCACTTTTCAATGCAAATGAATCACCTAACCTTTTGACACCTTCTTGGAATTGTTCAGCTTGTAAAAGCTTATGACCCAAACCAACAAATTCTAAATCAAAGAAATCGTAAAGAGAAGAATCTTCGCATTCGACAGGTTTATTTAGTTCTGACCAGACTTTTTCCAACTCTGCAATTAGAGATTCTTTTAGACTGGATAACGGCGTAATACCAACATGGTCTCTAATAACAAACAGTAACAACACTTTATGGCCATTGTGACTCTTTCCGAATAGTGACAGGTTCACTTCAAACACGGTCTTTAGCAGTGCCATATTATTACCTTGGTACAGCCCGATCTGTTGTTCCCACATGTTTACAATCAGAACTTCAGACACAGAAATGGCAAAAAGAGCCGCCTTTCTCTCAAAATCTTGATCCTCACCCCTTTCAGCACCATCAGAACCTTCCACATCCAAAACAAAGAGATCTGATGCAGGCCCATCCAACTTATGCGTTGTATTTACTTTCCTCGTATGTGCTAACCATATACCTTTAGTGGTCTGCTGCCTCTTAACCTGAGCATCCATAGTATCAAAATCTGTATTGAATAAATGGTTTAAAAGTGTAGATTTACCACTAGACTGAGATCCAAAGACAGATATAACATGGTAATCCAACCCGACGTCACGGTCATCAATACATTTGTTAAAATAGTTCAAAGCATCTTGGTGGAATTTCTTACTCTCATCAATCAATTGAATAGCACTCTGGCGATCTCCCAAAACACTATCGATGACTTCCATCATCAATCTTTTTGTCACCTCTTTGTAGTTCTTGTGTTTGTAGTATGAGTGGTAGTACAATACAGGAGTTTTTTTTCAACCACTTCTTGTATATCAGTACCCATAATGAAAAAAAATACAAGATTTAATAAGGTTAAAACCATCAACTAGACCTCTCAGAGCTTCTCGAGCTTCCACATCCAATGAGTTCAGTCAATGCCAAATTGCAAAGGACCCTGCAACGTTTCCAGATTAAGATTGAAGCTGGTGATTTTTACGAAGCTCATCAGACATTAAGGACCATTGCCAATAGATACGTAAGGTCCAAATCCTACCAAGATGCGATCGATTTGATTACACAGGGTGCACTATCTTTTTTAAAGGCAGACCAAGGTGGTTCAGGTACAGATTTAATCTTCTACCTTTTAGAAGTTTACGATTTGGCACAAATTAAGGTGGATGAAACCTCAGTATCGAGACTAGTCCAACTGTTAGTTGCTGTAGATGCCTCTGAACCTAATTTGAAAGATGTGATTACAGGTATGAACAATTGGTCCATTAAATACAGTGAATTCAAATTCGGAGATCCCTCTTTACACAACGTCATTGGTTCCAAATACATCGAAGGTGGGTACGCCTATGAAGCTGAAAGATATTTAATGTTGGGCACCCACGATTCACTATTGAAATACGTTGATTTGTTATGGGACTGGTTTAAACAAGGAAATGATGCCAGCAGCATTGGTGATTACTTCAGTAGGTTGGTGTTTAACTACCTTTTCATCTCCAATGTAGCGTGGGCATACGAAGCAAAAGATATGTTTTTACAATTGTTCATCGATCAATTCCAACCAGAGGTGGAAATCATCGATAAAAATGGATTCAAATTATTCTTTTTCCGTGAAATTGCAGATTTGAACTTCCTGCAACTATTATTGCTCACTTGTCAAACCAAGCACAAAGAATTGTTCTTGAATTTGAAAGAACACTACTCTGGTTCAAGTCAAAAATATTCCAATGAATTGGAATTTTTAGGTCAAGAATATTTCGGTATCGTTGCCAAAAAGCAGTCGAACTTCCTCCAGGACATGATGGCGGGCTTCCTAGGTGGACCTGGCGGTATTTGACTACTTAGAAAGAATGATGCAAATGACAAAAAGAATTATATAAAGAGGAAGCACAGTATTTTTTGATCGTTTTTTCCTTTCCCATTCTTTTTTTTATTTTTTTATCCCAATATTATATGTCCTTGACGATGCTTGATCTGTTCAATGCCTCTAGTAATTCCGGCCTTTTTGCTGAAATCAACTGCTGCTTGGCATCAACGTAGTTAAACCATTTCCTATCACGCTTATGCTTCTCAGGATAGCTTTCGACAAGTTCTGAGACAATCATTTCGTAGAAATGAAATTCTGATCTTGGTGGATGCTGAATAACATCACCTTCAGATTGTGCAAAAGACTTTATATTTTTATTCCATTTTTTAGGTGGTCTCATATCTTCAACAGTACCCAGTTCACTTACAATATCACCGACACAACCTGCTTCTTCCCAAGTCTCACGTCTTGCACTACATTCAAAACTTTCTTCATCCTTCTCAACACCACCTTTGGGGAAGATCCAGCGATCCTTCCGTGCAGCTGAAGAAATCATTAGCACATGCTGCTTATCTTTCGATAAACACACACACCCTGCAACAATTCTGGCACCAGTAAGTGCTGAATAAACTTGGTTCTCTCGACCCGTACGAGCCACTTGGGTCCTAACTAACCCAGAACTCATCTTCAGAGTACTCTTACACAACAACCCAATTATGAAAGGTCGATGTGTCTTGTTTGGGAGCTATTGAGCTAAATAAGTAGGATTTCTAACTACTTTGTCAGTTGCCCAATGTTATAAGCAAAAGTTGTTATGTTTATAAACCGATGTTAAATTCTCTTCAAACAAACAAAACAACTGAAAGTATGTAGGAAACAAAGCTCCAACATAAAAATAGATGTTTCTGGTGTGGTAAAGGGGGTTTTCAGAAACTATGCTTATTGCAAAATATTGGTCAGTTTGAGAAGATGGGCAATGGCCAAGAGCTTAGACGGTGCTTTTAATGATCATTACTCGAGAATCTGCGGTGCAACTTACTACCTGCAATCTACATGCAATCTCGGTCTAGAAAGAAAAATTGGCGAGCTAAATACATTCCAGCTTAATATTTAGCAGGTGGAGGACTCTATATCAAAATTACAATCTGCTTCTCATCCACAAATGATGAGAAACTCGCTTGCAGATCGAGATTGGGCAAGACTTCCTTTAAATTCCTCACATTAAACAAATAATCAGGCCTCTTTGCTTCACAAGCCAAGACTTGAAGTTTCTTACAATTCGAGAAATTATTCGAAGTGGAAAACATAATAGGATTCATCAGGTTGAATCCCAGGTCATTCAGAGTATTGATTTGTGACCATGACATAAAATCACCACTTTTTTCTGGGGTTGCAGAAGTTCCAACCCTAACTGGTGATTGGAATCTATCAGCGTCCAAATACAATTTATCCGATTTGAGCTCTCCTCTTATCGCATCGTCGCCAATAATAGAAAGCTGCTTCAAGTTTGGGAGATAGAATCCCCTGATGCTTATTGCTGACATTTCCTCTAAAACTAATGGTTTAAGTTCCAAAACTTCCAAAGATTCCATGCTAATTTCAAACCGTGGCACTAGATATTCACTATATTCCTGACCACTCGACTTTATAACTCCTCTGTTAGTGGTAGTACTGAATTCATCAACAATCCAGTTCACGATTCGACTTCTTTTGGTACTCTTCGGGAACAATTCCAGTTCACATGTTGTGATGGCACCATTACTTCTTACTTTTGATGAAATTTCTGCTAAGAGTTGAATCGATTTTCTTAGGTTCAAAGTATCTTTAGGACTCCCATTCAAAAAATCGAAAGAATGCCCAGCAAAATATTCAAGCTGTGGCAAATTACAATTAGCCAACGAATAGAATCGAAATACATCTTCAATTTTAGCTTCGCATAGCTTGAGAAGTTCGAGCCTCCCAACTGAAAAGTTAACGAAGTTGCAAGTCTGAACTGAGAAACCTTCCAAAAAATATATTTGGCTAACATCAGGCAAATAAAAATACAATTTATTGAGCCAGCGGTCAAGTTGCTGTGTAACAATTTCCTTATCGTAGTGAGTTAATTGGCGGCTATGATTGCTCCTAGAACTCCCATATCCATTGCGGCAATCATAGCAATCGCATTTTTCTACACGTTTAGCGCTCGTTAAAATATCTCTCAATATATTATCGAGCGTTTTTTGGAGAAAGTTTATTTGTTTCACGTTTGGTATCGATATGGGTATAGAACCATTATATTCACACAAACCACTGACCAATTTATGATCGAATATTCCTAACCAGGTTTGACTCTTGAATGTTAAAGAAGCTTTAGGAAAGTCTAGTATCAAATGTTTCGGGTCTGTGTCTGTATCTTTTGCTACTCTTGCGATTACAGATATCAGCTCTTTAACAGGTCCACGTTCTAACGAAGTTGAGCTATCACAGCAAAATATCAGGTCGGTGCAACTTTTCAAGCTTTTCTCTATAGCAAAAACGTCAACATCATTATCGATAACAAGGACTTTTTTATTTGCACTTGACGTCTCAAGTACGTTTGTAAGCTGAATATAGTCAGTCTGCACCATGTTAGACTTGCAGGAAATTTGACTAACACATCGAGATATATGTGAGAGCTCTTCTAGATTTTCGGCTCCAGTGAGGTCAATGAAAAGAATTTTGTTGCATATTTTTGAGACAGCAATTGAATGCTCTGTTCCGCTGAGGGCAGACAGAGCTTTCATTATATCTGTCAAAGAAGTCACTCCAGATAGCTCTTGAAGGTTATTGAAAACCTTTTCGAACAATTCTGGTGGCCAATGGCCACCGGTTGGTTCGATTATTCTTTTCCTTGATTTTTTCCCCATTGCTTGAAATTGAAAGAAGCTTATCGATTATGGCGCTTAATAAAGGTTGGAATCCACACTAAACCAAGTTATACAATCTGAAGCAGGGAAACCTTGGACACTTTTATAGAGGACGAAGATAGAACTTTTTCTATTGAAAATCACCCCTAAAAGAGCTATCTTAACTTCTAGATAGATAGCATAGCTATTTTTGTGACAGGCTACTGCGGTAAATCAGGAATTACAAGTTATCTAGAGGCGGTAAAATCCGAGAAGCGCTGAAGTGGTCGAGCATTAAGAGAACAAGAGGTTGTTGAATGGAACAACCAATACATAGTCCAATTCTCGGATATCGAGGTAGCCGCCCTGGTATTTAAAGCTACCATTTAGGACGCTTCCCCATTAACAGGAGAACCAAGTGAGTCACAGAAAATGACGTTATTCACGACATCGCAAACCTCTATAATGCTCTTATGTACCCTCGGACCCCTTTGCCTTGGATCGTTTGGCTGACACTGTATAGTGAAATACTTTTTCATTTTATATGATTACAAGATCTTATCGGTAGGACCTCTCAAGATAAAGGGTCCTGTTGAAACCATATTAATGATCTAATATACATACAACTATCATAGTTCTATCCGAACGATATGCGTGGATGATAGTAATAATCACAATTGAAATATGATCTTTTCACCTCATCCCAATTGCGTTTACCCACAGGTAAAACTTCGTAGTCGCAGCGAAGACCGTAGTTGGAGACGTCCAAGTCGACAATCTTCTTGTACACATCATAGCAAAGTGGTCTATCTGCACCTAACCCATTGAAAAATGAGAAAACACCGCCAGGTTTTAACAGCCCAACTATGACGTCGTAAAGTTCCAACATATCCTCGTAGTGCTCGCTAAAGGTGTCGTAGTAAATCCCATCAAAGAATACTTCGCCCTCATCTAGCAATTCATTTAAACGATCTTGCCATCTTCCCTCCAGCACAACAACACCGGGTTTAGAATACCAGCCTTCGTCTTTCATCTTTTTCAAAACGTCAGGATGAGCTTCACAGATATAGTGCTTCTTTGGATGATGAGATTGAATAGCAGTATCGATGATACCCATACCGAATCCAATATTTACCACAGTAGCATCTTCATTAGCACAGATGGATTCTGCCGCCTTCTCCATAATAGCGGTTTCCCAATCCATCATCACACCATCTCTGTTTTCGTCTGTAACCAAAGAATCCTTGGTATACTCCAATTTGGATTCTAAATAAGCTTTCTGATCGGTAGAAGCATCAGAAGCCTCTTGAGTAGCCTCTTGAGTAGCCTCTTGAGTAGCCTCTTGAGGAGCTTCTTGGGGAGCTTCTTGTGTCGCAGGATCCTCTTGTGATGGCGTTTCCTCTTCCGCTTCTACTGGTTCCTCAATAAATTCAATCTCACCCCCATTGATTTTCCTAAGTAGCAATTCAGCACTGACACCAGCATCCACCAGACGTGAATACAGCACTCCATCTCTCGACTGACCGTTCTCAAGCAAAAGATCACCAATTGTCTTTTGTTCGTAGTCGATAAAATTCCAACCTGCACCGTATTCGAACAAAACGTTCATAATGTTAAGCACTACTTGTTCTTCATCCTTGCTCAAATCCTGGGGCAGAGATCTTGCCATTACATGCAATGGTGTTGTATTGGAAGCATCAGCATCATCTTCATCCTCTCTACCTTGTTCAAAAGCTGCAATTTGTTCCAGCGTATAAGTTGCAGGAACACCGGCACTTAATAATTTCTGAATGGCAGGGAAGTATTCATCCTGAGTGATTGGACGCTTAGGAAACGTCAAGTAATGATGAAGCTGTGACATGGATGTGCTCTGGACCTCCGGTAGCCTGTAGTTTCCCAGTCGATAAGATGGGACGAGATGAGATGAGATGAGATGAGATGAGCTGAAATTTTTCATTCCGTCACATATACATATTGAATATTGGTAAATACATTATAGAATATCTTAAGCACTTTCAAATCTCTTGGCAGCTTCCTTCCAGTTGATAACGTTCCAGATGGCACTGAAGTATTCTGCCTTTCTGTTTTGGTATTGCAAGTAGTAAGCGTGTTCCCAAGCGTCAATGGCCACTAGTGGAACGTGGTTACCAGTGACACTGTCTTGGTTATAGGTTTGAACAACGTCCAACTTACCACCGTTGTCCAAATCCTTGACGATGAAGGACCAACCGGAACCTTGAACACCTGCCAAAGAGGCGTTAGTGACCTTTTGCAACTTTTCCAAAGAACCGTATTGTTGCTTGATTTGCTCGGCCAATGCACCAGTTGGTGGTTCACCACCACCTTGAGAAGCAGGTGCCAAATTCTTCCAGAATAGACAGTGGTTGGTGTAACCACCACCGTGGAATTTCAAATTTTGTTGAACACCAAGGATCTTCTTAGCGGTCTTTGGATTTGGGTCCTTCTCAATGGATGAAGTCAATTCTGCTAATTGGTCCAATGCAGTGTTGAAACCGTTCACGTAGGTTTGGTGGTGCTTGGTGTAGTGCAATTCATTGATTTGACCAGAGATGTGAGGTTCAAGGGCACCAAAATCCCAGTCCAGCTCGGGCAAGGTGACCTTTGTTCTCTTAGTGATAAATCTAGGGGTTTGGCGTAGAGTAGCACTAACGTTTCTTGCAAACATTGTTCGTCGATCGTCGTACTATGGGGGAATATTACTGTTAAGGTGTTGTTTCTATTCTACCCTTTATATATCACAAGATAAGTGTTGAAGAGCATGTGTGTATGTACGTATGTAGTTGCAGTTGCTCGGAGCCCGTTCGGAATTAGCAGAGCAAGAGACCAGCCCTTGGGGAGGGCCTTAGCAGCCCTTGAGGGATGATTAGAACTGTGGTGGAATAAGCAATTATCGGCGAATGGCATTACAAATGTGTTAGTGACAACGACGATCGCACTGCGTCAATTATAGTGCGATGAGGATGCGATTCTTGGAAATTCGATAATTAGGTAATTGTTAATACGTAAAGAGTTACAAGATCTTGGCAAGGGATATTATCCAAAGGGTCGTGCCCCTTACGGAGTTTGATGCCTGGAGAGGCTGCTATAGAGTCGTTATTCTTGTGCTGAGGTGTGAAGTATGAAGCACTTATATATATGTGTACATCTTTGATTCTAGCGTAATTTGGTCCCTTCTTATTGGACACCGGCAGTGAGAGGCGGAAAAAAAGAAATTACGCGATATTGAATATTGTCCTCGGTCACATGATATTCACGTGATACACTCTACTGCTTGAATACTTCCCATACATAGACCGGGGGCTCGAAATACGGCTAAACGTCTTAATATGGGCCATTTAACCGTCCTCCCGATGCCTTTAATCATCTTCGAATCTCAGATCTCAGAGTCACTTAATACGACTAGGAGCGAGCTTTGTAACAAATGATACAGTTCCGTGAAACTTAGAACTCTCCTAACAAGTTTGAACCGCAGCCGCACCTACAAGAGGAAATCTATTGAATTGATCTTCTAGAAAGAACCGTTCTTCTGTTTTTCGACTATCAAGGTCTATTGAATACGTAAAGTGGACTCTTTAATAAAGTACCACTTCAGTCTTTTTTCATTTCCTTCCTATACCTTCATCAATCTTTGATTCCCCCTTACCATTTATATCATCATTGATCATTACAACAGTAAAAACTAATACTTAAAAAGTTATTCGAACTTGAATTTTTGGCCAAATTAAGTTCAGGGGGATATTGGAAATTTTATTAGATTTGATTGAATTTGGAATGACCTATGTCGTCTCGTATTAAACGTTCTCCACACGATTTCGTCTTCAAAGAGGAATTGGGCAATGGGTCTTACTCTCGTGTCTATAAGGCGGTAGATAGAAGTGATCCACAGCGTGTTTATGCCGTTAAAGTTTGTTCCAAGAGACACATTATTCACGAGAATAAAGTTAAGTACGTTACCATTGAGAAAAATACTCTAAACCTACTGGCAAGAGCAAATCATCCCGGTATTGTTAAGTTGCATTCAACTTTCCATGATGAAGAAAATCTTTATTTTGTTCTGGATTTTGCCGCTGGTGGTGAATTGCTTTCGTTATTGAATCGTGTTGGTAAATTTACCGAACCGTGTGCACGTCATTTTATTGCACAGCTGATTGATACTACGGAATTTATTCATTCGCAAGGTGTTATTCATAGGGATTTAAAGCCTGAAAATGTTTTATTGCATAGAGATGGTCGATTAATGGTTACCGATTTTGGTACTGCAACGAACATCACAAAAGAAAATACCGAAGGTGGGGCATCGTTTGTTGGTACGGCGGAGTACGTCTCACCTGAATTATTACTTTATAACCAATGCCAATTTGCATCTGACGTTTGGGCATTGGGCTGCATGCTTTACCAATTTATCGAGGGTGTACCGCCATTTCGTGGTGAAAATGAATTACATACTTTTGAAAAAATCGTTGCATTAGAATACCCATGGGCAAATAATAATAAAGGTGGTGTTGTGTCATTAGTTCGTCGAATTTTAACCTTAGATCCATCTCAAAGACCAAGTTTGACTTCTATAAAGCAGGATAAATGGTTCGAACAAGTCGATTGGCGTAATAGAGAGGCGCTGTGGAAGGGAATTTGGCAGGTCCAACCTCAAAGGCAGCAACCGTTAGAATATCAATATCGTAACAATATTAGTAACCCCAATCTACCGTTGGCTAAGCAGAAGAGACGGAAACCAGCCAAGGTTGGGAATACAACGAGTAGCATTGTAGAGTGGAGGAAAAAATTGGGTATTGAAACGCATCAAATTGATGTTAATCGTAAAAACGTTAAGCCGAGTACAATCAATAATAACAATAGCAGTAATAGCAATAGCACTAATAACAATAGCACTAATAACACTACTACGAATGGTAATAACAAGACTAATAAATCGATACGAAGTAATTCTATGCTTAAAACACAGGCCGTGGCTCACGTTCAAGAACAAGCAGAATTACAAGCTCGCATGAGGGCACCTTTACCCAAGGCACCCGGGAGTATGGTAAAACCTTCTACGGCAAGTAAACCAACGGCAACAGCAGCAATCGCAACCACAACAATACAACCATCAATTCACTCGCCTTTACCATTTCCACGAAATCGTTCTGATCCAATTCCGAAATCTGCATCATCATCATTACCGAGTACAACACCTGTAGCACAAATGAGTAGGCCGCCAACAGCACCACCACCTTTGAACAACACTTCTGTGCAACCACACCCACAAATTACTAGACCTCCTACTGCACCTAGTTTCTATCCAAGAACTCCTTCGCCTGTTGGTGTAGCAAGGCCTCCAATTCATGCATCGATGCCGAAAACCGCCTCCCCAGTGGGTAGAGCTTCTCCCCCAGTGAGGAAGGTTAACTCTACTTCGAGCGAGACTCCTACACCACCAACTTCTGCACCGGCACCGGCACCTGCACCTGCACCTGCTCCTGCCCAAGCGCCAACATTACCGCCCGCGACAAGAGCTTTCAAGGGCAACGTAAGTGGCTCTGCTCCTATTGCTATATCTCAACCAGTGACGACCCAACCATTACCTACGCAAGCACCATCGCTTCCATCTGCGGGGAAACCAATTTCAACACCCCCAAAGACCGCACCACCAAAGTTATCGTTGGACACCGATCAACGTCCTACCCTACTAACCAATGGTAGTACAACTGTGGTGTCTACGTCCAGTAAGAGGCCCTCAGAATCAGAAATTTTAAAACAGGACTTAGCGCATATTTTTGAAATACCTTTTAATAGTTCAGGCCCTGATATCTCATTACAAAGCTACAAGAGGGTTGATAACGACTTAATCAAGAACTTCGTTGCCAACCATAAATCAGAATTAAAACCAAAGGACCAACAACCTGGCTTCTTGACTCTTCTTAAAGATGGAACTTTGCAATACAGACAACGTAATTCGAGTGTTCGTCATATGGCAAACATCGGAGATACTAGTTTATCCATGTACGATTTTGAATTTTACGAAAAACAAGGTAGGGGGTTCCTCATTTTAGAGAAATATCATCATAAGGTTTGGTTCGTATCACTACCAAAGGGTCCCAACAATAATAACGGTAATAATTCACAATTCCCCGTCATAGGATCTGATGAAAATTGGGTTGATTCCATCTTCAAGGTACGTCAATTGGTTGAAGATCAGGGATTGGCCGACAAATTAAATAATGTGGAAGTGTCATCACCACGTCTATCTTCACCGACTATTCCAGTGACACCGATTTACTCTAAGGCGAGAACTCCATCAGGCGGGTCGAATACATCCAAGAAGTATGTTGCACCTAACAACATGGTAGTTAGCAGTAGCCGTTCTCAGGTTTTACATGCCTTGAATCGTAATGCAGGTGTTATGGATGCTAGCATGGGAGCTTCAGCAGCTTTCAAAAGTTTACAGAAAAAATGAATAGAATAACATATATATTTATATATACACAAATATAGGAGGCATGCACGTAACAGTCAATCAAAGTTATAAAAAAAAAAAAAAAGTAGATCGGTGGGTGCATTGATCGACACAATATCTTCACGAAATACAGTTACTCTTCTTTTACTTTATTTTATTTTATTTTTTTTTTTTCTTTTACTATTTTTCACTATTTTTATTTTATTTTAAAGAGAGTTCAAACAATGCTAGTCCTTTGGTCAATAATACTAAATTCATTCGTTAATCTAAGATGCTTGCATCAAAGTACAAGCTTGGATCTAATGCTGAAATATCGGCACTATGAGCTTCACCATCTAGCAGTAATTCCGCCATAACTTTACCTGTACCAGGCGCGTTGTTAATACCCCAACAAGAATGACCGCTTGCTACATAGAGACCATCGACGTTTGTCTCTCCCACAAGTGGACCACTGCTCGTTGGCACATTCAATACCGGTAAATAGCAAGCTTGGCGTTTTAGAACATGACCAGCAGAAAGGTTGTTTGAAAGTTTTGCCACATAACGATACAATTCGTCACATTTTTCACGCACCACTTCCACCGCATCTGTAGTTTCTGGTAATTCCACCAAAGTATCACCTTCACCACAAATGTAAACTTCGTCCTTACGTGCATACATCTCAGGAGAGAAATACTGATTCCTACCAATCTTTAGTTCCGTAAAAATCGCATATGGGGAAACCGTTCCTGTACTGGGTTTTATAGTTATCGAATGAGCTCTCAGACCGGAAATTGGGCAATCCAGTAGCATCTTAGAAGTCCAGGGCCCCATTGCTAGAACCACCTGTTGTGCATCTTTGATATCTACCACAGTACTCGAGGGCGAATCATCATCAGTCGTTGGTGTATAAGAAAGACCCGTGCAAACACCAGTATCTGAACAATCCAAATGACAAACTTTGCCCAGTATTAGATCTACAGCACCGGTTTCCATCGCCTTCGATAGCAGGAAATGTGTGAATTTGAACGGATGCACCTGCGCAGTCGAATCCGTACCACCTAAACTTGCCCAGTCCCTTACAAGACTTTTCTTTATCCAATTCAAATCAGATGGTAATGCTACATCAGGACCTTCACCGTCCAGATAATCATCCTCCTCCTCGTTTTCGCCAGAGGTGTCTACACCTTCATCGTCCTCTTCTTCGTCATCAAGATCTTCGCCGTCATAATCGATTTTCGTTTTGGATCTAGTCCTACTAGCTGTTTTACTATTATTTTCATTAATACTACTAGCTGTCTTATGACTATTATTATTATTATTATTCTCGTAATTTTTGTTAGATTCTTCCGGAGAAATCGAACAGTGGTATTCCTCCCTAAGCTTTCTCCGCCTTCTCTTCTGGGCTACTCCTTTTGATCTTTTACCCGTCGAACGAACGTCCGCCTCTAGTGAAACTGTTGTTAACCGCCTATAATCCCAATTTTCATCTCCATTGTATTCATCACTGAGATCCTGATGTAACTGGAAACTTAACGGCACGATTTGTTGTGGAAATGCCCATGATGCTAAAAGACCTCCTGCTTTACCGGATGCACCTCCCGCCACTCTTTTAGATTCTAATATCGTTATGTGATGAGTTGATGGATTGAAATTTGGATGCCTCGTCAGATAATAAGCAGTGCAAACACCAATGATGCCAGCACCAACAATCACGATATGGTGTTTACCTTCAGCTTTACCTGATGGACGTGACAAAAAAGTCAGTTTGTCTATAAAATCGGTTGGCATGTTTGGATACGCTTGGAGGACAGCGGTAATAAACTGATACTCCACAATTCAATTCAGTTCAAAACACAACACAAGTCCAATGCAACTTCTTAATAACTTCACAAATACGTTTTCGTTTATTCGTATTTATTGCCTAAGAGGTGGTCAAATTTTTTTAATAATCTTGCGAGAATTTAACTTTTTTATAAGGGGCGATGAACGGAAAAAAAAATAAGCTGAGAAAATACGAGCGAATGAAAAAAAAAAAATTGAAGTAAAATATTACTAAAATATTATAAAGACTTTTTTATAGGATTGTTCAGCGGCTAGGACTTTGAATGACCACTACCATTCAATAGAGAAAATCCTGTAGTACCTCTTCCCTTTTTTCCGGGTCTGAAAACGTATTCTCAAGGTGCTTGAAAATTCATCAAACCCATTGGGGGTGTAAATTCAAATTTAGTCCTAACGTACTGTAGTAGTGTAGCGTAGGGTACCGTTTTGTTTTGACCACAAGTGGTGTTACCTAATTGTAATCCGACTTGGCATTTGGTGTATGTGTCCTTAAACGAGATAATTGTGGGGAGACATTTCCCATCTTGACAGCGATGGATCGACAATGGGAAAAACCAAGCGTTGCAATTGTGGGGTCGAGTACTGGCAGTAGTGTGTCTTGTGCAGTGGTCGTGGTAGTGGTGGTGCCAATTGGTTGTGCTCCGCAGGGTTTTATGCGATAAATGCAAGTACTAGAAGTACTATTAATGCGATTATTAGTAGCATTATGCAGCAGTCGTTGTATTTTTCTTTGTTACGCTCGTAAATCCATTCTAACTGCCTGCGGCCTCTCGACAGCTTATTGCCGATAGTGTCCATGTTTGTGTCCATGTCCTGCAGCAGCTCACCCTGGTCCTGTAGTTCGTCCCCCATCGTTTGGGCTTGTAGATGTAGGTTTGTCATTGTATGGTGAATGCTGTCCAATTGAACATCTTGTTCCCTGAGCATCTGCTCTTGGAATGGGTTGTCGTAGTTGTCCCGCATAGGTCTTTGTAATGCATTGGCTTCTCGTTCTTCCTCCTCCTGTTGCCATACCACATTGTCGGTATTACTGGCACTACTGGTGCTGTTCGTCACCCCCAATTTTAACTTCTCATACGCGCTTTTCAAGGAATCCACCTCGTTCTTACGGCCCAGTGTACTCTTACCACTTCTTTCTATCACCTCCAGGGATTTTTCCAAATCCTCAATGGTTTCTTCGATGTCTTGCATTACCTCGTTCACCTCGTTATCGACTTCATTGTGGGAGTTGTTTTGTAGAAAGACCGACAACCTTTGAATTTGGTCTCTAGTATCCTGTGCAACCTGTTCAAATGGGTCTCTATCCATCTTTCTACTTCTTTCTTTAGCTTGATCTTGTAGTGTATGTTTGTTTATGTGGGTTATAAGTTAAAGTTTCCCCAGCCTTTAAACAAGAACGCATACCAATGCCTGAAGAGGAGGACGATGAACGACCAAGAAAGTGGTACGCCCCGTAGTCAGGAAGATCTCAACAAGTTTATAAACCTGTCAGAAACAGTTGGTGGTTTTCCGACTCGTAAGTATCTAAATGAGAAAGTTACACCCACTTTACTAGAGGGTATGAGAATGATAGCGGTTCGTAAGCCTGAAGACCCACTAAAGGTTCTGGGACAATTTCTGATTGATCACAGCGATGAAAAGACGAAAGTGGCTGATGATGCGAGTAAATAACAATGATTATCAGACTATATTACTATGTACGTTCTAAAACTTCTCCTGTTCTCTATCGATGGAATCAATGCTTAAAATGTTGAAACCATACCCACCGACAATACTCATTAATACGATACGCCAACCGTTCCATAGACCGCTGTTGGTATGACCATCCTTTAGTGATGACCAAATACTTGTGTATGGGATTGGTTTTACCACCAGATCCTCCCTTTGTATTGGATGACGACTTGTGTCCAGTAAATAGTTGACTTGGCAACGACGTAATAGGTTTTCTAGCGGCAATTTGACAAACATTTCGACAGTTTGTGATAATAGCTTTAGAGTGTGGTACCACCCAATCTGTGAGTGTTTCTCTACGTTGAATTCATGGTAGATGAATAAATCGAACAACTTGTTGAAAATTACACCTGTAACAGATTGCAATGCTGTTAAGATCCACATATCACCTGGAATTTTAAAGCCATCTTTGCGCCATGACCACTGATGTGTTAAGTTACGGAGTGATCTCTGATCCTTGGTGTGCTGCATAGAGGTAACAATTAGCCGCGTACGAATGATATCGAGTGGAAGCAGAAACATCTTGGTAAACATGTTAGCTGAAACGGTCAGTAGCACTGATGCCTTTAGGTCTGGTGAATGTATTAAATCCATGAATGATGGGTCTGGTACACCTAGAAACGGTGAAATTAGACCTGTAAACCAGGCATCTAACGTTAGTGATAGAAAGTTGTAGATGAATGTTGTATTATTAGCTTTCCACAGCCCTCTCACACCTTCATTATCCATTACAGCTGTGGCTATATCCATCGTGTGCATAGATTCTGGTTTAATTTCTGCATGGCGATGGTGTATAACTTGCTCTGGAGCAGGCTCAGAAGTGTCCTTCAAACCTGCTTCTCCTTCCAATTGTTCACCGGTCTTTGGGAAGAAGTCTATCTCTTCATCTTGTTCCTCTTCGTCTCTTAATTCTAATGGTTGTGGTAATCGATTCTTATCCTTATTATTATTATTATTACTATTATTCAGTTCGTTAAATTCTCCTATCTGTAAAAGACATCTGACAACTTCAAAGGGTTGCTGGATCAAATGTCTAAAATAACGTCTCACAAATTGATCCAATAGATTTCCTATAATTCTTTTCCAAACTCCTACATTTAAACAATCTGACCATTCCAAATCACCAATAACTTTGGAATCGTTATCATTTCTAAGTAGTTTACGACCTTTAGAGAATTCTGAGAGAACACCGCTGGATGTAGTTCTACCAATGCTCTGTGCAATATTTAGTTTGGACGCCAACGTATGTCCATTGACATCAATTACCCCTTCATCAGGTCTGTAAACACTGGAATAACCAGCATTAAAACTACTAGGATCATGATAAGGTCTTATCTGCGAGCGATTCCCAATATCATCCATAGTTATTCAAGAGATATATAACCCTTCTCTTATTGATCTTTTATTCTATGCTGTCTCATCATATACTGTTAGTTCTTGTTAAGTACTTTTATAAGTTCGCGCATATGCCCTATTACTAGCTACATAACAAAAGAGATATCAATCATCATCGCTGTTAAAACTAGATCTTTCCGGTGTTACAGGCGATCCCTGTAATGAATTGGGATTCAAAACGTATTTCTTTCTCGTTCTCATCTGGGGTTGGAATACGCTATCTGTTGATACTACCCTTCTAGATCCATTTTCTAAATTGTACTTCTCTCTAAGCATAGATGTAATCCTATGCATTCTACTTGATGCATTATTATTGGTATTCTTAGGGGTAGCATCGTCCAGCAATGCCCCACTTGATACCATTACACCGCCCATTGCATTTTTCAGCTGTTGATTCATCGAGAGTTGGAAATCTTGGAAATCTCGTTGCAGTTTAGCAAATTCATCATGTTTTTCACTAAGCCGCTGTTTCATTTGTCGGTAATCAGCATCCAATGCTGCTGCTCGGCGTTCTTTAGCTAGAATCTCCCTATCCAGTGCTTCCAGTCGTTCATGTTTACTCTTGTCTTCTTCTTGAGATTTCTGCTGTTTCTGTAACTGTTGTACCTGTTCAAGAACTCTGTCAACACTTTGACCCAGTTGTGACATTGTTTGCAGGTGCTTGTTATTGTTACTACTTCTATTCAGCAGCATTTCGACATCAACTTGTGCTTTAACCGTATGCTTGTTTAGTGATTCAACATGATCATCGAGTGCCTTATAATTATCTGCTAATCGTTTCAATTCTACCACAACTTCATCTAGAGCATCTGAAGGGCTGTCTGAAGATAGATCTACTGCCATAATGCCTTTGAAGTGATCTCTCACTCTTATTCTCGTCTATATTGTAGTAGTGATGTTGGTAAATACAATTAACGCGATGCTCTTACGCGAAATTACAGGCATGAGAGGAAAGAGTCCACTCACATGCAGCTAATACTACGAAGTACAGCATCAAATAATCTGGGGATACTCTACTCATCTCATCTGTCTTCCCATATACACATCCACACTTTCTTTACCCATCCCCTTGAGATTAGCCGCCGAGATTTTTAGTGACTGTTTTCTCTTGCTACACCCATACCTTTTATTTGAAATTCCTTCCCCTTTTTTTTTCGAAAGTCATCGCGCGTCATCGCGTCCTTTTTTGTTTGTGCGTCGGTACCCACTCGAGGGCGTGCTAGACGGAGCGTACTGGGAACTTTCCACCGACTGCATCCTACCGTTGGTACAGTCCCTCCCCGCTAGCTTCCTACCAGCTTCCGCCTAGCTCCCACCACCCCCCTCCTGGTAGCTTCCTTCCAGATTCTGCTTCCCCTCCAGCTTCGGTTCCACCATCATCCAATCTTTCTTACCCATACCGACGCACCTTCGATGATTTTGTCAAATGACATTAGTATATACCAAATCCAATATTTCGACCAACTGGCAAGGATCACATAACCAAGGTAAAGCAAAATGGCTAAGTTTTTGAAAGCTGGTAAAGTTGGTACGTATAATTGAGAGTGATATTTGAATCGAGATGAGATGAATTTGTGAATATTGAATACTAACAATTTTTTTGTATAGCTGTCGTCGTTCGCGGTCGTTACGCCGGTAAGAAGGTTGTGATCGTTAAGCCTCACGATGAGGGTACCAAGTCACACCCATTCGGCCATGCCTTGGTCGCAGGTATCGAAAGATACCCATTAAAAGTTACCAAAAACATGGGTCCAAAGAAGGTTGCTAAGAGAACCAAGGTTAAGCCATTTATCAAGGTCGTTAACTACAACCACTTGTTGCCAACTAGATACACTTTGGATGTAGAATCTTTCAAATCTGTTGTGTCCACCGAGACCTTCGAAGAGCCATCCCAACGTGAAGAGGCTAAGAAAGTTATTAAGAAGGCATTCGAAGAGAGACATCAAGCTGGTAAGAACCAATGGTTTTTCACCAAATTGAGTTTCTAAGCAAGTTAAAACAGTTAAAAATGGAGACCCAGGGGGGAATTTCATCAAATGCTTCTTTATGTAATTTTTAGCTCATGGTTTTTGTTTCCGTTCCTTTGTTTTGAACTATATAATAAAATAAAAGGGATAATCATTACTTAGTGAATTGAATATAGTTAAGTTTAATCAACTAAAGTCAACTATAGATAGATGCAACGTAAGGGTATATCTTTAAAATGTGGAAAAGAGCTTTTCATACAAGTAGGTTTAGTCAATTCTTAAAGAAACCCCAATTCGATGTTAAGGGTGTTATAAGAGATTTAAATGAACATCAAGATTCCATTGTTAAAAGACAGATTGTGAATGGTTCAGAGTTACTGGCTAGGTTGCAATGCCTAAGATCTCAATACGAAGAAGCTAATCAATTGGATAAAAATATTGCGCAATTACAGTCGAAACGTAAATCTTTGGAACAATCGTTGAAGAAAGATAAATCACTTGCTAAAGAATTAGTATCAGGGTTAAAGCAATGTAAATTAGAATTTCAAGAATTGAATTCCAAAGTTTCCACCAGAAGAGAAGAAATTCAAGACGTTTTACAAAATTTGCCTAATTTAATTCATAAGAGTGTCCCTGATGAATCACCCGAGATTTTCCATTGGATTAGACCTAAAAGTTCATACGATGTAGATGCCAATCGTGATCATGTTCAAATTATGGTTAACAAGGGGATGGTAGACTTTCAAACCGCTTCTAACGTTACTGGCAACTCCTGGTACTATCTAATTGGTAAAGGTGCGCAATTAGAACATGCGTTGGTATCGTTTGCTCTAAATAGAGCTTCAAAAGCTGGATTTCAATTCTGTATACCGCCAAGTATTGTTAGAAATGAGATCATTGATGCTTGTGGATTTAGACCGAGAGATATGAATAATGAACAACAAATTTATCATTTACAGGATACAAATCAAGGTCTTATTGCAACTGCGGAAATTGCTTTAGCTGGATATGGTGCCAACAAGGTAATGGATCTAAGTCAAGGTCCCATCCAATTAGTTGGTACAAGTCGAAGCTTTAGAGCAGAAGCAGGTGCTAGAGGTAAAGATACAAGAGGTCTCTATAGAGTGCATGAATTTACCAAAGTCGAATTATTCTGTTGGAGTAAACCTGAAGATAGTGACCAAATTTTAGAAAAGATGAGATCCCTACAGATTGAAATTGTGGATTCATTAGGCTTATCTGCAAAAGTGTTAAACATGCCAGCAAATGATTTGGGAGCACCTGCATGTCAAAAATTTGATATTGAAGCTTGGATGCCAGGTAGAGGAGATTTTGGTGAAATTACAAGTACTTCGAACTGTCTCGACTATCAAAGTAGAAGAATGAATACTAAATACAAGGATAACGACACAGGTAAATTTGGATACGTGCATACTTTAAACGGTACTGCTATGGCGGTCCCAAGAGTCATTTTAGCAATTGTCGAAAACGGATATAACCCAGTCGATGATACCATCAGAATTCCAGAATGTTTAAGAGAGTTCATGAATGGCCAAGCATATATTTAAATCTTGTATATAGTAAAGTAATAGTAACCCTTATATATGTGCGTTCGGCTAAAGAGCGGAAAGTCATGCATGTTTAAGCTAACAATAATAGTACTTTGTTATAAATGCATCTACACAAATTAGAAGGGTGCTAAAAGATGTTGGTGCTGGCATTAAGTGATGCGCATATTCCTGATCGTGCAATTGTATGTTATACTTGTTTTTGTTTCTAAGCAGTAGCTTCTAAAAGGGATAATTTGAGACTAACCCAATCAATTTACTAGGATCTACCACTGAAGTTTAAAAAACTGCTAGGTGTATCCAACAAGATATCACAAGCGATACTGTTAGGTAATTGTACGAAATCCTATGAATTCCTAAAATTTGTCAATGATGTTTCGTCAAATGTTGTCATTGTACGTGGTGAATACGACAATGGATTATTACCTGCAAGTAAGCATAGTCGTACTAGGGAAAGTATACCCATTAATACAGTTGTAAAACAAGGGGATTTTAAAATTGGCTGCTGTAGTGGCTATACAGTTGTTCCTAAGAGTGATCCATTATCATTGTTAGCGTTGGCAAGACAATTAGATGTTGATATACTATTATGGGGTGGAACTCATAATGTGGAGGCCTTCACATTAGAAGGTAAATTCTTCGTTAATCCTGGTAGTTGTACAGGTGTATTTAACACAGATTGGCCATTCTCCATTGAAGACGAAGATAAGCAGGAGGACACAGAGAAGAAGAAGGACCAAAATGAGGAAACCAATCAGAACCAGGAAACAGGGCAACACCAAGATATAAAGGAAGAGGATGACCAAAATAAGCAGAATCAAAATCAAGAGAATCAAAATCAAAATCAAGAGAATCAAAAGCTAGAGGAATCGAATGTAGATCACAGTCAAGATAAAGATGAACATAAAGATGAAGACGAAGACGAAGAGCCAGTTGAAGACGATTTAGAACTTCCGGAACTCGATATTGACGGATCTAATACACCAAGTTTTTGTCTTTTGGATATTCAGGGTTCCACCTGTACACTATACATCTACATTTACATTGATGGTGAAGTAAAGGTTGATAAAGTTGTATATCAAAAGGAGGACTAATTTATCGTGAAATTCGTAGAACATTAAATAAAAAAAAAAAAAAAAAAAAAACTGGCAGAATCGAAATGGGCTATTATTAGTGTAGTATCTTCGAATATATTAGTGAACTAGAGCAACTAACATCAAAAATTTAGCCGCCAACATACCCAACACGATGGTACACTCTAGACTTTGGACTCGTATACTTAACAGTTATAATATCGTTCGTACTTAACGATATAGATCTTTAAATTTTTTTTTAGTATAAAAGGACATAAGAATGAATTATATCTCTTTCATCTCTTCACCACTTAGTTTTACTTTTCAAAAACTGTAAGGAAGTTCTTTCCTTTGTTTATATGATGACTCTGAGTGCATTTGGCTCGAGACCTTTTTGGTCGGTGTGGAAAATTCCAAGCTACCTATACATTATTTTGTCTGATCTATCGTAAAAAAAAATTCTTGATGGTTGTCTTTTATACTACCAGTAAATCTGATTCGAAATCATCTTCCAATTTCTCAGCCATCTTACGATTGGCAAAGTTCTTTGGGTGTAATTCATCAAGTTTCAGGACTTTCTTCATAGCGTAAGCGTCTTCACCGTCTTGATAATAGGATTTTTCAACGCTCAGCACTTCGAATTCTAAGGTATCAGCGTATAGATGCAGAGCTGCTCTATTAGATTGTCTGACATGTAAAGAGACGAATTGAGCGCCGTACACTTCTCTTAAGGCGAAAAGAGCTTGTCTCATCAACTTTTCAGCAATTCCCATTCTTCTGTAAGTTCTCATGACACTTAAAGACGTGATATGTCCGTTTGGTGCTTGATCTTGTTGATCAGGGTCGTCGTTCATCTTTGCCAAAACGTAACCTACTAATTTTTCACCTGGTGCCAAATAGTTGGGGTCTAATTTAGTCTCTTGACCTTTGCCATCTTCTAAACTTAATTGATCCATTTGAGGTTCATCAACATCTCTTGTGGTTGCTACGAATGAACCCTCTGGCCACGATAGAATGTGGTACATGTAGTACTTTAACATGTAGTTTTCAGGCAAATTATGCAGATTAGCATTTTGCATACAGATAATATCGTCGATGGTAGCTCTTCTTATGGTAACTGGCATCTTGTAAATCGATTCTGATACTTTTAAAATAGGATTTCCAGGAACCTTGAACGATTTTACAGGGTTTAGTTCTAATTTCAACTTTATTCAACTTTTTCAAAAGCATCCATCATCAGTTATCTTTAAAGGTTGAAAAAAAAAAAATATCGATGTAGTGTCAAATCTAGAAGAACACTTAAAGGGCCATAATACCTTCCATAAAAAGCTTTAGATCCAATTAGACATGTCTCAGAAGATTATTCTACCGAGTACATCTGACGATGGTATTTATACCCCGAGTGATGGCTATGAATACACCATTGGACCCAAACAATCACTACCGAATGAAGCCAATGCAACACCAACACCATCAAGGATATATTCAGATTCTTTAATGCATCGTAAGCAGGAAGTCTCACTATCAGCCATGGCATTTCTTTTCCAAGAGATGATTGCTACTATCCACAGGGCAAGTAGCAGTGCACAGGATTTTGAAACTAGACTCAATGGGTACGGTTATGGTATTGGTACTAGACTGGTAGAATTACTAAATTTGAGAAATTCCGTGCCTCCAAATTATTCTAAATCTTCAACCTCCAATTTTTTATCCAATTCAAGCAGTGCATCAATAAATGAGTCTCATGGATCTAGTGGTACTGGCACGGGAACAATATCTTCAGCGTCAGATCATACTCATTACCATGAGAATGGGACAGAGTCGTTAGCGGCTGTGATTAATAACATGAGACCAAGAGATTTGAAAATTTTAGACATCTTGCAGTTCGTCCATGGTACCATGTGGACTTATCTGTTTGGACATGCAAGTGATGATTTGGTTAAATCATCAGAAAGGGATAATGAATATATGATCGTTGATAATTTACCGATGTTAACACAATTCATACCAGCTGGCAGGTCCTGCGATTACTTCACTTGTGGTATAATTCAAGGCTTTCTCGATAGCGCCGAATTCCCATGTCGTGTATCAGCTCATTCAATGCCTCAAGGTGAACTAGATCAGAGGACTGTTTATCTAATTCAATTCGACAGACACGTCCTTGAGAGGGACAATCTAAGATTTGGTCCTTAATCTTATATACGTATATGGATATATATGTATATACGCTTATGTATATGTATTGGCGCATACGGGTTTATATGCAAGAGTTAGACTCCTTAACAACACTCCTTAGGTATAAAAGACTGAGTAAGAAAGGGAAAAGACCATGCAGAGAAAAAGGTTTAAGCTGGTTAAGGCTAACGATTCCGTTAAACCGTTGCATCAAAGATCTACTAATGTTAAAACACCCTCGGCTGAGACTAGGGTTAAACAGCCGCCAAAGAGATCAATTGATCAAAGTTCACATCGAACAAAGAAAAGAAAAAAGGAATCCCATCCTGTAACAGATGACATTGGAGAAACCGTGTTTGAAAACGATCATGTCCAGTTAAAATTCAGTGAACCGTCCCCTAGAGCCGTATCGCCACCTAGGCGGCTAGACAAGATTGTAGAAGAAGGTTATTCTTTACAATTAGATGATTTCGATCAGCCGCCGGAATCTACCTCTACCCCAGTAAACGGTAGTAGAGACTCTAGAGGACGGTCTCCCTTAACTTACAACGGTTTCACAGACGACTTTCCTCTACACAGCAAGTATTTAGAGCAGCAGCAGCAGCAGCAGCAGCAACATATGTTTTCCTATATGCCCTTTGGATTTATACCACAATACCAGTTCCCATCAACATTCCCCATGGGCTATAATAACGGTATTTTGCCTGCACAAACAATTGGACCATCGATGGGTGCTCAATTTCCAATACCCATGGGATTCCCCATGAACTACCCACTCCCACAACCAACTATGATGGATCCATATATGAGGAATTATGTGTATGGCTCAGGAAGTCAAAACTCAAGCTATAAATCTAGTGGTGGAGATGCAACTTATCGTGGAAGTGAATAAAGTGGAGGGAAGTAATCGCTAGTACAGAAGGAAAAGATGTATATTACTGACATTCGGCGGCTAAAGTACGTGATGATGATCTTTCGGTTTACATATACGAAATATTCCTTTCTGTCGCTGCGTCAGCGTAACCTGTCGTCCAAATATTGAAATAAAACGTAAAAAAATAAAAAGAAGACAAATATTTGCATCATAAGCTATCTGGAAGCAGGAATTGGGAGATACGCATTATCCTCTTCTTCGTCTTTTCCGCTATAGCCCTTATATCTCCCTCCGACAGCTATGCTCAGCATTTCCACTATCATTTAAAAAAAAAAAAAAAAAATAAAGCCTACCTCACACAAGCAACACTGTATTTTCTAGCTAGAGTAAGCTTGGATACTCGAAAACATTTAGTGGCCCAAATATCTGAACACAGGTGTCTGATACACCTTTATGAAATTTCCACCTCTCGGCCCGCATCCGTTAAACTAAGGCCGAAATGCCTCCGTACTCCGCTTGTAAGGCTTGAAGACGCGGGAGACATCAGAAGCCCATCTTTGAATATAAGAAGGCCCGTTGATCAAAGAAAGTGCGTTGAATTCCTACCTTATTGGAATGGCTCAAGAAAATTGAATTCTGTGCTGTACTACATGGCGACATTAGAATCCGCTATTACGGGTGCAGTGGCATCATCTCTGGCTAATATTGCTGTTTATCCCTTAGATTTGGCAAAGACACTGGTTCAAACTCAGTTGAAAGAGGAGCATACCAAAAAGAGTTCAGGTAGTGTTACTGACAAACCACAGAATGATTCTAACAACAAAAAAGAGAAAGGTGTTTTTATGGAAAAATCCGAATTGAAATACAAAGATTCTATTGATTGTATTGTAAAGGTTTTTAAGGAACGAGGAATTTCTGGACTTTACAGGGGTATGCCAACGTCAATCCTGGCTAATTTCATACAATCCTTTTGTTATTTCTTTTGGTATACTTTTGTTAGAAGATATTATTTTAGAGTTAAATCTTCGAGAGCTAAAAAATTGGGACAAACTGGTAGGACTAGTTTTAGTACGCTTGAAGAATTGGCATTAGGTGTTGTTGCAGGTGCTACTTCACAACTCTTTACCAATCCAATTTCCATTGTATCCACAAGGCAACAGACTGCAGAAGGTACAAATGAATCTGCATCCCTAACATCGGTTATAAAACAGATTTACAAGGAACACCAAGGTGATATTACAGGTTTTTGGAAGGGTCTCAAAGTATCACTAGTTCTTTGTATCAATCCATCTATTACTTTCGCATCGTATCAAAAATTGAAGACATTTTTGTTTAGTACAGAGGAATTGATTGGCGGTAAAAATGATGAATTGGGTGCATTACAAAATTTTATACTAGGGGTTTTATCCAAAATGATTTCAACCCTGTTCACCCAACCATTGATTGTTGCAAAAGCATCATTACAAAGAACGGGTTCCAAATTCCGTTCTTTCCAACAAGTTATTTGCTACTTGTATCAACATGAAGGATTATTAGCCTTATGGAAGGGCATCAGGCCTCAATTGGCAAAAGGTATAATAGTACAAGGTCTACTCTTTATGTTCAAAGGTGAACTAACCAAGATTTTGCACAGGGCTATTTTCTTACAGTCAAATGTTTTCTTGCGCAAGCGTTCAATAGCAATATAGATAGTTTTACGTATCACCTCTACTTATTAAAACTCATATCTGTCACCAACAACTTTGAACTCCTTCAAGAAATCGCCAATCTTGTTAAATTCAGTTTCAGTGATCTTTGTCTTTGAATCGTTGAAATTCTCCTCAACTTTCTTCCTATCGGAACCACTTGGAATTGGTACAATATGAGTCTTGGAATATTCCCTACCGTTTAGGGCTTTAATCCAACCTAGCGCCACCTGTGGTAAAGTAATTGGATTAGATGCAGGTCTTTGATCCACAATCTCCTTTTGCAAAAATTCAGTCAAGATTAAATTGTGTTGTAGGGAGTCACCTCTAAATCTTTTAACTAATGAACGGAAATCACCATCCTTGAAAGAGGAATCTCTCTTAATCGAACCAGTCAATAACCCTCTGCCCAGTGGTGAGTAAGCAACGATAATCAAACCCAAATCGTTACAGATGGATGCAATACCATTGTGTAAGATATCGGTACTAAACAGGGATAATTCAACTTCCACGCAGACTAAATACTTAGCCCAATCCTTATGAATGGCAATAATTTCATCTTTGTCCACTTCACTCAACGAAATACCATCAATGACTCCCTTATCCACTAGCGATGCCATAGCTTCAAAGGATTCACGAGGATATGCACCACCAAGGGATTTATCCAGTCTTGCGACTTCATAAATTTCCAAATGGGTACCTAAGTGTTCAACACATTTTTCTACACTGGCAATCACATCTTCAGATTTACCCTTTGGTGTAAAAGTCGTTGCATCTATAGCACCTTTACAACTGATAATAACGTGCGAACGCAATTCGGGTTTGGCGTCGAAAAAAGACTTGACCAATTTCAAGTTGGAATAATCTGGTCCATAGAATTCACCAACATTAAAGAAAGCCTTAACACCGCTAGCCTGAGCCAATCCTATGACACATTGCATAGCATCCCAAGCTTGTTCCTTAGGAACTGGAGTTGGTCTCCATGTTAAACTCATTAAACCATAACCAGTATGCAATTGCTTCAAATCCTTTCTTAACTGTTCGACTCTTGACATTTTTTTTTCTTTTTTGGTATATTACTAGTAAATTTCCCTGGTCCCTTAGAATTGGGTATTCTTGAGCTTGAATTTAGCATAATATCTGGGACCTTTATATGTTTTGGTCTTCGTTTCTTTTTCAAAAAATTCCGCCGAAGTCCGTTGTAATACGGTCGACAAGCCCAAAAGTTAAGAACAGTTGGAAACATAAAGAAGGCCTCAACCACTCAAAGCCACTTATCCCGGATAAGTGACGTTATGCCTCTTTTCTTATTTGAATATAATATGGGATAGCAATTTGGGGCATTGTTGATGTAAATGCAATAGGTTTCTCACTGGGATTGAAATTGAAGTTCAAGCTGTTAATTGGCCCTTCGCAATAGTGATCCTTCTTTCTCTGCTGGCTTCTTAGTCTACCCTAATACCGTATTTCAACCTCTGTCACTAATCTTTGCATTCTCACGGTAACTCAAATATTGTTATATCTTAGTGGTTCTCTATTTAGCCTAGAATTTCAAGTATTATCAACACGCATAAACAATTGCCACATCAATAATAAAGCACTTATCTTTTGAGCTTTCCCTCAATCTTCCTTCTTTTAAACACTTCTTGACAGTGGTTTGTAGTTTACTACATAAACGCGTCACTCTAGCCGCCCGGATAGATTTTGAACATTTATTTAAACAAATCGTAATTCTACAAATATTTTATTATACACCCAGCGAGCCGCTAGTTGTCGTAATATTAGTTTTCTTAATGATAAGAGGCTGTCTTGTTTCGACTGCTGCTAGATTTTAGTAGAGTCTTGAAACCGTTGCAGAGTTGAATAACACTTGGATAATTGTAATTGACCAAGAAAAATCCTGTATGAGTCAATTTTACGTTCCAAGTGTACAACTTACTCTGTGCATTTAATTTGAACATTAGGTAAAACCAGCCTGGATGGTTGTGGTTGAAACAAAAATGGTAAACGGATCTGTTAGGATTTACCTTGGAGTAGTCTTCCACGAACTTTACTACATCCTTCATGTTTCCGCTCTTGAACTTTTCATTGGAGGTGATCTCATTGAGCAATCTAATCTTATTTTGCAAATATTCCACAATAATTTGATCCAAATCGTGATACCTCTGTTGTTCTACTACAAGAACTCTACCCAATGCTAGTGGGTTCTCCTTCTCCAACTCTTGAACGTCAATGTGTTGGAACAAATCCTTGTCGAGCTTCCATGTTATCACCAAATGATCATCACCACGAGAAGATTGTCTGATGACGAAATCCCCACGTTCTTTACTTCTCAAGTAATCTTCAGCTTGCTTACCATTGAAGGGGAAATAGTATGGATGATTGATCACACGGTGTGTTCTCTTGGCACGAGCCTCCTGCATCGTAATCTTCTTCTCTACCTCTGAATCTTCTAATTCTTGTTTCAGATCCCAAATGGATGGATCTTTGCTAAAATTGATAGGCACGTATTGGTGTCTGATGTCATGCTCTAGGAGTGAGACTTCTGCTAAAATGTTCTCGTAATCTATAAATACAACTTTGGCTGGATAGGTCTTACCAATTTCATAAATGTCTCCGGGTGGTCTCTTAAACTGTGTTCCCGCATGGTGTTGAGCATTGACAACACATTCCACTTGAGAATTGGTAATACACATAATATCATTATGTCTAAACCTTTCCACACGAACGGGTACGATACAACCTTTGAAGAATGATTTCTCAGTTTCACCTGTCAAACTCTGGAAAATTTCTTCGCCGTGTAATGGATGGAAATCATTCCTTAATTCTTCAAATCCATCTAATAATTCTAGAACGATGGTGTTCAAGTTGTTCAATTTACGTTGACCCGTATTCTTCTCCAAATCTTCCGCGTATTGTTCCAGATTTAGGGATTCCAACTTGGATCTACGATCAGTATCTTCTCTTAGAATGTCAATAAATTCACTCATTGTTCCTTGTCCCTCCTTCTCTGCGATGGCATCAGGATCAGATTCTAATGCATCTGCTGCCACTTTGGTAGCCAAATGATAATCTTCTGGATGAATTCTCGTATTATCCAATTGATCGTGTTCCAGATCTTCGTACTTCTGCCTCTTTTCATTCCATGAGATGTATAGGAAACCCGCAGAATTCATGAAAATCGTCTTGTGTAAGATGTTGTGGGTAATTAACTGTTGGCGCGCCAGTAGAGGTTCGTTCAACCTGTGAAGAGACTCCAAAAAGTCAATCGCCTTACGTTTACCAAACCCAGAAATGTACTGCAAGGCGCTAGCATAGTATGGATTATCAGTAGCCTTGTTAACTTCCACACCAACCAGATTAACGATATCCACAAAAGCAGTCTCTAGAACCCTTAGAAGTGAGTCTCGGGGCACTAGCGATTGAGTTGGATGAATAGCAAGCGATCCCAACTCCTCCAGGGTTAGGTTAGCATACTCCAGCAGTGGAGAGTGCAAATAACGAGCCAGCGCTATACAATATTTCACTAGCGGAGGTTTGTTTGGGAATTCTTGATTACCACGTTCAGAACTTTGATATCTAATGGCGACTTCGTCTTCCACATAAACCACTGGAATGGTATGGCCCCTGTTGTCGATGATTTGTTTCTTGTGAACCACTTCTTGTAATCTCTTATATAGTTTTTGAGTCTTGGGGTTTGGACCATTGATACCAATGACATTAGGCTGACAATTCTGTATAATGGTATCTAGAGTGTCTTCAAACTTTTGTGGGTTATTCCTGTCAAAGGGGTTGTCCACGATCTTGAAATCTCTCACAAAATCACTCTTACGATTCACAAATACTGCTATAATAGCATCTGAACCAAATCTACCTTGGCCTGCAGTCAATGTCAGTACCTTAGGAATCTTAGGATCCTTAGGATTAGGAATGTATGGTGCTTGATCCAATTTAGTCATTAGCTTGTGGCGAATAGTCTTAGTGACCAGTTTCTCACAAGTCTTGGATAAATCGTCCTTAATCTCTCCAGAAATATCTGCAAAGATTTGATCCATCGCCTGGACAAAAGCAGATTTACGGAAGTTATTCCATTCTGTAGCCAATTGGGATGTATTGGTAGTTTCCAAGACCACTTGGAACATGTGCTCTACGTAATGGGCTTGTGAAGTCATGTGTAATTTAACACCTAACAAGTTGAAAGATTCTGCCTCCAACATTCTTAAGAAAACATCAGGATCTCTTTGGAAGTGCATAGGCGTTCTGTTGATAGCATATTTGATGTCTTCATAAATTGAGCCTCTTTGAATTTCACGTTTACCCTTAGAGGTCAACACCACATCGGCCAAGTAGTACTTGTAGAAATCAGATCTGACTTTTTCCCTCATTTTGGTGTTTTTAGATATTTCCAATGCGTAGTACTTTTTTACAGTGTCAAGGGCAAGCTTGGTATTAGATGTAAAAACTTGAAGATCGGCAGTATTGGAATTTAGGATAGATTCGACGACTTCTTGAGGAGTCATGTTTGGATGGTCCACAGCTACGTGAATTTGGTGTTGTGCATTGACATTTTCGCCGATTTGCTCCGCAGTGATACCAACGTCAGTAATTGCTTGATAAAGAGAACTTGCCTTGAATTTCTCATAACTGGAATTCTTGAGGTGCTTCTTGCCTGTTTTCTTCAAAAGACCATCGTTAATCTCATGGGCATATTTGAATTCCAGATAGTTGTAGATGTCTTGCAAGGAGTTAAGTTCTGCACTGGAGCCTGTCGTTTGGTTTTGGAAGTACTCATCCACCACCGAATCTTCGACATTTAGCTCTTCATAAAATCTTTTGACATAATCTCTCTTGTTTATTATACTGTGGAATTCAATATCCAGTTGAACGATATCCCACAGATCATCCTCTGTGAGAACGAATCCATCGGCATCCCTAGATGAAATATAATTACGACGGTATGCATAGATGAAAGGAACCTCTAAATTTTCTTGTACAATGAATTGAATGGCATTACCAACACACTCTCTGAATTCGGTCAAATCGTAATTGGGGGCAAAATTTTTATCCACGGCAATCTTATCGCTAATCCAGTTCTTTTCCAATTCTTGATCCTCAGATGCCAATTCGCTGTAATTTGCCAAACCGCTTCTCAATTCTTGATACCTCTCAGGAATATCAGTCTTTCTAATAACCATGTCTTCATCTGTTAGCAAGTTCCTCTTCAAATCCTGCAAATCGTAAATATCTTTTAATGTTATCTTTTTCTTTGCAGGTTTGGTACCACCACCATTTTCGTCACCTTCGCCTGCACCCTCAGTATCCACGGCATCGCCATCTTCTATATTACCTTCATCCAATTCTTCATTTTCGATCTCAAGAGCCCAATCGTAATCATGACCATCACCGAAGATATCGTACATTTCATCAATCTTATCAGAAGAAAGACCCGTTACGTGAACAGGTTGCTTCATCCTCTGCTCTCTAAGCATTTTCCTTTCTTGAATTCTCTGCTGTCTTGTCTCCTCGTCCTCATCAGAAAAGTCATCTTCTTCAATGAAATCGTCCAATTCATCCATCATACCACCTTTATGAGGACCGTGACTTCCTTTACGATCTTCCTCTTCGTCTCTAGAGCCTCTTTCGTCACTACGTCTCTCATCATCATATCCATCTTGCTCTTGTTCTTCTTCATCTGAAAAGAAATCCTCTAGTTTCGACTCTGTAGCTTCTCTAGAATTGGATGCAGATCCTTCATCCTTTGTCTCCTCTTGACCCGCTCTTTTCAATCTTTTCAATTTTCCGGAACTGGCTTGGTCATTCCCACGTTTGACACCTGCATTCTCCATTAAAAGATCTAAATCATCCTCAGAAAGTCTACCGTCATCGTCATTTTGTTCCCTAGCTCTTCTATGCTTTCTTCTCTTCTTAGAACCTTTACCTGTGACTACATCTTCATCCTCATCATCTACAATAAATCCTTCTTGTACTTTTCTAGCTTCGTCTGCATCGTCTTCACCTTCCTCATCATCTGAAGAATCAAAAACGTCTTCACCTTCTTCTTCGTCACTAGGTGGTTTGTCCTCATCACCATTAGCAATCACATCTTCTTCACGAGAAGCCACAGGCTCCCTTTCCTTTTCATCCACCTGAGACATCTAAATGTAGGTAGGCGTCTTGTGGAATCCAATTCAATTACCTTGGTCTTACCAAAGATTATTACTTCTTTCTCTACTTGTAGTTGTATTCTTAGTTTTATATAGTCGGCAAGTATACGTTAAAAAAATAAAAAAAATAAAAAGCCAACTTAAAGCGCTCGTGAGCAATGATAAATTATGTAGGGCTATAAGGTTATAGTAGTATGCAGTAGTAAAAAAAATAGTTATCATTTTTATTATTATCATTACTAGTATTACTATTAGAATTATTATGAGAATTACATAAGACCTGATTATGCTATGAACAAGCTCTATTCTTCTTTATCCTTCTTCTCTCGATCCGTTATCTTCATTACCTGAATTTTTCTGCTGGTAATAAATTGGCATCCATATTACCAGCTTGTTCGTTCCATCTAGCGTTCTCCGAAATTTCGTTTTCTAATTGAGTCTCTGCCTCGTTTTCACGTTTGGTGATACCTTCACCATTAGTACAACAACAGTTATCATTGTTTTCTTCTTTGGTAGAATCGCTTTCTCCTACATGCGTTTGAGTTTGTGCCAATTTCTCGCCTTCATTTGAAGTCGAAGGAACGGCTGAATCAGCATGTCTTCCACACTTACAATTACCATAACCGGGACAGGTACGAGCACTTTTAATCTGTCTTTGAATCTCCCAACGACGTAAAGTGCAAATTTTGCATCTATTGAAAAAGACTTCTGCCAGCGCTAAGCCGGTTATCACTGCAAACACATAAGTAAGCACATAGGTCATTGCTACCAACATTAGCATGTAGATTAGCATTGTAGAACAAAATGTTAGGATGGCTCTAATGAAATCATGGAAAAGATCCATCCACGAAGGACAAAATAGATCGAACATGAAATTTGGCATCTTGGGTAAAGACCCCAATGCTTCGTCACCTTGAGACATTACATCCTTAGATTCTTGTGGAGCATCTGACTTACTCCAGTTTTTGAACCAATGAACTTCGAGGCACCAGCTCAAATAGTTTAGAAATTTGTAAACAAATGCCGTTACCACGATTAATAAGAATATACCAAATTGTTTACCATTAGAATTGGCATGCAATCCCTTGAATAACACCGGATAGTCTTGGTAGGTTGGTGTTAACCAAGAATTCATCATCTTATGACTTCCCATGTCCATACCAGTAGGCATGGGCATGTTGCTGCTCATGCTCATGCTCATGCTTCCTGACATGGGCATACTAGAACTGGCCGAACTTGGCATACTCATACTACTGTCCATGTGGCTCATTCCGCTCATAGTGTGATGTTCGTGCATCCCAGACATACTGCTCATGCTCATACTGCTCATGCCCATACTTCCAGAATTCATATTCATCTCGAATTGACCTGTCTTAACTCAATTCCTTCTAAGTAGTGCTGTTTCCCTTTACTTTCATGTATCGCGAGGTACTCAGATCTTTTCCAATTCATCTTATCTTATATATCGTTTCACAATGCTCTATTTGCTCATGGTAGAATCTCTTGAACTGCTCGACAATTTTCTTGTATTGAGCATAAATCTTGGACAACCCGAAAAGAAAAAATCGAGATAAAATAAACGTGCACCTAGCAACCAACAATAGAAACAATACGCGCGCTTATGAGCTAATGGCGTCAACTATTGAGGAATGAAGAGGAAGTATCATTACCGAAATGGTGGCCTACCACTGTATGTTCTCCTGCTTTGTCGTAACTGCGAACCTTCACCGTTTCTTGAGTCCAAAGATCTTCTATTTGACGGTGAATTTTGAGAATTATTATTACTAATGAGTCTAGTAGCCCCTCCTCCCAGTGACATTCTTGGTCCTTGAGATCTACGAGAGGAGCCGAATTCATTGTTTTCTAGATCCGTGGAAGAAATGCTATTGCGTATGGTGTGTAAAATGGATTTTCTTCGTAGTTTACTAGCATTACTAGGTCGCGGCTTGGATATTTCATGACGAGAAAGACCGTTTATCATTGGATTAGACACAAATGAGGCCTCGCTTGCATTCTCATCTTCGCTATCTTGTTCAATGGGCCCATATGTTTTCTGTCGAGGTAATCTTGAAGGAGGGGGTGCAAATACGGATGAATTCCTTCGGGCTTGTGGTGGTGGTGGTGGTGGTGCTTTTAGGGGCGCCTGTGGAAGTAATTTTGGCTGTTCCTGTAAATCGTTACTCTTGGATTTGTTCCTGTAGGTATTCAATTGATCCAAAAGTGACTTCCTCTCTTTTCTAATACCTTCTAACCGCTTGGTAGTTTGTAATTCTTCTTCGATATCGTGAGAGACATGGGGAAAATCTACGCACCACGAATTGCACATCAATCCATATAGGAGAGCCCCCAATGATTCGTTCAAATCCACCAAACTCTCATGGATGAAATTTAACTGTGTAAAATTGGCATCTAGGGTAATCATAGAATCGCTAAACTCTCTAATCTGTGGTAAAATAAACTCTTGTACTATGGATTCTCCGTCGTCAATTGTACCTGCACCCCCACCTAAGCGGTTGTTTTTTCCACTAGAACCAGATCCACCATCTAATGTACCACCAAGAGAAGACCTTCTGGACTCAGGATTGCTCGTTATAGACAGTCTGTATTCTGTAGCAGATCTTCTAACTGGCTTTTGCCGCTCTTGGCTCATCGGAGGATTCACAATGATCTATATCGATTAGTGTTAGTTCGTCGTGGATTTGTTGATGGTGAGCGGTCGACAAGGTATTTCGGATTCAATATGTTTACTCTTCACGTTAAAGCTATACTTTTTCGTGGAGCGTGATAGTAATAAGCTAAGGTTAAATAGCGGTTAAGTTAATAGTGTTTGAATCAAGCATATGAATTTTTATAAATTATCTGGTGGTTTCTTGAAATTCCCTATGATCAAAATATTTACATAGTCGGGTTATCACAGGGCTAAATATCACATAAATCTCTTGGCATGCCTTAATTTCTCCTTTTTCAATTGGGTTTGCGATATTGCAGATCCCCTTCTGTACTTCTTTAATGCTACTATCAGGAATATAGTACTTAGAAATGACAATCCATACCACGTCACTAAGTACTGTAAATGGTTATTTCTCAAATCGATCTTGGGTTCTTTACCTATGGGAACACCAGCTTGTACAAATTGCCATTCTGTATATTCTCCCAGGGGTTCCAATTGATGTTTCTTTTGTGATGAAGAGTCGTGAGTTTGACTCTCGTTTTTTTTCCAGAATGCCCAAGAACTTGATTTCTTACCTGTGTCGATCTCCTGTTCTTGTGATTCGTCCCATCTATGATCACTTAAATCGTAAACCGCTTGTAAATGCAGAGGGGTTGAGCCTGTAACAGAAGCCATTTCAAGCACATCTGGAACTTGCCATAATCTTGAATTTTGATCCTCTTTTTCCCATTGAAATGATCCTCTTTTACGTGGGACTCTCACCATGCACATGATTTCAGTATTATCACTTGTTGGAACAGACAAATGGTGTAGTTTCCTTAACTGGGGATTGACATTCTCTTCAGAAATCCAACCTCTTTCTACTATTACTTTTTCACCAGTATCTTTCCTCACAAATGGTGTAAATAAAATATACCCTTTCTTACTGTTTCTCACACGAGGTCCAACAAACATCTCTTCTTCATTCACAAAGTGACCCTTGAGTAGCACTTTACGGTATTCCCAATTTTCTGCTAGATCAGGTGTGAACCTCTTGGGTAAGGGTACTGGTGGATAAGTCAATCTACTTTCACATCTGGCAATTAAATTATTCTTCCATTCCAGTCTGCGTACTTGCCAAGTACCCAAATAGAATGATATTACGGGCATAGCAATCATTAATCCTAATGCAATCTTTTTACCAAATCCTCCCCTTTTCCTTTCATGATCGCCGGGAGTCTTGCTTGTTTTAATAGGCTTCCAGTCCACGGTTGACGTCTTGACATTTCTCTTGGCACATAACCTTTTGACTGCAAGTCTTTGAGACGAACCCAAAAGGCCCAGCTGACGTGTAAACATTTCCCTCTCAACTGAACACTGTTTCTCTTCTAAATTAGAACTGTTGCCATCATTTTTAAGTTCTAAAGTTTATGAAGGGCCCTTTAAAGATCATAGAGCTCTACACGTGAATTAATGGGATGCAACCTTGATACAAAGGACCGCAAGGATAACTATGTGGCTTATTTCATGTACATATTAAATTAGGAAATTTTGCGATGGTTGATTAAAACCAGCTTAACTTGGTATTATTATCCCAAATAATATTCTTTGTATTGTAAGTAGGTGAAGGTCTCATGGCACTTAGCGACTCGTTGTGAGCGTACACCGTCGAGCGGTCCTCTAAATCATGCACAACTTTAGAAAGGTCTGCAAACTTCTCAAGCGGGATCTCTCCATCCCAAAATTCTATATGTTTGAGCTTTGTTACTTTAGTCTCTTTGGCCGCATGGGCAAATAGCTCCTTTAGGATGTTCTCCTTTTCTTGAGAAGATGCATCTGGGTTCAGATATAATTTAACAATTAACAAGCTCTCACACCCCCAGTTGTGATGCCATAGAATGTGAGATTTATCCCCCATAACATAACCAAGCGTAAGTGGTACTTGTGGACGATCAATGTGCCTCAATATGAAGAAGTCTCTTGTGTTGAACCACCTGTAAATATCTGCATCTGGTTTAATCGTAAAAATAAATGAATTGGGATCGGCTTTATGCAATTTCAACAAGTTTCTCCTGAACTCTTGATCTTCCAATGAAACCAATGCATCGTAGTCATCATTGTCCACAAACTTACCATCATTTTTGAAAACTGCTCGTTCACAGTATTTATTCAAAAACGCATCTATTTGAGTAATGGTATGCACAGGTACATGCCTCGATTCAAACCCAAATTTCTTGTAGTATTCACCGACTTCACTGTAAAGCGTGAAAGAAAGCTGCTTAATACCTCTGGGTGCATTTGGATTGTCTCTAATAGCATCGTAATATTCCATTAGTTTCTCTACCATACAGCTAGCATAACCTTTACCGCGGTACTCCTTTGGGGTGAAGACACCACCAACACAAATCATTAAATTATGCTCAATATTCCGAGATTCCCCTGGACTAATGAAATACCCCAGTCTGGTTAATGTTTCACAACTGCTCACGATGGTATCGCCATCTTTGAGAGCAAAATATCTGATTCCCAACATGGGAGCCAATTCCGGGAATTCTTCCCTGACTTCAGTGAGCTGATTTTTCCTTGCAATACTAGCCTCTCCCAATATTCTCTCTCTTTCGACATATGATTCTACCGTCAAAGGCCCTTTCCAAGTAGCACTATTTTGAGCATGTGTAGCTCTAATCTCTTGAGGATCAGTGATCCTTTCAAATCTTAAATCCTGAACAGTCATCCTTGGGTCTCAATTTGATGTCGTTAAGTAAAAAGATCTGAGAGAAAACCTTCAGTTACCTTGTTTATATAATACACAATTGGTCTCCAAATGTTTCTCTATCATGCTGCTTCCTCGCCTTTCAAAGTGTACACTTATCTTCCAATGTTGTTTGGTAGCGAGAGAAGGTACCACTAACTTCAAGAGTAAGCGATGTGTATTTTAACCGGTTGCAGCAGGCAACATTACGTTTAACGGTCGTTTAGTATCATGGAAAATTGCACCACAAGGTTGATTGGATAGTTTGCACTACATAGTATTTACATGTTATTCGACATTGGGCTAGAGACTAGATTTGAACCCTTTTGAAAAAATTGATATCCTCAATAACTTTCAAATCAAGTGCAGGCTTTACATCTGTACTCCATTCTTGAAGGTCCCTCTTAGAAGTATCATCATGAGCGAGATTGCCGTAACGATGCCTCAGGCTCTTTGCTAGCATTTTGAATAATTCCGCTAGGATCACGGAACAAAGTCTCAAGGCATCATTACGTGTGCGGAAGCAGCTATATAGTTCCATCGCCAGAATTTTTGGCTTACCATTACTTCTTTCCACTATATCCTTCAGCTCATCTGCTGGAATAGCAAAACCCTTGATCTTCAAGAATGTCTCTAACTGGAGGAAAATCTTTTTATTGATTATATCCTTTTCTGCAATTGAACTCGATATCATGATGGAAATTTTGCTTCTCAGTTTGGAATGAATTGATATGTAATGTTTGAAGAAACTGAGATACTGTTCCAAGGACATTTGAGATATTAGATCATCATCTAAAGCTTCACTCTCTGTGACGAAATCATACTGTTCTTGAATTATTTGAGTTTGTAGTTTCTTGTGTCTCTTCATGGTTTGACTAGATAAGATTTCAGAGTCACCGATTTGAACGTTGGCAACCAATTCACTGAGCAGATCTGCGGGACCTGAGCTCTCATTTGCATCACCACGGCAACCGCCATCGAGTAACTGTAAGTAGCATCGAACGTACTCTTGATGGAATGTCTGTTCATCCAATTTTTGCAATTGAGATTCCAAATACCATAGATATTCGTCAATTTTAGTCTCCAGGTCTAGTGGTGATCCTCCCGACATGATGGTTATATGTAACCCAACGGAGTTAGATAGAAGTCTTAATCCGCCAATGACAAGATACCCTACTTGCCTCTTGTTTCTCAACTCTAATGCAAGATTCAGTGACATTATGAAGACTGTAAAATTCGTTAGAGTAAAGATCATCCTATCGTTGCGTCTACCAGTCTGGATGAAATAGATAATACTATTGTTTGGATCATCCTTTTGACCTCCATGTTGAACACAAGCATTTGTACCAGGTTCCAACATCTTGGTGGTCTCTACAGTAAAAGTTTTGCCCTGTGTCTCATAAATTCCACCGCCTAAATGATGGGTAAAACTCCTATGCAGGTATTCATTGAGCTCATCGGCGCAAGAGAGATCCCCCTGTACAAATAGGCTCAAATATTTCTTTGACCCAAGAAAACTTTGACAAAATTGTTTGAAATTGTCCATATCGATATCCTCTAATGCTTCGAGACGATCTTCAAGGGTCCACATATATTTTTCTAGAACAATGTAAAGGCCAATACTACCGATGTTGGCGCAATTCTCGTTGGCGGCATTCTCATATTTATTTCTAACGAGAATACGAGCCCTTCTTAAGGTTTCTTTGGAAAGAAAATCGGGATCCTGAGATATTCTTTTGATAGTTTCGATGATTGATTTAACAAAGCTGGTCAATTGTTTGGAAAAGCCCGATATCGTGAACCCCAAACGAATGTCACCTTTATTAGAAGTTATTTCGCAAGTAAATCCCAATTTTAATGATGGATAAATTTCAGGTGAGAGCAAGATGAATATTATTTGACCTAAAATTTCCAGATTCATTGTATTGCGTGGACAGGCCTCTAAGTCCAATCCAAAAATTTCAAAGGATACGATGGATTTTAGATGCAATGATGGATCTTCATCATCGGGCATGACCCACATTTCATGATAGCAATTTTGACTTACAAGGTGAGGGACAGGTTTCAATAGGTTATTGTGAATGGTAAAGCTGAGGGGGGCAGATTGGGATTTTTGAGAGGAATCATTCAGGATCTTTTTCAGTTGGGAATAACTTTTGGCTATATCAGGCATGGGGCAATCGAGCTGTGGAATTTTGAAGTTGTAATCGTTATTCCACTCAAGTATGTCCTTGAATGGAATGCCATCGCGCTTAAAATATTCAAATTCATAAAATAAATCAACTTGAAATTCCTGAGATGAAAGCTCTTCTAGCTGAGATTCCCTGCTGTTTCCGGATACCACCACTCGCATATTTGATTGAACCATGAACTGTTTAAGAAAACTTTGGAATTTTATAGCTTGACCTATCCACCAACGATCACTCTCTTTGTTCTCACCATAGTTGCCTATGTTATGATGTTGCTCATCGATCATCATGGGTGAACCTTTGAAGATGTATGCTGGATCCAATGCTTCTAAATCATCTTGCATCAGACTACTCAAATTGACACATTCTTCCATCGGAGAAATTTCTGCATTTTGGTATAGAAATCTGATCAGATCGATACAATTCTGTTTACTCATGAATTGAGCTAATTCTAAAGTATTTTTCTGGGATAAAGCAGGTATAGCTTGCTCGAACAACACTTTTGCAATGTGCGATAAATTTTGGAATCCAGTTCTGGTGAGGTCTAATTCTAAAATCAAATTAGAATTTCCGATAGCCACTTCAGAGACAAAAGCATATGAATAAGTGACCCAACCTTTACTTTGGAGCCAATGACTGAACGAACCTGGAGATTCATCCCCAAACAGTTCGGGCCATAAATGCGTTAATATCTTGATGTCTTTAGAAGTAAACCTAGTGTTCCTTTCCATTGCAGGGAAAATAAATCTAACCGCAGGATTTTTAGAAGATTTTATGAATATAAATTTCTCTTGCTCATCCGATGTAAAGCATAATTGGCCGCGATACTTCGGTAGCCACGTATTTTTTGATATGTTCATTTCTTTGGGATTAACTTCTACCCATTCATTTGAAGATCTCTTCGATTTGGATGGGGATACTGGTGGACTGGGACGATATCTTTGAGGATTATTTTTTATCAGAGAGAACTTAGTGAGCGCTAATTTGGCCAAAGAATGGATCGATTGGGGTCCTCTTAGACATAAAGTCATTTTAGATGCACAAAAGTTCTCCTTAAAATATTCATGAAGTAAATTCTTTAAATTTAGATTCTTTAAATGCGGGATACTGTTTAAAGTGGATATGTTACCAGTAGAAAATCTACTAAAAGGGTGATTACCATTAGCTAACAATCTGGTCGCCTGGTAAAATATTTTGCCCTGGCTTGATAAATTAACGTCATGTTCACTTTCAATGGCGTAAGTCTCCTTGTTAATCAGTGTAGAATTAAACAATGGTTCCGAAAAGAAAGATGCAAAGACGTCCAAAGCTTCATCGAACCCCTCCTGCAAAGAATGGTAGATGTTAGGTAATTCAAAATAAAATGAAGTTTGCTCGCCCGTAGTAAAAGCATTTTGAGAACCCCCATTTTTCATAATCATCTCATGGTAGTAGCCGGGATCTGGATATTTTCTTGACCCTGCAGCTAAAACCATATGTTCACATAGATGAGCTAATCCTGGTATTTCAGATGGATCATTGTGAGAACCACTGGCTACACTTAATGAACAAGCACTTGAATTCTCCGTAGGATCAGAAATCAAAAGGGTTAATAACCCATTTGGCAATTTACACAGCTTGTGTGTTCTTCCTTCGAAGGAAAAAGGTGTGAGGAATGGAATATCATAATATTTCAATTGTTTAGAAACCATTCTCTTTGATTCATCTCTTCAGAGGAGGAAGTGGCAGATATCACAAAATCAATCCAAAATCCCCCTGGCTTATAAACTCAATTTTATTATTCGTGTAAAAGCCTTTGATTTCATATTTGAGTAATTACATGCGTCTTTATGGAGGTCTGATAATCCAGTACCCATAGTCCTTTTCCCAGTTTGGGACTGAGCAATCCTAATGTATTGAACAATGAAGTGCTATAACACAATGGAGGTTTTTAATGCAACAATAATAACAGCTATCATTTAGCCCCAGATCTTTTTTTTTTTTTAATTATTAACAACCTCAAGTCAGTTTCATCAACGATCCATCTTCAAGGACGGGGATATTGGTTGTGGAGGCCGACTTTGAGACAAATTGCCTAGAGATTTACATCAATCACAGAGAATGGCAATTGACCCCAAGAACATCCTAGACTTGATAGACATTGATTTACAAAGTTCATGGAGATGAGAAAAACTGTATGAAGAGTTGGGGTTCTGATTCTTCCGTGCTTGAATTCTTTTTTATAGATTTGCAAAAAAATATCTCCCGGGGGTGATTCGAACACCCGATATCCAGATAACTTTTCACATTACAGTCTGGCGCCTTAAACCAACTTGGCCACCGAGAGGTACTTATCTGATGGTGTTAGATATTGTGAGCTAGGTATATAACATTATCCTATTTTTATGTAATTTCGATTAGTGAATCAATCGCTAACTGTATTACTAGGATTTAACCTTATTTACAATCTGAACCTCTCCGCTGAGTTCCTCTCGCAAGATATGACCCCGTTATAATATCCCAACTGACCTGCTTTATCAGGCGTGAATGTCACATACCCTCTTACAGTAGTCCCACAAATAAAGCTATTGCAGCAGTAGAAACAAGTCCCTACTATTTTGCTGGTTATTCCTTTCTGCTTCTCCAGCACCTTTCCTAGAGCTATTCAGGTCTTGAAGTGGCTCTGGCCGCTTAAAGAGACAATGAAAAACAAGTTCAACTGTTAGGCGGATAAGAATAGGGTATATCAATTACTTGATAGTAATTATATATACAAATCATGACTTGGCTTGTGCCCGGTGCATATTTGAAGAACCCTACAATGTATATATATTGAAAGCTAAAGCTAGCTGTCAATTACAATGAGAGCGGTGTAAAAATACGAAACTCTGTGCTACTAGAGCTTAGCGTACTAAACCATGATGCATTGCCTGGAATCCCCTTTACCTTTGTTAGAACCAACAGAATATGGACAAAAATCATACAATAAAGCCAAGTATGCGAGAGACACTTATTAAAGAAGAGGCAAGGAGCAACACGCGTTCTAGAAGCTTTTTTCGTACCCTAACAATAGGATTTACCTCGTCCGGAAGATCGCTGCGTAGAAACATTGTGAAAAGAAAATCATGCATGAGGAAATGTAATGTGGGGGCAGGCGCAAGAATTTGGCTCTAGTGGCAGAGGCGGACATTTAAAGGGCAATCAGCAGGATGAGTACCTAGAATATGTTGGCAGATGGGTTATTTCGTTTCCAAA
Source organism: Zygosaccharomyces rouxii (assembly GCF_000026365.1). NCBI lineage: Eukaryota > Fungi > Ascomycota > Saccharomycetes > Saccharomycetales > Saccharomycetaceae > Zygosaccharomyces > Zygosaccharomyces rouxii. Next base: position 477,531 of record NC_012992.1, on the reverse strand, counting down.
TGAATTTTTGACTGGTTAATCTGGAGTATATTTTATTCCTTCTTCAGCAACCACCCAAAGACTACATTATTCTATTGGTAATCCTGCTTCCATGGAAGTTTTTAATGAAGACTAGATTTTTTATAACTTTCTTTTTTTCTCAACCATCAGATCAAGTGTAGTTCACTACATAACAGTTGAATTGATAAGTCTAGTTTGTCACAATACCGCATATATTTATTCTATTTATTATGGTATTTAAAAGTCCAAATACAAAAGTATATAGTATAGATAGTCAGTGCCGCCAACAAAATGTATTTGTAAGTGATCTTTGCCTTTTTAGAACCCAACTCACGTTTGGTAGAAGCATATTTATGTCCTGCTGATCTGCAAAAATTACCAATTTGAATATTCAACGGTTCACGTTTGTGTTTCTGCCATTGCATTGGATATTCAGGAGGTTCATAGGGTGGAGGATAGTAACATTTTTCAATGTCGTTGACAATTGGTAGTTTATTGGCGTATTTTTCTGCAAGCAACCAACAATCTTCTTCAGGTAGTGTATCCTCGGCGCTTACCATCACAGCGTCAAACACAGTGATTTCATTGTACTTTTCTATGTTGTGGAGCATTAAAGTGAATGAATTGGTTATGGAGAGTTGGCAAGAGTCGATTAATCAATCATTGGTAGGTATTAGTGTTTTATAGCTTTTCTTATGGGTTTCTGTGCTTTCTCGATTTTTGATAGAGAAACCTAGGGAAACACTATTACAATCATTAACTGAAGGTAAAGAGCTGATCATTATACTGATTGTCAACAGAGAGAAATCGGGCTATGGAGTAACGTTATCTGAATTGTGTTTTTATCAAGACATGATTTAACGTTTTGTTGGTACTGAGCGACTACTAACCGAACTAGCTGAAAACGCTGAAAATATCAAAATAACTCTTAGTTTCTCATTTTATAAAATTTCCCACTACATATCCTTCATTTGTTTAACTATAAAACTGTTAAAGAATTTATGGTTATCAAAATACAGATGATGCCCAGAATTTGGTGCTACATGAACTTGACTCTTCCTACCGCCTTGATTTTCTATAAATCTAGAAACACGTTCACCACCATTAACATCCATCCAATCTCTTTCACCATAAATCCAAATCCATTCGCAATTACTTCGAAAAATTCCACTAGTTTTATCCTTAAAAATTGTGTCCTCTAATGGTAATCTTGGATCTCCACCGCAACTTAGAGCAAAACTTAAAAGATATTCACCTGATCCACGTCGGTTGAAAATTGCATATGCATACCTATGCAAGGCTTCAAATTGCAAGCGATCCAGGTTTGTATTTGAATTGCTTTGCAACAATTTATTAAACCTTCGATATGACCAACCACTAGTAACCATTGATCCCAAAGCAGCTGCATTACGCACTAAGCAAAAGGGTGAAATGTTAAGATCCCACAATTTGGTATACCACCAAGGAGGTGTCGTATTACCAATATTCTTAGCGGTAGTAGATTTACAGACACCAGCGGGCGAGCACATAACAAGTTTTTTAAAATGAGTTGTATATTTGGTTGTGTATAATGCCATCAAATATGCTCCGAGAGAGTGAGCCATTACCAGATTATTCTGGGAGTTGACCAAAAGACCTCTTTTCTTAAACCATGTATGTATACGATCATGGAACCATGAATGCACTTGTGATAGAGAGTCTTTTGGGTATTTGAAGGGAAATTTGGGACGAGATGAAAATCCATAGCCTGGTAAATCAATAGCATGTATAACCCAACTATTGTCCAATAGCGGAATACCTTCTAAATTTTTCAAGAAAAAACCTAATCCTGCACCATACCCATGGATACAGATTAAATGTTTCATTTTATGGGAAGGAACACTAGGTTTCACTGGAGTAATACAAAACTCATTGATATAATTCCCCTGATCATCCACCGTAGTTTTAACGACTTCTGCCTTTTTAGATTCGGCACAGTATGGATAGAATGGGAGCGTTCTCAGTAATTCCTCCTGCAATTGACCCGTATGATAACAAAAATCTTTGTAATCCCTGGTAGAAGCATCTACAGATCGAGGAAAAAGCTTTGGCAGTCTCATAATAATTTTGTGTAGTGGGATTGCAGTTGGTGCCGCTGGAACTCTCGTACCTAAGGTCCCATGTAATTTCTTTTTGATTCCAACGTTTTTCCGACTAAGGATACTAGCAGCTATTGATTTCAAATAACCCGTTGTGAATTTCGTCGACATTTCCCCGATTTTTCAATAATATCAGGATTTTCAGTTCAAAGTTTAGAATTTAAAATTTAAGATTTAAGCGCCGCTGTCAATCAAGCCTTCTCGCCGCACTGAAATTTAACATTGAATAGTTGAAAGCCCCTGCAGTTTCAGTTTAGCGAGTTCGAGCACCCCTCTGGACAAGCTACCAATGATTCTTGTATTTTTATCCTTTTGTAAGAATAACTTCAAATTAGTTCAGCTTAGTTTAGTTTAGTACAGTTTAATTTTCAATCGATGATGCATTTATAATTTTTGTTGGAATTATCGGAGGAGGAGAAAATGGAGGTGCCGATGTCTCGAACATCAAAGGGTACGTAACCAATGAGGGAGTAGGAATTAGACAGTAGTTGAGAGCATCTCCAAGTACACAGAGATCCATATGAAACAACTCATCGAAATCATGAACCCGAATGCAACTGAGCACAAGTATACCTGATATTGCATGCACAGTAACAGAAACATACCAGCTTTTATTGTAATTGAAAGGCCTTCACGTAGATAATTCATGTCAGCCGCTATATCTCTCGGTGGACTTTCGTCTCTTTTGCCCACATTAAAATTATCCTTAAACAAACGCTTAACAACTTGTGAATCGTATTGGAAATGGAACCACGATGCCAGTTTATTAGTAGCCTTTTGGTTTGCATCAAAATTAAAACCCATGATTTGGAATGTCTTAACGCCTGATTGTACTGCTGCAAAGCAATGAGCAGAAATTTCACCAATTTTAATCCAAACACTATTAAATTCACCTGCTACTAATAATTCCAACTGTAATTTTTGTAATTTTTTCAATTCATAACCTAGGAAACTGGATATCGATTCATTCATTGAGAGGGCATACCAATATTTAAACGGTTCAGGTAACGAATTCAATCTTGTCTGATAATCTCTTTCCACATCTTTCAATTGCTCGGTATAGTATTTAGCCTGTTGTAATGCAGTTAAATTTCTGGCTTCAAGGTTTATTGTGTACCATAGGGCGACTTGCTCTATTGTATTGACTATGTCTTCAATACAATTTCCCTGTTCTTTACAACTACCAACGGAATTTTGAGACAACAGTAACATCTTGAAGAAACCCAATTGATGTTCATCGCCAGCTGCATGATCTAGCCTGTACAGTAAAACCTGTCTTTGGGATTCAGAAAACTTCTCATGTCCCATGCCTTTAGCATTATTACTCTTGGGCAATGGTATAGATCTGGTGAGACCAAATAGTACCAGAATGTAGATAACTGAAGAGAACTTCATTGAAATGTTCTGTTGGAGATTTAAAGAGCATGATAGAATCTCTATGGTCTTTATTTGGTGGGAGGCTTTATAAACAATTTGGTAAACGGTAACAGATATAAGCAAGAGAAACTTAGCGCCGAGAAACTTAAAAATATTTTCTCATACAAATATGAAGAGTTAAAGGTCTCATCCACAATAATTTCTAAGCTCGTATGGCGCAGTGGTAGCGCAGCAGATTGCAAATCTGTTGGTCCTTAGTTCGAACCTGAGTGCGAGCTCGATTAATTTTTTCCATTCCCAAACGGACAAAACAAAACACAATCACTACACAATAGAAATTATTCTATCAAGTAACTAAGGGTACAAATAATCAATCTATATCTTATCGTCTATGTTCTCCGGTCCCTTTGCAGAGCCGTGAGGGTTGCTTATGTGAAATCTTTCACTTAATACAGGAGAAAGTTCTCTATTACCCGATGAAACAGCGATTAAATTCCCATGAGAATCTTTCATATGAGGGAGATCTTGAACACGTGGAGCATCCTTGTATTGTTCACCTTCCACTGGTGTTGCATCGATATTGTGCTTCCATTGATGATATTTTAACTTAATACTTTCCCACCAGCTCATCTCTTCTACCAAGGAACAGCAATGATTGGATAATTGATTAATGAAATTAGCAAAAAGAACTCAGTCATTTCCGTTGCGGACTATTCCATACTGGTTGATTATATACCTTTTTTTTAATGGTGGTCGTATTGGTGGTAAAGAATGTGACTATCGTAAGATAACAGAAAACTGATAACAAGAAAAGGAAATAAAGTGAAGCCGTACGTCACATGATGGAGGGCCAGATTCAAAACTCAAGAGAAATATCTAACATCCATCAATTCATACGATCCGATGTAGTGTAACGGCTATCACATCACGCTTTCACCGTGGAGACCGGGGTTCGACTCCCCGTATCGGAATTCTTTTTTCTTCCCCTTTTTTCTAGAATGTTTACATACGTATGCATATACAAACGCCAAGAAATTCTTGCAGCTATAGGTGCATCTTTTCTTGCACAACACCCATACACCACAGGGAATTCTTTTACGCGTTTATATGGCGCGTCTTAGTCACAAAATCGAAACGCGTAAAGTGTAACGTGTAGCGCGTAACGCGTGAACGAAGGTAAGCTTGCAATCACAGTTTACGCGTGCCGTAACGCGTAAACAACTACTTATTTTACGCGTTATACGTGGGTTTGTGACAATATTGGGCAAAAAGAGCGAACGGCTTAAAAGTTAAAATCTAATTTTTGAACCCTACAAGGAGTTTTACAATATCAATTGGCTGAAAACCATACTAAAAGCGTAGAGATACGAAAATATTTCAAGAATCTAGGATATATCTTTTCAAGTAAGGGAAGTTTTGCTAGGTGTAACTTTTCCCTACTAGTGATTAAGGCATTAGGTCCTTTTTGACTGGTCGCGTTCGACCTTTTTTTTAACTCTTTCTTTCTCCCACTTCTCTTTTGGCGCCCTTTCTTTGCACAGCATACATTATATTTAAAAAGAGAATAAGATAGCAAGATTACTTTGAGCTCTCTCTTTCTCTATTCCTTCTTCCTCTACTTCGACAATTGTAACCGTTCGCTGATAAGAGTTTTCCCATAGCACAGTATTGCAGTTTTACATTTAATTTCTAACGATGGGAAGTAACAATAACAGCGGCAATACTAATATCGTTAAGAGAACTGGTGGAGAAAATATGGAAAATACTGTAACCGCTGCAAACACCAGTACAAATACGAGTACAAGTGATCTAAAGGAAAAAAGTAGGATTTCAATGTTGAAAAGGTCTAACACCTTTAACCCTGATAATTTCGTTACTCCTCAAAGCCAACAAAATGTTAGTTCTAATGTCAATACAAATGCTAATAGTAATACTAATTTGTCAACACCAATGGTAAGAAGTAGAAGAGCATTAACAGAAGTACCTGTAAATCAACAAAAACAACCACTAGAAAAACAGCATCATCAATTAGTACATCAACAGACCGGAATTAATACGAAGATACGAAGAGAACCTAGCGAAGTAGCATCATTAACATCAACAAAGAAAAGATCTATTTACAAGGATGAAGAAGAACAAGAAGCAGCAGAGGAGTCGAAAAGTGTTAAAAAGGTTAAATCTTCTTCACCACGTAAATGGAGAGATTTAGATTCTGATGAAAAGACAGATATTTGCATGGTAACAGAATATACTGATGAAATCTTCGATCACCTCTATAAGAGGGAACTCGAAACACTACCTACTCATAATTATTTGGAGGATTTAGACTCACCATATCATTTAAGACCATCAATGAGAGCAATTTTAGTGGATTGGTTAGTTGAAGTCCATGAAAAATTTCAATGCTATCCCGAAACCCTTTTCTTAACGATCAACATTATGGATAGATTTCTAGCAAAGAACAAAGTTACTTTGAGTAAATTACAACTGCTGGCAGTAACTTCTTTATTCATAGCGGCAAAATTTGAAGAAGTAACCTTACCGAAATTATCCGATTATGCCTACATTACAGATGGTGCTGCGTCAAAGCATGATATTAAGAGTGCAGAAATGTTTATGCTAACCTCATTATCATTTGATATTGCTTGGCCAAATCCAATGAATTTTTTAAGAAGAATTTCTAAAGCAGATTCCTATGATTTTCAAACTAGAAGCATTGGTAAATTCTTATTAGAATATACCATGTGTTGTCATAAATTTATCAACATTAAACCTTCTGTGATGAGTGCAATGTCCATGTTCGTAGCTAGGAAAATCTCACAAAGAAACAATCCGATTTGGGATGAAACCTTTAAACACTATAGTGGTGATATTGATGTCCTAAATGATCAAAGTTTTCAAATTCTTTGCAAAGAATTAATTAATGAAATTGCATCCCCACAAACAAGATTAGATTCACTGATCTTAAAATTTAAAAAACCAAAATATGGTGCTATTTATTATAAAGTTTATGATTGGTGTAAAAATCAGACAGAAAACGATAGCTTAGATTCGTTGTTTTCAGTGTAATATTAGATAGAGCTTAACGTATAATTATTTGCATTTTTTTTATTTCCGCATTTCGTTTCCATTGTAATAAAATTAAATGATTAAACTACACATTAGATATTAAGAGGAAATACGAAATGAGGAAAATTGGTATAAAATGTAGAGAAGCTAAGAATCAAATTGGAATACTTCTCAGACGACGAAATAGTTAATGAGAATAAAAAAAAAAAAAAAAAAAGATGATCGAGAAGAAAGAAAAAAATGGAAAGGGAAGAAAGAGAAAATGAAAAAAAAAAAATGGGGTAGCACCTATTCATGCAATGTCATTATATCGTATCCGTTTTTCCTTACTTTTAATGCCCATTGGACGGATATTATCGAAGCTTTCATAAATCTTCTTGATTGGTATTTTCTATGAAATTCGTCATGTACCATGGGACTCACCAAATAATCCATTATCATATGACAGACTGGAGCTAATTGTTCCTTCGTATAACCACCACTATAATGAATTAAATTACCATCCCATTTACCCTTACCTAACATTTTTCTTGATAAAAACATTGCAGCAGCGGCACATAATGATGGTAAAATTCCGATAAATCTAAAATCCATTAATGATATCTCAAGAAGAAATTTGGCTAACGTTCGTGACTGTATATCGTAGTCATCAGCTTTAGAAATTCTTCTCAAGAAATTCATTGGATTTGGATAATTTAAATTGAAACCTAATGTTTTCAAAATGAATTTTTCACCTTCTTTAATTTCATCCTCTGTACAGGCCCCATCGGTTTCTGATGCAAAATGTTTTATACTTGGTGAGTAAACTTCTTCGTATTTGGATGCTATGAAAAGACATGAGGTTCCAACTAGTTGTAACTTGTCTAATTGAACTAATTCTTTGCATAAAAATCGATCCATTGTATTAATCGCCAAATATAAAGTTTCTGGTAAAAGTCCGAACTTGTTATGGATCTTCACTAACCAATTGACTAGAATATCCCTATTTTGTCTGATATTTCTATGCTTGTAGAGGTTTTCTTCTCTTGGAAGGGTCATAACTTCTAAATGGTGTAAATAATCGAAAATTTCATCGACATATTCACTTACCATGAAAGGATCATTGGCATCTTCAGCATCTAAATCTTCCCATTCGTATTCTGCTTGCCCATTCACATCGCAAACCTTGAACTTTTTTGGCACATCCTGCTCTACTACCGTGGAGATTGGCCTCTTCTTCTTAACGTCAAAGGCTGCTGTTTGTCGTTGCTGTGGTTGTTCCTCATGCTGCTGCTGCTGCTGCTGCTGCTGTTGTTGTTGCTGCTGCTGTTCCGATGATGAGCTGCTAGCGGTAGCGGCAGCCGTTGTAGTAGTATCATCACTCTCGGAAGATGTTCTATGACCTTCTTCTTCGATAGCTGGTAAGGGTTTTGAATATGATTCACGATTTTCTTTATCATCTATATTATCCGTTTTCTTGAGATTTTCACTTGTAGTAAGCGCCGCCGCCGAATTTATCAGACCTGGATGTAGAAAGGATTCTTTTCCAAATTGTGAGATTCGGGAGGTGTCCTTTTTAGCCACGTTCAACGTAGATTTAAGACTTCTCAAGGCCGTATTTTGACTGACATTATCTTGTGATATGAAAGTATTTGTGACATTATTAAGTGCTGAACGTTGTACATTTCGTAATAGCCTTGCCGACCTGTCGTTTTGCGTATTTTCAATATTCTCTGAGTTAGAAGACATCAAGACACACACAAATCAATTCTGTGAATCTTGGTTAATATAAATTAGGTTGTTAATGCAGATTAATCGGAAATATGCAATGCAGTAAAAATAAAAGGAAAACAATATGGAGTAAACTGGAAGTTGAACTGAAAATTAGCGATTGAATTGGGTGATCAATGAAGACTTTAAAAGGAGATAACCCTGAAAAAAGCTTCTTGGTATCTTAATGCAATTGGGATCTAATGAAGAAAAAATCTCTTCAAATTTTATAAAAACTCTAAAACCTTTGTGTTTGCTTTAGAGAATAAAAGAAAAGAATGGACGGGATGTTGCAACTGATTACAACAACAATTGCATTCAAATGAGCTCACAGTATTTTCAAATAGGTACAGAAAAAAGTTGTAGTTAGTTGGAAATGAGCGCAAGTCCAAACCTTGAAATCAAATTAAATCCAGTTGAAATTGAAAAGAATGGAAGTGGAACTAATTAACAACTCAATAGAGTAAAAGAAAGAAAGGATAATGAAGAATTTTGTTTCTGTTTTCCCAAAATCAGTTATTTCACAGATGAACAGAAAATAGAGTGAAAAATCTTCCTTTTAATATTTGGATCAAAGGCGTCAAAATTTGAGTTTTCCCTACTGAATCAGTTCTTCTGATCTATCGCAATGCTCAGATCCTTGGAGTGGAAGTATTGAGAAGGAATGAAAAGGAGACAGCGGGTATGATCCTCTGTGATTGTCTGGGGGAAGGGAGTAAATTGACCAAGAAGTTCAAAAGTAAACTTTGTAAAATCTGATTGAAAGAAACAAAAACCTCTGTAAAGTAACTTGTTTTCCTTTTTATTCCTAATATTATTATTATTATTATCCTTTAAAGAATCTATCAAGGATGTTGTGCAGAAAACAATCTCAAAATTCACTAAAACGGTTGTGTATGTAATATATTTCTATGCAATTAATGGGCTCTTTGTTTTTTTTTTCACACTGTTCTCTTTGTTCCAATAGTTCCCAAACAGGTAATAACACAAACTAGATCGATCTATGTTTACAGTTTCCCAATCAGGTCACTTGTTTATCTATGAAAGTTTCGCTGTTCGAAGGTTCGCTCCATTGGGAAGCGCTGAAAAACGGTAATTCGTTGGACAATATATATGGAAAAGGTCACTAGATATCCTTTGTGGCAGCTAGTCAAGGAATAGCTACAAGCGTAAATGATAGTAGTGGCAGTAACGATATAGTAGATAGGTAGTATAGCGATTATGAGGTTTTACAAATGCTGATGCTACCTCAGCGGGTGTTGATGAGGTTCTGAGAAAGTAAATACATGTGTTGATTTACGTGCATACATACTTGCACTGCATGGTCAATTCTTGGTATGTAAATCTCACCTGAAATTGAGGCTATGTGGGGTATCCGAAAAAACAGGGTCTAGAATTCCCCGAAAGATAAGAAGAACTCGTCCTCGTTAGCTCAGTTGGTAGAGCGTTCGGCTTTTAAGCAAGAACGAGGAACCGAAATGTCAGGGGTTCGAGCCCCCTACGAGGAGTTCTCTACCTAATTTTTTCGTGTTTGGGGCCTTCCGCGTATTTAGTGGGTAAATGATAACTGTTATCCGTAACCAAGGGAACGGTTATTAAAATGAGATCTAGCCGCTCAGTAACTGAGCCACCGTTCTCTGTGACTCTTTAGCCGCTGATACCTTTTTGGGTAATTATCTTTTTATTCTCTTGTTTGTTTTCATATAAATAATATATGATGGTGGCGACATGAAAATATAAGCCTTACGTTACAAGTATTCCACTGAAAGCGACATAGCCCCGTTTATATTTATCTATTGGTGGACGGTCTAGCAGGTTCCTAGTAGTAGATTCGTATTTACTTAGCCGCTGAAGTTCTGGTAGTGTCCATCGTGGGAATTGTCTTTTTGGTTCTCTTCTTTAACAAAACCCAAGACAGGCGCCGCACTTTTTTTTTTTTTTGTTTACACAAATCCCATTCTCGATGTCTTCAGGGTATATTCTCTCCTATTTTGGTGGTTTCCAACGTCTAAAATGGGTGTAAGATTCTTAGAATGAGCATCATTCTTACCGAAGTCCACAAGCAGTATTGAATCATTCCAAGAATGAAGGACTTACAGGCGCAAGCTGGCAAAGTCGTGGACGAAATGGCGAAAAATAAAGGCGTTCCAATACCTTTTTGGTGAATTAGGAAGTATTTTTCTGAGCACGCAATCTCCGATTATTTGTGTTTTCTCTCACGCTTTCTATAACTGATTCGCGAAAGAGACACCACGAAGCTAACTTGCCTGAAAAAAAGACCAGGATCTTGCGATTGTTCGAAGAAAGTTTAAATCCTTTTTGAGAAAATTTCCTGAATCTGGGCGGACGCCAGAGATGTTTTTGCCTTTTATCAGGTTTGGATTTTAGATTTCTCTGTCGAGTTATTATCATCAAGTTCATCAGTTTCTTTTTCTTCAGGAATAGAGCCCAACATCACAGCCAATGTTATGGTCCATAAAGTTGAGTATTATGCTAAAGAAATCATTGCATCGGTATCCAGGATGTTCATATACCATCTCTCGATAATTGATGAACATTAGTGTTGCAAGAGGATGTTCAATTTCGAAAAAAAAAATACCTGTGACGTATTACCTGTGGCGAAAACCGATGCAACTGACGACAATTAAGTAGACACGGACAGTATGTCCATTTTTCCATTTCAAAATGTCTGAGGAGGTACATCTTTCACGACAATACCCTTTAAGCTGTCTTGAAGTCTTTTATGAAACTTGGGAGACCGTATGTGGATTCAATTTCTCGATCAGTTGATAGACTCAATTTACTTGAATCAAGTGTAATGGCATTGGAAACTTTACAAATATTACCTGATCGAGCAATATCAGAACTCACAATCAAATGCCCTTTGAATTCCATTAAGTTTTATACTCATCATATCAATCGTCTATACGCCCAGCTATATCTGCATTGGGTTGATAATCCATTAAGGTTGCATTGTAATGATAACTGTTGGTTGCGGACGCATGCTTGTGTCCTTTATGTGAACATTTGGAAAGGCCTAAAATAGTTTTATCAAGGTAGAACAGTCAATGCCCTTAGGATGAAAAGCAAAGGTAGGATATACGATGAAATTGGATGTCCAATTTAAATCCTGTCGATTAGACTTCCAAAGATCAGCATAATGATAACAACATTTCTAAGCGCAAGTGGTTTAGTGGTAAAATTCATCGTTGCCATCGATGAGCCCCTGGTTCGATTCCGGGCTTGCGCAATCTTTTTTGGTCCTGGTTCCTTTGCTCGTTTTTAATATGAGCTTTAATAGCTTAGGCTGCTCAATTCCTTCAAAAGGTCAAACACCAGCGAGACCAGATAATTAAAGACTTCACACAACTACCTTTCCTCTAATCTTTTCTATATATTTGAGATTTTCCTGCCGTAATCCCCGCCATCATTCACTAGTAACCTAGTAACAGTACAATGCCTACCATTAACTTTTTCCGGTACAGAGCGAAAACCCAATATGACTTCCTAGACAGGAAATGCTGTTGAGGTTGAAAGAGAGAGAGAAAAAAATCTGTCTTCGAGATCAACACTCGATGAACAATATTAATCTTTAATGAATCAAACATAGGCAAGAGAGCCAAACAAATTGTTTTACCACGCCAATTGTTTCCAAAATGCCACCTAATTTCCCCTCGGATGCTCCCAGCAGTAATCGTGTATCCAATTCATCGCCTCCTCCATCGTCATTGGGTGGCGGGTTTGGTAGTAGTAGTGGTTTTGAAAACGAATCTCAGATAGGTTCGAGAAATCAGTTCCCCAGCTCATCACAAAACCAACCATCTGGTGCTCCAGGCCCAACGTCGTCTTCAAGATTTAGTTCTCAAAATCAATTTTCTGATAGCCAACCCAATGATGTGGATGCAGATCTGCCGATGCAAGGTCTTAGAAGAAGGGCGATTAATCATGTCAAGAAAGTGGATGATATGACAGGTGAAAAGGTAAGAGAAGCATTTGAACAGTTCTTAGAAGAATTCTCTGTGAATTATTCCGAATCAGGTGAAACCGATAAAGTTTATCTAGCACAAATCGAATTTATGAAAATTTACGATCTAAACACCATTTACATCGATTATCAACATTTATCGCTAAGAGAAAATGGTGCATTGGCGATGGCTATTTCAGAGCAATACTATAGATTCTTACCGTTTTTGGTCAAAGGGTTAAGAAGAGTCATTAGGAAATACGCACCAGATCTATTGATTACGGGTGATACACCTAGAAGATTTACACAAGATGAGGACGAAGAAATTAGAGATACTCAAGGTACTAGTCAAAATCCTGACAGTGGAATGTTTTCGTCTTCTGGTGGTAATAACGAAACCGGTACAGCTACCGCTAGTGGAAGTACTTCACCGGAACAAACCGAACGTGTATTCCAAATAAGTTTTTTCAACTTACCAACAGTTCACAGAATTCGTGATATAAGATCTGAGAAGATTGGCTCTCTATTAAGCATATCAGGGACAGTAACAAGAACGTCAGAAGTGAGACCCGAATTGTACAAGGCAAGTTTTACCTGTGATCTGTGCCGTGCCATAGTGGATAATGTAGAACAAGCATTTAAATATGTGGAACCAAGTTTTTGTCCCAATCCTTCCTGTGAAAATAGGGCTTTTTGGACCTTAAACGTATCTCGTTCTAAATTCATCGATTGGCAAAAGGCAAGAGTTCAAGAAAATGCTAATGATATCCCAACAGGTTCCATGCCACGTACGCTGGACGTCATTCTAAGAGGTGAATGTGTGGAGAGAGCCAAACCTGGTGATCGTTGTAAATTTACAGGAACAGAAATTGTTGTACCTAATGTGAGCCAATTGGGACTCCCCGGTGTAAAACCTTCTTCTACTTTAGATACAAGAGGTATCAGTCGAAGCAGTGAGGGTTTAAACAGCGGTATTGGTGGATTGAAAGCTTTGGGTGTACGTGATTTAACATATTCCATAAGTTTTCTTGCATGTCACGTCGTAAGTGTGGGTTCCAACATTGATAGTAATAAATCCGAATCTAATAGTGAAAATGGATTGCAAATGGCTAACAACTTACAAGCAAGTAACTTATACCAAGATTATGAAAAGGACCAAGAAGTGTTTCTAAACAGTCTAAACAGTAATGAAATTAATGAACTGAAAGAAATGGTTAAGGATGAGCACATTTATGATAAATTGGTGAGATCAATAGCGCCAGCTGTCTTTGGTCATGAGCCCCTCAAGAAGGGAATTCTTTTACAAATGTTAGGTGGTGTTCACAAGAGTACTGTAGAGGGAATCAAATTGAGAGGAGATATCAACATTTGCATCGTTGGTGATCCGTCAACTTCCAAATCTCAATTCTTAAAATACGTGACAGGCTTTGCCACCAGAGCTGTGTATACTTCTGGTAAGGCATCCTCTGCGGCAGGTTTGACTGCTGCTGTTGTGAAGGATGAAGAGGGTGGTGATTATACCATTGAAGCGGGTGCCCTAATGCTTGCGGACAATGGTATCTGTTGTATTGATGAATTCGATAAGATGGACATTTCAGACCAAGTTGCAATTCACGAGGCAATGGAACAACAGACAATTTCTATTGCTAAAGCTGGTATTCATGCTACTTTAAATGCGAGAACTTCTATTCTGGCGGCGGCAAATCCCGTCGGTGGTAGATACAACAGAAAACTATCACTAAGGGGTAATTTGAACATGACAGCTCCTATCATGTCAAGATTCGATTTATTCTTCGTAGTTTTAGATGATTGTAATGAAAAGATTGACACGGAATTGGCATCTCACATTGTTGATCTACACATGAAGAAAGACGATGCTATTGATCCACCTTACAATGCAGATCAGCTTCGCCGTTATATCAAATATGCCAGAACATTTAAACCAATCCTTACGGAAGGTGCACGCGAATTCCTCATTACCAAGTATAAGGAATTGAGAGCAGATGATGCCCAAGGGTTTAGCAGATCGAGTTACAGGATTACAGTAAGACAACTTGAAAGTATGATTAGGTTGTCAGAAGCGATTGCCAGAGCCAATTGTGTTGATGAAATTACTCCGACGTTTGTTGCAGAGGCTTATGATCTGTTGAGACAGAGTATTATCCGTGTGGACGTGGAAGACATTGAAGTGGAAGACGACGAAGAGTTAACCGCTGATGGTCAAGAGCCGGTCGAACAACAAGCACAAGAACAACAACTACAAGAACAGCAAATACAGGAACAACAACAGCGTGAGGTAAGTACTGATGGATCTTCACCAAGTGCAAGTAGAACACCTTTCTTGATGCCGCCCCCTCAAAAAGATAGATCCAAGACCAAAGTATCCTACGACAAATACGTTTCAATGATGAATTTAATCGTTCACAAGATTGCTGAAGTAGAAAGACATGATGGTAGAGAATTGACAGCTACTGACATTGTAGACTGGTATCTTTTGCAGAAGGAAAATGATTTGAATTCTGAAGGCGAATATTGGCAAGAAAGAAAACTAGCATTTAAGGTGTTGAAACGATTAGTGAGAGATAGAATTCTTATGGAGATCCACGGTACAAGACATGAATTGGGCATTGGATCTATGGAAGACCCAACGGAACAAACGCCTCAGTCTAATCCGCAAAGCGTAGTTTACGTGATCCATCCAAACTGTGAAATGTTAGAAACAATTGACCACGAGGAAGGAGAAGACGACCAGGAGGGTCAACAGTCGTGAGCGCCGCCGTGCAATTAAAACGAATGTCTTTTCGTATACAAACATTATTGTCTCACGCCATTAGGTAACAAGGACAGTGCAGTGTGTGGAGAAGAAATGCATTGTTACTATCAGTTGACAGAATCCCCAGAACTTATTGATTATCATCAGAAGCACGTGGGATAACCTTGCATGTTTTTACCCCCACACATAGGAAGAGAAAGATGCAATATTGAAGATGTCTATAAGCTCACCCGATTTACAATAAATGCTAAAAGGGAGCCCGTAAAAAGAGTCCAAATCAGGGAGGAATTATCTGAAGTTTTAAAATAGGTGTTACACTAATGATTATTATTATCATCACTTTTTTATTTTCTTAATTTGGCGGGGTGATATTAGTCCATTATTATCCTTGAAAAATTAAACATGGAGATTGATCAAGGGGGGAACAACCCAAACGAGGGAAGACTTAAGGTGAGACGTGCTATATAAGCATGGTTTCCACCCGTCGAAGACCATCGAATGGAAATGTCATCAAAAATACTTACAAATCCCCCCAGATTTTGATTTTTTTTCCGACATAGTAGATAATAAAGGATATTCAAGCGATGGCTCCTAGTTTCAGTACCAGTAATGATCTCATTAGAGGAGAACCACGTTCACCTCAACATGTTCCGCGTTTAACCAGGAGAATCTCAGGGTTTTTGCCTCAAGAGATTAAGACCATTGATGCAACCATTCCCTTGAAATCTAGGGAGCTCTGGGAAAAAAATGGTATTCAGAAATTTGATGAAGAAAGTGGATTCGAGAAGAAATTTGTGGGTCACGTTGAAACTAGCTTGGCTCGTTCAATGTATAACTGCGATGAGCTAGCTGCCTATGAGGCTACTTCCTTATCCGTTCGAGACAATCTCTTGATTGATTGGAATGCAACTCAGCAGAAAATTACCACAACAGAGCCCAAACGTGTCTATTATTTGTCATTAGAATTTTTAATGGGTCGTGCATTGGACAATGCGTTGATCAACATGTCTAGTAATGATAAACTTGCTAACACTGGTGACAATACTTCTAGAGGATTTGTCAAAAAGGGGTTGGACGACTTGGGGTTCAATTTGGAGAACGTTTTGAAGAAGGAGCCCGATGCCGGTCTTGGTAACGGTGGTCTAGGTCGTCTCGCAGCCTGTTTTGTTGATTCGATGGCTACTAAAAATATTCCAGCTTGGGGGTACGGTTTACGCTACGAATATGGTATCTTTGCACAAAAGATCATCAATGGCTACCAGGTCGAGACACCGGACTATTGGTTGAATAGCGGTAATCCATGGGAAATTGAACGTACTGAAATTCAAGTACCTATCACTTTCTATGGGTACGTTGACAGGGTGAATGGTGACACAAGTACTTTATCACCATCTCAATGGGTTGGTGGTGAGCGAGTTCTTGCAGTGGCATACGATTTCCCCGTTCCCGGTTTCAAGACTAGTACTGTTAACAATTTAAGATTGTGGAGGGCAAAACCCACTACGGAATTTGATTTCGCCAAATTTAATAGTGGTGATTACAAAAATTCTGTTGACCAACAACAGCGTGCGGAATCAATCACCGCAGTTCTTTACCCAAACGACAACTTTACTGAAGGTAAAGAATTGAGATTAAAACAGCAATACTTCTGGTGTGCCGCTTCCTTGCATGATATCGTGAGAAGATTCAAGAAATCCAAGAGACCATGGAGAGAACTTCCCGATAAAATCGCGATTCAATTAAATGACACCCATCCAACGCTAGCGATTGTGGAGTTACAGAGGATCTTGGTCGACTTAGAAAAACTAGATTGGCATGAAGCTTGGGACATTGTCACCCATACTTTTGCCTATACCAACCATACTGTGATGCAAGAAGCCCTGGAAAAATGGCCAATAGATCTATTTGGCAATCTGTTGCCAAGACATCTGGAAATCATTTACGATATCAATTGGTTCTTTTTAAAAGAAGTCCACAAAAAATTCCCCAAGGATACCGATATCTTGAGAAATGTTTCCATTATTGAAGAAGCAACGCCTGAAAGACAGGTGAGGATGGCTTTCTTGGCAGTTATTGGCTCCCATCATGTTAACGGTGTAGCTGAATTGCACTCACAATTGATAAGAACAACGATATTCAAAGATTTTGCAAAAGTCTTTGGCAACAAGAAGTTTACTAATGTTACCAATGGTATCACACCAAGAAGATGGTTGAAACAAGCAAATCCTGAGCTTGCCGAGTTAATTGGAGATGCTATCGGAGATCCTTCACAGAATTTCTTGTTGGATATGTCTAAATTGACTGCCTTGGCCAAGAAGGCCGACGATCCTGAATTTCAAGCAAAATGGGATTCTGTGAAGGAACACAATAAAATAAGACTAGCTAATTACATTAAGGAATTGAATGGTGGTGTCGATGTTATTAACAAGGAACACATCAGGCACACATTGTTTGATATCCAGGTTAAACGTATGCACGAGTACAAAAGACAGCAGATGAACATTTTTGGTGTAATTCACAGGTACTTCTCCATGAAAGATATGTTAAAGGATGGAAAATCGATCGAGGAGGTGGCTGCAAAATATCCACGTAAGGTTTCTATCTTTGGTGGTAAAAGTGCGGCAGGTTATTACATGGCCAAATTGGTGATCAGATTAATCAATTCTGTTGCTGAGGTGATCAACAACGACAAGGAGATTCAAGATTTGCTCAAAGTTTTCTTCATTCCCGATTATAACGTTTCCAAAGCTGAAATCATTGTGCCTGCAAGTGATTTGAGTGAGCATATTTCTACCGCTGGTACGGAAGGTTCTGGTACCTCAAACATGAAGTTTGTCATGAACGGTGGGTTAATTATTGGTACGGTTGATGGTGCTAATGTTGAAATTACCAGAGAAATTGGGGAAGATAATATATTTTTGTTCGGCCATTTAAGTGAAAGCGTGGATGATCTAAGATTTAAGCATCAGTACAACGAAACTCCATTGCCACCTTCCATTGACAGGGTTTTAAACGAGCTTGATAGTTTTACGGAATTTAAAGGTGAATTTAAACCATTGATCGATAGTATTAGACACCATGGTGATTACTATATTGTGAGTGACGATTTTGATTCTTACCTTGCTACACACCATCTAGTAGATGAGACGTACCACCACTCCAAACACGAATGGATTAAGAAATCAATCCTCAGTGTTGCTAACATTGGATTTTTCAGCAGTGATAGATGTATTGATGAATACGCTAGCACCATTTGGAACGTAGAACCAATGACCCCTTGATTAATGAGGAAGAGGGTTTCGAAAACTCTCCTATTATGCTAATTTTTATAAGTCTGTTTTGTTTACCCTTATCTAATAATTCATACATGAGTATACATATTGCCTGATTCAGAGATCCCATCCAATCTAGTTGGTGAAACCAAATTCCTCCTTGAGGGCATCGCATAATCTTTTTAGACCTTCTTCCAATTTTTCAGGAGCTACAGCGGCATAAGTACCTCTGAAGAAAATTTCATTTGCCTTAGATTTATCGCTCTTGTCAGGTAGAGGTGGGTTAGTTTGTCCCGCAGTCTTGAACCAGCCACCTGGGACAACTAGAACACCACGACTGATAACCTTCTCGTAGATAGCATTTTCCACCTTGGAAGGGTCTGAATTGTATTTAGTCTTGAATTCCGGATGAGCAGAAGCATCGATGTTGACGGTAAAGAACATACCAGCTACTGGTGGTACCACACTGAAAACATCGTTCTTAGGCAAGTATTTAGTTAGAGAATCGATGGTGTGATCACGCTTGCCAACGTATTCATGACGTAGACCGATTAACCAGTCCAAATAACCACCTTGACCCCAACGGTGCAAAGTACCAGCGACCAGCACTTGAGAAAATCCTGAAGGACATTGAATAGTCATTTCATGAAGACTGACATAGGCCTTCATTAGTTGTTTGGAACCTGTAATCCATCCCAATCTGGTACCTGGACCTAAAACTTTGGAGAATGAATCTAATCTAATGACACGACCTTCAGTGTCGAGCGATAGGAAAGATTTAACTAAGGATTTCTTAAATTCTTCGTGAGATTGTTTGGGGGCAGAGTAAACTTGTTCTCTTTTCTTTAAGTCTTCGATGTAATCACCAACTTGTAAGAAATAGTATGGTTCATCTTCCACAATCAAGAAGTCGTGTTTTTGAGCAATACGGTAAATAGCTTCCCTTCTATCATTTGGCAAAGACGTACCAGTTGGGTTTTGACCAGTAGGAATGGTGTAGAGTAACTTTGGCTTTGGAGCATTTGGAGTCCAGTTATCAAGTAAGTCTTCCAATTTTTCAGGAACAATCCCGAAAGCATCAATTGGTATTGGAATGGTAGTAACACCTTGAGCTTCACAGGCAGCTAAACAAGATGAAAAAGAATATTCTTCAAATAACACAACATCTCCTCTATCACAGAAAATTCTTAAAGTGGATTCCCAGGCGTTAGTGTTACCAACGGATGCAATGACCTCCCAGTCAGCATATTTCATATCATGAATTTCGGTTGTGTGACCTCTTAGGAAATCCAGTAGCTCAGGCTGACCATTAGAATGACCATATTGTAATGCTCTTGCTAATGGAATATCGTCACCAGTCTTTTCGTTCTTTTTAACCAAAACATTCAAAGTATCATCTTTGGAGCCAGTTGGAGATGCACCGATGCCCTTGGTGAAAGGAGGTAATGGAGATTCTGCACTCAAATTGTCCCAGGGGAAGTAATCACTTAATGGCAAACCACCACCCAAGAAAATCAAATTTGGGTTCGAGAAATGGTGAATACAAGTCTTCAATGGTGATGGTTTTCTTGACTTGGTCTCCTTAGAGAAAAGGAATGAAAAATCTCTTGCTTCTGGCAAAGTCATATCGGGAAGGGCAGGACAGGACAGGAAATTGGTGATTGTTATTCTTCTTGCAGATATTGACACAAACGACAAGTAGTACTTTACTTTATGTTACTTAAATATGAAATATTCTCGAGGTCGGTATTACGGTGGAATTTTTCAGTCATCATCTATTTCGGTTATCATCGGTAAAAGACATGGCCGGTGCAGGAGAGCAGCACCGAGAATTACCGATATGAGTCAAACTACAGGCGAATAAGGCATTGAAATATCTTGGAACTGAAGCCTAGTGAGCGAGTGACTGAACGTATAGTCAACAGTTTCAGCAGTCAGTAGACGGCAGTATGTAAATCTTTCGAGCGGAGTTACGGTGTTAATCTGCTGTGTCGCTTTACAGCAAGTAATCTGTTACGACATTGTAGTATTTCCCATCATCCTCTTGTGATTGAGATTAATCGATCACTATGAGTGAGTCGCTATTCTTGGTTAAACAGTCCAACGGTTGCATGATTTAATTTTAGCGGTATAGTAATAGGCAGTGGTCACGTGATATGTGGGTAATAGTAACGGCTATTGCTAATGGATAATTACGAGTAACACAGTAAGAAGATGGTATACTGTAAAGTGAGCCAGCTGGACATCTTCTTAGCGACTCTTCTCTCTTCTGTTATCGTATTCTAAATCACGTGACTTGGGACTATGATATCGGACCCGTTTCGCTGTTAGGAGAACACATTTCTCTTGGTTAAGCTAAACTTAAGACAATAACTAAGCTGAATAGAGATATAACTGAATAGTAATTCTGTCAGTCCTTCAAATACCAACTCCAAATTACTACTACGTTATGCGGTTTTGGTATTTTAGTGCGATCCTGTGGGTAGTTTGCCAGGCATTGCCCTCAAAGAAGCAATACAGCGTTGCGCCTGAGCTTCTACCGGGATTATCAGAAATTGAAGATAAGTCCACAATTCCTGAAATGTATGCAGGACATATGCCGCTTGCTCAGTCAAATTCTGATGATAAAGATGAAATTGATTATTTTTTTTGGAAATTTAGCAGACCTGATAAAGTTTTAAATACTTTAATAATTTGGTTAAATGGAGGTCCTGGTTGTTCGTCAATGGATGGCGCATTAGTGGAAAATGGGCCCTTTAGAGTTAATAAAGATTTAAAATTAGTGGTTAATGAAGGTTCGTGGCATACAAGAGCCGATATGCTCTATGTGGATCAACCAGTGAATACAGGATTTTCTGTTTCCAACAGTAAGGAGAAAAAATATGATGAAGATTTAACGTTGACTACACAACATTTTATGGACTTTTTAGAGAGTTATTTCAAAGTTTTCCCCGATGACCAGTTTAAGGATTTGATTATTGCAGGCGAAAGTTATTCAGGTCAATACGTTCCCTTTTTGGCGGAAGCTATTCAAAAGAGGAATGCTGAAACTAGCGATGATTTGGCAAAGTACAATTTACGTGGTATTTTAGTTGGTAATGGTTGGATGGATCCTGATACTCAATCATTAGCCTATTTACCATTTGCACTTTCTAAGGGTCTAATTGATCAAAACAATCCTCATTTCAGTACGCTTTTGAGACAACAGGAAAAGTGTCAAGATAGAATTATCAGCAGAAATCCCAATGAACATCAGCCATTTCAATATGAGGAGTGTGAAAATATTTTGCAATCGATCTTGACAGCTACAAGGGATGTTTCTGCTGATACTCCATCCAATCAAGTTTGTATGAACATTTATTCGTACAATCTAAGAGACAGTTATCCTGCATGTGGATCAAATTGGCCAGACGAGGTTTTGCATGTTCCCGGATTTTTCGATAGACCTGGTATCCTAGAAGCCCTTAATCTGGATCCTTCGAAAGTTCCACAGTGGAAAGAATGTAATTTAGAAGTCTACTACCATTTGAAAAATAGGAAAGCAGTTCCTTCTGTCCGTAAATTGCCAGCTCTATTAGATTCGGGACTCAAAGTTATTCTTTACAATGGTGAAATGGATTTACTCTGTAATGAAAGGGGTGTTCTTGACATGATTGACAAACTTCAGTGGGGTGGTGCTAAGGGCTTCTCCAGTAAGACTAAAGAATACGATTGGAACTATAGAGATTTTGAGACTAATACAGATCATATTGCGGGCAATGTTCTTCACGATAGAAATTTGACCTATATCAGTGTCCACAATGCATCACATATGGTCCCTAACGATAAATCTTTATACAGTAGAGGTGTGGTGGATATTTACTTAGATGACATTTTCTTAGAAGAATTACATGGTAAGGACGTTTTGGTAACAACGAGTGAAAAGGATATGGACGATTTTGATAATAGCAAATTAGGTGTCTTAGGCATTACTGACGGTAAACCCAGCGAAGAAGAAGAATTGGAAGAAGAATTCGATCAATACGTAGATGAATTAGAAGAGGGAGAGTCTGAATCTGGTTTATTGGATGATGATAAGGAAGATGAAACTGTGGGGGCAACTGATCAAAATGACGACAAGAACAAAGGTGGTGAAGATAAACCAAATGAAAACCCAGATAAAGAAAAGGAGGAACAAGATCGACAAAGAAAAAGACGTAAAGGTACTTTTAAAATCTTCGGTATCACTATCCTCGTTGTGCTTACATTGGGCTCTTTCGTTTTCTACATTTACATCAGGAAGCATACTAACAAGACTCGCGCAATTCTTATCGATCCAAGTCGTAGACAACACGATTCTCAAAATAAAAGAGTCTCCTGGGCAGATGATTTGGAACACGGTTACGATTTTGAAACTGATCAAAGCCAACCTAGAAGTGGACAATCTGCACCAAAAAAGAACGGATCATACACAAGAGTACCCAATACAGAATTGGACGAGTCCTTTGAACTCGAAAATTTGTAGGGTTACAAGGACAGATAAAACATTAAAGATGCATTTCTTCAACAAATATGTAAAATTTAATAAATAGGACTTTAACATCTGCTTGGCGCCGATGTCTAAAGATTACTTTTGTACGGACATTTATAGCGCTCTTCCCATTTTTACTGATTTGTTATATAATGGACAGAGCGTATACAAGTATTAAACTGGAAAAAGATCATTTAGACGAAACATAACTTGGCGATCACCCAGTTCTTTACTGGGATCTTGCATATGATACCTCCTGGTTTTCTGATTCCCAAGTCCAAATCGCGTATCTCTCATGGGGTCATATAACAGGACATTGTCATATTAGGTTTTTTAGTGAGTAAAGCTGTTATCCTGCTTATGTTACTCCCTCTTCTTTAACATTCCAACAAGAACACCTGCCATTCTAGTATAGTGGTTAGTACAGCTCGTTGTGGCCGAGCAGACCCAGGTTCGATTCCCGGGAATGGCAATTATTTTTTCTTTTTGAATTTTGCAATTCTTCGCCTTGAATTATACAGGTATCACTGTATAGACGCTTCTCAATTCACCATCCCCTACCGCCATAAAATAAATTGTTTACTACACGATTGTAAAGAGGAAATTTATGTCCTCCTAGATGAATTTTTATATAATCTGTTCCCGCTTTTTGCCTTTTTTTTTTTTTCTAGAAAGCTAGAGCCTTGATATCGTAGAGATACCAGGGGCAATCTCATAAGTCAATGCCCAACATCCGATCCATTAATGTTCCTTCTTTTTTTTTAACTATTTAAGTAGCCGCGTAACTTGTTTAAACAATTCTTTTAGTCGTGGTCATTTCACATCTTAGCAAGGGGATCACCATAAACTTCATGGCTTTGGGATCTTTAGGCTCTTGGAAATCATACCACAACCATGCAGAAAGAAAACAATGATACCAGGATGAAACTCAAAATACTTGCCTTTCCTAAAGATCGAAAAGGGCAAATCTTCCAGGATGAGACCCCTGTTTACGAGGAATGCCATTGCTGCAACTAATCCCAAAGTGGTTGGCATGGGTAAACCTTCAAAATACTTGGACTTGCCACTAACATCTTTGGGGAGTTGTGCGACAGTAACGTTAAATCTTGCTAGTCTTGCCAATCCACAAAGAACGAAATATGAAAGTGTCAAAACGTCTAAAGTAGTTTGGAAACCAATGGCAAATGCAATAACAGCAGGAGCAACACCGAATGAAACTAAATCTGCCAATGAATCTAATTCTTGTCCCATTAATGACGATCTATTTCTCAAACGAGCCACTTTACCATCCAAGAAATCAAAGCACATACCTAGGAAGATGAAAAAATGGGCACGCTGCACATAATGAGGTTTGCCTGTCAAAGTAAATCTCAAACAACTGATAATAGAATAAAACCCTGAAAAACAGTTCATCATTGTAATAAAGTCTGCGAGATGCAAATTTCTCAACATGCTAAAATGGAAATCATCACTGGTAAATTTTTGGATATCAGTTTCATCAGGTGGATTTAGAGGTGGTGCTGTTATGGAAAATATACTGGAAGCTCTTCTACTCAGGCTTTGTAATGGTTCCTCGTCTCCTCCTTGATTATTCTCACGATTGTTACCGTAGAGCCCCTCACGGAACTCAAACTCTAGGTCGGATCTGTTAAACTCTCTTGAGCTATCATCAATTGCTATATCCATTTTGGAATTTCTATTTCTAACACTATCCATCGGGAATTTTGTGAGACACCGTATATTGTTGTAACGAGTACCTTCTATTGTGTGCCTTTTATGTAGTTCTTTTATATATGTCAAGACGTCCCTAACTTGTGCTTATCTTTTTTTCCACATGTTAAATTTCGAAGGAGCCGATTGAAAAAAAATGAAAACCTGGAAAATTCCAACGACAAAAGCAGAATTGTAACATTTGAAACCAATCTATCGAACCTTTAAGGTCAATCGAAGATGTTTGGTACTTGGAATTTCAAAAGAGCCTTTTCTGCGGCAGCTGTTTCATGGAGGCAATGGAGATTGGTAGAAAATAGACGAATAGCTCAGCAACCCATATACCGTGTTGGTGATTCTAAACCGCTTTGGG
This sequence comes from Zygosaccharomyces rouxii, assembly GCF_000026365.1. Taxonomy (NCBI): domain Eukaryota; kingdom Fungi; phylum Ascomycota; class Saccharomycetes; order Saccharomycetales; family Saccharomycetaceae; genus Zygosaccharomyces; species Zygosaccharomyces rouxii. Next base: position 452,596 of record NC_012992.1, on the reverse strand, counting down.
TCCCAAGAGAGAATAAAGAGTTCCCAGATTACAAGTATGGTGAATCCCGTGTTTTTAAGCAGAGTAACAAGGGTCTTTATGGTGCATCCTACGTGCAGTACGGTAATAACATCGCTGAATCCAAAACGAAGACAAGAAGAAGATGGTTACCAAATGTCATAAGGAAGGGCCTCTGGAGTGAGACCTTAGAACGTAAGATTTCCCTAGGAATGACCGCAAAAGTTTTGAGAACTATAAGCAAAGAAGGTGGTATCGATAATTACTTGACAAAGGATAAATCTGCAAGAATCAAAGAATTGGGGCCCACTGGTTGGAGATTAAGATATCGTATTATGAGGCGGAAAGAACTGGAGGCCAATAGACCACATAAGGATGCCGTCACCGTCAATGCGGAGGATGGTAAACCTGTGACCGTCTATTACAATGAGACGGTTAAGGGTTCGCCCATTAAAGTTGTGGCCGGTAAAAGAAAGCTTCTCAAATATCTTTTCCCATTGGAGAGGCAACAAGTAAGAGAAAGTCACGGTGATTTGACCTACAAGGAGTTCTTGGACAAGCATCAAAATTTAGAGATCAAAGAAGTTTTGGAGAGGTTAGACAATCACGGATTTGATCTAAAGAGCATTAGCATAGCTTAGATATATTTTTAGCGGGAGACTTGTACATAGACTGGCCTTTTTACTATACTATTTATTTGTAAATTAATGTACCGCTATCTCTTCCTTTTGAGTGACTGTCTTGAGATCGAGAACCCGTTCATCTGCTCCGTACACCCTTACATCCATGTATTTTTTTTGGAAATTTTTCTTTTTTTTTAAAAAAAGCAGTTGCGTCGCATGACTTGGAAAGAGAGCGTTAGGCAGGATGCTAGGCAGAGCACTCCTCCAATCCTCCCTCTAGCACCTGCCTGCTGCAACACTGGGCTCCCCATTGCTTCCTCCGGCTCCTCCCTAGCTCCGCCTAGCTCTGACCAACTCCGCCAAGCACCGGCATCAAACGCCTCCTACCCGACTCATCGTCTCTCCAATGGATGACGCATCGTGGGCCACGCAGCTGGTCCTTGCACCTTTTGACAAAAGTGAAAGACGGTGAAGAGGTAATTACAAGATACCGTATACCGAGGTGAACCTACGCATAATCGCCAAAGAACACCAAAGATGGCCGTGAAATCTGGTATTGCCGTTGGTTTGAACAAGGGTAAGCAGGTCACCCCAATGACCCCACCTGCTAAGATCTCCTACAAGAAGGGTCAATCTAGCAACAGAGTTAAGTTCGTGCGTTCCCTTGTCAGAGAATTCGCTGGTTTGTCTCCATATGAAAGAAGATTGATCGATTTGATCAGAAACTCCGGTGAAAAGAGAGCTAGAAAGGTCGCCAAGAAGAGACTTGGTTCTTTCGTCAGAGCTAAGGCTAAGGTTGAAGAGATGCAAAACATCATCACTGCTTCTCGTCGTCACTAAGTGTATATTTAGCAGCTAACGATGGTGGCAGCGTCTAGTTGATATTGCTTGTCATTTATCGTGAGTGGGCAACCTTATTATTAGTATAGTGTTTTAATAAATGATGCGATTTTTCATTGCGTATAGACAACGTGAGCATGTGATAGAAACTCCGATAGTTATGTAGGTCGATAGATGGATATATGCCCTATGGGCCTTCTAACGCTTCTTTATTCTTACTTCTGCTTGCGGTCGATGAGCACTGTTAGCGCCGTGCGGATTTCCAGAAAGTGGTAAATGAGATAAGTAAATAAGGTGAAAAGCTACGAAAAAAATAGAGAATAATGTCATATTGAATGCAGGCCAATTGGAAAGACTTGGCTGCTCCCAATTGACAAATACATAAAATGCTAGGTGGTCATAATCCATGGGGGATGGGAAGTACGGTGAATTCACGTGCAAGTTCTTGATCTCAATTCAGTCTATTATTTTCAAAGGGTAACCATTGACGACAATGAGAACGATCGTTTCGAGTAAATAACCCTTTACAACAATTCTTCATGATATGATGAGTCAAACCTGCTGTTGGATCCGCTTTGGGACATGAGAATTAAAGCTCGGCAATTACTCGATGTTGTTACAAATACCACGGCCCTAGCTGTAATCGAGATTCATTTCAGTTCTTATTACCGGGATTGACGTGATCAATCATTGATTATGACGGTTGAGGAGGGAATAGATGAGCTTGCTCACATTTTACCCTCTTTTGATTTCTTCAACAGGTATTACCTGAATGTGCCAGCCGAAGAACATGAATCGCCTCGGAATCTTCCCAATTATGAGGAAATTGATAGGCCTTCATTGCATAGACCTAGTTTAGCATCCTTTGATTCCATTTCAGAAGCTGGTGATTCATTAAAAGACGGTGTTGGTAATGGTATCACTAACGTGAGTATCGATAACCTTCATAAATTACCTGAGGTTGATACACCATTTACCATTGACATTTATATTACTCCAAATGCTCCCAAATTTGGAGAACCGTTGGAACCACCTAATTTTTTAAACGAGTACACTTGTGGTGACGTTGTTCATGGTATTGTTGTAATTGGTAACAATTCTGATAAACCAATGACGTTTGAAATGTTTTATGTAATGTTAGAGGGTACAATTGCGGTTGTTGATCGTACTCAAAAGACAAGAAGTACTAAAAACTTTGTCCGTATGGTAGATATGAGTGCGAGTTGGGCTCAATTTAATGTAGAACCATCAATTTCAAGGAATCAACATTGTGGAAGATTCGATTCTTGTGATAACACAATTTTCGGACTCTCTCATACTAAAATTTTACAACCTCATAGCCGCCATAAAAAATTCTTCAGCTTTAAAATTCCTGATCAATTGCTGGAATCACAGTGTCCACACGGGATGAGTGAACATTTTTCTTTGCCGCCGAGCGTTGGTGTAGATAAACATCGTAAGGGGTGCAATTTTAGAGACCTTAAAATCAACCGTCAACTGGGTTATGGTAGGGTTACATCTAGAGGTGGTCCAGTTTGGGCGGATGATTTGGCAGATGACGACGTATGTGTTAATTATTCAGTCAAGGCAATTTTAGTCGGTAGACACAACAAGACCAAAGAATTAGTTAACATAAAACAATCTGAATACAGTATCAGAGTTATTCCGACAACTTTTGAAATGGTGTCGAGACAAAAAATGGATTGTAGCAGTGAATTAGAATCATTAATTAGAAAAACCGAATCAAGCATTTCAAAATTGGAATTAGTTAAGAGGAAATATGATGAAAAGGGATTTGTTAAGAATGAAGATTTGGAGTCAGACGTTTTTATGTTGAAAGAAGTTCAATTAAGATCTCTTTCGAAAAGCTTTGATGCTAATTGGGAGAAAAGATCCGGTACGTTAGAAGTGGGATTGCTTTACAAGGTCGAACCCAAATGGACTTCTAAATTCATTAATAGTCCGCAACAAAAGGCAGGAATCATAATAGGTAGAATACGAACTCCGCATGTTGTATTACCTTATCGACCACCAATATTAATTTATGATCGTAACCGTTTCGAAATAAAGAACAAGCATGAACGAGAAAACGCACTGAGGTTGTCGCAAATATGTGGTAATGCATTAGAAGATTTAGAGATTGAATTGGAATGCAACCCCGCCAATAATAGTGATGGGAAGCCTCCTGGTATCAAAGCTATCTCTGCAGAACTAATTAGTGTTACAGGTATGTCCAAGAGGGATATATAAGATTGAGTAACAAAAACTTGTTGCATGAGAGGGAAGAAATTAGGGCTAAGTTTCAAGAATATGGAAAACGTTTAGATGATCTTCAATCTTGGTACATCCATTGTAGTGATAATATTGAGCCACCGCTAAAACAGATAGTCCGTGAATCATTACGTGCAGATGTACTAGGTCTGGAATCTTTACAAGTAAAAGTTAATCATGTCCCGCTTCTCGTTACCCAAATTAATTCAACCGATTGGAACTCTGAACTACAGAGGCGCGTTACAGTAAACCTTAAGCAACCCCCATTCAAAGGTAGTGTTGGCGGACCCATAATACCACCAAGTTTTGCTAGTTGCATGTGCTTTAGATCCTACACGGTTCGTCTCAAGCTTCAAATGGATCATGGTGTAGGACTTTTGCAGCTTGATGTTCCTATCGAAGTAAGAAACGTCACTTCGAATACTGACCAAATAAGTTCCTGCTAACTGGAAGGTGTAACAATTAGTCAATGGTATGCTTTTATTGTATTATGTAGCCAAGATGTTATCATTTTTTCAGAAAGGTAACCATTGACGACACTGCGAATGATCGTTTCGAGTAAATAGTTCTTTACAACAATTCCTGATGATATGATAAGTCAAGTCTGCCGTTAGATCCTCTTCGGGACATGAGAATTAATGCTCGGTAACTACTTGATGTTGTTACAAATATCAAGGCCCTAGCTGGAATCGAGATTCGTTTCAATCTGTATTACTGGGATTGACGTGATCAATCATTGATTATGACGGTTGAGGAGGAAATAGATGAGCTTGTTCACATTTTGCCCTCTTTTGATTTTTTTAACAGGTATTACTTGAATGTACCAGTGCATCAACATTTTCCCACTTATGAAGAGATTGATAGACCCTCACTGAGTAGGCCTAGTTTAGTATCTTTTGATTCCATTTCAGAAGTTGGTGATTCATTAATAGATGGTGTTGGTAACGGTATCACTAACGTAAGTATCGATAACCTTCATAAATTACCTGAAGTTGATTCGCCATTCACCATTGAGATTCATGTAACCCCAAATGCTCCCAAATTTGGGGAATTGATGGAATCGCCTAATCTCTTAAAAGAATACACTTGTGGTGACGTTGTTCATGGTATGGTTTTAATACGTAATAATTCTGATAAACCAATGACGTTTGAAATGTTTTATGTGATGTTGGAGGGTACAATTGCGGTTGTTGATCGTACTCAAAAGACAAGAAGTACTAAAAACATTTTACGCATGGTAGATATGAGTGCGAGTTGGGCTCAATTCCATGTAGAACCATCAGTTTCGTTGGATCAATGCTTTGGAAAATTTGATTCTTGTGATAAAACAACTTTCGGATTCCCTCCTAATAAAATTTTAAAGCCTAATGGCTGTTATAAAAAATTCTTCAGCTTTAAAATTCCTGATCAATTGCTGGAATCTCATTGTCCACACGGGATGAGTGAACATTTTTCCTTGCCGCCCAGCATTGGTGTAGATAAACATCGCAAGGGATGTAATTTTAGAGACCTTAAAATCAACCATCTATTGGGTTATGGTAGAGCTGAAACTAGAGGTGGTCCAATTTGGGCGGATGATTTGGCAGATGACGACGTATGTGTTAATTATTCAGTCAAGGCAATTTTAGTCGGTAGACACAACAAGACCAAAGAATTATTTAACATGAGGCAAGCTGAATACAGTATCAGAGTTATTCCAACGACTCATGAAATGATGTCGAGACAAAAAATGGATTGTAGCAGTGAATTAGAATCATTGAGTAGAGAAAACGAATCAAGCATTTCAAAATTGGAATTGGTTAAGAGGAAATATGATGAAAAGGGATTTGTTACTAGTGAAGACCTGGAGTTAGACGTTTTCAGGTCGAAAGAATCCCAATTAAGATCTCTTTCGAAAAGCTTTGATGCTAATTGGGAGAAAAGATCCGGTACGTTAGAAGTGGGATTGCTTTATAAGGTCGAACCCAAATGGACTGCTAAATTCATTAATAGTCCGCAACAAAAGGCAGGAATCATAATAGGTAGAATACGAACTCCACATGTTGTATTACCTTATCGACCACCAATATTAATTGATCATCGTAATCGTTTCGAAATGAAGACTAAATATGAACGAGAAAATGTGACAAGGTTGTCCCAACTATCTGGTACTACTATACAAGATTTAGAGATTGAATTGGAATGTAAACCCGCCAATAATAGTGATGGTAAGCCTCCTAGTATCAATACTATCTCAGCAGAATTAATAAGTGTTACAGGTATGTCCAAGAGGGATATTCCGATAAGATTGAGTAATAAAACCTTGCTGCATGAGAGGGAAGAAATTAGGGCTAAGTTTCAAGTATATGGAAAACGTTTAGATGATCTTCAATCTTGGTACATCCATTGTAGTGATAACATTGAGCCGCCACTAAAACAGATAGTCCGTGAATCATTACGTGCAGATGTACTAGGTATGGAATCTTTGCAAGTAAAGGTTAATCATGTTCCGCTTCTCGTTACCCAAGTTAACTCAACCGATTGGAACTCCGAACTACAGAGGCGCGTTACCGTAAATCTTAAGCAACCCCCATTCAAAAGTGGTGTTAGCGGGCCCATAATGCCACCAAGTTTTGCTAGTTGTATGTGCTTTAGATCCTACACGGTTCGTCTCAAGCTTCAAATGGATCATGGTGTAGGACTTTTGCAGCTTGATGTTCCCATCGACGTTAGAAACGTCGCTGCGCGTGCAGACCAAATAAATCCCTATTAACTAAAAGGTGTAACAATTAGTCAATTGTGTAATTATTTAATTATTCTTTGCTCACCAATGATCCATAGGAGAAATCTAACAAACCCACCAACGTATTTCTCGGGGGGTGGCCCCCTCCGTAAACCAATCCTTGAATTTGCCATGGTCATCTCTGTAGTGACCTTGTGCTTCTTCGCTGTGGATAACTATAGAGTTCGAACATCGCTAACTCAAGAGTTACAATCACAGCAGCTAAAATCAAGGGAACAACAGGAATTCTTTGCGAGACAAGTCTCTGCTGCCAGAAAGAAAAGAGAATTACAAGTTCTCAATGAAAGGAAGTTACATCAAGTTCGTGAGATGAAACTAGCTCTCCACATTGCTATGCTAAGACAACAATTGCAAGATACTGGTAAGGAGCCCATCTCGGTACAAGATGTACTACAAGAATATCACAATTCCGTCAAAATGGAAAATAGTATCAGTAACGTAAGTGGCACTTTTCTCTGGCTCCAATCATCAGAGTTGAACGCTTATTTACCTAACGTCCGCGAGTACAACGAGCACGAAAGGTGAAAAAATTTTTCATCGCGCAAATTTGTCATTATATAAAGCGAGAATATGAATCTACTTCTTCTTCTTCTATAAACATTTTCTTTCTTTCAAGAAACCTAACAATGTCTTTATATAAAATAGACGCCCAGAGTCACACCTCTCCCCAAAAACGTGGGATCAGGCGTGCTCGCGGTAGATCTTAGAATAACGCAGGTAATTAATTTTACTCTTGAGTACCCTCCGTCTAGTATGTAACACCTTTCAGGTTCATACCGCGAGGAACTCACGTACATCGATTTTTCGAAAATCATCAAAAATGAATCGAGGGGTTAAACCTATATGGTTATGATTTGTTTATTTGGTGTTCTATTTACTCATTCTTCTTGTAACCCACGCTGAGTCATCTTAGTTCTTAGTAGGTCTGGTTTAGGACAACAGGGTGTGACACCCTTGGAGTTAGTTTCCTTGTAAAACTTTTCACAGCACCTGTAAAGGTCATTGATAGCTTGGTCACATCGAGACTCATTGTAGTTATTGGAAAAGAGACAATTTTGTATGGCGCATGCCTGTGGTTTGCAGCTGGGTGTCTGTTGAGCCATAATACACTATCAGTAATAACGGTAACAGTAATAATGACGAGGATGACGCTATTGTCAGTAATCCTGCAGTCCGTTTTCGTTTAGACTGTTGACGGTTTTCTTTTTCGTCTTTCCGATTCTTGGTTCCCACGTTCCGTCGTTTCAGTGTGAGTCAGTCGTTTCTGTCTCCCCACAGTTTCTTGTGTGGCACTGGTGTGCTGTTGGGGACACGGCTGGCGAGACCAACAAGGTGCCTAAATATTTTACCGATGACAAAGTCAATTTTATATAAAAAGGATTAGGTAGATTTTTCGTTGATGGGATAACAATTTGTTCAATTAGCAGATCAAGTGTTCATCACATTACAACATCAATATCAACATCAACATCAACATCAACATCAACAAGAAATATATACCAAAAACTATGAGTTTACCAGAAGTTTTCCAATTCAGCGTACCACCCTCTCTACTTTCGGATACGATAACGGAGCCAGAAGAAAGTACATACCAAGAAGAATTACTGGCGACACCGCTACTGATAGAAGATGAAGTTTTCAAATTAGATATGGATGAAACTCTAATAGAGGAAGATCATAAGAATTTGGAACTATTCAGTTGGCAATCCGATGACCGTGAATTTGCAAATGCTGCTCAAGATAACTACAGACTATGGCTAGCGAGTGGTAACTAAAGCAAGAGCTGGGCATGTAACGCAATTCACTATGATAAGATTCGGGATAATAAAAAATGGGATACAGAATTAATAATAACGATAATTAGATGAGATTTTTTTGGCATATTTAGTCATTATATGTTTTTATAGCGGTAATGAGTAATTATAGTATACGGGTGATAATTTTTTTTTTGCAGATCGGAGTTTTAAATGAGCTCCATTATCAAGCGTCGAACTGTGGCGTTTGATTTACGGGGTGAGCCGGAGTTGAATCTGGGTTTGCGTGGAAACCAGGGGGGAGAGGGGTAAATAAACGTTAATCGAGCACATGTGGTATTGCAGGGGTGAGGAAGTGATGGGGGATAATGTGCGATGAGTGATTAGGGGGTGAGTCATGAGTAGTTAATGAGGATACAGGTCATAAGGCAAGTATGTTCTATTTTTAGTAGCGGATCGAGGTGCAGTGTGTAATGTATGTTGTATAGAAACACTATGTAGGACTATTTAATAGATTTTTGAGCATGTGAGTGGAGAAGGCGCTGAGGAGTGGGCGAGCCGCTGAAGAGCAGATTAGGGGGCGGAGAGGGTAACGTTCGGTGGCAAATTAGGGGAAGCGGAGTATAAAAGGGGACGTTGGCGGCAAGATGGACTTGGTCCTCTGCGTGTCACTCTTGCAAGCGCAGCGAGCAAGAACAGTTTTGGTTCTTTTTGAAAGGATCAAGTCGCGGATGTCAAACGGACTGATATCGTCTGTTCTTTTAAAAAAGAACCAAAACTGTGCTTGCTCGCTGCCCTCGTAAGGATGGAGGGGTATCTGTATCTTAGCCGCTGTCGTAAGGCGGTGGCAATGGGATCTAGGGGGGTTCTTGAGGGATAGCTGTATTCAGTCACCGTGGAAGCACGGTGGCAATGTATCGGGTGTTGGGAAGCAGAACTCATATTGGTTCTTTTACATGGGCAGAGTCTATGTAGGCGGTTGTTGGGAGCAGGGGGGCATCGGAGAGATAACCATAGCGGGGCTGCTATGATAAGAAAGAGCGAGCATTGAGAGCTGTGAACTGAGTGGGAACTGGGGGTAGTGGTTGGAGGAACTGCTGTTACGTGGCGGCGGTAACGTGTTGGGTGCTGGGATATGAGTGTTAATTTGGTGCTGTGGGGGGAGCTGATCGACTCAGTAGACATTGAGCGAGGTGAGCCAGCTGGATATCGAAGTCTGTGTGGATGTGTAAGATGGTCATATGCTGACAGCTGGACATGCATAGTGGCAATTTGATGCCCAGGGTTCTGACACAGTCGATAATAAGTAGCCACGATATTGGTGGCAGCAATGCGCCGGGATCGCCCTTCAACCTGTGAGCAAAGCGAACAGGAACTATTTTGGTTCTTTTTAAAAGAACGAATAGCAGTGGTTGTACAGATTAGTGGGGCATACTAAGATGTGCTGCCGCTGTTGGGTTCCTTGCATGTCCAATATGAAGTAACCGGAGTAACTCCAGGATAAGTAGTCTTGATTACAAATTGTACATTTGAGAAGTGTCACACAGTAATTTCGTGGTAAAGTTCTTGCAGACGTATCACTTGCGTTACTCTTATATTTACATTTTGTCGGTCAGTTGTAACTTTCTTCAGTGTCCTCATCGGCAGGTCAAGACGCGTTAACATAACACGAGATGTAAACAAGATCTATGATCAAAATTTTACTTTTCAAATGCTAAACAACGTACACAGGCTCCGCGCAAGACTTAACTTCATACCAACTTCAACTACCAACCAGTTAGATCTTTCCCTCTGTAGCTGAGAAACCCACACGCTTCCCGCATGATGATGAATACCCCAGGGTCCGGATTCGCGGCTTGAGAATGGGTTTCCACTGAAAACGCATCTGTCTAGCAATGTAGCTAGCACTTTACCATCAAGTCCCATCCCTTTCAGCCAATTCAGAGTACTCAAGAAGGTAGCAATTGGTGTAACCTCTATGTGATCCCAGCATTGTCAAAATTACAACTAACGACGCAGAAGGACAGAAGACCTCAAAGGCACTGCGACTTCAAGCACATCAATGCAGAAGATAAGATCAGGAAAACAAGAGTAGTGCCTAACCGTCTGTGCTAATTATGACTCCATACAACTGAAGGAAACAATAGATGTCTTTTTTTTTATTTTTTTTTTTATTTTTTACTTCTTCCCTTCATTTTCTGAAATTGTTTTATGCTATTTTTATGGGCAGACGCTATCAGCCCTGCCTGCTCTTTGAAACCGAGAAAAACCCCTTATCCTAGAAGGAAGGGAGAGCTCTACCTTGGGCCCTCTCGTCTCGCAGTTCCAATTGATAGCAACGTTTAAGCTCTAATAACCTTTTGTTTCCTTTGTACTGGTGCTGCCAAACTTGCTTTCCGAATGCGATGATCCTCCTCTGTCCACTTGCGTCGAAAGGCAACAAAGGGATCGACCCCAGTATAAAACCTTTAAGGGGGCACTTTCTCGATCCTCTTTCGCCTTCGCTTTCGCTATTGACAGTTTGACTATAAAAGGTTGTAATAATACTTAATCGCCCCATGATCGTAGAAATTTCTTCCTGGAATTCTAATTGAAATAACGATCATGAGCATGGATCAATTGAGGAAAGAACTGGTGGACTCTACCAGGGAGGAGCAGAAATTAAAGGAGAACAGAGAACATAAAAAGTATTGGTACCGCTGGGGTCCATACTTGAGTGAACGTTCATGGGCTACTGTTCGTGAAGATTACTCCCTTGACGGTGATGCCTGGAATTTTTTCCCCTTTGAACATGCTAACTCAAGAGTCTTCCGTTGGGGTGAAGATGGGTTATTCGGTGTTTCCGATAATAGACAATTACTGTGTATGAACGTTGCCCTATGGAACGGTAAAGACGAAAGATTGAAAGAAAGATTGTTTGGTTTGACCAACCACCAAGGTAATCACGGTGAAGATGTTAAGGAACTATACTTCTACTTAGACAACACCCCAACTCACTCTTACATGAAGAGTTTGTACAAATATCCATTCGCTAAACCATTCCCTTACAAGCAACTAGTTGATGAAAATGCACAACGTGGATTGAATGACAAGGAGTTTGAAGTTTACGAAGTAGATGGTTTGTACAAAGATAATGCTACTGGCGATACTCCCTACTTCGATGTTGTCTTTGAAATGGCGAAGCGTGATGAAAATCCTGAGGATTTAAACTTTAGAATAACGGTTCACAACCGTAGTAAGACTGAGCACGGTTCTCTACATGTCGCTCCCCAGGTGTTGTTTAGAAATGTTTGGGCGTGGAAGAGCTGTCCCGATACCTCTAAATTGGTTCAAGATTCGAAGGCTAAGAATATGATTCATGTGGATCACCATAAGTTTGGTGGTCGTCAAATAGTTTTCCAACCTTCTCCAAGTGCTGAAAATTCTTCCTGTCAGGAGGATGTGGACCCGGAACTATTATTCACTGGTAACGAGTCTAACTTGAAGAAATTATTCAGTAACGAAACAAATCCGGCTCCCTTTACCAAAGATGCAATTGAGGAATATTTAGTTCATGGTAATAAAGATGCTGTTAACCCCGAACACAAAGGTACTAAGGCTGCTGCCGTTTACCACTTCGAGGACATCCCTCCAGGGGAGTACGTTACTGTTCGTTACAAGTTCTCTGACGAATTGGTTGAAGGTGAGAACTTGTTCAGGACCGATGACTTGGCTATTATTGATGAAGACGTCTTTGATGGTATCTTTTCTGAGCGTGAAGAAGAGGCTGATAACTTTTATTGGCGTGTTAACCCATTACCGGCCGGTGATGAACTAAGGACCATTCAGAGACAAGCATTTGCCGGTTTACTATGGACTAAGCAGTTCTACAACCTGACTTGGGATGAATGGTACAATGGTGATGTCAGTATCAAACCTCCTCCACAAAAGGGTAGAGCAGGTGGTAGAAATAAAAACTGGAAACACTTGTACATTGAAGATATTTTATCGATGCCAGATAAATGGGAGTATCCTTTCTTTGCATCTTGGGATACCGCTTTCCATACCATTCCAATTGCTATGGTGGATCCAGATTTCGCAAAGAAACAATTGGATGTCATGACCAGAGAGTGGTACATGCATCCTAACGGTCAAATGCCAGCCTATGAATGGAATTTTGAAGATGTTAACCCTCCAGTTCATGTTTGGGCAGCTTACCGTGTTTACAAGATTGAAAGGAATTTGTATGGCAGACAAGATAGATTATTCTTGGAGCGTGTTTTCCAAAAATTGTTGTTAAACTTCACTTGGTGGGTTAACCGTAAGGATGCTGAAGGTAATAATGTTTTTGAAGGTGGTTTCTTAGGTCTAGATAATATTGGTATCTTTAACCGTTCTGAAGCATTGCCAACCGGGGGCAGATTGGAACAGGCAGATTCTACAGGTTGGATGGCCTTCTACTGTTTGCAAATGTTAAATATTGCCCTAGAGTTGGCGATTGAAAACCCAGTTTACGAAGATATCGCATCCAAATTCTTTGAGCACTTCATCTTGATCAACGACTCTTTGTCCTTCGAACACATCGTCGATAATACCAAGGAAGGTTTCCCAGAAATTGTAAGGCAGAACTTGTGGAACGAAGAAGACCAATTTTACTACGATGCTATCTCTTGGGGTGGTCCTCACAGACAGCAACTACCGGTAAGGTCATTGGTGGGTTTGATTCCACTATATGCTTCGATGACTTTGGAAGATGGACTACTTAAGAAGTTTCCAAGTTTCAAGAAAAGAGTTGACTGGTTTATCGAAAACAAGAGTGAAGTTGTTGAAAGGAACATTGCATCCATGCGTCGTAGAGGTGTCGGTGAAAGAATATTACTATCCCTTGTTAACGCTGACAGATTGAAAGCTATCTTAAAACGTACGTTGGACGAGAGCGAGTTCTTATCCACTTATGGTATCAGATCTTTATCCAAGTACCATGAGAAACATCCATTCCAGATGAACGTTAATGGTAGCCACTACGAAGTAAAGTACTTACCAGCAGAATCTGATTCTGGTATGTTTGGTGGTAACTCCAACTGGAGAGGTCCAATTTGGTTCCCAACTACTTTTTTACTGGTAGAATCTTTACAAAGATTTCACCTATACTACGGTGATGATTTCAAGGTCGAATGCCCAGCTGGTTCTGGTGAATTTTTGAATTTGGCTGAAGTTGCTGTTGAAATTGGTTCCCGTATGATCCAATTGTTCACTCCCAACGAAGAGGGTGATCGTGCTTGCTACTACGGTCCATATCAGAAGTTCTTATCTACTGATGAGCATTTTAAGGGCCTAGTTCCATTCTTTGAGTACTTTGACGGTGATACCGGTCGTGGTTTAGGTGCCTCTCACCAATGTGGTTGGACCGCTTTGGTAGCCAAATGGGTTAGCGATGTTGGTGTTTCATTTGTTAGGACTCGTCACCCCTCTGAATATGGTGATGCCAATCTTCGTCACAGACAAATGGCAAGACGTAAGAGTGCTCGCTCCTTGCTAAGTTTTACTGCTACTGCTCTTGATCTAACCGAGGAAGAAAAGCACTTGTTACATGGTCAATCTGCTTTAAGCGCACAGTCTAGCGCTGCATCAGGTAAAAGTATCAATTTCAAGGAGGAATTCCAGTTTGAAGAAGAAAAGAAGCATGAGTTGAACTCTTCAGATGCCCATAAGTCTGAATCGAAGTTGATCGAGCATTTGAAGGACAAGATTGGTGGTTTAACCTTTGGTGGAGGTTCCGGTGGAAATCTAGAAGAAGTTAAACCGGAATTGTCTTGTCAATACAACGAAAACAAATAACTTTATGGTTAATGTTATGGCTTTATCTCTTGAATTTTTTTTTTTTTTGCAAGTTTATAATTTTAATATATGTGTCGACCTGAATAGAAAGAAAATATCTGTTTCAATCCTAACCTTATATATAGCATTGCAGCAGTTACCTGTGGGAGATTTTGATACTAGATTAGGATCTGAATTTTGAAAATAGAACTAATAGGATTAATAGAATCAAAACGGCGATGATGGCATAGCTGATAAATTTATTAGCTACTAACCTACGACTCATTGTCTTTAGTGTACGAATACTTTTATCCACGTATGAATCAGCGGTGAAAAGAGTTTGTCTGGCATTCTCCAAAGTCTCCCTCTGTGACCTTAAATCATTCATGATATTTGAACCGATACCCTCAGTTTCCGTAGCAATCCTAGTAGCATCTCTCAATCTATCACCTGTACCTTGTAAAATTGAATGATTCGATAAAAGTTGTTGCCTTTGATCATCGTCTAGATGATCAAATTGATGATTCTGCTCGCCAAATAACAGATCTCTATCTGTTGAATCAATTAACTGTTGTAATGGTTGCCTTAAATCATTTTGAACTTGTTTGCGGTATCCACGTAATTTTGCCTTATAATTTGCACGTTCTTGACCATTTGGAATAGCGCTATTAACTTCAATTTCCATTTGATCTATGAGATCCACTAACTCCTCTTGCTGTTGTTCCACCTGCCTTAAAGTCAAATTACGTTCTGAGAGAGCTTGCGTGGGGGCAGTTTGCAGCCTAGAACGAGCATCATCGAAGGTGGAACGGTAGTCGGATTCGTATGAGGTCAATAGTGCGCTCATGATTAGATTGGATTAGTTAGACCTATGTGAGGGACAGTGACAAAGATGGGTGAATTATTCGATTTTGAAGGGGTTGAACGGATATGGATATTGATGTAAAGAGATCCCTGTTACTCACACTAACCAGCAGAAGAGTCAAGGATAACGAGGCCCTTTTCAAAGAAAATGTCAGCAGATATATTTGCCTCAGGCGTCTTAGAGCTAAGACTTCTTTTTTTACTTCAAAGTTTCTTAAAGGTTTGGTTGTCATTAGGAATGACTCTTGTGAATTTTTCATTCGAATTTCACTTAACATTACAAAGAGAACAAACACTATAAAAATAACCAACGTCTTTACAAAATTCTGAACACGATCGGAGATCTGCTGAATCATTGACTTGAGCATCATGTTTAGAATACCACGTATCAATTTTATGGTCAACCGTGCTGTTTTAGCCTCACGTAGAGCTTTCCATGCTCAAAATCATATGAGAAATTTACAACAACCAGTTGCTCGTCGTACCATTTTAACACATACCAAACCATTTTCTACCACTTCTAAACTTTCTCATGGTCATTTAACGCCCCCAAAACCTGGCGAAGAACTAAAAGTAACTTTTATCCTAAAGGATGGATCACAGCGGACTTATGAAGTGGCAGAAGGAGATTCACTTCTGGATATCGCACAGGCAAACAATCTAGAAATGGAAGGTGCATGTGGTGGATCTTGTGCATGCTCTACCTGTCATGTCATTGTGGATCCAGATTATTTCGACGCATTACCTGAATCGGACGATGATGAGAATGATATGTTAGATTTAGCGTACGGACTCACAGAGACCAGTAGATTGGGATGTCAAATTAAAATGTCAAAAGATATTGATGGAATTCGTGTAGCTCTACCGGCAATGACAAGAAACGTAAATGCAAGTGATTTTGACTGATTGGTGACTTATGATCGTTTTTACCTCCCTTTATCGCTAATTCCAATTGTAAATAGTATCAACATGCCATTTTCAGACCTGTAGAATTTGAACATGAGCATCTTGATCACCATAAATCGGTCAATTGATGCCCTTTTTCTATAATTTTATTTATTCATTCTTCATCAATTGAATTGAATCGATGATCTTTCGTCATATATGATTGATGATCTATGTCAATCTCATCATGTCAACAAAAACATCAAAATAGTACTAGTTGACAATGGAGTTAAGACAGGAGAAGTAACAATCCCAATTTTGAGCACTTCTCTGACGGTTTTGAAGTGTATACAAGTGGATTGGAAACATTCCAGTGGTGGTTTTACCCCAAAATCAGTTTTAACAGTTGTTTTACTTTTGTAATAGAGTTAAAACACACACTTTTGAAACGATTTTGATACCGTTAGAAATTTATAACTATAAAAAGATGAACCATTCCAAGATACCTTCCATTTCAACCAGCGGTGCGAATCTCTCGATTAAAAGACGTAGATTATCATCATCGCCCATGTTACAGGATGTGACTAATCACGTTTACACCAGACCGTCGATAAGGCATGTATCTGAGGGTCATTCACAACAGCAGAATCGCAGATTGCTCAATAAATATATCTATGGTGATGCTACAGTAATTGAAGAAGTTAAGAAAAGGGAACGCAAAATTATTAAAGATATTAATCATTTCCGTAATGCAATTTTAGAGATTGAAAAGGAATCGGCTCAGATAAGGGAGAGGCAGTTGCCTGACATTCAGTATGCAATTTCGAAAAGAATTACCATGTGCTCTGAATTACAGAAGGAGTTAAGTCAACAAGTATCACAGTTGGATTTGAAAGAAGGTGAAATTGAAATGTTAAGGCGGAATGAAGAGATGAATATTTCCAATTTACATTTGAAATGGTCTGTAGAATTACAAGAACTAGAAACCCAATTGCGTAAGGAACAAGATGACAGGCGGTTGAAATGGGAGAAGCAATTGTTACAATTGGAAAACTTAAAACCTGATGAAAAAATTGAACAAGAAATACGACAGTTGAAAACGGAAATGGCTCAAGTAGAGGAGAAATGGCAAGAATTACGGAAGCAAAACCAGGATAGATGCAATGAATACTCTAAAGAGTTAGATCAAGAACTGGAAAAATTTAAATCCCTAAAGGCGGGTCCAATGGATGAATTAATCAAAGAACAAACTGAATTAAAGAACAAGAAACAAGATTTAGACTCTCAACATCAATCGTTAGTTCAAAAGATGGAAACATGTGATAAAGATTGTAGAGAATTGGAAGATGGAGTCGTTCAAATTGAACAAAAAATTCTGGAAATTGAAGAGCATAATAAACCATTGAAGGAGGAAGTAGATACCCTTTTAATAGAATACGAGTTAGAAGATAGGAAGACACAAGATGTTCAAGAATTGGCTCATAGGGAGGAAAAATTTTATAACAGTAAATTTGACAAGATGGAACAAGAACAACTGCGTAGAAGAAAATTGGAAAATTCAATCGATGAGATGAAGGGACAAATTCGTAGATTCGCATATGTGACAGGTGAGTTCCAAGATTGCGAAGTGGATTACGCCAAAAGATGCGTAGATGATACTTATTCTTTCAACAGGATCGTTCCCTCTATACTAATGGACGAAAAAGAAATGTTGTTCCAGGAATACGAAATGTACCATGATATGTGTTTGGGGAGAGGTATAAATTTCAACCTAATATCTGTGAGTAGTAAACCTTGGACTAGTCTTCGATTTGCCCTATTGAACTTTCTATGCGATAAATGTCTGCCACATTACCATATCGATTTACAATATGTTTTCCTATCAGAAGAAATGCCGTCCCAAGATATGCTTTCACAAGATGCTTCAAAAGATGATAAAGAAATTGAATTAAAGATCGAAAAAGATTCCATTGAAATAGATTCATGCGTTATAAGAATAAAGAATGGTGCTGAAGATCTGCCGTCTAGCATACTACAAGAGACTCCACGCGTCTCTTCCGGGATTGGCGTTGTTAAATTTCAACTGACTCCAATGGTAGGAGATTCTAAATTAGAAGGTAAACCTATAGATTTTTATTTCCTAGAAGTCTGTGATTCCAGAATGATTTCCATCCTAGATAATGTGGTAAGCCCAGGTCAAACAATGAAATCCCCAATAAGTCTCATATTCAAAAAACTCCTATTAGATACCAAATCTTGTCTTTGGTTCAATCTGAATGACAAGTATAACTATAGATCGTTACTGGACCTGTCAAATAGGATCTCCAAAATGAAAAATTTGAAAAATGGTAGGAGATCGATATAATTATAGATTCACAGCGGCAAAGTGCCCAGTAGCTACTTGTATAATGATATTAATGATACAACTTAAACACAAAAAGTACTAAAAGGAAAAGCATATTGTTTTAAGGGAAACTGATAATGATTTTTGAAGGTAAGAAAAGATCAACTTTATTTTTTTAATTTTTATTTTATTGTTTTTCATTACTATTTGTGAGTTTAGAACAGTAAAGTCAAAAAGATTCGTTGCATGTGCCAGCATGACGATCACTCTTCCGTCAAAATGTCCTTGATCAACCAATTTAATTCTTCCCTTGTCCCTACATTTCTTTCATCTAATGGCGTAAAAATTGGTCTATCTTGTGCGAAATCTGGTAAATCATCGATGCTGCTTTTAGTGGCCACCAATTCATCATCATTGACAAGTCCTACTATGGGCAATCCAACAACTGATCCCATAGGCTCCACCAAATTAGGGAAGAGTGTAAAACATTCGTGAAGGTCTTCATTACTCAGAGATAAGGTCTTTGGTTTTTCCCTATTGTCTAGCTCTTCGATTGACGAATCCTTTGACACTGGTTCGTACATGCCATTCTCTCCAATGTCGTAAAACTCAGAATACCTCTTTCTACGATATCTTACAGTATCAACAGCAGATTCGATAATATCTTTTAAATAATTATCCAATGCCAACGAGAGTAGCTCCACACAACCTGTGTCTACAGCACCCACTAGCCCATGCTCACGAGCGATCCCCACCATCCTTAGGAAAAGCGATTCGGTATCTGGTAAAGAATAATTATCGGTAGCCAGTGGTGCATTGAATCCAGTCATAATATCTTGCGACCACTCCAATGGTGTCTTTAAATTATTACTCTTAACCCTTTTCAATGTTTCCGGATTAATTACGATGGGAATTTTAGGTATGTTAGTCAAACGAGCTTGCAAAACTGAACAAAGTACAAATCCTCTTTTGCCTGCTTCCTTAGTGATTCCCTTAAGTCTTTGCCTATCCTTAATCGGAAGTGACATGACAATCTTTTTATAAGTCTCAATTTGTGAGTTATGCTTATTGATACGCTTCATCTTACTACCACCAGCATTACCATTACCAAATCCCCAACTACTATCATTACCAGTTAAAGGAGAATTTTTCAGAGAATTGGTCATAATCCCCAGTAGCAATTGGTTATGCAATCGTACCAGGGAAGGCCTCATACTAGGACCACTATTGGCAGCAGGCTGAAATAAGAGATCCAATTCATTACAGAGCTCTTTTCTCGATAGTTTTCCCAATATGAATAAGCTAATTACTTGTGCATATTTGGTCCAATTCTCCTTACCGAGAAGTCCCGTAAATTCTCCTAAAAGATCAATTCTTTGATTAGATGGTGCTATCTGTGGTTGCTGTTGGTGTTGTTGTTGGGCGTCTGAGTTCTCCCTTGTAATATCAGATAAGGATGGTGCCATTGGTACACCTTGGTTTTTCACTGGGCCATTCTCAGACATAGGGCCTGCGGATGGCTCTCTACGCAATTCCTCCGAACTAATGCCATTGCTTTGAGACTTCACCAACGACATCTCTTTTCAATTTTTTGATTCTGATCTTAGTGATTCGAATAAAAATAATATGCCAAAGAAATGAGAATTGAAGTAAATTCAACTAGCAAAAGAAAAAAGGGATTCGAGAAAAATTAGGAAGACGTTTGAAAACTCCCAAAGGTTCCTTAAACCTCGTCTTTAAAACTCCGGTTATTGAATCACTCTTGATGGCTCATCTTAACATCTTGATAGTTTTGCCTATTCTTTCTCAACATGTTAGAAAATTCCAAATCATGTAATACGAACCACTCAATAGTAAATATTATTGATGGAATTCAGCCGTGGAAGGCACATTTGACACCAATTGGCGATCAACGGTCAGATTTGAGCTTTCGCATATGGACACCACCATGCACTCCATTTGGCTAGACCAGGTTCTTTAGGAATTGTGTATCCACAGACGCATTGTAGTCTGAAAGTGTAGATTGATCTCTATACGAAACTGGGGAAGAAGGTCTATAACGATTTTCCAACTGCCTCTGTAGATCTGCAATTCGTGACTCGTATGCTATAGCATCACGTTGACGTCTGGATTCAGCTTCTTGAGCTCTAAGTTCAGCTTGGAAGAGCTGCTTGTGTAAATCATGAATCTGCTTCTCCTTCTTAATTGCTGTGTCCACCAGTTCTGATTCTAAGTTGTTGACTTTGGATTGTAAATCTAGTGTTTCTTTGCTTATGGCCTTTAGCTGTTGGTATTTCCCATAAAGTTTGTAGTAATTATCGTACAATTTACGAGATTGTTTCAATTCATTGATCAATTCAGCTCTAGTTTCACGATAACTGTCTCTATACGACTTTTCTTGACGCTGACGCTGTTCACAACGTTCCCATAGACCTCTATTCACTTCTTGCAATGCTCTACCGTTACGATCCAATTGGTTTAAGATTTCCAAGTATTCTGATGTATAATCCGACGATGGGCCCTTTACAGGTGATGGAAATTTACCAGGAATCTGTGGTGCCAATCTTTGAGTAATAACGTTCTCTTTATGTCTTGGCTTCCTCTTTTCGAAAAGTCTGGATACCACCGGATCATCAGCACTCGGTGATTTGAATTCAATGGTAGATTCACTTCTTCTCCAAGAGCCTTTCTTTGCGCCGAAAGTATCTGTAGTATCTAACACAGGAGAAGCAGGCGCTCGTGGGTGCAAATCAACAGGATCCATTAGACTGCTCTTGCTACTACTTTGACTTTCTTCCAGCGGTAGTAAATCATGTCGCCTGTAAAAATTCGGATCTAGTCCACTCCAAGAGTTCGATCTACCTCTGCTATTACCATCCTTATAGCTACCCTTGAAGAGTTCATCTCTAGATTTATAATTGGTATCGTCTTGTGCAAATTCTCTATACTTTCGAGATGGTGATACTCTTGATCCAAACAAGGCATCCATAGTCCATCGATAAAGACCATGAATCCCACCACTAGTGTTTTCATCCACCTGCTCGCTTGACATTTCACATAAAACAATGCTTAAAGGTTCCAAATGAGTCTCAGTAACGATTTTACCATTTTGACCTTCAAGTTGACCAAACTTTGGGTCCCTTCACAAGATTTTCAACACTAAAACAATGAACAAAAACAAATAAGGATCAAGCACAAGAGAAAAGGACTACAAACACAAAGGCATAAAAAGCTTCTGCCTATGAATGATGCTAACATTTTTACATTATGGAGCGAGCAAGGGTTTACTCTATACCTCTTGCAAGAAGATTCTGGCGGCTATAGGTTTGAATTTACGAGGTTGATCAATGAACAGGGGTCAACAGTGGTAATTGCCGCCTGGAGTCAAGAGAATTTGAAGAACCCAGAAAATATATCTGTGTTTGTTACCAATGACCATGACCAAGGCCTATCCATAGATGTCATTTGGAACTCTGATCATTTTGTCTGCCGTGACGCTGTCAACTCCAATGAGGGATTGCAGAGTTCAACCGTTGTGTTG
This sequence comes from Zygosaccharomyces rouxii, assembly GCF_000026365.1. Lineage (NCBI taxonomy): Eukaryota > Fungi > Ascomycota > Saccharomycetes > Saccharomycetales > Saccharomycetaceae > Zygosaccharomyces > Zygosaccharomyces rouxii. The sequence goes on along the minus strand of NC_012992.1, from coordinate 430,899 downwards.
CAAGTCGAATTCGTTATCTCCATAGTTTACGTCATCTGGTCCTTCGGCTTTCTTCTAGTTGGAGAAGAGGTTCTGGACAATTTACACATCTTCAATACCACTAGTCTGAAATGTTTGGGGTACATTACTTTACAACAGAATTCAAAGGATTCTTTGTGGTTTGACAGACACACTACCACTTTATGGTGTCTCGTTAGGAAATATGATGATCTCACCAAGTCAAGAACGATCCATTTGAACTGTTACCGATTACCTGAATTTCAGCTGTTTTCCAGTTCTCCAATGCCCCGAGGTTTTAGTAACTACCATTTCGTTAGGCTGAAAGAAAACCAGGCAGAGAAGATGCAGATCGCTCCATCTCCTTTTACTACGACCATCTTATGCCTAAATGAACTGGCGCCAAACTACCAACTCTTACATTTCGTGGGACCCAAGAAACCTTATTACAAGCAAGAATTTCGAAATCACAGTTCCTTATTACGACAAATCGTACAACTGCCACGAAATAGCTAGCTAGAACCAATCAGTAGCCAATAGCCCAAGGAACTCGAATCAAACCATACTAAACAAAGACCACCGACAATTTTATCAAATATGAATGCGGAATACTGACATACTCACGTGATCTCGTGGAAGGACGTTTCGCTCCTTTAGGTAATTACGCGGACCGTGGTATTAGTACAAACCAATGCTCGTTGAGGAAAATGCTGTATGATTAGGGTAGTAAATCAACTAAAGGACTCAAGATTCCCTTAAGTTACAGATAAATTTCGTGGAATCCAGAAAAACTCCAGATAAATTGTCTACGATTACCAGATTTGGATTCTGATGGCGACTTGTTAATTGATTTTATTGTTGTATTGGGATGCGAAAAAAGATCTATTCAGATCTGGTAGCGGCATTGGCCCTCAGTCTTTACGGTTCGTCATTTTTGGTGTTGATCATTTGGTTGATGCAGATATGGGAAAGGACTTCCGTGGTGGGACTTCCAAATGGAATTGTTCAAACCGACACGCCCGGCTAAAACCTCGATTGATTCGTGGGGAGCAATTGGCGTTCTGGGCTGTTAATTTAGCAAATGAGGCTAAAGGGTAAAGAAGGTTCAATGGTGGTCTAGTAAACAATTGGTGAATTTTTTTTTTTACGATTTTTCGCAGTTCCACGTCTATTGATACAAGGCCTTGGCAGAGTTGTATCCTTTATTCAATTCTATATAAAAAATCCAAATCGACCAACTTGAATTGAGATCTGAGAATACTTTATTTGAAAAATTGTGAATCCTTTAATACGCACTGCTTTTTTTGTTTCTGATCTCTTTGAGGATATCTTTCGCACATCGCTGCTCTATATTCCCCAACTTAGTTTAATCCACTCTCTCTTTGGTTGCAGTGTACGTAAGCCTTCTGAATTGCTAGTCTGGAATTACATCCATACTTTCGGTTCATCCAATCCTTCCTAAGCTTTTGTCTTTCGTTTGCATCATTCCTTTAATACAAAGAACACAAGTTGATTCAATTAGAATTCTGTGATTGCTGGTCTTAACGAATTCAATATTGTTATCACATTTATCAATTATACCCTACTGAACTTTTGAGAAAAGACTAAAACCGCGCATAATGGCCTATGCATCAAGATTGGGACTCATCGTTACCGCTAAACAAACTTATTATCCAATTGAATTATCAAATGCTGAGCTTTTAGCACATTACGAAACGGTACAAGAATATCATCAAGAAATTTCCACAAATGTTTTGACGCTATCAAGTAAATTCAAACCCGACCCTAAGTTGATCGATCAACAACCAGAAATGACACCAACACATACCAGATCAGCAATAGTTACATTTTTGTTCGAACTGTCAGTAATGTCTCGTGTTACTGATGGTATATTCTATCACGCTGTAAGACTCTATGACCGCTATTGCTCAAAACGTGTCGTTTTACAGGACCAATCCAAGCTTGTTGTGGCGACTTGTCTTTGGTTGGCTGCTAAAACTTGGGGAGGTTGCAATCATATCATTAACAATATTTCCATACCCACTGGTGGGAGGTTCTATGGACCTAACTCAAGAGCTCGTATTCCTCGTCTATCTGAACTGATTCATTACTGCGGCGGGGCCGACGTTTTTGACGAATCTATGTTTATGCAAATGGAGAGACACATTTTAGATACTTTAAATTGGGATGTTTACGAACCAATGATTAATGACTACGTTTTAAACGTTGATGAAAACTGTTTAATACAGTACGAACTCTACAAAAGACAATTAGAACATAATAAAGAATGGTTAAGAAAAAGACAATCACAACAATCTCATGATAGTGATGCAACGGTGGATGACGAAGAAAACATTTATGAGGAGGAGGAAGATGAAGATTTAGAAATGAAAATTCAATTGATAAACCTAAAAAGATTTTTAATCGATCTTTCTACCTGGCAATACGATTTATTGAAATACGAAATGTTTGAAGTTTCTCATGGTATCTTTTCTATGCTCAGTAGATTTACTGATCAAGACCAAGGTCCATTTTTGGTTACGCCTTTACCAACAACTACAAATCAAGCTCAAGTTCTAAACGTTTTCATCAATGCCGTGGCTCATACACCAGCATCTCTTTTGGAAGTCTACAAGAACCGTACAGGCGTTCTAGATTTCGTTTCTACTGTAAAGAGCTATCAATCAGATTTGCACAAGAAATTACAACTCGCATCCGCCATGGACTTATCAAGAAGAGGTGTTGCTAGCTCTCGTTATTTCGACCAATTATCCAGGGCACCTTCCCCCACTTATTCTCAACATTATACCCCAATGAGAAATACAAGTACACAGTCTGATAACAGTGTTTTCAGTACAAATATGGATCAATCATCGCCGATCACCCCACAAATTTACAGTTTCGGACAGTATGTTAATGACAGCAGTACTTGTGGAAGCGCTTGTGGTAGCACATTAAGTGTTAACAGCATTCCTAATAAGAAATCTTACGAACAGCAGCAGCATCAACATCAGCAACATCAACAAGAAGATAAAGAGAATCAAATTCCAGCTCATCAAATTCCTCCGAGAGCGAAATTTATCAGTAATGGAATGTTTGGTTCCCCGAGTGGAACGGTTAACAGTTCGAATTCTAGCAATAGATCATCCGTAATATCGTTGGCAATTGGCAATGTGAACACCATGGCATAATGAATGGTCAAGCGTTTTTATAAATAATTCATTCCCTTATAGTTCGGCGCCTCAGTATAGACTTTTAGTTAACTACGTAACTTAATCATTTGGTAATTGCTACAAGAGATTTTTTGATCGATCTTACAGTAAGTTTTAGTATTACGCCTATCGCTACCCCATACGGCTGAACGAGGCGGTCTCTTGCTACACCATTTGGTAGCCGTATTTTGAGGGTCCTAAATTCATCAATACAATTTAAAATTTTGACAGAGCTATGTAAAGTTATTTCTACGCTATTGCATGCGGCTTTGAACCCTATTATCACTCCATCTCTATACTTCAGACCTGGTACTTATATTCCACTTATTTTCCACTAAAGAATCGAAAAAAAGGCCTAATCTTTAGGAAAAAAGTCCTAAATTCCAAAGTAAAGTCTCAAGAAGTAATTAAAAATATAAAGACAGTCTGAAAACTAATCATTGCCGCCCAGAAAATCCAAATATTTATATATGTAAATGGGTATTATCATCACTTAGAACGACTGAGAAGATGGTTTCTCCAGATGGGAAACCTCGAGGCGTTGCATTAGGAATCTGAAAACAACGACACGAAAAGTATGAAGATGTTGAATAGTTTTCAACCCATTTGAAGAAAGAACAATCAGCATCTCTTTGACACTACCTACCATTCAGCACCAACCTTTGTTCAACTAACTGTCTGCTCGAACAAACTTACTTTCGCTGGTTCTGAACTATATCAACCACATTTCCTCGAATACTTCTAAGATGAAACTGTTGTCAATCGTTTCTGCTCTGTTGGTTAGCTACAGTTCATATGTCCAAGCAGTGGACAAGAAGGACCTAACTGGTACATGGTCTTCTAAATCTAATCAAGTTTTCACAGGACCTGGGTTTTATGATCCTGTTGATGAATTAATCATAGAACCTTCATTACCAGGAATTTCTTATTCATTTACAGAGGATGGCCATTGGGAAATGGCAACCTATTTAGTCAGTGGAAACCCAAAGGATCCGACATGTCCGTCAGCTGCAATAACGTTCCAACATGGTAGCTACGATTTATTGGATAATGGTACGCTAATTCTAAATCCAATCGCTGTCGATGGTCGTCAGCTGGTTAGCGATCCATGTAATGACAACGGTGTTTCAACTTATAACCGTTATAATCAAACCATAAATTTCCACCACTTTTACACTCAGTTAGACGATTATCATGGGATGTACAAATTACAACTATTCCAGTTCGATGAATCGCCTCTACAACCATTGTATTTGGCTTACAGACCACCAATGATGTTACCAACTGAAACTTTAAATCCAACCGAGGCTGCTACCTCTGATAATGCAAAACCTACTGGTAAGCAAAAGAGATCACTCAGGGATACTGTTAGACGTAATTTAGAAAACAGACACAGAACAAATGCAGTTAAATCAAAACCAAAGAGCATTCTAAACTCAGACTTAGTTTGGTACCTAAGTGCTGGTATGATTGGTGTGGGATCCGTGGTATTTTTGTCAAGTTAGTTAAAGAGAGAAAAAAAAGACCATTTTTCACTTCAATTTTCAATTCATTTCTGTCGTAAAGTTGATTTAATATTCCTAGCGGTGGAATTGCTGGGCTGGACATGTATACTGGTGTATACTTATACTCGTACTTTTACTTTTACTCATTATCTTAGAATCCGATAATTTACACTATCATAGTACGTAAAATATGACTATAGGCTGTCATAGGGTACTATTAACAATCAGGAACATTAAGACAGCCAACTAAGTACAACTAAAAGAGCTAATAATAATAAGTATATACTGTTCCCTGTTTATCTTCAATGATGTCTACTACTAGTAGTGGTGAATTAGATGCCCTAATAGAAAGGGCCACTAGTGAAAGTATCCCACATGGTGAGTTAGACCTACCCGTGGCGTTGGAAGTCTCTGATATAGTGAGATCAAGAAGGCTAACACCTAAGGAGTGTATGAGATGTTTAAAAAGAAGAGTTGTTAATACTAGTGATAATCCGAATGTCCAACTGTCATCATGGAGACTCATTGACATATGTATTAAAAATGGTGGGTTTCCCTTTATCAAAGAGGTCTGTTCAAGAGAGTTTATGGATACGATGGAACACGCAATTTTGAAAAATTCTGATAACTATGATGTTGAGTCTCTAGTTGCGAAAATTCTCTACGAATTACACATTGCATTCAAGAACGATTTACAATTTAGCTATGTGAATCGTGTTTATGAGAAATTGGTGGCTCGGGGTGTGGATTTCCCTAGAGAAGTTCAAGATGGATCATCACCGCTTGCTATGTTTGATTCTCGTACCCCCGCAGATTGGGTTGATTCTGATGTATGCATGATCTGCTCCAAGAAATTCTCATTGTTTTTAAGAAGACATCACTGTCGATCGTGTGGAGGTGTCTTCTGCCAAGATCATTCATCAAATAGCATCGTTTTGCCAGATTTGGGGATTTACGAACCCGTAAGGGTTTGTGATGACTGTTTTGAAGATTACGACAGCAAGAAACATCTATCTAACGGTAAGAAGAAACATCATCATAGTGGTAGACATAAGAAATCCAAGTCACAAGCTTACGATGAAGATGAGCAGTTGAAAAAAGCCATCGAATTATCATTGAAAGAATCGAAAGGTGGTAGTGATGAAATAATTAAGGAGACTACACCACCAGCACCTGCTCCAACAACGGAAGAAGAAAATGATCCAGAGTTGAAAGCCGCTATCGCTGCAAGCTTGGCTCTTGCAGAGGAGGAGAAACGTAGAAGGGAAACAGCACAACAACAACAGGAACAGTGGCAAAATCAACAGCAACAACAGCTTCAACAAGAACAGCTCCAACAACGGCAGTTACCGTCATTAGACGTTACTGCTACAGAAGAAGAAGATATTCATTTGTTTGCCTCCCTAGTGGAAAGAATGAAAGGCCAATCAGCTACTGAAATTTTAGAAGATACGCAGTTACAGAGACTTTATCAAAAGGTTATTGGATCAAGACCTAAGATCAACCATGCCCTAAACGACACTGTGCAAAAATACAATTCACTGATAGATATGAATACAAAAATTTCTGACATCATGAACATTTACGATGATTTACTTGAAAGACAACTGCAAAGTATTAACCTTTCAGAACGATATACTGTGCCTCAGGGACCTTCAGATCCATATACTTATTACCAGCAGACCCGCACCGCACCAGCCGCACAACGCACGGCGCAACCACCACAACCTATCGAGACACATGCGGCTGTAGCACCACCCCAGCGCCATTTGGACCAAATCCGTGATCTACAGATGCCTGTCACTGAGACGCCAACTGGACGTGCAGATCTAGCCAGTGTTCCTTCAGAACCTCCATACCCAACTACGGAGGAGGAAATGGAAAGTTCAGTATCGACACCGGAATTGTTAACCCATCAACGTAGTAAATCAGGTCAAGAGACTGCAACCGCACCATATCCAGTAGAAGAGGAGTCCACAGTAAAAAGCCAAAGTGAAATAACAAATTTCAATTTCCCTACAGTACCATCACGCAAAGTGATTCAACAAGAACCAGAGCATGTGTCGGAACCAGCAGCCGAGGAAACTGCTGCTCCTCCTAAGGAGGAAGAGCTGCTCATAGAGCTATAAAACGAACAAAAAAATTAGAATACTGTGTAATTTATTTTACAATGTCACTTCTTCTGTTTCTAACCCACACTCAATACAACGACGCCGTAGCAATTTGTGACCATCTTCATCAGTACCGCCCTCCATAGCTGCACTAAAATCGTGCTCGTGAGCCTTACCATGCTTCCGCTCTTTGATCTTAGTGGTAAACTCCTGGGCTCTTGTCTTCATTCTCATCTTCAATAGCTCCTTCTGATATTTTTTCTCACGCCTTTGAGCCTTACCGGCTTCACGTCTATGCCACTCAGCGTCTAAACCTTCTTCACTCTGCCACTTCTTAAATGCAAATGCTTCCACTTCACATCTAACAAATAACTGCATTCTAGCAAATGTACCAGAATGAGGGTTCGGCTTTTCCAATTTGTGGAAGATAGTCTCATCCATAAGCTCAGATTCAGTTAAAAAATAATCTTCCTTACATTCAGTTTTAGTCAATAACGAATACTTCTGTGGCATTTTTTTCACACAAGATTTGCAAACTCTTATTTTGAAGACATCATCCATAACCGGATCCATTTCAATGTTTATACCACATTCGATGCACTTGGAGGCTTCGGAAATGTGTGTTGGGGGTGGTGCATTTTCATAAAGATATCTACGCTCCTGTTGTTCTCTTTTCCAATCTTCTAATGTCTTTTGTCTTTTAGAACCCATTACATCTTCATCATCAAATGTACTTGGACGATCCTCTGGATTGATATACCCACCATGCAAATTCTTCATGGTGGAAAAGTCATATTCAATGTAATCTCTAGTTCGAATAGAAGGTTTTATACGCTCTAGTGGACGCTTTTTAGATTCTTCTGGTTTTGATGCGTCTGACGACGTTGAATTTGATGGTACATTAGCAGATGCCTGCGATTCAGTAACTAGTGACTGATGTGGTGTGTTTGCAGTAGCTTCCTTAAAAGGTTCCTTAGTGGGTTCGTTCCTCTTTTCGATTTGCTTCAGCTCATTATCTTTAAGGATTCCTCTTTTCTTCAACCTCTCCAGAGCCCTTTCCCTGTTAGCTTCCTAGTAAGACTTAGTTAGTACATTCATTCCATCTCAAGATAAGTAGTCAGTAAACCCCGCTAACATACTATTCTAGCTTTTTGTTCATCATTCATCTTGCTCATCTCATTTACTTAGCCAAATATTAATCTATATTGCGAATCCGATGAAATATATACATACATACATACGTATATATTAAAAGCCCATTGTATTATGTAACCGAAAAGAAAAAAATTACCAACCTTCCATCGTATAGTCATGTTCTATGCTTGGTGTCACACTAGTGATAAATTTTAGGAAAACCACCAAATACTGATCCACACGTAGTGCATCGTCCAAATCTTCTTGTACATCTTCCCAATCATCTTGATCATCCTTCTCTCGATTTTCTTCCTCTCTACGTCTCTGCCTTACCGTACGTACTTTATCCAGCAGAGTCTTCATGACATTAGCATGCTTACAAGGATGTATTGAGACTGATAGAACTGAATGCTTGTAAAACGGTAATTTCTCGATAGTGGCCGTTTTTGTCCTATAGTCTGGTGCGATATCTTCAAACATCTCTTGCGGTGTTAGTGGAACACCTGCACTACTAAATCCAACAATGTACATCTTGGGAACCCTATATGATGTGGAATAAGTGATGTACAAATCGTAGTATCTTTCACCTTGATTGACTGGCATATCAACGATATCGTCATTGCCCTGAATCTCCATATCTTTCATCATTTCATCAATGTCGTCCACTTCAATAGCGCTTTCACTCTTTGGATGTTGTTTAGCACTTTTTTCAACTGATTGACCTTCTACTAACCAACCGTCTTCATCCACTTCGGGTTCATTCTGACTCACACTAACCAATTCTTGGGCTCTTTCATTGGAGGGTACTTTGCGGCTCACCAAAAACTGCTTATCTTGAGGCAGGAAATCCCTATAACTTATATCCTTCGAAGGTTCATTCCATTTCCATGTAGGAAACATGTGGCACAAGTAATCACCAGCCTTTCTAAACTCATCAGGTGTAACATTACCGGTTGTTAGGAAGGTGGATTTATGGCTAACTGGCGTCAGGTATTCTCTCCAGCTACTCAAAGTTGATCTTATCATGGTCTTTTCGTTACCTACTTGTTTCTTGCAGTGTTTTTAGGTGTGTTGAAGTAAGGGCGAAGAACCTTAAAAGGTGAATCAACCTTGTAAACTAAAAATTCTTCTGATCACTCAACGTGCCAAAAGAGAAGAGAAGAGTCTCTCAGTCGAATATGTCGGTTAAGAAACGGAAGGTTAATGTTGGTGTCAATAAGCATAAGAATTCGAATGGCTCAGAAGAGAGTAAATCCGCTGGTGTGGAAGAGATAGAGGTACCAATACCACAAGAGTTTATACAGAATAGAGCTCAAAGACGTGAGCAAGTGATACAAAATGTGAAGAATTGGAAGACTTCTAGAAGACTGGTGTTTACGTTGGGGACCATTGTTGGTGTACTAATCGCATGTTATATGGGGGCAGATCACGTCCGTAATAACAATAGCGATCTATTCGATAGTCTGAGTGTGTTAAACATGAATTCAGTTAGAGATCTGATCGACGATTGGAAAGAAATACTGCCTCAAAGTGTGGCCTCATTTTTAGGTGATATGCAAAATGGATACTCATCTGGGGATAACTTCCAAGATTTAACAGAGTCATTTGCGGTTGGTAAACAGATGCGTAGGGAGTTGAATATGACTGCCAAGCATCCCGTGGTAATGGTACCTGGTGTTATTTCAACTGGTATTGAATCATGGGGGGTCGAAGGTGATTCTGAATGCGAAAGTGCTCCCCATTTTCGTAAAAGATTGTGGGGTTCGTTTTATATGTTGAGAACAATGGTTCTCGATAAGATGTGCTGGCTTAGACACATTATGTTAGACCCCATAACTGGATTGGATCCGCCTTATTTTCGTTTACGAGCGGCTCAAGGGTTCGAAGCAGCAGACTTCTTTATGGCAGGATATTGGATTTGGAATAAAATTTTACAAAATTTGGGGGCTATTGGTTACGATCCTGATACGATGACAACAGCTGCGTACGATTGGAGACTTGCGTATTTGGATCTAGAACGTCGTGATAGATTCTTCACCAAATTGAAGCAACAGATTGAACTAATACACGAACTCAGTGGTGAGAAAGTGTGTCTTGTTGGTCATTCTATGGGTTCACAAATTGTGTTTTATTTCTTGAAATGGGCTGAGGCTAAAGGTAAGTATTATGGTAACGGTGGTGAAGGATGGGCCGATAAGCATGTTCATTCGTTCGTCAATGTGGCTGGTACTATGTTAGGAGCACCAAAGGCGGTACCGGCTCTTATTAGTGGTGAAATGAAAGACACCATTCAGTTAAATGCATTAGCTATGTATGGATTGGAAAAGTTTTTTAGCCGTAAAGAGCGTTTAGAAATGCTTCAAACTTGGGGTGGTATACCTTCGATGTTACCTAAGGGCGGTGACTTAATTTGGGGAACTTTAAATTCTTCTGTGGAAGACTCATGGAATAACAATACTGAGTCATTGGGTAGTTTCATTAAATTTGAAAAATTACAAGAAAATGCACGTTTTACCAAAAATTTTACTGTAGAAGATTCTATCGATACTATAATGCAATTGTCCCCATGGTGGCTGCAAGACCGTATTAATGATCAATACACTTTTGGGTATGCTAAGACAGAAAAGGAATTGAAAGACAACGAAAAGCACCACTCTCACTGGTCAAATCCTTTAGAAGTTCCATTACCCAATGCACCTGATATGAAAGTCTATTGCATCTATGGTATCCATAATCCAACTGAAAGGGCTTACGTGTACAAGGAGCAGCCCACCAACTCAACATTAAACCTTACAATTGATTATGATAGCTCAAATCCGGTCTACTTCACTGAAGGTGACGGTACCGTTCCATTAATCACACATTCGATGTGTCATAAATGGGCACAAGGAAAATCTCCTTACAATCCAGGAGGTTCAGACGTTACCATTGTGGAAATTAAACATCAACCTGAAAGATTTGACATGAGAGGAGGTGCTAAAAGTGCAGAACATGTTGATATCCTTGGCAGTGCAGAATTGAACGAATATATTTTACGTATTGCAAGTGGACACGGTGATACTATACAACCACGATTGTTGTCGAATCTTTCCCATTGGGTTGAACAGATTCCTTTCCCCATGTAATAAGAGACATACAGATAAAGCTACAGCTACGAGAAAAAAAATTCGTGCATACGCATTGAACTACTAAGGGAACTTCGCACTAACTGTAGCAGTACCGAAAGCACTACCACTACTTAACAACAACATCAGCAGTGGCGGTAGCCGTAGTAGCGAGTACAAGCCTTTATACCACTGCACCTGGCGCGTCAATATTTAAATCGTGTTCGCTCTTCGCGGGTCTGTTCTTTATTGGTAAAAAGTAAATAGTAAACTTTGAAGAAGCCAATCTTGGCAACAGAAATTAGAGGGAAACTTTCAAGCCTTTTACTTGTGAAGTGAACTCATGAGCATAAAGGAAAGACCCAAACTATAACGCTTCGATCTCTTTGTGGAGCTTTTGTTTGTTTGTTTACGGAATTTCGAAGACTTCTGCATTCGGTGGATAAGCTTCTAAAGGTATTCTTCTGTCAATGTCAATCTATCATATTCTCACTGATTTAAATATCAAGCAGAACCCCTTCTTAGAAGTACATTGTACAGAATTCCTTTTCCACTTCTAACTCTCAACTCACAAACCCAATTGTAATACTACAGGACTAAAACAAAAAAAGAAAGAATAAGACAATGGTCCCCGAAGATAAGAATAGACTCCCATTGGGAGAATTTTCCAGCTCAAAAATCAACCGTCTGATGACGTGTAAGATGTACGATAAGCCAGCCAAGACATTACCATCAATAAGATCACTAATTCATCTTTCACCCTACGAGAAAAGACCAAGACATCCAACAACGACAAACCATACCCCTCATCAACAATCACCAAGGATTAAAGAAATCGATAGTGATACAGATAGTGATATCGACACCAATTATAATGACCTCTCCAATAAACTGCGAGTAAGGCTTCAATTTGCATATTACAAGTACAAAACAAACCAGACCGATCAAAGGTTTAAGGACATCAGAAAACACACACAACGAAGACAGGTTGGTAACATGCATAACAAAAGACCCAAACTGCCCAAGAGAAAGCTTATGGTATCTCATGGAAATTTCAAAACGCCTGCAAAGGCATCGCATTTACTCGGAACTCAGGAAAGAGATTCTCCTGCATCAACATCAGCATCAATTGGAGAACGTTTACGCTTCTGTGAAGCCCCACAAGACGCTGCAACTATTACAACAACAATGACGACAACCACCACCATAACGACGGCAACACCGATAGGTAAAGTAGGTAAAAAATTCTTACAACAAGAGACACCAATGAGTGTTAGAGCAGCTAAATCTCTAATCCATCTATTCACAAGCAACCAGCATTGAGTACTGATCACCGATCATCGGGCATCGAGTATGAATTGCATTATTCTAGGAATGTGTCGGATTTTTCGAGCCTTTTTAAAGATTTTTCCTAAATGAGCGCGAGATGTAAATCATCGACCAAAAGAGATACACCTAGTTTAAACGAAGTATTAAACGACAACATAACACATTATATGATAAAGAACCAAGAGGTCCTTGGTTAGTTATACCTTACTTGTACTTAGTACAAGTATCCAACTGCACGCTATTAAGGTTAAGTAGCTCCTGTATTAAATAGAGTTAATCTGCGTTCGAAGACAATCGGTAAAATGAAGTGTTTCTACATGGTTTGCGTCTTCGTAGGCGTAATTGGATGGATCATGAATGGGTTATACTCGACATGGTTACCAAAAAACTACATCTTTGATCCTCAAACCCTTTCAGAGATTAGTAACAGGGTAATTGCTTCACAAAAAGGTAATACCACTGAAGGTCTACTGAGAAGTATGCGTGATGAGTTGGCTAATCATTACGGACCTCAATTTATCAATGAGTACAAGGACGAAGATTGGGTTTTCAACAATGCAGGAGGTGCAATGGGTCAAATGATCATTCTACATGCATCAATTTCAGAGTATGTGATTTTGTTCGGTAGTGCTGTCGGTACAGAAGGCCACACTGGTGTTCATTTTGCAGATGATTATTTTACCATTTTGAAAGGTCAGCAGACGGCTGCTTCTGCTCATCTAACTGAGCCGGAAATCTATGAGCCTGGTATGACTCACCATTTGGTAAAAGGAACCCCCAAGCAGTACAGCATGCCCCAGGGTTCATTTGCACTTGAATTGGCCCAAGGTTGGATTCCATGTATGTTACCGTTTGGATTCCTTGACACATTTACAAGTACTTTAGATGTGATTAACTTGTACCGCACGGTCTATTTAACTGGACGTGACATGATTAAGAATTTGGTTCAAAACCAGAAGTTCTAAGTACTACGTATTAGTATTCTTAACAACTAAATAACCAAGTCATAAAAGACAAAAATATAGAAATACAAAAGCAAGGAATAGAAATGCTCCAAAATGAAGGTTTGAGGCAGGTACATGATATGCTAGTACCTCATGATGATCAAAGTACTCAGCCAAGTGAATTTGTTCCTCATCTGTTCTATTCGCTGTATCAAATTCGCAAGGATCCAAGTAATTCCAACCAATTGGAAACTTCGACGGGATTCATTAAACATAGGCTAAAAAACTGTAAAAGCTTAATAGCTACAAATGAAGACTGCCGTAATCTGTTGAGCAAGAGTGTTGAGGAATGGCAACAAGATATTCGTAACAAAGAGAAGGAGCTAGAGGTCAAGCGTAAGATGTTGGATGATTTGGGTAAACGTCTACAAGTATTTAAGGAACGTAAGTAAAGCTGAGTAAACGAGGTATATGGTCAATTCAAATTCGTAGAATCGAATGCAATAGGTCTTCGGGCTCTAAAGCGGCTAACTGAGCTTCTATAACGCTTTAAAGAGTGTTGAACTTATCGCTTCGTTCTTTATGACGATTTTTTTTTTTCAACTGCTTAAAATTTTTCAGTATAATGTTGTCAAAACTTGGACTTGAAGGAACCCAACTACTACCAAATTCGAGGGTTAGTTCAAGAAGGACCAAGAATTAATCAGACTAATTGCTGAGATGACGACTCCTGTCAATATCACAGATTTTAGCAAGATTCCAACGATGCCGGGAGTTTCACCTATGACTCCAGAACAAAGTAAAGGAGGCTTTTGGTCATCAAATCCAATTTCCAGTTTCTGTATCGATACTTACAAGAGTATTCACAATAAGAGACAATCCCTAGCGCTATCTAATCCAGGTTCTGTGGAAAATTTGAACAGAGAAGTATCTCGTGATGTTTTCCTTACGCAATATTTCTTCACAGGTCTAAGAGCTGATTTGAACAAGGCCTTTTCATTGAATCCTGCATTCCAAACTTCTCATACATTCTCCATTGGCTCAAACGTTTTGCCAAACTATGCACTATCTGCTCTTTTTGCTAATGATAATATGTTTATCCAAGGTAATGTCGATAACGATTTATCACTTTCTGGTAGATTGAACTATGGGTTAGATAAAAACAACATTTTCAAAATGAATGTGCAATTGGCTCAAGGTCAACCATCAATGTGCCAATTGGAACAAGATTACCAAGGTAGTGATTTTTCCTTAAACTTTAAAACTTTAAACCCATCTCTTTCTTCAAAGGGTGCATTTACCGGTGTTGCAGTTGGTTCTCTATTGCAAAGTGTTACTCCAAACTTATCCTTGGGTTTGGAAGTTTTGTACTCTAGAATTCAATCTTCTTCGCCTGCTGATGCTGGTGTCTCTTATTTGACTCGTTTTGTCTCAAGTAAGCAAGATTGGGTGTTCTCTGGTCAAATGCAAGCCAACGGTGCTTTGATTGCATCTTTCTGGAGAAAGGTTACACCTAGCGTAGAGGCAGGTATTGAAACTACTTTACAAGCAGGTATGCTTCCAATTACTGATCCCGTTGTTGGTACTCCAATTGGTATTCAACCAACAATTGAAGGTTCAACAACTTTAGGTGCCAAATACGAATATAGAACTTCTGTTTACAGAGGTAGTGTTGATGGTAACGGTAGAGTTGCCTGCTTCTTGGAAAAGAAGATTTTACCAACTTTATCCGTCTTGTTCTGTGGTGAAATTGATCATTTTAAATCTGAAAGTAAATTAGGTTGTGGTCTACAGTTTGAGACGGCTGGTAACGAAGAATTGTTAATGCTACAACAAGGTTTGGACGTCAATGGTAACCCATTGCAAATGCCACCTCAGTGAGTAAAATGTTAAACTAAACTTAAAGCCATTTTAAAACTGTACATATCTACCTTTTTTATCTTATTGTCAATAGAATAAACACAAAAAAATCCTTTATGAATTCAATTTGTATCCTGTAAATCGCTTGGGTTTTGGTTAGGGAGATTTATGTATAAGTAGAAAGCTTCTTTAATGGTTCTCATAACTTTTTATTTTGAAATAAGAGTTGTCTATCAGATGGAAGGGTGAAATTTCACTTTGTCTTCAATCAATCAATAGAGAACGTTGGATAAACAAGAAGTCAGACAGATATGAGTGAATTGTCAAATGCAACTATTGATCCGGCAATTGCTGAGGGTTTACAACAACTAAAACATTTATCGATTAGAGATGTGGATTCATTGAAGAAAAGAATTGAAAAGGAATTAGGGTCTAATCTTCAAAGGCTTAACGATGAGCATGCTGATATGGATTCACCGCTGGTGGTTAATGGGTTTCCTAGAGATGATATTGACGTTTTGCAAGTTAGATTAATTAGAAGAAACGTCCACATGTTGCGTAACGACTTGCATAAGGTACTGGAGAGATCTCATGAATTGATCAATCAGCATTTCACCGAATTACAAGCAAAGACAAGACAAGAGACGCATGTTGCAGCTGACGTAGAGCACCGGATACCTTTTGCAAAGATCACAGAAGTAGTACCCGCCAGTCCTGCTGCTAAAGCAGGCTTTCAACTCGATGATCAACTAGTGTTATTGGGTCACATCCATGCAGGTAATCACATGAAATTGACCAATTTACAAAATACTGTAATTCAAAATGAAGATAGGCAATTGCCAGTTAAAATCATTAGAAATGGTCGTACTATACAAACGGCACTGACGCCTACTCGCAAATGGGCCGGTAGAGGTCTATTGGGATGCCGTCTTGTTGAACTGTGATTTCAACCACCATGTAGTGTTGAAGTGAATGAGATAACATCACCGTCTTCCAACTCGTATTCTTCACCACCTTCTAATTCCCAGTCGGTATCGTTAATTAGTGTTAGAATACCAGGTCTAATGGTCCCATTTTCAATGAATACGTCCACATCGTTTGGGTTACGAATCATGTTTTTTACTATATAATCTATCAAATCTTTAACTGTGGGGGTTTCTGATGAATCTACATTCACCATGTGGATTCTCTGCTTGTCAAATATGACATCCAGCCCACCTAGAAATTCTACTTTAACCGTAACCATTATTCCTTTTGGTTATTTGGTAGGTTTTTCCATCATGGCGATGAGCATTGACTTTTTTCTTTTTCACTTTAAGCTACTAACTTACTCATTCACTTCACCATACAGAGGGAAACAGGGCCACAAGAACGTGGCATTGTCATTGAGGATTCTCTATAATCGTACTTCGTAGCCGTCAATGCATTTTATCTGAGTGACAATTTTCCTTTTGAAACCGTCCCATGAGATTCGTATAGCGGTTAGAACGCCTGTAAAGCTATGACTCAACTTTTCATCAGATGCTAGTATTACCTCAGTCGAAAGCTATCCAACCATTTTAGTGCCAATAGCCCACCGCTTTTCTCTCCATCTTTTTCGCTCATTTCTTGGTTTAGCTTTCAGCTTGCTATGGTTACTTGGGGTCATACGGCATAAGGGCTAACCTTTTAAACTATACAGAGAATGTACAAGGATTGAGTCAGTAACAGAGGGTATTGCGTCAGAAAAAAAGAGGGGCTCATATTTGACTCATTTTATAATGAATGAACGGTTTGTTGAAATATAAAGGCACGCCATCTCTGTCTGTAGGACAGATTACTCTTAGTCTAATAGATCATCATCACCTCCAATAGGCCAAGAATGCCGTACTATAGCGATCCGTCTGTCAAGTACAAAAAGTTCATCAATCCAGTTAAATTACAGGATAGACAATGGCCATCTAAGTCCCTCCACAAAGCCCCTCGTTGGTTAGCAACGGATTTAAGGGATGGTAATCAGGCATTGCCAGATCCGATGTCCCTAGAGGAAAAGAAGTTGATGTTGGGTAAATTATGTGATATGGGTTTTAAAGAAATCGAAGTTTCATTCCCCAGTGCATCGGGTGTCGATTTCCAATTCACACAATATGCCGTCAAGACTGTTCCCGATGATGTGTATGTGCAAGTTTTATCACCTTGTCGTGAGGAACTGATTTACAAGACGGTAGAATCCCTCAAAGGTGCTAAAAATGCAATCGTACACTTATATTTGGCGACATCTACATGTTTTCGGCAAATAGTGTTTAACAATATGTCACAAGAGGAAGCCAAAGAGAAGGCTGTTAAGTGTACAAAATTGGTTAGATCACTAACGAAGGATAATCCTGATGCACAATTCACTAATTGGTCCTATGAATTTTCACCTGAGACCTTTTCTGATAGTGATCCTGAATTTGTAATTGAAATTTGTGAAGCCGTTAAGGAAGCATGGAGTCCATCGAGGGAAAATCCTATAGTATTTAATTTGCCAGCGACTGTGGAAATGGCAACACCCAATGTTTATGCTGACCAGATTGAATATTTTTGCAGGAACATCTCTAAACGTGATACTGTATGTGTTTCGTTACACCCCCATAATGATAGAGGTTGTGCCGTGGCCGCGGCAGAATTGGCTCAGCTTGCAGGTGCTGATCGTGTTGAAGGTTGTCTCTTTGGCAACGGTGAGCGTACAGGTAATGTAGATTTGGTTACACTGGCACTTAATCTTTATACACAAGGAATTTCACCAAATTTAGATTTCCATGATATGGCTTCTATCATCGATGTTGTGGAAAAATGTACTAAATTACCAGTACACCCCAGAGCTCCATATGGTGGGCAATTAGTCGTCTGCGCATTTAGCGGATCTCATCAAGACGCTATTAAGAAAGGATTTCAAAGATACGATGCACAAATGGAGACAATACCACAAGGTACTGTGGTCCCATGGCAATTACCATATCTACCGCTCGATCCACAGGATATTGGTAGGACTTATGAAGCGATTATTAGGGTTAATTCACAATCAGGTAAGGGCGGTGCATCATGGGTTATTCTCAAAAACATGCAGTTAGACTTACCTCGTGGTTTACAAGTTGCCTTCTCTAGAGTTGCACAAGCTGAAACTGAAGCAATCGGTAGAGAATTACAATCTAGGCAATTGTGCAAATTATTTGCAACCACCTATTTTGTGGACGTCGAGGGGAACTTTGGATTAGTGGATTACGAATTTGCAAGAAATAAGGGTTCGTGCTTTCTCAAAGTGTTTTTATCTGTTAAAGGTGATCCACAAGTAAAAGAACTATCAGGTGAAGGTAATGGTCCAATTTCATGTTTCATCAGTGCTATAAATTCCAAATTGCATTTAAAATTGGATGTGCAAGACTATCATGAACACTCTCTTGGTAAAGATTCGAATTCTAAAGCTGCTACTTATATTTCAGTATCGACAACTGGTGATAATCCGCACGTCCAATGGGGGGTTGGTATTCACGAGGACGTTACACAAGCTTCCTTTTTGTCTCTAATTTCATGTTTAAACTCGTTGAGTCGTGACAATTGTATATAATAATGTTTAGGGTATATTTGGGCGCCTTTAAAGATATGTGCATTATGGTAGACCTAATGTCTGATTTTTTCCACGTGCTTCCCATCGGTGCATATATCTGCATTTCCTTTTCATTATCTCCGAAGATGAAGCGGTGGCTCAATGGTAGAGCTTTCGACTCCAGTTAAATCCTGGATACTTCCGGAATTGGCAATCGAAGGGTTGCAGGTTCAATTCCTGTCCGTTTCATTTATTTTTTTCAATTACTATTATTGTAAGGTCTATTAATAACTTATCCCCACAAGATTTCCAACAAATTACGTATAAACCTCTTCTATACAACACGACAAGTTTACCCTCTTCTACAATGATTTAGACTGCTTAGGCCTGCTTTATTATCTATGCTTCAATAGTGCGGCTCAGTTGATCTCATCACCGTTTGAGCTGCCACGCCTCTTTGTGGTACCAAACTGATTTTATTACTATATTACACTAGATTTACCGGTTTTTAACCAACTTTTGGGTAGGAAGAAACTTATATAAAAGGTGAACGGTGATGTTTTCTTCATTCAAGGATCGTATCCCTTTATTTCCATACACATCGCCCACATAATACAAAATGTACGGTGCACAACCTATGTATTACCAACAGCCTATGTACCAGCAGCCTATGTACCAACAGCCAGGTCCACATCTTTGTCAACAACAGCCGGCAAGCACCGGTAGACGAGGGGGTGGTAATGGCTGTTGTTGTGGTTGTTGTGGTACTATTTGTAGTATATTAGCATGTTGTTGTCTAGCAGACCTGTGTCTCGATGCAGCGATGTAATGCAATGTATAGGAGACCTGTAAGTGTAAGCAAGTACATACAAATATCAATAGTTTTATGGATAATGTCTTTTCGTCACGGCTATAATTCAGAGTTTAGCCGCCAAGTGTCGTCTATTATACCCCGCCAATCTTTCTGCAATCCCCAGTTGATGTTACTGATTTGATCTCTTCAGCACTATCTACTAATTCAGAGACTGGTAAACCGTATGGCCCTGAACTGCCCCTTTGTATAGTTTGTAATGAGTTAAGGGCTCACAGAATAGCCTGCAAAATATGGTGATAATCTCCCCCCCCCCCCGCAAGGGCGTATTCTCGGTGCAGTTATACTCGACGTAGCACCGTAGAAGTAAATATGAGCTTCCCTTTTCTTGTAATATCTCTATTGAGGAAATAGCCGCCAAATATTTTTCCTTCTTCACTAATTTGTTAATTTGATACCTGATTTCATCAAGTTACTAATCCGTGATAGTTTAATGGTTAGAATGGGCGCTTGTCGCGTGCCAGATCGGGGTTCAATTCCCCGTCGCGGAGGTTATTTTTTTAAATTTCATTTTACCAGTATTAGTTCTAAATGCTTCATTACTTCGCTTGAAACTATACCATGGTTGCACACTCTACCGTTCACTGTGCAAGCAATAAAGCCTTTCATGCCTCAAGCAATTGTATCTGTAAAACCTTTTGATTCTGTCTTTCTACAACCATGGATACAAACTGCCCTAGCCGAACACGATCCAAGACTGGGTGATCGTCTAATCCCGCCAGTGCCCACTCAGGATCTTTCCCAACCAGAACTAAGCTCCAAAGTGCTTTCCAATATACGTCATTTCGTAAAAGTTACAAGATTCTTTGATGTGGATCATTACACAGTGTATGCTTCCATAAGAGATTCCAAAGCTCAATTGCTTAGTTGAGTTTACACCCCAATGCGTATCAGATTTTGAAAGACGTTACTACACAAGGATAACTGCAGAAACGACCAATTGCGTTTTTATAATTGCCGATTGCCAGTTGATTTACCATTCACCTTCGTACATTGAAAATCACTACAAAATTGTGACCAGAGGTGAGACACCAGTTCTAAGGGTAAACCAGACCGCAATTTTCGATTGGGATCAAGTAGAATCGCTGGAAACTTACCCATTGGTGCTCAATTGAATCATTTAGAATGCGATGAGCTTATATATACCTATTTCTACGTATATAATGATTTTTCAGCCCGGTGAATGTAATGATGAAAGCTGCCATAACATGAAATGAATCGATTCCATCCATATACGTGGAGTCAAAAGAAACAAGGAATTGATTTTAAACTAAAGAGAAGAGCTTATAAATTCAATTAAATTACTATATGGTGTCTGCGGTCTACTTTTGTGATGGTAAAGGCAGGCCGATCCTTTCGAGAAGGTACAGAGACGATATTCCAATTTCTGCAATTGATAAATTCGCACCGCTACTGTTGCAATTAGAGGAAGAATCAAGTGTAATTCCACCTTGTTTAAGCCATGATGGAATTCAATACCTTTTCATTCAGCACAATGATCTTTACGTGGTAGCGTTAGCGACGTCGTTGGCAACAAATGTGGCACAAGTTTTCGCCTTTCTACATAAATTGATGGAAGTACTAGAGGAGTATTTGAAATCAGTGGAAGAAGAATCGGTTAGGGATAATTTTATTATAATATATGAATTATTGGATGAAATGATGGATTACGGTATTCCACAAATTACGGAAACAAAGATGTTAAAACAATATATTACTCAAAAATCATTTAAATTGATGAAAGCAGTTAAAAAGAGTAAAGCAGCACCAAGACCTCCAACTGAAGTAACGAATTCCGTTAGTTGGAGAGCTCCAAATATTGTTCACAAGAAAAATGAGGCGTTCTTAGATATTGTAGAATCAATTAACATGTTAATGAATCAACAGGGCCAAGTATTAAGGTCTGAAATTATAGGGCAAATCAAAGTTAAGTCCAAATTATCAGGTATGCCGGATTTAAAATTAGGTATCAACGATAAGGGTATTTTTTCTAAGTATGTGGAAGGTGATAGTGATCCAGTAACAACGGCAGTTACTGAGGGTAAAAAGAAGACTAATATTGAATTAGAAGATTTAAAATTCCATCAGTGCGTAAGGTTGAGTAAATTTGAAAATGAAAAGATAATTACATTTATTCCACCGGACGGTGCGTTTGAATTAATGAATTATAGATTGTCAATGCCTGTCAAACCGTTAATATGGTGTGATGTCAACGTTCAAGTACACTCACAATCAAGAATAGAAATACATTGTAGGGCAAGAGCTCAAATCAAGAAACGTTCAATAGCGAATAGTGTGGAGATTTTAATACCAGTGCCTGATGATGCAGATACGCCTTCCTTCAAATATACACATGGTTCAGTGAAATGGGTGCCACAGAAGAATGCAATTCTGTGGAAAATAAGGAGCTTTACGGGCGGTAAAGAATACTCAATGTCAGCTCAAATGGGGTTGCCATCAATTAACGCATTAGATAAGCCAAAAGTTAAAAGACCAGTACAAATTAAATTTCAAATTCCTTATTTCACAACGTCAGGGATACAAGTTCGTTACTTAAAAATTACAGAACCAAAGCTGCTGTACAAAAGTTATCCATGGGTAAGATATATTACACAAAGTGGTGATGATTATACTATCAAATTGAACAATTGAAGAATACAATTTGCATAATTCTTATGCGATAAGATGAAATGAAATAAAATGAAATAAAATGAAATAAAATAACATAAAATAAAATAAAATAAAATGGAATAAAAGTAAAGAATTTTATAAACACGTACACCTTTTGAAAGGATAAAAGAGATATTTGTTTAGACATGTATATATCGTGAATCTAGACAGTCATCCTTTATTTTTTTTCAATTGTCCTCTTCCTTCTTATCGTCTTCTTCCTCCTCTTCTTTTTTCTCATCGTCTCCCTTTTCCTCTTTCTTCTCTCCTTCATCTTCGAATTGTTTAACCAACTCTAATACTTCCTTTTTACCTTCTTCAATACTGACTTCTGGAGAAATCTTAACTCTCTTATGTTTGAGAACACCATCTGCAAAGACCCAATGCGATCTTATAATACCAGATTCTGGTGACTTCTTTGCTCCTAATAGACCAACTAAATGGCGTTCAGGATCACTTAATAGGTCAAAAGGTAAATGTTGTTTCTCTTGGAATTTCTTTTGAGCGTTAACAGTATCAGCACTTAGACCAAATACGGCTGCATGTTCCTTTATATCCTCGTAATTATCACGGAATCCACAGGCTTGACGTGTACAACCTGGTGTACTTGCTTTGGGATATCCAAAGATTACCACAATCTTATGTTCGTCTGACACTTTTTTCAAAGAAATTTCCTTACCATCTTGATTCTTTAAAAGAATATCAGGAATTGGATCACCTTCCTCTAACTCCTTTGCTTCTTCTGGTTCCTCCTCCTCTTCTTCCTCTTCCTCTTCCTCTTTACCTTCACCTTCACCTTCACCTTCACCTTCCTGCTCCTTGAAATCGGAATCGCCTTCTGATTCTTCTTCTTCGTCTCCTTCTTCTTCACCTAGTGATTCATTGTCATCAGACTTCTTGGACTTCTTCTTTGGTGGTTGAGTTGATTCATTTTCCTCAGGTCTGTTCTTCAATGTATCCTCTTTACTTGATAATCTTGTTGAGCGACGTAGTCCTGCCATTTTGTTAAGTTTTATTCCTGTAGCTGTTCAAGAATTAGTACCTTTAAAAATTAGAGTTAGATTTTTATTGTACACTGTAGTTGCGACAAAGAATCCTTTTTCCTTCTTCCCTTTCCCCTATCGTATGGCAAACGAGACTCAGCAAGATCAAATTATATATACCCGTACTTTTGAACTAAAAGGTAACAGGGAAAGCAAACACGAAGGATACATAATCGGAATTTAATTGTGCTCATGCATAACAACGCAATTCCTCAACGAAAATCGTACTAGACATTAAGTATAAAAATACAAATGAACTTGATCCGACCCACTCAAGAGTGGGTGTGCAAAATAATAAAAGAATGAGGGGAGGGATAGTTCTTATAATCATGATTATTATTAGTTGTAGTGGTAGTGGTAGTGGTAGTGGTAGTGGTAACATCATCATCAATTCCTTACTATAGAAGAACCAACTTCACTGTCATCGAGAACACTTTGATCACTTGAGCTCGATGGAGAAGAACGGTCATCATCTTCATCATCTTCCACAGTAGAGTATGAATTATCGAGAAATCTCGCTAGTCGTGGGTTTTCTCTTTCTGCTTCACTATAAGTTTGACGGAGATCATCACCATCGCCCTCCGCTTCTGATTGAGTTTCTGATTCTGTTTTTTCTTCTGCTTCTATCTTCATTTCATGTATAATATCAAAACATTCAGCTAATAATGCATTTAAAGTTGCTTGACCTTCAGGAATATTTCCATCAAGATCATAAAATTTACCATCAACACGTAAACCATCTAAGGATGCTAACTTCATTTGATATGGGTACAATTCTCTACTATTGTTAATACCTCCCATTCTCTGTAATGATAGAAGACAACGACGTACTGTGGACAATTGGTTATGTAAAGGTTGTAATGATTCGGAAACAGGTTCAGAACTCTCCAACAATTTGTAAATTATAGCATAACATCTGCGCAAAAGGTATAGAAGAATTGTCTGACCCTTATTATCCCCTGAATCCGTTGGAAATTTAGAATTGACACGTAGACTATCAATTTCACCCAATTCCTTTTGATAAGTGAAAAGATCAGTTTCTCTAAGTGTCCACCGCCTTGTGATTAATAGATTTTCCAAAGTTGTTTTGATGTCGATTAATTTAGCGTAAATTGGTTGTAAGCGAGGATCTAATTCGATACCACCATTCTTCTGATGTGACAAATCCCCAAGCAGATCGTAACAATCGCTTAAAAGACCATTTAAAACATTTTGACCCTTTTCAGCAGATTGTTCAGATTCTGGTGATTTAAATTTCCCAGTTTCATCTCTGTATGATTCTATTTCGTTTAATTCCTTTTGTAAAAGCTCTACTCTTGTGTTAACACTTTCAGGCGCTAGAACATGTTTGTTTTCTAATTCCTTTTCGGCAGATGCTGATGATGTTGTCTTTTTAGCAGATGCTGCTAATGATAAAAGTTCCCTACGAATTTGAAACAATTTATCCATAATATTAGAAAGGCTTGGATCAACTGTTTCCACCTTTGCCTCCGTGCTATAATATTCGTCTAAACAGTGTTGTAGTTTTGCCCTTAATAATAAATCTTCTTCAATCTTATTCCGTCTAGTTTCCTCCGAAAGGTTTCTGTCTGCTTCATCCAAATCTGGTGCATTCTTAAGATATTCTTCTTCTTCCTTTGCAGCTTCTTTGTTCTTTTCACAACTTTTCTCAACAATCTTCTTGATTTCAATTAACCTTTCCTTAATTGGTCTTAAATCATGCATAGTGAAAACATTAGATTCGTTTAAATGTTCCAATAATCTTTGGACGGTAGATAAAGATGAATAAGCTGCAGGGGCAGAGTTTTTCAATCCAACCGTTAGGAAGCACAATGAAAGTAACTGGAAGACATCATCCAATACAGAATCAACTCTATTGTGTAATTCAGCATTGTGAATTAAAGTCGTTGCACTACTTGAAGGCGTTTCATGATTACTCTTTCTAACATCATCTAGTTCTCTGACTCTCGTTAGAACTTGTTCATAAGTTGCTTGGACCTTTTTTGAGTCAAGATATTTCGTCCTATTCTGTTTCAACTGACTTAGGAGAGTTCTGATTTCTAAGAAATAGTTTAACACGCCTTCTTCCTCTTGAGGAACATGTTGAGGATGTTGAGAGCTGGTAATATCCTGAGATAAAGTCGAATGGTTCATACTCCCCTTAAATAGTTAAATTACTTTAAACAAATAAAGTCTCCGTGGCAAGGTAAATGAAGTGATACCGTACAATATTGGAATCTCCAAATGAACTTATTATTGTTGTTGTCACGCAGACACAGTTGGTCAATTTGACTTGTAACTGTCTTTTAAATAGTTGTGTATGTCTGTATTTGCCCCAGTTTATCTCTTCAGGAGGTTTGAGAGAAATTTTTTTTTTTACGTATTGATTAGGGCACAAATGACAAATATTCTAGGGTTCATTATCACTGGATTAGGGTTCCGTGTGAAGCGATTAGGGCTCCATGTCACATGGTGGGCCTCTTTAATTTTTTACCCCCTTCGCTTCAAAAAGTTGCTTAATAGCGACTAATTAGGTACAAAATAATAATCGTGCAAATTATGGGTAATACATATCAATTATACTCTATTTATTTTCCTTAAAAGTTATTAACGGTATTGGTTGATTTAGAGCAGGTATTGAAATAAAGAATTAACAATTCGTATTTTTTTTACTTTATTCTTGGTTTTCTGGTTGTTGTTTTTTTTGTTTTTTTATTTTTTTTTGTTCCAGTAAAAACAATGTTTTATTATTCCTATCAGTATTAGTTGTCCTCATCAGGATTAACCACTGTTAAAATCTTATGGCTTGCAGGTGATCCACTTCTCATATATGCAGGGTCACTGATTCTACGAGAATCATCAAATGGATTTGTTACCTGTCCAGCACCGACACCATCCTTATACTCATCATCGAATGAGCTTGATGATGGACCTTGATTTAATGAAACTACCGAAGTATTTGTCCCCTGTGGAGCTTTATCACTAGTATTATTGGTACTTGAAAGACCACCACCAGTACTACCACCGCGATTACCAAATCCGACAAAATCAACGGGTTTAATGGCCTCTTGATATTCTTGTTCCATACGTTCTTGTTCACGGCGTTTGTTCAAATGTCTAATTAGTAGTAAAAGTAGTACAGTTAGAACAGCAGCACCACCAATACCACCAACAACACCACCAACGATAGCACCTACATTCACATGATGACGGCTATTTTTACCATTTTTATCTTGATTTGGTGTAGGTGACGGAGTTGCACTTTGAGTCACAGTTTTAATTAGAGTTGATCCGCTTTGTGTTCTAATTGATGTGCTGTAAACAATAGACGTTCCATGCTCAGCATTTGTAGTTGTACTTGGAATTAAACTTGTTATTTCTGCTGGTGCGGATCCTGACCCCGTTGGAGTTGCAGATGCAGTATTTGGAGACCCGCTCGTTGAGGATGCTGGTGCTGGTGCTGGTGTTGAACCTGAATTACCACCTGTTTGTGTAACCGCTTGAGTTTCTGCTACAGAACTTATAACAACACTTGGTTGCGCGGTCGTAACTACAACAGTCTGATCATCATCTCTCCGATAAAATTTCTCGCTCGACCCGATCACAGAGAACAAGGAGTATGAAGAACTGGACCCGCCGCAAATCTCCTCCTTATAATTATAGTAGTGCTCGTTATCATCATTAATATTGTTAGTAGTAGTAGTAGTAGTAGTAGTAAAAACTGGTAACTCCTCACCACAATAACATTGATTTGTTGTGCCAGTGATGGCAAAATATCTCGATTTCTTCAAATTACATTGTTCATAACAGTTAAATTCCGCTTGATCCGTGAAACTACCTTCATATGTCCAACTCGTTGGTAAACTATCAACACATTCCAAATAGTGGTATGCATTTGCTAACGTAGCACACGTTATGAGGAACGTCAGCAAGTTGCCAAAAATCATCTCAGTATATCAATTGACTAAATTTTTGGTAAACCAGAATTAGTTAACAATGCACATAAAAACACACACACACACACACAAAGGCAACAAAACAAATGGATTCAAAAAACAAATAACGATAATAATAGTAACAACAAAAAAAAACAGTTCCCTCTTTACTTGGTTATTCTACTGATCTAACGCCTGAATATAAGATACAGAAGAGAGAAATATGGGCAATAGATCTCTGTCTCGACACTATCTTAGTTGTCTTGAGACTCCTTGTAGCGAATGTTCTTGTTTAGCAATGGTCTCGAGACCGATTGGCAATTTTTTCTCTCAAACAAGACGCGCTTCGTAAATAGAGATATGTGGATTATTATTCACAACGCTATTAACAGTACAGCAGAGGGATCAAGGGAACTAGCTGTAGTGATAGGAACGTTTGCGGTCATTTAATTTGAACTGTAGAGAAATTGTGCTTTTACCACTCCTCTGGCTCTATGTATATAAAAGCGTATATACGAAATCGTCTCTTCAAGTGCCATTATTGCAATGAGATGATCCTTTTTTGTCCGAATCCCGCGCTCAAGGTATCGCTCGTTAGTATAGAGATCCAGTACTCAATCCCCCTACGGTTTTAGTTGGAGGCTTGCCTGGATGTCGCAGCCGCTAGTCATTTCCAATCTCACTCACTGTAGTGGTAACTTGAACGCTTGTCCTAGAAATATGGCGTGAGGTGATCAACTGAGAACAGTCATGTAATTCTAATAATAGGCTGAGCCTCGGAAAATCAACTGAAGACGGAGCAGTACTGGAAAGTTCCAGTAAGCTATTTAAGAATGTCCTTAGACCTTCTTAGACTAGCGTTTGTACACAACAAGAGGTGCGACAGTATAATACGCTCTTGCGAAGTCTTGCCGCCTATCTTTTGGGCACATCTTTACTGTGATTAGACTTCAGCTTTTTAAATTCATATTATCTATACGTGTGTAAGTCCATTTTGGAAGTCCCATACATCAAGCTTACAATCCGATGTAGTGTAACGGCTATCACATCACGCTTTCACCGTGGAGACCGGGGTTCGACTCCCCGTATCGGAAAATGATTAAAATATCTTAAAAGTGATTATTTTTTCAAAATTCTCTTTTTGAACATTCGAAATAAGTGTTTTCAGATGCTATGCAGCTTGTTGGGACGCTGTGGTTCTAGTAGTATTAATGAAAGTGTCGATCTAGAAGTGTTTTTACCGAACCCTATTAATATTTTTCTTTGCTCAGTATGCCAAATGATTCATAGATCGGACTACACGTTAAACCTAAACGACACTGAAATAACCAGAAAAAATAGAGAAAAATATCAAATATTATTTGAAAAAATTTGAAAGTACAAGTGCTTATAGAAATACATAACCCTATTCAAACCATCTAAATTAAAATACTAACTTACCGCTCATATTTCAAAATATAATAAATATATTTACTGTCATTTCGATATCACGCTACACGAGGAGAGATCGATCCAGAGAAAAAAAAAAATTGGCAGGGGAAAATTTTCCTCTATTCTAAAGGGCTACTGCAAGAAAATAAAAGGCATCCACCATAACGGTAATATCGACCTTGAAATAAAATTAAAGTTTGTCAGTCGATCATCATTCCAAAATGATGACATCTTGGATCTTTATACTTGCTGTGGTGGTGAATTGTATTAACCTATTTGCTCAGGTCCATTTTACAATTCTTTTCGCGGATTTGGAAGCTGATTATATCAATCCAATTGAATTATGCTCAAAAGTTAACAGTTTGATTACACCTGAAGCGATACTTCATGGAGTTTTGTCAATTCTTTTCCTATTAAATGGTTACTGGTTTGTGTTTTTGTTGAATCTACCAATTTTGGCATACAATGCAAACAAGATTTATAAAAAGATTCAACTATTAGATGCAACTGAGATCTTCAGAACTTTGGGTAAACACAAGAGGGAGAGCTTTTTGAAATTAGCATTTTACCTATTAATGTTCTTCTTTTACTTGTACAGGATGATCATGGCTCTCATCGCCGATAGTGACGATGAAGATGAATATTAAGAAAATGAGTGATCGGAAAGAGAATATAGATTCCTAAATACAATGTAAAAAAGAAATTGAAAAAAATTTGGAAAATTGATCATTTATTTTGTAAACGATTCAGTAAACCTGTATGTGGATTTAACAAATCGCATAGATCATCGATGTCATATTTTTTCCGATTATGACCTTTCGGTAGCGGTGGTGCATCTTTTGATTCAATAGTCTTTGTCAATTGATTTAATTCTTGATTTAATCGGAGTCTTGACTGTAGCTTATCTTGTGAATTTTTCAATTGATACCACTCCCCACCGCATTTCAGCTGCTGTAATTCAGATCTGGTCTGTACTAACTGCTGATTCAAATCTTCTCTAGTAGACATTAATTGTCTCAACTGGTATAACAGTTGGTTATTTGAAATATTAATGTCCAAGATATCTTGTAGATCGCTGTTTAAATTTTGAGAAACCAATTGGAAGATTCTGACGTCCAGTTTATGCATCATCTTAGATTCCCGATCTCTATCCGATTCGAAATGGGACTTGGCGTGCGGTATTAGATCTTTTTCTAAAAGATTCGTTAAAATCGACTTGATAGTTTCAATAGATGCAATCGAAGTAATGGTGGATGACAGCTGTCTTAGGGGAATATTCTGGAAATGGTAATCTGGTATGCTTGGAGGTTCGGCTATTTCAGGCGGTTCTTCAGGCGGTATTTCAGGCGGTACCTCGGGCGATATTTCAGGTAGTTCAAATTCATTTGGTGGCAGCCCTGCTTCTGCTTCTACTGGCACATCTGGTTCTGGTTCTGGTTCTGGTTCAAGTTGCAGTGGTACATTTGACTCTGGCTCTCGTTGTGGCCCTATTGTTATCTCATCCTCCGCTTCCACATCTGGTGTTGGTGACGGGGTCTGATCCTCTATGATTAACGTTTCAATTTCACCATCGATTTTTCTTAAATGTGACCCTCGCTGCCTATACAGAAGTTTGATACCTCTATCTGTTAAATCAAAGCTCATCGATCCGTAGTCCATTGTGTTTGATATCGAATTGGAGGATTCCGATTCTTGTTCTTTTAAGCACAGGTCACGTGGAGTACAAAGGAAGGATTTGCATCGCTATTAAGGAACCTTTTAAGAGCTTTAGACTGATCAATAATGTGCAACAGCAGTGGAAGTAGGGGTAGCCGTACCGCTTCATATATAATCTTGCAGATAATACACATGATGTGTTCACCATGCTAAAGCATGAACCACTTTCAAATTCTTCAACAAGAATTTGTATGGTTTCGTGGTCTAGTAGGTTATGGCATCTGCTTAACACGCAGAACGTCCCCGGTTCGATCCCGGGCGAAATCATTTTTTTAATTCCATTAAATTGACTACAAGAGTAAAGTAGCAAAAACTGTCAACGTATACCCAGTTTACAACTGCCAAACTCTATGCACGCTGCACGATCGATTTCGCGTACCGTTTGCGGGACTAATCGGACGGTCCAGACACGTAATACACAACTGCTGCTACTTCCAAGTGAACCAATTAATCTGGCCAGGTCCCCTCTATTGTACATTTGAAGTAGGTTTAGAGACTGTGCTGCTACAGGTACACTACTGAATAGTGAAAGCAAAGTGACCGGAATAAGAACGAGAAGAAAAGAGAAGAAGCAAAAAACTTTTCAAAGTGCATTTTTAATTACTCTTTAATTATTAGATCGATTTGACTTCCATTGGAGGGAAAAATAAGGACAACAACAAGAAGAAGCTTTCCATCCAGACTACTGGTGGCAAACCCGTTATATTCTACTTTCTTCCATATTTGTATTCCTATTGTACTCATTACTTTCATTTTTTGGTACTAGGGACGCTAACCTGTAGTGAAGAAATATAACTGAAAAAAAAATAATAATTGAAAAGAATTAAAAGGAACTGTTCCCAGACTACAAAAGAGACACAACCGATTATCTTCAAGATTATTATTGGGTTCAGATTGTTTGATGGAACTTAACTGAATTGACTTGAATTATAATTCTCTTTTTATTTTATGTCTTACGTGTGAATAACATCTGAAAAGATACCGCAAGTTGATTGATTGATTCGATATTCCAATTTCTGTTTTTGTTCCCATATTGCATATTTTTTATTCTCATTAGTACTATTACTATTATTTGATTTTGATTTTTTCATTTCATTAACGCCATTGTATTTTATTACTGTTATTGTTTGTTGTTATTATTTTGTTGTAATTGATATTCCAATTCTATTGCATTTTTGATCCATTAGATTGTACTTCATTTTCCAATTTTTTTTAATCCTTATTTTATTTTATTTCAGGATGTCATCGAATTACTCAAACGATCATCAAAATAACACTACTGTTACAGCCACTACTACTACTACTACCACTGCCGATCAACAGGTTCCTAGCCCAGGTTCGAACTCGAATTCGAATTCGAATTCGAATTCTGTTATTCCATTACCACCGACGGCTACGATTGAAACTTCCTCTGAACCACCAAGAACTCTTTGGATGGGTGATTTAGATCCGTCATTTGATGAAGTTACGATTCAACAGATTTGGTCACAGTTAGATAAAAGAGTGTTTGTTAAGTTGATTAGAGCAAAGAAGAATCTTTTAATTCCTTGCAGTTCAACAGCAGGGACACAGTCTCAACAGCAGTCCCAAGTACAACAATCATTACCACCACCAACTCAAGAGGATCAAGATAGCTCCGCTGAGAATACTCAGAAAATTAATATTAATGGAATTTCATTTATTGATCCCGCAACTACTCCGTTGCACCATGCAGGTTATTGTTTTGTCGAGTTTGAAACTCAACAGGATGCTCAATTTGGCCTATCATTAAATTCAACTCCGTTACCGAATTTCATTTCTCAATCTAGTGGTTTGGCGACAAATCCAACCGGTCAAAGGAATTTTAGACTGAATTGGGCATCAGGCGCAACTTTACAAAGTTCTATTCCATCAAGACCTGAATTTTCACTTTTCGTTGGCGATCTTTCACCAACAGCAACGGAAGCCGATCTGCTATCACTTTTCCAGCAGAAGTTCAAGTCTGTCAAAACTGTCCGTGTAATGACTGATCCCATTACAGGTGCTTCAAGATGTTTTGGTTTCGTTAGGTTTGGCAATGAAGAAGAGCGTAGAAGAGCTTTGGTGGAAATGAATGGTGTTTGGTGTCAAGGTCGTTGTCTAAGAGTTGCCTACGCAACTCCAAGAAATAATATGATGTGGCAAGTTCAAGGTGCTCAAGGTCAACAACCTGCTAATCCATCTTCTTCAAATCCTCAAAATTCTTCTCAGACTCCATTGTTGGTGAAAACAGCCAATAGTATGATTGGTGGTGGTAATAATGCCGCAAGTGGCGTCGGTGCTAACCCAGCTCCATCAGCTACAGTAGCATCTAACGCCCCCATCACAGCCGCTGGTGCTGGTACTAGTGGTAACAACAATAACAACAATAACAACGTACCACTACCGTTGTCACATTATAATTTACCTCCACCAATTTCCACTCAGCAATTACCAGATTTTTCTTCATCAGCCCAGGCTTATACCACTGATCCTAACAATACAACAGTTTTCATTGGTGGACTAACCCCAAAGATTAATGAAAATCAATTACAAACCCTTTTCTCACCGTTTGGTAATATTCTAACCGTAAAAATTCCACAAGGCAAAAATTGCGGATTTGTTAAATTCGAGAAAAGAATTGATGCTGAAGCTGCAATTCAAGGCATGCAGGGTTTCGTGGTAGGCGGATGCCCAATTAGATTGTCATGGGGTCGTAATACAGTCTCTACGCCAACAAGTGCTGGTACTGGTAATAATAGTAATAATGCGAATCTTCTTCCACAATTTCTTCAACAGCAGCAACAGCAGCAACAACAGCAACAATTTTTGACAAATCAATCGAATCCTTATGCCTATGTCCCCATGTCACATTCATCATCTTCAGTTCCTTCTCAACCGCTAGATGTTTATCAAAACTCGATGATGCAAGCTCAAGCGGTGCAAGCGGCTCAAGCCCAAGCCCAAGCCCAAGCCCAAGCTCAAGCTCAAGCTCAAGCTCAAGCACAAGTTCAAGCCCAAGCACAAGCCCAAGCCCAAGCTCAAGCCCAAGCTCAAGCTCAAGCCCACGCACAAGCTCAGGCGCAAGCAAGAGCCACACAGGCCGCACAGGCCGCACAAGCCCAACAAATGTGGTGGTCAGGTAATCCTTCATGGGTACCTACGTCTGGTGGTGGTCCCTATCCAGGTGGAATTTACGGCGGTGGTCCTGGTGGCAACGAACCACTAGCGACTCCTCAGCAGATGAATATGCCACTTATGTATCAACAATTGGCAAGGGCTCAATCTACAGATTCTTCTCAGGGTGATTCGAATGGTCGGTTTGACTTGGTTAACGAACCAACTAGTACAGGTGGTAGTATACCACCAATTCCACCCCCAGTGCTAAGGTAAGTTTGATATTGTTAATGTTATGCTTTTGTTACCTTTTCTTCTATATACCTTTATCTATTTTTCTATTTGATTTAATTGTTATACTTTACTATATTATACTATGACTAACCGATTTCATTGAACAATCTTGACTTAATAATTGTACAGAGTGGAAAACAAAAAAAAAGTGTTGAGAATGGCACCAAAATCACTTCTATTGGCTCATCAACTGCGTAATAAGAATGTACTTGTCATTGGTGCTGGCGATGTTGCATTAACGAGGTTAAAGAAATTGATACCAACAGGTTGTAAAATCACAATAATTGGACCGGAATTTAATTCGGAATTAAAGGAAGCATACTGTAGTCATTGCGATCCCAGCACAGGTATAGATGATCAATGGCAAGTAAACGGTGGTGTTTATCGTTGTATCCCTGAAAAGTTCCAAGATGATTATCTTTCACTCTATCAAGATGGCGTTAATTCAAATTGGGCACTCATACTAGTTTGTATACCAGATGGTACAATCAGTAAACATATCTATTCATTGGGTAAGTCTAAATTTGGTCAACAACAATTGATCAATGTTGCTGACGATAAACCGATGTGTGACGTTTATTTTGGTGCAAATTGGGAAGATGAATCTTTACAAGTTTTGATAAGTTCTAATGGTGCAGGTCCAAGGTTTACCGCTTTATTAAGAGATGAGATTGGTCAAATGTTATCTGAATTACATTTAAGCAAATCTGTAGAGAACTTACAAAAGCTGAGATCTAGCGTTCAAATTCATGCTAAGGGGCCTGAATCAACAAAGTTTAGAATGAAATGGATGAGCCGCTGTACTGAATTATTTGGAGTTCGCAATTGTCATCAAATGGATGTTAATTCCCTTGTTAACCTGTTCCAAGAGATGTATTCTAAAAGGACTCTAGATTTCCCTCCTGACACAATCTCTAGGTACTCTATATAGTGATGATTATTCTAGTATAAATAACAATAAAATAATAATAATAGAAAAGATACTAGTCAAAAAGAAACTTGTAGTCATCATCCGCATCTGTATCTATTCGCTTACTGAGCCTTCTTGGCAGAGTAGACTTCACCTCTTCTTGCTGCAAATCTGATGGCTTGTTGCTCACCTTCTTTAACAACTGCAACCCTCATGGTAGCCAAGACGTTGTGAGCTGCATTAGAGTGACGGTAAACACCACCGTTGAACGCTTTAGTAGCATCCTTACCAAGTGCAGCTTTCAAAAGGGTCTCACCACCTGGGTGCTCAGTCAAATAACCTGAAACGTCATGAACGATACCAGAGATGACCACTAAGCCCTTTCTACCTTCGCATTGGTTCAAATATTCTTGCTTATCCCATACTGGTAAATCTGTTAATGGTGGACCCCAGTTCAACTTAGTACGTTGTTTGTCCAATTTCTTTTGTTGTTGTTGCACCAAAGCTTGCTGAATAGCGTTTTGGGAGAATTTCTTTAAGTCGTAAGACAATCCGACTAATGAACAACAGTAAATGATCATTTTAGTTGGATCATATTGGTACCACTTGATAGCATTTCTGTAATCAGTTGGGAACTCGTGGTGGAAGTTGTGGTAACCTTCACCAAATGTGACTAGAGCTGTAATCCAGTTATCACGAGGAGTTCTCTTATCGTCAAATGGTTGATCACCTAAGTAGTGGGCCAAAGAATTGATACAGAATGTTGCCTGTTGAATGCAAAACACCTTGATAATACCAGCATAGATAAATCCACCGAGATAATCGTTAAATAGATAACCACAGGCTAGAGTTGGAAGAACAAAAGCTGTGAAGGCCATCATCAAAATGTAATGTCTGTGCTGGAATCTGACAATCCAGTCATTGGCCAAATCTTCAATATCTGCTCTTGCTCTGTACTTTGGATTAGGTTTCAAAAGCATCCATCCCATGTGAGAGAACCACAAACCTTGACGAGCATCATATGGGTCTCTTGTAGTATCTGTGTAACGGTGGTGAATTCTATGAGAGTGACCCCACCATTTGATAGAACCTTCCACACTTGCTGAACCGAAGATAGCAAAGAAAAGCCTTAGTGGCCAACGGGCCGAATAAGATCTGTGTGCCCACAGTCTGTGGT
Source organism: Zygosaccharomyces rouxii (assembly GCF_000026365.1). Classification (NCBI taxonomy): domain Eukaryota; kingdom Fungi; phylum Ascomycota; class Saccharomycetes; order Saccharomycetales; family Saccharomycetaceae; genus Zygosaccharomyces; species Zygosaccharomyces rouxii. The sequence goes on along the minus strand of NC_012992.1, from coordinate 394,977 downwards.
AACCTGCAGTAATGGAAGCACCACCTAATGCGTAGTAGAAGACCGCGAAGACTGCAGTACCCAACTTCAAAGGTACCTTACCACTTAGTGAGAAGTACCAACCAATACTTGGAATTACCACAGTAAGAATCATATTCAACCAGTTGATATGTTTGTGCCAGTTGTTTAGCGTCCATGGCTGTTCCGAAATATGTTTACGGTTAGAATACTTCATCTTTTCCTGCTGATCCCTTTCCAGCAGGTAATCCATATTGGAATCTTTCTCAAAATCAACGTTAACCATTGATTTTGATCCCATCATTGAACCCAGTCCATTAACAATACGGACAGACTTCTTGTTGGCACCGGCTGCCAAGATGTTGGCCTGTTTCAAATCCACCTCCTCCATTGAGCTCATTATGGTTGTGTGAAGTATATGAGTTTCTTGGGGGACCTGGTTGCTACTAGTCAAGATGACACCAACCCTTCTTATGTTCAAGGTAAATTCCCTATATATATATATATATATATATATATATGCGTATCATAATACGAGTGAAAAAAAAAAATTCCCTTTGGTGGGGCCTTTTCTTTTTTTTTCCGTTATAAAAATTGTTGGACTCTCGGCGATCTGATGTTGGGACGCCTAAAGGGGAACAAATAGAAGTAAGGGAGATGAGCCATAGTAATACGGTAATAGCGGACGATTGGAGAGCTTTACGAATAATGGTTGAGGATTTCTAGTCAATCTGGTGATAATCATCTTTTAGGGAATTTTTATGGACATTTAACGAGGTTAGGAGATCATGTGATGGTGGGGCGGGTTTTGTCGTATATAGTCTTGGCGTAGTAAAAAATTCCGAGAAGCCACCGCGTACGCTAACACGTGACACCGGACTTAACAGATGGTGTTTGGGTGATGAACAGATAGCCGCGGAGGTGACGGGCCGGTCCCCGGCGAGACGCTGAGGTTTTAGGGGGTGCGAGGGTTTCTGGGGAACGCGGAGAGTTGGGCGGGTGGCAAATAGATAGAGAAAAGTATAAAAGGGGAGCTGAGCGGTAGAACAGCCTTGATCTTTTGCATGTCACTTCGAACCTATGAGCAAAGCGAACAGGCACTGTTTTGGTTCTTTGGTAAAAAAACAGCTAATGGCGTCAATACGATAGTGGCTGCAACACCAACACTTCTCACGCGTTGACACACTTCTTTTGACGTCGGCGGCTTGTTCTTTTAAAAAAGAACCAAAACAGTTCTTACTCGCTACGCTCGTAAGCTCGCATGGTATGGGAAATAGTATTTTATTGTTAATAGGGCGTTAAGGCTTGGAGGCTCGGAGTCAGTGGAAGATTGAAGTGCGGCTGTATCAATTTGATCGAGACCTTATTTGTAATAAGGCTTGGGTCTAGTTTAATAACAGCGGTCTCGTAACCGCTTTTATCGGTTTACCAACTAGGAAATTTGCACGCGTTGAATACACCTTTGATAAGCCGATGAATGATTGAAAAACTATTTTAGGGCGGATGGGCGGTCTCAACAGGAGTGGCAAATTAGACTGCCCAAGTGAGAGTTGAATGAGGTGTTTTTTTGTCCTGTTGTTTTTTGTTTTTTTTTTAATTATCCTTAAAGACTCTGTATGATCGCTCTTCCGGCGCACCCTCCCTTTAATCCAACATGATTAATCCATTATTGTGTTTTTTTCAGGTACCTTCCATTCTTCCCCCGGCACCGTATAGTACGATTTAAATGTAGGGATCCGGTAGACGATCCAAAAGGCGAAAAGTTTGCATGTTCCCCATCCCCATGCAAGGTAACAACCAAGAGTGCTCACCTAAAGTTGAATCACTGCAGAATGTCGAATGGCAACGGTAGCGGTAATGGTACAGGTACTGGTTCAAGTGGTAATAACGTTTCCAGACATGCAAGCATCGTAGAAATGTTATCCACCCCTCCCCAACTCCCTAACCAACAACAATCTGGACAGATCGCTCCTGGCCAACAATCACAAGAACAAGAACAAGAACAACAGCAACAACAGCACCTAGGATCACAGCAGCAGCAGCAGCAGCAGCGTCTACGGCGTTTATCTAATGCACAACCTGCAAATCCCCAGACAGAACTTCGTGGTGGGTTGACGAACGCTAGCGCGATGTCACCAGCTCCACTCGGTGTAAATCCTAATCTAGGTTCACTTCATTCTTCAACTGGCTCCGCATCGTCTACATCGGTCAATTCGTTATCATCCGCAAGCAGGGATAACGATAGTGAGTCTGTTAAGATGACCCCGACGACTACCCAATGTCTTCAAAATTTACATTCTCAAAAATGGCAACATACCCCCCTGTCACAGTTGGTAGAACAGAACAAACTAATCTTTGTATCTGGGTCTGCATCTGTGGAGGAAGCGTTTAACCTTTTGATGAAACATCATTTAACCTCTCTGCCGGTGGAAGCGTATGAAGGTGATATGAATTGTTTGACATTTGATTATAATGATTTGAATTCATATTTATTGTTGGCATTGAATAAGATTCAAGTACAAAATAAGGAGATTCAACAGGATTGTCAGAACGGTAAGCCTGTCCCCGTGGGGGAAATGGTTAAATTGACCCCAAAGAATCCTTTTTACAAGTTGCCAGAAACCGATTCTCTATCCCATGTGATGGGTATTCTGGGTTCCGGTGTACATCGTGTGGCCATCACTAACCCTGAGATGACAAAGATAAAGGGGATTCTTTCTCAAAGGCGTTTGATCAGGCATCTATGGGAAAATGCCAGATCATTTAATAATTTGGAGCATCTTTTCAACTCTTCCCTGCAGAAGTTGGAAATTGGTATGTTAAATTCTCATACGAAGCCTACTTCTAGACAGTCTAGGGTTATTTCGATTCAAGGCGAGGAACCTTTGATTATGGCGCTTTATAAAATGCACATGGAGAGAATTTCATCAATTGCAGTTGTGGATCAACAGGATAACTTAATCGGTAACATTTCCGTCACTGACGTTAAGCATGTAACCCGTACTTCGCAATACCCATTATTGCACAAATCCTGTCGTCATTTTATTAGCATCATTCTAAATGTCAGAGGTCTGGAGATGGGTAAAGATTCTTTCCCCATCTTCCATGTGTATCCAACCAGTTCTCTGGCGAGAACGCTGGCTAAGTTGGTAGCAACTCAATCTCATAGATTGTGGATCGTTCAACCGCCAGATTTACCGCTAGATTCAGCTGGACACCATGAAGACCACCATTCAAGTGGTCCTACTTACATGCATTCTCCAATCATGTCAGCAATCGAGGATCCACCTTCTCCTACGCCTCCAACCACTAATTTATTCGAAAAGGAATATCGTACTGGTAAATTGATTGGTGTCGTTTCATTGACAGATATCCTAAGTCTTTTGGCAAGGAGTCAAACAGAACACAAACAGGTTGATCCTCAGAGTGCAAGAAGGCAGAGAGGTAGTGTCTATGTTTAATTTTTGGACAACGTATCGATACGCATTACTTCTTACATTTTTATTTTGTATATGTTTATATGTGAACGAGTGAACAAGTGAACCGCATTATTTCAATTTTTACGACGTCAGTTAAAGGATGAAAAATGTTCTAAGACCTTAGTACAGGAACGTTGCAGTGAGAGAGGAGCAAGCAAAAGATTATGCCATCATGAGTCAGTACCGCTTTCCAATTCGCATCCTTACAAGATTCTATACACAAGCTTCTTCTCGATTACCGCCCAAATCTCTGCTGATTAAACAAGCAGATCGAATTAGAAGATCGAAAGATGGTCAAGCGGATGGATCCAAATTAATGGTATCTTCCCTAAAGGATATTGCATCCATGTTTCAAGCCAATGCAGAGACTCCTGAGGACGAGGAACGTGAAATTTTAAACCAACAGAATTATTTAAGACAACAGATTGAATCAGGAGAATTAGAACGGTTGTTACAAGATAAATTTAATCTAGACGAATCTATTTCCCTTATGTCAACTAATCTTTTAGTTCAGCAATTTCCTAAATTAAACGCCCAACAAGTCGAACTAATTCAAGAGGCCGTCTCCATGGATTCTAATAAACATTGGAATGAAATTCCGCAATACATGAAGCAATTACAGTTCTATTTTGCATTTGGTTCACATGGACCTCGTTTGAGTATACCATTTAATTCCAGAGAAAAACCGCTAGATTTTGCATTCAAAATACCGTCTCCTGTAACCACCGATGGTCAAACTAAAATACACAAATTAAAGCCTTCTCATTTGGTTAATTTACACACAATCACAGATCAAAGATCAAAGATTTTCCAAACTACAAAGCTGGATCCCGCAACGAGATGCATACTTTGGTCAGCAATCCTAGTTTCTATAGTGTTCGGAGTGCAGGAATGGCGGCTTCAACAGGACCCTCAGGCCAAAATTACAGTTTTATCAAATTCCGTGTAACCAAGTTCTAGATAAAATAATATACATATACATACATATATATATATATATGCAGACAATAGACAATATTCATATGATATCCAATGCAGCAAAATATTCAAAGAAAAACATTAAATCCTCCTCTCTCGAATTTTTCTCTTGTTTTTTTATTTTTTATTTTTCATTTTCTTTTCTTTAGTTATCTCCATCTTCCTCATCTTCCTCATCTTCATCCATATCATCCATGTCATCCTCCCACGATTTTTCTACAGTTTCCTTGACCCTTTTGATATATTGAGATTTATGATCTTTAAATAAAGTTGCTGCCTCTACATTAGCTGGAGACGCAGGATTTGGATCATTGAAAAGACTTTGAATCGACGTAAGTATGGACGCTACGTCATAAGTCGGTGTCCACCTATTCTGCAAAATATCAAGACATATCTCTCCATTGGCATAAACATTTGGATGGAACATTTCACTTAGGAATTTAACATGTGGTGGTTTATTAGGGTACTCTTCATCAAATTCTAATAGTAGTCTAAATGTACCATCTTCATATGGTGTATCAGCCGGTCCAATAATCATTGCATTCCATACCATAACATTATCAGGCAATGGCGATGCCGATACGCCTGGTGGTGCATCTTCTTTCATGCGCTAATCAAAATGTGTTAGTGATCTCATACCCTCGAGAAATACGATTTTAGGAACAAATAAAACATACTTTAAAGTCTCTCATGAGTCTTCTTCTTGCTGGTGTCGACATTGTTTTCCTATTCTATATTCTTATTATTTGATCAATTTCAGATTCTAAAGATATTGAAACGAAGCGGTGTCAATGTAATGTAGGGCAAAGGGAAGTTTGTATAGTTTGTGTTCAACACCTGAGGTACGATTCCCTAACTATATGTAAGTCGTAAAGTACTTCCTTAAATCCTTGCTAGTGAATACTTCTTAGTATGAGCGTTAGTGGTTAGGTAATGTGTGTTAAAGATACAAAGCCGGGCACTTTTTTTTCATCAGCTTTCGCTATGGAAAAAAGGCCATGTGATAAACATGTGACGATAGCCGACGTCATATTATAATAATAATAATAAATATTTAAATAGTTGTCCATAATATTCGAATATTCATACCCTGTCCATTTGCAATTTGCTCGTATGATTCATTAGATTTCCCAATTTTAATACCACATCCGTACCGTAACCTTGAATTGAATGTAATGTCAAATCACCATTCCAATAGTCTGCGTAAACCTTACACATGGCTAACCCAATTCCCAGTTTGTAGCGATGAGATCTCTCTAAAAGTTTAACTAGTGGTTTTTCGAATTGTAACCCACTATCTGTGAGACTCGAATGATCCAAGGGATCCAATGATGTGTTCATATAAGGTTTATTCAGTGAAGGTGTATTTTCATTAGGTTCCAAATGGTCATAGATAGATACGGTTTGCAGGCCTGGTAATTTGTGGAAATTAGATAATGATTCGCGGGCCTTTTCCTTGGATTTACCAAATGACCATATGTTTCTGTCGTTGTAGGGAAATCCACCTGCCCTGTCAGAAATTCTAAACAAAAAGGATTCCCTGTTCTGGATGATGGTGACTACGATTGGTTCTGGTCTGTCTAACCCTCGTCTAATAAACTCCTTCGTAGTGGCTTCATAAGCATTTCTCAAAATCTCGTACAATAGATACCTCAGATGAATAGGTAGGAAATAAAATTTTAATCCAACATCACCATTAATTATCAATTCCGGAAGTGGAACTTTGTCGTAGTACATGTCTTGGATAAATCGTTGGCAGGCTCGACTTGCGTCTAATATGTAATCCTTAGCGGCACATTTTTGGAAAATATCCCCTAAAACCAATTTGTTTTCCTTCTTACCACTTAGATAATTATTCGTAATGCTAACATGCTCCTCAACAATCAATCTTCTTGAAATACGCGCTCTCAAAAGGTCTGATAGTAACGCATCCATCTTATCCTGTGGGTAAAGACCAAGTGCGGTACACTCAAGTGCCCCCATCACTAGATGGGGTAAGTTTAGAGTGTTATAATCCCTTAGAATCCGACTGGAGAAGTCTGCAAATCTAGAATTGTCTTCCAGTGTTTGGATCTGTGGGAATTTTCTAAATCTCTCAAATATATTGTAGTAAGATTCATAGACTTGAACGAAATGGAAATTATTCACCACGCAAAACGGTAATTGTTGAAGTAAACTCAGTTTATGCGCCATTCTAATGGCCAGTTCTTCCCTCACAAATTTACCTGAATTGATTATCTTTTGCTTGGTTAATTTAGTGGAATCGTCATAGTACTGAGCCAGTTGCGTCAGCGACATGGGGTGTGGCCTCTTTTGTGCGTAAGATTTAATTAATACCTCCCAATTATGATAGTAGTGCTGTTGATTAACATGTTTAGATCTGGAGGGGAATGCCTTCATAGTCTCAACGACATAGGGAGCTAGCTCTTCATTTATAGGCTTCACAGCCGAATACTTGGTAAAATTGGGGATCCTAGTGATGTCAAAGGGTATAGCACTATGTTGAAATCGTCTACTACATTTCTGAAACCCTTTCATGGTAACTTTTACCAGCTTAATTGTTGTCTATCGTTACCGTTGAAGTTTAAAGTTAGTTGAAGTTCTTCAATATCAAAAGTTTCATCAACGGTTGTACATGAAAAGATATTGCATTTTGTACAGAATACAAACAAAGAAGAGCCCAAAGAGCCCTTTAGCAGCTCATAATGGATCAAGATTGTAAGTTTAATAATCTTCCTTACCTTTCCTCCCAACTTGGATTTCATACTGACTAGAATGATTTAAAAGCTACAAATTCTGATAAGCAAGATACAATTCCATCCAGTAGTGAAACACCTCCAATGGAAGCACCTAATGATTTACCAGCAAGTGATGGAGCTGAAAATTCAGTGAAAGATGCTTTAGAAGAGAATGATGATAACGATAACGATAAGGATACGGACAAAGATGGTTCATCAAATAAAGATACCCAAGCCAAGTCTAATAAGAAGAGAGCTTCAAAGAAGGATGACAGGCAACACGGTGTAAAGAGAACTAGGTGGGATAATAGGAGAATCCCTAATATTGCAGCAGAATTGGCCAAGAATAGGAATATAGCTAGAGGACCTTCACCCGGTTCAACGACTGAATCTTCATCGCCGACGATTTCTCAAGCATCCAATGTACCTCCCACTGTAAGGAGTGATTCCGAAAGTCAAACCCCAGAACCAATCGACTATTCGAGTAAGAAGGAGTCTAATGCCAAGAGAACGCAGGTTAAGATTTCTTCACTTTTATCATCAAATGGTGAAGAAAGTAGTAGTGCACCTTTACCTCCAATTAAATCGGAAAGTGAAATACCACCGTTGAGTCAAGTCGATGCACCTTTACAAGCACCAGTGGCATCTCGTGCCTCCCCCAAAGTTATTCTGCCGACTCAAATACCCGGTAGTGCACCGTCAGATTCTAACGATTCGTCTACAGATACGCCAGGTGTACTTATTGCAAGAATGAGCTCTCCAGTTAGCGTACCGCCACAAGCTCAGTTAAAGAAAACTATGAGTAACCTAGTCGGTGAAAATAAGACACAAGCTGAGCTGGCTCAAAAATCTAATTCCATGTCATCAATACCGCAGTCAAAGGACAAACAGAACAACTCGTCGAGTAATAATTCTGTCGAACCTAAGAAAAATACTTCACCAAAGTCATCAACTAACAAGGAATCCAATAAGACCGGTGCAACAAAAAATGATAGCTCTGCATCCACGAAAAAAGAATCCTCTGCCGGTGTAAAGAAAGATGGGACCAATGGTAATGTTAAAAAGGATAATTCATCTAGTAAGGATAACAATTCCACTGCTAAAAAGGATACTCATTCAGGAAACGTTAAAAAGGAAAACTCTGCACTAAACACCTCGAAGTCTAATGAAAAGAAAGATAATAAACCAACAAGCAAGACATCTGTTAAAAAGGAAAATAGTGTTAGTAGTGGTACCAATACGACTAATAAAAAACCCATAGATACTAAGAAGAAACCACCTGTAAAGAAGGAAACTGCACCGACGGCCAAACCAGCAAAAACACCCAAGAAACTGACGGCAGCTCCCCCCATAAAATCACCTTCACTGCTTGAGGTGCTAGAACGCGGTAAGACCCAAGAGGAGCCAGAAGATCCAGCACTGATAGTAGATGTTCCACTGTATTCTACGGAGACTAATGAATACTTGGATGAAAATGGACAAGTGGTATTCAATTTTTACAAGGTGGTTCAAGACAAGTTTTCAGTAGACAATGGTGGTGGTAACTTAACTGATTTGAAAGCCGCTAAAAGGAATTTATTCGGTCAAATTAGTGGTACTCATATGGATGGAGCCGCAGAGGAAGATGATGATGATATTGAAGAAGTGGAAGAAGATGGTGAGGAAGAAGAGGAGGAGGAAGGTGAAGAATCAAAACAGAATGCATCACCCAAAAAAAAATCACATCCTAACAAAGGTAAGAGTCTCATTGGGAAATATGACACGGAGGATCCCTTCATCGATGATACTGAACTGTTGTGGGAAGAACAAAGAGCAGCTACAAAAGACGGTTTCTTTGTATATTTCGGGCCATTGATAGAAAAAGGACATTATGCAAGCCTGGAGAGGGCTGATGGGACAATGAAGAGAGGAGGGGTGAAGAACAAATAATCTGGAAGATTCTTTTGACCTAGTGCTCATCACACATAGCGAATTAATTAGCTAATAAATATATATATATATATATATATATATATATATATATATGTGTGTGTGTGTGTGTGTGTGTGTGTCTGTGTGTGTGTCTGTGTGTCTGTGTGTGTCTGTGTATGTGTATGTATATGTTATAATTGTTTTATGATATGATAATAACTATAACTAAAAACAGGAGTTAGTACGAATTGAAGAATCTAGAATCATTGATAAATTTCATCTTGTAATTGGTAAGCAATTTTCATAAATGTTTTCCCAAAGTTTCATTTGCGATCTTGATGAATCCTACTTCTGGAACATCTTCCTTAGTCTTCTCATTATATTGAAGAGCCACCTCTTTGTGTACCGCTTGCAATAAATTCTTATCCCATTTTTGGCTTAAACCATTGAAGAAGTTCAAAAAATTCAATATCAAGATATGCTTATCTTTTCCCTTTGCTTTTTGGTCTTGAAATGTCATCATTGCAGCACTGTGAATGGATGCCATTCTGTCTTCATTGATGTCAATGTAAGCTCTTGGAGGTAAAGATGGGGGTGATGTAGAAGTACTTCTTTTATCGGAATCTTTGGATGTTAAGTTCATATTGGAAAATTGTTCCTCTAGACTTTGCTTGTTTTGGCAGTTTCTCAACATGAGATCTTTCAAAATACCCAGCACGGCGATCTTAGCATGAGTGAAGGGGCATGTTAACAAAGTATCCAGAACAAATTCAAACGATGTATCCTCAGGCATTAAACACATAATACGTGTTAGGAGGGTAAATGATATCATTCTAGCCTCTTCATTTGGCTGGTTGCAACTTTGCATCAAAACCATCTGTAGGAATACAGTTCTAATATAAGATGGTAATTCCGACAACTCCTCTCTCAACTTCTGGACCTTGTTATTAGTGATGGCAACCCAAACCCAGTATCTAGCAGTGCCTTCGGCATACAGGTTTGTATAAGTACTAGAAAACAATGAAGGCGTAGCACATCTGATGTACAGAAGAACTGTATCTTTAATACTGATTTCAGGATACAAATGTTTTTGAGTTTCCTGGTAGTGAAGACCTGACAAAATGAATATACCATTAGAGTTCAACTCTAAATGTTTCAATTTGGTCAATTTCTGCAATTGGTATGTGTATGATAATTGGTACACAACTTGGCCAATGGCACGTCTAGCTTCATCGTTTGGAATCTCCGAATCAGGGGGTAAAGCCTTATAGATACCCTTTGTCTCTTCAATGAAAGATAGAAATTGTTCCTTGACATCTAAATCAAATGAAAACATAAGCTGATAAAACCTTTTGGAGATTAAGACTAATTCTTCATCATTTTCCGACAAATGGAACTCAGTGTTTCTCAAACGATGGAAATATTCGAGATCCAGTCTAGAGGCTTTATTCTTTAAACACTCACCTACTGCAAAAGTGGATAGGCTGCGTAACAATTGACCTTGTAAAATAGATTCATCTTCAGTAATCTTATCCAACTCTTTTTTCTCCAATTTAGTATTTTCCAATAACTGTTTGGGTATTTCAGGAGGGATGTAACCCCTACAAAAAGTGTAGATACGACGTAGTATGAATGGTGTGTTGTAGACTTCATCGATATTATTCCTAACAAATTTGTAGATGGCAGATACCGCCATACCTAAAAATTTCGATGGGTAAAGACTTGCAATCCGCTTTAAAGCGGTTTGAATCAATTCGAAAAGAACGTAAGAATTTAAGTAAAGGAAAAATTCAACAGGATCTCTATGTGGTGGTTCTGGAATCCATTCTCCCTTCTCATCGGTCTTCTTTTCATCCTTGGTGACGTCTCCTTCTTCTTTACTATCATCTTCTAACATTTGTTCATTAATCTGGATAGTAGTTAGTTCTGACAGAATTTCACATCCAGTAAGTAGGCATTCTTTTGGGTTACCAGACAATGCCACTTCACTAAAGCACTGCATGACTAGACCCACAATCGGGTTAGATTTCAATTTAGCATCTACATCAATATTCTTCTTGTTGTAGAATTTGAGCAACCCCCTGGGTAAATCCCAACCAATCTCTGCAACAATATCTGGAGAAGCTCTTAGTTGATCAAGTAACTTGGTTAAGAATTGCTCCTTGTCCTTGTTACTACCTTCATCATTGATTTGCACCACATACATATCAATGATAGTTGCCAGTGTAACTGAGTCATCCTTCTGCTCAGCAAATGCCTTTTCGAGATTCTCACAAACCGTATCAATATTCTCCATATGGTAAGTATATTGTTTTCACCTTCTCAGTGCTTGAATGTTCTATGATAGTAAGTTCTTTGGTTCGGGTATGTTTTTGTAAGGTAGTTTGTTAAAGGTATGGCTAACTGATATTGAAACCTAACTTACGACTAAACACTATCAGATAAAAAGTGATGGTCCTGTTGATGTGATATGAGTGGAATTCTTGAGAGTGAGAGTGACAATGATGATTCATTACAATCAAGCACTGTCAGTTCCGTCAGTGACAGTCTCCGACAGCAGCAGCAGTTACACCAAGAGCAGCAGCAACAACAGTCTTCTAGTTCTGGTACACCTCGCAATGCTACGACAGGCAATTTAGTACAAAGCAGATTGGAACATTACAGTAGAAGGTTATCCATGCTTGGGTTAGATAGTAGTCAAGAAGTAGTTGCTCCAGATGCTAATTCAAAGATTGAACCTACAAATGTAATTGAATCTGACGATAGCTACGAACCTACGCAAGATGTACCAATATCAGCTTCCTTACAGTTACATCAACTCCCTCAAGTCACTAATAGGGCAATCGAAAAGATTGAGAAACAGGCAAGTGGCACCACAAAGTCACAGGAGAAAGTACAGATAAGGTTCCAACCCATTGGATCAATATCACAGATAAATCCATCGGTATGTAAGATAACTGCTACTCAACCGTTCTCATTAGTGGTACAATTTTTAAAGAAGAGGATCAAGGTGGATGAAGTCTTTTGCTACATTAATAATTCTTTTGCACCAAATCCCCAATTGATTGTAGGTAATCTGTGGTCACACTTTAAAGTTGGTGATGAATTAATTGTAAGTTACTGCGGAACAACTGCATTTGGGTAAATATTAGATAAATAGAATTTGCACTTCCCTTTATATAGTCATGCTCATCAAGCTCATCGATTTATTATAATAACGCGATGTTAGTATTGTTAAACCACTAATACCAATATTGCAAAAGGACATTAGAAAAGCTGATAATAGGCATTACCCCCATAGTGAATTGAAGATGGATTCATTTGCACTCAATAAACTTATCCCACAAATGTTCGAAGAAATGCGGTCAAATTTAGGTAAAGGGCCTGATGATAGTAACAATCATCCCAATTCGCAGAATTCAGTTATTACTACACAGTCGTTACTTAGAGAGTTGGAAGTGCTTGATAAAATCATCCCCATGGTGGAAAATGTGGAGAATTCTCTAAAACTATCCATACCGCAACATTTAGATCGTATTCATGAGATTTGTAAGTCAACAAATTCCATGCTGGATTCATGGATCGATATACAGTCTCAAGCTGGTTATATCAATCGGTTGATGAAATCACCTGCTTATTTGAAGCATGCTAGTACTTTATCTACAAAAGATGGCACTACTAGTGAAGAATTGTTGGCGGCAGAGGTTAGAGAGAATGAATCTTTAAAAGAACAGTTAAAGCAGGAACAAGAGAAAGAGGTATCACGTAAAAATGCACAGGTTCCAGCAAGACAAGATCCACTCAAGGGTCCACAGACAAATTCAAGAGTTTCAAAACCAGGAAATAGTAGGATACCAAGATCAAAATTTACTAGACCCAATATACCGAATGTCACCGAAAGATTAACGAGGCCAACAGCAAGTAGTACGAGGAAAATGTTCCGGTAACTCTTAACAATTATAAATATGAGCAATAATACCAATAGTAATAATAATAATAATAATAATAATAATAATAATAATAATAATAATAATAATAATAATAATAATAATTAACAATTAATAAAGAGAACAAATCATTATAAGATTAAATGGGGGAGGGTCGTCTATCATCAATTCTCCTTTGGTGGGACGGCGTCTTCCAAAGTTACAAGCAAGTCGGAAGCGTCCACATTGTCACCACCATTAGCTAGTACTTCTTTGACTTGACCATCAGTTTGAGCGGAGATGACCATTTCCATTTTCATGGCACTCAAGACTGCCACTGGTTGTCCCTTCTTGATCAAAGAACCCTTATGCACTTTAATTTCCACAATGACACCTGCCATTGGGGCACCGACCTGGTAAGGATCGTGACCATCTGCCTTTGGCTTGGAAACGATTTCCACCTTTTGAGATCTGTCTACCACAGGAATCTTTCTCAATTCACCGTTCAATTCGAAGTAAACTTCCCTCATACCAGTTTCCTTGTTTAGATCACCAACTGCTTGGTGTTTGATGATCAAAGTCTTACCTTGTTCAATGGTGACCTCAATCTCTTCACCGATTCCTGGTGGCGACAAGAAGTTTTTGGTTGGCAATACGGATAAGTCACCAAATTGCTCCTTGATCTTTTGGAAATCTTCATACACCTTAGGGTACATGTTGTAAGAAGCGACATCGCATTCGTCAGTGTCACCGAATCTGTCTTGTAGGTCTTCTCTGACAGCCTCCAAATCGAATGGTGCAAGATCCAAACCTGGACGGTTGGTCAATTTTCTTCTCTTGTTTCTTAGCACATCGGATCTCAATGGTTCAGGGAATCCACCATATGGTTGACCGATCAAACCTTCAAAGAAGTCCATGACGGAATCTGGGAAATCTAGAGAGTTAGCTAAACGTCTGACGTCATCAGAGGTCAACTTGTTGGAAACCATAAATTGAGCCAAGTCACCAACAACCTTGGAAGTTGGAGTCACTTTGACCAAATCGCCAAGCAAGTAATTAGCTTCCTTGTAGGCTTTCTTGGTTTCAATCCATTTCTCACCTAGACCCAATTGTTGAGCTTGGAATAATAAGTTGGTTAATTGGCCACCAGGAATTTCGTGTTCATACACTTCTGGGTCAGGTCCCTTCAAGTCTGTGTCAAAGCATGAGTACAATAATCTCATTTCAGCCCAGTAAGCATCTAGCTCACGAGCGTAGTTGGCATTAATACCAGTGTTGATCTCCCCGTCAAGTGACGCTAATAGAGCGTTCATGCATGGTTGAGAAGTCAAACCAGACATGGAATTGACGGCAACATCGACCACATCAGCACCTGAGACAGCACAAGCAGCCATAGAGGCAACACCAGTACCAGCAGAATCGTGAGTGTGAATGTGGATAGGTAAGTTAGGGTACTTAGCTCTAATGGATCCAACAAGCAACTTGGCTGCAGCGGGTTTCATGGTACCTGCCATATCTTTGATACCCAAGAAGTGAGTACCCATCTTTACAATCTGTTCAGTGACTTCCAAATAGTAGTCTAAGTTGTACTTCTTGCCTGGTTGTAACATGTCACCGGAGTAACAAACGGTAGCTTCAACGACACCACCAGCTTTCTTAACAGCATCAACACCAACCTTCAATTGGTCCAAATCGTTCAAAGCATCGAAAACTCTGAAAATGTCAACACCGTTTTCCTTAGCTTGTTTAACGAAATGGTCAATGGCATTGTCTGGCAATGAGGAGTAAGCCACACCATTAGCACCACGCAGCAGCATTTGGAATGGAACATTTGGAACCAATCTTCTCAAAATACGCAAACGTTCCCATGGATCTTCATGCAAAAATCTCATAGCAACATCAAAAGTAGCACCACCCCAACATTCTAGAGAGAAAGCACCAGATAGTGCGTGGGCTGTGGTAGGTGCAATGGCCGCTAGGTCGTAAGTTCTAACCCTAGTGGCCAATAAAGATTGGTGAGCATCTCTCCAAGTGGTATCCATGATCAAACAACCGTTGAATTGTCTCACACGTTTAGCGAATTCTTCAGGTCCATGCTCTAGGAGTACCTGCCTCCATCCACTTGGTGGTGGTGTGGCTAGCACATCGATAACTTCACCATTGGAACCGTGCAGACGAGGGACAGTTGGATGTGTCTTTAGTTTAGGCAAACCGACTTGGCCCTTGATAGAAGAGCCATTGACTGCCAAATCTGCCAAATAGTGCAGTAGTTTTTGCGCTCTGTTTTGAGAAGAAATCATTTGGAATAGTTGTGGAGTATCATCGATGAAAGTAGTCCAGAATTGACCTTGGACAAAGGTTGGGTGAGTCAATAGAGTCAGCAGAAATGGGATATTGGTCTTGACACCTCTAATTCTGAATTCCACTAAAGCACGGATCATCTTACGACGAACAATTTCATAGGTAGAACCGGAACAGGAACACTTGACCAACATGGAATCGTAATGAGGGGAAATGACCGCACCTGCATAAGTGTTACCACCATCCAATCTAACACCGTTACCACCAGAGGAACGGTACACTTCAATTCTACCAGTGTCCGGCTGGAAGTTTTTAGATGGATCTTCTGTAGTGATACGACATTGAATGGCAAATCCACGGGTAGTAATTCTGTCTTGCAGCAGACCCAATTGGTCCAAGGATGCACCAGCTGCAATTTGAATTTGAGCCGCGACAATATCGATACCCGTAATTTCTTCGGTGATAGTATGTTCGACTTGAATTCTGGGGTTAATTTCAATAAAGTAGTGTCTGTTTTCGTTATCGACTAAAAATTCAGCGGTACCAGCGTTTCTGTATCCTGCAGTCTTTGCCAATTTCACAGCATCAGTTAGAATAGCATTTCTAGTTTCTACAGGTAAAGCCTTGGCAGGAGCCAACTCTACCACTTTTTGATGTCTTCTTTGCACAGAACAGTCTCTTTCAAAAAGATGAACCACATTACCATAGTTATCAGCCAAGAGTTGCACTTCGATATGCTTAGGTTTAACCAAAAATCTTTCCATAAAGCATGTACCGTTACCAAAGGAAGAACGAGCTTCGGAAGAGGCACGTTGGAATGCGTCCGCAACATCATCTCCTTCACGAACCACTCTCATACCTCTACCACCACCACCGAAGGCAGCTTTTATGATAACTGGGAACCCATATTTCTTTGTAAATTCGATAGCTTCGTCAACAGATTCAATAGGACCTGGTGTACCTGGAACGGTAGCAACGTGAGCCTTAGCCGCTAAGTTTCTGGCGCTAACTTTATCACCAACAGAGTCGATCACTTCAGCTGGGGGTCCAATCCATGTGATACCGTTTGCTTCGACCTTTTTAGCGAATTCAGAATTTTCTGAAAGAAACCCATAACCAGGATGAATAAAATCGACATTGTGCTTTTTAGCAATGGCTATGATTTCGTCAATTGCTAAATAAGCACCGACTGGAGTATATTTACCTTCTTCACCAATGACGTAAGCTTCATCAGCTTTCAATCTATGCATTGATAAACGATCTTCATGAGAGTAGACTGCGACAGAGCGCATAGACAGTTCATGGGCGGATCTAAAGATTCTAATTGGAATCTCACCTCTGTTAGCTACTAGAATCTTGTTTTTTTCACCCAAAAGGCTAAAGTTGTCTCTGAGACCAGAGAACTTCTTGGTACTCATTGTAATGGATTGTGCAGCTTTACCACGATTGCTTGTTTTTTCAGTAGAGCCGGAAACAATCCAAGAGTTTCAATTTCAGCTTTTTCTCTATTCTTGTCAGTCTCTTCCAGAATGAGACTTCTTTGTATGATTGAGGGTCAATCTTTTATAGTATTATAGGCTAACTCGCCGATGCGCTGCAACACTCGTTCAAGTGCCCACCGCGAAGCGTCATGCGCATAAAGTTTTGAACCAATGAGAAACGACGACGTCACTGTTAGTGGTCATCCATTTATGACTAACCGGTTAGCAGTGGAAGAAGGAGTTCTAATTCCGAAAAAAAAAAAAAAAAAAAAAAAAAAAAGATGATAATAATAATAATAACAACGATGATAAAAAAATTGATATCGTAAGATTTCGGTGAAGCAGTGCGGTTCTAAAACGGAGAGTAATTACACGTGACACATAGGCAGCATCTGTATCACGTGTGTTTGCATAGGCGGCTATTTTGGCGAAGAAGTAAGCTCAGCTGCCTGCTAACAAGCTTTTAGTCTTATCACTTCCATTGTTCGGTATTACGATCCTGCGTAAATGTGAAATTCCAGAGTGGCGGTTAAAAGGGAAGGTTGTTTTTTTTTCTGTAATATTTTCCCGTTCTTTATAAGATGTGGGGAAATGACTTGTGATGCATCACAAGCAAATTACGTTATAGGCGCGACCTGTGTGTGTGCGGAGATAGTTTTCGAATACTAGCGGCAATAGTGGAAATATATGTAAGAAGTGTAAGAAGTGTAAGGAGAAGTAACCCTGCTGTAATTGGGTTACGAGGAACTGTCTAAATTCTACAAAGAGCGTTAAGTGTTTAGAAATGATACCACTTGAAAATCCAAACATTAAACTCTCTATTCACGTTTGTTGTTTTTATACCAGTGTCTTCAAATTAACTATTTGTTAACCAACGGTGATTTACTGTCCTTGTTCCGACAAAATTAAAAAAACAGGAAACGAAAAAAAAAACAAAAAAATAATGAAATTGAAAGTGCTCGAGGTGGGGTTCGAACCCACGACGGTCGCGTTGCTTGAAGACCTGCCTTGAAAGGCCGTTCGCACAGTGTGATTCGGAGAACCGAATTCAACTATAAGCACGAAGCTCTAACCACTGAGCTACACGAGCATTTTCTATGGTTGGAAGTAAATTGGACCAGGTTTTATACCCCGGTAGACAGGAAATCTAGAAAAAAAAATATAAAACAGTGAGATGAAGTACGTTTAATATGGTATAGTATAATATGAGATACTGTTTACAAATAACAAAACTACTCTATTATGTAAAATAAAAGACCAGATCAATTAATAATCTCCGTCACCACCACACACCATTTCGAACAAACAGCAGCAACATAGTAATTTCAAACATGTATCGAGACAACTGTCGTGCTTCTGTGGTGGTGGTTGTTGATAGACGACAGGTTGCTGTTGTGGGTAACCACCTTGTTGTGGATAACCACCTTGAGGTGGGTAGCCACCTTGAGGTGGACCGTAGTAGCCTTGTTGAGGTGGTTGAGCGTAGTAACTCATCTTATTGTTCTTGTTGTCCTTTGTTGTGGTACTGAGGAAAGTTGTCGATTAGCTCGATAACGAAAATTATTTAAAGTTTCATAAGTTATTAAAATACGGAAGAAAAAACTTGATTTTAAAAATTGTCTTGGCGCTAGATCTAGAGGCGTTGCAATGGCCATTTACATTATGGAATCAAATCCACGGACTAGACGTATGACGATGTGGATTTACAAAAACAAACGTTCGACGCCTAGGTATTTCCGATTTAGTTCAAATTTCAGCTATTCCAAACACGCTAAAACGTTTCAAGCATATGGGAAACAAATCGGGAAGTTGAAAGGTGTCACCTTTAACGTGAAAGAAGAAGAAGAAGAAAAGAGAAATTAGAACAAGCATGCACCCGCATAGCGGAATTAGTCATAATTCAATCTACGTACGAAAATGAGCTCCCTGTGCGCTCTGCGGACAAAAGAAAAATCTTCTGAGGTTTAGAAACGAAAAGTGGATATCCTCTCTGCAAAATTCTCATCCTGTCATATGCTACGGGTACCGACTATATAAAAGGAACATACCCCAGATCATTTCCTCAGACTTGCTCAAATCTAAAGCATAAGGATTCTGGTTTCATTTAGAAACGGCGATTATAAGTGGCGATGTTGTAAATATGTTTACTAGTCGGGATGCTAGGGACTCCAGACCCGATAGAGAGCTGAGAATGATGAACGATGTGCTTATGACATATCCTTACACTGTTATACACCTACCAGCACAGAATATGCTTTCAACACCTAAGGGTATGGTCAACATAGCCGAGAATTACCGAGACTATCCTATCTTAGCAATATTCTATGTGAAATACCTAATGAAAAAGTCACCATACCAGGTAATTCCAGTGAACTTGGAATGGCCGGAGCCTTATGTGGTATTAAATACTATCCTTAAGCGCCTAAAAGAACATAAGTTCTTTGCAAATAAAGACAAAGAAGACTTTGCTGAAAGGCTTCATAAGTTAATTGCTCCTGATGTAAGCATTCCTGAATCGAGGAAAGACGAAATTTTGGGTCAACAGAAGAAGGAACGAGTTGTCACCAAAACGATTAGTGAGAACTTCCTTGATCCTGTGAATGCAAGGCCTCGATTGCAGCGATTCTTTGAAAAACTTCATAATGGCACATTGGTTGAAAATCTCGAGGTTGGTTTGTGTAAAGTTGAAATCCTCGTATCATCCAAAGCAATGTTAGGACAACCCCTCAAACTTCAATTTATGGCCGCCAATGTCCGGGAGCTCTGGGTAGGAGAGATGGTGTGTAATATGATCACCAACGAAACAGATTATGGTTTTGATGAGAGAGGAGGGGACGACGATGAGGGCAGTTCTGTGGAAGTACAGAACTCACAATCTGCATCTCCTGGTCAAGATCAAGAGGCTCAAAGGGCACCAGAGGCACCAGAGACATCCTCACAGTTATTTGATAAGATTGTTTCCGCACTTCAGGATGACCCAGATTCCGCTAAGGCTCAGCTCGGACAATGCAGGAAGCTTGCAAACTATTTATTGAGTCATAAGCGCGAACAAGAAGATTTTTTTATGCAAACGAAGGATACCCGTGCTCGGCTATATCTAGATCTCAAAGGGTGCCTTGGGAGCAGCTGGAAATTTAGCATATATAGAGGTGTCAGATGCAAGCAAAATGGGCAATTAAAAGTAAGCCTTAAACCAAGCAATTCTGGTCACCTCTCCGGATTTTGGGTGAATATCAAAATGACCTCACAAGGTAACACTTTGGATGATATTGGGTTACAAGTCAGGTGTGACATTCTAGGTAAAGACACCAACAGAAGAGGAGGCTCTGAGAAGGATCCTGAGGATCAAAGTGAAACTGAGTCCAGTGGATAGACTCATTTGCTAATTTAAGCCTTTCTGTAAGACTATTGAGACCGTGTACTATTAATTTTTTTATTGTAACAGTAGGTACGAGGGAACAAGCAGGTAGTTTAGAAGAACAAAATAAAAATATAAGAGTATAGTAACTGTCAGGGTGTATCAACTGGACCAATTATTGCTTCTCGTAGTCAAATGTTTATTCGATAGAGTAATGGTTTAATTTCTGTAGCAACCGCCTACGCAGGCTCCCTTCTGCGCGGTACGGGTTGATGAAAGAAGAAAATGAAAGAAGAAAATTCAGATCATTATTACTGTAAATTAGAGAAGTACATACGTAGTTATTTTTTATATTCTCTTTCTTACTTGATTTATTCCATTTAATCCTTGTATTTTGTAGCCGTTGGGTCATCCTTGTATCTCTTTGGTGGTAGTGGATCAACCGCGTCCTCTATGAATTCATAGAATCTTTCAGCATAATCTCTTGGTGGGACCGCACTAACAGCTTTCAAATCGTGGCTCAAGCCTCTCCAAAAAGTTTCTAACTTTTTAATTATGGAATAATTGGTTAGGCAATCAATAATACCCACATAATAAATTATATTTGTATCATTATTGAAGGCATCTGAACTTCTAATACCACCTTCAAATTGTTTGAAATAATGTGGGACGACAGTGCTATTTCTAATAGGTGCTGGAGTTTCTAAACCTGCACCAATTGCACCAGTAGTAGAATAATTATCACCGCTCATACCACTTACAATCAATTCTTCGTCTTTTGTCTTATTTAAATCATGAATCCCCAGCAAAAGAGAATAATCCATTGTATTCAACTTGGCCAATAACAAGGCATCCTTGCGCAATTGTTCCAAAAATTTCTTCTTTTTCAGTGGACCAAATTTGATTCTTTCATCTTCATCCAAGAAATTTAAATCCTTGAGTACAGGCTTATAATTTTCATCATTGACCAATTTTGGATTAATCTTTGTCATACGACCCCATGTAGAGCCCTTTAAATCATAAGTTGAATGCATAGCTAAGTGTGGTGGGAAAAGGTTGTTCATCACTAAGAAATAGATTTTCCGATGTTTAATTTTATTTTGAAATGAAATGGGCATTTTAACCCTGTGTAATCCATAGAATTGGCAAATTAAAGTATCAGGATTATTCTTGACGTGTAGATAGTACTCATTAAGATGCCGCCTCAAATGAACGTGTTCAGTATGGTGAATGGTTTTAATGATATACTTGTAATCTCTTGAGAAATAAAAAAAGGACCCACTTTTACCTGGTGAATTTAACTCACTCAAAATATATTTGGATGTCAACGAAACCAAATAGTCGGCAGGATCCAACCCGAATAAACAACGTAGTTCTCGAAATACCTCTGGGCAATAATCTTTGAATTTGAATGCATATTGTGAAGAAGGTGTCAATTCATTACCATGATAGTCAAATGCTAATTTTTTCGTAAATTTAAAATCTGCTGGTGTCAACGGTTTCATTATCCCCGAACAACGAGACACTGCAACTCTAATACCAGTTAACATGTTATACGCAATGATAAAATTCACGTGACCTTCTGAAACTTTATTACCAATTAGAACTCTATCATCATCCATAAGAAACGATTTTCTTTTCTTTCTCATTTCTCTCTTATGCAGTAGTGAAACTCTCATCTTTTTAATTTCTGCAGTTGCAGATTCAGATCTCCTCAAAAGATTTGAATTATTTGTACCGGCAACAATACCATTACCATTACCATTTGGAGGTAAAGATGTACTAGATGCGGAAGCCAATTTACTATTATTTCTGCCACTTGGTGCTGTTCCACTTAGTTGTGGCATTGATTTGTTTGACATTGCATTTGACGGTCTTTTTTCATCACCATCATCATCACGCAAGGGTAAAATTTGTGAATGTTTATGAGATAAAAATGGAATACTCTTTCGTATTTGATCTCCTCCTCCATCCTGTAATAAAAGGCTTTGCCTCGATTGATGTGGTAGTTGTCGGCTTTTTCTAGTTGAAATTCTTGAAATTCTTTTATTCAAAAGAACGTTGTCATTATCTTCACCATGGATATAGGAATCTGTATGAACCAAACTTTCATTTTCTAAGA
Source organism: Zygosaccharomyces rouxii (assembly GCF_000026365.1). Classification (NCBI taxonomy): domain Eukaryota; kingdom Fungi; phylum Ascomycota; class Saccharomycetes; order Saccharomycetales; family Saccharomycetaceae; genus Zygosaccharomyces; species Zygosaccharomyces rouxii. The sequence goes on along the minus strand of NC_012992.1, from coordinate 372,686 downwards.
CAGATTCTGATGAGGAAGATGGTGAAATCTTACGCTGCATTGGATCTCCTTGTAATTGTTGAGCCTCTTGTGGATTCTGCTCTTTATTAACGAACTTTAATTGGTAATTGCGATTCACGCCTTCTTGATGTTTTTGCTGTGAAGATTTTGAGCTTTGCTTTCCTTGGATCCTCTGATCTACAGGTTTACCATTATTACCACTATCATTTTTTTTATCACCATTACCATTAATCTTTAAGTTTTCCATATCCCTTGTATCCAGTAAAGGAGTATTGTTGTTATTTCCAGTTATAGTTGTAGCTGAATTCGAAGTTGGTTTCCTTGCATTTAACTGCTTCTTTGCAACAATTGCAGTTGCACTTTCGTCTACACTAGTCGGTGTTGACGAAGACCTCTCACCGTCTGAAAGCCTTGGTGAGTCAATATTGGATTCTGAGTTCGAAGATGAATGATATGAAACCGAATGCTGGTGATCGCAGTTTTGACACTTCTTGTTATTATTGTGGCCAGTATCTTTTTCATGTCGACGAGAAGGTCCACTTCTTGTATGTAGAAATTTCCCAGACGCGGTTGGTGTAGCTGTAGCGACTCTACCACTCATCCAGTATCGACCTTGGTGGAGTTAATCAGGACGAATCAGAAATGAAAATAATGAAAAAGGATAACTCCAAATATACCACCACTATATTCTCTCTTTTACTCTCTTTCTATCCCTCTTTCTGTACACTTGTACTTGTGCTAGAACTGAATTTTATGCCAAATGCGAGGGAAACGGACTACGGCTCCTTAACACCTATAGAAACAAATATAAAGGAGAATGATGAAAAAGGAAAGAAAAGCGTAGAAGAAAAAAAAATGGAAGATAATCTGTTCCTCAAGGTTAAGTTCAAGCTCAATACCAAACTCAACGCCTAAAATCTTATTATTTACCTTGCCTTGCCTTCTCTTTCTTTTGCAGTCTCTACTTGTAAAATTTCCTTTATAGATAGATTTATACTCTAATCAATTATATTATTGTTATTATTATACTTTGCTTGCTTCTTTCTAACTTTTTTTACCTCTTTTTTCGTTCTCCGTCCCTTCGAACATCCTGCAGAGAAAAATTTCGGTCACTTCTCTTTTTACCGCTTCGGGCCACTTTGTGTACCCGCTGATGGAGAATAATACAATAGGAAAAAACTAATGTGCAGTGAATTCTGTAAGAGCTTCTTCGAGTATTTCGAAGGTCCTGTATACTTCCTGAAAGGTATTGTAGAGCGGTGCAGGTGCGAGACGTATAACGCTTGGTCTACGTTCGTCTGCAATCAAACCCTTCGCACGAATCGATTGAGAAATCTCATCGATATCGGTCGTATCAAAAAGCAATGACAGTTGAGCACCGTGGTCATTTGTGTGATGGGTTGGTGTGATTATTACGAACCCACGGGGTTTGCCGTAAAATTTCGAACTTTGTAAGAGTCTTTGGAGGAAGTTTGTCAGTTGTAGGGACCTTGCACGTAGGGTTTCAACCCCGCCCGCCATTTGGAATAGCTGGAGCGATGTGTGTATTGACACGACATCGATTACGCTCGGATTGGACTGGCGGAATCCCAAGGCACCTTCTATGGGTTCAAAATTCTCTAGCATAGCGAATCTGCGTTGTCTGTTGTTTCCCCACCATCCCGCTAGTCTGGGCATTGAAGTATGCGCAGAATGTGCCTCATGGACAAATGCACCGCCCATAGCACCTGGGCCGCTGTTCAAATATTTGTAGGAACACCAACATGCAAAATCGACCTCCCAATCGTGTAACTGTAGTGGCACGTTACCGACAGCATGTGCTAAATCCCAACCGACTGTTATTCCGTAGCGATGTGCATGTTTCGTAATCTCACCGATGTTCAACCATTGTCCTGTGTAGTACTGGATTCCTGGAAGACACACTAGCGCTAAAGTGTCTCTGTGATCATCGATTGCCTTTAAAATGTCCTCTGTACGTAAATGGTGCTCATTTGGGCGTGGTTCCAACTGTAAAAGTGTTTCTTGTGGATTTAATCCTTGTAGTCTCGACTGTTCATGGAATGCATAGTAGTCGGATGGGAAAGAACCCTTCTCGAATAGAATCTGAACTTTTTTACCTCTGGGTCTGTAGAATGCCACCAGCAATGCATTTAAATTTGTAGTTAAACTGTTCATGATAGCGACTTCACTCTCTTTGGCACCAACAACAGAAGCTAAAAGGGGTACGACCGGCAAATCAACATCAACCCAGTCAGTAGCGCTGGGATGGTTAAAATGACCTTCAACACCTCTTGAGGCCCATGCATCTAATTCTCTATTAATCGCCTGTCTAATTTCTCTTGGCATCAATCCCAACGAGTTACCACATAGATACGTTAACTCATCGTTGTTATGGGGGTCAATCCCCATGCTAGCGAAGGTTGGGATATGGAATTTGTCACGCAATGGTACGGGAAATTTGGATTCTAATTGAGTAGCTTCATTCATCCTTATTGATTTTCTGATGACTGACAAGTAATAGAAAGCTATTTTCAACAAGGGAGATTCTTAACAAGTAGCTAAGCACACGCGAGAAAGCCCCATTAAGTGCCCAGAATAAGGAAACGAGCTTAGATGTTGAAGGAAGGCAGGGCTTAAAGATGTTGTTCATGTCATCTATACGACACGCCCTACCCTTGAGCTCACGTTCAAAGAGGTGTTTAGAGACGACCAATAGGAATACAAAGGATAGAGAAAACAGAATTCCAAGACCTCTTATACAACCAGGAGACGGCTCCATATAGAACTAGTTCCACTATACTTCTCGTATACTCCAAATATTTCTCCTATCGAGGTACAGCACGTGACCTCGGCGTCACGCTGAGAGACACGTAAAAGCTTCCAAAACCAAACAAAAAAGCATCATAAGGAGTTTAGAAATCCCCTACCTGTTGGAAATACCCATATAAAATGGTCCATCATAGCCGCCAAGATCCTAAAGATCCTCGTGATCCTGTGTGACCTCGGCGTACCGCTAATGAGAGGGCGGCTCGCTCCATTACCCGCACTGTACGTTACCCGGCTATGGGTTGGAGAAGAGGGAGAGGGAAAAAAAAAACGGGACGAGGAACCTAAACGTGCAAAACAAGAGAACCCATTTCTCCAACGACGACCATTCAGAAGGAATTACAACAAAGGTTACAATAATAAAAGACATTTGAAGAAGCTCAATCAGATACAAGAAGATTCTACGCATTCGAACCTACCCTAGAATGGTATCTCATGAAGAAGAAACGGAACCGCTGGTAACAAAACCAGTCGATAAAGAAGAGGAGGCGCCCAGCCGACGCGAAGAGGCGGCAGTGGTAAAAGAAGGTAAATCCACAAATGAGGATAAGCCGGTCACTACTGAAACGGATCCACAACAACAACAGGGCTTTTCGTCTCAACACATTCATTCTATCAAGACTGAATACGACGAAAATCCCCTTTTATCAATCAACAAACCGACCTCCGCGCCTCATAACACTCCAGTACAATCACCACCAACATCTCCTGGTTCTGGTATCAATAAAGATAAGGACAACAAGCTCTCTACTGCCTCTACTACTTCTCAAACAATTTCTTCCTCTTTACCTCGCCTCCCGCCGCTACCCGTTCCGGTATCGGCGTCTCGCCCCGACGCCACCGATGGCGGCACGGAGCCGCCGAATATAGATCACGTGGTGTCGCCTGGTAGTAATAACGGTGCAGCAGATACAGCTACAGCTAGTGCTGGTACTGGTACAGAAGAAAAACAAGAAGAAGAAGGTGACTCACCGATCTCAATTATCAATAGGCGTAATATTTTTGCCACTAGCGATTCACGATCGTCAAGTGCTTCCAAGCAGGTGGCTGGACCTCCCGCTAAGGAACATTTGAAAACGAATTCTGAAGAGGGGAACTCTTCAAGTTCGAATTCAAATTCACAGGGTGGTGTAGCTCCACAAAGCTTTTATTTCGATAAAGACAGATCGGTTACGGATCCACACGTTAAGCACGAATCGAATGATCAAAAGATTAATATTTCGAATTGGAGACATGGTGCAGACAATTATTCATTAATTGAAGGTGCAAATTCCAATACAAATGTTAATGAAAGTGGCGGTAATAGTAATGAAGGCGAAGGTGAAGGCAGTGGTGATAGATCAAGATCAAACTCGAGATCAAGTCCGAGAGGTAGTGAAACAAATGGACCAGCTAAAATTTCTAATGGATTAAATAGTAGTCCTCATGCTACTAACGATGATGACGATAATTACGTGCCGCCTCCTCCTCCACGGTATATTAATTCAAAACTCGATGATATTAGATCAAGATTATTGCTAAACCCAAGGACAGTTTCACCAAGATCAGATGAAGATATGGATAAAACACATGCTGCAGCAGTTCTTTCCAACATGAGATCTTCACCATTCAGGTTATCAGACAGACCAGCATCACTATCAAGTAGTAGACCAGGTTCATCATCATTTTCTGGGAAAGGATACGCTAGACCTGTAATACGTATTCATCACAGAGAGGAACCAAGTGGTGACCAAGATGATAATGCTGTATTAGATGACGATGATGAGGAGGAAGAAGATGAAGAAGATGAAGATGAAAATGGTAATGAAAGACTTAGACATTCTTCAACATCAAGGGTTGTACCGGCACCAACACCTGCAAGACGCAAAGAAGTTACTTGGAATAAAAATGGTAAACGTGTTAGCCGTCGTTTATCAGCTCCAGAAACGAGGAGAACCAAGACAAAGAAAATTAAAATTGAACCTGGTAAAGATACTACAAATGCACGTTCGAGAGATTCATCTATACCACGTAATGGTGCACATGGTGAAGAAGTAGATGATACTTATTCATCTCATGAAGTTATGGAAAATGAAGAAGAAGAAGAAGAATATGAAGAAGGTAAGAATGGTAACAGGGGACAATCGAAAAAGAATTCTATGGGTTCGCGTTCACGTACTGGATGTTGGATTTGTCGTTTAAGAAAGAAAAAATGCACAGAAGAAAGACCTCGTTGTTACAATTGCGACAGGTTAAATTTAACTTGTTATTATGATGTGATAAAACCTGATTTTGTTTCAAATCCTCAAAAGAAGCAAATGAAATTAGAAGAAATAAAGAGGAAAACCAAAGAGGCGAAAAGAAATGCTATGAGAAAGAAACCTGGAGCGAACCCTTAAACTATTGATCAGACAATTGACATTAAGATATATTTTAAAGAAGAATCAACAGAAAAAAAAAAGAAAAAGAAAAACGAAAGAGAAAACAAATAAAACGAGACGCTTGAGGTCAGAACCAAGCGTTTTCATGAGGACATCTGTATTTTTACAAATATAACTTGTTTTTAGCCTGTTATTTTTTTCTTGGTTATATAAATATAAACTACGAATAGTATGAAGTTAGAATATAGTATACCCATCGCTACCACCACTGTTCTGTGGCCCGTAAGGGAATGATCTCTGCCCAAAATACATACCTTGTTGATTCATTGTTGAAAATGCCGGGTTACCACTGAAGAACGTGGGATCTTGGCGCTGTACATATGGCGCAGGTGCTTGCATCTGTGGGAATCCGATTTGTGCCGGTGGAGGTGGCGCTGACATAAATGGATATTGAGGGAAGAAATACTGTTGTTGTTGTTGTTGTTGTTGTTGTTGCTGCTGTTCCAATGGTGCAAGTGTGGTAGCCGCCATACCTCCCGGGTACATCTGGTAGGGATAGGTTGGCGTTACCATTGGTAAACTAGGTGTATGAACAGATGATGCTACCGAAGATGAATTAGATGAAGCTGAAGCTGGTGGTGGTGGTTGTTGTGCAAACATATTAGGAAAATCAGTATGCTCACCGGTAAAATTCTGTGCCGATGCTGCATTCGTTAATGTAGAGCTGGGCTTGGTAGACAAAGATGTGGGGGCCATGGGAGCTGAAGATCCACTGTACCCCCATTTATTACCACTCTTGTTAATAATAATATTGTTGCTCATGCCGTTAACATCAACATTACTAATATTTTGTTTGGTTCTTTCAGCCAGTTGCTCTTCCAATTCTGATACGGATACAGTCTTGGATACCATGGGAATTTGATTTAGACGATTAGCTGTTGGTGAAAACGACTGTCTTTTGATTGTTGAGAATCCAATTTTTTCCGTAGTTGGTTTCTTAATCTTAGGATGGAATTCGTACATCTTATTCTGAGCATTCCATTCCACACCGCAACTGTTTTTTGCTAAAAATTTGACACCAGCTGCAACAATCGCATTTAATCTCAACTTACCTTCATCTTCAGCTGAAAGTTTATCCTCAGCTGGTGGCATGTTCAGCAATCTACATGGTACGTCTTTACTCATGTAAATTTCTTCGTCGTTGAAATCAGTCAAAGCATATTTGACACATGAAAACTCTTTAAAATCAACGTCCTCTGGAAAGAAATATTTCCTCTTTGGTCTGTGATTGGCAGTAGGCGATACTTTCACAAGTTTACTTTTACCAATATCGTTCAACAATTGTAATAAAGACTTACAAAATCCTTCATCACGATGTGAGAATTGAAGAACGGCACGATTAGATTTAATCCAACATTCCACAATACGTACCATGGCAAGGTACTGATAATTTTCCAAATTTTTCTGCCAACAATCTTTTATCACGGTGTTAAATACCTGTGTGATGAAATCAAACGCAAATTTCAAATAAGAAAGACAAGTTTCATCCAAGTCTTTCAGATTGATGCTTTTGATATCGAAAGGAGTCTTCTTAGGTCCATTACGGATAATGAGTAAAAGATCAAATCCACCAATGACGGTCACTAAGGAATGGAAAATTGTTTCCACATTTTTCAAATATCTTGTTCGGATCCTATGGAGCATAACTTCCTTTAAATGATCAGTGCCCATACCATCAAGTAAACATCTCTTATCATTTGGATTGAGCCAAGCATTTGGTGCAAAATGAGCACCAAATAGAGCAAGGAAGTAAAATTCAATGATTTCTCTATTAATGATCTTAGTGCCCTCCATTTCTTGTAAGTGTGTTTCCTTAAGTACAGAATCAAACCTTTGACGCAAATTACTATCCTTTTCACAAATTATAGTAGCAAAATTCGTAAGACCTGCAGGGCTAGGAATTCTTGATAATGCACTTCTTGTAAATTCATAAATAGCATTACCCAAATTATCAGTTTGAATGTTAATCATACCCTTTTGCAGATGAGCTTCACCAATGGAAGGTAAAATCAATGAAGCCAAATCAAGGTATCTAAAGGATTTCTTGAAATCTTGAGATGAATATTTGTTTGACAATTTTTCACCCAAAGATTTGTATCTTTGAGCTGTTCCCAAATATAGTAGACAACAGTTTAAAGTAACCACAGTTAAAACTGTAAATCGACCATTAGCACTCAATTTTAAAAGCTCATTTCCTTCTTGAAGTTTAGTATCATTGCAAACATCCTGCAAAATCTCCTTTGGAATCACCTCGGACATGTCGTATTTGCTTAGTAAAGTTTCCATAACGTTATAGTAAAACTTGTGAACACTCTTAAAAAATTTGGTCAATTTAGTGTTCATTCTTCTGAATTCCACGTATCTTGGCTGTTCCTTTGGGGTTTTGGGCAAAAGCATTTTCCTCCATATTTGAAACCATTTGAAAATTGGGTATGCAATTTTTTCCCAATACAATCTTAGTATCAAGGGAATACTTTTATCATCGATTTCCATATCACCAGCATCTTTCTCTTGATTTTGAAAAATCCTTTGTTGTTTATCCAATATTTCTGTAATTAACCGACTTAATTTGGAATGAACAAAGCTTAAAAATCCGCTTAATAGGGCATAATCTTGGACTATTTTATTAGATTTGAACGTAGCGTTTAACTGTTCGCTAAAATCATTAATAGTCTCCCAAACATTCTTCTCTACTTCTGACGGCAAGGCTGTCATTTATTATCTTATTGACGACGTTCTCACTGAATATTGATCGATCGTTATTATCACTACTGTTATTCTTATTACTGCTTAATATCTTTCAAACAACCTCTGGAATTGATTGATTAACTTAATAACATGTATATCACAGCAGTACTCGCTATTATCCTGATTGAATATTTTCGTATCGAAAAGGCCCTTAGCGCAGAGAATTATCCACTGATGAGGCACTTCTCAAAAACATACAAAAAATAAATCCACGTAGTTAAGTGAATGCTTGTTATTGACTAACCGAATTGAACTGAAGAATATGAGACCAACTGTTATAATGGTTTGTGGAGTTCTTTGTGTCCTAGTAGTTAATCGATGCTTTGTGGGCATCTTCACCATTTTTTTTCACTTCACCTTGCAAAAAGTTTCATGTTCGTCAAAAATGAGCTTAAATGCAATGAGATGAAGTGGGTTCGAAGACATTAAGCAATTAGGAGCCTTTTTCGACTATCAGAATTCTCTTAATCGTCTTTATCATGCTAAAATATGTGACAAAGGTTCTTTTTCGACTCAATTGGTCCAGTTTTGGTCTAAACCCAGTAAACACCCTTTGGATCAGCTTAATGGGGGCTAAAACTGGAAATACAAGCTACAGTTCCTCTTCTAATGTCTTGGAAATATCTTATGTAGTAGCCAAAGTGCCTTGTTCTCCACAGACAGCACTATTACTATTATAACTGTATCATAGAGGAAAATATCCCAAAATCACACATTTTCAACCCGGGAAAAAGCAGATAACGTAATAGCAACCATCCTACTCAAGTCCTCATCATTTGTGTACTATGTAACAGTCTTTTTACTCTACTTTACTCGAAGCTCTCATAAATTCTTGATCTATGTTTACTTTTCAATGTTGAAGGACGCCAAAACTTACTCTCGACTCAAAATTTAACAAACATAAAGGAAGACCGGTAGAGGATAAGACTAGGGGTCGATGATTAAAACCCATTGGCCGGTGACATGAAAGTACTATGCGTTGCTGAGAAGAATTCCATTGCTAAAGCGGTCTCTCAAACTTTAGGTGGCGGTAATTGCAATGCACGTGATTCCGGGTATATGTATGTGAAGAACTACGATTTTAGCTTCGATGGATTCCCCTTTGCCCAAGGGACTGGATCATGTCAAGTTACTATGACTAGTGTTGCTGGCCATCTAACTGGTATTGACTTCCCCAATGAACGATACGGTTGGGGCAAATGTCGAATTGATGAGTTATTCGATGCTCCCATCAATGAAGTGTTTGATAAGAATCAGAAAAAAATTGCAGATAATATCAGAAAAGAGGCAAGAAATGCCAATTTCCTTATGATTTGGACAGATTGTGATAGGGAGGGTGAATATATCGGTTGGGAAATATCTAGGGAAGCCAGTAAAAACAATTCTAGATTGACAAGTAATCAAATTTATAGAGCGGTATTCTCACATTTGGAAAGAAGGCACATTATAGATGCAGCTAGAAGGCCGCAACGATTAGATATGGGGAGTGTTAACGCAGTAGGGACAAGAATGGAAATTGATCTAAGGGCAGGTGTCACTTTTACCAGATTATTGACAGAAACGATGCGAAATAAAGTAAGCGCTAACACAATGGGAAATTCGCAGCATAACAATAACAACAGGAGAAAGGATGTCTCTACGGTGATATCCTATGGTACTTGTCAATTCCCTACACTCGGATTTGTTGTGGATAGATTTGAAAGAATAAGAAATTTTATCGCGGAAGAATTTTGGTACATACAGTTAGAAATAGAAAGCTCTGAAAATGGTATGACTGCATTTGCATGGGAAAGAGGGAATCTTTTTGATAGATTAACGGTATTCACATTTTATGAAAATTGTATTGAACTTGCTGGTAATAGAGCAAAGGTGGTTGACGTTAAATCGCGACCCACTTCCAAGTATAGGCCATTACCGCTGACAACTGTGGAATTGCAAAAAAATTGTGCTAGATTTCTAAAGATGAATGCTAAGCAATCACTAGATGCAGCCGAAAAATTATATCAGAAGGGATTCATATCTTATCCCAGAACAGAGACTGATACTTTCCCCAAAAATATGAATCTAAGATCACTTATAGAAAAGCAGGCACAATTAGGCCAAGAAGGTAGGTCTGTTTGGGCCAACTATGCAGAACAACTTATTTCATCCTCCCCAGGTTCCAATAAATTCAAGACGCCACGCAGTGGTTCTCACGACGATAAGGCGCATCCACCAATCCACCCTATTATTAGTTTAGGACGTCAGGCAAATTTAAGTAGAGTGGAACACCAGGTTTATGAATATGTTACTAGACATTTCTTAGCATGTTGTTCGGAGGATGCCAAGGGCCAATCTACAACTTTAACTTTGGATTGGGGTGGTGAAAGATTTACCGCTACTGGACTAGTGGTTCTAGAGAGAAATTTCTTAGAAGTATATCCCTGGGCCAAATGGGAAACGACTAAACGTCTACCTCAATTAGAGATAAATCAAGAATGTCAAATTTCCAAGGCTAGAATGAAATCTGGTAGTACGTCTCCACCTAAACCAATGACTGAAAGTGAATTAATCATGCTAATGGATGCAAACGGAATTGGAACTGATGCTACAATAGCGGAACATATTGAAAAGATTCAAACTCGTAACTATGTGAGAAGTGAAAAAGTGGGTAAGGAAACTTATTTACAACCAACAACCTTGGGTGTCGCCCTCGTACACGGTTTCGAAGCCATTGGTCTTGAAGATTCATTTGCCAAACCATTCCAAAGAAGAGAAATGGAAGTTGAATTGAAGCAGATCTGTGAAGGTTTAAGAACAAAGAATCAAGTGGTTGACGATATCGTTAACAAATATCGCAGGTATTGGGCAAAGACCAACGGGTCCAAAACTACCCTTCTACAAGTTTATGATCGTGTGAAAGCGTCCATGTCATAATTGTATCTAATATATATATATATATAATGAGAATATTTTCAAGGGTTTGCCTTTGATTGCAGTGTAACACTTTGTGCCATTGAACGTGCTCTGCACCAGCATGGTGAATCACTTGGCTCCACTTGCATCCAAGCTCTGATCCCCACACCTTGAAAGATCTTTTCAACTCTTTTCTTTATAATAGTAGAATTTTCACCTTCCGCATGTTGTACATGGATGTAGCCGACGAGAGTACAGGTATCCTTTTGGTTGTGATGATCATGGTCATTATCACAGTCGGCTTGATGAGAGTGAGAATGGGAATGCGAATGGGAATGCGAATGGGAATGCGAATGAGCAGATCCTTCAGATGATGCAGGCCAAAACCTTGGCGTAGTATAACCCGTAATTCCTGGGGTGGTCGAGATTTGATTAAGAGCGGTTTTCACCAAATTATGCTTTCTATCATCCAACCTCAGTAGCATGGATGAAATAGTGGACTTTAGTAAAGGAATAGCACTTAACAGAATCAAAGACCCAATGAATATGGAGGCGATGGGATCAAATATATGAAATTTAGTTATCTTGATGAGTATAGTGGACACGATAACACCAACAGATCCCAATGTGTCTGCCAAGATGTGTAAGAATATCCCTCTCATGTTTTCATTATTTGAATCCTCAGCATGACCACCATGGTCAAATGCCAATAGTCCAAACAAGTTAACCACGAGCCCCAGTGTGGCAACCACTAACAATTCACTCGTTTCTTGTACAGCGGTTGGATGAAGTAAACGAGAAAAGGCTTCCACAAAGATTCCACATACAATCCCCAAGAGAAGTACACCATTGGTAAAACCTGCCAAAGTCTCCAAATGACCTAGTCCCAATGGGTATTTATCGCTTGGCGGTCTCTTGGCAAGTACACCAGCAACGAGACCCAACAGCAATGAGGTACAATCTAGAGCCATGTGTAATGAATCTGACAAAAGTCCCAAAGACCTAGACCTAAATGAGTAGAGCAATTGCACAAACATAAAAGTTGTGTTGAGCAATAAGAATGAAAAGATAGATCTAGTACCAGGATCATGAGCTACTTGTGACAGAACGCTTTGTTCATGTGCATGAGCGTGATGATGAGAATGCGGATGCTTATAAGAGGAATCTTGACCACTGGCGGAATTATTTGAAGCAGCAGCGGTAGTTGAAGAAAATCCAATAATACGCTGTGATATAAATTCACACAATGCGACAAAAATACCAGTTAAAAGATCACCAGTTATTGATGCAGATACAGCGTTAAATGAAAGGTATTGTAAAATGGCTGCTGAAATACCAACAGCACAAACAATCCAATGTTGTAAGACGAAATCAGGCCCCTGTTCTCCAATTACATCTGATAATGAAAGGAAGAAAATCGCCAAACAGCCGATAAAGACAAATACCATTAATGGTTGTAAAGATGATAAAAGGTATAATCCCAGAAAAAATGCAAATGTCACTAATGGTATAACTGTAGATTTAACTCTTACACTCTTTATTGGTGCTTCATCATGATGATGTTGGAACGTTTCTTGCTGCTGTTGCTGTTGCTGTTGCTGCTGCTGTTCTTGCTCTTGTTCTTGTTCTTGTTCTTGTCGTTGTTGTTGTCTTTTAGCGGTCTTTAATAGAGCAGTAGCTCTTGGATACGCTACTATTACCACCGCTGTGAGAGCTAAATATGCCAAACAAGGTGTCAATAATGCTTTATAGTTGCGCCCTCTAGCCCAGGCAATGGCAACACTAATCAATGGCAACGGTACTAACTGCTTCCCCATGGTAGATAAGCGCGATCTACGACCACCTTCAGCATCAACCGCCAAGACCAATTCGGTAACCATTAGAAATAAAGAAGAGGCTTGTACGGGACCCAATAGAAGCGCCAACTCGAACAGAAGAAACGCTACCGCCCATAGAAAAAAGACCGCTTGTGAAGGCAAGCCCGGTTTAAAAGCACAAGCAACTGCAGTCGAAGTAGTTGCTGAAAATAAAGGTAAAATCAATATCCGACGGAAACCCAATTCAATTGGTAGTATGAGGTCATTAGAAAGAATCACTGTCGGATATGATAACAAAAGTGGCACCATAGCCAGTTGCTGCTGCAGCGGCATGGCAAAATTATATCCTCGAGCAAGTAGGCGGAGATTTAGGAGAGGTGAAAAAAAAAACTGTAGACGGGACTTGTTTATGGAGTATATGGGGGTATGGGAAGTGTGAGATTCTCCAGGTTTTAATGTCTGTTCCAACTACTGGTTTCTTCGGGAGAAAAACGTGCCCGTGTGTTCCTTTCTGGCAACTTACCTTCGTGTGTAGTGACAAATCAGTATAGAAGAAGAACCCTTAGGGTATCTATCCAGAGGAGGGAGACTATAGCATAATGCAACATTGGCTCCTAGTGGCCAAATAGAATGATATAGAACAGTACGGGTCATATCTCACCATACCATATCTTATCGTGTATAGGTAATGCTTACTATCACTGTCTAACCGCCGAGATCTTAGCTGAACCTTTTCCTTCCGAGAGAAGAACACACGCTTCCTTTTATACCTCGCAAAAAAAAATTAGACTTCTTCCATCTCGGCGGCTGCAGCGATTACTACATTTCTTAAAACAGCAAAGTGCCGCGGATCTGTAGAGCCTCAAACAAGCCCAAGTGCTGCCTATTCCCCATTTGAGAAGATACACCCATTCCTCACTCCTTATTTAGCAACAAAAATGTACCTCCCACTCACTTTGCCGCCATCACATACTACGAGCATACTCGGGAACTTCATATATAGTGTAACTGCCTAACTACATAACCCAATGAGTACATATAAACGATTTAATTCAAGTTCATTGATCAATAATGATCAACTCTTATCAAGTCCGGAAAGGAAACTGACACCATATTATATGGGATATAACGCTGATACGACAGAAGTCATCATCACACCATCTAGAAACACGTTCTGTATCACCATAGCAACCACACTAATTGGTATTCCATATCTACTTTCTATTGTATTAATTTCCACATATAATCATGGTATTCACTTTTTACGGTTCTCTAGACAGTTTTGTTCCTTTGGTTCGCTTTGCGCATCTTCGAGCTCGTCGCGCAAACGCATAGGAAATGAGTCCTGTAAAATGCATTTGGCGGCTCGCAGGAGTCAAACGAGGTATGTGCATTCTTATATAAAAGATTGCAAATGGAAGAATTTTCAAGAGATTTTTATCGCTGATCTACGATGACCAAGGACAATAGACCATAGAAATGTCAAGGGTTCCAGTGGCTTCTGTTGATAAAGAAAACTGGAATGAAGAAGAAGTGGAGGATGATTCATTTCATCGGTTAGACCATAGTGATGGTGAGATTAATAACGAGAAACAGCCGGAACAGAAGTCTGCGAATAGCAAGGCGGGCCATAGATTTGGTCGCTGTATGAAATGGTTGGAAGTTCCAGAGGATGAGAGAACGACACTGAGTTTCTTGAGAAATCCTGACCTTTTACCCATTAGAAAGGAACATCAAACATGGGGGTTCTGGTCAAATTTTGCCTACTGGGGGGTTATGTCTTTCTCCGTGGGTACATGGATTAGTGCCTCTTCAGCGACAGATTACGGGTTGAGTTATCCTGCGCTAATTGGTAGTTATATCGTTGGTGATGTGATGACCATTCTTTTTACGTTGGGAAATTCATATCCTGGTTTAGACTATAAGGTCGGTTATACACTGACACAACGTTTTACATTTGGGATTTATGGATCTGGTATTGGTGTTATCATTCGTATCCTGATGAGTATTGTCAATTACGGTTCCAATGCTTGGTTAGGTGGGTTGTGTGTTAATATGATATTAGACTCTTGGTCTCACCATTACCTGCATCTGAAAAATACCCTAACTCCCCATGTCAAGATGGATACAAAGCAATTGATTGGATTTATTCTATTCCAAGTTTTAACATGTTTTATCTACTTGTTGAGACCTCATCGTTTGAACTACGTTCTTATTTGGTCATGTGTAGCAAGTTTCTGTTCCATGTTGGGAGTTGTCATTTACTTAACCAGTAAATGTCATGGTGTAGGTCCAGACTTTAACTCAACTAAATCAACTGCTACTGGTTCGGATTATGCATGGGCTTGGGTTTATATGATTTCTTATTGGTTTGGTTCGGTTTCACCAGGTTCTGTTAATCAAAGTGATTATTCAAGGTTTGGTTCTTCAAAGACAGCCGTTTATCTGGGTACAATTCTTGCACTATTGATTCCAACTACTATTGTGCCAATTTTCGGTGTTATCGGTGCTTCTACTACACATAAACTATATGGTGAGCAACTTTGGATGCCAATGGATATTTTTGACTATTGGCTGAAAAATGGTTATTCTGCGGGCGCCAGAGCTGCTTCATTCTTTGCTGGTGTTTCATTCGTCATTTGTCAAATCGCTTACACGGCTCAAAATTGTGGTTTTGCTACTGGTATGGATCTTTCAGGTCTTTTACCCAAATATGTTAATATTAAGAGAGGTGCCATCTTTTGTGCTATGTTGTCGTTTGCAGTACAACCTTGGAATTTCTATAATTCTTCTTCCACTTTCTTAACGGTTATGAGTTCATTTGGTGTGGTGATGACTCCACTAATTTCAGTTATGATTGCCGATAATTTCCTAGTGCATAAACGTAATTATTCGACCACTGAGGCGTTCAAACTTCGCGGTGAATATTATTATAACTATGGGGTTAATTGGAGAGCGGTTGTTGCATGGATTGTAGGAATGACGCCAGGTTTGCCAGGTATGGCTTGGGAAACCAATAATAACTTATTCAACAATAAGGGTATAGTTAACTTCTACTACGGTGACTCATTTTTCTCATTCTTCATATCCTTCTTTGTTTATTGGTTTTTGTGCCTTATCTTTCCCTTTAAGATTAACATTAAGCATGATGATAAGGATTACTATGGTGCATTTAGTGATGAAGAAGCCAGAAAGAGGGGTATGGTTCCATACAGTGAAGTTACCAACGATGAAATTGCTTATCACCATGACCAACGTGTACACAGAAGCGGTAGTACTTCCACTAAAAATGAAATAACCCTAGAAAACGTCAGCGGTAGTGACAAGGAAGATCATGAGAAACTTTCTCCTGGATCTGAATACAGCGGATCGGAAGAATCGGGGGAAAACAAAGAGAAACAAATATCAACAGAGGAAGTCAATGAAAATTCGTCGAGTTGGAGAAATCGTTTTTCGTTTAAAAGTCCTAATTGGAATAGAGTCCAGCAACAGGCGTTCGGTAAGTTCAAGAAGCCGAATTGATAATACAAGAATCTTTTAATTTTGAAGATCATTTGACAGGCTTTCATCATTTTTTGTTTAATTATAGAGTTTTAACGAATACTTTTAATGTTTTTATTTTCCATAACTATTACATACCAACCTCATAGGCGTCGTATTTCATTTTTAATTCTTTTCTAATCTTTGAACGCTCTTGTCTAATGGCTCTCAGGTTAGGTGGTGGTTGAATACCCAATTCTTTTCTCAATTCATTAACATCTTTCTCTAGAAGCTCTTCCCAATAGACGTTAATTAATGGCTTACAACTTAATCCTGTTCTTATAGCCCATGGTAAGTATATGTCATAAAGTCTTTCTTTTTGGATTGGCTTTAAACGCAATGGCGCTAAAAGAGCTCCCAAGGCAGCCATGGGAATACCCATATTAGCAGCTTCTAAGGCCTTGATAGCAATTTCACCTTCAATGATAATTGGTAATCCATTGATTGCATGGTAAAAATCGTGACACTGTCTGTAACGTTTAAATATAAAAGCCTGCAGTGGATCATCAATATATTTCACTGGGGCTCTTGTATCTGGAGAAACACCTTCCGTAATCAACCATGTGTAATACGTATAGCCTAAACTGTTCTTGTCCATTTTCTTCAAACGATCCATATCTAAGGTATCTGAGGTAATATTTGGTTGTTCTCGAAGTATACGTCTACCAGTCTCATCTCCTAACATGCACTGCTTTAGAGATTCCAATACGAAGGGGAAAGCCGATGACTCACCCAATTTAACAATATTATTACCATCCTCTGGATGGAAGAACGATTTGAGCCCAGATATGGCGAATAGTAACATTCTTTCATGTGGATAGAGCGGAACATGACCTTCATAACGTGGTTTTATAGGTCTCGTCTCTGAAAGTTTTTTCAATCTCT
Organism: Zygosaccharomyces rouxii; assembly: GCF_000026365.1. Taxonomy (NCBI): domain Eukaryota; kingdom Fungi; phylum Ascomycota; class Saccharomycetes; order Saccharomycetales; family Saccharomycetaceae; genus Zygosaccharomyces; species Zygosaccharomyces rouxii. The sequence continues at coordinate 355,555 of NC_012992.1, read as the reverse complement.
TATCCATACGATCTTTACGAATAGCCTCATCATCATTATTCTTATTATGCAACTCTCCATTTTCCATAGCATCTGCTAATTTTGCCCTTTTACCAAATACGAATCCCCCCAAAGTGAGTGCGGATGCTACTATAAAGTGACGTCTCTGTTCATAACCGACGAATTGGCGGTTAATAGGAGTCCTGGAAACTCCTAGCCTGAGCATTTGTGTTTGCAATTGTTCCCCTGGACCTCTATATCTAACATGTATATATATGTAGTAGAAAAGTTTCTAAACATCCCGAAGGGTTAAAAGTGATGGAATTTCACTAATACCCTATTCTAAGGTTAAAGTGCGAATGACAGCTGAAATATATCCTAACGACTATTTTGGAGGTCCAGAAAGCCGTGATGCTGGTCAAGATACAATCACAGAGAGAAACTGGTTGATTGAAGAAATTATCAAACCAGAATTACCCAATATCATCGATAATGTTGAGAGGTGCCTTGAAATGTTACAGAGTGATCAAGTCTTCAAAATCCCCATAAGTAGTGGAGGTAGTGAATACGGAGATACTCCATCTGTGAAAGGTATTGTTGCAAGACAAGCTGGTAAATTGGTAGATTTCCAAGCTCTAGTTAGGTTTCCGGAATTCCACAAAGGCAGACAAGTTTTATTCAAGAAACATCCAGAATCACAATTTCCCCTACAGCAGATCGAAGACCTTACCTCTAACCTAAAGACAGTTTTAAACCAATTAGAAGAACTGGAGGTGACCAAAGATGCAGAAACTTTTATCAGTGCCATTGGCAAAATATTACAACTACTTACAAAATCTATTAATCTCCTACAAAATCCACCACGTAACCTATCGTTCCCCGATAATGATAACTATGCTATGAAGAAGTTGTTCCAGGATCACGAATCACTTTGTGAGAGTGCTCATCATGAAATAAGTTTGGAAATTGTACTTTTCAAAAATGAATTGTGTGTGGATTTTAGAAATTTGAGCAAAGTGACAAAGAAGCCCTGGTGTGATATTGATTCTGATACCGGTAAATCATTTAGTGACAAAATTAAGGATCAATTGACGCAGGACCGGTCTAAAAATTTATCACATATCCTAAGGGAAAACGGAGTTCACATCGAACAACCTACTTTTATCAATAATATGTTGTCGAGCTTCAATACCCAATGGGCCACTTTACCTCAAGCACAATATTTTCTCAATAGATGTGTCACTTTCAATGATAAAGTCGTCATTGAAATCGGTAAAGTAGCATTAACGACCAGTGATCCGTTTCTCATATCAACATCCTCCAAATTGAATGCCTTGGAAAATAGCGTCAGCAATTACTACACAAATTTAAAGCTTTAAATTCATCCTCATTTTGATTTCGATTCTCTTAGCATTTGCAATCGGCTCTGTAATTCCATCTTTCTACTTTTCAAATCTTTCAGCTGAGCCAATTCTTCATTGGTAGAAGATGTCATTATTACAGCATCTGTACTCACATCCATTTCGTTACCTGTTTCCACATCTTTACTCTTACTCAATCTTAATTTGTTCAGTTCGTATGTCTGCTGTAGAGTATCCAATTCTCTTGTCATCCTAACCGTCGATTTATCCAATTTCTCCTCGAGCGTCCTCACTAGTGGCTCCACTTCTTCAATTAGATCTAATTTAGCCTTATGCACGTCGTATTCAGGAACTAGTTCAAATACTCTTTTACAATCAAGCATCGTCTGTGCTAGGAAATTGTTTGATTCTGCATTGTCTTGTAACTTCGTCACCGTTCTTCGAAGTAGCTCATTACTGGCCTCCAGATAACCTACACTACGTTCCAACGATTCTGCCATCACTTCAAAGTCCCGATGGCTCTTTCCACTTACTTTTCTTTATTATTCTTAGTTACTATAGATTGAATCGGTTTCGCACTCCACAAGGTTCCTTTCCTGTTCCCTTTACACATATACATTTCATCAACAAACCCAAAACCAATTCTTCCACACAAAACAACTAAAAGGTCGAACTGATTTAACGGTTCGAAACCAATCTATAAATTTTCAGCACATTGGAATTGTTAATAAGCTGGGGTTCTTTACCAAATACACACCATTATGGCAGAAGTGGAAAGGAGTTGGAGGTCCCCCACACATGCGTCCGGCATTAGCATGATGGGGAGCAACAAATCTGGCAATGGTAATGGCAATGCAAAGGATACTATCTCACCAAGCAAGAGGACTAGATCTAATTCTAAAAGTAGTGGACATGGTCATAAGCGGTCAAGTAGTGTCAATAAGAAGGAGACTGAGAACAAAACTAAGACGGATCAAGAACCACTGAGTATACCTGTAACGCCAAGGAACAAATATACGCATATTATCATTTTGAAATCATTGAATGAAACCTTCGAGACTAAATTTTTAGTAGTACCATTTAAACCAGAGAGTTTAAAATTGGGAAGACCCGTGGTGAGTTCTAATGGTGGTAATTCTCAAAGTTTTGGTGGTATGGGGAGTGTCAATGGTGGTAATAAGCAAGATTCTCAACATGTGCCTCAAGTGAGGCCTGATAATGGTCATTTTGATTCCCGGGTGCTTTCAAGAAACCATGCTGCATTAAGTTGTGATCCAAATACGGGGAATATTTACATCCGTGATTTGAAATCAAGCAATGGTACGTTTGTTAATGGCAGCAGGATTGATCAGAATGATGTTGAGTTAAAAGTAGGAGATGTAATTGATCTGGGGACTGATATCGATAGTAAATTTGAACATAGGAAGATTAGTGCATTCGTAGAGGATATTTCAGTGATACCATTGATCAACGATTCCGACCAAAGTACTAGTTTTCTCAATGGAATTACAAAAAATCAGAGTGAGAAAATGGCTGGCACAGCTTCTGCTCTAAAACAGATTAATGGAGTTCGTGGCACTAATGCTGAAGCCCAATCGATGACGGCTCAGCGAGCTGCATTTGAAGCCGCCATGTTTGGTGACGTTAACAATTTGGATTTAGAAGATACCGTATTAGGATCAGAGACAGAAATCCTGAGTGGGATTTTCATCAATAATTCCATTGGTACAAGTCCTAATCTAATAAACGTTGTGAAAACTTTAGCTACTGAGATATCATTGGAAAAACATGAATTTACCAAACTAAAATCGATGGAAAGCTTTTTAATGAACTACATTACCAATTTAGACTATGTGAATCGACTTATGGTGGAAAAAAATGATAAACAATTAGTTAAACTACAGAATGCTCTAAGGCAGAAATTAACTGAGAAGCAGGAATCCATTTCAAAAGAACATAAATCCCAAGTAGATAAATTTGAAAAGGAAAATAAGACTTTAAAATTGTCATTCCAAACCAAAGAAAAGGAAAAAGATATGCATATTAAAAAATTAGAAAGGGAATTAGAAGATTTACGAACGAGGTTAGAAGTGGAAAAATATAGAAACTCACAACTTGCCAAGAATGCCGCCCTTGCAGAGCAACAGTCTTCAAATGTAGAGCCTACCACCGATGAGACATCAACCACAGAAACTAGCGACACAGCAAAAGCCGATAAACCAACGAGGAGCAGCAATAGAAAATTCAGCAGTAGAAATGTATTCTTCGTAAGTGCTATTTCAATTGGGTTTGTCGCTTTCGCTATGAGGTTTTCATCAGAGCATTAATTGAACAACAGTAATAACAACAACAACAACACCCATAATAATAATGATAATAGTAATAATAATAGCAATTCTCACAACAAAGAAAAATAATTATCAGTCATATTTCCAACTCTTCTTTGTATTTACAGGAAGGAATGTATTTTCTAGTATATACCGCTTCTGCACTAAGCAGAATGCTTACTCTTTCTTTTATTTTTATTCACACACATATGTTAACGAATATTTTACGGAATTATTATGCAGTATTTTCTTCGACCTTGAATACCTATGCTTTCAAGTCCATATCATCCAGCTGCATTCTTTCCACCGTAGACACTCCCAATGTCTTTGCCAATTCATTGACAAATTTGACGGCGACATCTTGTACATTAAGAACTACGTCAGGCCTTTGCTTTTCAACTGATGTTGGCAAAACGCCAGGTAAACCGCACATTTCAAAACTTGTCATGTAGGAAAGATCAGGATTTACATTAATACTAACCCCATGAGACGTCACCGAACGTCTCACATGAATTCCCAGACTTGCAATTTTCTTGTTGTCCACAGTCCAAACTCCTGTCTCCTCGGTTAATTTAGCGTCAATATCCAAAGCCTGTTGACCATCACCCACCTTAAGGTTTTTCAGTGTACTGATGACTGAGTCTTCGAGACCAGAGACGAAGCATCTTGCTGGGAAATTATCGAAAGATTTAAGATCCATGATGACGTAGGCGACCATCTGACCAGGACCATGGTAAGTGATTTGTCCACCCCTTTCCACTTGTACGAACTTTGGTCTTGCATCGCTGGAATCTCTAGAAGGAACAAAACTTTCAAATTGGGCTATCTGTTCTGGAGTCATAGTCTTTTTAATCCTTTTCCCCCCTGTATAAGTCGGATCAAATTCAAAAGTCAATACTATTGGGTTTGGTTTCATCGATAAAATGTTGTCTATAATCTGCCTTTCGCTATCATTGATTGTCATGTTGACATTCTCTTCCTGTAATTTGGCAAGCCTTCTTCTAATCTTAGCATGAAGTTCTTTAATATCCAATTGAGCTTTGGAAAATTGCTCTTGAATTTCTAACCCTTTTTCGAAGGGTAAGCGCCTTGTAAACTGTAAATGTCTGATGGCCTTAGCGGATTCATCGATGGGATGAGTTTTCCTCTTGGCAGAACATGAATCAGTAGCATATGAGAAAGATTGCACCCCTCTAAGTTTCGGTACCCCCTTCAATTCCGTTCTATTCAAAATAGTCTTGCAAAAAAGACCAAAAGACATGGTTTACTGTCTTTCCCATTAGCTTTTATTCAACATTGTAAGTTTACTATTTCTTTCATGATGATTTTCATTTGATGGACGCTCTAATAGAACACTGAACCATAACAAGTAATGCAATTCCAGAAAATAATAGGAAACCTTCTTCATATTTTCTTGTAATCTTAGTTTTGATCAGGAAAATTTTAGTATTCGAAGGATACCAATAATGAATAGGAATCGTTGGAATTCAACATCGGCGAATTAAAACCACACACACATATAACTATGCTGAATTAAACACCGGTGCAAGTGGAATTAAAATATTCTGGTATGATTTTTCAATCACATAATTTTTAATTCCTCGAAGTTTTCAAACGGTTCTCATATTTGATCTGTATTTATAGAATTCTGATCATATTTTATGGAACCATGATTATTGCACCAATTGATCTGTAAAAAAAAAAAAAAAAGTAGATTGGTAGGCTAGAAATTATATCAAGCAGGACCATTCCAACCAAAGCGAAAGTGCATTTATTTGAATATCCTTCACTTCATGCCTTCATTTTTTCCAACATTAATACACTTTTTCAATCATATTGGCGACATCGAAAAAATGATGAGAATCAAACTCCAAAAGACTAAGATCGTGAGAAAATGGAGACTAAAATAGCTTCTTTGACCCACTGGTTAAACGATAACGGTCAATTCCAGCTATCAGAAAACATATGTGTTAACGAAAATGAAATTTCGGGCAGAGGTGTTACGCTCTCAAGTGGAATCATAAGGCAAAACCAGCCTATAGTATCTGTACCAAGTGCTTGTCAATTGAACTTCCATACAGTACTATACCATATTTCCAAATTCAATAGCAGGATAAGAATTCCTAATGTCACTGAAAAGGCCGAAACGGATAAAATTAAAGAGAATGAGTTAGATCCCAGATACCGCGCTTATGGGATATTGAATCAGGATTTTTTGTTGAACTTAAGCTCATTCCAATTGCTCGAACTTTATATCTTAGGAGAATGGATTTTACTACCGCTATGGTCTGGAAACCAAATTAAGTCTTTTTGGGAACCCTATTTTGCAGTATGGCCATCTCAAGATGAACTAAAATCATTTCCAGCAGTTTGGAAATGTTCAAAAAGATCAGATTACAAAGATTTGCTAGATCTTCTACCCACAGCTTCCAAAAACAACATGTTGAGAATCAGCAATTTGGTGGAAAACGATTGGCAAAAAATATCGCCAATATTAAACGCCTGGAATGATCTATTCCAGTCTCCTCTACCACTAGAAGATCAATTTGAAAAATTTTTACACATTTATTGCATTATAAACTCAAGGTGTCTATACACTGAAGTTCCACTGAAAAAGGATGATATTTTGAGTAAATTCACGATGGTTCCCTTTGTTGATTTTCTAAACCATACACAGGATGTCGACCTGCACTGTTTTCCCAAGATGGAATCACTAAATAGAAGCTCTCATGGATTAGGACCATTTAGTATTTATTGTGGAAACCATACTTACCAAACTGTGGGGGAAGAAGTTTTATTGAATTATGGAGCTCATTCTAACGATTTTTTGATCAATGAATATGGGTTTGTCATACCGAACAACAAATGGAACTATATCGACATTACTCCTGAAGTTATTAATATGGTTAAGGACTCTACAATACAAAAGTTTTTGGAAAATAATGGGTATTGGGGGGATTACACCGTAAGCGCCGAAGATGCAAGCTACAGAGTCATAGTGGCACTAAGTTTAATAGTCACTGGAGACTTTCGAAGAGTGGAAAAACTCCTAATGGGTTACATATCTGAAGATTTTTTCTTACCAAAGATTAAACCCATGCTTTATAAAATACTTGCACAACTAAAAGATAGATCGATGGCATGCATCCGTACTCTTGAAAAGAATGCAAATCCAGATTTCTGTCGCCAAAATCTCGTCATTATCCACCAAGATTATATTGAAATTATAGAAAAGAATCTATCAAAAATATGTACATGAAATTAATTCGTCACGACAAGTGGAGATAATCTAATTCTCTATGTCTTTGAAATTCAGTCTTCCCCTCAACAAGAGTTGTAATAGTTTGATTCCATTTACAATCCAATTTTCTATAATATGCCAATTGAACAAAATATCCCGTCAACTCCCTGACATTGGTACATTCCAATTTATTTAAGTAATTCATCCTAGATCTTTTCATAACTCTTATCACTTGGTCATAGAGTCTATCAGCATCTAATGCAATATTACAATGGGGGATACTCAGCAGGAATGGATGGCTCGATAGAAGAATAGATATTTGTTCTTTAATTAATTCTTGAATGATGTCTAATGTCCTTTTTGAACCTAATAGTTCGCTCTTAGAATAACAATCGAATAAAAACGCCAACGGCTTAATACAACTTGAAATGATTAAATTTTCCAATCTCATGAGGAGTAATTCATCGTGTGGATACAGCGTAAGATCGAGTTCAATCGGGCTTTTGTGGTTTTGGGACGCACTCTGAATTACTTTCATCAAATCATTCGTCTCTTTAAACTTCTGTAGGTCTTGTACCGCTTGTTCGTGGCCATAGTTCGAAAGAGTTCTGGGTAAAGGGCTCATCTTCAAATGAATATTCTTTCGCCTAAGTCTAATATGAAATTCAGACGGTTCTGTTGCATAGTATGAATTCTGTGCTGAAGTGACACCCACAATAATATTAGGCCGTTCCTCTCGAGACCAAATGTTTCTATAAAGCTCGTCAACTGTACCAAACGGTGGATTTAAAAGTAAGACATTGGAATTACGGTTTAAAGACTCTTTGAATTTCTTGATAGATCGGATCATAGCGTGTGAATGTTTCGCAGAAACTATAAAATTGTCCATTGCCGCCACTTCACCGGAGGAATATACAGGAGGTCTGTGAGAAGCCATGAATTGAGTGTGATGGAAATTGATACCTTCAGAATTCTGTAGAAGTAATTTGGAATCATTGTCCAAAAACCTATTTAGTTTCTTTCGATCATTTAATAATAGCACTACTTGAGATACTTTTGGTTGGTTTGGCAATTGTGCTATCTCATATGCAAGCAGGGAAGCAACTGGATTATTGACTAAGGAATAAACTCTCGGTACAGCAGTCATTGTAAATAGGATCTGGAAGGCCTCTAAGACATCACAATCTAACTTTTAAAGCTGTATTTTGTAATAGTATTGAAATTTTTTTCACCATTAAGAACCCGGAATGCTTCACTAAGATCAACATCATCACCATAACCCCTACCTTTTTGACCGAAGAGAAGTAATCAATTCTGGTTTAAAATCATGCTGGTCGTTGGTTTGACAGGTGGAATTGCTAGCGGTAAAAGTACAGTTTCCCGCAGACTACAAGAGCATCATCATATACCGGTAATCGATGCTGACAAGATTGCAAGGGAAGTGGTAGAACCTGGTCAATCAGCCTATAAAAAGATCGTCGCCCATTTCCAGCCCAAGATTCCCGATCTTCTACTCAACGATAAACATCTGAACCGTCCTGCTCTCGGTAAATGGGTCTTCTCCCATAAAGAGGATCTGCAAGTGTTGAACCAAATCACACATCCCGCAGTCAGGTATTCTATTTTCAAAAGTATTCTTTGGTACTACGTCTGTGGATACAGCATATGTGTTTTAGATGTTCCACTACTCTTTGAGGCTGGATTAGATCTTTTCTGTGGTGTTTCAGTGACAATTGTTTCAGAGAAACCTTTACAATTGGAAAGGATACTAGTTAGAAATCCACAGATGAGTAAAGAGGAAGCTATCAATAGAATCAATTCGCAGATGCAAAATGAACAACGTATTGAAAGGGCAGATTATGTCCTTACCAACAACGAAGGTTTACCAATTCTCTATAAAGAGATTGATGCGTTCTTACGTCGTATTCAACCCACTTTTGCAAGGACAGCATTGGAATATTTCCCACCATTTGGTGCGATTAGTGCTGCAACTGTCGTGCTATCAAGACACCAAGCACTTGCTCAAAAGCAAAAGAAGCAATGATAAATTTTACAACTTTTTTCATTTCTATTTGAAATTACATACATTTTGTTTCATGGTCTAGGTGGATAATCATTAGGTGTCACATCTGGAATTCGTTTGTAGGGCAATCCGCCTCTATCCTTTCTCAATAGTAAGCTATTCTTACCAAACGCTTTCGCTATCAGTGGGCCCTTCCCCTTAACAGTCGAATCTTCTACCACTACAGCTTCTCTAATTGGTTTATTACCCAAATCTGGACTAAAATTTGCAAAATTTAGCCTATGTTTTAATGGAGCTGTCGTTTCACAAGGTATTGGACCGCCCTTAGTCTCTGTAATATCTGATTCTTCAGGCGATAAATCAAATTCGATGTCTAGTTCAGCTGCCTTATCTTTAAATTCTACCACATGTACAATTTCCCTTGGCTCACCTTCTTTGAAAGGTTTCAGCACTTTCTTTAATCTTTCTGGCGATAACTGCAAACCATCATTAGGTAAACCATCACCGAAAACCGTAACTAGGTAAGAATCGTCGACAAACTTAATATTATTACCTGATTTTTTACTGCTACTACTACTGCTACCAGTTGTCCTCAAGATAGATCGTAATTCACTACCACCGTTTGCTCTTGCTTTTTTTACAGGACGCAGGTCTTCCTCCATTAGGGAAGCCTTCCTTTTGCCGTTTTCATTACCGTCACCTTTCTTCAAATATCTAGAAAATGAAATCTTTTTCTTAGGTTCATCATCACCACCCCCAGTAGTGTTGGTACCAGTTGAAGATCCTGTAGAATCAGGATGAGTGGTAACTCCACTGAATGATGGTGCACTCTCCATACTGCTTGGAACTTTCTTCGAAGCACTGGCCTCCTTTGCCTTTTCTTCAGCATTATTAGGTGTTAATGATGGCATTAGAGCTAAACCCTTGGGCAATAGATTTTTCAATTCTTCCTTTGTGTATCCAACTTTTCGCAGCAAAGTAACGTAACATCGTAGATTTTCTGTCACGGTGGAATCTAACACACATAAATTGATCATCCCGTCTAAAAATCCCTGAGATTTACCCATATTTTTGCTGGTGGAATCATTCAGCATTAATCCTTCAATGTATTCTTTTCTTTCTGTGGGTTGTAGATACGGTAGTTCTTCAGATATATAATCTACTGGTTTATCTTTACTCACTTCTTCATCACCCAGTACTTTTTCCCTCTTGATGGACCCTAATTGATTTAAATAATCCATGTACATCGATTTCAATCCTGAATATAGCTGAGTGTCGGCAGAAGTAACGCCTGCATCTTGTCTTTCCACATGTTCGTTATCCTCGGTGAACCGTCCAAACGTTGATTTCAAAGAAGAAATATAGTGGTTAATAGCCTCCACTTGCTCGGGCTTCAATTGTGATGCTTCATGGAATTCCTTAATGTCACGACGTATCTTCTCCACAGTATCTGATTGTAATGCATGCGATATGTTTACCAACTGAGGTATCGGATTAGACATCTTGTATAAGTATTATATCTTCTCCTCACAAGGAAGAGCTCTTCCACTAAGACTAGATCTCACAAATATCAAATTCAAGGCCTCTGAAACCAGCTAAACAATTGCCTACAGGCCTTGAGTTTCATCACTAGGATAGTTTTAAAGGTTAATTTTAAGATTTCCTTAGACTTTACAAGTCGGACGTAATGTATGATGGACCGTCACTAAAATTGGTTGATGAAAATTTTCCGAAAATCAGCGATGAGCTAAGAAAGAAACAGCTTTATAAAGACACACTACATCCAGTGGCAACGTTTGAACTTTTGTAAGCATTTTTACTGAGTTCTTCAGCACCAAATTCTTTACAAACCCTTTCCCAGCATGAATACACGATGCTTAGGGGCCAAGATATCGCTCGGTAGTATTTTGAAGACCAGATGTCAAATAATTAGACCAGTAAGATTCTACCAAAAGTTTGGAGATCGAAAGGCTAGCTCGAGGAATGATTTTAGACCCTCACCATCAGAAAGTCGTTCATCTCCGAGGAATTTTCCCCGGGCTAAACTGATCGAGGTTCCATTTGAGGCTAATACACCTGAAGTGACTCTAGCTCAACTCAAGAATAATGGACTTATTGGTGGAGATCTGCACGATTGTATTGTTAATATTGGGTTCACCGGGCTTACACCTGTGCAGCAAAAGGCAATAAGGCCGATCTTGGAGAACCAGTCGCAGGATGTGATAACTAGGGCCAAGACAGGTACCGGTAAGACGTTTGCATTTTTAATCCCCATGTTCCAGCATTTGATTAATACCAAGAGGGAAAACCCTTCAGCTGTAAAATATGTCATTGTAGCACCTACTAGAGATCTAGCTTTACAGATCGAAATGGAAACTAGAAGAATTCAGGCGGCTCATCCAGTCCTCAAGCGATTCCATTCTTTGACGCTTGTTGGGGGGACTAATTTTGCAGCAAGTGTCACTGATTTAATTCGCAGAAAACCTCAAGTGGTTATAGCCACTCCAGGAAGATTATTGGACATTTTACAACGTTATGAAAAGCATTTCAAACAAGTGGATGTTAAAGTTTTGGATGAGGCAGATAGGTTATTAGAGATTGGATTCCAGCAAGATTTAGAAAAAATTTCCAGTATTTTGAATAAAATCAACGAAACTGGTCCCGATCACATAAGAACTCTACTTTTCTCAGCAACTCTAGATGCTAAAGTTCAAGATTTATCACAAAGTATTATGGGCAAGGATGAATGTTTATTCCTAGATACGGTGGATAAGAATGAGCCACAGGCTCATGAAAAGATCTCTCAATCAGCAGTCATAGCAGAAAACTTGGGTCATTCTATTCTTGCTACTATGGATCATGTTAAGCGCCAGGTACTTGCTAACCCAAATTACAAGGCAATTTTATTTACACCAACGATTAAATGCACTACTCTGATCTCTGAATTGCTACACGCTCAACAAGACGTTGCTGTACCCATTTTAGAATTCCATGGTAAAAAGACTCAAAATGTTAGGACAAAGATGGTCCAAAAGTTTAAGCGTGATCGTTCTGGAATTCTGGTATGTACCGACGTTGCAGCCCGTGGGCTTGATTTCCCTGACGTGGGCGAAGTCTTACAGATTGGTGTACCAGCTATAATGTCCCAATACATTCATAGAATTGGTAGAACCGCTAGAGCTGGAAAGACAGGAAAAGCTGTCTTGTTCATGAGTAAAGAAGAAGTTCCATTCTTGCAAAAATTAGCCAAGGGAGCACAAATTATCATCAAAGATCAAGAGGATTACGAACCTGATATGAGCACCATCGAGGAATTCGCATCAGGATTTACGGATAGTGAAGAATTGGTCGATGCGCTCATAAGTGCTATCGCCTTCTACAGATCAAATGCTAAGGGTTATGGTTTCAATGATAACAGAATATTGGGACAGCTCGCTGGATCATACGGTTCGCTGTTAAATGATAAAGAGGCAAGACTTCCTATTTCTTCGAATACTCTAGAGAAACTCGGCTTAAGTAACAACAGAGTCGCATTGGAGGCTTTTGACATCCATGGATCGTATCACGGTAAACCTCGTAGTAGAGATGGGCAATCCAGCTCCTACAGAGGCGATAGAGATGGGCAATCCAATTCCTACAGAGGTGGTAGAGATGGGCAATCCAATTCCTACAGAGGTGGTAGAGATGGACAATCCAATTCCTACAGAGGTAGTAGAGATGGGCAATCCAATTCCTACAGAGGTAGTAGAGATGGACAAAGTAATTCCTACAGAGGTAACCGAGACAGACATTGGTATGATGAGGAACCTTTTCAAAATTTTGTGAAGAAGGGAAATTTGAAGAATCGTAATTTTAGTAATAAATTTTATGATAAAAGAAAAGGTCATAATCCAAGGTTCGAGAATTAATTTTAGTGATTTTTTTTTACGGGAGCATTGATTCAATGGGTTTAATCTTTAAAATTTAAATATTAACGGTCGTGTAAATAACTTTTTTTATTATTATTATATTATTATATTTTTATTGTTACAATTATTCTGGATCTTCTATAAGCTTACATCGCTTCTTAAAAGACCGAAATACTAAAGGGACCTAATAGTAACTAAAATACACTGGAATTCAAATAGTCCATTAAGCCCAAAGGAGCTCTTTTAGGCCTCCATGCCCTCTAAAAGCGTCACATTTTGTGTGTCTCAGGATCTAGAGACTCCCCTACGGATTAAGATCAAATCTTTAGAAGGACATAAGCCATTATTAAAACATTCTCAAAAGCTATCTCAACCAGCACTTTCACAAACAGCTTCCAATGTTTTCCCTATCAGTGATATGCTAGTATCTGCTCAAGTGTTTGATAAGGAAAGAGATCGAAACTTGACTATTCCCATTGTTACTCCCTATGTTCCCTTTAAAAGTTCAAGGAAATGGGATCAATGGTTGAATTTACCTATAAATTTAAACCAATTGAATACATCAAGCTGGCTAAGAATTGTTATTTGGGAATTTGAAGGAACTAAAAGAGTACCATTCTTTATTCTAAATACACCTATTTTCAACTTAGAGGATAATACACTGAAAAGAGGACAAGAATCACTGCAATTCCAATACGATGACCCACAGAGTGGTAGAAAACTTGAAAATGATCCATTACTAGACTCCTTAAACAGATTTTATTTAGGAGAAGTGAAGAAACTAAGTTGGTTGGACGAAATGAGTATACCAACTCTTGCGAAAAAAGCTGAAAGACGAAGCCTACCGATTGGGACTTTTTTACTCAATATTGAGTTCCCTGTATTTGAACTTCCAGTAGTATTCACTGAAAGAAGCTACACAGATGTGCAGAAAAATATCCCTACACTGCATAATTTCGAACAAAGTAATGAAGTTGCGGAATATACCAAAACAGAGCCGCGCATGAAAATATCCATGGGTGACAAGTATAACTCGACGTTGAAATTTTACGATCCAGATCAATTCAGCAACAATCCTGTTGAAGAAAAGTATAGAAGGTTGGAAAGAGCTTCGAAAAGGTCAAATATGGATAAACATGCAAAGCCAGACACCAAGAAAAGGGATTATCTTAATAAAATCATTAATTATCCACCTGGTACTCAACTGACAGCACATGAAAAAGGTAGCGTTTGGAAATATCGATACTATTTGGTCAATAACAAAAAGGCTCTTAAAAAACTCCTGCAGAGTACAAATCTTACTGAAGAGACGGAGCGTACAGAAGTTTTGGAGCTTATGGACTCCTGGGCAGAAATTGACATTGATGACGCCATTGAATTACTTGGTTCCGATTACAAAAATATATCTGTGAGAGCATATGCAGTGAATAGACTTAAGAAGGCATCTGACAAGGAATTGGAGTTATACTTGCTGCAATTAGTCCAGGCGGTTTCATTCGAATGTCTATCTACATTTTCAGACAAATCCAATAGTGAATTCACGATTGTAGATATGGCTCCCTCACAAGCTCTTGATAACTCTAGTTCCGTGGCAGTGCAACGTCAAAAGATGATAAATTCTACTTATAATACAGGAGAATCTACCTTGGAAGAGAGTGCCATTGTCATTTCCCCGCTGGCGGAATTTTTAATCAGAAGAGCAATTATGAATCCCAGGTTGGGCAATTTTTTTTATTGGTATATGAGATCTGATTCTGAAGATAACCCATTCTTGAACCAGATTATAGATTCCTATTGGAGTAGGCTACCGAAAAACAGATTGATCATGCTAGAAGATCAAATTAATTTAGTGAGCATATTGCGAGATCTTTGCGAAGAGGTCAAAAGGCTTAAAGATACTGTCGTTAAAAAGCTAGACCTTTTGCACCATCTCTTAGCGACTAAATTAAAGCATTTTCTTAAGAACCGTGAAATCAGCTTACCGTTGGATCCTGATGTTATCATTACGGATGTATTACCAGAAATTTCGAAGGTCTTTAAAAGTTCACTTTCTCCTCTCAAGATTGCATTCAAGACAAAAACTGGGTCTATTTATTCATTGATGTACAAGGTCGGTGATGATTTGAGACAAGATCAGCTGGTCGTTCAAATCATTAGCCTGATGAATGAACTACTGATGAATGAAAATGTAGATTTGAAATTAATACCTTACAAAATTCTGGCTACTGGTCCTCAAGAAGGTGCCATCCAATTTATCCCCAACGATACGATGGCTAATATTTTAGGTGTTGAGCATGGAATTCTCCCATATTTTCGTTCTCATTATCCTGATATGAATGCAGAATTAGGAGTTCAAGGATGGGTTATGGACAATTTTGTCAAGTCCTGCGCAGGGTACTGTGTGATCACATATATTTTAGGTGTTGGTGATAGACATCTGGATAATTTGTTGATTACACCAGATGGTCATTTTTTCCACGCTGATTTCGGATACATTTTGGGACAAGATCCCAAGCCCTTCCCACCACTGATGAAACTCCCGCCACAGATTATCGAAGCATTCGGTGGTGCTGAATCCTCTAATTACAATAAATTTCGCAGCTACTGCTTCGTGGTCTATTCTATTCTAAGGAGAAATGCTGGATTAATATTGAACTTATTCGAACTTATGAAAACTTCTAATATTCCTGATATCCGCATTGATCCCGATGGGTCAGTATTAAAGGTCAAGGAAAGGTTCAACTTGGATATGTCCGAGGAGGAGGCCACTGTACACTTCCAGAATCTGATCAACGACAGCGTCAATGCTCTTTTGCCCATCGTTATCGACCATCTACACAATTTGGCACAATATTGGCGAGCTTAATCAAGACTACTTAAGAGGTACCAAATGTACTGGCTGCTTGGTACTTCATATTACTTCTATAGATTCTTTTTTTAAGTGCATTAATGTCTATAACACTACTCTTCATCACATGCTCTTGTTTTTGTTGTTCTAATATAAGAACCCTTATAGTTAGCAAGTTTCAGGCATACTTAGATCAACACAAGATATATATAAAGATAAATCAGAAAATAAATACTTTCTACGTTGTCAGATTAGCTGAGTTAAGAGCTTCATATTAATCGCCAATGCCTAGTGATGTTTTAGGCCCATTTGGGAACGCTACTGGGTCTGATTCTCACGATTTTCGGAAACCTACAGCTAAAGTTGTCACTACACAACTTTATACAGCCACTCTACTGGGACTATTCGCTCTATTTTCATTCTCAGTACTTTTGAAGAAGCTTCCAAGACTATATGCTGGTAGGAAGTTTAAAGATGAAAGTAATCTAAGGCTTCCTTCGTGGGATGAAAGTAGTCTTTTTGGGTGGCTTAATGTCATTTACAAGATTCGAGAGGACCAGATCCTGGAATATGCAGGGTTGGATGCATTTGTTTTCCTAGGATTCTTTAAAATGTGCATAAAGCTATTGGCCATATGTTGTTTCTTTTCTATTTGTGTCATATCTCCCATTAGGTTCCACTTTACGGGTCGCTACGATGATGGTAATGATGGGACTGATTTCAGCGTAAAGGATAGTGCCCCTGAAGCTGCCAAGTACTATTTGTGGATGTACGTGGTATTCACATATTTCTTCACGTTTCTGACACTGTATCTATTAACCTCACAGACTAAACTAATAGTCAATACACGACAATCGTATTTGGGGAAACAAAATACGATCACAGATAGAACAATAAGGCTCACCGGTATCCCAATTGAATTACGTGATGTCGAAGGTTTAAAGAAAAAGATTGAGAGTTTAAAAATTGGTAAAGTATCTTCAATTACCATTTGTCGAGAATGGAGCCCGTTAAACAGATTGTTCAGATATAGGAAAAAGGTGCTGCGTCGGTTGGAATCAGGATACATTTCCTGTCCCCCCGACCTACGTGATCGTGAGCATTACACTGAGACTTACCACTTGAATAGAAATGGAGACTCCAATGATAGAGATACTCCAGATTCTAATGAAGTGACGCACACTGACTACACGGAAGACAATAACATTTATGGTCAAGTATTTTTACGTGATCGTCCCAAGATGAGAACTGGGCTCTTTGGTATCTTTGGCCCTAAAGTGGATGCCATTGACCATTTGGAGCAACAATTGAAATTTTTTGACCAAGAAATTCAGGAAGCTAGGAAAAAGCACTATTCAGCTACACCCACAGCATTTGTTACTATGGATTCTGTGGCCAATGCACAAATGGCAGCACAAGCGGTTCTTGACCATAGAGTTCATTATTTTATCACCAGATTAGCACCTGCTCCACACGATATTAAATGGGATAATGCATGCTTGTCAAGAAGCGAGCGCATGACCAAGGTTTATTCGGTTACTATCTTCATTGGTCTCTCTAGTGTCTTTTTGATTATTCCTGTATCATACCTGGCTACATTATTGAATTTGAAGACCATTACGAGGTTTTGGCCAGGTTTGGGTAAACTATTGAAGGAGAATAAATGGGCTGAAAATATTGTTACCGGTTTACTACCCACTTATCTGTTCACCATTCTAAATTTTGTGATTCCCTATTTCTATGAGTATCTGACATCTTGTCAGGGTCTGGTATCTCATAGTGACGAGGAAATATCTTTGGTGTCCAAGAATTTCTTTTACATCTTTGTGAATCTGTTCCTAGTCTTTACCCTAGCCGGTACTGCATCTAATTATTGGGGGTATTTAAGTGATACTACGAAAATTGCTTACCAGCTGGCAACGTCAGTAAAGGAATTTTCGTTGTTTTACGTCGATTTGATCATCTTACAGGGTATAGGTATGTTCCCTTTCAAATTACTGCTTATTGGTAGTATGATAGGTTTCCCCTTTGTGAAGATTAAATCTACCACACCAAGACAACACAAAGAACTGTACCAACCTCCAATCTTTAATTTTGGTCTACAATTACCCCAACCAATTTTAATTCTTATTATCACGCTAATTTACAGTGTGATGAGCACCAAAATTTTAGTTTCAGGGTTGGCTTATTTTTTGGTTGGGTATTACGTTTACAAGTACCAATTAGTATACGCTACTGATCACTTACCTCATTCCACAGGTAAAGTTTGGCCACTTATCTACAGAAGAGTCATTGTAGGGTTATTGCTATTCCAATTGACTATGGCGGGTACTTTAGCTGGTTTTGAAGGGGGCTGGGTCCTCTCTTCCTGGTTATTTGCTGTGCCTATAATTACACTAAGCACCCTTTGGGATTTTGAAAAGAACTATATGCCTTTAGCGCAATATATTGCCCTAAGTTCTATTCGTGAACACGAAAGAGATAATTCTATGACTTCAGCTCCAGTGGATGACGATTCTTATCAATATCCATGTCTAGTGAGCGGACTTGAAGGGCCAATGCTATAATAGACTTAATAGACAGTAAAAGTAGAGTTACTTAAAACGCTTAAGCGTTTGTCATGAATAATTTCAACGTAAGGGCACCATAAATAGTCGCCGAATTTACGAAGCTTTCCTTCATAAATTGCCAATCGCCACCTGCAACGAGTACTGTCATCACAAAATTGACTAGTACCCATCTTAGTATCCATACTACGGCTGATACTTGTAGAATCCAGCTATATGGCAAATTGGTAATGGCTTTGAGGGATTCGATTATATACAGATTAGCCACACATTTTATTATATTCATGGAAAATACTGTATCGTATGGCCAAATAAGCATCAATATGGGGAAAATTTTGGCACCATAAGACAGTAGAATGGCGTATGATAAAACATCCTTAGCGTTTCGCACTTCCTGGCCCCAATGGATCCAATTCATGATGAAGAATCGAGTCAGATTATGAACTATCCAAATATCAAATACGCAGTAAATCGTGAAGTAAAGATATTGATTCAATGGATTCCACGAGAACACTCTCTCCATTATAGGATTGTTACCAATAATTCCATCATATTCATTTAATTGGAAATCCACAGTAAAACTTCTTTCCTCAATAACCCAAGTCAAATAAATCTCAAATGCGATCAAAAGGAGCCATACTCTATTCAATTTATCAAATTTTACCAACCAATTCTTTATTGCATGGAACCATGATCTTAACCATTGTAACGAACCATTTTCTGGTGGTTTAGATTCGACATATAGTGACAATTTGTGATCCAATGAATTATATACAAGGTGTCTGTAGGCTCCTGATTTCAATAGAAGTAGATCTATGAACAGAAGCACATTGTCAAATTCCACATAACGGTCAACCACTTTTTGACAGTGTAAACAATCTGTCAATTGGATGTGCTTGTTAGAGTATACTGTGAAGAGGCAATCTGCTGGTTGAGCACATTCAATGCATATCATAGCATTGGGTTCTGGCACCGGATCCTATGCTTTGTTCTACTTCTAGATATCTTATGTTATATTCACCTTTCAATGATAAGAGTTCGGTTGGTTTAGTTGAAAACCATGCTCTTGTAACGATAAAACTCATCGAATATCAGTAAAAAAGACGAATTCAAGTCGAATTTGGCGTTTTATTACGACCTTTGAACATGTCTGGCTTTAATACCGGTCGAACTCCTTGTAGATATTTCCAACAGGGTCGTTGTAACAAGGGAAACAGCTGTAAGTTTGCCCATGTGTATTCCAATGGCAGCGGTGCATCAGGTCAAGGAACCGGTCAATCCATGTCAGAAGCTGAACTATTGAAGAGTTTTATTAATCCAAGCTCCCTTCCCAAGATTGCTAGAACCATCAATAATGATATGAAAGATGCAGAGACTTTTCAGTTGAAACCGATGGCATCTGCATACAGTTATGGATCACCATGTGCAGTGAATTTGATAAGTGGCAGAGACTATTCACCTGAGGAATCGAGATTGGACTACTACAATGCTCAACGTCAAGGTATTATGCCGCAGTATATGACTCAAGTAAGTGCTAGAGAATCTGACATGCAAGAATGTATGAATTTTACTAAGGCGCATACAGACTGGGCAGCTAGATATTTACAAGTGAATACTAAGCAATTGACGGAAACTGGTAGAAGATCTATTGAAAATGAATTCATCAACTTCCCACTTGACTTGACAGGTACCAGAAGTAAGAGTGGTTCATTTGGCGCCAATCCCTTCACATCGCCGCCTTCTCTAAACGGCGGTGATAGTGGTGCGTTTGGACAACCATCCTTTGGAGGTAACACTGGAAATAGCTCTAATTCAGCGTTTGGAACCCCTTCGTTTGGATCATCTGCATTTGGAGGTGCCAATACTACCACTGCTAATAATAATACGAATGCGGGAAGTGGTGGGGTATTTGGTCAACCAGCGTTTGGTAATACTAGTAATCTGGGTAGTTCATTTGGAACGTCATCGGTTGGATCAAATCCTTTCACTTCAAATTCCGGTGGTAGTGCGTTTGGTAAGCCTGCATTTGGTAGCGCACCTGGAAGTAGCGAATCAGCCTTTGGCAAACCTGCATTTGGTTCAACTACTACGCCTCCTGCAAGTGGTGGATCGGCTTTTGGTAAGCCCAGTTTTGGTTCCAGTGCATTTGGACAATCGGCCTTTGGTGCCAATGCCCAACAACAACAACAACAACAACAACCTCAGCAACAACCGCCTTCAACTGCCGGGTCTGTATTTGGTCAACCACCTTTTGGATCAAATGCAGCGGGTGCTGCACCCGCTACTGGCAGCTCTGTATTTGGACAACCATCTGCAGGGTCTCAGGCAAATGCCACTTCAGCATTTGGTAAGCCAATGTTTGGTAGCACACCAGGACAAAGCAACAGTACTGGTGCATCCGCATTTGGCCAGCCGAACTTCAAACCTTCGCCATTTGGCGCTAGTAATAATGCTACACAAAATGCATCGCCCTTTGGAACATCAGCATTTACACAGAACCAATCTCCCTTTTCTAATAATACGAATACTACTAATACTACTAGTACTACTAGTACTGCACCATTTGGATCTGCTCCTACGAGTTCAAGCTCTCCGTTCTCATCTCTTCAGCAGAACCAGAACCAAGCCAAACCAGAGCCAATTTCCCAAACTACATTTGGATCCCAAACCCAACCATCGAGTTCGCCATTTGGAAATGCCCAACAACCATCCGTGGCTCCATTTGGCTCCAGCACAGGGCCAAAATCATCACCATTTTCCAACGTCGCCAACCCATCGATTTCTCAGCCTACAGCGCCTAAATTCACCCAGGGGCTACCGACAGAGGAAGACAACGTACCGGCCAACGAATTGGACCAAAAGACACTACAACAGTTTCAAATGGACCACTTCAACCTGGGAGAGGTTCCTGATATTCCGCCGCCATTAGAGCTCATCGCATGATGAGGTCATGTTTCACGAATATCCATCACAATGCGATGATCATCATGCTGAAAAATTCCAAAACTGTGCAGTTCATGATGAATAATATTGTTGATCAAACTGTATAAACCACTGGTTAGGGTCATCTTTACTTTCAAATAGTGTGGAAACCCATTTTAATAAGATGTCAAGAGTAGGTGTTATGGTATTAGGACCCGCAGGTGCGGGAAAGAGTACTTTTTGTAATGAAATTATATCACACATGCAAACTATTGGGAGAAGGGCTCATATTGTAAATTTAGATCCTGCTGCGGAACCAAACAAATACGAATTTACCGTTGATATCAGGGATCTAATTTCACTAGAAGATGTAATGGAAGAACTAGATTTAGGGCCTAACGGAGCATTGATTTACTGTTTTGAATACCTTATGCAAAACTTAGACTGGTTAGATGAAGAAATTGGTGATTATAACGATGAATATTTACTTTTCGACTGTCCTGGTCAAATCGAACTTTATACGCATATCCCAGTACTGCCCAATATTGCACAACATCTGCAGATATCGTTAAATTTTAGCCTCTGTGCAACTTATCTGCTAGAAGCACCATTTATTGTGGATAGTTCTAAATTCTTTAGTGGTTCACTATCAGCAATGTCTGCGATGATTCTGTTAGAGTTACCGCACATTAACATATTGAGCAAACTGGATTTAATTAAAGACGAATACGGTAGGAAAAAATTGAAAAGGTTTTTGAATCCTGACCCACTGATATTGACAGATGAAGCAAATAAAGACACTAATCCAAAGTTCCATCACTTAAATCAATGTATTGCTCAATTAGTGGACGATTTTGGTATGGTCCAATTTTTACCATTAGAGGCTAAAAATCCTGACAGTGTGAATACGATTTTATCCTACATCGATGATGTGACGCAATGGGCTGAAAATGTGGAACCAAAGGAACCTAACGATCAAATAGAAATTGATGAGATGTAACCATATATTATATATAATACATACTAATACTTTTTACTTCTAAAGAAGTTTGGATACGTCTTGGCAATCGCCAAGCACAATTAAATCAACCCAGCCGATGGAGTCTAGGACACTTTGAGACGGTAGATCTTTATTCAAATAGAGTACGATTCCCTTGCGAGCCCTTATCGTCTGAACAAATTGCTTGCATAGTTGTTTGACACCGGGGATTTGTAAACTTGTACCAACAACTATCAGACAATCGGGTTTCTTCTTTATATCATGTGAAGTAATTTCACCAATTAAGTCACCTTCCGGATGCATTTCATTATAAAGAACCACTCTTGGTCTCAATTTACCCACACCTTTAGATCTCAGCCCTGCAACCATTCTAACAGCTTCGTACTCTTCACATTGTGAACAAGTGGGGACCACTTGAGTTCCATTCGTAGTATCTTCTGAATTGCACTTGAAAATTGACGGGTCCAATTTATCGATCTTGGAGCACATATTGCATTCTACGTGGTTGATGCTTCCATGCAATTGAATAGTCACTGGTGCTGGTTTTTCCAACGGTATTTTAGTATTCAAATGTGTCAATCTCGTGTCCAATCCATCGATATTCTGAGTATACAATCTTTGTAATCTACCTTCGGCAGCAATTTCGTTCAGCATGGAATGGAAAGCAGTAGATTGTGATTCCTGTGCCAGTCTATGTAGATCTGTAATCATACCGTTAAACTTAATACTCATCTCATCACAAGAATAAACTTGGTTGAAATCGAACAAATCTTTACCTGAGGACAAACCAGTAGACTTTTTACCTGATAACGATTTAAACAGCCCTGTTTTCGATCTAAAGTCTGGAATGCCCGCCGCTACAGAGATACCAGCTCCTGCAACGGTTACTATTCTTTTACTATGTCTCAATGCATATCTAACAAAATCAGCATCTTTATCTCCGTCTAACCCATCCAAATAATCATTGAGGTGGAAAACTGAAAACGGATCAGGTCTATATTTGAGTCTAGGTTTCCTATTACTTTTTTTCAGCTGTGGAAGGAGCTTCTTGGGACTCACTTTAGCAATATTTGCATTCTCATCGGTCTGTTTCTTTTCAACGGTTGCTGGAGGTGTTAATGGTAACCTAGAGGTTTCGTTCCTTTTGGGTTTTACTGATGTCTGTTCTTGTACCAATTCTTGTACCATTTAGAATCAATTGAAGTTTTGATTGTACTCAGTATGATTTGATCCTTTGATTTTGTAATAGTGAGCTTGAAGTTCGTCATGATAGTTCAAGAGGCGAACTTGAGCTTGAAATTTTACACATTAGAAACTGAACCATTCAAGACACACAATAAGCTGTTGAAATCCTTTAGAGACTGCTGAATTATAATGGTAAAGATTTCTGAAGTTAACGATGGTGATGCTGCTAATGGTAGCAGCGTAACTGGGGCTGCTCGTACTGCAGCTCATACGCATATCAAAGGCTTGGGCCTTGATGAAAATGGTAGTGCAAAACAAGTTGAAGGTGGATTTGTAGGCCAGATAGAAGCTAGAGAAGCATGTGGTGTTATTGTGGACCTAATCAAGGCAAGGAAGATGTCAGGTAGAGCCATTTTACTTGCAGGTGGACCTTCTACTGGTAAGACTGCACTTGCGTTAGCCATTTCACAAGAACTGGGGCCCAAGGTTCCCTTCTGTCCACTCGTGGGTAGTGAACTGTATTCTGTAGAGGTTAAAAAGACAGAGGCATTGATGGAGAATTTTAGAAGAGCTATTGGATTGAGAATTAAAGAGACCAAGGAGGTCTATGAAGGTGAAGTTACAGAATTGACACCCGAAGACGCAGAAAACCCATTGGGTGGATACGGTAAGACTATATCTCATGTCATCGTTGGATTAAAATCTGCCAAGGGTACAAAAACTTTGAGATTAGACCCTACGATCTACGAAAGTATTCAACGTGAAAAGGTTAGCGTTGGTGATGTGATATATATTGAAGCTAATACAGGTGCAGTCAAAAGAGTTGGTAGATCTGATGCATATGCAACTGAATTTGATCTGGAAACCGAAGAATATGTTCCATTGCCTAAGGGTGAAGTGCACAAGAAGAAAGAAATTGTACAAGACGTGACGTTGCACGACTTGGATATTGCTAATGCTAGACCTCAAGGTGGCCAAGATGTGATTTCTATCATGGGTCAACTTTTAAAACCTAAGAAGACTGAAATTACTGAAAAATTGAGACAAGAGGTCAATAAAGTTGTGGCTAAGTATATTGATCAAGGTGTGGCAGAATTAGTACCTGGTGTTCTTTTCATCGATGAAGTTAACATGTTGGATATTGAAATTTTTACTTATTTGAATAAGGCTTTAGAGTCTAGCATTGCACCTGTGGTCGTCTTAGCTTCGAATAGAGGTATGACTACAGTTCGTGGTACTGATGACGTTGTTTCTCCTCACGGTGTGCCTCCAGATTTGATAGACAGATTATTAATCGTTCGTACACTGCCTTACGTTAGAGACGAAGTTCGTGCTATCATTGAGAGAAGAGCTAAGGTGGAAAATTTACAGTTAGAAGTAGCGGCACTAGATCTGTTGGCAGATATGGGGGCACAAACTTCATTACGTTATTCTGTACAACTATTGGCACCTTCTGGTATTCTAGCAGGAACTGCTGGTCGTAAAGAAATTACAGTGCCAGATGTGGAAGAAGCTAGAACTCTTTTCCTAGACGCTAAAAGATCCACTAGAATTTTAGAAACTAACAGTAATTACTTGTAGATTAATTCAATTTCAAGAGAATTTTAAAAATATATTTTTCTTCCTTTTTCATTATGTATGACAACGTTAAATATGTCATGAGCTGAGTGTTGTTTAATTAGAGGAAGAGCCCAATTCTGCGATTTCCTTGAGGAAATCACCAGGATTTACGATATCCGTGCTACCATACACCAATTTTTTAGGATTATGCAGTTGAGAGTGTGCCCATTCTTGTAAATTCTGATACTCTAGATAGTTACCACCACCAATGACGAAAACGAGAGATTTGTTGTATGATTGTCTCTTTGGCTTTCTGGTGTGAGAACCTCTTGTAATACGTGGATCAAAATACAAGTAGGCATCAGTAGTTTCCAGATTTTTCTGAGAACTATTCAACGGATCCATAATTGCTTCTACGACGTTGGTAATGGGGATGGTCTTCTTTTCTGGCAACAATTTTTTAATTCCCGATATTAAACTGCCCACACCACCGTGTAATCTTCCTTCGGTAAGACCATAAAGACCTGATAGAGATAAGTTATTACCGGTAGATAGTTTATTGCTACCGTCTTCCAGCGATTTGTTTTGTAAAGTTTTATTGGATAATTGCATGAGATCCCTTAATTTGTAAACGTATTTCAATGCACTAATGTCATATTCATGATCTTGGAAATACTTCTCGACTTCTTTGACAAAGTCCTTTGGTAAGCCATTTTCAGAAGTTAGATAGAGTACAACAAACGTTCTCAATTTGTCCTCCAAATTATTGTTTTTACCATCCTTAAGAATTTCCGCGAACCTACTTCTTGCCTTGGTGTTGTCAGGATCCTGTTCCACTTCGAAGAAAGTATCTAGAGATTTACTTTCTAGCTGAGAAAGCAGAGCGGCAAAAATGTTCATGTGAATGTCGATGATGTTTTTCCTTGAGGTTAATTGTGGCAGTTTTTTCACAACTTCTTGCATTTGTACTGTATCACTGTTGGAATTTGGGTCTAAATCATTCAAATTGGTTACACCAGTTCTCCTTGTAATTTCAGAGGCTTCCTCTTTATAGGCTGATAGAGCTGATTCCACATTTTCTGCTGCCTCTGGAAATGGTAGGTGAGAGTTACCATTCCAAAAGAAATCATCTGGTTCGATATCATATTTTTTCTGCGTTTCTTGTCCCTCTTCACCTTTCACAGGTATGGTGATTGTATTCCTTGCTAATTTGAAAACGTCGAACACCATACATTGGTAAATCCATGAGTGGGCAAACATGCAAGTAAAATCGATGCTTCTATCCAATATCACTAAAACGCATCTCTCCAAAGAATCTGAATCCAATCCTGATGGATCTGAAGACCTGGTGTTTATGACGTAGTCACGTAGCTTGCCACCTAGTTTCTCAGCAACTATTTCTGCTGCTCCTCCTCTAGGAGCCCTAATAATAGGGACAGATCCGGTGGTCATTACGGCATTGAAAAGCCCATCTGCTATATGATCACAGGAGGAGGTAATCATTTCTTCTGTAGATGTTGGGTTGTTCAGAAGTGAATAGGCATGAGGTAATTCTAATGAAAATAGTTCTGGTTCTGTAACGACAAAATCTAGATATTGATCAAACACTTGTTTAATTCTATCAGCTTTACCGGTAACGGATACCTGTTTGGCAAAATCCTCTAAAAGGTCTCTAGTCAAAATAGAGGTGAAATTCACGTAAAAGTCTGAATATTTATCCTCTTTTAAATCTTGTACAATTTTATCAATATTTTCTTGAGTAGGAGTAACAAAGTAAACGGCTGGGACATCTGGTAGAGATGCCCTTGTTTGATTAATCAAAGAATGTACAGTGACGCCGGCTTTCAACAAATCGTTAACTCTTAGCACAGATGAAATAATGGCAGTACTCTTCAAGTCCAATATTAAAACCTTCCATTGTAACTCTTCATCATTAAAAGTGTCTTCTAAATTGGTGTCCGCTGTGTCCTTGTTGAGAAACAGCATCTTGAGAATAGCAGCAATCTGCATATCCCTTAAACTTGCATCATCTGTCAATTGGCCAGTTTCTGCCATTTTGATATCAATGCTTGATAACAGCAATTGGCCTTCTCTTGGGGGGTTTTCAGTTGGTGTTGTTTGTACTTGTTGAAGATCTTCAACGTGTCGGTTCGCTCCAACAAAAGCTGGGCTATACAATGATTGATGATGATCACAAGTAAAAGTTCAAAGATAATGTGGATTCTTTATTTTTTTTTTATATACAACTACAGCTAAGTTCATGTACAACTTTCAAATGTTTATCGCTGGCCCTCCTTTAGTGTAGATCTACCTGCTCTTAGCAACTCATCGCATAGTAGTAAGTTACCTGCAATACCGCTAGCACCGTTAATTGCGTTACGGATAACCCTGTAGGAGTCCCAAATACCTTCGATAGTAGGATCGCATGAATCCCCTAGTTTCAAATCTACACCGACAAATCTACGTTGGTTAGCTTCTTGTGCGTCGTTCAATTCATCTTCACATAGTGCCAAGACGTCAAGGGCATCAAACCCAGAGTTCTTCACCAATGTCTTGGGAATAACCAGTAGTGCCTCTGCAAATGCTTCCACACCATTCTTCATCTTACCCTTAGCGCCCAATTTATTCATGTTACAAGTCTTTAGGTGTCTGGAAGCTGCAATGAAAAATGCACCTGCACCTGGAACGACAGTCTTATCTCTTATCACGTTTGCCACGGCTCTCATACCGTCTCTTACAGCATCTTTGGTTTGATTTAGTGCATAGTTGGTGGAGCCCTTGATCAAAATGGTACAAGATTTTGGATTTTTGTTGCCTGTTACGTACGTGAACTTCTCTTCGCCGATAGTTTCTTGGCGGACCAATTCAGAATACCCGAGCACTGACGGACTCAAATCATCTACTGAGTTCTGAGCCTCACCTTCGGTAACCAGCTGTAATCTTTCCATGTTACGTCTCTTTGCTCTTCTTAGTGCTAAGATGTTGTGCTTGGCTAGCACATCCAGGCACATTGGGTCAATACCCTTTTGGTTGATAATAACGAATCCCTTGTTATCGTCCAATCCGCAGACTTCGTTTTTCAAATCGATAATCTTCTTCAATTTAGAATCCACAAAGTTTCTTTCACTAGAGGCCAACTTATCTCTTTGTTCAGCAGAACTGTAGAAGAATCCGGAGTTCACTTCGGTCTTTTCGTATTCTAGAGAAACGTTTAAGATCAAAACGTAAGCGTTTTCCACCACCTGGGGCATATCAGGATGTCTACCACCGTGATCAAGCACTAGACCCTTAACGAATTTGGTATCCTTTGGAGATAAATGTTGCATTTGCATCAATTCCACCATGTACAAGTCTAAACTGTCATCCTCTCTGTTCCACACGTTAAGAACTGCATCTGTAACAATTGGTGTCAGAACCTCCGTCAATTCCACGTCAACTTTGGTAGAGAGCGAAGAACGAGCTACTTGCAATAGAAATTCACGATCAACGTCTTTCTCTTCATCTCTAGCCACTTTATATTCATTCAAAAAACTTAATGCTTCCTTACGTGCAACGTCAAATCCGTCTGTGATAACACGAGGGTGAACACCTTCTTGCACAAAGCGGTAAGCTTGTTTCATGAGTTCTCCCACGAGACATACGACACTGGTGGTACCATCACCGGTGATTTCATCTTGAGCAGCAGCTGCTCTAGCGATTAAAACTGCTGTTGGCGATTGAATTTGCATCTCTGTCAACAGGACTTTACCGTCCTTGGTCAATTTGATGTTACCAGCACCATCCACCAACATCTTCAGAGTTCCCTTTGGACCCAAGTTGGTTTCTAAGACGGATTGTAAACCTTCAGCAGAAGTAACATTAACTTTTAGGGCGGCATCCCGTCTTAGGGATTCAGCCTTAGGATTCAATAACTGGAGGGACATTCTGTAAACGAGTGATTTAAAATGCTATTGAATTAAACCACCTACCAATGATTCCCGGTATCTTTTACGTATTTCCTTAAGGTCTTCTTCATTACTTGCCCATCGAGCTTCTAAAACTTTTCGCCACTTGATCAAAAAATTGAGCTATTTGGTCACGTGCAGCATCAAATTTTGTGGTCACGTGATATATCTTTCCTGGAGTAATACCGATCTGGGCGGCAAAAGGAGTCCAAGTAGTTCGGGCCCCATTTTTGTAGATTTTCCCTCGTTGTAGCGTAAGCTGTGCAGCTAATTCTAGACTTGAATTTCCCGTTGGCAATCTCTCACGATACCCTTTTGCAGACATCTACAAATTTTACGTTTAGCTAGTCAAATGCTACTTACACAATTGCAAATTTATTAGGCATATACGGTATTTACAATGACAATTTAAAAAAAAAAAAAAAAAAAAAATTAAAAACTTCAGCATTTCCCTCTTTTGAAACCCCATCTCACAAAATCCTGCTTCACTTGGTTCTTTGTCTTGGACCGCCAGGTGATTTCTTGTTTCTAGCAGTTAGAATTTCAACACCATTATCAGTGACCAAAAGCGTATGTTCAAATTGCGCACTTAATTTACCATCTTGCGTCACAGAAGTCCAGTCATCGGGCCAAGTAGCATCTCTCCAAACACCTTCGTTAATCATTGGCTCAACAGTGAAAACCATACCTGGTCTCATGACACCGGGAGTTCTGTTCCTAGCGTAATGTGGAATACTAGGAGCACAGTGGAAAAATCTACCAACACCATGTCCACAATAGCTTTTCACAACGGAACACTTATTTTCGGTAGCATGCTTTTCAATGATATCACCGAGTTCTTGGAACGGTGTGCCTGGTTTACAGTGTTTAATTGCATTCTTTAAACATTCACGGGCGGTCTCCACAGTGTTAATGGCTTCTTTAGAGATGTTCTCCCCCACATAATAAGTCTCGTTCAAATCTGCATGGAACCCCATATAATAAAGCGAAACGTCCAAATTAACAATATCACCTTCCTTCAAGACGGTTTTGTCGGGAATACCGTGGCAGATAACTTCATTGACGGAAATACAAACAGATTTCGGATAGTTGTAGTAATTGAGAGGTGATGGATACGCCTTCCTTTCGATGGTTTCCCTGTGAACAATCTCATCCAACTCATCCGTAGTAATACCAGGTCTAATAGCAGCGGCTGCCACGTCGATGATCTCTCTACCCATCATACAGGCCTTACGGATCTTCTTGATCTCTTCCTTGGTGTAAGTAGGAATCTTGTTTAGCCTATCATTCCGCTGTTCGCTTATTGGCATACCATTAGCTGACCAATCTGGCTTTTCAATATCCTCAGGAATGTATCTCTTGGGAGTCAAAGGGTATGAGGCCCTCATGCCACCAGTGTATTTAAATTTGGGGAAAGGGTCATAGGGCTCATTCTTCTCGTTGGGATGCAAGGCCTTGTGTGATTTGTAGTTTTCCTTGTAACAAGTATCGTCACAAAACACCGAGGTAATACCGTTTTTAAGGCAAATTGGACACTTAAGAGTCGAGTCTGTACGTTTCCCACATTGCAAACCTGCGCAGTAAACAACTTCAGCCATCCTTTATCGAAGATACCCTACGTCTATTTCTTTACTTTTACTTATTCTTTGTAGTGTGTGAAGAGATTTTGTCGATGGTGAAAAAAAAGTTGCAGCTCTTCGTATAATGAAGAATATACATAATCTGGTGATGACTACTTCCATTTATAAAGAATCGGGGCCAAAGCTCAAGGGTAAAAGCTCTTCAAATGGCTTTACAACAGTCTTTGATCCATCACCGTTAAGCATAATCACAGGAAATTCACCGCTAGCGAATTCTCTGATAAACTGCCTGCAGATCCCACAGGGCGAGATAGTGTCTTCCATTCTGTCACCACTGATGGCAATGGCAAGCCATTCTTTCATACCGCCAGTAACGGCCTTAACAGCAGCACAGCGTTCCGCACAAATGGCACCTCCATAACTAGCATTCTCTACATTAGCACCTAGAACAAACTTGTTCTCCTTTGTTAGGATGCAGCAACCAACTCTAAATTTCGAATATGGACTGTAGCTCAATTCTCGAGCTTCTAATGCCTTCTTCTTCAATTGTCCAAGCTGCTGTGCCGTGACATGACGCAGCAGATGTTTCTCAGGTTCCTTGTCACCGCTCATCTCTGTAGTGTTCTTGGTTATTTGTACTGGTTATCAGTTACAACCATAGTCCTTTTAGAGCGAAGAGCAGAGTTCGCCCTTAGTAGAAAACAATGGAAGAATCAATGCTCGAGCGGAAAGCAGCCAAAGCTTCCAGTTCGATACTGTTGAATTGATGGGAACCATTGTTGAAGCTCTCTGGTCCACAATTTATGTTGAATATTCCTTCCATCGTTTACCTTCACTGCACCACGTGACACTAGGCAGTGCTCGTCTTGCAGTGTCGGGGCAAATAAAAAGATGAGAAGATCATCATCGCTTATTAAATGACATGCATTGTCATAATACACTTCCTTTAAATATAAAGAGATGAGGTAAAGGGAAGCTTGATCTTATTTCTTTCTAACAGTATTTTATCTGTAATTTTCATCTGCTTTTTCACTTACTCAAGAGTAGATGGAGTTTGACAGGAGTCGTAGGCCTTTTGGTCAAAGTGAAAGTCCGAAAGTCGAAGTCAAGGCCCAAAACTCCTTGTTTTTAATTAACTATACGGATGTGCCGTCTTTATCCGATGAGTGGCAGATTTCTGTTTTTATTGATATACCGACTATTGATTTCTACAAAGATGAGTTGACTAATAGCAAGCTGTCTAGGTTCAATAGGCAATTCAAGCTACAGCACTTGAAGGAAACGATTTACAAGAGCCTGACCAACGGCAATGAGGAGTTTTGGGATCAGTGGTTGACACACTGCAGTAATGGTAATCGTAAGTTTGTTATGAGGGTTTCTTCATCGGGATCTTTGAGATATGTGGAAACTATAAGGTTTTTAGTGGAATCCGTATATGAAAAATTGCAGAAGCATCAGGAGCAGTTAAGGATAGAGTTTAGGTTGGATGCGTCTCCCACGTCTCATAAATGGTTTACAACGTTCCTTGATCCAAAGATTTTACAAAGTGGGATTGTCCGTTTTAGTCATGTGGGGACTCAGACTAATGCCATGAGGCCGTCACCCTTCAAGGACTACTACAATTTGCTGAGTAAAAAATTCGAGGAATCGCAGTCAGGTGCGAAAGAGTCTCAGTCTATTGACTCGATTCTCATTATTACCAACAGTATGGGTGTCAAGGCGCTATTGACCATTTTATCGGATCGACCATTGACCAATTTTATCACTAGAGAGTCCATTGAGATGTTACACGATATTGCGTTGAAAAAGGCCCACAGTACGGAAGAGGATACACCATTGAAGAGGGAGTCGTCGTCTTTGTTAAACTTCCAGAACCAGCTAATCACATCTAATAAGGATAAGGCAGTAAGAGTACGATCTCCATCAATTGGCAGGAAAACGAGTATTGCAACCCCGCTATCAATGAGGCACCATCGTGGAGGAAGTGTTGCATCCCTAGACCAGGAAGATGCCGATTATGAGGACGAGTTAAATGACAGTGATGACGAAGACGAGGACGAAGACGAAGACGAATCTGACAGCGATAGAAAGGATGATGAAGACGACGAAGGGATTAGTTTCAATGTGCCCAGTAAGCTGTCACATACAAGATCATCAGACTTCCTTTCCGCTGCGTGGAACCCTGGTATGAACGGCAGAGTAAGGTCGCTGAGTCTTATGGATCCACCACTGCGGAAGCCATTTGCAACTAGACAGGGCGGGGGGCTGCCGCTTTCTATGGGAAGTACAGACGACGAGGCTTCGCCTAGTGAAAATATGCGAATTACCAACATATATGTTCACGACGGTGATTTCCAAGATCCTGCAGACCCTTCTACCGCCACTAAGAGGTATCGCAAGAGAGCAAGCAAATTACCCTCTAGACAGGGTTCAGCTAATGGGTTGATACCGCCCGAATTCTACTCGCGTATCTCATCACCATCTTCAAGCGCCAGTAGTTCCAGTACTTCTTTGCAAAATCTCAACATGGCGCCTGGAACTTTCTCCAAGATGGCTTTTGCAGGTGGAAGCAGTCAAGGCAGTGGACACACGGATTCGCTATTTGAGAAGAATTTGATCAATAAATCGTTTGAAGAAACCAGGAAGAATAATTTACTCGATTCCATTATTGAGAAAATTCAAAATCGCAATCAACAGCTTGATAAGAATGGGCTAGCACTGAATTTCGTCTCCAATAAAACGATACCATCCCAAATATTGGATGAAGAAGATTTACTCATGTCAGGCGCTGGCGGTGTCAACATTAGCAGAAACTTCAGCCTTGAACACATTTCAGATGAGGATAACCGTTCCAATAGTACAGTGGTTTCACCACCAAGTAAAGAAGATGATAACGACACGGAAAGTACATATACTGCTACTACCCCAACGGTAGCCTTAGATTTAAGCAGGATAAAGCTGTATGATGACGATCCAGTGCCGCCGCCACCACCACCCCCAGAAAATCCTGAAACCAGTTCTTCCTCTAATGATAAAGCACGTCCCAAGTACAAGAAGGCCGTTACTTTAGATCTTTACGGCGATGATGATCTAGAGAACTCCGGAGGCTGGGTCTTGGGAGGCAACTCCAGGTAGTTCAGGGCATTCTGTGATTGCATAAGATTTATACCGAATAATCGACAGCGCTAAATAGGTTTTTGTTTTTGTTTTTGTTTTTTTGTTATTTATTGTTTAATGTTTTAGTTTATTATACGTTTGTTGAATTTTTACTGCCTGCATGCATAAAGTTTCTTATCGCCGGAGTTTTGATGATCAGCCTTTCACTAACAAACAACAAAGGTTACAAGAGATTACCTAGAAGTCTAGGGACAAAGAGATGGTCACCGTTTCATCGAGACGACATTGGAATAAGGCTTCGTCCCAAAATGATGATGTCGATTTTGATAAAGCTCAATCGAGCTGGTTAAAGACTTTTTACAGATGGCTTATCACAATTGATGGCGACCCAGAAGTGAACAAGGGCAGAGTGTATCAATCTTTACCCAACGTTACCAACTACATGTTCTTCCTTGGTGGCAGGTTTCGCACTGTACGATGTCGTTCCAATTTAGCCATCTTTACAGGATTTACGGTTGTGGCCCCTATGGTCCTTTTCTCCATTTTTGAAACTGGTAGAATATGGCACTCTAGAGACGGATACAAACTATTGGTGATCTTTTTCTACTATTTCTGGGCCATGTGCCTTAGTTTTTTCGTGAGAACCGCCACCAGTGATCCTGGTATTTTACCTCGTAACATTCATTTGGGCCAGTTAAAAAGAAACTTCCAAATCCCACAAGAGTACTACAGTACGATCAGTCTACCTGCACCACAAACCATTAGAGGTGATATCCAAGCCAAGATTGAATTAAAATACTGCACATCCTGCAGGATATGGAGACCCCCAAGAGCATCTCACTGTTCTACGTGTGAAGCATGTATCCTGACACACGATCATCATTGTATCTGGGTCAACAACTGTATCGGTCAAAGAAACTACAGGTATTTCATTTTGTTCCTGGCGAGTGCCATTTTGTCGTCTATCTTTCTCATCGCCAACTGCAGTATCCACATTTATCACCACAGAAACCTCCCTTCAAAAGTCCCCGTAACCATTCTATTACTCATCTATGGGGGGTTGGCCATCATCTATCCAATGCTACTACTGATATACCACATACTCATGACCGGAAGACAACAGACTACGAGAGAATTTCTAAGGGAAGCAAATTCGAAAAACCCGATCTTCACCAAGATCCATAGTATCGAACATAATCCATTCGACAGGGGAAATTTCACAGCAAATATGTTATCCCTAATCCTACAACCAAGAGGCATAAGCACGATATGCCCTCAAGAACGTCACGGCGACAGGGACTGGAGATTCGTTAGCGTTGCGGATTTCCACAGCTTTGAAAAAATGGAGACGCCACTATAGGGAGGACACACTAAGAAATACAGAGAATAGCGCAACTAATGTGATTCTAGATTGCCATTGACAACTACTATCGTCTAGTATCCGTTGGAATCGAGGTGATCATCTCACCGTAAATCATTGCGTATTTTTTTTTTTTTTTCACAAAAAGAAACAAGGCGAAGAAACAGACCGAAAACATTCCTCCAGAGTGAAAAGATCGCTATTTAAACAAGCTCATCACTAGTGAAACGAATTTGCTATAGTGTATCGACGACTAATCAACCAAAGATTTCTCAAACACAATATCTCACGCTGGCATGAGGTTATTTCAGAATTCTTATGATTTTAATTATCCCTGGGAACAAGTTACAGCAGCTAACTGGAAGAAATATCCCAACGAGGTTTCCACCCATGTGATTGCAGTTGACGTACTGAGAAGGGAGGTTTGTCGTCAAGGAAGGCAGCTAGTATCTGAAAGACTAATTACCGTGAAACAAGGCGTGCCTAAATGGATTACGATGATCGTGGGTGCTTCAAACCTTAGCTACGTAAGAGAAGTCTCAGTGGTAGATTTAGATTCCAAGACTTTGACCTTGCGGAGTTGCAATTTAACATATTCCAATATTTTGAAAGTTTTCGAAACTGTTAGATACAGCCCACACCCTGAGGATCCTCAAAACAAGACGCTTTTTAACCAAGAAGCCCAAATCACTGCATTTGTTGCCATTAACAAGTTGTGCAACAAACTGGAAGAATTTTCGGTACAAAGATTCAGAGATAATGCATCTAAGGGAAAGCAGGGTTTTGATTCCGTTCTTGAAGTTTTCAGTGCTCAGTGGGATAAAATGAATGGTGCAGTCAACGATTCTCATTCCGCCATAATAAATGGGAATTTTGATTTGATTAAAAACGCTTTTAGAAACAAGAATTAATTGTAACACTTAAACTATTTATATTTGGATGGAGATAAACGAAGAGAGGGAAACAGAGCATGTATATATTTTGGATACAACATTTATATTATTCTTTATAACGATCTTAATAGCCATGAATTGATTTTTTGCAATTTTTTTTTTCTTTCTTACTCCCACTCTGAACCACTTCTTACTACAATACGAGACCTTAACAAGCTGCATACTAACTACCAACCAAGCTGCATACTAGCTAACCAACAACGAGGCCCAATCATTCTCTTCATAGCCTCGGTATGATTACGGCAAAGGCTCCAACCGAGTCGCTAGATCCATCAAATCAATTCGAGTATGATGATACGCTGAACCAATTGTTAACGGTAGAAAATTTTAATGATAATGGCCTTGAATTACCAGAATCTGATCTTTGCCAAACCAGATCTTTCACATTGGATAACATACTTAATGAACCAGAAACAACGTTTGATTTTAAAGATGGAGATCTAGGCGCTAATGGTAAGAGACCGTTAAACTACGACGACGAGAAACAAGAAGAATTGCCCGGGAAAAGAGTTGCCTATGAAGATAATGTCCTTTCACCAATGTCCTTATCACCATTATCAACAGATGAAAGCTCGCGGCAGTCAATTACAGAATCAAAGAGGTTAAAAGTTAACAATGAGTTTACCATGAATCAAATCAAAGAGACCAAGAGAAGGATCGTCAATACTCATAAATTGATGTTGAATTTTAACCTATTAAAGGACAGTTACAACAAGACCTGTGAAGAGTTCAAAAAATCCATACAGAACCTCAGGGAAAGTGAAATTCAAAGAGCGCATCTTTACCAAGAGAACGAGAAATTACGGAAAATTGTGGTTGAATTACGTGGAAAACCAACCCATCAATAAATAGCATTGCATCTTAGCCACCTATTTGCATTTTGACAGACCAGTATATAGACTTTCTTATTTATAAAATAATATTACTATCATTAATCACCGAAATTTTGAGATAAACACAAGGAAAATTAAACTAGTTAACTACAGATTCTATTTAAGCATCTTGCTTGATAGTGTAAGTAGCATGGCACTTACCACAGTAGTATCTGTCCTTGTGGTTAGCCAAGAAGATACCAGCACCACAGTTGTTACATTCTCTTCTCAACTTGCTAACCTTACCTTCTGGGTCAACCTTGAAGTAAGACAAGATGGCCATCTTGACCTTCTTGTGCTTGTGCTTGATCTTCTTTGGGGTGGTGTAGACCTTCTTCTTTCTCTTCTTACCACCACCTCTCAATCTAAGGACCAAGTGCAAGGTGGATTCCTTTTGGATGTTGTAGTCGGACAAGGTTCTACCATCTTCCAATTGCTTACCAGCAAAGATCAATCTTTGTTGGTCAGGTGGGATACCTTCCTTGTCCTGAATCTTGGACTTGACATTGTCGATAGTGTCAGAAGATTCAACCTCTAGGGTAATGGTCTTACCCGTCAAAGTCTTGACAAAAATCTGCATCCTGGCTCGTCGGCAAAGTGTGCTTCTTTCTCACCAAAATGTCTGGGGATTTTCGAAAAGGAATATAATTGTAAGAAGTGGTAGCGAGTAATCTTTTTGACGATGACGAGTTGGAATATAGATGATGATAGTCAGCATCGTCTGCGTCGGTCTGCGCTTTCCGGATCGACGGTTTGATGAAAAAAGAAAGATATTCAGACGACGCGAAGACGCGACCAAGAAAAACTTATTGAAAACAAAAATCGAGAGAAAATGTACGGATGTACCGAAACATAGACAGTCACTCATAACCAGGTGGTATTGCAAGTATGGGCGGTTAAAATAGATGGGAAGATATATCAGCATTTATGTCAGTTTGTTTATAAGCAGTAGTGACGAGCCATATACCTCTAACGTATATCTGAAGGCATTAGGAAGGCTCTCTACAAATCCAAATCACTTCCACTGTCATCATGATCTTCGTGTCTCGGACGATTAAAAGACCTTGGTTCTAAGATTCCCACTTGTGCTAGTAGCCCTTCCAAGCTTTCTGGGGCAAATCCATTGGGATCATTGCCTAGCTTTGAGAATCCAACTATTCTTGTCACTTCTTTCCCATCCTTGTATGCCACTAAAAACGGCAGAACTTTGATCTTTAACTTAGAGACTAGAAATGGACAATCCTCCACGTCAATCCTTGCAAATTTGGTAGTTAAATGCCTTTCTGCTAATAACTCTAGCTTTTCATCCATATACTTGCATTTGCCAAAATTATCCAATCCAAAGTGTACCACACAACGGGGGCTTTTGGAAGCCAATTGCATTAAAGCTGATTCATCTTTAACCACTTGCAACGAACCATATTCTTTCTGTGTAACGTTCTTCTCCACGGTTTTCATATGGTCAGACATCTCCTGTACTCGTCTCTCTCTATAATGTGCCAAAAAGTCATCTTCACCGTCTAATAACTCGTCTAGTTCTGCATCTTCATCGTCAATAGATCTACCGTACTTTTCACGCTGTAATAGCTGATCTTCGAACTTATCGATGGCTTCACTCATTACGTTTTGGTGCTCATCTTCTGTTAAGATGCCTTGTTCATGATTAAACATGAACAACAAGAAGAGTCCTCGAAATGAAAAACATAGACCCTATTTTACACAATACAAAAACTGGTGCAAAAGGTGAATAAATAAGCGGGAAAAGGGCCCGTAAAGATGAATTCACTGTATGATTTAGATCCTAAATGGCGTAAACTTCTTTCAACCAACAATTTCCTGGGTGGTTTAACTGTTAATGAGTTCGTGGAAGAGTTGAGTAAAGACCATTCACTAAGAAGTGGTGATCCAAATTCAA
The DNA here is from genome assembly GCF_000026365.1 of Zygosaccharomyces rouxii. Lineage (NCBI taxonomy): Eukaryota > Fungi > Ascomycota > Saccharomycetes > Saccharomycetales > Saccharomycetaceae > Zygosaccharomyces > Zygosaccharomyces rouxii. The sequence goes on along the minus strand of NC_012992.1, from coordinate 316,893 downwards.
GCGGTACCTTTGAAAAACTGAATCCTAAGCCCTATATTCGTACCTTTGAATCTATTCTTAAGGAATTGCATTCCCTTAGTGAACAATCTTCTGGTAGAAAGGCCCAATTAGTAGAGCAAGTATCAGCCCAGGAATTACAACATGCAGAAAATGTTATACAACTTTCCCAGGAACTTAAAAAGACCATGCAAAACTATGAAAGATTAGATAATCAATTGACCAATGTGACACAAGTGGTTTCACCATTAGGTGAAAAATTAGAAGTTGCCATTAGAAGAAAAAAGGCGTACATTAAATCGGTTGAATTAATTTCCCACTACAATGCCTTTTATGCAACTGGTGCATCAAATTTCTTGGAGGACTTGAGAACTTCTCCCAATTTTCAAAAGAAGAGACAAGCAGCTTTACTAGTTAAAAACCTTTTATCTTTAGCTCGTAAAGTGGATACTAGTTCGATCCCAAGAACTACAGAAACTGCATCCACAATTGAGAAATATTCAGAACTTTTGGAAACGGATCTTTTGGAGGCCTTTAACAATGCTTATCGTGTGAACAATTTCAGCCAATTAAACGAAATTGCACTCATTTTAAACCATTTTAACGGCGGTATCAATGTGATTCAAAGTTTCATTAATCAACATGAATACTTCATTGATACGGCTCAGATTGATTTAGATGTTCACAACCAGATTTTGTTAGAGGAGGAATTTAAGGAAAAATTGATTGCCCCTGATAGACATGGTGTCATTTATGAAAAGAACATGGTTGCACATTTAAGTGATATTGAGACTGTTATTAAAAATGAATCTAAAGTGGTGAAACGTGTGTTTGAGGAAAGATCACTTCTTGTAATGCAAAAATTCATGCAAAGAATCTTTGCTCAAAAGATTGAAGGTAGGGTTGATTTTCTTTTGTCCATTGCAGGCTCTCTTTCCAGTCTGGCATACGTGAGAATGTTACACGCTCTATACTCCTTATTGGGACAATTCGTTAAGGATCTGTCAGAATTCTTCCAAATTCAAGAGATCGATAGAGATGGTGTATTATCTACTACTGTGGAACAATGTTATTCAGAACTATTTTCCAAATACTTATACGATAAATCCAGATATTTTGATATTGAAAAGCGCAGTTTAGAATCGATTCTCATCGAAAAGACCACAAATTTCAATTTCTTACACGATAAAGATATACGCTCAAGACCATTAGCGAGTAAATTGAACAACAATTTGGAAAATGGATTTGTTCTACAGGAATTTGGTTCCTCTTCTAAGAATAGATTTTTACAGCTCAACAATTTCTTCAAAAGTAGTGTGGATAAACAACGTTTAACGTTTGGTCGTCACAACTCTCTAAAATATTCATCAACTCCACCTTCTAGTGATGCCTCTAACCCAGAATTAGACGCCGCAACTGGTGAAGCCGAAGGTTTCAGTCTGCAGGAGGCAGACGAAATGTTAAAGTGTGTGGTAGAATCGATCGCCAGAATAATGGAACTGGTTCCTAGCAAATCTGGTGCTTACATCTACGAAATTTTAGAAGTTATGCTTACAGGTATTGTTGGTTCTTATGTGGAGACAGCTCTGGAATTATCTTATTCAAGAGCTACAAGAATTGACGTCAATAATTCTTCTGAAATCGGTTTGTCTTTCATGAGATACATCTCAATGAGTACGGAAATATTAAGTTTAACATCAGCTTCAGTGAAAGCAGTGTTTTTACCACTGCTAAACAATGTACCCTCCATCAAAAAACAAATAATTGATATTACAAACACTCAGATAAGAAGATGTGAACTACTCATTAATATTATTCTAGAGGAGGTTACAAGGATATTTTTGAATAAATTTAACAATTCACTTTCTAAACAAAAGAAGAGAGATTTTTCACCCAAATCGCAAGATTTATTAGACCAAGACACTTTGCCAGCAATTGAAATTGTAACAGTTCTAAATTCTCTCCATATACAGGCTGCCTTATATTTGAAAGCTAAAAATTTGGAACTATTTTTAAACAAAATTGGTGAGGGTCTTTACGAATTATTGTTAAATCATTATGGGAAATTCCAAGTCAATTCCATAGGAGGTATTATTGTTACAAAGGACATTATTGGTTATCAAACTGCTATAGAAGACTGGGGAATTTCATCATTGTATGAAAAATTTGCCGCCCTTAGAGAACTTGCCAATCTATTTACTGTACAGCCCGATCTACTGGATTCATTGACTAAAGAGGGCCATTTGGCAGATGTGAACAGAGACATTATTTCTAACTACATTTCTCGAAGGGAAGATTTCAATCACGAAAAATTCATGGGCAGTGTAAGGCTAAATCTAAGGCAATACACATGAATACTTTTTCAGAAGCTTTATATATGCACATATCCATAATGAAAAAGGAATATCATATCATCTAACACATCTATATAGTTGCAGAAAAATAGGTGAAAATAGAACAAACAAACAATGCCAAGATTGCATAATTAGCCAAAAAATTCTTGAAAGGTCTCCTTGGTTTTTCATCGACATGGTACTTTGTTTTCAGAAAACTTTGGCCATAAGATGAACTCACTGGTAGAGGTAATGAAGAAATTGTATCTGTAGTTGCTTTCCCCATTTTACTTGCTACATTTTTGTTAAAGCTAAGCGGCAGAAAGTGCATGTAAAGAAACCACATGACGCTTAGGACAAAGAAAACCGAATAAAGTATTAATGGCAACTTAGGATCAGGAAGGTAGCACATTTCAGTTTGCCATGTCTGTTTGCCTTGTGCAGGTCCCGTTGCATCAGGATTGTGAAGTGACAACAATTGAATAGCAGGTCTTTGAACCCCCATGTTCATAGCACAAGACTTCACCGTGTATTCTTCAGCGGTCTTTACTACACCATTGACATCATACGTTTGCGTGATGTGACAGTAATCATGATCATCACCACAAAAGATAACTTCCGGCTGAACTTTGCCCAAAACTTCCGGCGTAATGTATCCGTCAATGACCGTCTGATACTGCGGACCTCTTTCAATAGGGAAAGGTTTCTTTGATTCTCTGCCAGGACCCTTACAGGGAAGCTGGTTAGGATCTCTCCAGAGCGGTACGTGTGAAAGCAGAATTTTTGGTAATGGATGATAACTTTGGGAAAATTCATCCAGAAAAGTTTGAGCAATTGATTTAATCTCAGGATTTTTATGATCTGACAGTGACATAGTATCCAATAGAACAATCGTATGATTTCCAATATCAATATAATCATTAGATTCGCCGTAATATGCTGTAAACCTCTTTCTTGCATCTTCTATAATTTCATCACCAAAGCCAATATCATGGTTCCCCGGTATCGACATGATAGTCTTCTTGGAAGGGATCTTGGGGAAGAGCCTATTAAACCTCCGGTACTCATCCATCCAATCCTCATCTTTCGCAATTCTACCGCCATCAAACAGATCACCCAGAAAGATATTCGTATCCGGATCCAAATAATACTGCACAAATTTCCAATTCCTTCTATGATAATTATCAATCACAAACCTACTTACCTGATACGTTATCCATGTGTTATTCGGATAAGCATAGGTATCCATAATTTGTGGATCAGCGAACAACCCAATCCTATGAGGTTGTGCGCCTTTTGGCCAATTCTCCCAACGGTTCCAATTACATCTTTTAATGACTCTCTTAACTACCATCCTCTCGTAGTAATTAATCAACATGAACCAAAGGCATAACCATATTAAAATATGTCTCCAATATACTTTATAGTTTCGACCCTTTGGAAGTAGTGTACTCTGTTGTGCCTGTTTCCCGCTTAAATTATCAGTATCGTCATCTTCTGGCTCCTTAGATTGTGGTACCAACTTCTTAAAACGATTTCGGTTCAACATAACTGCATTAGCTGTGTCCTTTTACCTTGTATTCCTCTGTATTCCACAATGTGTAGTTGTTTATCTTGTGGAGAAGTTTACAATGACATAAACCTAATGTTAAAATAACAAGTTTGTAGAAAGAGAAGATGAATTATAAGAAGGGAGAATCGGCTCATTCGGCTTGAGTTCATGTGGCAGCTGCTATGGCACAAGAATCCAGATCATTAAGGTCCAACAAACAACCACAGTCTAGTGATGATGAAAAGTTTGATTTCGATGTTGATGAGTATGAAATTGACCCCCACAAGATCTTAAAAACTGTTAATAGAGGTTATCCAAAAGCTATCAAGGCCGATAAAAGTGGTATTGAAGATGTAGCTGAGAAGAGGAAATTAATTGGAAGTATGATCTTAGAGGTACAAAGGAATTGTATAGGGTGTAAGGACAACACTAAGGAAGATACGCTACCAGATGAACTTTATTGGGCCTATCATAAGAAGATGACAAGACATGAAGCTAGAATGTTGGAATCAGATGTGATTCAAGGTGAAAATGAAGCCGATAAATTGTCTTTATGGTCTGAAAAATTGGACTTAGCCCATTGGCAACTGAAGTTAAAGCAGATCACAGTAATTAAGAATTCTGATGATGAGGAAGAGATGGAAAAGAAAAGAGTCTTAACCAAGGAGACGATCGATTCTATGCTAGCGAGATATCATACTATGAAGAAAAATCGGTCAATTTTACTAAAGAACAACAGAACAGGTAAAATTGATCCGGTAAAGCATTGGTCTCAAATATATAATAGAATCAATAGGAGAATGGTTTTGGACTATCACAGTTCGTCAGATGAGGAGGAAAATACAATGGACATCGATCAAATTAGAGCTCATAGGAAACATATCAGAGAGCGGCAATGTCGAGGATCAATCATCATCCAGTTGACTATGGCGGCATGCTCTTGTCACACTAAATACGCCATCATAGCTGAACCACTGAGAAGGCCGTATGTTATCAGAATCTCTAAACAAGAAAGACATCGGTGGAATAAACTGATGCAACAGGCACCAGGGAAATTTACCAATTATACTCAATTTCCGAGTCAAGTGGCATTACCGAAACGTAAGGTGGTTATACCATTAACAATAAATGGGGGTTCAAGTGAAAAAGTATCTCGACCCAATAGTGACTCCAGTTCAAATATCTCTGATGGAAATGCGCATGCTCCAATAGTTGGGAACAAAAAACAATCCTTAGATGCGCTACAAGTTGAAATTCGTACACTTCCTGTTAAACGTGTGAAACGGAAATAATATACTTTCTATCCATGTATATTACACTATTGTAAAACGAAATGCTGGGTATTATTTTATCTATGCACTAATTCTGTGAATTTATGTACCTCTGAATCATATCTTCTCTTTCACCCTGAGCAATGATTAAGCTTATTCTTTCTCCCAAGTGGGACTGGAAAGCAATTGTAGGCAGAGGTTTATTTCTTAACGTAGCGTCCTCTGCTTCACTGGTTACATCCGATTTTAGGCCATAGAGATGGATGAAAAGATTCTTGACCTCAAATAGTGACATTTCCGCTATTATGCTATTCTTTATATTCTCCACAGAATCTTCGATGTTCTGATTCAGCTCGAATTCATCTACTATGGCTTCTTTCAATTGATTGGATTCCAATTCTATAACCTTTAAAAGTGTTACCAGTTCGTATTGCGTAGGAAATTTTAGTAAAGGAAGATTGTTTGTTAAAAACAGAATACCATCTCTAGTTTCTGAATCACAATTAGGCCCAACTATTTGGTTAAAATAGATCTGTAGCACTCTGGTAACACTTTTAAAAAACTTAGCAGAGTTCTTCTTACTATTTGCCATGATACTTTGAAGTGTTCTCAAGAAAGAATCATTATTGTAAAAACCAGGACCTTCCAAGGTCTTGCAGTAGTAAACTGTTACTTTAACGCCTTGAGAAATACCTGCAAATACCATAGTTTCGTATTTTTCGAATAATTCAGTAAGAACTTCAATGGCAATATTGCGAAGATACTGGTTTGTGGATCCAACTAACGCTATGGCTGTAGGTATGCAATGTGATGGATTTGTATAACCATATTGTAAAATTAATTTGAGTGATCTTACCGCGACTAATGAACTTTTGATATCTTGAGACAGACAAATCTTCAAAATGTGTTTTAAGAAACGTGTGACTAATGCTGCACAAATACCGTCGCCACTAAAAGATTCTTGCTTTTTTTGACCCTTAGGGACTGTATTTGATGAGACAGAAATGTTGACACCAGTTTGTTTGATCAGTTTACTTTCCTCTGCCATGAAAAAATCATAAAGACTCTCCAAAATTACAAGTTTGATATCGAGATGATCACTTTCAAATTCATCATCAAGCAAATTTAGTATGTGCTTGGAGTTGAATAATTTAGGACGGTCCCCACATAATTGAGTTAGTGCCTTTATTGAAATTCGGCGAATGACATGTGGAATACCTTGACGTGATAACAAAAGCAAACATTTAGCAACGTATTCATGAACCGGTTCATCACTTTGGACATAAGCTGGCTTGGTCTCTTTATTAGGAAATTTGCAAAATCGTGCAAAAGCTGCCGCGAGGTAGATGAGCCGCTGAAGTTTACTTTCCACCGTAATATCACTAGGATTCTTATTTGCAATGTTGATATAAGGGCTCATATGTTGAAAGCAAGAAGAACAAGCCTTTGTAACCCTGCTAATATCTTTTCTATTTGTTGCAACACACCATATTAACGGCATCGCTTCTCCAATTTCTTTCACACTCATTCGAGGTAACCTACTCAGAAGAATTGTTTCCAAGTCAAATAGAAATTTAGGCTTAAAATTTGAAAGATTTTGCATTGTATTTTTGAAGACATGCAAAATATGGAACTGTAAGTTAGACTTCTCATCTGAAACAATATATGGGTAAAGAGCGATAATGTGATCTTTTGTGATGAATGCCGAAGAACAATCTGCAAATTTCGATAGTAGAACCAAAAATTTTTGCTTTAGTAAAATATTCGATTCAGTCGGTTCAGTAGATTGTAGTTCCACAATACCTTGAACTAGAGGGTCCGTAAGCTTATTGAGGCTACGAAGAATACAATCATATACTTCAGGTGAATGCAATTGTTTGTTTAATAGGAAAAAATTCAGATACCATTCAAATAATTGGGAGCATTTGCTGTTCATTATGGCGACACTTGACATCACAATCAAAATATTTTTATATTCTGCAGATTGTTGTTCCAAGAGATTATCATCTGCTTTGACAGGGAAAATCCATTTTTCTAAAAGCATATTTCTCGCCATTTCGATGATATTATCTTCCTCATCTTCAATCTTCAAAAGAATTCTCGACGCAACGAAAACTTGAGTTTCTAAGGATTTTGTTTCGTCATAGATATTCCCATTAATTTTCAAAACATGTTTTCTTATTAATACACTTTCATCGTCGTAATTCACATTGAGTTGCTGGTAATACTCCAAGTATGATGATCCAATGCTAATTAGGTCCAAAACTGCGTCTTTCACTGATGCAGAAGGATCTTGCAACGTTTTACTAATCGTATTTTTCACCATGGGGCTATTCAAAATCCTTTGATCTGCTGTGGCTAATAATGAAAGGCACTTGATCGCAGTCGATTTTAGTTTAATTTTATTCTTTCCTAATATTGATAAAATCAATTTTAAGTAGGGCTCGTACATGTTCAGCAAGTCGAGCGCATGCAAAATGGAAAAATAGCTTTCTCTTACCATTTGAGGTTCTATCTTATTCATAGGTTTTTTGATACTGGTACTTCCCTCACCCAATTTTTTTACTTCATCAATCGTTAGCTTCAGTTTCTCTCCACTCTGACCTTCTGCATTATCAGCATACTCGTCCAATCCCATTAGAATACCGAATTTTTTATGCCATAAGTATTTCCCAGCTGAGTGTCTTTCAATTGCTCCAGTGAATTCAAAACAGTTGTCAAAATATTTGGAAAAATTTGGGAGACTACTTGGTGAATTAAACAACCTTACCAAGTTATTGGCATCCTCTGGATTTGTACTACATTTGATTTCAAACATCGCCAAACCTATTGACCCTAACAAATGCAAACAAGTCGATTCAATGTTCGCGGATTGTGGATGTGATGGATCATATGCAAATAAAAGTTTCCTGGTAATAAAATAAAGCAAATCTTGTGAAACACACCATTGAGGAAACGGTAATAATGCTATGAGGTCTTGAACATAATTTTCCAAGACATGACGATAATTGGTGGTACTTTTGACAAAGCGGTCAAAAATAGATTCGGCCAGTTGGCTTGCGAAACCGTTAAGTGCTCTAGTATCTTCCGAATACGTTTCGCTAACGGCTGGGATTAAATCTGGTTGAGAGGTTGCTATCATTTTGGCATAATCGTAACTATTCACATTTTCTAACAGTAAAATGACAGTTATTGTGAAATCCGTGGCAAATACATCACTTTCCACCTTCCTAAGTCTTCTCTGTACTCTCTTAACGGGCAATTTCTCTACGTTCGATAGCAGTTCTTCTATTATAAGTTCTCTCTGATCGGGCAATTTAGTGAATAATGAGACTAGAATGTTTGTACTTTCTAATTTGACGTTATCCCTACCATATTGTAATGATAAGGTATTACTCACAGAGTCTAGTTCATTATCCATGAGCAAATCTGTGAAGATGTAGATAAGTTTCGTAATAAGACCCTTGTCCAGAAATGGCTTTTGATAAATGTAGGATGGTAATAATGAGATAGATTGATGAAGTAAACTCAATTCCGTCCTTAAGGCAGTTAGATCTGTCAAAGACTTTTTGATTTTTCTCACTGAATTACCAATAAATTCTAATGGCGTTAGAATGTACCTTTCCAAGGACAGTCTCTTATCGTTGCCCTCTAGAAGAAAAGTAGTAAAGATCAAAGATACAGATGCATGGGCAATACGATTGAGTGTCTGATCCTCCAACTCCTCCATATCATTAGACTCAGCCATTTTAATGTTGATTACCAGGATATCCAACAGTTTAATCAATTTATCCACACTAATATTCCCCACAGATCCACGAATTGACAAACTGTTATTCATGGCCATCTGCAACTTAGCCAAACATTCCTCTGTTAGAACGTAATTTTTGGTCGGCAACATCGTCCAATATTCCACATTTCTATATTCACTCGTTGAATCTTTTTCAATTTCATCTAAAAATGCCATTAGATCCCCCATGTATCGTTGTGCAAGAGATGCCAGATTGACTGTCACATTGGATCCAACTTTCATCTTCTTGGTATTGGCTTCAACATTAAGGTCTATGGTATGAGTCTCAGTGGCGTCCAGTTTATGCTTCTCCACTTTCTTGGGTAAAACCTTTGATTCATCTTGAATATCATCACTGTGCACCTCAATATTCGAAGCCATCAAACACTGTTTAGCTAAAGGCGAAAGACCTTCCATCATATCTGGTGCTGATTCAGCTCCATTATTTTCACTAGATTTCCAGTTTTTTGGACGTCTGAACATGTATTTGCTCTTCTTCGTATCCAATTCAACAATACACTGTGATGATTGATCTAACGTTTCTGAAGATGGTGAAGAGAATGCGTTTCCAACTAGAGGCATAGACGCTCCTCTAGTCGGATCTATCAAATCTGAAAGACCACTCTTTGGTATTAAGTAGTTAAGAGGCTGTCCCTCAAGTGATTCTAACAGTCTTTTCGGTATATCAATATCCTCACCTGGAAAGTTAGACATAGCCGCCAATTTCAACGAGATCTTGAGGAGGCACACCCTCAGAGTATCAATAATGAACCAATAATATCAAAGTCACCGTATAAAGACCTCGATCGAGCTCACTTCTTCGATTGAAGCAGCCTTTCCCTAAGATTTTTTAGTAGCTTTATAAACTGGTAACGAGTTTGTTAAGTTAGAAAATCAATGCTCTTACTTAGATCTATATAAACATAACGAAATAAAGATCGGTTTCTCATGAATAAGCCAGTTCTGAAAATTGTACATGAATGTAACAATTATTTTCTGATAAACAAGCCTCCTAATGTACTTTCACAACCTGGAAATGTTCATCGTTGGATTTACCATGGACTTTATAAGAACCAACATGTCAATACGCCCAAAGTTCTGTTAGACGAATTGAAATCCCAGAGCAGCACTAGTAAAAGAGATTTTGATAGTTGGAGACTAGTACACAGGCTGGATAGTTGTGTTTCAGGAGGGTTGCTCGTCGCTACAAACAAAAATGCTGCAAAGTACTTCTCGAGGAATCTGAAAGAGGGCGGTAATAAAGGTTATAAGATTGATAGGAGGTATGTAGCCATGATAGACAACCCAGGTAAGGGTGATCCCAAATATCTGAATGAATACGGTATAATCGACAAGATGGGAATGGTATCCAAATACAGAAGATTTGATGAAAAATGTATACTTGTTGAGCTCTCCACTGGACAAAAACATCAGATTAGAAAGCACCTTTCCCATATTTTAAAACAACCAGTTTTGAACGATGTTAAATACGGTGGTCCACTATTACCACATACCGATCCTTTACAGATAGCATTACATGCAGCTTGTGTTAAAACGAAGATTGGTTTACAAAAGAGAGAACATCTGATACCAATGACATTTAACAACAATGGTAAGCTGTGGGATCGTCGATATTTGGACGAAAAAGGGAATTTCATTCCCGAGATTCAAAAGATGCTTTTGGAAGAGTGGACATTCTAATGGGAATCCAAGTTTGCCAGGAGACAATCGATTATTCTAAAACATAGCAATTTGTTACACTGCTTGTTCTTCGATAAAATCTCTATCCATAAGTGAACATCGTCCTGCGTTGTTCCAAATAGTAGATGTATGTGCTTGCGCTGGATGAATTTCCAGAGTGTGTTACATGCCTCTACTTTAACGGCTTCCAATGCCTCACCTGTGGGGACTTCGGTACTGGGGCCCATATCAGTATCTTGAGGGAAAAGCATATGCCTTAAACTGACAAACAGCTTTTGCCAAATGGAAGCTGTCGTGATTTTTGTAATTAGAGTATTTTGAAACACACTGTGTAAAAACTTGTCCATAGGCTTGAATCTAGAAGTCCCAAATCGTAATGATTTGAATAGAGCAAATAAAAATGGTTTCTTATCAGAAGTTCTAAGCACATCTTGAAATAAAAATGTGAATATGTAGCGGTTGAGAAACGGCTGTTGGTCACTCCTTGTGTTTGATCTAGGAGCCATTTGAACTAGAATACCGCCTAGAGATACAATTGACTTCAAAACATTCTCAAGAGACCAGGAACTGGGAACAGTACTTTTCTCTTGGTCCACTGGTAGTTTCCTCAAGACATCGAGAATGTAATAAGGCTCCAACACGCTATCCAGCACTTTACCCAACAAAAGATCATTGAAAAGGGCTTCAAGAAAAGTCGATTGTAATTCAGATTGATTGTCCAGGGGTTTTTTCAATCTTTTGGTGATCAATTGTGGGTATTGATTCTGATAAAGTGTCAAGTTACAATAATGTAAGAAAGTTGACGATTCTGAACTTGATAATTTTCTCATTGCTTGGACATGTTGTGATAGAATCAATGCCAGTTGATCACATACCAGGTCCTCAAGATCGATTTCACATTTTTTCAAATAAGCAATTGTATCTTGAATCAAATCGAATACAAGGGTTGGAAACTGATCATCTTGTGTAGGAATCTTGACACCATACCACCCTAGAAAATTACGTACAATCAATGCACAAAATGCGTTTATACTCAACTCTAGTCGATCAAATTTGTTGATGCGCCCATGAAGGGAGGTGGTCCAATTGGCACGACATAGATCCTTCAAATAATCATCACTATCCTTGGGATGACGACTCTGGAATTCGTTTTGTAGTTTAAATTCTGCCCTGTGGGGTCTAATCAAATTATGCCTTTGGAATTTTGGTATTAGACTTGAATTAGTGTTGTAAAGGATTGACATATTGTATAAGGTCTGTTTAGACCAAACAAAAACAAAGGCAAAAAACTAAAAGCTATAAGTTTTATCAATGGATTCAATCGTTCGGCAGCTTGAGGATCCTTCAATATTCCATTACAAAGATCTGTGGCTCAAGGAAACCGATAATGATAGGCTGTTAGTACTTGAGATCTTTGCCTTTGGTGTTATGAGTGATTCAAAGGGAATTGAGCTAAGTCCAGGAATGAGGCAGAAATTACAAAAATTGACTATAGTTACACTAAGTGAAACACATAGAGAATTAACCTACGAGCTAATTCAATCAGAGGCTCGATTGGATTCGTCACTACAGGCAGAATTATATCTGATCCAACTCCGTCAATTCTTTGAAGTTAAACTGGATCCAGTACGAAAAGTAGCACATATTGGCCGCTGTTACGATTGTAGAGACGTTTACAATCAAGAAAAGCCATTAAAAGCAGTTAAACCAAGAGTCACCGGCTCTACTCTACGTGATTCACTGGTTCAATGGAGAAATTCAGTTAACAATAAATAATAGTTATGTATGTTGTAATAAATATAATCGTGTGTCCGATTTACTGATAATAACAATCTGCTTCAAATCAGTCTGCTTCAAATGTATTAATTCTTCTTTTCCTTTTGTTCCTGGTCTTCCCTATTCTTCCACAATGAAGTAAGAACGCCAATGGTTCCGTTCTCTTCAGTTTCCAACTTGTAGACACCAATTATAGAAAGTAAAGAACCTAGGGAAAGTAGGAACATTGCACGGCCATGGTTCTTACCGTAAACTCTTGCCGGGATATAATCAATGATACAGGATTGGAAGCCGACGTAAAGATGTCCAAGTAAGATAGTGGATAAAAGACCATCGGCAACAGTAGAAACGGAACCACCAGTAGCTAATGGAAGTGTAACCAATGGAATCATAGAGACTGCCAAAAATCTTTCAAAGTCCCAGTGGTAAGAACCATGAGTCTTGTGAGGTTCAGGTGCAATGAATGGATCGTTGGGGGTACCTTCCACACCACCTGGCTTCTGTGGTAGAGTAGATAAAAATGGAATAGTCAAAGAACGTTTGGAAGTAGTGTGGAATGCCCTGTTTAGAGACGTCCTAAAGATGGTTCTAGGTAGCATTTGTGCAGGGATAGTCAATTAGATTAGGTGATGTGATATGACAACAACAACGGAACAATACAATTCGATGCAGTCAGTGGGAATAGAGATAATCTAATTCAATTAGATTATCAGTGATAAATAAATAAATAAATAGTCCGAGGGTACCAACGGATTAATGAATATATAAATGTATATTTTTTAAAGTAAGTTAATGGTTGCACCAAAGCACCTTTAATCTTTCTCTTGGGTTAATCTTGATGCGCTTATTACGGTGATATGCATTGGAATATTTCACTACTGATAAAAAATCTCGGATCCGAAACACGGAGAAAATTGAGAGTTGTCCGAAAAATCCCCTTGTCAATTAGTCGGACAAATCGGAAACTGGAGCACGTGAAAAGCACATGACAGAAACCGGGTAATCATAAATACAAATCACGATGAACGAGCGGAGACCGATCGGGACCATTTACGGATTTACGAAGGGCTCGAAGCCCATTGATGATTACAATTAGCACCAAATCATCAAGACTAATCAAAGAAACTTATAAAAGGGTAAAGGATTATTTGACAGTAGGTTGCCATCATTTGTTGATTACTCTCAAATCTCTCAATCCCAAAAATGTTTCGCAACATTCTACGTACAGCACGTTCGGTTCGTGCACTTTCACAGGCTAGACGTTTAAATACTGAATCTGTCCCCATCACAAGGACTTCCGTTTTACCCAATGGTCTTACAGTTGCATCTGAGAGACTACCAAATGTTTCGTCCGCCACCGTTGGTATCTTCGTAGATGCGGGATCTAGAGCTGAAAACGCCAGGAATAACGGTACTGCTCATTTCCTAGAACATTTAGCATTTAAAGGAACTAAAAACAGAAGTCAAACTGGTATTGAACTAGAAATCGAAAACATTGGATCTCATTTAAATGCCTACACTTCGAGGGAAAACACAGTTTATTTTGCAAAATCCCTTGAAGAGGACGTTCCTCGAGCAGTTGAGATTTTAAGTGATATTTTAACAAGATCTGTATTAGACCCCAAGGCTATTGAAAGAGAAAGAGATGTCATCATAAGAGAGAGCGAAGAAGTGGATAAGATGTACGATGAAGTTGTGTTTGACCATTTACACGATGTTGCATACAAGAATCAAGCATTGGGACGTACTATTTTGGGTCCTATTAAGAACATTAAAACCATTACAAGGGAAGATTTGAAAAATTACATCGATAAGAACTACAAAGGTGATAGAATGGTTTTAGCGGGTGCGGGTGCCATAGACCATGAAAAGTTGATCGAATACGCCCAGAAGTCCTTTGGTCACATCCCCAAGGCAGAATTTCCGGTTCCATTAGGTTCACCTCGTGGTCCTCTACCAGTTTTCCACAGAGGTGAGAAATTGATTCAAGAGGACACTCTGCCTTCGACTCACATTGCAATTGCAGTGGAAGGTGTATCTTGGTCCGGTTTAGATTATTTCATTGCATTGGCAGCTCAAGCCATTGTAGGTAACTGGGACAGAGCCTTGGGTGCAGGAACTAATTCACCTTCACCATTGGCAGTTGAAGTATCCAATAACGGTACGCTGGCTAACTCATACATGTCATTTTCCACATCTTATGCAGATTCCGGTCTATGGGGAATGTACCTCGTGACAGATTCTCAAGAGCATAACGTGAAGAACGTTTTTGACGCCATTATTAAAGAATGGCGTAGAATTATGTCAGGAAACATTTCAGAAAGTGAAGTACAGAGAGCTAAGGCACAATTGAAGGCTGCTTTATTATTATCGCTAGATGGATCAACCGCTATCGTTGAAGATATGGGGAGACAAATAGTTACCACAGGCAAAAGGCTATCGCCCGAGGAAGTTTTTGAAAAAGTGGATAGGATAACAAAGGAAGATATTATAATGTGGGCCAACTACAGATTAAAGGACAAACCCGTATCGTTAGTGGCGCTAGGTAACGTTAAGACCGTTCCAGGTGTATCCTATATTGAAAAAGGGTTGAATGCTTAAGGAATAAGATATAGAGATTAACATAGAAAGAAAAAACAAAAATTTAGGAAAAAACAAAAAAAAAAAAAACAGTATACATATACATATATATGTACTCTCTGCATGTAAATATATTCATTTTAATAGTTCCTCTACAATCCTGTTAATGGTAGCATTGTCAGTTGGATCCAGTGACTTGATACCCAGTCTTCTTAAAACCTCTACAATTTTAACCTTGTCAAAACCCTGCGATTCGAATTCTTTCACCAAGTTAGGATCAATTCCATATAACCGAGCCTCATCAACTTCTTTTTCCACAGGTGCACCACTACCACCATTTGATGAAGCATAAAGTCTTGTCCATAGAGCGGCTGTTTTGCTGAAGGACTCCTTATCCCGGAGATAATGTTGGGCAACTTCAGCATCTTGTGGGTCATTAGGCTCAGGTGATTGTAGAAGTGCCTGTAACGAGATCAATGCACTCTTCAAAGTAATAACTGGTGACCATGCATTCTTCAAAATGTCTAGACAAATAGCACCAGTAACAGATGAAATGTTGGGGTGGTAAACTTTAGTGTCGAATTTCATCTTTGGTGGTTTGAAAGGGTATTCCATGGGCACTTCAATATCAATGATAAAACGACCACCTTGGTATGGAGTCTCTGGTGGGCCCAAAAATGAACCTTTCAAGCGGTGAATATCGGATTCGCTGATGAATTCTAAAGTGATATTTGCCGCGGGATCATCCCTGACAGCTTGCAACTCTTTCATAAGTCTCTTGGCCCTCGACATGATGGAACTAATTTAATTTAATGGAGGCTCCCTGGCGGTCAACACTCTTTTAGCCTCAACGTACTTTAATTCTACTATAGAGTACGTATATATGTGTATTCTTTTAGCTGATGTGCGCCGGTTGACTCTTTAAAGTTTCCTACGCTTATTCCAGGCGGCCCTTCATATTTCGTACAGTGTGATCAGTATAGAGAGGTAATAAAAGCATATATTTGAATGTTGTATATTTAAAAGTATATTCCATGTAAGAAATTGAATGTTCGTCCCATACATAACTTTTCCTCTATGCTTCTGCTAGATCATCTTCTTTGCCGTTACTATTTTGCCCAAAAACATCTGTTTCCTCTTCCTCTTCCTCTTGATCCAGATCCTTGAAAACACTTTCCTTCGGCATCCTCTTCATTACTTCTGGTCTATCGAATAAGGGCCCAATTTTTTTAATCCATCTCTGCCTTTTATCAAGTAGAGCCTTCAAACTTGAATTGGCTGCTTTTTGTTGCGCTACCTGTGATGCTGTGCCTTGGTTTACAGAACCTGCAGATCCCCCACCATGATGCTTCTTTCTCTTTTTGGGCACTCTAATTCGTTTGATATATGCTTGATCAACTTGCTTATCAAGATCATCCAAAATAGATGAATATTCCTGCCATGCCAGTTGTCTTTCTACCAATGGTACCAATGCTGTTTTTCGCTTTTGATTTCTCATTGTAACTTGTTTCAATGAATTTTGTAATTCCCTTAATTCCGCGCTTATCTCGTCATCTTCTCTGCCTGTAACCCAATCTGGATCATCACCATTACCACCTTCATCTCGTGGCATGTTCATATAAATTCCCACATATTTCAATTCTCTTTTCAACCTTTCCTCAAAAGTTGGATAATCCAGATTAATGCTATTAACTTTCCACAATTGTGGATTCGGTAGCGTACCTGTAGTACTACCATGTAAAGGTCTATTACTATTACCACTGTTGTTATTGGTATTGTTAGTATTATTATCGTCTGCTTCACTTACAGGCGTATTTGCCATCCCCATCGGTGTCCCTTCTCGACTTTCACCTTCGTCTCTAGAAGGCGGCAATGAAAATTGACCGCTTGTGCTGGTATTCTCCTCCTTAACTAAGTTTTTACTCTCGTCTTCACCATCACCTTCGTCCTTAAGTATGGCAGATAAAAGACGAGACACCAGTGGTCCACAAGAAACTTCTTCGGTCTCTAACATGGCATCATTGATATCTGATGGACTTTTCTTCGGTAAGATAGATGACGGATCATTAATTGGTGGTGGTGATGCACTAGAAATACTTTGGTTATCATCTTCCTTTAACCAAACATCGCTGTAAAGTGGTCCTAGTTTTGGGATTACATATGGCGTAAGTTCGGGATCATAGGATTTATTAACCTCCAAACTTAAAGGTATAATGTACTTGGATTTTAAAAATTTCAAGTCTTCATCGCTAAATTCTCTGAAGAAATTTTCCACAGATGCCAGGAAGGTCGAGTATTGAATTTGATTTGTAGGTTTTGGATGTGAAAAATCTTGATCCGGAATTTCCCCAGGTAGAAGCTCCTTAAGATCATCTGTCGGATAACTTGCTACTTGGTACTTACGTTTGAAAAACTCTTCACCTGTACTTTCTAAACCTTCTTCATTAAAAAGTCCCAACGATGCCGCTGCCTTGGGTAAGGTCTGTGATACAACAAATTCAGATTTAGGATTCCTTACGCTAGGATCATTTTCCATCTTATCCATCTTATCCATTTCAGTCTTTTGTTTCTTTGGTTCTGGTTCCGCCGACCCTAAGAGCGTTTTATCGCCTACTCCATGTCCCTCTGCACTTTTTGTCGGCTCCTCCTCTTCATCATCGTTTTCAACCATCAATGACCTTTTCCTTCTTTGAACAGGCGGTAGTTCACCATCTTGTTCCTCTTCTTTGGCAGATTGTTCTTCTTTGGCAGCTGCAGCCTCTGCAGCACCTGTTTTAACTTTCTCAATACTACTAATCATATGCTCGTCATTTTTTGCAATTGAGTCCAGGGAAACTCTCAATTTATTTAATAGTGACTGAAGCTCGCCTAGTGTAATTCTATCGGGTACAGAGCGTACATGATCTCCATTTAACGTACCAGTGTCCCGCTCAAATGTCAGACTCAGCGTGGAGAGAATTGATGACAAAAGCCCCGATGGAACCTCTTGAGAGGTATTTTCAGCAGCACCCACATCTTTAGGTGCCTTACCTCTCTTACTCATTGTCAAAAGAATAAACCGCCTCCAATGTTATCCTATATTTCTCCTGTATTGTACGATATTCGAACCTTCAAACGATTCATCTTGTTATTCATTCATAAGTTCATATTTACTACCGAAATCCTAAAGAGGGTAACCAACCCATTTTTTTTCACCAACATGAAAAAAAATCATCGAGAATTGATTGAACATTCATTCCAACAGATAAGGATTAAGGTGTAAGGATCATTATAAGTTTAGTGGCCATGTCTTTTGTCGCTAAGCGTCTTCTTTGCTCTTCGAGGGTTCTTCTCAACAAACCTGCGGCACAAGTGGTTCAGAACACCCCCACAAACTTGTATTTAGAGCCTTCAAAATGGAAAGGATTACCAACTGAAAAAATATTCCATCTGTTTAGAGAAAGGGTTGCAAAGCTTGGATCAAGATATAGACCATGCGAAGAGGAATTAGACGCATTATTATCCACATCTGAAGAGACTGGAGTCCTAAAGCGCGATATTCATAAAATTTACTACAACGGTGAGAAAGGTGCAGTAGATATTATTGGTGGATCATTAAAAGATAATTATAGTCCCACTCCTTTTATGTTTGACGAATTGCCATCACAGGCACAGGATCTAGTAGCTCAACATAGAGAACAGAGATTTTACAACAGGTTAGCAGCTTATGAACTTCCATTGTTGGTACAATACAGACAAGAATATAAAAGACCTTCTAGAGAGACGCACCCAGTGGAGTACAAGTTTACTACTTACATTGGTGAAGAACACCCAAATGCCCGTAAAGTTGTTTTCAAAGTTAAAGTTGGAGATTTGGGACTCGATGAAAGACAGAGGCATAAATTGTGCCTTTTAGCCAAAACTCGTTACGATTCTACTACGGATATTTTCAAAATGTCAAGTGATAGGTACCCAGAGGCTTCACAAAATTCCCGTTATTTGAATGATGTTTTCCAAAGGTTACTAAATGAATCAAAAGATATGTCAGATGATTTTAGCGATATTCCACTGGATACAAGACATACTCAGGCCAAACAATTACGCAAAAAGCAGCATAATTACGAGTTTCCTGAAGAATGGAAACGTCCACAAGATGCACCAAAACCTAAATTCAGCTTCGTGCAAACTTTATCTCAAAACCTGTAAATAATAGAGATATAATCTTTTTTTGTTAAGAGTACATACAAATCTACAGAACCGGCTGTCACCAGAAGCATAGCATAGATTAACTTAGCATTCGCTTCACGCATTCAAATCCTTCTTCTTGTCCTTCTTCTTCTTCTTCTTCTTCTTTTCAGAACTGTGATCCTCATGAGACCTCTTCTCAGGAACTGGTGGTTGAGGTTCTGGAATATCTTCATGTTGAAGGTTGAAAGGAATTGGAATTGGAGCATGTGATGGTCCATCAGATGATGATGGTGCAGTACCATTCTTCTTAGCTTCCAAGTATTTTTGCTTTTCCATCTGATAGTGCTCTAATTCAACACTGTAAGCTTGTTTCCACTTTTCTTTCTCAGCATCGCTCAATTCCTTCCATTTCTTAGAAATCTCTTGGGTAATTTCAGTGGAAGATAGTGGTGGTAAACCTGCTCTCTGTCTTTGATCACGGAGTTCTTGACGAACAAAAGCTGAATAGGCAAAGAAAACCGTTAATGGTTTCTTTGGAGCATTTGGATCTCTTTCAGCCTTCTTCTTTGCTGCAGTGGGCTTACCAGGACTTGGTGCACCGATTAGTGCATCCTTTTCATCTTCTACTGGGTTGATTAAATCGCCACTAATACCATTAATTTGGTTACTAGCACCTGCCAATTTTTGTAAAGCTTCAGTCAATGTCGTAAATGCCTCGATCTTCTCCTCTTCATCATCACCGATGGCATTGTAAAATTCGACGAGAGAAGAAGCTGTGTGATCAGCACATTTGGATAACTCAAAGAGTGAGGAAACCAGCTATTGGGAAAAGTCCATGTTAGTATATATGACTCTTGTAAACAACATGAGAAGGTAACTTAAATGATTAACATACCGAGTCCTTGGCTAACTTGAGCCTCAAGCCTGGATCGTTGGTCATGTGTGAATATGGCCCTTGTTAGTCTACTGATTCCAGAAGGAAAATAACAATGTTTGGAACCCGGTAAAGTTAGGCAGAGTTCTGTCTAGGTGTTAGAAAGAACTCCCACTGGGGTTCGGGGGAAGTTAGACAGAGGCGAGAGGTCGTCGGACGTGAAAAAGCGTCTATTATCGTGATTGGTCGAAAGATGAAAGGAAAGGAGGGTAATGCAGAGGAATGGCAGGGAAATGTTGAATTCATATTTGAGAAATGAAGGGTAATAGAATATCACTAAATATTGCTGTAAACCGTCTAAGAGAGTCTAGGAAGGAAATTTGATCGAATGTGTGGCAAGCTTTATCAAGAGACCCTTGTACAAGCACAATATAAAAAGGATGAAAGGATAAAAGGATGAACGGAATTTCGAAGCTTCTTCGCTGCAGGAAAACTATTATTACGTACAGCAATCCATGCTTGCTACTTTCTTTTACCACATACTGTGTATCTTCATATTTATCACCCTCTACCATTGTCTGTTCCCATTGTTCGTGTTTGGAACAGCCGCACAAAGCGCGGCGCTAAATGTAAATCAGTTATCATCTCTCATTTCATTAGGTATTAGGTACTCTATATGGTTTGTCTTGTTAATCTTCGCTCTTGTCTCTTCACTTGTGAGGCCATTGGTCTTTCTTCGATACAGCTAAAAGAAATCGCTGATCTTGAACTCCATCGCCTCCTTGTCCCAATCTGTTGAAGAAAAGAATAATATAAACTACAAAATAAGTGGTTCCATCTGCTGCTTACATGTACATTTCTATTGATCCACTCTGATAATTTTCTTGACGGTGTCCACACATTTCAACCGTTTAAACCAACAATTGACAAAAGAACTGGTTAAACCACGCAATTGAGTTCCAATGGCTTCGTGATTCGTAGCTGTTTGAAAGCCATTACGTGCCCACTACTAAATATTCTAGCTTTATTCAATACACCGACAATCCGTTCCTATTTTTTTAGTGCGGGACCGCTAGCTCCAAGATCCCGGGAGGAATATCTTTGACACATTTTATCAAACTTTGTTGAAGGAAGATAGGAAGAGTTGGAAGAAAGAAGGATTTTGGGAAATGATCGGGCACTAGGTGGTTGTTCTACAAGTTATCTTTGGTAGGTTTAGTGCTTCTCCAGAAAAAGTTGGACAAGATGTGGGCCAATGACATGAATTGTTTAAGCATGTTTTTTTTTTTATTGATTTCCACGATAATGCAACGAACTAAGGTGAAATTGGTGCTCTACTAGTGGTTAAAAAGTGGATGCTTGAAACATGGAACCATATCTGACATTTTGTCATCAAGTAATATGGTTGTATTTTCATATCACGTGCTGTCTAGAGCAGCTGTCGGAGTTTCCAACTGTCTATTCTCCGATCAAAGGGTTCCTATCAGTATAAGAAGAGTGAAATATTGGTTGGTTGTGACAATTACAACAAGAAATGATTCCCATTTAATTTATTTCCTCACTGTAACTCATTCAATACTTCAAAAATGGCCACTGACAAAATTCGTATTGCCATTGATAGGGGTGGTACTTTTACAGATTGTATCGGTAATCCTGGTACTGGGAAACAAGAAGATGATGTTATAATTAAACTTTTATCTACTGATCCTAAAAACTATCCAGATGCACCATTAGAAGGCATTAGGAGACTGTTAGAAATTTTTACAGGTCAAGAAATTCCTCGTGGTAAACCATTGGATATCTCTGGGGTTAGTAGCATTAGAATGGGAACTACATTGGCAACTAATTGTGCATTGGAAAGAAATGGTGAGCCATGTGCATTTATCACTACGAAGGGATTCAAAGATGTTATGATTATTGGTAACCAATCAAGACCTGATATTTTTGACCTTAATATTAGAAGACCTAAACCGCTTTACGATATGGTTGCTGAAATTGATGAACGGGTTACTCTGGAAGATTTCTCTGAAGATCCTATAAATCATAAATCTGTCGCTAGCGCAACAAAAAATACGGTTTTGGGAACTAGCGGTGAAGTGGTTCGAATTTTAAAAGTTCCTGATGTTACTGAGGTTACGACCACTCTGAAGAATATCTACGATAAGGGCATTAGATCCATTGCGGTGGCTTTCTTACATTCCTATACTTTTCCAGAACATGAAAAATTGATAGGACGTATTGCCCAAGATATTGGGTTTAAACATGTCTCTCTATCGTCCCAGGTTTCTCCCATGATTAAGCACCTACCTAGATCCCATAGCGCTGTAGCTGATGCATATCTAACGCCAGTCATCAAGAAATACTTGGAGAGTATACAATCTGGATTGATTAATGACGAAAATACAACCATTCAGTTCATGCAATCAGATGGTGGTCTCGTAGAAGGTCACAGATTTTCAGGTTTAAAATCTATTTTATCAGGACCTGCTGGTGGTGTCGTTGGCTATTCAAATACTTGCTATAACCATAAAAATGATATCCCATTAATTGGATTTGATATGGGGGGTACTTCGACAGATGTAAGTAGATTTGGTGATGCTAAATTGGAACATGTCTTCGAAACAACAACTGCAGGCATTGTAATTCAATCTCCACAACTTAATATAAGTACCGTCGCAGCGGGTGGTAGTTCAAGATTATTTTGGGAAAATGGCCTATTCAGAGTTGGTCCAGATTCTGCAACCGCCGATCCTGGTCCTGCCGCCTATCGTAAGGGAGGACCGCTAACAATTACTGATGCAAATTTATTGTTGGGTCGTTTGGTACCTGAATTCTTCCCCAAAATCTTTGGACCCAACGAGGACGAATCTTTGGACTTAGAAGCTACTGCTAAGAAATTTGATGAATTGACGGAAATCATCAATAAAGATATGAGTACACAGATGAGTCGCGATGAAGTGGCATTCGGATTCTTAAAAGTAGCGAATGAATCAATGGCAAGGCCCATTAGAGCAATTACTGAAAATAAGGGACATCTAGTATCAAAGCATCGTTTGGTGACCTTTGGTGGTGCTGGTGGTCAACATGCTGTAGCAGTTGCGGAATCCCTAGGTATTAAGGAAGTTTTGGCTCATAGGTACTCTTCTATTCTTTCTGCTTATGGTATTTTCCTTGCTGATGTGGTTGAAGAGAACCAAGAAGCATGCTTCATGTCACTTAATAACGATGAAAATATAAGAAGCGTAAAGTCGAAATTGGCACAGCTTGAAGTGAAATCTAAAGAAGCATTGATTGCTCAGGGATTCGATGGGAGCCATATTGTTTACGAAAAATATCTAAATTTGAGGTATGAAGGTACAGAAACCAGCTTAATGATCTTGGAGGAAAATGAAAATTGGAATTTTGAGCAATGGTTTGCAGATTCTCATAAAAGAGAGTTCGGCTTTGCATTTAGTGATAAGAATATTATTGTCGACGATGTCCGTGTGAGAGCTGTGGGTAAATCTCATGTTAGGAAGGAGGAATCAGTGGATGATCAGCTTCAAAAATATGCTCCTAGAGAAGTTGTTGCATCTAAAGAGGCTTCCCTTTTCAAAGACGTTTATTTTGAGAACAGCTGGGTAAAGACTCCAGTTTTTAGAATTGATGAAATGGCTTATGGTACCGTCGTAAAGGGTCCTGCTATTTTAGCAGATGGTACCCAAACTAACATTATACCTGGTAATTCCATAGCACACATTTTGAAATCTCATATTTTCATTAAAGTCTTGGGAAAATCTGGTAGTGGATCATTAAATGAATCTGAGTTCCGTTTAGACCCAGTAATGTTGTCCATTTTCAGTCACAGATTCATGGATATTGCTGAACAGATGGGAATGCAGCTGCAGAAGACTTCAACATCGACGAATGTAAAAGAAAGACTAGATTTTTCGTGTGCACTATTTGATCCTGAAGGTAATCTAGTTGCAAATGCACCTCACTTGCCTGTTCATTTGGGTTCTATGTCTACCTGCATATCGGCTCAGGCAAAGCTATGGAGAGGCAAATTGAAGGACGGTGATGTTATAGTTAGTAATCATCCAGAGATTGGTGGTACACATCTTCCTGATATTACAGTAATTTCACCAGCTTTTTCAGAAACGGGTGAATTGATCTTCTATGTGGCATCTCGTGCTCATCATGCCGATATTGGTGGTATTCTCCCTGGTTCTGTTCCCCCCAATTCTAAGGAACTTTATGAAGAGGGTGCTTCTATTTATTCAGAGCTAATTGTCAGAGAGGGTGTCTTTCAAGAAGAATTAATCACTAAGCTTCTTTTAGAGGAACCTGCCAAGTACCCGGGATGTTCAGGTGCCAGAAGAATCAGTGATAATATCAGTGATTTGAAGGCACAGATTGCCGCCAACAACAAAGGTATTCAATTAATTTCGAAAATGATTGATGAAAGTGGGTTGAATGTCATTGTAAAATATATGAAAGCCATTCAGGAAAATGCTTCACAAACGATCAAAAAAATGCTAAAACAACTCACGCAACATTTTGGAAAGACGCATTTTATCGGCGATGATCTTATGGATGATGGGACTTTGATCAAATTGAAGATTTCGCTAGATATTGAAAAGGAAGAGTATGTCTTTGATTTTGAAGGTACTTCACCACAGGTTTATGGTAACTTGAATGCCCCTGAGGCAATCACTAATTCAGCAATTTTATATTGTTTGAGATGTTTAGTAGGTGAAGACATCCCATTAAACCAAGGATGTTTAAAACCGCTAACAATAAAGATCCCCAAAGGTTCAATTCTAAGTCCTATCAATGGTATTGCCGTGGTAGGTGGTAATGTTCTTACATCTCAAAGAGTAACTGATGTAGTACTGAAAACCTTCCACGTTATGGCCGATTCCCAAGGTGATTGTAACAATTTCACATTTGGTACAGGTGGTAGAGATCCAAATACAGGAATTGTGTCCAAAGGATTTGGTTATTACGAAACTATATGTGGTGGCCATGGTGCCGGTGAAGACTCTTGGAGAGGTCCTGGTTGGAATGGTACGAGTGCCGTACATACAAATATGACCAATACAAGAATAACTGATAGTGAGATTTTTGAAAGAAGATATCCTGTTATCCTCAGAGAATTTTCCGTCAGGAATGGATCTGGCGGCCAAGGGAAATACTTTGGCGGTAATGGTGCCCTCAGGGATATTGAATTCCGTCAACCTGTAGAGGCCTCCATTCTATCAGAGAGGAGAGTTATTGCCCCACGCGGGATCAATGGTGGTGCTGATGGTGAAAGAGGTCTAAATCTTTGGATCAGGGACGATGGCAAAAATCTAATTAACATTGGCAGTAAGAATTCCGTCAAAGTGAAACCTGGAGACCGCATTATAATAATGACACCGGGTGGTGGCGGATGTGGTGCTTATATCGCATAAAAATAATCGAAACATTTAGCTATTTATTTAATATCTCTCATTCCAAATACATATTATATGCATAAAAATCGTCAATCATGGTTGTTCAACCTTAACGGGACTACCGTTCTTAGCAGAAGAATCCAGGAAGGCGCCAATAACTGCCAAGTGGTGGAAGGTAACCCTTGGAGAGCCCCTGAACAAACTCTTATCTTTTTGAGAAACAGTCTCGTAAAAGTTTAAGAATTCAGCTTTGACACCACTAGTACCATCAGTCTTCACTGGGTAAACTTCTTCCTGACCTGCAGTCTCTAGGGTTCCACCAACTCTAACCTTAACCACAGGTTGAGCCTTGTCGGAAAGGTCTACCAACAGAGAACCGTTCTTACCGTAGATTTTGAGGTAAACAGACTTGTCAGTAGCACCGAAGGCGGAACCATAAGTGAAAGTACCGATAACATCGCTGTTTCTGATGCTAACTGTAGAGAACACAATATCATCAGTACCAGATTCCTTACGGACCTGTCTAGTCAAAGCTGACACGGTGTCGAACTCACCAACTAATGAAGCGGCAAGACCCATTTGGTGAACACCACCATCTGATAAGAATCCACCAATGTGTTCAGGATTTTGTCTCCAGGTGGTTGCCAAGTATTTGTTAGAAGTAACAAATGGACCGGTAGAGTTATGAGTAAAGGCAACAATAGGACCAATCTTACCAATGTGCTTCTTGGCCTCTTCTAAGACTTCTAAATAAAGCCAATTCTCTGCAATACCCACTGGGACGTCACTGGCTTCTGCAATTTTGACCAGTTCCCTAGCTTGAGTCAAATTGGCAGCAATTGGCTTCTCCAAAAGGATTGGTTTCTTAGCTGCAATGGCCTTTTTGGCTGTATCTAAATTGTTTTGGACAGGTAACATAGCATCAATGAAATCGATGTCCTTGTCTTGAAGAACCTCGTCTAGAGTATCATACACCTTATTTTCCGGAATACCAGCTAATTTAGCAAAATCCTCAGCCTTACTCTTGGTTCTGTTGTTAGCAGCTGCAATTCTGAATTTATCTGGGTAGGATTGGTAGCATGGCAAATGCATATCCTTGGCAAAGATACCCGTACCGACAATACCAACGTTTAGAGGAGACATGTTAAGTGTTATTTTGAGGCAATTGATTCAATTGAGAGTTTTTGGCAGTTTAAAGTTCACACTGTGACTTGAATTAAGGAGACATCTTGTTAAACTAATCGCACCTTTTATATACTTTTCCTTGACATAATCCAAACCACGATTCAGCTGACGATTCGGATCTAAAACACTTCGGAAACAGGATTTAAGAAACGGGCGTTAAAGCCAATATACTGGACTCGTTACTTAACAATTAATTGAGGCGTACGTGTCCATTAATTATAGTTCAAGATTGACTATACAATCCACAATGTACATGTGTTAAAAAAAAAAAAAAAAAAAAATTGGAAGAAAAATCAGTATTTTGGAAGGAATTGCACAATTGAAGTGTACTAGTGCACAAACTACTAGTTTTTTGCAATGAGGTAACCGACTACAATTGACTTGCTCAACTCTGTTTGTCGCAGGACTGAAATTAATACGCCAAATACTTAAATTCTTATGAATAATTGGCTTCTTTAAGGCGTAGCAATTCAGTATTTTGTTGAAATAGTACCATCAAAAAATTTAGAATGTTCGAAAGTCCAGTTATATGGAATTGAGCCCTTTTCCAGTAGTTCTGGCTTTTTATGATTTTCCGTCGTCGTTAAAGTTATTTACTGTCACTTACCTGGCACTTGAACAATTAAATCTCTTGGCATGTTGAAAAGACCCCCATCAGAATCTTTACTAACATGATAAAGCTAGATACGTAAAATTCAAGAGCCATAGCCAGGTTAACCACTACAGGCTCAATTGACAATCTTTTCTCATATTCTGACTCAATGCCCTCCCTTTCTATAACATCAGCTATCAATTCGCTTTACAATCCGAAGCTAAAAACTATTGATGGAACTAATATCAAACTTTAATAGAGCAATTAAACACCTCCAGGGATCTTATAGCAACTATAACACTATCGAGATGACTGCAGATGGATCTACTGCTACAGAAATGACAATGGAGTTTTACCGTAAGGCTCTGAATTTCAATGTTATTGGACGCTATGACCCAAAGATTAAACAACTATTATTCCATACACCTCATGCTTCACTATACAAATGGGAATTCGGTAAAGATGAATGGACCAAATTGGAATGCCAGGGTGTATTAGCTATCTACCTTCGAGACATTTCCAAACCTGGTGAAATGTTACCAGATGCTGAGAATCAAGACCAGAGTATTACTGCATTAGCATCTCAATCCAACGTTGAAGGTGGTGTAAGTGGACATGTGTTAACGGGACGTGATATTTACAACTACGGGTTGATTATACTTAATAGAATAAATCCTGATAATTTCTCTATGGGGATTGTGCCCAACAGCGTTGTTAATAAAAGGAAAGTATTTGAAGCACCTGAAAATATGCAAAATCCTTTAGACTGTATGGGGGTTGAAGTTAAAGATGAATTGGTTATCATTAAAAATTTAAAACATGAAGTGTATGGTATTTGGATCCATACGGCGGCTGATAGGCAAAACATTTACGAATTGATTAAATACTTGTTGGAAAACGATCCAAAGGATTCGTTTGCCTAATAAAAAAAAAAAAAAAAAAAAAAATTATTTCAATTACTCCTCGTCCTGCCTCTTTTTCGTTGGACGTTTCTTCTTTGCAGGCTCTTCCTTCTTCGTAGTCTTTCGAGGTCTCTTCTGCTTAGTTTTATCTAATCCCGGTTTGTTCTTGGGATTCCCCTGGGCATCGACCATTGATGCTTGCATCTGTTGTTGCATGGCCATCTGCTGTTGTACCTGTTGTGGATTATGTTGCTGCTGTTGCTGTAACATTTGTTGCTGGGGTGTCATTGGAGCTGCCATGGAAATTCGTGTATTATAAGCGGTGGGAGCCATGTTGTTGTTAAGTGCCTGTTGTCTTCTTTTTTCCTTATTAATTCTCCACTGTTCGATAAATTTTAGTCTGCTGAACTGATTATTCTCATTACCTACAGTGAGCCCTGCTGCCGCTGCCGCTGCCGCTGCGGATATGGCCATTTGATTACCTGTGTTGGAACTACCTCTAGAATCCACGTTTCCTGATACTGAAGGTGAATTTGAATGTGCACTCATCTTAGAAGTATTGTTCGTTTGAGCTGAGGCTAACGAAGCTGCATATGTATCGTTTGTAGAAGTAGTTGTCCTTTCGCTCATTATTAACATCAATTGTTCGTAATTGGAACTGTGTTGCGGGAATTCCTCGTGTTCTTCAATGTGACCTACAGCACCTTTAGTACCTTCTTTAGCTGATAATTCTCGATGTATATGCTTTAAAGTCTTTGTATTTTCATCCCATTTGGGAGTTGCAAACAACTCATCCTCTAACTTATCTCGATGCTCGTAAGGGTCTAGCGGTACATCTAGCGCTAGATTTCTCTTTGTTAGTGATAAAACCTCACTTTCCAATTGTTGATAGATGCTATCTGAGAACCTCGTGTGATCTGCGTAAGACATCATATCGTAGTAATGAGTTAAATCGTTAGGCTTCAATAGAGTACGGTATACTCTAGGCCTTTTGAAGGAAGTAGGTCTCAATTTTCTGGGATCTTTATTCTTATCAATTGGTTGCTGAGGATTAGTCTTGGGTGCTACGTCAACAGTATTGGTGTGATCGTAAACCTGTAAGATCAGATTTCCTTCATAGAATTGGATATTAGAATCCCTAAGTACTTCCATTATGGAAGCCGGTATGTGACCTCTAGCAACGTATTCTAAGAATTCCTTCAAGATTGAGTTATTCTTATTGAGAATAAGGCCATCACTGGTTAGTTCAGGAGTCTTTTGCTGCTGTTGTAGACGGGTATTAGCTGGTGCACATATTTTGTAGTTATTTTCATAAATGTGGAACTCAAAACTTGGTCTATATTGTTCGTACTTCTTTAAAGTAGAATCTGTATCTTCTGTGAAATTGTAGATCCTCTTGGGTTTTTTGTTTAAAGTCAGCAACAATTGATAAAATTGTGATTCATAATTCTGTAATGCCTGTTGATGTTTCTGCTGTTGTATCGCCCTCTGTTGCAATAGCATCCTCTGACGCTGTTGTTGTTGCTGTTGCAGCTGCTGTTGTTGCTGTTGCTTGAGAACTTGTGGATTCATTGGCCTTTGAGCCGCCCTATTAACAGGGATACCCATCCCATTCATGGTTCTATACTCCTCTTATTGTCTCTTATGGCTCGAGTATTGGTTTAAGATGAGTTAAAGAGTTCGCTTCGTAAAATACATATACATATGATACCAACGTTAATGATGAAAAAAGTACATTGATACATAGAAATTCATTAAGGTTTTGCAGCTCTCCAAGTATCTTGTAGACCGAACAAAGATGTAAATACACCTGCAAGAGCAACGTACCCTTCTTGGTAGCGCAAGTAACCCAAGTTGTTCAGAACCATAAAGAGATCAGTTGCGTCCCACACAAATTTCCTGCTGGCAGAGTATCTGTCCTTGTATGCTTTTGACAAAAGCTTCTTCTCATCATCATTTACAGCTAAGGCAGTGATTTTTGATTGAGATAAACTTACTTGACGCAAGTCGCAGACCATTCCGCTTACTAGAGCACTCAGCCAGCACAAGTTAGCCATCTTGGGGACTAGTTTACCGGTAAATCTAGTGGTTGGAACCACTCTCAAAATTCTGAAAAGATTAATTTGATCCAATGACAAATAACCTGCAAACGAAAGCTGTTTGATAATATTAAAGATACGAACAATACCGTCGCTAGTCAATTTGTTGTCGTAAAGCTTAGCAGCTGCTTGTAAACTGTTCAGAGGCTTCAGGAAACGCAGGAACTTTCTCACAATAGTGAATTGACCTTGTAAAGCCTTTGCCAATGGTGATAGAGTCTGTGCCGCTAGGAAACGCGCTAGGTACTGCAATAGACGAAGACACTTCTCCCTACCGGCACCATTGTCCAAAAAATTGATTAGCTTGTTAATTGTGGGATGGTATACAACACTATCAGCGACCATATTGAATAAAGAACTGTTCTATACGTGTTAAATTGCTGGGATCTTGATTAATTTGAAGATGTAGTCATAGATGTTGTTGATGCCTTGGGTATATATACAAGCACCTTTGTCGATCGGTCCGACAATCGCCGAGTCGGAGGAAAGGCAGCATAATGGTAAAGGTAAGTGAAAGAGGAGGATATCGGTAGTAAGAGTAGAACGTTATTGCAGATATCGGCGGCTATGATCTACTATAACAAATGAGACGTATTCCCATGGGAGACAGATCCGGAACAGGAAGAAAACAAAATCACGTGATATAGACATATCAGATAGCCACGTGACTTAATAAGTCATATTATACGACCTTCAAAATCCTTGATACATCGGCGGTTATCCTTTTCCTTAAACCCTTAGGCATTTATTTCCTCCCAAAGCTACACACTTCAGTCCTTTCTGCAGCTGCTGCTATGAGTTATGAAATATGTTCTCGTATCACGTGAATATCACGTGATATACACTCCTGGCGGCTTGACTATTCAGATGCATCTTTTGAAACAGATATACATGATCTACTGTTTGCTGGTTTGATCTTATGCGACTCTCTCCCTCATCACATACTCTCAACTCATCAAAGTTCTTATATCGCCAAACGCGTTTAGCTCACGCGTTAAGATTTGCAAAATTCATCAAGCACATCGCTGATTCAATAATAGTACCTACAAAGCACTGGTAATGGGATATTACGGGTAATGGGATATTACGACGTCGATGATATCTTAGCTGATAGTGCAGAATTCTCATGCAAATTTCAGTATGATATGCCTGGTCTTGGTTATCTAGCAGGCAACCCAGGCAGAGCTATTGATAAAAATGCTAGATTGGACCTCCCGTTGTGGTTAGCAAGAATACTTGCCATTGTTGGTGGTTCAGAAGATGAAGATGATGCAGAGGAAGCAGTCCCATTTGTTGAATTGTTACCAGCAGAAATTTTCTCACCTAAAGTCATAAACGCTATTAAGGCGGATCCTACCTCTATTGATTTGCACTCGATAAGTTCACACTTCCTCGCATTATCACTAAAATGGATTGCACTCTTTGGTGATGAAGAATTAGCATCTATATGCAGTAGTTTGACTCTTGCAAGGGCATTGGAGATTAATGCGCATGCGAGTAGCGTTAATTTTGTATCTACTGCAGAGCTTGCATCACCTTTCCTATTGACCCTAGACGAATCAGAAAAGAAGCTCTACAGGACATCCCACGAATCATACAAAGAACATAAGAGGTGGATGGTAGAAAGGTGAATTATTCGAAATCGAACTTATTAACTAGAAGTTATACATATACATATACATATATATATTACAGGTTTTCAATCTTCAAAAAAGATCTTCATTATCAGACCCACCTGTCTGCTTGGCTTCCTCTTCATCACTGTCCTCTATGAATTCTTCGGATAATGCTTGCTTTTTATTACGACTACTTTTGTGAACCACATCATCATCTTCATCCTCATCTTGTTCATCCTTATGTTCCTTGGGAGGAGATGGAGCAGGTCCATTTTCACCGTCAGAAACAGCCTGTTCTTGATTTGCTTCTTGGCTTGTTTCTTGACTTGGTTCTTGACTCTTCTTACGTCTTTTTCTTTCGGTAGGTTGCTTACTCTTACGAGTTGTAGAGTTCTTTCTCTTCTTCTTACTCTTCTTTTCCTTATCTTCACCACCTTCTTCATTGGCATCACTCAAATCACTCTTTTCCAATTGGGCCTCTGAAATGGCCTCACGTTCTTCACGTTCTTGAATAATTTTTTGGGCTTCATCTTGTAAACGTCTGTATTCCTCCTTTTGTCTTTCAAGCTTAATTCTTGAAGCTTCTTCTTCTTGTCTTTTCTTCTCCTGTTCTCGTTGTTCGTTTTCCTCCATCAGTTTCTTAGCTTGCTCGAATTTCTCAACTTGCTCATTCTCATAAGCTTCTTGTTCTTTCACACAACGTTCAAGAGCACTCTTCATGGTAGTCTCACCCAGTTGGATACGTTGCTCCAATTCTTCCTTGGGGATAATGACAAATCCTTCCAACCCTTTCAATTCTTTCAAAATTTGCAGACCGGTATCCAGACCCGCCTGAGCCAGTTGAATGGTTGACAATGTACGACCTTTTGGATTTGAACGCCTTAAAGTTTCTGCCACTTGGAAATGTAGCAATGCCACATTGTATTTCAATGAAGCTAAGAACTTATCATTTTTGACTGATGAAGATCTTGCAGTTTCAGCTTCCAGTGCCTTTTCGGAATTATTTAGAGCAAATTGGAAAAATTCTAGAGATCTTTCCCTTGTAGCCCTTGCATACCATGCTCTCCCTAATAGGTTCAGCAGTTTTGGCCTGTTTTCCTCGTTGCCGAATTTCTTGAGCGAAAATTCGTATAGTTCTATAGCCTTGGCATATTCGTGCATTTCCAATAAGCAATGGGCCATATTAACATGAACATCTTCATTGTCTAATGAATCCCTTGCTTTTCTTAAGATTTCTAACGCAGGACCAAACCTTTTGCTTTCTGCAAAAACAATAGCTATACCTTGAGCGGCAAAAATGCTAAAAGGATCTAACTGCAAGACTTTTTGAAACAGTTGTACCGCTTTTAGGAAAGATTGTTTCGAATTGTCTTGATCCTTAGGGGAATGGCCTCTTTTAGCTTCTCTACCAATCATTAAGTATAAGTTTGCTAACGATGTCAAGGCGTAAAAATCGTGAGAATTGTATTTTACTAAAGTTTCCTTGTTGTGAGCCGTTTCCAAATTATCACTCTTCTTAGGATCAGTATGGTTATTCTTTAGGAACCAACTGTAAAACGAACGAACCTCTAAATCAGAAGCATTGTTTGATAAGAGTCTGTCCATGTCTTCTTTTAAATTGGAATTATCATTCTCGATAACTCTAAAGAAAAGTCTTCTCATTCTTGCAGACAAATAACCAGGGTGTTTAGAAATAATTTGATCGTAAACACTCTTGGATTCTTCCGCATTTTCAGCCTCCAAAACTCTAGCAAAGTTGTAATATATGGTTACGTTAAAGTCTTTTTCTGTCCTAGTTTTTACACTATCAAAAAAGTACTTCGCTTTTTCCATATCACCGTTTATAAAGTGGAAGCAACCTAAGTTGTTGAGTATTTCAATAGGGGCAGTATCGCCTTCCACTTCTTGTACTTGTTGCAATGCCTTTGACAGATACTCTAACGATTGTTTATGTTGGTTTTGGGCCTCATATAATTCAGAGATGGCCAAATAAGCTCTTGGGATCACAACTTGATTTTTTTTGGCATTTGTGATTCTAATGTATTTCTCCAAATATTGTATGGATTTTTCCACAAATTTTTCAAATTCTTTTCTAGGTAAATTTTTACTGTTGGCAGGATCAAGACATTTGCCTGCGTATAATAATCCCAAGATGTAATTCAGCTCTTGAATACCCTCGTGGTTCTTGTAAATGTTTTCAAATGTCAATATACTTTCTTCCATCAATTTGTTCTTCATCTGAGTTTGACCAAATCCAAATTTAGCCAATAAGTTATCTTCATTTCTTTTTAAGCATTGTTGAAACATGCTAAATGCTTTACGATAGTCTTGTAGGGCATAATGAGCTCTACCACACCAGAATATTGATTCTGAAAGAACAGTGTCAGAGATGGCAAATCCAAACTTACTAATTTTGTTCTCATAGACTTCAATAACTTTGGTAAAGTCGCCTTTGAAATAGAAATAACTTTGTAGAAGTGTCCATAGTACGGGATTTTGTCCGTCTTTACGTAACAGCCCATCTAGATCTTGTAAAGCTTTGGAATAATTTTCTCTAAAGCTTTCGTCATTTTCAGATGCTGTTAAAGAGTTGTGAAAGTTACCTAAAGTAACAAGCACTGCAGCATTGTTATTCACTGGATTCAGTTCCAATGCTCTCTTCCAAGCGGCGATGGCCAATTTGTAATCTTTCAATTGCCAAAAGCACATCCCGATCCCTATACGAGGATCTGGATACATCACAGGATTAATCACAAGCAATTCTTGGAATGCTCGAAGACTTGCCATATAGTTTTTCTTTTGGTATAACAGCTTAGCTCTTAGCAATAAGAACATCGAATTGGGTTTAGATTGAATTCCTTTTCTACGATCTTCTGAATGAATACTTTTAACGAAAAGATCTGATGTCTCCAATGCTCTATCGTAATGACCTCTTTGGTAGTAGAGATCAATTGTTGCCAACATGTTACCAATCCATGTGGGATCCACACCAATAGCGTTTTTTAATTGAATTTCTGCCTGTGTTAGTTCGTGATCTCTACTTTCCACACTAGCTGCTTTCTCCTTGGCCAATTTCAGGTGTGCCCAAGTTAGAAACGTATATAACGGTGCCTTTTCGGTGTTATCAAAAGTTTCTAAAGCCATTTCCACTAATCTAATACCCTGTGGTGTATTTCCACTATTACAGTAGGCAATTGCAATAGTCAGCCAGTGTTCCTTGTCAGAACCTTCTTCCACTAAAAGAGTTCTCAAATCTGCAGGGTCATCTGGTAAATCTGTCTCAAGATTGATAGAAACCACCTCTTCAGAGGCTTTCAACGGAATATCCAGTGATTTTGGTAACTCCATAACAGGATACCCAGAGGCGGAAGTGACCTCCATGATTATAACCTAGCTACTTTACCGCTATCTGTGTCCTGATTGCAATGTATTCAATAGTTGACGGTTCTTTGGTTCATAACTGGTCTGGTTCAACATTGAAGAGTGCGCCGGGTAACACAAAATGAAAAAATTTGGATAATATGAGATGAGATGAGATGAGATGAGCTACATATGTACTACAAGCTCAGTAAAGAATTGTAAGGGATTATTATGGCTGTTCAGAAGCGTATATATGTGGGAAATCTAAACAATGATCTTGAAGGATGTCTACAGGCGTTAGAAATGCGGTTTTCCAAGTTCGGGAAGTGCACTAGTGAGTTTGAAGTTCGTGGTAATTTTGCATACATAGATATGGAATTTGAAGACGATTCTAGATTCACTAAGCTTAAGAGTAGTTTCAACCATGTTAAATTCAAAGGAAATGATTTAATAGTGGATGCTGCTAGGCCGCGTTGGCAATGGGAAGAACAGAAGAAGAAAGATGATGAGGAGGAACCGATTAAGAGGAAACAGATCATTAAAAGGCATTGGGAGTACTATAAGAAGATGGAAAATATTGGAATGAGTTGGGAAGATCGAATACAGATGATTCCAGGTAGACACCGTACAGCCAAGAGAAATAAGCAACAATTGCGTAATATGACTTTCAGAGTGGACGTGAATGGTTCATTAAAAGTTTACAAGTGTTATAAGCAGAAGTTGTGGGGGTACGAACGAGATAAGGAAGCTCAAGATCTGGTTCATAAATTCGTGAATGGTAAATGGCGTAATGGTTGGGATCATATCGTCGACAGATTAAACTATACTAGATCCAAAGGTGTATCTGCAGGTGAACCCATCATGAAAGCAGGACAAGAAGGTGAAGAGGAGGAAGAAGAAGAAGACAATGGTGAGAGAGAAAGAACTGATAAGGTTTTGGAGGACATGTTTAAAAGTTTTGATTTTGATAAACCAATGGTTGATGATGAAGCTATTCCAGAGAAGTCGGATAATGAGCTACCCGCCGATGAAGATGAGCATGAACACGAAATTGAAGTTGAACACGAAAGTAAAGATGAAGATGAGCCCATTCCTGTATTTGGTGAAGACAACCAAACAAAGACGCTGCGTAATTTGTTTGATCCCCAGGAAAATCAACCCTTCAAGCTAATTACAGAATCTGATGACGATATCGATCATGATAAGGATGCAGAGCAAGAAGAAGTTGTAGCAGAACCAGAACTCGTCAAACAGGAATATTCAGCACCAAGAAAAACTGCTGCTCTCTTTTTTCCCCATTTCGATTCACCATTTTTGTCAGGTCAAACACAGTTGAACAAATTGCCAGCTTTCCAACCCGATTGGCAATTATGGCAGGATCAATTCTGGGACCAAAGAATCGACTGGATTAAAGAGATGAAGCGTAAGAGGAAAGATGCACTCAGACAATTGGCAAAGAAAAAATCCAAAAACGGTGTCAATATTTTGGTTTGAAAGTATGTACTAGTTAAATTACAAACTCTCTTTAAAAGGCATTAGGACCAAATTTAGCTGCCATTTCCACAGCAGCAGCACCCCAGTCTTCACCGTGGTTGTGCATGGTATGACCTGGATCAATACCAGCTCTTGCCATGGCCTGTTCTTCAGACAAGCATGTTAAAAGACCAAAAATAACTGGAATATCTACTTTTTCTTGTAAATTCATTAGAGCCTTAGTAGTTGCATCAGCGATGTATTCAAAATGCATGGTACTACCTTTGATCAAGGTCCCAACTGAAATTATTACATCTAAGGGCTCACCACGAGCCTTTTGGCGATCAATAAGTCTTTTTGAACCCCATGGTACTTCAAACGAACCAGGAACACTCTCAATAACTATGTTCTTGTCTTGAACACCCATAGATTGTAATTTCTTGATAGAACCATTTACTAGAGCTTCAATGATTTGGGCATTCCAACGTGCATGAACGATACCAACTCTTAGATCAGCACCGTTGTATTGTCTATCCAATTCACCAACACCTTTAACGGCCATTTTTGAAATTAACGTTACTTATAAGATACAGGTATGGACTGAAAGATGAGGGACGCATCTTGAACCCAGCTAGGGTGTCTATGCCCCTGTACTTAACACTTACCGTTCGCTAGTGCACAGGTTCGCTAGCCCAGAAGCACATTCTACCGGGTAACGTAACGTAACGACAAAGAATACACGGTAAAGTTAATACGTAATATGTCAAAATATAGAAGTTTTTTAGTACTTTTACATGTTCAGCCTACAAGTCCGTTCTTACTCTCTCATCCCCACCCTTGAAATTAGTAGAATTCGTTATCAGGTTCCACGATTTGGTCTCTAGCGTACTGGGATCCACCCTTAGTGTCTTTAGCTTCTTCTGTATCTTCTTCAACGTCACCGGGGTCTTCTAAATCCCTGGGGACGTTGTTCAGTTGAACACTGGGTGCGTATTTAGTTCTCTCCAAATTGGCAAAAACTGACTCTAGAATCTTGTCCAAGTATTCTGGATTGTTTACGTTAAACATATTCGAAGGTTTAACGTCTAACTTGTAGTCTGGTCCGTAGTACTCGTAGTAATCGTTGTAAGGTAATTCGGAATCTAGGATGACATTATTGAGAAGTCCAGTCTCGAAGCACCACGTCCTAGCGACATTCCTCATGGTATACCCACCACCACCGACAATCATCATCGGTAATCCAAACGATTTCACAAAGTTTACACAGTTTGCATGGCCACGGATGGATAGGTTGAAACAACCAAGACGATCTCCTGAAAGTGAATCACCACCACATTGTAATACAACGGCAGACGGTTGATACCATTCCATAATCCTGGATACAACCGGTTCAAATACAGATTTATAAGTAGCATCGTCAATACCATCTCTTAATGGGACGTTAACGGCATAGTACTTCCCCTTACCAACACCTGTGTCCCTCAGTTCACCTGTACCAGGGAAAAATTCACCATATTTGTGGAATGAACATGTCATGACACGATCTGTTGTGTAGAATGCTTCTTCTACACCATCACCGTGATGGACATCAATATCAATGTAGAGGACTCGAGGGTGATACCTTAGAAGCTCAATTATTCCCAACACTATATCATTCAAATAACAGAAGCCAGAAGCTTCTGTCTTTTTGGCATGATGCAATCCACCTGCATAGTTGATCGCAACATCACATTTGCCTCTATTGAGTCTTGCAGCACCTTCCATAGATCCACCACCAGATATGCTACAGTATTCGTAGAGACCATCAAAAACGGGACAATCATCACCTACATTGAATTTAACACTTTCCTTTTTAAACATATCCAAGTTATCTGGTGTAACTCTTGATAGGAAATCGATATATTCATCTGTATGGAATTGGCACATTTCCTGCTTGGTAGCAGGTTTTGCCCTGTAAATCTCCATCTTTTTATACAACCCGTAGTTCATAATCAAAGAATGTGTCATCCTTATCCTATGGGGTTTCATGGGATGGCCTGCACCATAGTTGTAGTTACCCACATCTGCGTCATAGAAGTATGCAACTCTTTTCTTGTCTCGAGGATTCACCGTAATAGGATCAAATGGCTTGGCCTCATAAACCATATTTTTCGATTCAAATTATGAAAAAAGGCTGCGATTTCAACAGGCTACTGGATCCGCTATTCCCCTGTGGTAAGTTTGTATAACCTTCTTTTCCTTTGGCGTGTATACATGTTTTATTCACGTTCAAGATTTCTCCAGGTTAAAGACCTTGTCATATGGTACGAGAGAAGCTCGGCGGCAAATTAAACAATACGAAGAAAATGCAACATTATAGTTCAAAAAGTTTACAGAGTCTTATTTACAGTTAGTGTAACGAGATCAGCCACCATTCTCGAAGTTTTCTTTTACTTGCAGATAATGGCGTAGTTCGTCTTCAGAAACACTGGGCATGAGATCCTTTTGAGCTTTCAAAAAATCTGTCATTCTTACGGTAACGCTAGTATCTTCAGGTTTGGCAATCCTATCAAACCAGTAGCGTACTGATACTTCCTCGTTATGAGTCTTGTTGTAAATCCTTACTTTTTCGTCTACTTCACTGGCGATTCTTGTCATAGCATTCAGCATAGCGTCTGAGCACAGAGCATAGAAATCAGCACCTGTATAATTGAAGGGACATTTCTCTGCTAAGTGAGCCAAGTCCACGTCAGGAGCGAGTGTGAATTTTCTAGTCAGCGCGGTTAAGATGTTAAGCTGCTTTTCATTGGTGTCTGATATCCCCAAGTATAGTAACTTATCGAATCTACCTGGTCTTAAGAGTGCCTCATCAAGCAAGTCTGGTCTGTTAGTAGCACCGATGACAAAAACACCTTCACCACCGGTTCCCATACCATCCAATTCTGCTAACAACTGAGAAACGATACGATCCATTACACCTCCTGAATCACCTTGATTGCCTCTCTTAGGGGCAATGGAATCCAATTCGTCGAAAAAAATTGCACAAGGTTTGGCATCTCTTGCCCTTTGGAAGACACGACGTACATTCGCTTCAGACTCACCGATATACATGTTTAATAGTTCTGGTCCCTTCACACTAAAGAAATTCAACGAGAAATTAGTAGCAATTGCCTTCGCCATTAGAGTTTTACCAGTACCTGGTGGACCATAGAATAAAACACCACTTCTTTTCTTCATACCGGAGGCAAATAGCTGTGGATGCTTCAAGGGCATATCAATTGTATCTAAAATTTCACCTTTAACTGTATCCACACCACCGATATCTTTCCAGGTTACATTAGGGATTTTCGGTGCACCAATGGACACTGAAAATTCGTCTCTCGCCTTACTAATTGCGAAACTCAGATCTCTCATCGTGATTGCGATGGGATCATCGCTCCAATCGTCATCATAAGCCTTTTCACTATCACTGACGGGGACATCCTTGATACAATTCCATTTGGCTGTTTGTACTATAGATTTGAGATCCAGTGGGGTCAAACCGGCTGACTGTTGAGCAAGCTTTGGATGAGAAACATTATTTGCTAACGTCAAGGGTCTTGAATGGTTATCCACATCAAAATGTAGCTGGTAAGGAGATAGGTACCATTCGAATATAGATTGCCTTTGGGGTTCGGTAGGAACAGGCACTTGTATTTCAAATTTCATCTGAGTTCTTATGATTTGTGAAATACTATCTACATCGTAAACGGATCCAACAAACACTGCTGGACCATAATTGCTAGTTAGCTCTTTGATCAATTTAGCCATCTCAACATCCATCAATTTGGCTAGTTTAGAAGCTTCGCCGTCTTGAGTCTGTTCACCTTTGGTCAATATGACGTTAAGATGGGAAAGATAAACAACGGCTGGACTCGCATTTGGTAAGATACTTTCGAATTTACCTCTCAAGTAACCTATCGTCTTTGGGATTGAGTCCAATGAGCCTAACTGAGTAGTCAAAGACATGCAGTCGATCTCTAGTAGGTGGAATCCTAGCTGCTGGGCGGCATGTTTGACGAGAGTGGATTTTCCCACATTAGGCGCACTGGAATGAAGTAATATGGAAGTACTAATGGGAGCATTAGCCTCTGAGGAAATCAAAGATGCATGAAGAATATCGAGAAACCTTTTCGCGTAAGGGAATTTAGTCAAGTCGTATTGGAAGACGGGTTCTAGATTGTAATATGATATATAGTCACAGTGACCAAGCTTCAAAGGTGGGTGTAAAATGATATTTGCTGTAGTTAATTTTGTCTTTGATGGATCAATGACAAATTCCTCCTTATTGGGATTCTCTTCATTTTCCTTAAACTCGACATTTTCTACACGAAACCAAACTAAAGTATCGTCTTTGGTCTCTAATGTTATATCATCCATACTTTCTGAGAAAAGCGGAGCTAGGTTTGAATCAAAGGATACTGGAATCATGTCGCCACCATGGAGAATCCGATTTCTAGAAGTGAAAAAGTCTCTGAGATTCTTTAAGATGATGTTTTGGAAAATTTTCTGAGATTGATGCCAGCTACCCACCCTTGCGATAGAGACAGATGACGCCAATGCTATATTTGATTGGTTTAATGCATATTTGGAAATCGTTATTTCGTTGCAGTTGGGGAAATTTGCCATAACCCTAGGTTGCGCATATAATGTCATACTATCAAAATCGTTTGGACTAGCCAATACGAATAACTTGACAGCTCTTGAATTATATCCATCTGAGATCTTTATAAAATTCCCACTTGTAGCCCCCAAAGTGAGTAAAGTTTGAATATCTGCAAAAGCAAAGAGAGAATCGTCATCAGAGGGTAAAGGTGTGGGGCTAATTAGATCGGAAGATACTGGGAATTTTAAGCTTCTCAGTTTTACTGTGATCTCTTTGGCTTCACGTAAACTTACTGTATTTGTATTGACAACATTATTTTCTTCACGTTTCAAAGTACCGTTGGTATCCTTGACGAGTACTATTTGAGTCCTTGTAAAATCCACAATGCCTTTTCCCGGAGGTGAACAGTAGGCTACAGAACACCAAGAAGGTGCTACTGTGTCTCCACTTTGTAGTACAGTAGCGTTATGTTCGATACCGTATTTCGTCTGTAAGAATTCCAGTCTTTGACTCAAGTCAGGTAGTTTTTGCAAAGAATCATAAAGCTCACTATCCAGTAGTAAGGCTATACCGTCTAGAATAGGAGGTTTTCCTTTTAAAGGCTTAAAATAACAGCAGTTGACCGCCAATTCTAATGCATCAACACTGAACACCCTCGAGGACAGTCTTAAGGTATCGATAGGTAAACTTTCATTAACCACACAATTGAATACCCTAGCATCCAAATTGAAGCGATCGTAAGATGGCAATTTTACCTGGGCGTACCTCGGAACCTTGAGACTAGTCCATTCGTCAACTAAATTGGAGGAAATTTCACAGGTGCCATACTTCACTGCCCCATTGAATTCCGCATTTAGTTTCAGCATCTCGGAAATATCAGCAATGGCGTAAGGGTTCGATTCTAGCTCCTTTTTGCACTTGAGAGCTTTATGCTATTTCTTCAATTAAGAACTACTGTAAGTCCGTCCAACTCTAAAGGCGAACTGGTGCTTCAACAAAAGTTGCACGTGCACTACTTCTTCTTCACCATGCAGCTTTCTTCTAAGACGTCTCTAGCCTCATTGATTTTGATGGCTAGATATGGTGATCCTCCCTTATCAGGATGGTTTTGAACCATTGCCCTCCTGTGCTTTCTTTTCAGCATTTTCTCATCCAGTTGTTCAATCTCTGTGGGCGAAATGTTAAGGATTAGAAAAGCTTCAGATTCGGTCATCCGAGGATTAAATCCGCCAGGGTATTCATTCAGTTTCCTTTGCAGCTCAGGGTCAAGTCTGCTACTCAGGAACCGTTGTGTGCCTGGCCATTTTGGCGATTCTTTGATGCGCACTTTGTTCATCCTGGCGATTGTCATGGGGGACAATACCTTGTAAATCTCCCATGCTCTAATCCCTGAACGTGCGGTTAACGAGATTCCAGCCACACAAATTCCAACGAT
The DNA here is from genome assembly GCF_000026365.1 of Zygosaccharomyces rouxii. NCBI lineage: Eukaryota > Fungi > Ascomycota > Saccharomycetes > Saccharomycetales > Saccharomycetaceae > Zygosaccharomyces > Zygosaccharomyces rouxii. Next base: position 274,149 of record NC_012992.1, on the reverse strand, counting down.
AAGTGGTAAAACCATTTGCTATGGACTAGATTCGTTTACGTTTTCACTGCTGATGATAATGGGCAGGTATGCGATTATTGGACGATTTTTTCTTTCCGTGACTGACGGCTACTACTACTTCTACTATGATCAATATAGGTCGTTTAAACAAAAGGATCTACCAGCAAATGCAAGACAATTGAATAGCACTAAGACCAGCAGCAGCGAAATCAATGCTTGCATTATTTCTAAACGAAGAACCTATTCGCAAACACGCCAAGAAAGAATTGTAAATATTGCATATTATGCTGTGTCTCAAGAGAAAATATGCAGGAATTCAATGGATGCGAAAATCGCCTAATATTTTCCTAGCTTGTCAATGAGATTTGTTCCAATTGTTAAGGGTCCAAATTCTTCATCTATTATATCGTGCGATGCACTTCTGCTGGTTATGCCCAGCATCTTTTTTTTTTCACTTCGAAGAAAACACTATAGGTTCAGCCGCACTGTGATTTCGGGCTGGATCCTCGAGGAATAATACTAATTCTACTGGTTTTTCGATTGCTTTGATCGCCAAGTAATCTTTACAGGAAGCATTGCAAATCATATTGTTTTTTGCAGCCATGGATTTTCGTAATTCGATGCTTTGGAACGTGTATATAAGATGCTAAAAAGAATCGAAACACAGATGAGCTGGAGTTTGGTGTTCGGAATTGCCTTTAACCCATTCGAAACTACACCAAGTCAATCGCTAACTCTTTACCATACGAGATGCAATTTGCGTTACAACTTCTTGTAAGTTGCTTCAGCGCAGCGCTTGTGTTGGCGTCAGCCACTGACAAATCCTTCTTCAAAAGTGTAGATCTGCGCGATGCGCTATCAGGTTATGATTACTCTTTCGACCCTAAGCATTGGTTTCAGATAGAGGCTGAATTGTTCATCAGTGAAGGGCAAACTGAGGAAATCTCTTTGCAAATTCCTGATGACTTCGTTGCTTTACCCAAAACTTCTTTCAGTTTATTGGATCATTCTAAGGCTATTGGTAATGTAGTTAACAACGATAATGTTATTACTGTATCATTCTCTGAGCCTCCCACTTATAGCACTAATGCTACCTTCAATTTTTTGAGCAAATTGAGTGAAGAGGCCTTAGAGGACTTGACAAATCCCCGTGATGTGGAATATGTCTTTGAAACATCTCATGGTAATTCATTTAGTCAAGTGATGCATTACGAGGCCAAGAGTCTGAACAAAACTACCGCTAATGGTGGAATCTATGTCAATAACAAGACAGCTTGGTTTACGATAGATGTTCCAGTCGACCAGTTGGATCATCCTATCTATATTAATGCGGAACCAAAAATGGGCGCTTCAAAATACAGTATTGATACTACCAAGACTAGGACTGAGTTAGTTAAAAAGGTTGATAACTTCAATGAGCCTTTGGAATCTGTACCATTTCCACCAATGAAGGATAAGTCATCTTCAAGGGCTATCAACATGAAATTTGATGGCACTGGCACTAAGGGCGGTAAGTATGTGCGTATTACCTATTTCACTTTACCTTTATACCATAGTTCCGTTGGGAGCCAGGTAAGTTTCCGCAAGGGATCTGCATCAAGTATCTTTAGAAGAGATTTCAAAAATGACTTGGAGCTTGATGTCTTTGCAGATTCTCACGTCAATTTATTCCCAAGAGATGATACCGCTGAAGCTTCTCCTAGCTCTGGAATGTACTCTAATAACTCGACGCCAAGCAGTAGAATGAACAGCGCCTCTTCTTCTGTTGTCTCTTCTTCCTCAAATCCTTCAAGCGGAGCCTCTAGTACATCTTCCGCTGCTCCTGGCTCTAGTTCTAGTCAGCAATCGGCCGTCACTTCCGAAGCATCGAGCTCTTCAAGCGAAGTGCCAGCTACTTCAGCTAATTCAACTTCAGCAGCACCTACTTCTGGATCTTCTGCTGCTCCTAGCTCTAGTTCTAGCCAGCAATCGGCCGTCACTTCCGAAGCATCGAGCTCTTCAAGCGAAGTGCCAGCTACTTCAGCTAATTCAACTTCGGCAGCACCTACTTCTGGATCTTCTGCTGCTCCTAGCTCTAGTTCTAGCCAGCAATCGGCCGTCACTTCCGAAGCATCGAGCTCTTCAAGCGAAGTGCCAGCTACTTCAGCTAATTCAACTTCGGTCGCACCTACTTCTGGATCTTCTGCTGCTCCTAGCTCTAGTTCTAGTCAGCAATCGGCTGTCACTTCCGAAGCATCGAGCTCTTCAAGCCAGGTACCAGCTACTTCAGCTAATTCAACTTCGGTTGCACCTACTTCTGGTTCTTCCATTGCTCCTAACTCTACTTCTAGTCAGCAATCGACCATCACTTCTGAAGCATCGAGCTCTTCAAGCCAGGTACCAGCTGCTTCAGCTAATTCAACTTCGGTTGCACCTACTTCTGGATCTTCCATTGCTCCTAACTCTACGTCCAGTCAGCAATCGACCATCACTTCCTCTGCGTCGAACTCTACCTCTAGTTCGATAACTGCAAGTTCAGCTTCCAACAGCAGTAGTCCAGCAACCGCAAGTTCAGCGGCTCCATCTAGTGGATTTGTTCAAAACTCCACTTCCAGTTCAGTAACTGCAAGTTCAGCTTCCAACAGCAGTAGTCCAGTGACCACAAGTTCAGCGGCTCCAACCAGTAGCGTTTTGTACAACACCACCAGTCCAGTAACTGCAAGCTCAACCGCCCCATCTAGTAGCTTTATCCAGAACTCTACTACAACTGCACCATCTAGTAGCGATTTCTACAACAGCAGCAGCCCAGTAACTGCAAGCTCAACTGCTCCAACTAGCAGCTCTTTCCAGAACTCCACTACAACTGCTCTATCTAGTAGTGATTTCTACAACAGCAGCAGCCCAGTAACTGCAAGCTCAACTGCTCCAATTAGCAGCGCTTTCCAGAATTCCACTACAACTGCTCCATCTAGTAGCGATTTCTACAACAGCAGCAGCCCAGTAACTGCAAGCTCAACTGCTCCAACTAGCAGCGCTTTCAAGAATTCCACTACAACTGCTCCATCTAGTAGCGCTTTCTACAACAGCAGTAGTCCAGTAACTGCAAGTTCAACTGCTCCAACTAGCAGCTCTTTCCAGAACTCTACTGCAACTGCTCCATCTAGCAGCGCTTTCCAGAACTCCACTACAACTGCTCCATCTAGTAGCGCTTTCTACAACAGCAGCAGCCCAGTAACTGCAAGCTCAACCGCCCCATCTAGTAGCTTTATCCAGAACTCCACTACAACTGCACCATCTAGTAGCGCTTTCTACAACAGCAGTAGTCCAGTAACTGCAAGTTCAACTGCTCCATCTAGCAGCTCTTTCCAGAACTCTACTGCAACTGCTCCATCTAGCAGCGCTTTCCAGAACTCCACTACAACTGCTCCATCTAGTAGCGCTTTCTACAACAGCAGCAGCCCAGTAACTGCAAGCTCAACTGCTCCATCTAGCAGCTCTTTCCAGAATTCTACTACAACTGCTCCATCCAGTAGCGCTTTCCAGAACTCCACTGCAACTGCTCTATCTAGTAGCGCTTTCTACAACAGCAGCAGCCCAGTAACTGCAAGTACAACTGCTCCATCTAGCAGCTCTTTCCAGAATTCTACTACAACTGCTCCATCCAGTAGCGCTTTCCAGAACTCCACTACAACTGCTCCATCTAGTAGCGTTTTCTACAACAGCAGTAGTCCAGTAACTGCAAGCTCAACTGCTCCAACTAGCAGCTCTTTCCAGAACTCCACTACAGCTGCTCCATCTGGTAGCGCTTTCTACAACAGCAGTAGTCCAGTAACTGCAAGTTCAACTGCTCCAACTAGCAGCTCTTTCCAGAACTCTACTGCAACTGCTCCATCCAGCAGCGCTTTCCAGAACTCCACTACAGCTGCTCCATCTAGTAGCGTTTTCTACAACAGCAGTAGTCCAGTAACTGCAAGCTCAACTGCTCCATCCAGCAGCGCTTTCCAGAACTCCACTACAGCTGCTCCATCTAGTAGCGTTTTCCAGAACTCCACTACAACTGCTCCATCCAGTAGCGTTTTCTACAACAGCAGTAGTCCAGTAACTGCAAGTTCAACTGCTCCAACTAGCAGCTCTTTCCAGAACTCTACTGCAACTGCTCCATCCAGCAGCGTTTTCCAGAACTCCACTACAACTGCTCCATCCAGTAGCGTTTTCTACAACAGCAGTAGTCCAGTAACTGCAAGTTCAACTGCTCCATCTAGCAGCGCTTTCCGGAACTCCACTACAGCTGTTCCATCTAGTAGCGTTTTCTACAACAGCAGTAGTCCAGTAACTGCAAGCTCAACTGCTCCATCCAGTAGCGCTTTCCAGAACTCCACTACAACTGCTCCATCTAGTAGCGTTTTCTACAACAGCAGCAGTTCAATGAGCACATCTGCTCCTTTGACATCCAACTCTTTGAACACATCTTCATCTGGATCGATTGTGCCACACTCTACTGTGATTACTGACACCACCACTACGCCAACTTCTTGGTCAATTTTACCAACACAAGGTGCTAGCTCTACCGTGGAGTCTTCACAATCTGCAGCAGCTCCATCTAGTGGATTTGTTCAAAACTCTACCACCAGTCCAGTAACTGTAAGTTCGACTGCTCCATCTAGTGGATTTGTTCAAAACTCTACCACCAGTCCAGTAACTGTAAGTTCGACTGCTCCATCTAGCAGCGTTTTGTACAACACCACCAGTCCAGTAACCGCAAGTTCAACAGCTCCATCTAGCGGTGTGTTGTCCAACATCACCAATCCAGTAACCGCAAGTTCGACTGCTCCATCTAGCAGTGTTTTGTACAACACCACCAGTCCAGTAACCGCAAGTTCAACAGCTCCATCTAGCGGTGTGTTTTCCAACAGCAGCAGCAGTCCAATGAGCACACCTGCTTCATCTGGGACAATTTTACCAAATTCTACTATAACATCTGGCTCCATCGTAATGCCAACTTCAAGTAGTTCCTCATTCAACTCAACAGTGACACCTGGTTCTGTCTCATCTTTACCATCTAGCAGTTACGTGGCAAATACTACCTCTTCTGTGCCATACAAGACTTCTTTGTCGAGCAATTCTAACAGTTTAGGTTACTCTACAGCAACTTCACCAACATCTAGTAGCTATTTTTCAAATTCCACTTTGACTGCTAGTTTAACCTCTAGTCCATCCGAGACTTACACTGTTATTACCAGGACTGATAATGGTCAAGTTACTTCCTTCACCAGTTGGTTCCCAGTTGCTACTCAGAGTACCTCAGGAAATGGTACTTCTACCAGTTCTGCTTCACCTTACGAAACATACACTGTTATTACCAGGACTGATAATGGTCAAGTTACTTCTTTCACCAGTTGGTTCCCAGTTGCTACTCAGAGTACCTCAGGAAATGGTACTCCTACCAGTTCTGCTTCACCTTACGAAACATACACTGTTATTGCCAGGACTGATAATGGTCAAGTTACTTCTTTCACCAGTTGGTTCCCAGTTGCTACTCAGAGTACCTCAGGAAATGGTACTCCTACCAGTTCTGCTTCACCTTACGAAACATACACTGTTATTACCAGGACTGATAATGGTCAAGTTACTTCTTTCACCAGTTGGTTCCCAGTCTCTACGAAGGACACTGGTTCAGCGGTTTCTGACACTACAGCGGTTCAAGGCACTAGCAGCGCTACCACTACAGCAGAAAATGGTCAATCTTCTTTGCATCCAGTGAATACATTGTCCTCTGGTTCTGTCGCCACACTAACGAGTACTGGAACTTTCACAGCTACTTCTGGCACAGAGACGACTACCTACACTAGTGCTGTGCCTTTCACAACAACAGAAACTTGCCAATCTTCTTTGTCTCCAGTGAATACATTGCCTTCGACTTCTGTTGTCACATTGACTAGTACTGGAACTTTCACCGCTACTTCTGGTACAGAAACGACTACTTACACTAGTGCTGTTCCTTTCACAACAACAGAAACTTGCCAATCTTCTTTGCTTCCAGTGAATACATTGCCTTCGACTTCTGTTGTCACATTGACTAGTACTGGAACTTTCACCGCTACTTCTGGTACAGAAACGACTACTTACACTAGTGCTGTGCCTTTCACAACAACAGAAACTTGCCAATCTTCTTTGTCTCCAGTGAATACATTGCCTTCGATTTCTGTTGTCACATTAACTAGTACTGGAACTTTCACAGCTACTTCTGGTACAGAAACGACTACTTACACCAGTGCTGTGCCTTTCACAACAACAGAAACTTGCCAATCTTCCTTACTTCCAGTGAATACATTGTCCTCTGGTTCTGTCGCCACACTAACGAGTACTGGAACTTTCACAGCTGTTTCCGGTACAGAAACGACTACCTACACTAGCGCTGTTCCTTTCACTACAACAGAAAATGTCCAGTCTTCTCTTCCTCCAGTGAATACATTGCCTTCGAATTCTGTTGTCACATTAACTAACACTGGAACTTTCGCTGCTCCTTCTGGTGCACAAACGGTTATTTACACCAATGTTGTTCCTTTCGCAAACACTACTATTGGTAGTAATAGAACTGGACAAACTACTGCCTTTAGTGGACCACACTATACATTGGCAGGTAACGGCTCTATTCCTTCTCAGACAAAGGCTGGTCAAACCAATGTGACCACGAGTGTTCAGATTAGACAGGCTGGACAGACCTCTGCTCAGAGTGTCTCCGAAACTTCTCCCGCTGGTATTGCAGGAGCTATATCGACCATTCAAGCCGCTTCTGCCACTCCAGCTGATTCTATTACTCAACCAGAATCTACTACTTATAGAACTTATAAAGTTGTTACCACAACGATCAATGGAGCGGAAGCTGGTTCGACTACACAATCAAGCAATGAAGCACCAACCACTACAGATTACTCAATTGCTCACAAGTCTGATCAAACGAGTGAAGTCCCGATCACAACTCCTTCTAATGGTGTCCCGGCTCCAATAACCCAAACATTGACAATATCCTATGATACAACGCAGGCGATTAGTACGGCAAGCGGAATTGAACCTACGGAGCCATGCTCGTGTTTCGAAGTGGTTGAAACTTTGACAAGAGTATCCGGAGGTGATTGGTCCACTGTAGGTGTAACTCAGTCACCTATACAGGCTACTTCCACATGCAGTTCTAACATTACCACAACAGCGCCTATTGATACCATCGCTAAGCGTCAAGTCTCCATTACAAACACAGGCAGTACTGGCCAAACTTTGAATTTGCAGACATTTGAAGCGGGTGCAGTTCGCCCAAAAATAAGTCTGTTATCCTCTATCCTATGTTTTATGATGCTATTTGTTTGAAAGCATTACTAAAAATCCCAGGATGGATTTTGGTAAAAGTTAAAATTGTATAATACGGTTTGCTTAATGTATAACGGTTTGTAGACATTCGATGTCAGTTTTCTATAGTATTTTATTTGTGTTATTTCCTTATTCCCTAGTTCATTGATCTATAGAAGAACGAGGTGTTAGCCTTCTCAATAACCTATCTTGTAAATTCATGTTATCTAAAATTCTACCATTGATATCTCCTCTTAATTCAAAATAAAGGCCCTTGTGATCCAAGGTATTTCTATTTTTCTTTGCTCTGGAGGTATCTATTGGGAATAACCACTCAATCCAACGCTCACCCATTAGATCTTTCCAGTTATTCATTGTAGATCCTAAATCGTAAGCATTATCCCGGTTTGGATTGATAGAGCCACAGGTATCGGCTAAGATTTCCAATTCTTCTCTGTAACGCCTATAGATATGCATTTCAACGGTAGTTTGATTCTTAGTCACTTGATAAATGCTAAACCCGGTAAAGAATGACAATGATACGGATACAGCAACACCTAGTAACCATACTGACAAAAGGTGGAAATCTATGAGCTCAACTTCGTACTGCTTAGTGTTAAACCAGTGTAGCAGTTGAATGGAACTAAATAGAAAAATAACGATGGAATAAGTTGTAGCGTACAGTAGGTACTGTATGAAGAATCTTTGATTGTTGAAACCAATGCAGCCGGGGAACCAGGGACAGTGATGATCCATCTTTAAAATACATTTATCACACCTAGAGCAGTGATGGCATCTATCAGGTTTCCATACATGACACGTTCGGCATACTCTAAATCTCCCATCTCTTTTAGTTGTAATGGATCTTCGACTTAAGAACTCTGGCGGAAGCTCTGCACCACTTTCAACAGCTTGCATGTCATAAACTTTTATCGTATCATAATCAAGAGGACTGCCAGGACCAGTAATTATAACTTTATAATAGGTATAAAGTCCTATCGCTACCAAAAAGACGTCAACAGATACCAGAAACTTGTACCAAATTTGATTAATTCTGGTCAACGACACGTAGGAAGTCCATAGATATAAGCATACAGTTAAGCATCTGGGAAAAATACTTCCCACAGAAAATTGATATCTACTCATATTTCATAACGGTCTTGATTCACTCTTGATCTTCACATATTTTAAAACCTTTGGATTGAAAGACGTGATTCAACCTTTAACATTTTTCACCATATACAGATACATGTCTATCTAATTGAAAAATTCATGTCATCGCATGTAAAAAATCACATCAAGTAGTCGAAAAAGAGGAAGAGAGTCATTATTTAATCGCATCTGAAATGTCTACTGTTGTTTTCCCTGGTGATCAGCTCCATTACGATGAGAATAAGCCACTTAACATTGGTCCAGGTGTGTATTGTGATCCCAAAAGTCAGAAAGTTCTCCCCATAAATGCAGGTTCGGCAGTGGTATCTGATAGTAAAAAAGATCAGAGTCTGTATATTGACTACGATTCGAAAAGGTATATTCCCGCTGTTGGCGATTTAGTAGTTGGTATTATTGTGGGCCAGTACACTGATAGCTACAAAGTTTCACTGTCAAGTTTTTCAACTAGTGTGACTCTTCCATATATGGCATTCCCCAATGCATCCAAGAAGAATAAACCAACACTGAAGATTGGAGACCTTGTGTACGCCCGGGTGTCTTCAGCTGAAAAGGAATTGGAAGCCGAATTGGAGTGTGTGGATGCCACCACTGGTAAAGATGCGGGATATGGGCTTTTGGATGGAGGTATGACGGTAGATGTAACTCTTAAATTTGCACGCCATCTGTTGTTTGATAACAGTTTTCCCCTTTTACCTATACTTGCTAAACATACTCAGTTCGAAATTGCTATTGGTGTAAACGGTAAGATATGGATTAAATGTGAAGAAGTTAAGGATACCTTAGCATGCTATAGATCAATACTGGATTGTCAAAGTTTACCAGTCTCAAACCATAAGAATGTTGTCAAGGAAAATTTTAGTAAAGTTTCCAAAGTTGCCGAAGCATGAGCTTTAAAAGAACAGCAATTGCTTATTTGAACCATTTGCATAATTGTCGTATATTTTCATATCTGTGTAATTTAATGCAGGGTCCGAAATCCCTGCTTGTAGATTAGGATTTTCCAAGGGTGAATAATTGTCAACTTGCATGACATTCTTGTAATAATTGGTATCGACTGATAAATTGTTGTAATAACGTTTCGTTAGATCTTCAACGATCGATGTTTCTTTGCTGTCGTCAGGAACTTCATTCACGACACAATCGCTAACCTTCTCATCCATTATTACGGGATCACCAATGTGTTTCTCTATGAAATCCCGCGATAATACCGGTACTTTGTTATCATAGGTAAATCTTAGTTTTCTCCTCAAGTTCGTACTGTAGTGATACATTAGTTGTAGATTGAAATTTGATATTTTTAATTCATCAGTTCCTTGGCAATTTGCCTCTCGAGGAATCGTTTCTTCGTCTGGCTCTTTCTTCTTTTCATTTTCTTCAATGATAGCTCTCAGTCTTCTATTGATCCCCGTTTGCTTACGAGAGGTAAATGGTGATAATTCATTGCCATCTTTCCTCATCGTATGGTATCTTCTGGTCGAATTCATGTTATATACAAATAGATCCTGCATCCATGTGACTGACCGCGGTAGATAGTATTCGTTCCAATAATTGTCAAATGCACCTGGGTATCCTCTGATGTTACGAACTACATCTTTCAAAGTTAAATCGTTATTTTGATCAATGAATTCTTCCTTTAAAAGAGATCTAAGGCTCTTGATATGATAATCGTTCCACCAATGTGTATAACTTCTCTTGGCGCCACTGATCACGTACTCGTTGTGCAGATAAACATCCGTATTCATCTCCCATAGTGTCGGATACCCTTCTTGCCAAACGTAGTGGCCCAAAAACAGATTAATAGCATCCTGCCTCTGTGCATCTACGAATGAATTGCTGTAAAATCTCTTGATACTCTCGATCATATCTCTAGAATGTGAGCTCCACTGGTTAATTTTCCGATATGTCTCCATAGTATTCACCAGATGAGATCCACCATATTGTAGTGCTATCGTGTCACCTAAGTCGTGGAACAATTCAGTGAGAATATTGACAATATCCGAGTCGTATTCCAGATAACTGTTGTCTACAACCCCCAGTTCCTTCAGTTGAACACCCAATGCTCTTTTGCCAATGACAAATTGAGCCGCGTTAGTTCTATCAAGACAATCAATACAGTTGGTTCGACATATACCTTCTTGTACTTTAGTTGTAGAGAAATCGGCTCCATTTTGGAAGATCCCCGTTTTGGACACGGATTGGGCAGCATAAGTTTCAAGAAACTCGATGACGCCTTGTCCGTATTGCTTTGATGCACGACTCATATCCCAAGAGGTGTAATCAATCCTTTTATGCTCCGGTAAAAACTGATTCAAGTAAGTTACGCATTGTTCGAACTCCCTTAGCAGTTTCACCTCTCTTGGTTTTTTCTCTCTTGTTTTAACTAAATTTAGAACTTGTACTGTACCGTACCTTTGAAATAACATGTCGAAATGAAGAGCCGCTGAGCTGAAATACGGATCCACAGAATTTATTTGAATTGGCGGTTTTGCAGTTAAGTTGGAGGCCTCTTGAGTCCAGTACAATGGGATGGAGCCCCTGTGTTGTACAAAGGAAGTATATCGGTCACTATCGTAGTACCCGTTGCCAGGTCGATGGAAAGATGTTAAAATCATATCTGCTGTAATTTGTTCGGTCTCCACTTCGTTGGCCACATAACCTTGATTATTGACACCTCTTTTCAAAAATCTAGCACCTGCGAAATGATGAGATCTTCTTGCGATCAAGGTGATGTAGATACTTTTCCCCAGTACAGAGACATTAACTTGATCTATGAAACCGTGGATAACTGGTTGAAACCAATCGTAAACCGTATCAATACAAGCTAGCACAGGCCCTAAAAGATTAGTATTCCACATGAACATTTCATTGTAATCATAGATACCACTAGGCACAGAAATATCACTTCTATCCTTTGCCTTCAACTTCTCCCTTAAGAGATTGGTCTGTAAAGTGTTCGTAATATCGTAAGTGTTACTAAAATAAAAAGTCTTGCTCAAATCTAAACTTTGAAATGTGGAGATTAACCTTGCTTCCACGCTGTACTTGTCAGGTTTTCTGTAACTATTAGAAATTGGTACTAGCTGGGTTTCATCGATGTGGTATATGCAATGACCCGCCAACACAGCTATTTGACTACACTTAGTGACTACTACCAGATAGTAACATGCAGTAAATCTAATGAACCCCAATAATCCATATCCAGTCAATTTTTTGTGTAAACCTTCTTCACTAGCTTCCTCCAAACCCGATAATACGTTCATAATTTCATTTCTAGTGAAGAAAACATTATCCTCGAGGACATTGAGTTTATCTTGTGGAACGCCCAAATCTATTTCAAGGATTCTAAACATGGTCTCCCTCTTGTTACTACCAACGATGTACATCCTCTCCTTAGTCTCATAGATGGTATATTTACTAAGAATAAACTTAGTAGTCTTCCTCTGTTTGGGGGTATCAATGGTATGAGGTTGTTTGTTGAAAGCATTTGAGATGGGTACGCCATCTTCGTAACCTCCATGATCCATCTTAGACTTTCAAGTTGCACTTGTTTCCAATAGTCAGTGTCATCGGTATGGATTTAAGCATCTGTTTTCAGAAGAGATCCCTTTGATGATTCAACACAGGACTACTCAGGACGAATACAAAGAAAGTTTGGAAGAAGTAACCAATGAATATGGCATTACGATACATAAGAATCATCTATTCATCCATTTGAATTGCTGATGGAGGGTCTCTTTATGGGTCTTGGCATCATCACGTGTACTATGGTGAAATGTGTCAAAATTTGGTAAAATTTGAAGAGATGAGATGAGCTTGATGAACAGCCGTTTGTAGCATCATATATCTTCAAGATTAGTTGCTTGATGGGATAATGGCACCAGGACCAGTTCGAAATAAGCAGGAGAGACGCAGGCAGTTTGCCGATTTGGCTATTCAAGGAACTAACAATTCCTCTATTGCATCGAAGAGATCCGTGGAAGTTGTATACTACCCGAAGTTGCAATCGAATGAGAGTTCAGATGGTCAGGAGACCCTAGAGTATTTTAAGCATTTTGTCCCTAAACCATTGCAAAGATCTCCCTGTATCAATCGTGGTTACTGGTTGAGACTACATGCGATTAGGTCACAGTTAGATGAAATTAGTGCCAAAGTTCAAGGTCCCGTGGTAGTTGTGAATCTGGGGTGCGGGTTTGATCCACTACCGTTCCAATTACTGGATAAACGTAACGTGGATAGTAAGAATTTCCGGGATAGGTTTACATTTTTAGATGTGGATTATCCAGAATTAATCGATGAAAAGGCATCCATCATAGCAGGAAACGATGAGTTGAAAGAGATTGTTGGTGAACCGATAGCTCATGGGAAATATCACAAATATTCGCTAGTGGCCTGTAATTTGAACTATCCCGATCCATTTGCGAAATTGGTTGATTCTTTAGACGATAAATGTACCAAAGTTTTTATTGCAGAAGTTTCATTGGCATATATGAAGCCCGAACAAGCTGATCAAATCATTGAAGTGTGCTCCACGGCAACCCATTCGCACTTTCTCATGTTAGAGCAGTTGACACCAGCATCCAGTGATGACCCATTTGGCCACCAGATGCTAAAGCATTTTAACAAAAATCGATCGCCTTTACAATCTGTGATCAAATACCAAAGTGTGGATTCTCAGACGCAGAGATTTAACCGTTTAGGTTTCTCCCATGTTAATGCCGGTGATATGTTCCAATTGTGGTGTTCTTTAAATGAATCTACAAAATCTGCATTGCAACGGGTAGAACCCTTTGACGAATTGGAAGAATTCCATCTGTTTGCCCACCACTACATCATTTTACATGCAACGAACGAAACATTTGCGTTCGACAAATTTCCGCTATTACCGGTGCCCTCCGCCGACGACATTGATGTCCTTTCATTACCGGTGGAATATTTCGAAATCGCTAACGTTCGTAAATTTGGTGCATCTGTCCTAGACCCTAACAAGAAGCAGCTATTGTATTTTGGAGGCTCATGTCCCCAAAGAACTAACGAAATCATTTCCATTGGACCTGATGGAGACTGTGAAGCTGTACCCTTCGATAAAACGACGGCCCCCGTAGCAAGAGCTTGTCATACTTTTACTCTTGTGAACAACGATACGGCCATGGTTGTTGGCGGTAGACGGAACCCATGGCAGCCCTTATCAGACACATGGATGTTCAACTTGTCTTCACATGAGTGGACTAGGGGCCCAGATTTGCCAGAAGCTTGTTACAGACATGTTACCTGTCTCTTGAAGAAGAACAAATTACTGATCTTAAGCGGCAAGACGCAGAGTTCGGATGCAGCTCTTCTACTAGACATTGAACAAAATCGTGTGGAGAGCATCCCTTCACAACTACCTGTCCTAATTGCACCAGCAGCTGACAACACTTCTACTCGCAAGGGTGTCCTGATTGGAGGTGGATGCGCCAACGAATCCGATATTTCTGATCACATTTACATTTTCACCTACGACAACGACGAGGACAAGAATCTGAAGATTGTAGACGCCTGGCAGGATCCACTCTTTTGCCGCTACGGTGCCCAAGCAAGATTCATCAATGATAACCAAATTGTCCTGGCGGGTGGTACCGGACCTTTCCTTTTCAACGCTCGCAACATGATTGTCGTACTAGATATCCGTTCTCACACCTTCAAATCAATAGCGCTACCAAACCCGCTTCCCTTGCTAGTCGGAGCGGACTTGCAGTTCGACCCACACTCCCAAGAACTGTTGCTAGTAGGTGGAGGCGCTACTTGCTACGGGTTCGGCTCAGTATGGAACCATGGTGCAAGAATAAGACTGACGGAAGGCAAGTACTGAAGGCAAGTCAAGTAGGCAATATGCAATATGCAGTATACAGTATGGAAGACGTCTCGAACAACCGGGCGCGATATTTTCTTACGCGACTACGGAGGTAATTGTTCTTTACTGTCATGGTTTACTTTAGTCTGTTACCGTGGTTCCGATGCGCCCGTGCTGGAAAAAAAGGTGAAAAAAATGAGAAAAAGACTGAAATAAACATCTCTGATATTTTTGGTGATCAGAAGATATTCAAAGTTAGGGAGAGGTTTGACTTGATCTGAGAGCTAGTACCTCATATCCAACCAAGATCAAAGCTGGTAGGATAGACAAAAGATAAAAAGATTGAGGATGAAGCGTTTTGATCTGGGAAATATGGGCCTCCATAAGAGGAAAGAGACTGATCCAAAGGATTCGCAGAATCAAGAAGATGAAGACTTAGATGCATCTGAATTCGAAGAGGAGGATGTTTTACCCGTCAAAGTCAAGAACAGAAGACCCAAGGAGGATAGTTTTACGCAGCAGCGTTTGAAGGCATGGAACCCTGTTTTCACACCAAGAATCGTTATACCGGTCTATCTATTGATTACGATGGTTTTCGTCATTGTTGGTGGATGTTTACTTGCTGAGGCAAATACGGTTAGTGACTTAACAATTTGGTATCAGGACTGCCCAACTAAGGCCCCCACTGGACAAAATCAATGGAATGATATGCCTGAGGAATATTGGACCTATCATTTCAAAAATTACAATAACTATAGCACTGCACCACAATGGAGATATACGGATGATCCGGATGATGACTCTGAGGAGAAGGGTACCTGTCACATACGGTTTACAACTCCAAGATCACTTAAAAATACTGTTTACGTGAATTACATGTTGGATAATTTTTCTGCGAATCACAGACGTTACGTTTTATCATTTAGTGAAGATCAAATAAGAGGACGTGCAGCTTCGTATGATGACATTCACGAAGGTGCCGGTATTAATTGTAAAACATTGGCAAAAAACGAAGAAGGTAAACTGTACTACCCATGTGGATTAATTGCAAATTCTTTTTTTAACGACACTTTCCCAGATGAATTGATTAACGTTCGAGATCAATCTAAGAACTATCCATTGTCAAACAAGGATATCAATTGGAAATCTGATAGAAGAAGGTTTCAAAAGACCACTTACAAACCCTCAGATATTGCCCCACCCCCATATTGGGCTAAAAAGTTTCCTCATGGTTACAATGAAACTAATATTCCAGATCTTCAAGATTGGGAGGAATTCCAAAATTGGATGAGACCTGCAGCATTTGACAAATTTGCAAAGTTAATTCGGAAGAATACTGAGAGTGACCTACCAGCAGGTGAATATCAAATTGATATCGGTCTACATTGGCCTGTAAGACAATTTAAAGGCAAGAAGGGAATTTTCGTTACGCATGGTTCCAGTATAGGAAGCCGTAACTACTTTTTGGGTACGGTGTACCTGATCGGTGGTTGTATAAGCGCAGCATTTGCCCTAATATTATTTGGTTTTTGGTTGATATCAGGCAGAAAAGAGGCTGATCCAAGGTATTTATCTTGGAATCAGGGTTCTATGGCAATGTAGAGACATGGTTCGTTATGTATTTTAGTATTATGTATGGATACGATTGATTTTTATTTTATTTTTTTTTTTTTTTCATTTAGTTGTTAAAAAGTTTTCTTCTGACTCATTTCGAGAACACATCATGATCAACAATTATCTCTACCTTTCTTTTTCAATTAGGCGTTGTATATATACAGATAGATAAGTTGAAAAATTTAAAGACTGTCTGAACAAGTCCGATCTTTGAAGGATAGGAGGGACATTGGAGAGTCAATTCAAATCAGGATGTTCAGAAACTGTCTAAAAAATTCCAAAAGATTTATTAGCAACAAGTCGTACCAAGTAACTACTTATGCTAGACCTGATGATCTTTATATTACCAGAGGTGTAAATGCTAAATTATTTGACGATGTTAATGGTAAGGAATTCGTTGATTTTACTGCAGGTATTGCAGTTACAGCATTAGGTCATTCCAATCCACAGGTTGCACAAGTTCTGTCCAAACAAGCTTCAACTTTAATGCATTCTTCTAATCTTTACTACAATACCGAATGTTTAAAATTGAGTGAAAAAATTGTAGAAAAGACTAAAAACCTAGGTGGTCAATACGATGCTTCTAAAGTCTTCTTATGTAACTCTGGTAGTGAGGCTAATGAAGCTGCCCTAAAATTTGCCAAAAAGTATGGTATTTCACAAAATGCATCCAAGCAGGAAATTGTTGCATTTGAGAATTCATTCCATGGTCGTACTATGGGGGCACTTTCTGCTACTGCAAATCCCAAATATAGAACTCCCTTTGGAGATTTAGTTCCAGGCATTCATTTCTTAAACCTCAATGATCAATTGACTAAATTACAAAATTTCGTTAGTGCCAAAGGTGATAAATTAGCCGGGTTGATTGTGGAACCCATTCAAGGTGAAGGTGGTGTTTTCCCAGTACCTCTAGAAACTCTTGCAGGTCTTAAGGAAATTTGTGAAGCTCATAACGTCATTGTTATATATGATGAAATTCAATGCGGGTTGTCACGTTCAGGTAAACTATGGGCACATGGTTATTTACCAAAGGAAGCTCATCCAGATATCTTTACTACTGCTAAAGCCCTAGGTAATGGGTTCCCGATTGCAGCTACCGTTGTTAACGAAAAAGTTAACAATGCACTAGTTGTTGGTGATCACGGTACTACATATGGTGGTAACCCATTAGCATGTGCTGTGGGTAACTACGTTCTTGATGTTCTATCTGATCCAAAATTCTTGGAACAAGTTAATAAGAAGGGTGAAAAATTACAAAATGGTCTGAAGGAGTTGCAGAAGTCATTCAGTGATCAAATTGTGGATGTTAGAGGTAAAGGTTTGATTGTTGGTTGTCAATTTAAGGAAAATCCTGGTCCTATTGTCAGTAAGGCAAGAGAATTAGGTCTATTAATCATTACAGCCGGTAAAAACACAGTCAGATTCGTTCCACCATTGACCATCGAGGACGAAACTTTACAACAAGGTCTTGACATTTTTACTGAAGCCGTAAAATCTGTTTATAAATCTTGAACAACGATAAAGAAATTTGTGTTAATAATAATAATAATAATAATAACAATAAGACTTAAAAAATTTTCTAATTGACTATAACACTTTTCTTGGTGGAGAAAAGAATTGAACAAATATTTAAGGATTTACCAGTAAATTCCTTTTGTAGAAGCTTCACAAAAACCACATGAAGAAGGCTACCAATGGGAAGAACATAGAACGATCAGAGAAAACTTGTGGGGCCACACCGTTTGAAGAAGATAGGGTGTATTTCATTTGAGATTTAACAACACCTATAGTTCCGCTAATGGAACCCAATCCAACGGAACCTTGCTTAGGTGAAGCAACCTTGTCATACATACTTGCGAATCTTTGAGCAAATGTTGTTTGTACCACAGTTGAAGAGCCCTTGTATGGAATGGTAACCCACATGTTAGAAGTATGTTCTTTAGTAGTTGTGTAGACGTTGGTCTTACCATCTTTCATTTGAGTCATTGTAGCCAAAGTATCCATGGAAAGATCCGTCACTGGAGTGCTTGGTGGTGGTGTGAACATGTTTGTTGATGGATCCGGTCTAGTAGTTTGGTGCGTCACTTTTGCGGCTGGTGTATCTGAACTTGACGTACTGGATGCTGTTGCTGGCGTAGTAGTTGCTGGTGTAGTAGCTGCTGCCGGCGTAGTAGTTGCTGGTGTAGTAGCTGTTGCTGGTGTAGTTGTTAATGCAGAACCCGAAGTCGTAGTGCCTGTTGCTGGCGTAGTAGCTGCTGCTGGTGTAGTTGTTAATGCAGAACCCGAAGTCGTAGTGCCTGTTGCTGGTGTAGTTGCTCCTGCTGATGTAGTTGCTCCTGCTGGTGTAGTTGTTGCCCCGGAACCCGAAGCGGTGGCACCTGTTGTTGCTGTTGCTATAGCTCCTGGTGCTGTAGTGGCAGTATCTGTAACACCCTGTTGGGCCGCTGCACCTTGTTGAGCACCTGCAGCAGCTGGTTCCGCTCTTTTCTCTGGGTGGTCTAATATGAGAGTTTGAGTAACTGGTAATCCCCCAATATTTGTAGTTACAGCATGACTAGTGACGGAAGCAGAGCTGGTTATTTCAGCTGCAAAATTCAATAACAGCAACCAAGCGACGGAACTCTTCTTGAACTGCATATTTCCCACAATCACAGATGGAAGTTAACGGATGCGAGTGGTAAAATCCTACAGCCGATTAGCGACGATGAGGAGGCCTTGTTTATAAGTAAAGGAAAGAAAGAACAAGTTGGAAATTTAGCCTGGTTTAGTTTGGTTTGGGTTATTTCACCTGTTTTGAAACCAAGCTTTCTGGATCTGGAGAGACGCGTCTTCGCTTCTCCTTTGGCCTTTTTAAAAGAGGAAACGAATTTGGCGAATATTTCTTTTTATAGCCACAAGAGATTTCTCTTTAAGATCTGTGCGGGTAACGCGCGGCGCAGCAGTGATCACGCGTGTGGGGAAGATGGCGGCTATGAGGTAGAGCTTCAAGTGGAGGAGTTCTTTATGTCTTTTACTTGTATATTTTCCTCTTATTTATATATGAGTAATTATTAGATTAAACATTTTTGCCATTCTTAAATTAGTTAATTTTTTAATTTCTCTTCTCCGCCTTTTTCTAAAAATTGAATTCCTTGAGCAAAACATTAAAAGGTTTCGTCAAAAACGATAAAACAATAGAAATTTTCGTGTTTAAATCATTCTATATTAGTTTTAATACAGGGTAAACAACAATTCCTTACACCCATGGAGCACCCCACAATCCCTGAACCCTTCGGCGGTTAGATTGGCGGCAACGACACCGAATGCAACCCGAAAAGAAAAAAAAATTGTATAAAAGGGGAAGTAATCAGAGATAAGAATAAAGAAACGTTTCCCCTTCTAGCGAAGTACATAGGAAAAGAACAAAACATTCGAACAAACAAGAAAGACAAAGGGTATGTAATAACCGAATGTAACCATCGTTAATTGTCAAAATTAGAGAAGTCTCAAGACTACTGTCTCCTAAGGACTCAATAGAATCCGCTCGTATCTATAAGCAATGGAGAGCAACATTCAGCTCTTTGTTTCAGCAAACGGTGATCATCTCAAACGAGCAGTTCTCTCATACACGCGTTTACTTTATTTCTTTTTATATTTTCCGTGCCGCCCCTAAGAATATCTTCTTCATCAGATTGAAAAAAAGGATGGGGGAGTGAAGATCAATAAATTTCGAACTCATCTTGATAAAGTTCCTTACACAGTTTGCAAGCTACAGAGAGAGGAAAAGAGGAGAGAGCAGGGAACAAGGATAAAGCTATATATCCCTCCGATCTTTGACCATGAGCGGTTCTAAGGATAACAACAACAGGTTACATGCGTTACATTCGAATGGTACTGCAGCAAGTGGACAGGATCACGTGTACCATGTATTCAGTGTTGATGATGACCCCAATGAGATTGAACACGATATAAGGTATCTGGAAGGTCTTCACGATGGGTTAAAGTATACGCTTAATAATAAAATCTCGAGAGGTGGGACTCCGCAGAATGCTCTACCACCTAATGCAGATTTTAATGACAGTCATAGTGGGGGCAACACAAGTAACAGTAGTTATAAACGCAAAACAAATAATCAGCAACAGGGTCAATTACGTGAACGCCCATCCAAAGTGAAAATTTTGGCTCCCGTAAAACCAGATTCTACGGATAGCTCTAGAAATGCGCAACACGGTGACGGTCAAGGTGGTGGTGGTGGTGAAGATGGCGGAGATAACGGATCTAGAGGTACACACCAACAACATGAACATCAACATCCTGCAGATAAACTTTTGCTCCATGATTATGACGATGAGACGGGTTCTCAGCACAATTTAATGATTGGGAATCCTGATGCAACGGATGAAGAAAATGGACCATCAAGTGATCAAGTATCGGTAGCAGATTCATTGGAATCTTATACTTTAAGAGAGAGGCAACATGCCATTAACGAAACCCACCCTTTTGGTATTAGGATTTGGAAACCTGCTCTTTATAAAAAGAAAAGATCTGTACAAAAGGTAGCTGATGAGGATATTCATGAAACTCACTTGAAGACAATTACCTGGTGGGTTCGAATCTCAAATATTCTCTGGTCCATCTCATGTGGTCTTTTCCTATTTCTTATGACTGTTGCAGTTTCACTTGTGGTTCTTGTACTTGGTCTTTTCACTTGTTCTGCAAGAGAATATTCAATTGTCTTGTGGAGGCTGGCCTTTTATCTGATTTGGCCATTTGGTAAAGTTGTCTACTTGAATTTCGATGAACAATATATGCAAGAAGATAAGGATGAAGGTATAAGTGCACAACAATTTTACAAGTGGGTTACTACATATAGCAACCGGCTTTTTTTCCACAGATCTCAAACTCAAGACAACACGCCTTTATTAGGTGACAACCAGACGAGTAATGATGTCAACTCTGATAATCGCTGGCTCAATGAGAATCAACATCCAAAACCTTCCTATGGATCTACTGAATCGCATCAACAGCAACAGCAACCGCAACAGCAACAGGAACAAGACTCCGATGATACTGGCCGTCCACCTTCATCAAGAACCGCTATACAAAGAAGATATTTTGGTAGAGGTAAGTGGACTTGGGGGAGATTCATATTTTACACCTGCTTCTACTTAATTTTACAACCTATTGTATGCATCTTTGCACTAATCACTTGGTTAACAGTTTTCACAATACCCATGAGTAATATCCTTTGGAATTTGATGTACCATTTCAGAAGACACCCCTTAGCATTAGGATTTAAAAGTATTAAAAATAAAGCAAAACCTGGTGAAACTATCGCTAGTGGTGATAAAGATAGCAGAAGCATCCTACTCTGTACATTTCGTTGTGCTGGTTGGCACTATTACAAATTTACAGTTGATGGTACGAACGTTATCGTGATGAATTTGGTGACCTTAGTCTTTTTCACCATCTTCGATTTCTATGCATTGAAAAAACTTTTAGGGTCATACACATGGATATCTAACGATAATGCAATTTTCACTCTTTGCCTAGCATCAATTATACCACTTGCATTTTACATTGGTCAAGCAGTGGCATCTATTTCAGCTCAAACTTCAATGGGTCTCGGTGCTGTAATTAATGCCTTCTTTTCTACAGTGGTTGAAATCTTTCTTTACTGCGTGGCGATAAGACAGGGCAAGGGACTTGTCGTGGAGGGTTCCATGATTGGGTCAATTCTTGGCGCCGTTCTTCTTTTACCAGGATTATCCATGTGTGGCGGTGCATTAAAGAGAAAGACTCAACGTTATAATCCCAAGAGCGCAAGTGTATCATCTACTATGTTAATCTTTTCCATGATTGTCATGTTCGTCCCCACGTTGCTATATGAAATCTATGGTGGGTACGTGGTAAAATGTGATGATGGTAAACGTTATGACTTGAGTGTATCGAGTGTTGGTAAAGCGCTAAGTTCTCACAGGTGTACTTTTTCACATCCGCCATTAAAATTTAACAAAATGTATACGCATGTGATTGAACCTATGTCAGTTTCATGTGCGGTAGTGCTTTCATTAGCCTACTTGATCGGACTTTGGTTTACTCTAAGAACTCATGCGGTAATGATTTGGCAATTCCCCATTAGTGAACAAAATAAAGAAGGCAGCCGGATATTAGAACCGGCTCAATCTAATACCGGTGGTGGCGATACCAATGAAGCTAATGCCGACGAAAGTGGCGGTCATGAATCTCCCAATTGGTCAAGAGGTAAATCGACATTCATCCTGTTATTTGCTACTGTACTTTATGCTATAATTGCAGAAATTTTAGTTTCATGTGTTGATGGTGTATTGGAATCGTCTTCATTAGATCCTAAATTTTTGGGATTGACCATATTAGCTTTAGTGCCCAATTCGACAGAGTTTTTGAATGCCATTTCGTTTGCTACCCATGGTAATGTAGCACTTTCCATGGAAATTGGCAGTGCATATGCATTGCAAGTATGTCTTTTACAAATTCCCGCCCTTGTGGTTTATTCAATTTGGTATACATGGAACTGGAAACATTCTACCATTAGCATCAGAGACCAGATGTTTGCACTTGTTTTCCCCAAGTGGGATCTAATTGCTACCGTTGCTAGCGTCTTTATGTTTACCTACCTGTATGCAGAGGGTAAATCCAATTATTTTAAAGGGTCCGTATTGATTCTATTATATGTGATTGTCATTTTCGGATTCTACTTCCAAGGGCTGGTTGATAATTGGGATTCCATTGAAGTAAATCATTAAACATATATGCAGGCGGGGAAAAGTTAATATGCTGACTACTATCGTTGTTACTTTCCTTTTTCTTTCTCTCTTTCTCGTAATCTTTGAAATAATGTTATATATGGATGTGAAATTCATCCAACTAATAAAAAAAAAAATAATAACCTACATGTACATACAAATACAAACAGTTAGACTAACCAAGAGATTACAAACTATTTGTCAATCCTAAAAGAATTCTATCTTACAAAGTGATTGTTGGTTGGTGGTGTTTTCCATTAGCATCACTGTGAGGGAAGAATTCAATTTTCTCATCGTCACCAATCTTTAGCACTTGCTTAAACCTTGCACCAATGTTACACAGTGGTTCCTTGTCTTCTGATTTCGTCCACAAAGCAAACTTGTAACCACCCTTTCTCACGTTCAACACAACACCGTTGATTTGAGAATCATCTTCATCAATTGTTTCACCAATAACGGCTAATAAGGTTCTTAACCACAATTCATTAATATCTGCGCTCTTAATTCTCACTTGGTATGACCACTTACCACCCTTAGCATTGGCTTCATCTTCCCATTCAGGTCTAATGTCATTTCTAAAGACGTGATAATCAGATTTCAGTGGTAGTCCATGAGGTTCTGGTATATTTTGCACAATGGCCCAGAACTCTTCCACAGTTTGGAATGAAGTTACAGGACGCAATAGGTCTGACCATGATTCACTCTTATCGATTGCTGGCTTCGTATACCAAAGTGTCCATTTAGTGTTCAATGGGTGTTTAACTTCAAAGTTGCTCTGGTCGCTCAATACTGTTGTCTTTGTAGCACCATCGTTGATTTGAACTTCTTGAACCTTTTGACTAACTTCTTCAACTGACATTTCTTAAAACAATTTCACTGATGGATGGATTGACAGATACACGAATGCACTTCTTGAGATTAATTTCAGTTTTTGAAAGTTGATGAGTTTAATCGATTGATGATTTTTTCAACTGGCATTGAAAAATTTTTCCGATGTTGGTTGCGAAGACGTTTTGGTGCAAAGGTTTCTTAAGAAACAATAATGAAATCAAAGACGAACTTTAACAAAAGATCACCCATAGGGACCCCATTGAAGGCTTCTACGTATTGAAAACCTGTCTTAACGTATTCTAGAGGTTTTAAAGGTGGTACATTTTTTTTCAAGCAGCAAAATTGGACAACATTTCGGGTTTTCTAAGACTTAAACAAGCATAATGCTCTGGGGGATCTGTAAGATGCTAATTGAGGGTTGTGCATTTGCTTCGTTGTCGCTGGCGACACTATACGTCTTCCAAAATAAACTGGTTTATCCGTCATGGGCTCAGGGCGCCAGAAATGAAGTTGATACGCCTGAGAGTTATGGATTACCCTATGAAAGGATAGAAATTACTACTAGCGATGGAGTGAAGATTGAAGCATACGATTTACAGAATAACTCTGCAGAGTCGACTTCGACCGTCCTCATTTTATGTCCAAATGCTGGTAATATTGGATATTTTATACCTATTGCCGATATGTTCTACAGACAAATGGGGACAAGCGTTTTCATATATTCATACAGAGGTTATGGACATTCTGAGGGCTCGCCAAATGAAAAGGGACTCAAATTAGATGCAGACTCTGTAATGGAATTTCTATCGTCGAGTAAATTTCATAAATCTAAGCGATTAGTACTTTACGGTAGATCTCTGGGCGGTGCCAATGCGATTTACATTGCGTCAAAGTATTCACAATTATGCGATGCAGTAATATTAGAAAATACTTTTCTAAGTCTTAGAGAAGTGATACCCTATATTTTTCCCTATTTGAAATATTTTAGTGGATTGTGCCATGAGGTGTGGAATTCCAAACTGGATATTCTTCACTGTGACAATTCGCTACCATTTCTATTTCTAAGTGGTCAAAAGGATGAGATTGTTCCTCCACACCACATGAAAAAACTAGCAGAGCTGTGCCCTAGTAATAATAAACAAGTTTTCGAATTCCCATTTGGCTACCATAACGATACGATTGTGCAAGACGGTTACTGGGATATTGTACACGATTTCCTGGAACAAAATGGTCTTATATAGAATTTTCATTAACTTAAAGACGAATTTGATTCATGCATCCACCTGGACATTCAGCCATACCTTCGTCGAGAAACCAGCTCTGAAGGCATTGGAAATGTCCTTCATGTCCACATTCTAATAGACCGATTGCTAGAGTTTTAATGGGTCTTTCACAAAACACGCATAAGGTGTTAGGTTTTTTGCAAGAATCACAATACCAATATCCGAACCTTTGTAGTGGCATGGAATTACCTTTCTCCTGTGCCTCCAATGTAAATTTTTCCTTTGATGGTTCATTAGTAATTAATTTACCACATTTATCACAGAATATTGGAACTAATGATTGTCCACCATCTGCATTGATGACGACCTCCCATGGTGAGCACTTTAAAATGGCGGCTGATAATTCAAATAATTCGTGCTTGTGCAAAATTTTGATGAACTGTGCCAATGTATTCTTGAGCACTTCCGTAGATGTTAGTTGGTAAAGATTTTGAAATAAAAATAAAATGTTGACCACTAATAAGATGTTCCCCATTTCGACAGCTTGCTTGAAAATTTGCTTCAGTAATCGACGAGTATTCCACGGCGGGAGAAATTCTGTGGGGTTACTTTTGAATGACGACACAGGTGCTACTGGCGATAATGGTCTCATCGGTGATTTGTTGAAGAACTCTGCCGTGGACGATTCTCTTCTCTTTAATGGTGATAAAAACAATGAACCAGATGATCGACGATCATTTCTAGATGACATCCTTTTGAAGCCCGGATAAGTGAATTCTCCATTATTCAAACTAGCCATTGGTGAGCCTTTACTCCCTGGACTACTATGGCCCAGGGAATGACCCACTCTCCCCATGAAAAATTCATTATTCGCGTTACTACTACCAATGGGTGATTTCAATCCACCCATGTAGGTATCGATGAAGGATTGACGCGGTTGTCTTTTATTCGTAATAGGAATACCCTTAATTTGAGTATCGAAATCCGACTTCTCTTCATTGTCATCATCCTCTAACACAGCACTATCAGAATCATCATTGAGTCGAGAGCCTATTTGCTCTTGCTTTATGGGATTATCAGGTTTTTTCAACATTTTTGGCGGATTCAAACTATCGTCAATAGACGCCTCAGTCTCTTGAATTTTAGTCAATTGACTTTTAAGACCAGATAGTGGTTTTTTATGGTCCTTAGGTTCATCAGAATCTGAACGCAACGCTCTTGGATGCTCTTCTACAAAATAATTGAGATCACTTGTCATATAACTTCTAGTATCCGATGCAAGAGAGTCATCATTACCCATAGTTATCGGCTGCCCGATTTGATCGGTACTCTGGGTTTCAGGTAATTTTTCATCAGGATACTCAACACTAAGTCTTTCTAAATCCCATAACAGTGAGTCTCGAATCAATATCCAAATTTTAAAATTGGGCAAATCATCAATATATGAGTACACAGAAGCATTGTGTCCACATATGGGGATTAATTCCAATAGAATGTCAATTTTTTCTTGCACATGCATAGTGCCGTCTTTGGCATTTTCCTTCTTATCCGCATCAGAGCTATTGTCATCAGACTCGTGGCTTTTGGCAGAACTCTCTCCATCACTCTCAATAAGAGATTCTGACCCTTCTTTAGTGGAAACACTTTTCTTACTGATGGCTTCCACTGCCTCATTTTTCTTATTTACCAATGCAGTCCAGGTGGATTTTTCAGATATACCAAACTTCACCATAAGGTCTTTCTTGGTTGTATCTTCATTAACATTGGATAACTGGGTTGCATTTTTCATCTCACCAGATCTTCCCTCTTGCATGTATGAAAACTCTAATTCTTTAGCAAGAAATTTAAACACTTTGACTGGTGATTCTCTAATTGCTTGCACTTCGGGTGAATATAATGATTTTCGTTCTGGCGGTAATTGCGAAACCCTCATGTTGTTAAGTATGTAGGGCAAATCAATCGTCATTAGGAAAGGTGACTCGATACCGCTATAATCTGCCACCTCATTGAGGGGCCCAGGCCCAGCTCCTGCATATGAAGAGAAAGAGTTACTATGTGAGTTATTCATCGATTGAGTAGCCAAACTTTTATTGCTGAAATTGAGACCGGTCTTACTCAACGCTGGCCTTTCACCAGCGAAAGATGTTAGCCCAGTTTGGCTAATTCCCTTTTTGATGGAGCCTATCATACCTGAGTTACTTCCACCACCACTATTTCCTCCTCCCGCAGTTCCACTCAATGAATTTATGCTAACACGTTGGTTTGGTGGTTTTTTCGACTCCTCGATATTAGCGGGGACTTCATCGTTCACTTGATAACCACCTCTGTCTTGATCAATGAATAACAATCCATTACCTTCTATATCTCTCCATCTAGTAACAATTTTTGGCATATTATCCAATACTGTTGGTTCTCTATCAAGGTACCAACCATTGATTCTATTATCCTTGTCAATGTTAAATATCAAATTGTCATCCCACCAGACAAACCCAAGGGAAGCTGAAGAAGTAGATAAATTATACTTGGGAATGTATTTCCTTGCCAATGAATAAATGCTGACACCAAAATCCTCGGCCATAGATGACATGGATACTAGCGAATTTAGAACGTTCTTCTCATAACATGGTCGAACCTTTAACTTAGTTACAGGGAAACCACAATTTATAGTCATATCAGGGACTACCGATAGATTTGTTGGTAAATTGGATGTCATAGAATGGGGTGTATTTACAGACGTGTTTCCAGCCTGTAGAAAATCAGTACCAGGTTTACCGTCCCCAACATACCAAAGGCAACATTTACCATCTCTACCACCAGTGGATATATAGTCTTGATAAGGATGCCAATTGAGACATAGGCCGGGTCCACTATGCGCATTAATTCTTTTTTCTACCTGATTAGGTTGTCTCAAATCAAACTTCAATAACAATCCTGAATCGTGAATGGAAGCAAATTTGTAGCCAGCGGCACCACCGACACCACTCCTCAAGTCATTTTGACTCGCAGATCTACATGCTGTTGGATGTGGCATCCATTTTACATCTCTAATAGAATCGGATGCGGTGTTAATATTGACATCTGCTCGACTCAAAGTTCTACTTCTACTTGATCGAAGATCCCATATTTTAATACAACTATCTTGTCCACCGCTAATAATTAAATTGGTCTGTACCATGTTGAAATCAAAACTGTTGACAGATCTTACGTGCTGTGAACAATTCGTTACCAATGGGTTATCAATGCTGCCAGTCTTATTAATATCATAAATGGAAAGGACTGTAGAATTACTGCAGATTGCCACATAGTTCTTATGATTATGGAATCCAGCTTTTACATCGGCAATGGTACTCAGTTTCGTCCTCTTGGATCTTTTACCTAGTCCCATCTGAACATTGCTACCTCTATTACCATCGTTCCCAGCAGACACGAAGTCATGCATACAGTCAATGGACTTATCCTGTGGTGAAAACTTGTAAAGGCCTAAATGAGTCTTACCAGCACACACAATACCATTGAAACTTGAATCGTTAATCCTATCAATACTTGAAAGTTCTTTGGGACTCGCTCTACTATAGTACAATCCTGATGATTTGGGCACACCGGTATCTTGCACTGGAGGTCTCTCATCAAAGTATGAGGATTCTCTCAAACTGGATTCACTAGTAGCAAAAGAGCTCGCAAATGAATATCTAGGTGATATTTTGGTCCTTGGCGAACTGCCAATGGGCGATATTCCATTGGTACCAGAATAGTGTTGAACTCTAAAGGAAGACCTACCAAACAGTCCTGGTTTCAAATCATTCCTACCAAGTGACGAAGAGGCCTGATTCCTAGGAATTGGTCGATTATTCATAAGTAAAATTAATCTACACCTGTTTCCTCCATTAGCTTTTCAAGAATAAGTAGTTACTAGTTTATATTTCAAGAAGACAAAGGTTTTAACAATACTCGGGATGCCCAGAAGCACCTCAACCAAGTAATAATGAGATTAGAAACTCCCAACTAAGCCTGGCTGGTGTTTAATTAAGATTGAGACTAGATTTATCACTACTTATCATATGAATGGACTTTTAAGGCGAAGTGTCTCACTTCTTCAGAATGATTTGAAGCATAATCAACTTCTAGCGTTTGTTCTCATATAAAGAATCGATATCACTCTCTGATTTACCCTTAGTCTCAGGAACCATTATCCATACAAAGATAGCTGATAAGAGTAAGCACGCGGTGAAGAAGTACCCATAAGCAAATCCAATTTTTGCAGTTATTACTGGAGTCAACAATGAGATCATAAAACCAAACATCCAGTTAAAAGATGAACAGATTGCCATAGATACGGCCTTCGTCTTCATGGGGAACAATTCACTTACCACTACAAAGCTTACAGGCCCCAAAGTTGTGGCGAAGAATACGATGTAAATGCACGTAAATGCAATCATAACGATTCCTGAACCGCTAGCATCAAGGGCAAATGTTCCTACAGTAGCATACACTAGCATACAAATGAACATCCCCATAGATCCCAATAAAAGACACGATCTACGTCCTAAAGCTTCGACCAAATAGATACCACCAAATGTTGATACGAAATTGACTGATGACAAGAATATGGATGTTAAATATGGATCATTCAAATTTGCCTTTTCAAAAAGTGTTGTTCCATAATAGAAGAAATAATTGATACCTGATAACTGTTGGAATGTCATCACAAGGATGCCTACAAGCAATCGTTTACAATATTTCGGTTTACCGGTGACAAATTCAAAAAGACCCAATCCATTGGATTGACGTTCAGTTTCATACTGTTGTTGAAGTGTTTGTTCGACAAATTTGTTAGTTAGATCATCATCTTCTGCAATGCCATTCATAGTGGCAAATGAGAATTTAGCGCTTTCTACACATCCCTTTTTGGTCAACAGGAAATTAGCAGATTCAGGTGTAAAAAATAATCCAGTTACAATGGTAGCAGCCCAGACGTATCCCATATAGATAGGTAATTGCCAAGAGATGTTATCTAAAGGATCTGCCAGTCCTTTTCGTAGAATATAATTCAAGACATTGCCCATCAATATACCAAAAGTTACCATCAACTGGTACAAAGTTGTCATAGCACCTCTGATTGCAATTGGTGCACTTTCAGAAAGAAACATGGGGACTAACACTGCAGTGGATCCAACAGCCAAACCTGTTAAAATTCTACCGATAAAAAACTGACTCCATGAATAATCGTGTACCAATTGAATGGCTAAACCTAGGCAATAGACAAACATGGAGAGGTACATGCCCAATTTACGACCTTTCCAATCACCAGCTTTCGCAATGGTCAATCCACCAATGACACCACCAATACTAAAGATGGAAATGACAAGACCGACTAGAATTTCTGGGAAATAATGACGACCAGTATTCAAATTTACTAGAGGCCCAAAGTTTTCTTGGAAACTCTCCATGTTGGTGATACCGCCTATGATACCGATATCCCAACCAACAATAAACCCACCAAATGAAATGACCACACAGAGTGCAACGGATTTTAAAAGAAACGGTGACGGTTTATCGTCTTTCTTACCTTGTCCGTCCATTTTTTTCTCATCATCTATTTTGTCATTTACCGCAGAATCGACGTGTCTGGTGGGTACCTGTGGAGGCGTATCTTGCAAAAGATTACTTTCGGATTCGAAAAATTCTGACTTACCTATGGGGAAAATTTCATTTGCATCTTCACTCTTATGGATTCTATCTTGCATATTGGCAATTTGTCTAGCCATGATTTCGTTAATTTCGTTAGCCATCCTTAGTTACTTTTTACTCAATATATAATACGTTAACAAGAGAATGAGAAAAAAAATATAAAAGGGCGAATGCAAACTGGTCTGCTTATATTGAGATAAGCGGCAAAAGCTCCACAAAATGTTTTTTTTATTTTTTATTTTTTATTTTGTTTTGAATTACTGACACTGACGTCTTTTCTTTTTTTCATGAATTTTTTTAAGGTAATATGGATAAGCGAAGCAGATATCGGTAGGTTACACAAGTACAAGAAAGAATATTGGAATATAGTAAGAGTATCACAAAAATAACTGATATAAATTAGCCGTCGATGGAGTCCGGAAATGGGTTGAGCAAGAACGATACTCAGGTCGAAATGACTAATATGCTGGATCACGAATCGCGGGACGAATCAGGAGTTCAAGATCTCTCGTCTCACGCATGGACAATCGATGGGTCCGATGAATATGATGCTGATGATTTGATACAGAAAGTAGAATGGAAGGGTCAAACTATTACGACATATCCACTGGATTATCAAAAAGTCAGTGTTGTCAAATGGCAGATCGCCTGCTGTATCATTATGTTCGCTGTATTCGGTTTAAGTGATCAAGCTGTAGGAACTCTAATACCAACATTGACTGAATACTATCATATTTCAAAAGTCACAGTCTCTCTACTTTTCCTTATACAAGTTTGTGGTTATACTTTGGCATCTCTTTGCAACGAAAAATTGCATCGGATGGGCGGTTCTAGAGGCGCTCTTCTATTGGCATGCAGCCTTTGTATCATTACCTACCTCTTATTGCTTACCAGACCTTCGTCATTTGCAATTTTTGCACTGTGCTCTTTTCCATTGGGACTTAGTATTGGTATATTAGACTCCACAGGTAATGTGTTCATCGGAAATCTTTTAGTTCACAAAAATGAATGGATGGGTATGTTACATGGTCTCTATGGAGCTGCAGCCATGGTCACTCCACCAATTGGTTCATATTTTGTTAAAATTGATAAATGGTCAACGTTCTATGCATTGCCACTTTGCTTATCTATTGTAGGATTGTTGATGGTCCCCAAGGCTTTCAGATACGAAACTTCTTCCAAATACGCCTATACCTGTTCTGTTCATCAAGAAGAGACCTCCTTTGAAGAAGAAGAAGAAGAAGATGCCCAAGCACCTAGCTTTGGTGAATTGTTGAAGACCCCTGCTATTGTTTTATATGCCTCTTACCTTTTCATCTACCTAGGTGCTGAGTTGTCTACGGGATCATGGTTATTCTCTTACCTATTGGCTACTAAATCGGATGACAGAATAAAGATGTCTTGGGTAACTTCTTCATATTGGACTGGTCTTACAGTGGGAAGAATGTGCTTGGGATTTGTCACTAAACGTGTTTTCAATAATGAATACCGTGCTAGTAAGACTTATGGAATGTTAACACTATTTTTCTACACGCTATTTGTTATCGTCGGTTGGCACGATTCTGCAAGAACTTGGTATCTCACATGTCTTTTCTTGATCGTGTTTTTGTGTGGTGTATTCATTGGTCCCTTGTTTCCTAATGCAAGTATTGTTGCCCTACAAGTCTTACCGAAGAATTTACACATCAGTGGTGTGGGCTTGGCAGTGGCCCTTGGTGGTTGTGGTAATGCGATGTTGCCCTATTTAGTCGGAGTTGGACTTCATTTTTTGGGCATGTCCTGGCTACCAATTCTATGTTGGTCAATGGTTCTATGCTTCACTGTGGTGTGGACCTTGTATCCAAGATTCATTAAAGGTCGTGAAGAATTCCTATGAGGTGAATCAACATCCTTATTTATGATTTATAGTATCCATATCCTTATAAACTGTGATGCTTTGGCTCACGTGAGCATCATCTTCTAATATCAAAGAGCTTAATATGTGTAAATCTAGTTGAAAGGTATACACTTGAAAAGAATACTCTACAAGAACACCTAGTAAACGTATTATGGATGATGCTGCTGCTATAGATGCGTCTCAAAGACGTAATTTGGCTCAAAGACGTACCGTTGACATAAGTTCACCTTTTGAAAGATTGTACTATTACAAAAGACATGGATTGCCTATACCGACAGTGGAACCAGAAAGCACCTTTACTACAGATGTATTACCACCATGCGTCTACAAATCAAGGAATCGTGTGGTAAATATGCCAAATAAATTCACCCACTTAAGCTCAAATAAAGTTAAACATATCATACCTGCCATCAAATGGACACCTGAAGGTAGAAGACTAGTTGTTGGTACATATAGCGGAGAATTTTCACTTTGGAATGGATCGTCATTTAATTTCGAAAGTATTATGCAAGCTCATGATACTGCAGTTACTACAATGGAATATTCTCGTGCCGGTGATTGGATGATTAGTGGTGATACTGATGGTACTATAAAAATATGGCAACCAAATTTCAATATGGTTAAAGAATTAGATAGAGCTCATACAGAATGCATAAGAGATATCGCATTTAGTCACAACGATTCTAAATTTGTCACCTGTTCAGATGATAACATCCTAAAGATCTGGAATTTTAGTAATGGTCAACAAGAAAGAGTTTTATCAGGACACCACTGGGATGTTAAGAGTTGTGATTGGCATCCACAAATGGGTTTAATAGCATCTGCATCAAAGGACAATTTAGTCAAATTATGGGATCCACGTTCAGGTCAATGTGTATCCACATTGTTAAAATTCAAACATACTGTATTAAAAACAAAATTCCAACCCACACAGGGGAATCTCATGGCTGCCATTTCGAAGGATAAGTCGTGTAGAGTATTCGATCTTAGACAAAGCATGAAGGAATTGATGGTCACTAGAGATGAAGTTGATTATATGACGTTGTTATGGCATCCAATTAATGAAACCATGTTTACTGTGGCATGTTATGATGGATCATTAAAGAATTTCGATATTCTACAAGACACGGAGGGGCCCACACATACGATTCCCTATGCTCATGACAAATGCATTACTTCGCTTTCTTACAATCCGGTGGGCCACATTCTAGCCAGTGCATCAAAGGATAGAACCATTAGATTTTGGACCAGAGCAAGGCCTTATGATCCAAATGCATTTGATGATCCCACATATAATAATAAAAAGGTCAATGCATGGTTCTTCGGGATCAATAACGGTATCAATGCTGTTAGAGAGAAAAGTGAATATGGAGCTGCACCGCCAACAAACACTACAGATGGGTTAACACCAACTACAGCAAGCAATGGAGGTTTACCTGGAGTCGATTCGTCATCAAAAGTATCTAGTTTACCAGGTCTAAGTATATGATAAACGAAAATGAAAATCTATAACCCATTTATAACAACTATACACAATTACATAACAATAGTAGTAGTAATACTAACATATTCGAAGAAACACAAACATTCATTAAACTTCTTTTTATTTTTTATTGCCGTTTGTCGTCACTTATCCCAATCGTAACTCGTTAATTACCCTCCACGTTGGATTCTAAGCTGCCCTGCAACTCTTCCAAGAACTCATTATTTATCACTGAATTTAAAGCGGACAGGTACTTGGAACCATCCTTTGCCTCATTTTTGAAAAAATCATTAACCGAATCAACATAAGAGTGTCCAAATAATTTGGTATAATGCTCCACAAATTGTGCTACCAAATTAATCACGGTTTGAACCTGTTCCTTTTGCACTGGTAAGACACCAAAATTGTCATCTCTTGTGGGAACCGTACCAGCGTTAACAATATTGAAGCAAAACACACCGTGATCCAAGCCTCGCCTTTGTACTAATGAAGACAACTGACCGAATTCACGTCTAGTGAAAGGTGTAAATTGTAAGTGGTAATTTTTTAACCGTTTAGCGAAATCCCGTACCGCATATTCATATGGTTTGTCGTAATAATCCGCATTGAACGCCTTGTTATGAACATTGAACTTGAAAAAATCATGGTCATTACAAGAAATTTGTAATACGATTGGTGTTATGCAAATTTTTTTATTACGCATTTGATTGTACGAGCAAATCTCTTCAAACACAAACCTGCGGCGATTAACACGTGAATTCGTGGCATCAAAAATGGCCACATCACATTCATCAGAATCCAAATCCTTTAACAATTTCTCTAACGTTATCCTGGCATACAACTCCTTTTTATCGTGATTCTTTGGATTAAACAAATCTTCGCTTGAATCATTTGCCAATCTCATTGATAAAAGTCCTAAATTCTGGAAACTCATGGACCTTCTTACTTTACCAGCGTTGTAAACTTCACACCTTAAATCTTTAGTGGATGGTTGCCTCGATAAATATTCTATCAAATGCGACGATGTAGATGATTTCCCAACCGCAGGCAGTCCCACTAAAACAAAAACATATTTGGGTTTCTTCTGACGCCTCGATCTACATTCGAACGTCAGTGCTGATTGTGATGAGGATGAGGATGACGTTCGCTGTAATTCATCCATTCCTTGTAAAAGTGAATTCGATAAATAATCTCCCACTTCATCTTCATCAATTTCACCATTCTCATAGTAGTAGTGTGACTTACCTTGGAATAACGCAGAGCGCGTAGATTTGTCTAGAGAGAACAAAGAACTTGCAGAGGTCGAAGTAGATTCCATTCTCTTTGCCGTCGATGATACAAAGCTCGAAGTCCCCATAGAACAAAAAAACAAAGGAAAAAACAATGGAGAAAAATTATATTACATTAACGAAAGACCTCGTACCACTCCTTAAAAAAAAAAGTTCTCTTATCTGATTTTTTCTTATAACTGGGTTTCTCTCTTTCTTAATCCTCTTTAATTTATATTATTAAAAATTGACAGAAAAAAAAAGAATTCGTAAAACCGTTAATCCACTCGGTAAATCTCCACTTACTCATCGATTAGAACTACGTGACGTTGTAAATTACATCCATCCATACCGATATTCATTCTTTTCACGACCACCACCACCATTTTCTTTCTTTTCACAACCGTATGATGCAATTTTTTACAAGATCGGTAAATCCTCGAAGAGTGAAATTTCCGTAAAGAAAAACAAAACGGTGATTACCACCGGAGCCTCTTGAATACATTTTACCGTAAGAAGAGTTTTATCAACATCGCGTTATATTATTCCAATCGTAGCAGCAAGTCATTATTAAAAAATTCTCTGGGTCGTCTGATTCACGAGGGTGGAGGTTACGTATTAACGAGATATTCTGTGGGACGAGGATTGTTTTTAGTGAATGAGTAATGCATGTGGGTAGGATATTGAATTTCTCCTTTTAGTTTAACGATAGTTTCTCCTAAATCGTAGTTTCTAAATCGCTTTCCGATTTTTTTTAGTGTGGGTTAATGATCCTATCGACCTTCCATTTCGTGATTGGGGTTTGTTAATCCATCACGCCGAATCGGACGTTTTAGCCTAAAGATCCGACACCTTTATGGACCGTGTGCCAAGATGAAATCTCGCAACCGATGCTCAATTCGCATTAGTATTAATATCCGTATGAGCAGTCTCGTCACCAACAGGATTCACATCTACTCCACCAGCGGGCTCACCATCACCACCCTCTTGAATTCGGCCTAGTTTTTCTCTTACGTTTTGACACACCTGTTCGATATGCTGTATTTCACGTTTCTTGTACTCCAGTTGTTCTTCTAAGAGCATGATAAGCGATTCTCTTGATTGATGGGGTCTGTATTCGTTGAGTAGATGATGTATATTGACCAGGATTATTCTGATGTGATCGACTTTGTTGGGGAACAGTTCTGGGTTAATGCTTAGTACGCCCACTAGTTCCAAAAAGTTTAGCAGGAGAGATTTGAGCAGACGACGTAGTTCTTGAATTTTGTACTGGTAATCGGTACTAGCATCGTTGTTCTCATCAGGTTTCTTGTACAACTGAGTTAGTCCTGATGCCTCTAGGTCAGGTAAACGATCTTTCACCTGCCAGATACTACCAAAGGCTCGATACTGGTCTTTTGGCATTGGTGGTGGTACCAAGAAATCCATTGGTGATTCGATCTTCTCCTCACCATTCTGATCAACTTCAGCGTCAGCATTGGCGTCAGTGTGTTTTTGCTCCTTGTATTCGGGCAATTTATCAAGATTTTCTTTGGTAAAGAACTTGATATAAGGTGGTGGAGGTGGGTATAGGAAACTGATATCGTTGGTTTCGCTCGACATGGTTTTTCCAGCTCAATTGGAGAAGTGCAGTTGTACTTTTCTTGCTTGATACTGTTCAAGTTCCTTAAGATGAGTTTATAAAGTTCGCTCTCAAGTGTTGAAAATTCATAAAGAAATCTCTATAACAAGGAATAGGAATACAAAGATAAAAGTGACGAGGGAACCGGTTTTTGAGTCGAATATGAGTGACGTGGAGAATATGGATGTAACACCTGAAGGTTCAGAACCTACTGCTGTTGAAAACACACAAAAACCAAAGCACAAGAAGTTTGAAATCAAAAAATGGACAGCCGTTGCATTTTGGTCCTGGGATATTGCAGTGGATAACTGTGCCATTTGTAGGAATCACATTATGGAACCATGTATTGAGTGTCAACCTATGGCCATGACCGATACCGATAACGAATGTGTTGCCGCATGGGGGGTTTGTAACCATGCATTCCATCTACACTGTATCAATAAATGGATCAAGACAAGAGATGCATGTCCACTAGATAATCAACCATGGCAGCTAGCACGTTGTGGTAGGTGAATACTAAATGGTTTTTATAAGTTTTGTATGTACAGTAGTATAATGAATCGTTACCTAGGCGTAATAGTTTGCATTACGTGGGAAAATCCCCCATAGACACCATTCTGAACAGAGATTCTCTAACTCTTGGTAAAAGACGTCCCAATCATGACCTTCGTTTTGGTAGTAATATTCTATAAAGAACACATATTGCCATTTTTGCTTACCCCTGTTGTAGGGCCTCGAATTAATGGAACACATGTTAACGCCGTGGGTCTTTAGAATCGTTAGGACATCTACAAGACTACCGGGATCATCTTGCTTTGTCGTAAAGGTCATCAATGAAACTTTTGGAGATTGGGATACGATTTGACGATGGTTTCTTCTCTGTAGAATGAGAAATCTAGTTGTATTTCCCTTTACATCGTTAATACCTGTATCTACCACGGAACATTTATTCAATTTAGCTGCCACTTCACCAGCAATGGCAACATCAATTATACCACGTTTGGATTCACAATTCAATATACGTCTAACCGCTTCAGACGTAGAACTACTATCGATCTTTTCAAATGTTGTATTTGGGAACTTTGATTGAAGTTGCTGCAGATAACTGCTTACTTGACCCCATACTTGTGGATGTGAATATATTTGGACCCTAGAGAAATCTCCCAAAGCTGGTTTAGGTTCGGTAGCAATTAGACAGTGTGCGATGGAAACATACTGTTCACCAACGACTTCTAACGTAGGTATCACTCGGTTTCCTTGTCGATTGAGCCCTTCTTCATGTACCATACGATCTCGTAGTAAGTCATAGGAGAAGACCACTTGACCATTGGTTGAATTTTCCAAGGGTATGACTGAATAGTCAATGGATTTATCAGTTTCTAACTTCTGTATACATTCTGGAATTGAA
This sequence comes from Zygosaccharomyces rouxii, assembly GCF_000026365.1. Classification (NCBI taxonomy): domain Eukaryota; kingdom Fungi; phylum Ascomycota; class Saccharomycetes; order Saccharomycetales; family Saccharomycetaceae; genus Zygosaccharomyces; species Zygosaccharomyces rouxii. The sequence continues at coordinate 236,029 of NC_012992.1, read as the reverse complement.
CTCGTGGGGATGTATTCCACTTCGTTACTGTAATCAAACTGTTGTAATGCAGCCTGGTGTGAATATGTACCTGGTGGTCCCAGATACAGAGCCTTTACCATTTTTCCCCAACCGAATACTCTTGTTAACCTCTGGAAGCTCATCGTGTAGAGTAGTAATTTTTCATCAAACTAGCTTCACTATATAACATATCATATATGAGGGAAAAAAAAGACTATAGACAAGATAATTTTCTTGAATCAATCAAGTTTCCATGGCTTGAGCCAAGGAGATCAATAATTCAATGTTGAAATCTGGAGATCCCTTAGTGAAAGCTTTTAACATTCTCAACCTCTGTTGTTCAATCGGAGTTTGATCGTTAACTGCACCGTAAAATCTTTGAATATTTAATAACAATAACTGAGAATCTTGTAGGGTTACGTTAGTGTCCTTCTCAACATGTCCGTTCATCAGCACTAAACCCTTATCCTTTGCGAGATCAGAATGGAATTGTACCACAGTATGAGGTCTTGCGAAATCCTTATGCAACTTGTACTCGGCCAAAGACGTAATCATACAGTGGGTGGTATTGGGACCCACAAATTGCCATTGAATATAGTGTAATTCGCTGCCTTCATTAGGTTCGCCATCCTTAGTTTCACCCTCCATAACACGAGGCAAAGGCAGTACAAACACTGGATTTTCTTTGGCTGTCTTGGTCATTTTCTCAAACACATCAGCTGGTGCCACTGCGCATAACGAATCGTCTTTACCCATCCATTTAGCTCTCCATAGAAATTCGACTTCCTGCTTCGATAACTCACTGAATTTATCCACTTTAATAAATGAATCTAATGTCTTATAAGGTACTCTTTCTGCAGCTGCATTAACAGGACCCTTAGATTTAGTTAAACCTGCATTATTTTGAGACATCATCATACGTTGTTCGTATTCCTCTAATTCCTTCAAAGGATCTATTCTGGTCAGTTCTTTCTTTTTCTCGTCAATAGAGGCTTTCTTATTCTCTAAAAACTCTTCGATAGAATCAAACCCTTCTTGTCTAGCTCTTTCAAATAATTTACCGCTATAACGTTCAGCAGGTGATCCTGTAGAATAATCCTTATAAAGGTATGGAACAGTAGTGGCGAAATTACGTGCTGGAAAAATTCTAGGAGCACTGAAAAGCAGACCACTCAATCTTCGAGAAGCAACTGTGGGGAAGTATCTCATACAGGGCTCAATAGATTGGGTATAGGTGAGTAGTTTAGTATCAACTTGCATCTTGTATTATGAGAAGTTCTTACATGTAGTGCTCGAGGCATTGTTCGGGTAACTTGGGAAATAAGCAATGGATATGGAATTAGCCGATATAAATTATAAAGTGATTAGGAATTACTCTGAATCTTGGTGGGACTATCATTCCAACTCCACCATAATTGAATTCTTTAGGTCCGAAATGAGGTTCCTATTGCATTAAAGAATTGTGTTTGCTTAAACTTCAGTCAAGTATTAGTTAAGATTAAGTGCTCCAAGAGCTGAATACCTTGCACAAGGGTACTGATACGATCAGCAAATATATTTGGAATACTGCGTTGGCAGCTGGTAATCCATATCAAGCCATGATTACGTATTTTAAACATCGCTGAACATTAACATAATCGTCCCTTAATTATGAGATCGGCAACAATATAACCCAGGCAAATAAGAATATAGAGAATCGAAATACTGAAGCAAACTCTAACGATCGCTCATCATTCTTATATGATTCTTGTTTCCAATGTCAAACAGTACTCCAACCATTATTATTTCAACTTCAAGTACTGTGACACTTCTTCACCTTCAACGCAAAATGCGTTTTTTGATATCAGAATTTGCGTCGAGAAATGGCGTGAAAAATGCGCAGTGTTGATCAATATGGAGCTCATCTCATCTCTTTCGAGTGGAGTTTAAATAAAAGAATCATTGAAAGATTTGATTCAAGCTAATTCAATTCAGTTCAATTTATCTCTTAGTCTATATGTCTGGGGTCGGGATTTCTTCATTCTACAACATCATCAGTTTGTACCTATGCCAGAGGTAGTTCCCTTCGAAGATGATGATCTGTTGTTAGAATTGATGGATCGATACAAGCCTCATTTAAAACCATATGCATATAGACTACAGACTTGGTCACAGGTTTTAGAAGAATATAATGCATTAACTGATAATCACTACCGTCAGACACGTACTTTAAAGAAGAAATTTGAGAGGCTTAAGGAATTGTACGAATACGATGCCACTAAAATCAAAATTTCTGATATGAAAAGATTGGAGAGGTTGGTAAGTGAAGCTGATCAAATTGGAAAGAGAACACATACTGATAGACCTCTAAAAGTACGACAACAGCAACCACAGCAGCAACCACAGCAGCAGCAGCAGCAGCAGCAGCAACCACAAATAAGTACAGAACCAAATTTTCCTAGTACCAATGTACAAGATGATGCAGGGAATAGTAGTGACAATTCTCAACCACCGCCCTTAGATTCCATAATAGTTGGATTTCCTCATAATGTATCTAGTCCTCATCGATCAATTACGGCATCTGCATCTGCAAATGCTAGCTTATTTGATAATTCACCTCATGATCCGATTCCTCCTCCTCCACCACCACCTGCTCCATCAGCCTCTCCACAAAGAAGTCAACATCAACCGCAGCGTCACTCTGATGATTTACACCATCGCAATATGGAGATACTAGATAAACTTTTCGACCCAGCCATAACTTCCCCAAGAGAACCAATCAGTAATCCTAGTGGTAATGCTAGTAGTGATAACAGGATCTTGGAAAATATTTATTTGGAATTTAGAGAGTACAAGAAATCTCAAGAAGAATTCCAGAAGAAATTGCTTCATAAATTAGATTTGTTAACGGAAGCGATTAATAAAGGATAATATAAACTACACTATTCACAGTTGTCTTCTCATCTCTAACAACCTCTCCCAACCATCTGATTCTTCCCAGATACCTTTCCCTTTGCTCATTAGGGCTTTAATGGTAGCGCGAGATTTGTATTTCCAGTCTTGACATACCAATGAACCGGATCCATGTCTGCCTTCCATTTCACCAAGGGATTCGTAGGCGGCAACTAAATCGTCACACGCATCAACAGTTTCTTCCCAGATTTTTTCATTAATCTCTAAATCAGGATTATGAGAAACGGCACGGTACGCCTTTTCATGACAATCAAGAGCTGCCCATGGTCTTCCTCTCCAAAGTTCTACTCTAGCGACAATTCTCCAGCACCTAGCGCTTGTTGTCACTATAGAAGGTATCGTATTGCAGATGAAATCAATGCATGATCTTTGGTAGTACGATAAGGAATCCACTTCGTAATCTGTAGATATAAGTAATTCAACAAGCTTCTCAACCACCGGTAAATCGATAGAAGCTTCACCAACCCTGTCCCTTTTAATAGTGACCAAATTTTTACATGCCATGAGAACGTCTTGCCACTCGTTCAATTTCATAGCAACAAGCATGTAATTTTCCCATATACGCCAATTCTTTCTAGCGTCTGTTGAAACTGCTTGCTTCAAACAACTGAATGCCTCCTTCAATTTGTCCAATTCGACATATGCTGCACTTAAATTGGACCAAGCTGCACCATGGGTAGGATCTAATGATACACAGCGCGAAAAGGCCTCAGCGGCCAATTCCATTTTTCCGCTTTCTAGTCCTACACATCCGTAGAAATACCAAGTTTCAAAACTTAATGGGTATCTTCTCAGGGAATCGTTCAAATGTCTCAAGACGGCTCCCAAATTCTTTGTAAGACCTGATGATGGTGGTGGTTGGTAATAGTATTTAGCCAAAGAATTCTTTGCATTAACATATTTGCCGATTTGCCAACTTTGTTCCCATAAGTTTGGATCTTGTCTGATGTCACCAAGAATGGAAATTGCTCTTGCATCCTTGGGGTTTTCATTTATTCTGTTTAGGATTATAGTTTCTGCCTGTCTTTCATCACCAACAGCGGCATAACATAAGGCAGCTTCACAAGCCAAATGAAGTCTTTCGTAAATTTCTACTGCTGATTTCAGCACACCTAGTGACATGTATTTCTCTGCCAAAAGGGTATCGAGTTCCCAACGTGGAATAAAGGGAAGCTGATGGATGTATTTGAGTCTGGATGGAGGATTTTCAGTGTTATCATCGTGCGAGAGTAATTTTGTTCTTATTCTGAGGCCAAGTTCTTCGACTAGCGCTTGCATCTGCAGCAACCCTCTTTCTACGGTTCTAGCCTTTAACGTTTCAACAACAGATCTTTCCCATAATGCACGGGAGAAAATACCATAATTCTTGGGGCCATCTTGGTGAATAATTCTGTAGATAACGGCGCCTAATTCTTCTTCTACCATTGGATCCTTAGCGGGACTGAGTTGTCTTAGAACATATAAACGTAATAACAACTGGATGTTATCGTAATTCGAGAGTTTTGGTTGCTCATTAGGATCTAAAGCTTGTAAATGAGAAGGAATATTTTCTTGACGGAGTGCAACTGGTAGTACTTTATTTTCTTCCTCCATATCTTCATCACTTTCCAATTTTCTACTTTTTACAATTTGCTGATCTAAAGGTTCATTTCCAATGGATTCAAAATGAGTCTTTTCCAGAAGTAAATCTGATTGAAGTGTGAAATTTTCCGGTAGGGCATCTTCAGGTTCACCTTGTTCAGCTTCGAGCGATTGAAATGATGATTCAGCCAGAATAATTAATCCTGAATGAGACTTTTGTTGAAACTTGGTTCTTATAGCACGAGCACCAGTCAACACAAATTCAAAATTGGTCAATTTTTTAACCTTTGTCAAGGTAGGTAGGCATAAGTGCTCTGTATTGATGGCTAACGAAGATTTAACGTTTTCCAAGTAAAAAATAGTGTAAAGGTTTTTCTTTGTCATTTCAGGAAATTCGGATGGTAGATCCTTGGTAATGGCATGAACTAGGTCTACAGAACCTAAAATGGATGCAATGATTGCTGGTTGGTATCCAGATGGCTCTGATAACAGAGACAAATGTGTTACTAGCGCTCTAGCTCTCCACCAATGGGCAACCGCAAGCAAACTGGGAGTATTGGTGGGAGAGACAACTGGTGGATCAATTTCTTCATCATCCGTAGCATTACCCAAAATACTTGGTTGTTGTGTAATTTGTTCCAACAGTATTAGTGATAGGATTAGAAGTAATGGACTTTCCATTAAATCATATGCTGGTTGCCCACCAGATGACAGCAAATTAACCAAAACACTCTGCTTAGCGCCTTCAATTTCTTTAATTTCACTTAGAAAGCATGGACCCGTATAATTATTTTGAATAAATGTTTGTAAAAGGGCAATTGCAAGCAGTAATGCATCTTCACTGGAGCTAAAGCGGCCACAGAAGGTTCTGAGCGCCTCTAAAACCTGAATCTCATCGGAATTGTCCGCAATATTCAAATGGGGAGTGGCTTCTAAAATAGACTGTACGACTAGATGTGGTAACCCTTCTAAGATGTTTTTACCATATCGAAGCTTTCGGGCATCATATTTTTGCAAATATTCGCCGTCAAGTTTCACAGGGTTCTCTGCAAGTAAAAGGTAAGTGTGCAGAATCGTATCCATACTTCACCTAACCGCTTAAACACACCAATGAAGTCTTTTCGACTTGTATTACATGAGGTCTTTGGCATCTTGGATCGATGAGATGAGATATCCAAAATTTTTCAACTCATTATCCACGAACGTGTATCTAGTCGCGTACACGTAAAAGTAAAATGAATTAACCTTGACTGACCACCTTTAACAACGAAACCGTTCATCATTTGAGCTCGATATACATCATCAATAACCTTTGAAATGTCTGGTATGTATTTGAATGTTTTTATTTCAGATCAAGATTGCCTCTTTCCTCAGCTTACTAACAGCTAATGCTTTCTTCAGCTAATCAGCCTTTTAACGAATTTTCATCAATGAATGGTGGTAGTGGTGGCGGTTTTGTAAATTCAGATTCTAGACCTAATTCTGGTGAGTCTGGAGGTCCAAATTACCGTACTAACACACTTACTCCAGTTACTATAAAGCAAATATTGGAAGCTAAACAACAAGTACAAGATGGACCCTTCGTCATACATAATCAAGAATTACACCACGTAAGCTTTGTTGGTGTTGTTAGAAACATTACAGATAAGACTTCCAATGTGGAGCTAACGATAGAAGATGGTACAGCCCAAATCGATGTTAGAAAATGGAGTGACGATACGAGTGATATGAAAATGAGTCAAGAAGGTAATGGTGAAAAGGATAGCTCTCAAGTGGCGCAACAGTATCACATAGGAGAATATGTTAAAGTGTACGGTGCTCTTAAAGAGTTTAGTGGGAAGAGTAACGTGCAATATGCTGTGATTAAAATTGTAGACTCCTTTAACGACGTTATAATGCATCATTTGGAAGTCATTAAATGTTTTTCGATTGCTAATGGTAAACTGAAACAGCCTGCCATGGAAGAAGGAGCTCAACAACAAGATGGGAAATCTCTTTTTATTCAGGAAGATGAAAGGGCTGCCAATTCTGAGAATCCGAAAGAAAGAGTTTTGGCATATTGTAGAGTTCGTTGTCAAGGCCAAGATCCTAATGATTTTGGTGTACCAATCCCACAATTTGTACAGGCTCTTGATTTGGATGAAGATACCGTAAAACAATGTTGTGATACCTTGACGGAACAGGGATTTATTTATCCAACCATTACTGATACAACTTACTTCCCACTAAACGGATTTTAAACAATTAATGTCATTTTGGAGGCCAGTGTGATAGGATATTTACAGATCTTTGAATGACGATTTTTTGGCTTTGTAAAAATATAAGTTTTTTTTTTTGTTTGTTTTTTTTTGTGTGTCGTCGCATTACCGCTTTTGGCGATGCTGACACAAGGAATTGATTAGTAGAAAGGCGGCTAAGATATATTAACAGATATGACAACTACGATGAATATCCATTCGTATGCTCCTTGAACTAACCGTGAAATAAAGAAATAAGACATGGGCACATTAAAATTTTGGCGTTTGTTTCTCTTTGCCATTTATTTGAAATTGGTTTATGGATACATCGCTCCTATAGCTATTGATGGTAAGCAATTTGTGTATTCAATTACGGGTGAACCATTCTTTATTAAAGGTGTGGATTATCAACCAGGTGGATCATCCGAAGTAACTGGAGAAAATGATCCATTGTCTGATCCATCGGCTTGTGCTCGTGACGTCGTATTATTTCAAGATTTAGGTATCAATACGATAAGAATTTATTCGCTCAATCCTGATCTAAATCATGATAAGTGTATGTCCATGTTAGCTGTAGCAGGGATATATTTGATTTTGGATGTTAATTCACCTTTACAAAATCAACATTTAAATAGATACGAGCCATGGACTACTTACAATCCTGCATATTTGGAACACATTTTTAGGCTCGTGGAACAATTTTCTCATTATAACAATACTTTAGGGTTCTTTGCTGGTAATGAAGTCGTCAATGATAAAATCTCTGCGCAGATTTCACCACCTTATGTGAAGAGCGTCATAGGTGATATGAAGACATATATCAAGACGCATTCTCCCAGAGCCATTCCCGTTGGTTATTCGGCAGCAGATGATTTAAACTACCGTATTCCTCTTTCGAGTTATTTGGAGTGTGCTGAAGAAGAATCTGCCAGTCTTAGTGTTGATTTCTATGGGGTTAACTCTTATCAATGGTGTGGGCGGCAAACAATTCAGACTTCTGGTTATGATCAACTAGTAGATGCCTACAAGAACTATACAAAACCTGTCTTCTTCTCAGAGTTTGGTTGTAATAAAGTGTTGCCTCGGACTTTCGATGAAGTGCAAGCTCTTTTCTCTGAACATATGTTTACCACTTTTAGCGGTGGTCTTGTGTATGAATTTTCTCAAGAGGATAACAATTACGGTTTAGTCGATATTAATTCTAATGGTACTGTAAAAGTTTTGAATGATTTTGATAGTTTAAAGAAACATTATAAAACAATTTCATTGCCCAATTCTGATCAAGTTTCGAGTGCTATTGCCAAGGATGGTGAGATAAATCAACAAGCTTACGAGAATAAGACACCATCATGCAGAGCTAGGTATGCAAATTTGAATACGGAGGCTAAGGTGACCAAAGGGTTGGCTAGTTCTTTGATCAAAGATGGTGTGGATGTAGCGAAAGGTGAATACGTCGATCTAACTGAAGATGATCTACAATGTACGCTAAATATCGTTGATGATAAAGGTAATCCTTGGAAAGGGGAGACTAAAGTGAAAATAGTTAGAGATCTAGAGCCGTACTTGGGTGATCCTAAATACGAGGGTAAAGAAAAACATAGGAAAAATGCTGGTAACAATCTCAAAGTACCACTATGGTCATCATTCGCTTTCATATTATTTAACAGTATGCTTCAAGTGTTTTAAAATTAGATGCAGAAATAAATCGATATATATATGAATTACTATTATTAAGCTTTTTTAACTGATCCGTATGAGTAGAGCACAAACCCGTCCTTATCGCGAACTTCAATGGGTACATCGACGTTAAGTACAGGTCTAAGCAGCAATTCCCAATCATACCTTGACCTTGGCGTACAAAATAACCAGCGTCGTAGCATTTGAATCTTTACTGATTTAAATTTCGATAACGATTTCAGGAAGCACCACAAATTAATATTGGGTATATCTGCAAACACTTTAGAGTTTTTATAATTATTAAGAGCTTCATCTTTTGTATTTTGTAGAACTTCATCAGCGGTAATGTCACCGTGTTGACCCCGACTTAAGAGTACATCTATTTTGGCTCTAATACAGCTACGCACTGACTCATCCCAATAGTAATGTCTCATTTCAGCAGGATCATCCATATTTGCACCGATTAAAGTCTGTTGATCGTCATCTAAGGAGGAAATTATCTTTTCACAATAGAGCTCCGGTGATAATGGATAAACATTTGTGAATGGAATGTTGATGATGTTAACGTTAATGTTTTTACGTGGTAGCCTATCCCAAAGCTGTTTATAGTAATGGTAACAAATGTGAAATTTAGGAATCCCCAGTTGACTGAAGAATTCGTTTTGAGATTTGGTAATTAATGCAATTTGCTTCTTACTACGTTCTGGATCATTTCCCGGATTTCTCGATAAGTATCCCAGATTTAATGATATGACCACGGGTGTCGTTGGTGGAGGCGCTGATAGCGTATGGTCTTCGGGCACATCTAATAACGTTTCCGCCAATGAATCACGATCACAATCATCGTCATAATTGGCTGTCTCATCAGTTTGATAATACGAATCACTAACCAATTTTTCATGTGTGAAACAATGACTACTACAGTCAATTGTTAAATCGGTTAGAGAGCTGAAACAGCTACAAATTAGCATATCATATTTGCTAGTCAGATCCAGCAACTGTAAAGATCTAACGCATTTGAAATAATCGTGCACAAGACGTAATATACCATTACCAGGTACTATGGTACACGATTTTAACGTCAGTGCATGTACAGGAGAATGTAAATCGTAAACTCCAGAAGGGTCTAACCTCAAATGGAACGGAATAAACTCCATTGGTGTATCCAGCGACTCTGTGTCCACTACAAGGTTCTCCAGAACCAAGTGATCGATCACACCAAAACATGAAAGCATGTTATATCTCAACGCAACTTGATTTTTGCTTCCTTTATCCTTGGATGCTCTAATTTCTAACGTCTTGATACGAGGCAATGAATAGAACTTTGCTTCATAGTCGGTCACAAATTTCGTAGACACTTCAAATGCTCTCAAATCATTACTATTGATCGATTGTTGATCCTTTATAATTTTTTTAAAGAAATCTCTTGACCCATCGTTAAATGCAGAGTACCACAGAGGGATCTTGAATCCTGGCTGGACATGGCTTAAAATGATATGTCTGAGATTCGGCAGATAATCGATAATGTCTAGCATCAGTTCAATATAGGTATACTGGATATATCGAGCTGTACGGTCATCTCGAGTCGGGATGTGATTAGTATCCAATAGGTAAGTACCACCGATCAGCGATTCATTAGGTCTGTGGAATTTGCTATATTTCAAAAGTGAATCTTGACATTGAGGATCCTTAAATTCAATTGTTTGCACTAAAAACCGAGCATTTCGACTCTCTGTGTTAGATTTCCTACTATTAATGACGTTACTGGTTCTAAACTCACCATGGATCAAAACGTTAAATTTGAGTAATGAGAATTTATCCTCTAATTTGACATGTTTATAGAGGAACTGATTGGATACCAATGTATACAGTCGAGAATGAACTTGACACAGGCTTAGTAACGTATTTGTATCTAAATGGTTCAAGATCCGGCATAAAACATCATTGGAGAATTCTAAAAACCCTAGTGAAGAGGGAGGTGACGATGCTGATACGCTCTCTTCGCTTACTTTTGCTTGCGACGGCTGAGATTTATTCCTTCCAAATAGCTGTAATCTTCTCATTACAGTAGTTACTGATACTATTCTCGAGTACTATTATACTATGTATGTATGTTTGTGCGTGTGGCTTCTTCCAAGACTTTTCACTATCTGAACCTATAACATGCCGAAACAGTAAAAGTAATGAATCAAAACTGTTATAAAGCAATTAGGCGGTATATAACGTACGTACATCCTTTCTTATTCGTCATCATGTTTCTTATCCTTTGCATATTTACCCAAGACATCCTTTAAGCTTTCAGGAATGTCTTCAAATGCCAGATCATCCGCGGTCAGCGATGCTGATTCACCTTTAGCCCTCAATATATCTTCAATAGTGATGTGCTCATCGCTGAAAATCTTGAGATGATCAGCGATTAGATGTCTTACTTGACAGGATGGACATTGGATTAAAACAGTACCCTTTGTGTAAGCTTGTTTGGACATGGTGTGAGACGAACGATCGTTACATTTTTTACATGTAAATGCGATCATCATCATGGGCTTATCCACTTTGCCAATAGGAGTCTTGTTCTGTAGCCATCTTGTGGAAGTATGGAAATGACGGTGGCGTGGGATATACGATGGTATAAGAGATGGTCTTACGATTCTAGTAGGTTTTATTAAGCGGCGGCACACATTTAGACTTAGACGAAACATTGTTGAATAGCTGCACTTCTGTGTGAGTTTGTATGTGAGTCTTGTAGTGCGTTAGTTGCAAGAGTTTTTTCGATGCGATGAGCTCGAGTGAAAAAAAATCGATGAGCTCGAGGAAATGGAAACTAAGAGGCAGTAAAATGCAAGGTATGATCTTGGAAAACGTTCTTGCGTGTATCGGACCTTTGAATATGCATGGAATCATGTATAAGCTTGGCTATCGGGTATTCGACCGATACCAGGAAGCGTCCCGTTAGCTAAAATGGGCATTCGCATGTCCTGGCCCAGCGATACTACCCAATCCTGCAGGTTCTTTTACCTTCTTGAGTATCCCATTGGGTATGTGGTAGAGTATAATTTTGCCTTTCACGGTTAGATCTGGTCCCCCCAGATCTCATTTAGTAGTCAAGCACATCAATTTTAGCTTTCTTCATTGGGCAAACACGCGTAATTAAGCAAGCTACTTTAGCCCTGCTATAAAAAAAGATTTCAACCATTTCAACAAAGTTACCTCTCTTTATCTTGGTCTAAGTCGACGGTTGTTGGACTCGTTAAGGCAGTAATGACACCTGAGAAGGAGAAACAGATAGCCTCGAGGATTCTCGAGAGGGCAGAATTAGCCCAGATGACGAGGCAACTACGGCTAAATCTGGGTAAAGCTAGTGAAAAGAGGAAAGGCGACCCTGATATTACAGAGGCAATCAGAAAAGTTTCTCCCAGAAAGACTCTGGGCGCAACTCCAAGAGGTAACAGTAGCAGTAATAAACCTAAGGACTCCGGTACGCCACCACCGCCACCACCGCCTTCGAGAGACGCTAATATATTGCGCGCTCCTGCAACGCCAAGAGCCACTAAGGATGACGACGTTGGTGCAGACCTACTGATGTATCTAGCAACGTCACCGTGTGCATCTACAACTACTACAACTAATAGAAAGGGACCTTCGACGCCAAATGGGTTTTCACCGGATGAAACGACAGTACGTCTATCGCATCTGAAAAATTCCAATCCAGTATCATCGCCGTTCAAGGTTAGCGACTCACCAATGGTATATACTCTAAGAGGTGCACATCCATCGACTCCCGGCAGGTCCGAATTGAGGTTTAATATGGGTGATTACGTTCACAATTTGTTCAGTCCGTCTCCTGGTTTCAGCAATGGTATCCATACAACACCGCTGTCTATGGAAAAGCCACAAACCTCGAATTTACTGGGTAACAGTTCGCCGGGTGGACATTTGAAACCTAGTAGATTTGTGAGAAGAGAAGATACGAGTGGCAATGCGGTGGACAGCGCCGATACCTCTGCGATGGAGCAAAGGATCGACAACGACGGCGGCACTCATACTGACGGTTCTAATGGGACTACAGCTGGTACTGGAAAGAACTTAGCCGCCGAGGGTACCGTCTAGTCTGCGGTCATATCGGAGTCTGTTGTCGTTTTGCACGAATGTTGATTATGTGCACTATTTGGGTAAAGACTGGACAGGTCACGTGCAAACCGAAACAACAGCGGTGGGACTCTTTTGTATGCTTACATATAGTAAAGACAATGAATAGGAAGGAAGCAAAGCACTTCCAGCGCAAGAACAGGATATATTCGCATATATGCATATATGTACATATGTACATATGCATATATGCATATTTTAAACATCACGTATCGTGCGACATGACAATGGGAACTCCTTACATTCTTCGTGTCCAATGATCTGTATTTTTTTTCTTGGCACGTGCGGCTAAAATTTACAATTTTTTTCATTTTTTTCTCTTTCGGCAATTCTCGCCCCTCTCGATGAAAAGTTTCATCACTATCATCTTCCTTTTAAACAAACCTGGGAACTTACAAGCAAGTCTTGAGGATTATACACAAGATTCTCATTAAGAGGGACTCATATTTCAGTTCTGATTAGTACTAGTTATGAACCACATTTTAACTAGTTCTGCTTTTGCCACTTGGTTCTGAAGGAGAAAAAAACAATATATATTGATAGTCTGTGTTTGCCTTTTTAACGATAATAAAAGTTAAAATAGCTGACTTGAATTTAAGAAAAATTCCAAGTCTAAGGCTTTCAATAGGAATAGAAAAAGTATCTGATGATCAGTATCTTTTAATTCCGAATTGAATTAAAAATATGTCGGAAAGTAGTAACCGTACAGAAAGCAGACCTTCTTCCGAACTGGCTCATACGGATTCATTAGCAAGCTCAATGGTTTCAATGGATACAGACGAACATCACGAGCTGTACGATCACAGGCGTCAGCCTGATCATTTACCGGTAGTTGCTGGTGTCGTCAGTGCTCCTAGTAATATGGAAGATAGGTCAAGGGCAGGTTCAAGCGCCTCTTCATCACGTCCACAGATGGCGAAAATTGGTTCACATTTAGGTAGGCAAGGAACGCAGCCCCAACAACCCTCAGCACAGAGAAGGGCTTCCTTTGATACTGATAATTCTCAGGCTTCAAGAGATTCTCAAGAAACTGAAGAGGATGTCTGTTTCCCCATGCCGCCGCAGTTACATACAAGAGTTAATGGAATCGATTTCGATGATATGGAAGAATTTGCGAGAGAATCTCAGCAGGCCAATCAGATGCTTATGCGACAGAATAGGGATTTTGAAAATATGAGACAAGGTCTCGAACCGGTAACAAATAGGAACAACACTGACGACCCCGCCGGCGGTAATGACAACGATGGTAGTGGTGACAATAGAGTTGGCGGTAGCTCGACGTCGACATTTGCCTCAAGTCCAAGTTCATCTGCAGCTTTGAAATATACGCCAAGACCTGCTATAAAGTCTGCTATCAGTACCGGAGAATATAACAACAGTAACACACAGGCTCCTGGTATATCGTTTGGTAATAACAAAGTCGAAGAAGATGAATTTGATGTAAAGAAGGGATCAGCACCTCCGGAATATGAGCTACAAGAGGAGCTCTACGAACCTGAATTTGTTGCTCCCGATAGATTTTCATTTTTTTCGTCAGAAAGTGAAGAAACTGTTCATGCTACTAGTATTCCAGGCCTAACTAAACCAGGCCAAGCCTTTGCAGAATTGTTTCGTAATGGTGAACCTACGTGGTGGCTAGATTGCTCTTGTCCTACGGACGATGAAATGAGATGTATTGCAAAGGCATTCGGAATCCATCCTTTGACTGCAGAGGATATTAGAATGCAGGAAACCCGTGAAAAAGTTGAATTGTTCAAATCGTACTATTTCGTTTGTTTCCATACTTTCGAAAGTGATCACGAATCGCAAGATTTCTTGGAACCCATTAATGTTTACATCGTGGTTTTCCGTTCAGGTGTATTGACGTTCCATTTCGGTCCAATTTCTCACTGTGCTAACGTGAGAAGAAGAGTTAGACAATTGAGGGACTATGTTAATGTCAATTCTGATTGGTTATGTTATGCTTTGATCGATGATATTACAGATAGTTTTGCCCCTGTGATTCAATCACTGGAGTACGAAGCCGATGCTATTGAAGATTCGGTATTTATGGCAAGGGATCTTGATTTCTCCAGAATGCTACAGAGAATTGGTGAAAGTAGAAGGAAGACAATGACCCTTATGAGGCTTCTAAGTGGTAAGGCAGATGTTATTAAGATGTTTGCTAAGAGATGTCAGGATGAAGCTAATGGTATTGGACCCGCCCTCACGTCTCAAATTAATATCGCCAATTTGCAATCTGGTGGTATTAATAATAACAAAATTAACCACAATTTTGCCAATACGATTCAGCCTAGAGGTGACATTGCTCTTTATCTTGGTGATATTCAGGACCATTTGCTCACCATGTTTCAAAATTTATCTGCCTATGAGAAGATTTTTTCAAGATCTCATTCCAATTACCTGGCTCAGTTGCAAGTGGAATCTTTCAATTCCAATAACAAGGTTACTGAAATGTTGGGTAAAGTTACAACTTTAGGTACTATGCTTGTTCCACTAAATTTGATTACAGGTTTATTCGGTATGAACGTCAGAGTACCAGGTGTTGATGCGAAAGGCCTGGGTTGGTGGTTTGGTATTTTGGGTGTTATGATCTTTTTAGGGATATCTGCATGGTTCGGTGCTTCTTATTGGATTAAAAGAATCGACCCTCCAAGGACTCTAAATGATGCTGCAGAAAGTGGTGCTAGATCGGTTATTTCAGGATTTCTACCTCGTGGCCGTCGTGGTAAGCGTTTCGATTCAAATGGTCGCAAGGGTAAATTGGGTCCATCTGCTAACCGTTCGGTGGAAAGTCTGCCATCGAAATTGAGTCGTTACGATTAAAAAACTTTGACGTACTCCATATTCTTCATCAGTTTATCGGCTGCTTTAAGAAAACGTCTAAGCTTTTATTATTAAAGTATTGTTTAATTATGATATTTATTTCTCGTTTAATAGTGTTTTAATATACAATTGTCCTTTATAGAAATGTTCTCATTCTAATCGCTTGACCTTTTTTTTTTTTTGCTGTTATTATGATTATAAGCCCTTACTTGTGTTTATGCTTCTTGCTACTCTTCTTCTGCGAAGTAGATTGCTCTCCTTGTGCTGATGATTCGAGAAGGGGACCTTCTTCGTTATGGAAAACTTCTTTTCTCCATTCCTTTAATCTTCTAGGTTTAGCCGCTTTCCTCTTATCTTTGTTCCTTAATTCCTTAGCTCTATAAGGAGCAAATTTCTTCAAACCGATATATTTGTTCAGTTCAGAATCGTCAGCAGCAAAGATATCCCTGGAGGTAAGACCAAAAGATTCTGGAGATACCTCTCGATATCTAAACTTCAGATCTTGTTCCTCCTTCGTACGAGCCCTAGGTTTTCTTTCCTCTTCCACTTCATCAATAAGTGACAGTTTGTTGTTGTCAACAGCAGTTTCCACAGCTTCATGTAATTGTTTCTTGGACTTCTTCTTCTCTTGCTTCTCCTTCTTAGCCTTTTTCTTAGGTGGTTCTTCAACATCAGATGGTGCCTCTCTTCCACTTCTTTCTTCTTCCTCTTGTTCCTTTGCATCTTCCTCCTTTTCCTTATAGAAATCTCCCATTATTTCATCGTCTTCATCCCACGTTGGTTTACCTTCACCAGAGTAAAATTCGGAATCAAATAATTCGCCGATCACCCTATCCCATTCATCAACTTTGAAGTCACTATTCATCAGAGTATCCGTAATCTTCTTCACAAGATCTTGATCTATTTCCTTACCATATTCCTTTTGCAGTTGTTCCAGGACATCTGTCAATTTACGGACTTTTTCAGTCTTTCTCTTGTGCAAAGCTTTCTCCTTCTCTTCCTTTTCAAGCTGCTTCTGTAGCTTAACTTCATCTCTCTTTCTTCTACGTGCCGTTGTATCTGATCTTCTCAGGGTTGCTTGAGTACGTGCATATGAAATAATATTAGCAGCGTTTGGATCTTCGAAACGGAAATTATAAGCGTTTTCAAAATTCTCCACTGCATTGTCGAACGCTTCATCATCTTCCTCCATATTAGTGCCGAATTTATCACCCTTATGAGGAATCCATGCTTGTTTAGAATCGAATGCCTTCAAAAATTCTTCGCCATTTTCTTCAGGATCTGGTAATTTTAACCCTGCTACTGGAGCTTGATGTTCCTTCTTCACTAACATATCATCACCTTCTTCCTGTTCTTTGTCCTCTTCATCTCCATCAAATGCTTCATTAATCTCTTTAAGAAGCTGGGATTTCTCTTCATTCTGTTGTGAGGCATAAGATTGTTTCCCATCTACGGTTCCATTCTCATTTGCATTTTCATTTTCGTCATCTTCTAATGCATGTCCAGATAAAATGTTCATACGATGGTAATCCTTTAGGTAAATTGGCTTATGTTTCTCTCTATTACTATCAAGTTCAGCTGCTTTCTCTGGATCCTCAAAGAATTTTGCTTCCGGGTTCAATAACTCTTGCGTATTACCACTTCTCAGTGCCGACAAAACTTTATTTATACCTTCTTCCACATCTTCGGTAACTAATTCACCGTATTCGTCCTCTTCCTCACTTGAAGATGATTCGTTTTCAGATTCCTGAGCATCATCTACCGGCTCATCTTGGGGTTTTTCCACTTCCTGTGGTGGCTGTTTCTCCTTCACTTCAGCTTCTCTAGCTCTCTTGGCGGCGGACTTCTTTCTAGGCATACTACAACAACGTTAAATAAACTTGTAATGGTCTAAGTCAGTGAATAAATCATGTATTTTAGACTGCGATGAGCTTGATATTCTTTTTCTTTCAAGTCCATGCTCAAAATTTTACCTTGAGGGTGTATGGGTGTGTTGAAGATTAAAGGTCCTGAAATCGTTGTACCTTCAGAAGGCTGGTTGTACTACAATTCAGTCCAAGCAGATAGAATCAATAAAGCAATTGACGATATAATGGATACAGATCAGTCTAGGAGGCTATTCAGCTTTCCCTTCAAGTTCCCCAACTCAGCTAATGTACGTAAGGCTGCTGTTTACTTATCAGGTATACTATATGCACTTGGATTCTGGTTGTTTCTAGATGCTGTTATCTATTCAAAACATGCCAATGGATCGAGTGTCCATGTTACATTTGTAGATTGGATTCCATTCATCTGTAGTACATTGGGAACATTGACTGTTAACTCAATTGAAAAGAACAGATTGCTTCAGGGGGCCATGTCAAGTGACAGTGGTATAACCTCATTTGGAGGTGACTTAGACTCAACAATGGCATGGCAGGCACGTAGCGTTTTATTCTTTGGGTTAGCACTTTTAGCAGGTGGTCTTTCAGGCTCAGTTGTCGTACTGATAATTAAGTTTTTGGTTAAAGATTTCAACACTTATCCAACCGTTGGAATGGGGGTTAATAACGTTTTGGGCAATTTTAGCATTTTATTGAGTTGTATCGTTCTTTGGATTGCTCAGAATATGGAGGATGAATACTCTTACTCTCTAACTCTTTAGACAATAGCAGAAATAAAAATATAGAAAAGGGTTTTTATAATAGTATCAGTTATATCGTTGGGCAAGTCAAGAAATTATACAAAATGTTAATAAAAAAATAAAGTAATCAAATAATAAGTGATAAGGTTTGTTTGGTCTTAATACATTACTGGATAAAACATTTAGTCGGTATTGAAGCAAATAGTAAGTGGAGATGATGGTTTGAATCGCTGAGGAAGAGTTGGTGGGAGGAAGAAAGAAGAGACCGTAACAGCATGCTCCAGCTTGTTTTCTGGTTTTAAAATCATTGAATATTCCTTAGCATTCTTCTTCTCCTAAAATAATAAAGAAATCAAATAAAATAAAAATAAATGTCCCATTTTTTTTTCGTTACTAGTTTACATTAAAATTATTATTATCGTTATTATTATTATTAATATTCTTATTATTGGTGAGAAATATGCCAGATCTTTCTTTATGAGGGACGTACCAAAAAAAGATTCAGAAACAAAAGCGAACATGCCTATACCTCTACCTCCGTAACCGATGGTGTATCATCTGTCTTTGGTCTAATTTTATCCGTAAACTCTCTCAGTATTTGAAGTTCAAAATCGTTAAAATCAAATAAATTGGGTAAACGTACTGGTTGAGTTTGACCTCTGGGGAAAAAGTACTCTTCTCTTCTTAAATCATCGAAAAATGGATGTGCCAATATACGTCTTGGTGATAATCTTAATTGTGGTTCATAAACCAAAATCTTCATTAGCAAATCTATACCTTCGGGACCTGCATGGCCGAAATGTTTTTCAAACCTCCATTGTGGTGAACCTGAAAACAATGGCTTAGAAAATAATGGGCCATCGTAGGCAGGATTAGAGAAAAAGATGAATTTCTTATCAGGAGGACCTAATAATTTAGCAATTTCACGTAACTGTAGAAGTGGTTCATGACCTTGGAAAACAGCTTTACCAATTAACATTTCACCGATAACACAACCAAGCCCCCAAATATCAATTTGCGTCGTGTATTGTGTACAGCCAATGATTAATTCCGGAGCTCTGTAAAATCTTGAGCAGATATAACTAATTGATGGTTGATTTTGTTCTAATTTTTTAGCGGATCCAAAATCACAAATTTTCAAGGCACCAGTACCTGGATCCACTAAAACGTTTGAAGGCTTGATGTCTCTGTGACAAATTCCAAATGCATGTAAGTACAGCATACCACGAGCAATTTGGTAACTGTAAAGTTTAACGTGTTTCAATGGCAATTCTAACTTATTGGAAGCATAACGACCAATTTCAATTTGTAGCGTTTCCGGTAAACATTCCATTGCTAAATGTTGATAAACCTTACCATCTTGAGGTGATACGTGTGTGAAGAAATATTCCAATTTAACGACATTTGGATGATCAGTAACTCTTAGAATTTGTAACTCCCTTGATTTATATTCAGTATGAGCTGGTACCCTCTTAATGGCAAATGGTCCGTACCATTTTTCCCTATCAGGCGTAATGTATGCCTGAACCACTGTACCAAAGGCACCATGACCAATTTTTCTGAACTCTTTAATCAACATCCGCCTCGTACTGTTAGACCTATTTGAGGTCACATCATCCGCAATAAACTCTTCGCATTTCGTATGACTTTGTCCAATTGACATGGTTTATGGTTTATAATTTCTATAATATATTCCAACTTCAATCTCACTCTCAATTTCAATTTGTAACGCCAACAATTTATTATAACACGTACTCACGACCAACAATGGGAAAGGAGTCGGTATGGAACCGAATGAAATTAATAACCCAAAACTTCAATCCGAATTCTTTGTAGGAGCCTTGATAAAGACCCACCAGCTTCTTAAAACCTTTGAAACCAGTTGTTTACTTCCCTTAATTCAATGAATCTTTGAACATTCGGGACTCTTGTTGTTTGGTTCGAAGGGTGGCGTAGCTTCGTTAACGAAGTAAAAAAATCCCACCTTCGTACTTGATGATATCTCTTGTTTCTACGAAATAAAAAAAAAAGATTAGTAGAAATTTCAACTAATTTCAACGAGATGAGCAAGGATAATACGAGGAATTGCCGCCGATAGGAGTTGATATGAGAGCTGATAGAATCCTAAACGTCTTTCGTCAAGTGGGGAAAAGGTACCAATCAAGTTTGGCTGGTTCAAATGGACCAGGTGTGACGTTTTCAAGCATCGCAAAGCAGCAGGAACAACAGGAACAAGATATCTCAAATGTGGTGAGCCCCAGTAGTGGTAAGAATAAGAATGCATTAAAACCTAATGAACGGCCTGTGAAATACATTTTGAACTGTCTATTCTCAAAAAACAATGCACATTTTACCTATTCAGCAGTTATGGAAGATGTTAACTTCTTGAAGAACAACCAAGATCTATCCTATAATGAGAAATTCTTCTACTATTTGAATCTACCACGTAGGGTTAAATTTTCACTTTCCACAGGTTGTTTAGGATTTAGGAAAGCCGCCAGAGGTGAATACGAAGCTGCATTTCAAACTTCCGCCAAAGTTTTCCAATTGATCCAGGATAAAAAATTAATGGATAAAGATATTGAAATTGTGATGAAAGATTTTGGTAAAGGTAGAGCTGCCTTTATCTCTGCATTAAATGGTAAGGAAGGTACACAACTTCGGAAAAATGTGGTTAGAATAAGTGACAAGACTGCGTTGAAATTTGGTGGTGTGAGGGCTCCAAGAGTAAGAAGATTGTGATGTTATCGTTTCTTGTAAATAAGATATAGTATTAATTCTGGGAATATCGTAATGCATTTGATCGAGAGTTAAGATTGGTGTTATATTCATTTAGATTTACGCTGCATATGGCGATCACCTATGCAGCCGTGCCGCGTTATCGTGATGGTAATAATGTTGTATAAGTGAAAAGTTATTTACGGAGACCTACAATGAACCAAGCTATCCGTTGGTCAGGTCCCATGTGAGTCAATTGGATTTTGAACGAACCTCTTCTTTATATACTACTCTTGTTAGCTTTGAACTCTCCCAGAATGAGTGACTGTTCTTGCTGTGGTGTAATGTGTTTTGCAACATTTCGTCTAGTTCGAAAAACTTTCTTTGCGTCGGTGCGTTGCGGTGGAACGGCGCGCTCTCTCGTCACCTTCGACTGGCCCTCCGTCTAACGGTTGGGGGACACTACTACCACCTCCCGCTAGCCAGAGCGTTCCTCGGTCGGGTACCGCACGCTAGGCAGAGACTGCTAGGCAGAGACGTCCGCCTAGAACATCACCAATCTGACGCACCGACGCAATCTCGGAGAGCTCTTCGCGCCATTGAGTACGGAGAATCTGAAATTTGTTGATATCAAAAAATCCATAGTGACAAGGTAACTATTGGGTAAATAGATATTCCCAACCTCAGGTAATCAAAGATGGCTCCATCCGCTAAGGCAAACGCTGCTAGAAAGTCTGTTGTCAGAGGTGCTAATTCAAAGAAGGTGTTGAAGGTAAGAACTTCTCCTACTTTCAGAAGACCAAAGACTTTGAGATTGCCAAGAACCCCAAAGTACGCTTCTAAGTCTGTTCCTCACTATGAAAGACTAGACTCTTACAAGACCATTGAACACCCAATCACTTCCGAAACCGCTATGAAGAAGGTTGAAGATGGTAACACTTTGGTTTTCCAAGTCTCTTTGAAGGCTAACAAGTACCACATCAAGAAGGCCGTTAAGGAACTTTACGACGTGGACGTTCAATCCGTTAACACTTTGGTGACCACCAACGGTACTAAGAAGGCTTACATCAGATTGACCGCCGACTACGACGCCTTGGACATCGCCAACAGAATCGGTTACATCTAAACGGATATAGTTTGTTGTATAGTGTACATTTTTACTTCACAATGTCTTAATTTGCGAGAAATCAATAGAAAAAAGTTAGACGACCTATTTTTTATTTAAGTTTTTTAATCGTCGTTGTTGTTCGACATTATGCGCAACAATGATAGGAACAGATTCACAATATCGAGATATAACATCATTGCGCATTTAACTTCTTCACCAACATGCACTTTACGGAATATTAATTGCGTGTCTATAAACAAATAGACCGAGAATACGACTGCACCTAACCATCCGGTTAGAACGTTCATGCGGGAAGTTAAGCCGCCGAAAAATAGAGACGTAATGAAGATACCAATTAACATCCAGATACCCATTCCCAGCCATCCATAAAGAGACCCCATGGTACCTTCGGAAAGTTGGAATCTACCAGAAAATGCCATTACGGATATACCAAATACAACTACGGTGGTAACCAAAAGTGCGCTAGCTACAGTGTCTTGGGCTTCGAACATTACTGTACCAGCTAAACAATAACTTTCACATAGTGTAAAAAGGAATAATAGCGACTTCTGGCCTCTACTCGTAAGGGCGTACCAGGGAACTCGTTCGTTCTCTTCGTATTCTTCTGGTGAAGGTGCTATTGAAACCCAAATGCATGAAACAAATGTGAATATCATGGCAAGTACCCATATGAAGACATGATTAATCAAAAAACTCTGGAAAGATGGAAATCGGTATACCGCACCGATAAAACACAGTGAAAGTAGTAGCTGTGATGAAAGAATCGAGTAAACTTTGGCCATAAACCTTTGACGAACCTGGGCATCACAAGTGACCACGATAGCTCCTTTGAAATCATCTGATAGTGCTATCCCCCCAGGTTGTGCCTCTAAATCTGTGTTTTTATTCATGCTTTCGATGAGAACTTTGGTGATGTCTTGATCTCCACCAAAACCTATTGTTCTGTGTGGACTGCAGGGCAGGGGAGTTCTTGTAAGTATGATCCTTATTCAAAGACTCTAAAAGAAAAACTTGTTACCCGATCATACTTTCAAAGTGTCTGTGTGACGCCTCTTTCCTAATTCGGACAAGCTGACGCCAGAGATAACGATGTTGATAATGTTTACCATGTTGATAATGACGATAACCGCACATATAACAATTTTTTTGTCGAGTGTTCAATACCTAATTTTTAAATATCCTACAAATCTTTATGCTAATTGCATTCGTAACACCAATATAATAAATTACTCACCAATGCTTGCTCCTTAATACCTCCTAATAATAACAACAATAACAATTCAATAATAATAATGATAGATGCTCACAAACTCAAACCGTTTCTGATACCACCTTCCAATTTACCCAGACAAGGAGCTAAGAGTCTTTCTCTCTCATACTTGGTCATTCTTTCCAAAACGCTGGTATCTAATTCATCCACACCCTGAGAAGTAATCTCCAATGGCACTGCAAAATATGGTAAATCGTTGATTGAGCCCAAAAGACGCTTAGCGCTACTGTTGATAGGCTGACCTTGAGCATCCTTTAAGGCAACATAGAATGTACCAGAGATGGAACGCTTTTGACCAGTGATAAGTGGAATAAAAGATGCAGCAACAGTATAAGCGGCATGGGCCATACACAGAGTGGCACTACCAGCACCATTTTTAGCTCTAACGACTTCATCGCCTCCGAATTGTACACGCTGAACAAGAGCTTCCAAGGCGTCCTGTGATAAACGGTTACCATTAGGGGCTTGGGAGAATAAAGGTACAATAGTTTCACCAGAATGACCACCAACTACTGGAACATCATCAAGAGTATTAGATTTAGGTTTTAGACCATGTTTAATCGTAACCTCGTGCAAAAATGCACTTGCTCTAACGGAATCCAACTTAGTGAGACCAAGCACACGTCTCTCAACTTGAGTGCCTTGAGATTTAGATTCCAGTTCCTTAACGAGTACTGGAACAAGGGAATTTATTGGGTTTGAGATTAGTAGAATGAACACTTTGTTTAAATCGCAATGCTGCGCAATCGATGACCCTATACTCTTGACAATCTTTGCATTAACAACCAATAGATCTTCTCTTGTCATACCAGGTTTTCTAGGAACACCTGCAGGGATCAGGACGATATCCGTACCTTCTAACGCTTCGCCGATCCTATCACCTTCATATCCTGTTACAGTAACACCTGTATCAATATGAGATAAGTCGGCTGCGACACCCCGAACTGCGTCAGCATTGACGTCGTATAGGGCTAACTGAGCATGACGATGATTTGGCAATTCTCTAGTTAACTGGGTCTTCAAAAGTAGCGAAAGTGATTGTCCAATACCACCTGCAGCTCCCAATACTGCGATTTTAACATCACCGTTGATAGAATGAGGCATCTTGTTATGATTATGATTTAATATGATACTGTGCTATATTATGCTTTATTTATAGCCCTTGATTATTATATTTTTTATCGAGCCAGGGAATAGACCTCGAATCTTCGGCTATCTATGTATTTTCAAGTTTTGTCTTCCTTTTATATATGATAAGCTTGTAATATTATGTCGTTTATCCGGTCATGCACCTTGCGTTTAACCGAATAGCGGTAACGCTTCGTTTGAATTTAAGGTTTAAATTCGATCAGCCCGGGGATGAGAATTGGAACTGCAAGTGTGGGTAAACCCCGGTTTTTCCTCGGAGGAGGGAGGGACGGATTATTACGTACAAGAGGTCGGTAAACAAACTCCGAACCTATTTCACGTGTATCAGCGTTATCGCTACTCCCATACGTGACCGCATCACATCTGTGTATGCTGTGGTTTACAGGTGTAGGTATCGGCGGATTAAGGGAATGTAATGATAAGACTATACGAGTTCTTCTGGTGAAGCAATAGATCACTGCATATTCTTGCTTTGATTTCGGCGAAAAGTAAACTTTAAAGACATATACACTCCTTGGAGCTACCTTCATTTTGAGGTCGGCGTCTTTTCTTCATTACCATTGATGCGGCTCCGTTGAGGCGACGGCGCTTGGGTGATCTCGGAGTATCGAGAAAAACAAGTGTCACGTGTGTGTAGGAGAACTTAAGAAAAAATATATGAAGTGGGGGCGAGCCGGGACTCGAACCCGGGACCTCCCGCACCCTAAGCGGAAATCATACCTCTAGACCACACGCCCTGTGTTTTTCGTGATCCTTTAGAGATTGTTCAAGTACACTTTGATGGACTCTAGTCATGTGAAACGCTAGTTTAATCGTGGGTGATGTATGGTGTACTTATACCAGGCAATGGTCGGGAAAAGAGATACAAATGACCTTTGTCAACTATCATAGTGATACAATTTCCATTCCCCTTTTTTTTCCTTCCTCTCTCTCTCTCTCTCTCTGTTGAAGCCAATAGAAGATGAACGGGCCTTCATGAAAATTGTAAATCTTAACGAAACCCTACAATGCAATGAGCTAGCCCATCACGCAGAACTACCAAGACTTCATGGCTCAGTGTGAGTTTTATATCGAACGAAAAGGTCGCAATTGCGGCATGACTTGTCGTGAAGGTACTAGTAGATGTGTGGTACATTCAGATTCACCAGCAAAAAGAGTTCCATGTCCATTAGATCCAAATCATAGTGTTTGGGAAGCAAGTCTACAGAAACATTTGCGTAAATGTAATAAACTTAAGCAACGGCATCTTAATGATGATCAAGATTTCTACCAAGCAAATTTAAATGCATGTGGTTCTCCACCTTTGCCATTACTTGAAGATTCTCCACAAGATGTACTAGATGCTATACCGCTGGTGGAGAAAATATATCAACAATTCGATGAATTGACCCTGGAACAGAAGACTAATGATTACATGGAAAGCAGTAGAATGTTACAATTACCATCAAACAAAAAGCATGCATTGCAACAGTCTTCATTAATTCAGCATATGGTAGATGGGGGGATGTTCGGACCTGATAGGACATTTATAGAATTTGGTTGTGGGCGTGCAGAATTGTCTCGGTATGTGAACCAAGTGGCGCTGTTAAGAGGAGATTTAGATCAGTCTGAATTACCAAAATTTGTTTTAATTGATCGTGGGACTAATAGGATGAAATTTGATAAAAAATTCGGTGACGATTGTTGGGAAATTGCCAAGATTCAGAACGGGCGTGATAGGACTCAGCGTTATAGAATTGATATTAAGGATTTAAAATTATCTTCCTTATTGGAAGATGGTCGTAACTACGTTGCGATTTCTAAGCATCTCTGTGGTGTAGCTACAGATTTGACACTGCGTTGTTTGCAAAACAGTTCATTGAATAACGAAACCCTTAGCGGGATTTGCATTGCAATGTGTTGTAGACACTGTTGTGACCCGCAAGAATACATCAATCCGGAATTTTTAAAATGTCAATTAGCTGAAAACGATAGTAAGTTAGACTATCATCGTTTTTTCAAGAGTCTTATGAAGATGTGTTCATGGGCAACTTGTGGTAGAAGATCAGGTATGCAGGATAGCGATGTTGGTGAACATTTCACAGGATTGCCCGTGGTCAAAAGAGAGGAATTAGGTCGTATGGCAAGAAGAATTATCGATGAAGGTAGAGCCCAATGGATACGAGACAAAGGGTTCAATGTGAGGCTTGTAAAGTATGTAGAACAAGATATATCGCTAGAAAATGTAGCACTGGTCGTAGAACCTAAATAATGATAATAGTACTTTTTGTTGATCTTTGACTGTCTAGAATCTCCATTGTTCGCAGTCGCAGCGACAAAACATTAAAACACAACAATCATTTTTGAAGCTTAAGGTGAAGAAAGTAAAGTAAACTGAGACTTGCAAATGGAGATGTGGTACATAACCAGTTGATCCAAGCACTTATAAACTTGATAATGGATAAGATAAACTATACTATTGAGGTCAAGTCTATCTCTGTGTCACATGACTGAGATTCAATCCAAGCTAAAGGATGCGTTCGTACAAATAGTGAAAGTCAAACAACCCCATGGTAAAGGGAGCAATGTCCAGGAAGAGGTTATCAGTGTCTATTCACAATTCACCGCTATCGCCTGTGATTCCTATATGCCCACCGTCGTCTAATCCTGCGAGCCCTCAAGTCGGTGATGAGGGTCTGACGTTCACGAGACAACCCAGAGAGACGTCCAACGTTAAGTTGCTTTTAGTTGGCGATGCTGGTGTTGGTAAGACGGCTATGATATTAGGATTTTGTAATGAATTGCCGACCAAATCCCAACTCCATATTATGAATTTGACCAAGGATTCTTCGAATGATCAAGACAAAAGTGGTATACGGCCGCGCAACGTAACTAAGAAACGGTATAGCTTAAACGATTATGAGGAATTATTCCATGGTGCCGATGATCTAGATGAATACGTACTGGATACCAGAACGACAATTGGTGTTGACATCAAAACTTCGCTGCTGAATATAGATTCCAGATTGTTTAAATGCATAATGTGGGATACAGCTGGACAGGAGAGGTACAGAAATGCTATGATACCGGTACTCTACAGAGATGCGCACGCTATTGTGCTGACATACGATTTATGTGATGTAACCACTTTGAATTCCATATGTGATCATTGGTTAAAAGAGGCTTTAGACAACTATGGATCCAAGGACTTGACGAAAGTACGATTTTATCTGATAGGCAATAAAAGAGATCTTACCGGAGAACGAACCGTGACTCAGGAGCAAGTATCCCAATCTGTGGCAACTTTGGAATCTAAGTTTCAAATTAGTATAGCGGGTACTTTTGAAGTAACCTGTAAATGGCCTAACATCGTGGATAGGACATTCAACCAATTGGTCAGAGACCTGGTTGCAAATGGCTGTTACGATTCTAAACCCAATGAAGTACCGTCACGCTCTAAAAACCAATTTGATAATAATAATAGTGATGATCCAGATGAGCTAGGAGAGGAAGACTCGGATCAAAAAGGACTAGGGGTACCTCACCAGGAGTCTCCCCAAGAAGAAGTTCGAATGCCTGGCGGAATCGACTTGACAAGACCCTACAGTGTAGGAAATAATTCGTCAACCTGTTGCGTGTAAAGCGTACGTGTAATTTTACAAAAATATATAGACAATTATAGTGTACAACTACTTTCTCTATCACTTGTTGAAGTTTGCGAAATAACGGTCTCTGAAATTACTCACTGCCCTCTTTATACCTGTATTGTCTTCACCTTTGAAATCTGGTCCTTTGTTTTCATAGACTAGTAGCCTACGAGACCATTTGTGGAACTCTTGGACGCAATTGTACTTGAGTTCTAAACAAGAATGCAATGGTATAACCGTTTCTACGTTTTCATCATTGGCGGTTGGCATCCAAAATGCTAATCTGCCACCAATGGCCAACCCTTCAGAAGCGTACTGTAAAAGATCATCTAATAAATTATCCAATGAATAAGGCTTCTTTGCAGGAATATAATCACGATGCAAATAAGATTTCTTACCATGAATTTCCACTTCTTCTTTTCCAATATATTTTTCAGGATCCTTAGCGCCCAAGACTTTGATACCTTCACGAATACCATAAGGTGGATCACATAGTATGGTATCAATTTTGAGGTTAGACCTCAAAGCATTGTGGGTGAAATCCATAGTCAACACATCTAAGAATTGAATACTATCTCCATAGTATTTGAAATTCGAACTAATATTGTGAGCGGCACCTTTACCTCTAATCATCCTACCGTCGATATCGGAGCCAATTACAAGTGCACCATAGTGACCACCTGCAGATAAAAAGGAACCTGTCCCAGCAAATGGGTCATACATAATACTACCAGGTTTTACCTGTGCAATATTAGCACTCGCTAATGATAATTCAGCTTCAAAACTTGTTGTTCCCTTGTAAGGTCTTTTCTTCAAATCGTAAACCTCCATAGCATGACGATCACTACGTTGAACCAGCCTACCAAAGAACATTTTTTCAGGTACGGTTGATCCAACGTTATCAGAGACTGGCTTATATTCCTCAACTATAGCATAAATTTGATCCGGTTTTTTCATGTCAATTTTACCTTGAAACCCTAGGTATACAAAAGTTTCAATTTGCTCTACACGGTTGGCCTTTGCGGAACCTCTATAAGTTTCAAATTCAAACTTAAATGAATCTTGGCGATACAATTGTTTATAATGTTCATGAAATGGTTGAGATTTAATAGATTCATGCAATTCTTCCAAGTTTTTTCCTTCCCCCCAATATTCATAAATGGCTTTAGATAAAACTGATCTTTTAATCCACTTACTGGCCTGTGTATCATCTGGTAAATCGACAACGAAGAATGGACTTTCTTCATTATACGTACTAAAATCAATATCTAATCCACATAGATCCGCTAATGACTCCAATTCAGCTCTTCTAAAATTGACATTTACATGAGCCATGTAAACAAGGTATTTCTTGGACATCATGTTATCAATCCATCGGTATCATTGACACTAAAAGTCTGTGTTCTATCAATATTTAATATGATGAAATGTGATGAGATGAGATGAAAATTTCACTGTCCGAGGTGACAGAGGTACTGTTTCGGAAACGGATAGGGTGTGTCCGGATAAAAGCAACAATAGGTTTGGCGGCAAATAGACGATAGATATTATTGAGACCTGAAACTAGCTTCAAAAACACTTCTTCGTCAAGCTAAATCACTTTAATACCTTTCTGAAGCCACAACTTACCAAATTATTTGCTTTAAAATGCAATATCTTTCGCAGATAAGCAAGACCATGATAAAGAATACGAAATTCCTCACTTTTCTTGCCTAAGAATAGAGAACCTCTAGTGTATAACTTTCCTCAAGTGCTTTTCTCATTTACTTGCTGATTTATCTTTTTAGCTTCCAATTGTTGGCACTCAACAAGCTGCCATCTCCTGTCATCTTTTAAAGCCAAATAAACCCAAAGTGTACCAATACATAACTAAAAGTAAAATTATCAAATTCCAGATAAATATCTTAGAGAAACTTTACAGATATACCTAAAGCTTTCTGCTTATCTAAGTAACAATATCCCATTATTGCAAGTTCGGCGGCTATTTTCATAATTATTACCCGTCCTGTTGTCACTTCCGTTACCCTCACATACATGTTACCCGGTGTTTTTGTTGACAATAATGATGTGTAACTTTTTTCGGTCGGGGGGCGAAGGAGAGAGAAAAAAAAAGCGGGACTATATAAAGGAGGGCGTCTTCAGGTATAAAATCTCATTTTTCCTGTAAGTAAAGGGGATTGACAAGGTCAAATTTTAAGTACAAGGAGGAAGCTATATTTGGGCTAAAAAGAGTGAACTAGGATTTTTATCTCATACGTTCATTTACATCTACATTCCATTCACAGCTCCTTCAATCTACGAAGTTTCCACGTTTATCGGAAAACAGTTTCTCATCTCTGGCGTGTTTATTGTTTGATTAACAGTAACTGAGAGAGTTAACAGAAAGAAGAGTAAAAGAACGGGAAGAAAGAAGATACAGAGAGAGATTTTTTTTCCTTTTGAAGTAGAATAAGGATAAGAAATTGTTACACAAGAGACGGATACCAGAAGCTACTCACATTTCATTCGGATTAGTTTGTGAGAGAAATAGACAAGGAATTTGGTGCCCTGTATTATAAATTTTATTTGCCGATATAATTCTAATAAGCAGCAGAAAAATTAGGTATCATTCTTTATACTTCAGCAATTATTACTACTACGTTTTATATCAAGAAAGATGAGCTCTGACGAAGAAGATTTTAACGATATCTATGGTGATGAACCCGCCACTAAGGAGGAAGTCCCAAAGACCGAACCAACCGCTGATACTAAGAAAGAGGATGCACCCTCTGATAGTAAGGATGCCGGTTCAAATAACACTGCCGCAACTTCTTCCTTAGATCAACTGGCTGCTTTGCAGGCGCTTTCATCTAATTTTAACCAGCAGCAACAACAGTCTAATAGTAACGACCAAAGTACTACTAGTAATTCAAATAATAATGATAATGAAAATAATAATATTAGCAGTAATACTGAGAATAAGACAAGTAATGATGTGTCATGGGAACAATTACAACAAACTATGTCACAGTTTCAACAACAATCTCAATTGCAACCACCGCAGATGCCACAACCTATTGGTTCCCAAATGTCAGAGAACTCAGCACTAGCTGCAAACAATGCCGTGAAGGCAGATCTTTCAAGAGATATTTGTAAAATGTTCATCGGTGGTTTAAATTGGGAAACTACTGAAGATACATTAAGAGATTATTTTAGCAAATACGGTAGAGTTATCGATTTAAAAATCATGAAAGATACAAATACTGGTCGTTCAAGAGGTTTTGGATTCCTAACTTTTGATTCATCATCAAGTGTCGATGAAGTCGTAAAGACTCAACACATCCTGGATGGTAAGGTTATCGATCCAAAGAGAGCCATCCCTAGGGAGGAACAAGATAAGACTGGTAAAATCTTTGTGGGTGGTATTGGTGCCGATGTTAGACCAAAAGAATTTGAAGAATTTTTTGCCCAGTGGGGGACAATCATTGATGCTCAATTAATGTTGGACAAGGACACAGGTAGATCTAGAGGTTTTGGATTTGTTACTTACGATTCTCCAGATGCCGTAGACAGAGTTTGTCAAAATAAATTTATCGATTTCAAGGGTAAGAAGATTGAGATCAAAAGAGCAGAACCAAGACATATGCAAAAACAACAGCAAATGGGTGATGGCATGTCCGCCCCAGCAGGAATGGCTAACCCAATGGCACAAATGTATCAAAGCCCAATGATGGGTGGTTTCAACCCAATGTTCAACCCTCAGGCAATGGCAGAATATTATCAGAAGATGCAGGAGTATTACCAACAGATGCAACAACAAACGGGTATGGACTATACACAAATGTTCCAACAACAAATGTCTATGATGATGCCAGGTTATCCAATGGGAGGTGCCGCCGCTATGCCTTCCGGAACTACTTCTTCAGATTCTGCTACACCTAACCAAGGTGAAGATTCTAGTGGCAGCAATAACGGTGGTGTACAGACAATAGGAGGTGAAAGCTCAGAAAGGGCTAGAGGAACAGAAAGGGATGGTAGCGAAATCAGTGGTATCGGAAGCGGTCATGGTAATAACAGTGTTGGTGGGGGTAAATCTCAAATGAACTTACCAAGAGGCCCTCGTGGTCCTTCACCTCCTTCAGAAAGCGAAGGTGGTGATAGACCTTCACACGGTAGTGGCCGTGGCCGTGACAGAGATCGTCACCATAGGGGTAGCCACCGTAATGGCTACCGTGGTGGGAGCAGCGGGTACCGTGGACGCGGGTACAACAGACGTAACAACAATGGCTACCATCCTTACAACAGGTGATGTCTAGCCGGTGATTCTGTGAAGTTGCATTATTTTTATTATTACATTTTTTTTTTTAACTTTTATATCATATGTATACTGTAATCTATATTGTGTTTTGCTCCTTTGATTTAGACATGATTTACACCATCGTAGATCATATGCGGCGCTAACATCAGTTAAGATCACCACCTGAAAGTCCGAGTTCCACGATTGCGTAAACATTTAAGAAACTTAAAAACACCCAAACAAATATCGCACAGATCGATGTAATCCAACCGTTAGCCATATTCACAGTTTTTGTCCTCCTCTCATTTTCAAAGGCACCAGCATCGGTATTTTCTTCAGAGACTTCCACCTTCATAATTGATTTCTTACAAGTGAAAAAGATTAACGGTGCCACTAAGAATGGTAAAAGAATAGATAATACCACTTGTGAAGCATTTAATGCCTTGGACAACGCTTCTCTACCAATACAGATGGAAATGACAAGACAAGGAACTAATGAAATGCACCTCGTCAACAATCGTCTTTGCCAAGGTTTTAAAGTCCAATTGATGTGCCCCTCAGAAACAATTTGACCTGCCATTGTACAAACTACACCTGCAGACTGACCACTGAGTAAAAGTGCAGTCATGAACAACGTACCAACAGCAGGGGCAATTTTATGTGACAATAAATTATGAATGGAATAAAGATCTGCATCCGCGGCACCTGGGGTACCGTATAGAGTAGCACCTGCTACTATAAGAATGGAACAGTTCACGAAAAGAGCCAACGTGAACAATGTTAATGCTAATTCCACAAAAGAATATTTCATACAATATTTGATAGCTTCCATGGAAGGTTTATACTCGAAATATTTCTGGTCTCTAACTTCTTCATCTGTCTTTTTACCTTCCAATTCACTCTCAGTGACAGAATAGTTACCATGGGTAACATCATAATCTAATAATCTTGGTTGCACCAATCCTGAACCCAAGAATAATGAATGAGGCATCACGGTAGCACCTAGAATGGAGATTGCCGTATACAACCCATTGTGTTCTACCATCTGAGATGAGGGAACAAATCCTCTAAACACTTTAGCAGCAGAAGTATCTGCTGGTAAATAGTTCAATTCAATAGCAAAGCATACACAAACCCCCAAAACTAAAAGTGCCACACTGTATTCAAAATATTTGATAAAGTTTAAAGAAGAAGTCCCTTGTTTATATGTGAACATTACTGCAAACACATCGACGACTGTAATGACAACACCTGCGGGTAGTGGAATCTTAAGAAGAATATTAAGGGCTACAGCAGTACCAATAACTTCAGCGACATCTGTGGCAATAATTGCACATTCTGCAAAAACATAGAGTGTTATATTTATCCACCGTGGTAAATAAGTTCTACAGGCCCTGGAAAGATCAAGACCAGTAACTGACCCCAATTTAATACAGAGACATTGTAGAAAGATTGCAATAAAATTGGATAAAAGAATTATGCAAAGTAACGAGAATTGATTGGAAGCACCAGCACTCACGGAGGTGGAATAGTTACCGGGATCGATGTAGGCCACACTGACAAGAAGGCCGGGCCCAATGAATTTCACATACTTTCTACCAACAGCTTTAATAGTTTCCCAAATCTGAGTCTTTTTACTGCTCTCATTTTCACGTTCGTAATCATCATCGGGATTTAAATTAGTATTAACGTTGGTAGCATTGAGGCTAATTGTCCTTTGTACAGTAGTGTCTTTCTCGGTCCCCCGAGTTAAAGCCTTGTTAGGCCTATTAAGGATACTTAACCGCCCTGATTTACCAAAGGACATTGACAAGTTTTTCCATAAGCTCTACCTCTACTTACTTTGAAATAACTTCAAAGATTCTCAATAACGTAGACCTTTTAAGTCTCCCCTTCCACGATCACTGCGCCTCTAATAACTTGAGAAAGTAACTACAATGCCCATTGATCGTGGATGGGATTGGCTACTTCAGAGGCCGTGAGGGAATTAATTATACTAATAATCGAAATGTAAAACTATTCTAAAACTCTCAATCTCCAATTCTTTCTGTTTTATTTTAAGTTATATTAATGGTTAAGATGGGAGTAGATAAATGTACACAATATCTAAGACGTTTCTTGTTTGGTTATTTTCCTTTTATCTTGCATTGGGTTGGGTTGGATCAATTGATTTATTCATCCTCTTCCAAAGTTTGAGCAGCGATACGGTCCAAATCTCTTTGACCGTTTTCAGAGATTCTTCTACCGCCCTTTGGTGAGATTTCCACAACACCAATCTTCTCCAAAGCTTGCAATGCCTTTCTGTTGATAGAACCAGATGCATCAACGTGCTTTTGAGGTCTGCAGCCTCTGTTCTTAGCGTTACCATACAACTTGTTCAACTTACCAACACCGACTTGCTTTCTCATGTAGATGTGTCTAGCCACGGAAGCAGCACGCTTGTAGAACCAACCTTCAGAGTCTTGAGGTGGTAATTCATTACCAGAAGAAGTTTTCACAACATCAACGTAACCTGGAACTTCCAACTTACCTTGTCTTTGCAAGAAAGAAGCGTAAGCGTTGATGAATTCTTGAGCAGCAACGTCTCTAACGGAAACACCTGGCATCTTGGTAACAGTACGGTCTAGTTTTGCCTACACTTCCTTCAAGGTTCCACTTGATAATTTGTCAACATAATTTACCATTTGAAATCTTGCAATTACTTTGGTGTACGATGAGTTCTTGCGTTACTGGCATTGATGCCACTTTCCGAGAGTCGCTCATTGGTGGTAGCAGACTCTCCGCCTAGCGATACTGGCACGTAGGTGGAACTCTGCCTACGGTAGGGAAGGTAGCTAGTGCGTGGCGAGGAGCGTTGGGCAGAACCGTCTCTGGCCAGGCGGTAGAAGGTTCAGCCTAGCGGGGTGAGAGGCGAGTGAGTGGGAACCATACAGCAAGTGTTTGCGATACACTGAGCTGACGACGCATTGACCGACGCGCAAATATTTTTTTTTTTTCACTTGAAAGATTTCAAATATGTATGGGTGTCAGTCACTCAAAAATAATAAAGAGACTAATCGCCAGAATCTCTTATATCACACTATCTAGACATTCAAAGAATCCGACAGGCTGAAGTTGTACATATCACGAGCGTGCTTATAGGTATGAACAGAACAAGACTACAAGTAATTCCTCTTTTATGACGGCCGGCCCCGTTAAGGTGACATCCGGACTTTTTGACTTCCCAACAAATTCTATTACTACAAAATTTACATAATCGATATCCTGGGAAGCAGGATTTAAAGACGTCAAGCAATGAAGCTTCTTACACCTTGAAACCCTTAGATCTTCTTCTACCTCTAGCTCTTTCGAACTTAGTACCCTTGGACAAAATTCTTGGAGCCTTGTTAGTGTGAGGACCGAAACCGAAGTGTCTAACAGCTTCTCTGTGAGATCTTGGACCTCTTAGGACCAAAGTGTTTTGACCTCTTGGAGCTCTGACAGCCAATTGATCCAAAGTGATGGCTTCACCACCAGCCTTCAGGATCTTAGCTCTAGCACCGGCAGTGAATTTCAAAGCGGCGACAGTGGTCTTTGGGAATTCAAACAATCTGGTGTCGTCGGTAACGGTACCAACAACGACAACAGTCTTGTTAGCAGCACCCTTTTGCTTCAAAGATCTAGCGATTCTTGAGACAGAAACAGGTGGCTTGTTGACCTTAGACAAAAACAAAGATTTCAAGATAACCTTGTTGAATGGAGCATCGGTACGACCTGTTAAAAAATTGTTAGTATTTCTGAAGGAGATTCCGAATAAAGATTCTGCTCACATGCCGCACAAACATATTAAAAAGTTTGCACTCGCAGAATTCCTTTCTTCAAGCTAATGGTAAACATAAACTTGAGAAAGGTATTAGACGTTCTCGACCCTAAGAATGGGGAGATTGTGTAGCAGAATCCCTTCAAATGAAAAATTTGTGATTTTGAACATACGAGATAGGAAGGAGTACAATTGAACCAAAAGCTTCAAGTAAACATTTTCAGACTTTGGAGCGGTTCTGTTACCGGACTTTTGATGCTGCTTGTGAGTATGATCAACACCCATTTTGCCTATTTGATTTCTGTGCCCTTGATTGGAGTAACCTGTAATGATAATAATACGCAGTTTTTAACAATCTGCTTTTGAAATTTCAACCGATGACTGTTCCCCAGGAGTCCAAGCTGCGTTGGTTTCGTTCGATTATTTTTTCATATTTGAAAAAAAAAAGTTGTAAACATAACATCGTTACACCACAGAGGTAGAGACAAAGGAAAACAGTCAAACATTTTCAAACGTCAGCGTAATCCGGCGTCAGAATCAATTTTTATTTTAATACTGGACAAACAGAACCATTCATAAGCATAAAGTAATGCATTTCAAACATTTATAGATGATGTGTTCGTATTTAAAAACTGAATTCTTTAAAAAAATTAAATAGTTGTACGGATCAAAGATCAGAATTTGGCCAAGCGAAGACCTACGCATAGATTTCTTGAAATGAAATAACAGAACGCTCCTGCCGCCATGAGTACAGAGACGTATACGATAAACTTGTTGTAATTTGCAATGGAACCGTTACCTATAATAACACCACCAATTGGCAGGACTGGAATGGTTAAAATTGCTTGCAAGAAATATGCGGTTGAATACCGTTTACCAAAATCGTGAACACTTGAAATTTGCCCTATGCAAACCGGCGTCAAAGTTAAGATAGAACCCGTAGCAAACCCATAGAGACAAACGTAAGCCCAAAGGGCACCAGATTGGCCACCAAATGGCAACCAAATGATGAAATTGAAGAAAGCAGCCATTGCGATTGTAATGATGGAAACGTTAAACCTTCCTAACCATTTATCGGCCACGTAAGCGGGGATGATTCGACCCAAGATACCCAGCCCATTGTTAGCGGTAATCAAATAATATGACATCGACTGACTATAACCTCTTGCCAATGCATAGGAAGTCAAATAAGTACCGGAGGCCGTCAAGGAACATTCTGCCAGAGATGCCGCCAAAGCAGTAATGAGAAATCGCCATTCCAAAAAATATCTCCAATTTAAAGATGCAGACGCATACCATCGAATCATATCTTTCTTAGATTCAAATGGTTTTGCAGCGGGTTTCTCCCTTTCACGAGCGAATTTTACTGAAAATAATAGGCATGCTAAAAATAAGAATGCTAGGATTCTAATTGTCCAAGGGTATCCAACTTCATCGTACAATTTTCTCAACATAATTGGGAAAATAACACCTCCAAGCGATCCGCCCATAGTAGCAACACTAGTGGCAATACCTCTTTTTTTATCAAACCAAGTTGCTACTACACTCACCAGAGGTGTCACCAGCACACCTGTTCCAATCCCACTACAAAGTGAAAATGCCAAAATGAATTGGTAAGTCTTATAACAGTTAGCTAATGCAAATAATCCACCAACATACACTATTGTACCAGCGATCATCGGAGTTGTGCTACCATTTCTATCAAAATAACCGCCTGAGAAAATACAACTTAGAAAACTGAAAGCCAGGTAAAGTGAAAAGATCCATGAAACCGTTGATGAAGGTACATCTTTCAATTGATGCTTAGAGATATATGACTCAATAGCACCTACAGAATTAGGCATACCAAATACTGGAATTAATCCAATGAATGCCCCTAAAACTGCTAACCATGCTTGGGGGCCACCGTCGGGAAAATCATTATCTTCATCAGATTCCTCGCTCTCCTCTTCATCAAATCTTGATCTAACTTGACTCAACCCTGTATCGTAGGCCTCAATCTCGTCATTGTTCCTTTTCAATAAAGAATCCTCTGGAAAAGGATTCCCCAAAAATCCAGAACCCTTGTAATCGGTCTGCGTAAACTCTCGCATCTCTACGTCTCGAACATTATTAGAGCTTTTCTTCTTGAAAAGGGCTCTAGCAGGTCCCAGAATTGCCTCCCTCGGTAGCATACCTTCTTCTTTCGTTCGACTTAATAAGGAAAACGAATGTCTTATCTGATGAATCAATTTCCATTGTTCTCGTTTCCTTAAGTATGAATCATCCCATCTCATCTGGATGTCGATTAGCCATGTACGTTATCGGAAGGTGGATCGGAATTTCAACTACCGCCTGAAAAATTTCGAGTGCCGCACGATGAGCTAGAGAAAGAAGTCCGAGAATCACTCGTTCAGAGATCAAAATTTGGCAAAGCGAAGACCTACGCATAGATTTCTTGAAATGAAATAACAGAACGCTCCTGCCGCCATGAGTACAGAGACGTATACGATAAACTTGTTGTAATTTGCAATGGAACCGTTACCTATAATAACACCACCAATTGGCAGGACTGGAATGGTTAAAATTGCTTGCAAGAAATATGCGGTTGAATACCGTTTACCAAAATCGTGAACACTTGAAATTTGCCCTATGCAAACCGGCGTCAAAGTTAAGATAGAACCCGTAGCAAACCCATAGAGACAAGCGTAAGCCCAAAGAGCGCCTGACTGGCCACCAAACGGTAACCAAACAACGAAATTGAAGAAAGCAGCCATTGCGATTGTGATGATGGAAACGTTAAACCTTCCTAACCATTTATCGGCCACGTAAGCGGGTATAAATCTACCCAAGATACCCAGCCCATTGTTGGCGGTAATCAAATAATATGACATCGACTGACTATAACCTCTTGCCAATGCATAAGAAGTCAAATAGGTAGCAGAAGCCGTCAAGGAACATTCTGCCAAAGATGCCCCTAATGCAGTGAAGAGGAATTTCCAATCTAGAAAATATCTCCAATTTAAAGATGCAGACGCGTACCATCGAATCATGTCTTTCTTAGATTCAAATGGTTTTGCAACGGGCTTCTCCCTCTCACGGGCAAATTTCAACGAAAATAATAGGCATGCTAAAAATACGAATGCTAGAATTCGAATTGCCCAAGGGTATCCGACTTCATTGTATAGGCTTCTCAACATAATTGGGAAAATAACACCTCCAAGCGATCCGCCCATAGTAGCGACACTAGTGGCAATACCTCTTTTTTTATTAAACCAAGTTGCTACTACACTCACCAGAGGTGTCATCAACACACCTGTTCCAATCCCACTACAGAGCGAAAATGCCAAAATGAATTGGTAAGTCTTATAACAGTTAGCTAATGCAAATAATCCACCAACATACACGATTGTACCAGCGATCATCGGAGTTGTACTACCATTTCTATCAAAATAACCACCTGAGAAAATACAACTTAGAAAACTGAAAGCCAGGTAAAGTGAAAAGATCCATGAAACCGTTGATGAAGATACATCTTTCAATTGATGCTTAGAGATATACGACTCAATAGCACCTACAGAATTAAGCATACCAAATACTGGAATTAATCCAATGAATGCCCCTAAAACCGCTAGCCATGCTTGAAGACCACCATCAGGAAACTCATCAATTTCATCATCTTCGCTCTCCTCTTCATCAAACCTTGATTTGATTTGACTTAACCCTGTATCGTAGGATTTAAGCTCTTCGTTGTTCCTTTTCAATAAAGAATCCTCTGGAAAAGGGTTTCCCAAATATCCGGAACCCTTGTATTCGGTCTGCGCAAACTCTTGCATCTCTTCATCTCGAACATTATTAGAGCTTTTCTTCTTGAAAAGGGCTCTAGCAGGTCCCAGAATTGCTTCCCTCGGTAGCATACCTTCTTCTTTACTTCAACCCAATAAAGAAAAGAAATACTCTATTTGATGAATCAATTTTCATTGTTCTCGTTTTCTTAAGTATGCACTAGCCCATCTCGATGTCAATGTCGGTATAGTTTATCGGGAGGGTGGGTCGGAATTTCAACTACCGCTTGAAAAATTTCGATTGCCGCACGATGAGCTGGAGAAAGAAGTCTGATAATCACTTGTTCAGAATATAATTGACTCGTATCCATTCATAAACTATTTTATGGAATCTACAAATGTTTCAAGACGTTTTCTGCTGAGGAGACATCTAGACCAATTTTATCAGGTTCTGCAAACTCTTGAACTACTTTACCATCTTGCACGATAGCAGCAAATCTAATGGAACGCTTGTTACCGAACACTTTTTCAGAATCAAAGAGGTGATCACCAGCTTTTGCAAATGCACCTTGTGAATCTGCAATGATTCTAATACCTTGAGGTAAGTTCAAACTTTGAGCCCATGCCTTTGTAGTGAAGGCATCGTTAACGGGGGTCACGAAAACCTGTTGGACACCCTTATTCTTCAGTTCTTGGAAATGGTTGACGTATCCTGGAACATGAGATGCAGAGCATGCAGGTGAAAAAGCTGCTGGTACACCCACGATGATAGATTTCCCCTTTGCAACTTCTTCGCCGATATCAATTGCATTACCGGGAGAGTTCTCATGTAGACCTGGTAATCCGGATGGGATAGCACTACCGGCCTTGAATAATGTTGGACTAAAAGTCTTAAATCCACGAGTAGCAGTACGAGTAACAAATCTTTGCATTCTTATTTTCTCTTTTGTTCTTTTCTCTGTTGTTTTTGTAGGTAATAGTGTTGTGTTGAAGATTAAGAGCTAACATTTACTTCAACGACCCCCCTCTAAGTACAACGAGGACAAGGAGTACATCCACCAAGATGTCTGATGACGAGGAAAACTACGATGATTTTATGATGAGCGATGATGATGGGATGGTAGAGATGGAAGATGATGATGAAGACGAAGAAAATATTGCTGGATCAGGATCACAGAATGGCGAATCCGGTAATGATATTAGTGATTCGAGCGAAATAAATCGACAATCCCTGGAGGACCTTTATGAGATGGGGGTTTATTATGGAGAGGAACAAGATTGGATCAAAGCTCAAACCACTCTAAGAAAGTTGGTCGATATCTCTGAAGGCGATACTGATGAAGATGCCGTTCATTGGAGACATAAATCGTTATTGCAAATTTTACACCATTGGGCATTAAGGATGCACTACAACGATTTACCACAACTAGACGAAGTGATACCTGCATGTAAGGAATTGGTCAGACAATTTGGAATTCAAAATGATGATAAGATTTGGTCAGAAATTTATACTACACCAAGGGGATTTCTTTTTGATGATGAATTTGAACCATTGGCATTGCCTAGAATTGAATTACAATTGAAGTGTAT
The DNA here is from genome assembly GCF_000026365.1 of Zygosaccharomyces rouxii. Classification (NCBI taxonomy): domain Eukaryota; kingdom Fungi; phylum Ascomycota; class Saccharomycetes; order Saccharomycetales; family Saccharomycetaceae; genus Zygosaccharomyces; species Zygosaccharomyces rouxii. The sequence continues at coordinate 194,666 of NC_012992.1, read as the reverse complement.
GGAACCGTTATTGATAGATGAGACGATGCAGTTGAGGCACAACGTTTTGTCAATTTGGCAGAATCGCTTAAAATCAAATAGAATTGACGAATCCCGTATAAATTTCCTGGAATCCCATTGTTTTAATAACGATGATGGGAAAGAACTAGACACGCTTCATGTGGAGATTGTTAATTTAATATTACAATGCTATATCCATGAATTCATGTCAACTGGTAAAATAAATTCCATGGCCAAGTTTTCTCAATTTTTAGTTAAGGTAGAATCGCATGCAAATAGGTCCCTAGCAGTATCACAAACTCTGGGGATAATGATGCAATTACCATTAGCTCAAGCCATTGAACAAGTTTTGCAAAAGAGTCCTGACACCAAAAGGTTACAACAGCTATTTTGGTCCTCATTAAGACAAGTGGAGGAAATCGGTGGTCCCCAGAAATTTAGTTCACGTTTGGAGGAATTTATCCTTTGTGGGTTTATTTTTTGCAGTATGATCATGTATCGTGAAAATGGTAAAGTAAATCCATTCGATTTGGAACAGGTAAAAGTGGGTCGTGAGATGGAAATCGTACAGATTTTACAGGATTGTTATTACAATTTCGTGCAGCTAAAATTATCACAATTGGGTATCTCAATTAATAAATTACCAATTGGTGTATTAACACTGTTAGACGTACTCGTTAAAGAAATTTATCAAGTTGCCCAAATCACCAAATTATGGGAGTCGGTAGCGCCACTCTTTTCGTGTATATCGCTACGAGATCTCCAGAAAGAGCTGCAAGTAAGTCAGATACCTGTAACTCGCGACCACATACTGACGATATTGATGACCTCCATTATGAAGGACCGCGCGGCTGTCTACTACAAGTTGGATTTGAAACGAGACCTCGTGTACTTCGGTAACGAGAACAAAGTACCATTGTCATTATGTGCAAAGCAATCGTTAACATTAGGTGAGCTAGAACGTAGTAATGACATTGGTATGTGGCATTCAACGCGAAAGATAAAACATAAAGACACCAACGCGTTCTTTCAAGACCTACAGAAACAGCGTGTAGGTGAATATGAAGGAGGTTCATTTCAACCACGCTCTAGCCAAGATAGTCTGATACACGAATTGGCATTGCAAGCAGCGAGAGTCTGGTCTTCATAATAGTTGGTTAACCCTTATTCCTACTTTTCGCATCTCAGCGCATCGCTTTTCGCATTTCGTACCAGGATGCGAAAACCAAACAGATGCGAAAATCAAAGCGATGCGAAAATCAAAACCATAAACATGATCAGTTGGATCAGAGCCGCTCATATAAAGGGTGGGCATAAGTGTCGATGAAATGAAGATTTGCAATTCCAATCTTTCTTTCTCTATCTCGAAAGAATATAAGAACAACAACGAGTTCAACGAGTTCAATACACCAAATACAAAAAACATAGTCACTCATTATGATTCATCCAATTGCCTTGTCTTTCGCTCTATCCTGTGCCCTAGCCCAATCTGGCAGCATTACTTATGAAGACGCTACAACAACACCACAAGCAACTACATCAATGGTCTCCACACAGGACATCACTTCGACGCCGAAGTTCACTACTACCCTAGGATCTGGCTCCGGAGCTACTACTAGTACCGGTGAACAAACCGAAACTGGCGCCAAATCAACTGATGCTTCCTCTGCTGGTACCCCAGCCGAGACTGCTCATGCTACTGCCACCGAAGGTGGTAGTACTGTGACGCAAGGCGGTAGCGATCAGTACACCACTGTCCATCCAACCGACACTACGAGCGTTTCCTGTTCTACCTCAAGCACCGCAAGCGGTGAAGGCGCTAGCTCCGAAACAAATGTCGCACATGCTACCGTTACCGAGGGTGGTAGCACTGTGACTCAGGGTAGCAGCGATCAGTACACTACTGTCCATCCAACCGAGACCACAAGTGTCTCCTGTTCTACTTCAAACACCGCAAGCGGTGAGGGTGCTGGTGTTGAAACCGAAACTGCCCATGCTACCGCAACTGAAGGTGATAACACTGTGACGCAAGGCGGCAGCGAGCAATACACTACTGTCCGTACGAGCGTTTCCTGTTCCACACCAAGCGGCGCAAGCGCAAGCGCTAGCGCCGCACCGGTCAGTACCGGTGCTACCTCGGCTCCAGCTAGCCCGGTTTCTTCCAGTTCGGCTCCATCAACCTCCGCTTCGGAAGCTGAATCATCATTCTCCAGCTCGGCTACACTATCTTCCGCTGCTGCAAGCTCAACATTCTCAAGCGCAGTTGCTAGCGGTGCGCAAAACACTACACACACTACACACACTACAAACACTACAGGTTCTGCAGGTAGCAGCCTAACTACAAGTGCGGTTTCCATCTCCGGTCCATCAGGCGTTAAAGCAGGACAAGATTCTACAACTGCTGCTCTGTCACAATTCTCTGCAGGTGCTCCAGGTCCCCTTGGTAGGGCATCCCGTTTAACTCCACTGGTTGCAGCTGCGATCGTCGGACTTCTCTAATCGCGTAACAGCTTCACAAATAGCGTTACTGATAGTACTGGGGAATCTAAAAGAATGAACTGGAAAAAAAAAAGGTGAAAAAAAAAGAAAAAAAAAAGAAAGGTGATGTTTCTAACTAACTAATCGGCCAACATTGGTTTTCTGTATATGTAGATGTATAATGCGTAACTCGCTCAGATTTTACTGCTTCGTTATTTACATCACTCCTACTGTGCGCATATCCGGTTTTCGCAAGACATGCGGCAAACTATACTCCGAGAACAGGACTTCTTTATATAGTTTTCCAAGGGCACACCCAACATTCGTGTGCCTTACAGGAGTCACACGAAGTACACGTGTAATAATTACGTGTTACTGCATTCGTGATCATTCTTTACCTCCTCTCCATATTTCGCAAACCGCAACCGGATTGCCGTGCCTTAGCCCCGGCATGGAAATTTATTCTCGAAAGTTAAACTTCTGGAAGCGTTAAGACTGACGCAATCGATCTTGAAAAAAGATTGACAGTGCGTTCGAAGCTGTTTCTATTTACTTGCTTTAATGTTATTGGAAAAATATTAGTATTTTTATACTTGGGGGAAATTTCTTGAAATCATTCAAACGTAACAATCATTCCTCTTACACTGTTGGAGCGAACCCGGAGATGCCATGCCCCTAGCCGAAGACAGGGTCGCTGAACTCGAACGACAGGTAACTATGTTAGAGAGAATGATTCAAATGTTAGGTGACACACTTGATCGCAAGTTTGATAGGTATGAACAGGTAATTGAGAGTCAGTCACATAAAATTGCTGAGTTGACCGTCTTAATGCTTTCAATGGTCTCTGAGCAACATAAATGGAGTGGGTCTCTTAAAGAAAGAATTTCACAAGTAGCACCTAAAAACGATGTATTTTACGAATTATTCGAGGGTGGACAAGATCCTGCTACAGCAACAACGGGACCTGGTGATCATCCAGTTCCAGAGACAACAACAGCAAGTAGTTATGCATATCCACTACCGTCTCATCACACTGCAGTGAATGCTACTACTGTTGCAGCTGCACCCGCAATCTCGTCATCATCATCATCATCTGCATCATCAGTACCACTGCAACCATCGGCATCGATGTCAGATACACAACAACATTCACAACCGCAACCACAACCACTATCACTACCACAACCACTATCACAACCACCAACTTCACAGATACAACCGCAACCGCAACAACAACAACAACAACAACAACAACAACAGCAACAACAACAACCACAACTAAAAAGACAGAGACCAAACGTTTTCACGGGTAAATTTCATTTCTTAAAGAGTCCGCATAGCGTTAAAGAAGTCTGGAAAGAGTATGTGGAAGGTATAAATGGACAACCATCGATCAGGGAGATGGAAAGTCTGTATCAAACTGGCTGGAGACGGGATCCTGCCGTTAACAAGAGATACGCGAGGAGGAAAGTTCTTTGGAAAGCAATTGAAAATGGTTTATCAAGAGGATATTCACTCGAGTACATTATAAATCTACTAGAAGAATACAGATACATCGATAAAGAGAAAGGTATTAAACATCCAATTGGTTGGATCTGTCAAAATCATAACATTCCGGAAGTATTGCGGTGAAATTGTATATATAGGCGAATGAAAAAATAAAAGTTGAAAAATTTACAAGTACAACCTACAGTATAGTTAAACATAATAGTAAAGAAAAACAAATAGAACTGTAATATCTACACGATGGCAGACAGTAGCGATGTTTTGAGAATGGTTTTGATCGGCCCTCCTGGTGCCGGTAAGGGTACCCAGGCTCCAAATTTAGTGGCCAAGTTCAATGCTGCTCATTTGGCAACCGGTGATATGTTGAGATCACAAGTGGCTCAAGGTACTGCCCTTGGTAAAGAAGCTAAGAAGATTATGGATCAAGGTGGTCTTGTTTCAGACGACATCATGGTCAACATGATCAAGAGCGAATTGTCATCAGAGAAATGTAAAAAGGGTTTCATTCTTGATGGTTTCCCACGTACCATTCCTCAAGCTGAATTGTTGGATCAAATGTTGAAGGAACAGGGTAAACCATTGCAAAAGGCCGTTGAATTGAAGGTTGACGATGAATTGTTAGTTTCACGTATTACCGGTCGTTTAGTACACCCTGCATCTGGTAGATCGTACCACAAGACTTTCAACCCACCAAAGGCTGAAGGTAAGGACGATGTCACCGGTGAGGATCTAGTTCAAAGATCTGACGACAACGCCGATGCTTTGAAGAAGAGATTGTCATCCTACCATGCTCAAACCGAGCCAATTGTCAACTACTACCAAAAGTCCGGTATTTGGGCTGGTGTAGATGCTGCTCAAAGTCCTTCCACAGTTTGGGGGGATATCCTAAAGTGTCTTGGGTTCGACGCTTGAATGATGCAAATTTCATGTAGTCGACTTTTTAATCACCTTGTACGTACGTTCTGTTGAAGAGAAGAGCATCTAACAACTAGCTATAGAGAAAAGCTTTTAATCTCATTTCATAGTGCAAAAAGTGCTGGAGATGACTACGTTCTGATGAGGAAGTCAAGTCTTAGTAAAGCTCAGAGGAATTTTCAAGTGTTCAATAGAAATGATCACGTAAATCAGTATGAAAACTTACCGGAATCTGCTGTTGAAGATAAAAACGGTAGTCTAGATGGTAACGATGATTTTATTGCATTCGATGATAGCAGTTCCGAGGATGAAGGTGGAAAAGAAGAGCAGGAAACAGAATCTGTTGAGGAATCCGGTGAACAAGTATTACCCACTGTTAATACTGATTACCCTTGGATTTTGAACCATGACCATTCCAAACAGAGAGAGATTGCAGATTGGCTTACTCTAGAGATTCGTGATTTCGTTGCATACATTTCGCCAAGCAGACAGGAAATTGAACTGAGAAATAAAACAATTCGTACTCTAAGACATGCTGTCAGGAAATTATGGCCAGGAGCAGATCTGCAAGTGTTCGGATCGTATGCTACAGATTTATATCTACCGGGATCTGATATCGACTGTGTGATCAATAGTAAAACTGGTGATAAGGAGAATAGATCATCGCTATACGAATTGGCACATTTTTTGAAAAACCGCAAGTTAGCTACACAGGTGGAGGTTATTGCAAAGGCTCGTGTTCCAATTATAAAATTTGTTGAACCAACTTCTCAAATCCATGTTGATGTTTCATTTGAAAGAACGAACGGTTTGGAAGCAGCCAAATTGATTAGATCCTGGTTACAACAAACGCCAGGGTTAAGAGAATTGGTACTAATTGTCAAACAATTTTTACATGCACGTAGGTTGAATAACGTTCATACAGGTGGACTCGGTGGATTCAGTATTATTTGCCTTGTCTATGCGTTTCTCAACTTACATCCTCGTATCGTTACAGGTGAAATTGATGCAAGATACAATTTGGGAGTTTTATTGATCGATTTTTTCGAATTATATGGTAAAAATTTTGGGTATGATGATGTGGCTGTTGTTGTAGCAGACCAAAGACCATGTTATATGCATAAAAGCGATTGGTTAGACTTGAGGCTAAGTGGTGGTGGTAGTTTCACTTTAGCCATTCAAGATCCAGGCGATTCTTCAAATAACATCTCAAGAAGTTCCTTTAATCTACGTGATATTAAAAAGGCATTTGCTGGTGGATTTGATCTTTTAACCAATAGATGTTTTGAGTTGGATGCTGCGACTTTTAAGGATCGTGTGGGTAAGAGTATTTTGGGTAATGTTATCAAATACAGAGGTAAATTGAGAGACTTTAACGATGACCGTGATTTGGTGGCTAATTCTGCAATTATAGAAAATGAAAAGTACCACAAAAAACGTTCAAGAATCGTCCATGATAATGATGAAGTATTTATAGACCCCAGCGAATCTGAGAATGAAGCTTTAAAGGAGGAACAGGATTCTTACTTAATTCAGGAACCTGAACAACCTCCAAAGAAAAGGCGACAAACCAAAAGTGTTGACGAACTCATGGGGGTTCCCAATGAAGATGAAGAAGACGATTATAACCCTTTGAACAGAGAAACCGATGAATCAATTACTCTGAAAAATTTTACAGTTGATGCCCAGACTAAGAGAGATTACTGGCTCAACAAGGGCAATTCTATGTCAAATTAAAGAGAAAGAAAAGAAAAACAAAAAAACAAAAACAAGCAAAAACAGTCTGTATTATCGGTGAGGATAAAAAAAAAGTGTACACTAAAAGAAATCTTTACTTTTACGTAATTTCTTCTTATCACTATGCATCTTCTTATTATTTAATCGTTTCTCGTGTGAACTACGTTTGATTTGATCCCACTTAGCAATTGTGGTATCTTCTGTAGGCTTGGGGAACCAACATACTTCTTTAATGTGATTGACAAATTTTTCAAGTGCTAATTTTTTGTTAGATTCCCTTGATCTTGATTCACTCGCTTGTATAACGATCGAATCACTACTACGTGCATAGTATCTAGATTTTTGTAAAATCTGGCTACGAACCTCCTGCGGTAACCAACTGCAATTAGAAAAATTGTAGAGCATTAAAGTGCATTTACTGTTCACTTTATTAACATTTTGACCACCTGGTCCACTTGCTCTGTCAAACCTAACGGCAAATAAATTTACTGGAACTTTACGTAAGTCTAGTTGTTCAACCCATTTGCTAGCAGATTGTAATGCGGGTTCGATTTTACTACTGAGCAACCTTTTCCAAACATGCTGCATCATGGAACTTTCTCAATTCTGTTAAATTATGTTATATTTCAGATTTTCTTTTACTGAACATTGAAAACTCCGAACCGCGATCGACGTCATCATTATCACGACCTCGAACCGAAGATAAAATATCTTATTACCGTTACCTACTTCCGAGGAAGAATAGACACCAGATGTCGGAGTATCTATATGTTGTAGTCTTTTGTCAACTCTAAGCAATTGAATAGTTTTGCTATTGAACATTGAAGTTAATTTGTTATGTTGTATCTGCAAGTTAATTAATTTGGTTTGCTAATCATGGGGTTTTTTTTTTAGCAAATACCTGGTTAGCCCATTCTAAAAATGCAATTGTATTTGTTGGAGCAGAAAGACTACATTTTAATTAAGTTATCTCTAAATGTCTACATCCTCGGGACGTAACATCTCTTGCTGTTGTAAACCGTGGATTTCCATTTGATGCCGATCCTTAACAATTCGCAACTGTTACAATTGTTCTGCATAATGATTCATTTGCAAAACATCCTCATGAGTTTATTCCGACAAATACAGATAAGGTTCATCGTACATATTTCCCCATCTTTCCAAGTTCGAAATTGTTCATCCGTACTTATTACTTATCTTTTTAATCTCCAATTCATGTAGATTTTTCAAGTCCTTAGATCCTCTTCGATTCTTTGAAGTTATCACGCTGCTGTTCTAACCTTCTGGCATAGTTCTCATTCAGACATAAGTTCTGTATTGATGAAGTTTAATATTTCGTTCGTGGTAACGAGATCCTTTTCATTTATAGCCAAACATTTTTTTTTTTCCAGAGAGCTTTGGTCGATTATGCTTTTCTGATTTGTTCTAGAAAGTCAGAATTTTCCTTTTGAAGTGCTTCATCGTCTATCTTGAAACGCATTCCATCAACTTTCGATTCTAACCTCATGTTTTCGATAACTGTCTCATGCCTTCCCAGCTTTAATTCGACAAACATTCTCCCCCGCCGTTGTACTCCTCGTGATTGATCTGATTTCAATGCATTACCGCTGTTGAGTCCAACTGTTTCATTGGAAAGTTATTGATCGAGTTGTGTTGTTAACATTTTGAAATTTCCAAAGGGTTTAGCAGTGCCCGGAGTTTCCACTGGAATGTCAAATAGTTCGAAGCATTTAAGCGTAATACCATAGCAAATTTCTTCGAGCATAAAGTCAGCCTTTTTTTTTTTCACTGGGGGATTCACGATCAGCTAATAAAGCGTTAGCCCTTGCAAGAGCAGTAGAGCCTGAAATATTTCCAGTATATAGGGAAGATGAGGATGTACGTGGTGTAGAAGAGCCGCTTATTTGAAGAAGCAAGTCTGAAGATACGGAATGAATTGGATAATTGCATTTCCTCGATCACATATGAACCATAGATTGAGGAACAAAAGACAAACAATAATTAGTAGTTGATCCCACGAAAACAATTTTTTTTTATTTTTTTATTTTTACTATATTCCACTCTTTCAATGAATTACTACTATATCCCATATCCCTCAACAGAAGATTTTATTCCTTTGAATAAATTAATTGGGTTATCTGATAATTTTACTAATTCGGGTCTAACTGACTGGTGACACACTGACGCCAAGGTAAATAATAGAAGAAAATAAACAATAAAAACCAGGCAATAACAGCAAAAAAATCCCCATAACCGCCAGCAGTTAGATTCGAGTTCTTATGATTTTACCACACCTTTAGAGTCGTCATCATGGGTAATATGTGTATCATTGCACGTGACTTAAGCTAGTTGATAACAAAATCTGTTTACCAGGGCTTCTTTAGGGTTTATCATTGATAATGGTAGAGTTTCCGACATCCTAAGGAGCTCCACCTTTAGCTCTTTGTATTAGCCGTCGGGTTGAAGATTAGCGCTCGGCGGCAACAGGCGCCATGACTCGGCGGCAGATTTTTTTAAGGGAGCAGAGTGGCAAAAATATACTTGAACTTCTGCTTATCACTTTTAAACAAGGTTAAATAGTGAATGAAAAGTCTGAGATATTAGGGAACGCTCAAGAGACGTTTTATCGCTGAAATATCGAATTGATGAGATTGACACTAGGCTTTTTTGACCAGTTAATGTTAAATTACCAGGGTAAGTGATTTGAGAGAGCCTTCAATTTCAAATGATAGAGATGTCTTCCGAGTGCCAAGAACAGTATTCTTAGCGCGTACGAACAAATCTGTTTAACACCAAGAATTCCTATAATAACCTCCTGTTCCCTGCTCCTAATACGAATACTAACGTGAACAAGAGTAATTCACTTGACTCTTCAATGTGTTCTTCTCCATCAACGACAGACCTCCGTGCGTTGGGTTTGCCTCAGGGCTAAAGTCGGTATACTAAGCGTGAAGTAGGATTCAGAGCACATACTCCCTCATGGATAAGTTCTAAAGTATTATTCCTAGAGCGCCCATTAGGGCTTTGGACTTGAAACTAAGTTCTAATTTCTATGCACCCCCAGGCCCTGAAAATTCCTAAGATGTGTTTTTTCTGTTGTGTTTTTACCCCCCGTTTAATTCTTCTCTTTTTCGCGTTTTAGGAGTCTGAAAAAGGCAAATTCATTTTCCCGTGGCGATCTTAAAGCTTCTTCTTGGGGAAAACAATGCTCTATAACAATTGTGAAACGAAAGTGAGAAGAATGAAAAGAAAAAAAAAAAAAAAAAAAGTGTTGTGAAAGCCATACGGTTTACGCACATTTGAATTCTCTTCATTTTCTTTTTTTTTTTCCTTACTCTGACGAGAGGGTTGCTGTCGAGAAACTAGATTGTGTGTCGTGTGTCGTGTGTTGATACTAATTGAACTTATCGTTACACATATCAACTAAACCTTTCAGTAACTAAAGTAAAACAAACTACGCTTCATCTTCGTTTGAGAAGCAGTAGTACTCGTTGTAATAGAAGAAAATCATCATTGAAAATTAAGCATTTTGCAAGTAGAATTGAAGTTACTTTAGTACCAAGTACAAGAACGATAACAGAATCACTACAATCACGTATTGTTATTGTTACTTTTACCATCAGCAACAAGGAACTTCACGAAAGCGTTCGGGAAGGAATATAGAATAAAACGGTTGGTGTAAGGAATACAAAATAAGAAGGTCATGTCGCTATCAGCAGCTGCAAATAAAATTTCAGACAACGATTTTCAGAATATAGGACCTGCTCCGCGACCACCAGGTTCAGGAGGTGGTGGATTCAACCAAACAAAACCTATTACCAAGTTTTTAAACCAGTTAGACTTGAATCGTGACGGTAGCAATAACAAATCGATTTCTCAAACTACGATGAATTTCAAAAAGAGAACAGGCTGGATATCATATAAGGATGATGGGTTATTGTCGTTCTTATGGCAGAAGAGATTTTTAGTTTTGAATGATTCATATTTGGCACTTTACAAAAATGATAAAGTTAATGAAGATCCAGTTCTTCAAATACCATTGACAGGTATTGTTAGCGTGTCACGTACCCTTTTGAAACAAAACTGTTTTGAGATAGTTCGTTCTACCGATAGAATGTCTTCCAATTCTATTTCATCCGCTGGTTCTGGAGGATCAGGAGGTGGACTGGATCCAGGCTCCAAAAAATCAATATATATCGCTACAAAGACTGAGCAAGAACTTCACAGTTGGTTAGATGCAATCTTTGCCAAATGCCCCCTATTGAGTGGTGTTTCCTCACCTACAAACTTTACGCATAAAGTTCACGTTGGTTTTGATCCAGAAACTGGTAGTTTTGTAGGAATGCCTTCCAATTGGGAAAAACTGTTAAAACATTCCAGAATTACAGGTGAAGACTGGAATAATGATTCGGCAGCGGTGATCCAAGTTCTACAATTTTACCAGGAGTATAATGGAATCTCAGATAAAAATGAGAGTAGTACAAATCTGGCATCTCATCAGAATGCCTCTCAAACTTCTTTGAACACCAACAACAGTATTAATAGTAATAGCAATAATAATAAGAATAATAAGAATAATAAGATACCCAGTGGCCCCTCGAGCAATAGTTCTCATAGTCCTGGTAGTAGTGGTAGTTCAGACTCATTGAAATCAAACAGTATTAATGGGAAACATCAACAATTACAACAGCAGGCACATCAATCTTCTAGTTCGACTGGCCTCATACCTCAGCGACAGCCTCCTACTCCTCCTAATAGTAAAGGAGCTAATGTGACTATGGGGCCCGGTAATCAATCTATAAAACCTAATGTCACTCCCGTTAAAGTTACTCCAATACAAACTATGAATCATCCACAGCACCAAATGAAGATGCAACCAATGAGGCCCATGCCTTCACCCACAAACGGAGGTTTCCCTCGTGGTATGCCAAGAAATCTACCACCACCACCACCACCACCACCACAACAGCAGTTTTACCCTAAACATCAATTTATCCCTCATCAACAGCATGCTTCTCCACCTGAAATGAATGGCTATAGACCACATCATAATATGATGAATCCATATGCCAAACAAATGAACGGTGGTGGATCCACGGTTAATGGCCAACCCAATTTACCTAGAGCTTCACCCCAAGGTGGCCATGTTGACAAAAACGTTAACATGCCGCCAAGGCTACGTCCACAGCGTGCTGCTCCCCGTCCACCTGTAGCTGCCGCAGCAGCAGCTGCTGCCACCGCTACCAACAATCATTCTGCACCTCAGGTAAATGTCAAGGTTAATACCAATGACCCGGTCGCTCAGCAATCATCGGGCCCTATGGGTGCCAAACCTTCACCAGGTAAACAACAGCAGCAGCAGCAACCACTTCCGAATGTTCCTCAACCTCAAAGACAAGCTCCAAAGAAACCTCAGGTTGATGCTACAAATAAGGATGTTGGTGTTACGAAACCTAGAAAACAGAATAAGCCTACCATGTCCAATGCTGAAATAATGTCGAAATTGAGGAGTGTTACCCTTGATACCGATCCTTCTTCATTTTTCGATATGGTAGAAAAGGCAGGTCAAGGTGCAAGTGGATCCGTATACTTGGCTAAACGTGCACAATTATTACCTCATCCTCCTGAAGATGTTACCAATTTAGATCCTCCTCAAATAGGTGACAAAGTGGCTATTAAGCAGATGATTCTTTCCAAACAACCTCGTAAAGAATTGATTGTTAATGAAATTATAGTCATGAAGGACTCCCGCCATAAGAATATTGTGAACTTTTTGGAAGCTTATTTAAAGACTGACGATGATTTGTGGGTCATTATGGAATATATGGAAGGTGGATCTCTAACGGATATTATTGAAAACAGCGCTGCCATGGAATCCAACCATTCGCCTTTGACGGAACCTCAGATCGCTTATATCGTCAGAGAGACTTGTCAAGGTTTGAAATTTTTGCACGATAGAAATATCATTCACAGAGACATTAAGTCAGATAACGTTCTATTGGATACAAGAGCGCGTGTAAAGATCACTGATTTTGGTTTCTGTGCTAAATTAACGGATAAAAAGAGTAAAAGAGCTACTATGGTAGGAACACCTTATTGGATGGCACCTGAAGTCGTCAAGCAGAGGGAATACGATGAAAAAGTCGATGTCTGGTCTATGGGTATCATGACAATCGAAATGTTAGAAGGCGAACCACCATATTTAAACGAAGATCCATTGAAAGCTCTCTATTTGATCGCTACCAATGGTACGCCAAAATTAAGATCTCCTGAAAGACTATCCCTAGAGATCAAAAGATTTTTAAGTGTTTGTCTTTGTGTTGATGTCAAATATAGGGCGTCCACAGAAGAGCTTTTGCATCATTCATTCTTTAGCATGGCTTGCACACCTGAGGATTTGGTTAAATTGCTGGCATGGAAGAGGTAGTTTATCTCGATTGATCTTTGTCTTTCAATATATATAGATATATATATTTCCCATTGGCATTTGGCACTTTGGGCATCTTTTCATGTGGAGTTTTTAGTTTTCACGAATTTCTAAGCGGCATATTTTTAAGCAAGAGCATACATCAGAAAATATTTGTTTTTGTTCAATGACTAACCTATCTATATGTTATATGGCTTATATGAAGTGGTTCTAGATTTTTTTTTTCTCAGTGGAAATTTAACCGCCTATAAAAACAAATTTCAATTATTTTGCTTCTAATTTCGTAAAACTTAGTGATAATTCCATTACTTCATTTTGTAGCACATTTAATTTGTGAGATAGAGGAATAGCCCTCAAAATAAGAGGATGCAATAATTTAAGAGCGTCAATAACACTTTTCTCTTCCAGATCATTTTGTGTTAAGAATAGGTCAATTGCTCTGTGTAACCCAGGCAATAAAATTTCCAATTCAATTTTTCTAACTTTGGGAATTGGTGCACGCCTTACTAACGATTCGTTGGAGACATAACGCCTTAATACAAATGCCACACGGGACACCAAATATGGTGCAGACAATTTTCTTAGCCTTGCGAATTTTTCACCTGGAGTTATTATGAAACGTAATAGATCCTCTAGACAAGCTATTGAACAATTATGTTTCCTCAAAACTGGCCTTTCAACGATACAACCTGCAATATCGCCAAATTCGAAAGTAGATAACTTTTGGGCAACCTCAAGGATTGAATTACAACGTTTGAGAATTTCCTCTTCCACCTCGTCTGTTTCATATAAAAAGGAACAACGCCAAATAGCTGAAAGGAAAAGATCAATTTTGGAATCCTCTACAAACTTGATAATATCTTCACGAAACATAATATCACGGAAATTGGTATATTCTCGTAAATCTGCCACCTCTGTCTTGCTATCTGTACTCTCATCAACTTTCTTCAAGGATGAAATCGCTACACTAACGAACACACCAAAAAAGTCACCTTTCACTTTCTCTGGTACTGCGGGTTCCGTAAAAGACTTGAATAAACGGGTAAACAAAACTCTGAAGCATTGGGATGATAAGATCCATATTGGCATATCTTTATTCGCGCTCACATCAATCAACGATTTCCTACCTGCTACCTCTCCCAGATTTCTCATCACTTTCACCATCAGTTTTTTCGTAGATGTAGATGCAAAATCCAAATCATGACGTGATTCAAGTCTTCTGTTCAACTCTTCAAAAGATTTGTAGCAAACAGCTTCAAACGAAGGAATCCGAGATTTTTGAGATCTAGAAAGCTTTGGTAAAAGCTTTCTCTCAATCTTTTCATGTGTTTCAAAAGGAAGTGTCACCATTACGCTCAATTGAAGAAGCACCAAAACTTCGATTTCGCTCTTTTGCGTAAGTTCAAATGTCTTAAGACCGCTAAGAACAGCAGCTTGCAGTGAAGAAGGTTTATTACTATCTCTTATGTGTTCAGGAAGCAGTGGATAACGTACCGCTGAATAAAATAAACTCAAACTCTTTTCCACAAACTCAACACTAATACCGTTGTATTTGACGATGATTTGATAAAGGCAGGGGAAGGCGTTGATGAGTTCTTCGATGCAGTCGTACCCACTTTTCCTCGAATAACTGCCACTTGAATCAGTGATATCTCCATATACAATGCGGTAACCAGACCATATCTCGATACACTTATCCAAGACTTCAGATGGAAATACCTCTAATTTTGTAGCAAAGGCCAAAAGGCTTCGATAGTTTTCAATGGCCACAAAGGCTACTTCTGTTGAAGTTGAAGATGAAAAATACTGAAGTGCTGCAAGAAATGTTAACCATTCTTCTGTTGCATACGTGTTTTCCACGAAGTTGGAAAAATGAGAGCAGTATAATTTGACCAAACCTTGCAGCGTATGGCCCCAGAAATCAGACCCTTTCGAAAGTTCCTCATTATAACAATGATCTGTGAGCAAAGGTTTGATAACAACTAAGAATATCAAGTTCCAGTTAGGGAAATAAGAGGAGTGAGAATCGACAATCCGGTAAAAAGTTTGCATTGCTCCATTTTCGACCTCAATGCGCTTGTCTTTTGAGCATTCAACTAGCTTCTGCAGAAGATATAACCAGAGCCCATTGTACGTCTTATAATAGGGCGCGTCCTTTGAAGTTATTGTTTGGGTAAGCTCGCCTCTTTGGATCTCTGAAACGAATTCAGACTCCATACCTTCATCTTTTTCAGATCTCTTACGAACCCGAAGGTAATCTCCTACTAACCAAAACTGACTTATTGAAGAGAAAGAGATGTTTAGATTCATGTCTTGTGTCACGAAGTTCATTAAGGTGTCTATAACTCCCTTAATGACATCAAGTGGTAAAGCTTGTAAAAAATCGTCTGAAATTAATTTGAAGACTTCATAAGAAACTTGAATCATCTCTCCACGCTTATGAATGATCCCATGCACTAGCGAAGAGTTGTCCTGGTGAGTGACAAAGACAGGGTTGGCATCTATCTGACCCCACTCAAAAGGAGAATTTATGATGCTAAAAACTGTTGACCAACTATGACCCAACATATCTCCAAATTCATTCAAAAGATCTTTTAAAGTGGTCAAAAGTTCAAACAAAATCTCAGATTCCGCATTGGCAACTCCATGGTAAATTTCATCTTTACCGACTTCTAATTTCCTGAATGCCTCGATGACACCAAGCAACGAATCCATCACCAATGTCTCTAGAACACCGAAATTCCTGTTTCTTATTTCTTGATCTTCAGCGCTCCCTAGCTCAATTGAAGTTTTCCTGATGATATCTGTTAAAATTTTATTAGCGTATAGACGAAATGATACGCTTTTCAATTTTCGATCTGCAATTATTGAGATCAAATAGTTCATGATTGTCGTCCAACATTCTCTTTCCTGTTGATCTTGTAAAAACCTAGCACTGTTGTAAATAGCTAATTCGCCAATTTGAGCAACAAAAAAAATTCTGTTGTAAATGCAGGCTGGAATGTCTACTTGATTTGCTGGATTCATATCTTTCTTCTTCTCCTTTTCATCCACTTCGGCGGCCAATTCCAAGGTTTGTTTAGACTCGAATATTAAGGCATCTAGAAGCGTTTTAAATGCAGGGTTAGGATAAGAAGATGTGCTTTCCAATAATTTCCCAATGCTGCTTTCGATGGAAACCACTTCGCCTTTTGTCATGGCAGGTGGTGGAGGAACGTCCTGTACGTAGAAATTTTCCATAAAATCGGCAGATGGACCATAGATATAATAGGCTACCCATTGCCAGGTGCAGAGAATATACTTCCAGCTGTAAAATTCTAAAGATGGTCCCAAAGAGATAGAGAGCGAGATCAACGCCCGAAATAAGGAAACGTGTCTTTGGTTTAAAGATCTCGGTGGGAGGCCTTTTTTTTCTGTAGGTAAAGTTGCAGACTTATCGAAAGCCGAAGAACCTATGAGGGTCTCACTCAGAGTGTTGAGAACTGTAGAGTTTTGTTGGGAATCTACTTTTAATTTTTCTTTGGCTATATCAACATTTTTCACAATCGACATGGAGAACAGTTGCAAACATTGGTTCAGTTGTTCCGTTTGGTCTAGGATACCTGTAGCGTGGGCCAGTTTCTGAAATGCTCTGATCAAATAGTGAAACAAAGCATTGTCCAGCGATGTAGAGAAAAGAAACTTTTTATGGATTTCGAAGAGACCAGGAAAGACACCTTTCAGGACATTGGACATGATTACTTTCTCCTCTTCAGATTCTGTTTGAGAACAATGTAGGACAGAAGCGCTAAGACCATCAGACAAATCATTAGTAGTCGATAATATGAGCCATATCAAATAGGTTACATTCACCGGGGGCGGAGTAGATTTATCCAATAGTTGTACGTACTGTGTCTTTACCGCTGAGGTCTCTGTGGATATTAGCGAGAGATCCATCTTCTCAACAACATTTGATTCGCATAGTTGTTGAGCAAACTCCTCTGTAGACAATAATTGCAGAGAATCATGTAGTAAATTGGATATTATGTGCTTTTTATCTGGGAAATGGTCATAAGTCATATAGATGCCACGTACTAAATTAAAATCTTTAGAAATGTCCATAAAAGTCTCATAAGAGAGGGCTTTCTTCCATAAAGGTGTATCCGAATCATGTGAGATATTGCGAATTAATAGCGATAAAATCACTTCTAATTCTAATTCCAGTATTTGTAAGTACTCTTCCTTTATGAGCAGTCTTATGCAACGATAACTCCTTACCACGGTACTAAAGTTTTTGCTAGAAGATATGCATCTAAGTAAAAGCGGAACAGCTTTAATTCTTAAAAGAAACTGTAAATCTCGATATTCTAGGAAGACACATTTACTATTGGTTAAAACCGATTCCAAAATTTCCAATCCATAATTGATGGGCAAGTTTTTAACATCTAATAAAATATCTTTAGGGGCTTGTTCATTGGGGACAAATGAAGAACATAGATCCGAAAACAATCTGTTAGCATCTAAACGGTATATGTTAACTTTAATGTGCTCGTTATTACCCACTAATACTTCATAATTGTTATCTTCATTAATCTTATTATCAGGGTTTTTCTTTTCCAATGACAGTCTCTCAAAAATTTCATCTATCAATTGTTGTAGCGTAGCACTTGCAGTACCCACAACCATGGAAGATTTATTTGGCAGTTGTAAAAGATCTGAACAGCACTTTAAGAGTTTCACGCAGAGTTCCCCGTAGATGTATTTACCATAAACTTGGAAAAAAATTGGTAGAACCTGTAAAACCTTTAGTTTTATATCCATTGCCAGCTGGTTGGCCTCTATAAACGCATCAAGTACGTCTGAGAGTTTATCGACCGGTATACATGGCACTGTGGCCAATTTTTGGAAACATTGCATTGATATAGTAGTCAATTTGGCATTCTTGGATGCACATGACATCACTAGCGGTACTATAAAATCTGGATGTCTTGATAATTCCTCATAACTGTGAACTACTTTCAAAATTTCAATTGATTTATCGCTAGCATTCCTAATAGCAGTATTCCTTTTCTTCGACTCTGATGAAAGTGAATGCAACTCGGAATTGAGCAGCTTCCAAAAGCTACCAAATTCACCTCCTAATGCAGCCATCAACGGCACAAAATTAGGTCCTTGAGTAAAGCTTTCTATACTTTATTACTACTTTTTATAATTAGTTGAACCTTAGTCTTCCTTTAACCATGTATTATGTGCCTCTTTAAAGGACTTGTACTTCGTAGAAGATGATCTGAGATCGTTTAACTATATAAGTCAATAGTAAGCACCAAGATCATCGATTGATAGACCATATTGGGTCGATCTGCATCTGCATTAAGTCAGTTTATCCATTAATTGGATTCTTACGGTCTAGTTTTACGCTCTTTTGTTCTGTTTTCTAACCGTCCTTATCAGTACAATATCAGTTTTCCATTGACCTACCGAATGACTTTCTATACCAAGGCAGATTAGTAGTTTAAACAAAATATATCTTTGATCTAGGTTAAGATTAGAGGATAAAAGGTCTTTTGTGGCTTGGTATTGGTCTATAATCGAATTCATTAAGATGTCGCGAGCCAACTTAAGAGCATTAAGCCCATTGCGTTCACGATTTATGGGCTTTCGAAGGTTTTACTCTATTAACTCCAAGGACAATGGAGATGGCAACAGTGCTGATCAAACGAAGGATGAAAAAAATTCCAAGGATGAAACCGACAATAATAAGGCCCATCTAGTAGTGCCGAGAGTGCCTCCAACGGATTACATCTCAGCACCAGAGATTCAAACGGAGGGTCTTTTTGCAGGTTATAGACCATTATTTCTGGGAAACTCACCTATTAATGACAAGAACGGTTCGACGCCATTGGATAATTTCTTTACGTCATTTGCGAACTTGAAAGTAGTAGAAGAGTCTGAAGTCGTTGGCGAAGTGAATGTTCAAGAGGTTATCGAGGATTTGAGAAGGGGTATACCATCAGGACAGATGAGTAACAGTAAAGGGAAAAATAGGAAACCTATTATACCTTGGGATGCTTCAATTAGTGGAATGGTATACAATGATGATCCTTTTAAGCATGTCCCTAATAACGTGGTATCTAAATTGAAACCATTTAAAATGGTAAGATTGGAGAAAAAAAGTGACAAAAACGTTAAGCAACCTAATATGGTTAAGATGAAAGTGCATAATTCTAAAGTTAATGATGAACCAGAGCTGATAAACATTTTTAATGTTCAACCGAATGGAAGAAGGCCGCACCGTCACATGTGGAAGAGTAGCAGTGATAAGAATGAAGGAACTGATGATGTAGCGATGACTAGACAAAAATACCATGAGGAGAAAGTCCAATTTGCCAATAAACATAAATTTTTAAGAAGTGATCAAAGAGTTATGAAGCAAGATATAGATAAATTGAATCGATTATTGGTTAAAGAACTGTACAAATTGACTAATTTAACGGTTAATATGGATTTCAGAGAGACTCCGTTGCCACTTTTCATCTATGTGGATAAATCTATTGCCGCCAAACAGGTACTGCGCCGCGAGTTAAAGAAAAGAATCTTAGATCATGTACATCCGGTATTATCAATGACACTTTCTGCGTATGAAAATGAAGAACAGATGAAAAGGTTTCAACTAAGAATTAATGCGAGAATAAGGCATACGGTACGTGACTTATCTGAATATTTACCCTCAGTATCTTTTACGCGCTCTTCAGTAGATTGTGTGATAAGTAATAGTCCAATCCAGAGTTTCAAAAGAATACATTGGTTAAAACGTCGTAAAAGACAGAATGTTTTCAAAGGAAGAAATGCAGATTTAGACTATTGCTTCAATATAAATGGTGCTTTTAACGTGACAAGGAGTGGTGTTAAATACATAAGGTATCCAGTATATCTAAACTGTGAAAGCTTTGATGAGGCCTTTTCGGAATGGGATTATATTGGATAAAATGAAGCTCAAAAGTACTTCCTATGTATAAATGAAAGAAAAAAAAAAAAAAAATTAAATTACCTTATTATGCCCTTATATACCCTATTCTCCGTCTGATTCAAATACAATATCCTTCGTAGTATAAACGTACACTTCATCACGCCTGTCCAATCCAATTCTTTTCCTGACGACTCCTTCACGCTCAGCGTTTTCCCCCTTCTCCTTAGATGTAAAGTTCAACATTTTAAGACCCCAACGCCTGGCTTGTCTTATCGGACGCATCAAAGTTATGTAAGATGTAATCAACTTTTGTCTCAGAATTTCTTTCATCGCAGGTTGCTGATTAAATCTAACTTGATCAAGTCCTTCTCTCCCAATTATAGTCGTGTTTTTACTATTGGTAGCATAAAGCGATGACGGAGTATCTTGAATGAAAGACGGTATTTTACTAAATTCCTCACCATCTTCATCGTAATCCTCTCCTAAAGCCCATTGGACTTCTAATGCGTACCTAGCAATTCGATATTCTTGTTGTTCATCCTCATAAAAAGGTCTACCTAAAACGCTTTGAGCTTGTTCATTTCTCTCCAGAGTATTTAACCTTTCTAACCATTCCCAGACTATGAATGCAGACCCCACATAACAAGTAGTGGTGAACAATTCACCAACTCCCCAAAGCCACGCATCGGATACATCTGTAATGAAAAGTACAGGCTGTAAAAGAACAACTAGAACAGCCAATAACGATAATATCCCCATTTGGAATGAATGAATACAGAACCGTCTTTTAATGAATGAATAGGAGGTAATTGTACATGCATAGGATGTACTGAGTGCAATTCGAAATAAGTAAACAAAGGGCGGTAAAGTACCCCAATGTCTTGGAGAGTTTTGCATGCCGCTGTCAAATCTTGGAATCGCCCATAACACGTTAGAAACTACCACCAATGGAACCCCCAGAAAGATGCAAATCCGTTTTTCTAAATTTCGAGGAAATAATCGGTTCAAAATCATTACCTGACATAGTTGGATCATAAAAACAGATATCAAATCAAGGATAGAGAATGTCAGATCAGAAGTGTAAAGTGACATAATAGATCCTGCAGTTGCTATGCCGTACATGTCGTGCTCAATTTTTAGCTTCTTCAATGCCCTTGTAACAAAGATGAGAATATTGATAGAGCTAATCATGGCCCCCATCTTAAGCAATCTGGAAGTATATTTGTAACGTCTGTCACAGATATTTAGAAAGATCAGTAAAGTAAGGGAAACAGTTATAACAAAATTGGCAGTAAATGATAGAACCACTGGATATACGCCATATGAAAAAGACCTATCGTAAACACCCTTACGCGTCAGATATCTGTTCCAATCCTCTGTAACAATCTTCAAATACTGGTAACTTTCTGAACCATCCTTGGCAGTATTGTAGACGGGCAGTTCATGATCACAGTAGCTCTGGAAGAGTGCCTCATCGACAAATGTAACAATATCTGGCAAAATATCACCTACTAGCAATCCACTACCAAGTTCCTGTCTTCGACAACTACCATATGTGCGCTTACCGCTGTTCTGTTTCTTAAAACTATTGGGGCCAACCATCCCATTCCATATAGAGCTCTCTCAAATCCCTAAGAAATCTAAATGGGATCCTTTTCACCTTATATATTCTTGCTAATAATGATGTGTTTGTTATTATGAACAGTTTACTTGACGGGGCGTCGAAGTTAAAGAAGTCTCTTTTATATAACTTACAAGTGTTACAACGACAATTGGTTGGAACTGATTGAGAATAGTTTGGATTGGGCCAATCGTGCCGTTAAATGATGGATGTGGAACGTTCGAGGCATTCGATGCATCCGGGTTCTAGTGGCTCAGGACTTAGACACTCACCAAGGGAGACAGCAGTGCTAATAGCAACAGCTGGTAATGGATACCCAAAGAAATCACCGTCGATGCCCAACTTCCATGAGAAGCCATTCACAAGTACTAATGCTAGTGAGCCGATATTGAACTCTAATGGATTGCCTGTCAGCAGCGAGTATGTGGCTGATAATTCTGGAGTGCAATCGTTGACAGACGGGGATGCTAGTTTAAGTGTAATTGAGATGTATGGAGATGAAGTTGAATCACGAAGACCTGAGAATGAAGACGGGGGCAATTTGGAAGGTGATGAGGATGCTGATAGTGATGAACTGGAATTACCAACTTCTGGTATGCCACCGACAGGTTCGGCTATGCCGAATTCTGATTATTTTGATAGATATGGCTTCAAAAAACAGAGCAATCTTATTACAGAACAAGACTATGATGAATGGTGGGAAAATTATTCACAATATTGCATTAGAAGAAAACACAAATGGAAAATTCTTATGGAGAAAAGTGGATTACCGATGGATAATGATTCGCCGAATCGTTTCCCCAGTAGAAGTGAGAAATTGAAAAGGTATGTGAGGAAAGGTATTCCAGCAGAATGGAGAGGTAATGCTTGGTGGTATTTTGCAAGAGGTCAAGAGAAATTGAACAAAAACAAGGGGATTTATGATAAATTGCTACTAAAGATGGATGATTTATTAAAATCAAAAACCAAATCAATGCCAGACCTTGATATTATTGAACGTGATTTAAATAGAACCTTCCCTGATAATATCCATTTTCAAAAGGAAACATTCCAAATCGATGATCCGCCAATGATTAAATCATTACGCCGTGTCCTTGTGGCATTCTCCCTCTATAACCCTAAGATCGGTTATTGTCAATCGATGAATTTTCTCGCAGGTTTACTTTTACTTTTCATGGATGAAGAAAGAGCATTTTGGATGCTGGTCATCATCACATCAAGATATTTGCCCGGGGTTCACAACATCAACTTGGAGGGTGTTAATGTGGATCAAGGTGTTCTCATGCTTTGTATCAAGGAATATTTACCAGAAATTTGGCAATACATCATGCCACAGACTTCATCCAAACATTTTTCATTGAACAATGGAACTTCTTTATTAGGCGGTAATGATTTTTTATACAAATTACCACCAATTACATTGTGTACAGCAAGTTGGTTTATGAGTTGCTTCGTGGGCGTATTACCAATTGAAGGTACTTTAAGGATTTGGGATTGTCTCTTTTATGAAGAGTCACATTTTCTTTTCAAAATTTCATTGGCTATCTTTAAATTATGTGAACCTGAATTAATTAAATTAAAACCATTGAGGAATGGAATTGGTAAAAATCCCATTCGCGGACAAAGAGGCTCACAAATGAGTAATGGTGAAAGTGAAATGGAAGTTTTCCAAATTGTGCAGACTTTCCCCAAGCAATTGATAAATCCAAATGAACTTTTTGATAGAGTAATTTTCAAAAGAAGATTCTCGTTGAACAAACTGGATCAAGATGAAGTGGATCGTTGTAGAAAGTACGTCTCTTCTCAAAGATTAAAATACAAACATTATAGTGAGATTATGGGTACGGGTCATCGTAATAATAACAACAATAGCAATAATAATTCAAATGACATCGGCATTGCATCGTCATCATCAAATTCGGCTGATGGTGAGAAGATGGCGGGAGATATCATTAATGATGCTCTTTCATCTGAAGTTTACGGTTTTAAAAAGGGACTTGGTGGTGTTCATTGGAACAATAGTATAAAAGCCAAAGTGAAGCAAATGAGGAAGAAGAAAGGTTGATCAAGATAAACTTTTAGGGTAAATTAAAGGACCTATGTTGAAGGAAAAAAAAAAAAAATAAAGAATAAAAGGATTTTTATTTTTCAGAGTCATGTTCTTTTTCTTCTGATCGATACATATATATATATCTATATAAAGTTGCATACCCAGAACTATTTTTATGTCACTTGGTCATATCCCAACCTTTTTGCAATCTTTGTAAGGCTAATGCAGTTTGATGGGAATCCTTCAACTCATGGGCAAGTGTCTTCTCAATTGCTTCCCAGGGAATCTGCAAAGAATTTTTCACTGGAGTGGGCTCCTCCTGTTGTTGAACAACTTCAGGTTTGGAAATCATTACGGTGATGGTAGCCCCATCCTCGATCACTTCTGACAAAATTCCACTGTCGTGTAAAACTTTACCCTTAAATAATAATTTCACTTGGCCAAATTGCTGTGCCTTACCTTCAGATATTAAATACTCTTTAACTTGACGGACAGTATCATTGCGACCAAATTCATTCTCCACAGTGAATTTTGGAGGTTTAATGTTTTTCAAGATCAATTTCAGTCCTTTGGCATTATCTTCTTTGTTAGATCTCTTGGAATGGTATTTGTATCTGAGTGCTGGAAGTGCTACACCTAAACTGTTCACCTGTTGCAATGGTTTTTTGTAGTCCTTTGGTAACACTGGTTGGGTAAGAGTTGATAGTGTCAAGAACTTGGAGACGAATTCGTGTTCAGGAGATGCAATGCTCATGATTAATCAGGTTCCTTTTGGATCTTTTTCTTCTTACTATTCTTTATAGGAGGAGTTCGAGATTACAGTAAACGGGAGTTTTCCATATCAAAAGATGGCGCCAAGAAACAACACAAACTAGATGAACAATTGGCAGTGGCATAATCACTGGGCTGGGACCTGTTATGGAGGTGCTAGCCGATAAGGTCAATTCAGTAGGAACGGTGATTAGTGGATCAGGATCTCGAAGTGGCACTGAGGTGCCAGAACAAGCTTTACAAGAGCGAGCCCCCATATTCTTTAACTACCACGAGTTTGGTGAAAGGTACTACGCTGATGTCGATGCACGAAATCAATTGAGGGAACATGATGAAGATCATGGAATCTGCATGACGCATTTCCCTAATGTTTATGTAGCTAGGGGTTCGCCTGAATTTGAAACCACAAGAATCGTTAGAGTACCGAGAAGATTTGAAGTTACTTTGGATTGCCCTTATTTTAGTACTGCAATGCCAGGGATGGAACCAGGTGCAATTACTGGCGAGCCAGTATTTCAACCTTTTGGTATCTTCGATGAAGATGGTCAACTATTTGGTTATTCATCAGCCAGTCCCCTGGCGCGAGTGTTAAGTGTGGAGAAATTTCAAGAGATTGTCATTACCATCAATAGCTACTTGCAAAATGCATTCTACACCTATTCGTGGTTTAACCTGATAGATCTTCTACTGGAAGCACTGTCACTTGGACTTTGGCACCCTGTGTCCAAATACCTATGGAGACATCCTTTAGTACACCTGGAAGATTACGTGCAGCAAGTAAACCAAGAACAAGAATTTAAGGAAAAGGGAGTGAAGATAATATCACCAAGAAGATCAGGATACCTATCTGTATGTTTCTCTGCGTGTTATAATATTGATGATTTTTTCAGTTTTCTTTGTACTAACAATACCTTCAACAGCTAGATTTTCAAATCCCGAGGCCATCTACTTGAAAAATTTGAACCTAATCATAACTGGCATTATGGAAAAAAATGGATTGGCAATAAGGTTCTAATCAATCACTTGATATTTTTCAGCAGCAGCAGTTAGGATGAATGGAATTTTCGCCATCGAGAAGCCAAGTGGCATTACTTCAAATCAGTTCATGATGAGATTACAACAGATCTTGAACAATAGTCATGTATTCTCTAAGGATATACAAAGGGCTACCGCTGAAAGAATGAAGCAGTACCAGGAGGAGACAGGTAAGAAAGCTAGTAAGAGAAAACTGAGGAAAGTTTCCAAGGTAAAGATGGGTCATGGTGGTACATTAGATCCATTGGCGTCTGGTGTTCTTGTGATTGGTATTGGTACCGGAACGAAAAAATTGGCAGAATACTTATCAGGAACGGTTAAGGTTTATGAGAGTGAAGCCCTCTTTGGGGTATCGACTACATCTGGTGATGTGGAAGGTGAAATTCTATCGAGAAACTCTGTAAACCATTTAAGGATGGAAGATTTAAAGAAAGTTGAGGAAAAATTTGTAGGTTCACTAAAGCAGACACCGCCCATTTATGCGGCGCTTAAAATGGATGGTAAGCCATTGCATGAATATGCCAGAGAGGGTAAACCTTTGCCCAGGGCAATTGAACCTAGACAAGTGACAGTTTATGATTTACAGGTCATGAATGATTCTTTGACGAAAAGTCATGATTACCCATTGATGAGGCCTTCAGGTGAAGCGATAGAGACATTACAAAAATTGAACGCTAGCATGTTGGATGATACTCTTTATTTTTCAAAGGAATACTGTGAAAAGCAGGGTTGGGATAATGAAGAGGCTCGTGTAGAAAAACCAATTCCTCTGACTGAACAAGAGTCTGAAGAAATTGAAAAGCAAGGTGATAAGTATCGTGCGCCATTATTGCATTTTAAGTCAAAAGTTTCCTCTGGGACGTATATTCGTTCCTTAATCAGTGATATTGGTAAGGCAATGATGAGTTCATGTTACATGGTTAAATTGATTAGGGTTCAACAGAAAGATTGGTCGCTGGAAAGTCAAAACGTTTTCCAATTGACAGATTTCACCGATAGAGATGAAAAAATATGGAGTAAAGTTTTGGGTTTGGTCTTGGAAAAGGGATCTGAGGTTAACATAGCGGATGAATTCTTGAAAGCACAGAAGGAATCTGAACAAGAGGCAAAAACTCTAGAAACGCAGCGTGAAGAAGATGCAAATGAAACTTTACTTAATGAGGAGAACCAAAAGGAAACAGATGAGGAAAGAAAATCTGTTAAAAGAACTGCAGATGAATTGGAAAAGACGGAATGATTAAGCAAACTAATCAATAATGCTTCTGTCTATATTGTATATGTAATTTATATATTAATTATTTTTTGCAGTTAGGAACAGATCAGTAGCATTACCGATATAATTACATGTGTCTTCCATACTATTTGTGTCAAAATAGCTATAGCTTCGGTGGAAAAGATCCTTTTGGTTATTTATATCAGGGCATGCGAATCCAAAATCACTGGGGCAGTCTCTTACCATATGGTAACACATCTCTATGCAAGGCGGAACTTCATAGTAATCACTCATGGGTTTAATTTCTTCATTGATGAATTGATTTCTATTATCATCTTTTTTCCTGCGAATATAATATTCTTGATTATCCAAAGTACAACGAGGAATCGTAACCGCGCAAAGCCAATCTCTATAGGAATCGGAACAGTCTTGACAGGTTCGAACAGGTGAATATCTTGCATCTAATTCCATTTCGCATGGTACGATTTGTAGTGCCTTGCTAAAGTTTTGGAAAAGAGACTGAGAGTAATGATCAAAAGTTTGTGCCAACATAGTCTTATTATCTGAAATTGATGAGGACGGTACTGAGTAAGCAACACCTGAGCAAAAATCGAGCCCAAAAACCAATGAACAGTTATTGGAAGATTTGGTTCGAAACGGCTGCCTCGAGAAAAGCACACCACCATCTGGAGATAAATTCCCCTTCTTACCAATCTTTTTAGTCAAATATGCGACGTAGTCCGTTGATGCATTTAAACCTGTAACGTAGAATTGTTCCCTAACGCTACCACTTCTATCAGCCATTGACCTAGAGACTGCTAATTCAGTTCTTTCCAACGGATGAACATCCTTCGGCGGTGATTGCGCTGATGACACTAAGTAATTACCCTGTATCATGGCACACAGAGATATATTAGTCGATTTATCCAATTTTGCAGATTCTTCGTCAGAATAGACGTAAAGGTCATATAGTGACGGATTGTAGATCGAATAATTATAGTGATTTTCAGCATCAGCACTTACGTTACCTGTCAGTAAAAGAGCTGAGGTGTGGTCCGTATCCAATACATCCAGCCACGACCTTGAATCCCATTGATAAACCAAATCGTTTTCAGATATACTCATTTTGTACTCCCAACGCTCACCGTTTACCTTCTCTGGGGATGATGGCAGGGGTTGGCCTGTAGTTTCATTAACAGGTGTAACCACGACATACAAATTGTTGTACTTGGAAGTTGCATTATTATTGTTAGCCTCCAGAGGACTAATCGCCAATGCTTGTAGATATCCATTTCCGAATGATTGAAATTTACCAACGCCCAAATCACCAAAGAGAGTTTCGTTAAATGAGTAAAAAACCCCCAATGAAGTACCGTTAGTATTGGAAGGTTGTTTACAAATGTTTCCACTCAATAGAATTAGAATTTCATATGTGGAAGCAATACCAAATCCTGAACTGCCCGTATTAACATCAAACACAAACGTGTCCCTATCACCTGCAGTTAAGTCGTTTGTAATTGGAGTCCATTCATAAATATTGTTTGGATTTAAAATACTCGAAGTATTCCCATGATAATTTACCTTTGTTCCAAATGAATCCTTTTGCATAGCATTATAAGGATTACCACCAGATATTTCCCACGATTCTTCTAAATCGTTAAAGGAAGACGAGCCACACTGTGCAAAGACAATAAGTGCAATTAGGAACCACCACATTACATTGAGGAGGTGCTTGCAACTTTCTAAAAGCTGCCTTTACCTTTGTTTTGGTTTTTTTCTTTACGTAACCTTTTTTAGAATCGTTTATATTTCATAATTAGATGAGCATTAATCAACTTTTTATTTGATCTTGTAACCTACCATCAACACATATCGTAAGTTGAAAAAAAGATTCAAGATAACTAAATAAGAGCTTTGAACACTACTACTGGATTTTTGATATGACAATTGGTAACGTTAAAAATATGGAAAACCTGCCATGGGTTGAGAAGTATCGTCCAGAGTCCTTGGACGACGTTTATGGGCAAACAGAAGTCATCACGACTATTCGTAAGTTTCTAGAAACCGGTAAACTACCACATCTACTGTTTTATGGACCTCCAGGTACCGGTAAGACATCGTCTATTATTGCACTTGCAAGAGAGATTTACGGCAAGAATTACAGTAATATGGTCCTTGAGTTAAACGCTTCCGATGATCGAGGTATTGATGTGGTAAGAAATCAAATTAAGGACTTTGCATCGACAAGACAAATTTTCTCAAAAGGTTTCAAACTGATCATCTTAGATGAAGCTGATGCAATGACCAATGCTGCTCAAAATGCATTGCGTAGAATTATCGAAAGATATACTAAAAACACAAGATTTTGTATCTTGGCCAATTACGCACATAAACTAACCCCCGCATTGCTAAGTCGTTGTACTAGATTTAGATTCCAACCATTGCCAAGAGAAGCAATCCAACGTCGAATTTCCAATGTTTTAGTACGAGAACAGTTACAAATGACCGAAAGTGCTGAGAATGCATTACTTGACTTGTCTCGTGGTGATATGCGTCGTGTTCTGAATGTGTTACAGGCTTGCAAAGCAGTCATCGATCAACCCAATGTCGAAATAACAGACGACCTAATCTATGACTGTTGCGGTGCACCAAATCCTCAAGACCTAGAGACAATTCTAGATTCAATCTTGAAGGAAGACTGGACAACTGCTCACTATACTTTACAGAAAGTGAGAACCTCAAAGGGTCTAGCCCTAATCGATTTGATCGAGGGAATCGTGTCCATCTTACAAGGCTATCAGCTTGAAAACGAATCGACAAGAATCAGTCTTTTAACGGGTCTAGGCGACATTGAATACGCCATTTCTCGTGGTGGTAGCGAAAAAATACAAACAAGCGCTGTTATTGGTGTTGTCAAGTCTTCTTTTGAACAAGAAGCTACGAAAATACATTCTTAGTTAAATACATTCATTATCTTCGTGAAACTTTTCAATTCCGAATTGCGTATCTAAATTGATGCCTATTATAACAATAATTGCAACCACGAATATTACATCATCGCCAAAGTTTAACCTGGAGAAACAGGAACCACCACCAATTGTACAATCACCAACAATAAAGACAACAACGGAGATTCTTCTATGGTTTCAAACTCGAAATGTCGAAATTCGTGTCTTCTATGACCTTGTCCAACAGTGCGATGATCTTGATCCGGAAGTTTACACGAATTTTTTACTTTCTTCTGATCCTGCGAAAAGTTAAGAGCGAAGATGTGTAGATCGCTATAACCGCAATAAGAAAGATCATGGACAATTTGGTGAATTAAGATTTAGGGACGCGACTCGCGAAATTCAATTACCCTTCGACAGTAAGATTTCGTTGATTCATTGTTTAGCGTGGCCACTTGTAGTAGTTTCACGATTAACCTGGTATGTGCGATGAAGGTATTCAAAATGGTAGATTGTTAAGTTCAAGATCATATAAAAGGACTGCAAAGATTGATGTGGAGAATAGGAATTGGTTTGGAAGAATTGGACTTTGATATAGTTCACCAAGAAAAGACTAAACTTTCCTTCGATTACTCAACCATGCAGCACCACCACATGTCCGGATACTACAAGGCGCTAAACATTTTGATGAAATCGCCAGTTACTGACGATATGGTCAGATTTTTAACTAATACTACGCTTAAGGTTTTACCACAGTGTAATTATCCAACACCACCAGGCTCGCCTAACAAGCAGGCTTCAAAATTACCATCGCTAATGAGTTTTATCAGCAGATTGGTCAGACACACAAACGTATACACATCAACATTATTAGTGACAGCATGTTACTTGAACAGGTTGAAATGTATTTTACCAAAAGACGCATCTGGTTTGCCATCCACTATCCACCGTATGTTCTTGGCATGTTTGATTCTAAGCGCTAAATTTCACAACGATTCATCACCTTTGAACAAGCATTGGGCAAAATACACTGATGGACTTTTCAGTGTTGAAGATGTCAATCTAATGGAAAGACAATTGGTTCAATTACTAAATTGGGATCTTAGAGTGACAAATGATGATCTGATATTAGATCTAAGGTACCTGTTGGAACCAATCGTTGAAGACATTGAACGTACATCGGCCCAAAGAAGAAAACTGCACAAACACGTGCAACTACAAAAGCTAAGGCAACAACAGCAAAAGCAACAATTGCAATTCCAAAAACCATTCCCCAGAAACATCGCTTGTGCTGGCGCAGGTGATCGTATCGTCAATGCCAAGAGCTTAGAACATAACCGTAATACCTCTGTTTCATCAGACCTAAGTTCTGCGACTTTAGTTAGTGAAAATAGCAGCGAAGTGGACATATGGAATAAATCAGATCTACCATCAAGACCAATTTCAAGATTACCAAGTGTTAGTACGATGGATTCGCTTGACCCATATGGAATGTACCTGTGGCAGTATGAACAAGATATGTTACTGCAACAGCAGGGATACTAATGAGCTAGGATAATGAATATAGAATAACATGCTAAACGTAAATAGACTAGAAATACCCCAATAATAAGAGTTGCGTTCGCGTTCAAGTATATCGCTAATAATATTTTTGTTTTACGATTAGCAAGTGAAAATATAAGATTTTTGTATGGACATTAATGACATCTAATACGTGTCCTCGGAGTTGGGCCGTAAGTGATTGTAGTCTCGAGGATCGGTAGTAGATATTACGTAGTATCACGTGACATAGTGTTTACCATTAGGCTTGTTCGTTTATTCAACTCTAAATGGACATTGAATTGCCGCTCGATGGAAACCCCCGTTTCAGGAATCACACTCCATCTGCTGCTTCACCGATTCCTCCTCTCATTACTGCTTCACTAACACTCATGTAACCCTAAATCTTCAACCTATGCTTATCCGGGTAAATTGAAATTTTTTTTTCAGGTATATAAACAGCAAGCGGGAAAGTCTTTCTCTCTTTTCCACACTACTCTACTCTCTACACAATAAGTAAGCATCTAGAGCAGTTAGCTCTGGAGTGTGTCAAGGTTAGAGATGCTCTAGTAAGTCTACTAGTTAGTTTCTAACCCTTGAGGAAGATGACGAGAAAAATGCTGTGCACCAGTCTGAGAGAGCCAAACGTACTCAGGTTCTAATGAAAGACCAAGTATACCCAAATTTCTGATTCCTCATCTTGTGATAAGATTTAGATATAGATATAGTTTTCTTTTTCTGTAAGTACTGGTAGGCACAGTGCCTTCTGGACTACAATGGGTTGTAGACTTGTACGAGTAAGACGTAAACCGCGGGAAGACTTGCAAACGAGCGTAGACTACGTTCCTGCCTATGCAGTCGTTTAGCAGTTCCGTATAGTATTGCCAGGCTTGGATGAGCTACTCTTCTCTACTACTAATTGGCATACGTTAGTCATATCTACGTCACGTGCTTTTCACATGACGTAGCTTTTCGTATAATCTGACATTTGCGTAGTTCAATTCCCGTCGTCAAATGGAAAAAAACGAAAAAAGTCGGGTGAAGCGAGAAATCGAAGAGGGGACATAAATACATATAAAAGATACGACATCAGAATACCACTAATTAATCAATTGCTCAACAATTGACAGTGATAATTTACAATAACCGCTAGTCTGTCGTTGTTTGGTTTTCTTTTTCTTTTTCCTGACATAGTAGAAGAGTATCAATGCTATCTGCCGTTAAGAGACAATCAGGCTTGTTACGTCAAGTCTCAATGGTAAGACCCATTCGTGGTCTTGCCTCAGCATCTGAAGAGAGTGATTTGATTGAAATTGAATTGCCAGAAACTTCATTTGAGGGTTACAATTTGAACGTACCAGAATTGAAATATACCACCACTAAGGGCAATTTGTTGCAAATGTTCAAAGATATGACAACAATTAGACGTATGGAAATGGCATGCGATGCTCTTTACAAGGCTAAAAAGATTTGGGGGTTCTGCCACTTGTCAGTCGGTCAAGAAGCAATTGCAGTCGGTATTGAAAACGCTATCACAAAGAAAGATACCGTTATTACTTCCTACAGATGTCACGGTTTTGCTCACATGAGAGGTTCTCCAGTCAAGGATATCTTGGCAGAATTAATGGGTAAAAAATCAGGTTGCTCTTTCGGTAAAGGTGGTTCTATGCACATTTTCACTAATGGTTTCTACGGTGGTAATGGTATTGTGGGTGCTCAAGTTCCTTTGGGTGCTGGTTTAGCATTTGCTCATCAATACAAGAATGAAGATAACTGTAATTTCGCTCTATACGGTGATGGTGCCGCAAACCAAGGTCAAGTCTTTGAATCTTACAACATGGCTAAATTGTTCAATTTACCAGTTGTCTTCTGTTGTGAAAACAACAGATACGGTATGGGTACTGCTGCTTCCAGAGCATCTGCTTCCACTGAATACTTCAAGCGTGCTGGTTACATTCCAGGTTTGAAAGTTAACGGTATGGACATCTTGGCAGTTTACCAAGCATCTAAATTCGCAAAGGATTGGTGTCTATCTGGTAACGGTCCTCTTGTTCTTGAATACGAGACCTACAGATACGGTGGTCACTCCATCTCTGACCCAGGTACTACTTACAGAACAAGAGAAGAAATCCAACACATGCGTTCAAAGAACGATCCAATTGCAGGTTTGAAGATGCACATGTTACAATTGGGATTGGCAACCGAGGAAGAATTGAAGGCTTATGAAAAGGCTGCTAGAAAATATGTCGATGAACAAGTTGAATTAGCTGATTCTTCTGCTGCTCCAGGTTACGAACCAGAATTGATGTTTGAAGATGTTTATTTGAAGGGCACTGGTATCCCACGTTTGAGAGGTAGAACCGTTAATGAAACTTGGGATTTGGAAAAATTGCAATACGTTCCAAGATACTAAATTTATTTTTAATTTATTTCTGTCGAAGGAAGGCTGTTGATGTTTTTGTAATTTAAATCCGTCGTTCTAACAGAGACGGTACTATTTGGAATCCTCATTTTTTATTAATAAGATTCGTAAATATTTTTTATATATTATTCCATGAAATTAAATTGCAGCAAAGTTATGGAGAAATGGTGGGGGGGTTTTAACGTTTAGTAACTACTTGGTGAATTTCACGTTATTGAAAGAACACACAAAAATCTTGACCTCTTCACAAATTTTGTAACACCAGGTAATTCTCCCGTCGTTTCTGGCAAAGAACAGATCAAAGAATTCACCTTTAATCTCTGTCATTTTGCCCATTAACCACTGTCGCATAATGAATTAAACTACAGTAATAAACCAACGAAAAATCGAGCAATTTTACGAGAAGAAATGTCAAAATGTACTGCCCGTTTTTCTCATCACTTAAAAATTATACATACCAGTATTTATCTTCTAGCCGCCGAGGTTCTTATCTCTGTTATTTATATCTCCACATCTGATGTTACCCTGCCTTGGATTCCGGGGCATCAAGAATGCGCGAGATCTAAGGATCCCTTTATCATGTAACAAGGAAGAACCTTAGTCATAGAGGGACTCAGTCCAGTAAAATCTGGCAGTAGTCCAAGGTATAAAGGTTGTTGTTAACATGCAAGCCCCAGAAGACAATATCATATACCAATTAACAAACATCGGAGCATCACAACAACCATCTCAACAGAGATCTCCCCTTAAAACTCCCAAGGCAAGTTCTGCTGGCAGTACACCTTCAAGGGACGGTTCAATAACTCCATCACCATCATCGAGAGGCAAAAAATGGGCTGATAGATTTGCAAAATTTCAAAGGCACAGTGACAAAAAGAGGACAGCCCATTCACCTTCAACTAATAGAGGAGTATCAATTTCACCTGTGGTTTCTCAAACATTATCGCCACTGGGCAATTCTCATGGACTCCGTACTTCATCACTACCAAGACCTCCGGATACTTTTGAATTTGGTCTAAACTTAACGCCACCACCGAAGATGGGTCCATTCAGTCACCGCAGATCCAATACTTCGAATAAGAAGTCTTTTCTTAACGAGTATTGCACTGTATGCGATGAGCCCATATTGAACAGAGGTAGTGGTGAACGTATCATCGAACTCGAATGCGGTCACATAAGTCATCAGGAATGTCTTCTGGTCTCATTCGAAAATTCTGGCGGCTACAGTCCTAACGATTTCTTTTCCATATTCCCACCTTGTACCAAATGCCATAACGATAAAAATATAGAAAACCGTTGTATACCAAAGAACGCAGAGTTGAAGGACAGGTTGATATCGATTTTTTTAATCAATGGAAGTGCGAGAAGGCATTCGGAACCAAGTACTTCACCTACACAGCAGTTACAACCCCCTCTAGTACTCAATAATTTTCCCACTTTACAGCAAACACCACATATTTCTTCCCCAAGAGGGCAAATGTCATCGCAGGCGATACCTTCAGCTCAAAATCATGCCTTAAGGACTCCAGATTCAATACTGGGGGGGATGCGGCTGGCTAGCGTCCCACCAAAGGCAAGGAAAAAATCGGCACCAGAAATTAGGCGTGAATGGCCAGTACCACAATTCCAACCCTCAATTAGAGTTTCACTGGTACTACAGCCTGATACGAAGAACTACTCTGTTTCTACCTCTGATAAATTACAACTTTATGTATTGAGAGCTCATTACATCGAGATCTTGATGAAGAATTTCCCCACTTTGTCAGACTGGCAGATAGATGAAGAATTTGGGTTACTACGGCTAGTGGACCATCTGATGATGTCAAGAGATGGCGTTGATTATAACGATTGTTGGTGTATGCTTTTCGAAAAAGCTCTCGTCGTAGCTCCTTTGGCGGATGGAGTTAAAACTAAGCAAGATGGATCTTTGAATGTCAAATTGAAAGAATTTCATGTTTACAAATCAGTGGCCAATGTCAGAGTAGATACTGTAGAATCGTCGGTTTTAAAGTGGACTTTCCCCAAAACAGAATTTTCATCATGGCAGGAGGTCTACGTTACAGAGACGCTCAATACTGATGCTAGTCAAGTGATCCAAAAGTGGATATCTGCGTTACTCGATCACGAACAAGAATTTAATGACAAGTATTTCACTTCAACTTTACCTTTACCGCCCATAATGAGAAACGATACACAATCGTCCCATCTTTCCACTTCTTTAATGGGTCTAATAACCCCAACAAAAATGGTAGAGTTGGCTAGCAACGAGCGGAGTAGCGTTATCATTAGAAGAGGATTTAAATTATCGGAGGAGCAGGGAGCAACCCTGAGCGCTACAGGTTCCATACAAAGCGCCATGACAAATATAAGTTCAATTTTATCCTTAAAACGAGAAAGACCAGATGAGTTAGTGGTTGTTTTACAACTGGATTTTGAAAAGATTAGAACTAAGAATAACTCATTGGTAATTTTCAATAGTCTAAAGGCATTAGTACTAAAATTCCCCGATATGAAGATATGCATCGTGGACTCTGGAGGATTCGTGAGAACCCTTGGCAGGACCAAAGACGTGATCTCCACTGTTGAAGACTTAGAGGATGCTCAAAAATTATCAGAAGGCAATAGATTTGAACCCATTTGGTTGAAAAATTCATTGTATCCAGATACTACTTTGAAAGGTTTAGGAATTGCAATTGTCTCGAATACTCCCATGGATACCCAAAAATCATGTTTACTAAAGGATTACAGTTGTTTTACCAATGAGGGCAGGCGAAGACCAAGAGAATTGAAGATTAAGGTCGGTTACTTGAATTTGGATTACAGTGACAAAGTAGGTGAGTTGGTGGAGTTGGAATCGTGGAACAATTTCTTAGAAGCATTGAGTTACAGTTTTGGTCTGGCATTTGGTGATGATGATGATGACGATGTTTCTAGTATTGAGGAAGATTTAACTGATAGCGAAAATGAACATCCTTTAGATGACACTCGCTCTATGTCTTCCAATGAATCTACTACAACAATTTTAATAGCATCTCCATTTGATGCGAGTGAGAGTAACGCTAGAAGCATTCTTGGTGATAACGAAGATAGCCATTTTGCCACAGGCTCTTATTCAAGTTCGTTGAAGCCCTCAGTAAATTCATACCCTCAAGAACGTTATAGGGAAAAGGCACCCAATAAAAACATTCAAGATGGATGCGATTTCTTGCTGGAAGACATTGAACGTGCAATTCGTGAAATTGATCAAGTTTCTTCACCAAGTCACACGGAATCTAGCAGCCATCCTTCAGTGTTATACCAATACCTTTGAGAAATTAAACCCAATATTTAAAGTAATTATTTTTTTTATATTCTATATCCCATTTTTTGAATTCGTTAGTTATCATAAACCCTATTCTATAATTATGAATCCGAGTATAGTCCCGTTTCGTCTTTTTAATTATTCTCATCTATCTGCTATAATTCATCAAACGTTCCAGTTCATAATGCAGTGAAAGCACCCATATGTCTCTTTCTTGTCTTGATCTAGCCATAAAGACCATAGATCTTCCACTGACCCCAAGTTGTTTTACCATTTTTATCATATTAGGGTTCTGTAAATTACCACTCGCAGGCTCATTTTTCAGGTCAGAGATCTGAGGGCTATTATTTTGGCCACTCTGTTCTCGTAAGTTTCTGGATGATTTGGATAAAATCTTTTTTTTACCAAACCAAAGTGTAAAGCATCTCGATGTCTCAGTTTCACTGGAAGTCCAACCATCATCGTAAATGCGAGGCAAAGAGTGACTTCCTGGATTAAATTCATCAAAAGTTTTATCCCTATCAATTAGATCTAGCTCCGTAAGCGTACCAGAATACACGTAACACTCCTCAATTGGAATTGTCATGTGATGAACATGATCGATGGATGATTTGACATAGCCAGTCTTGGACTTCCTGAAATAGCGGTACAAAATCAAAAAGCCAGGAATGAGAACCACCCAATATTTGGAAAAAACAGAATGTTTCTTGGGTTTCTGATGTAAAACGCCTCTATGGAGGATAGGACGGAGCACAGCAAGAGCATTGATATTATATATGCTCGGGTCTGTCACTCCTCTTTCAGTCATCCACTTAGGAGTACGACCATTAATATTAGCCTCCTCCACTTCATCGATCTTCAAATTCTTAATATTTTGAACCTTAGTACTCCACAATTTCCTGAAATCACTTTCTTGCTTTTCCTTCCAATATTTAACAAGTGCCCTTAACCTAGTAACCCACTCTTTGCAGACGGTCTGATTCGGCGCTAGCAACTTCATAATACGCCGATCCTTTGTTTGAATGAAAATTAATGACTGAGCAGTTTCATTCA
The DNA here is from genome assembly GCF_000026365.1 of Zygosaccharomyces rouxii. NCBI lineage: Eukaryota > Fungi > Ascomycota > Saccharomycetes > Saccharomycetales > Saccharomycetaceae > Zygosaccharomyces > Zygosaccharomyces rouxii. The sequence continues at coordinate 156,704 of NC_012992.1, read as the reverse complement.
ATGATTTTTCAACCTTCCAAAATGTACTTCTGGCTTGATTATAAATTTGATAGTTTATCTCATGCGATTGTATGTCAGTAATAGATCCCTGATATACCTCTTCGATATCTGTCATGTCAAGTAGACCTTCAGACTTCAGAATTTGGATAATTCTTCTATTAAAGCACTTGAAGGCATAGTAGTCATTAAGGGCAAAAACTTCTTCATCCAACTTGTCCTTCAACCATTCAATGTGACTTTCCAGGTCTAGAGGATATGGATTTTGTTCATATACTTCTGGTAAATCCTTTAGACTTGTATTAACTTTTTCCTCATCAGACTGATCAGTGGCAGAGATTAATAGTTCCAAAGGAACCGGTGGGGTGGATTTAATAGACCCCATAGTAAATAACAAGTTCTCACTGGTGAAAAAATAAGCTGGCTTAAGATAGGGCTTACCTAAAACATTCTTATCTAGGCCCTTATAATTAGTCAATTTCAGAAGGAAACCTTCCACTGCAGCAGGTTCCAACAATGTAGAACCGTCGGTTAAATTCAACTTTCTTCCATAATAAGTATAAGGTCTAAATTCAAGCACGTGTGACTGAAAAAGAGCAGATAAGCTTCTCAACGAAGTCCCTTGATATCCGGGACACCAATTTATCATGTCATAATGCCTAAAATTACAACCTAAGTTGACATTAATTCCCTCCCATCTTTTAACTACCTCACTGTAACCGGCAGCTCTTAGCTTTTCATCGACGGTTACTGAAAGGTACCTTAGTATGGGGATCTGGAAGACACAATAACCTCTGGGGAGACATGATATCTTCAATGTCTTACGTTCACGCACCTCTATTTGATCCAACCGCTCCAACGCATCTTTGTTCAAATGCACGGTGAACAAAACGTTAGCTTCAGGAACTCGCAACGAAATTTTATTGGAAATAGGCGGCATGCCCGTTACATTTTGTAAAAAATCATACCATTTACTAGTGGACGCTAAGGTACGACATTTCAGAATGTAGAACCTTAAGGTCGACAGATCTGAATCTTTCACCCCATAAAGCTCTTCCAAAGTATGTGAGTTAAGTTTATCGTCCGGTTTTTCAATGAAGATTGTGTTGTCCAGAAGATTGTAAAGCCCCACTATGCAATTTTTGCTCACGTAAAAATCCAACGTATTCCCATTGCCAGGACCATCATCACGTTCATCATCACGTTGCAAATGTGAGAAATGTTTCCCGTGACAAAACTGTATCAAAATTGGATGATCATTTCGATGCGTGAGTCTAGCTACAACTAGGTATTCCCTCCACCTGTAAGTTACCCTTGTGTCTATTGGTTCCGCTTCAGAAAAATCTGCAATTGGGTTTCTTTGGCTAATCGCATTTTTAACCATAACTAACATTTTGTCCATCATTACAATTGGGCCTGATCGATCCCGATGTAAATGAGAGGAATGAGAACCATATCTTCGTGAAAAGCCTTGTCTTACTCTGGCGACCATCCCCTCACGTTTATCATTGAAGGACTCCAATTTAAGTCTGTGTACCTTAGGGCTTAAATTCTTATCCGATTCAGTTGGTTTACCTCTTTGATCCGATGATATTTGTTCTGGATTAGGCTTCAAAACTGACAACCTCTTATAATCCTTTGAGAGTGCCATTGCCTTCATAAAAACCACAGACGGCTCCTTCGAATCTTGAATATGTTTTTGTGTACTCAAAGTTTGATCAATTGATCTTTTCTGATGAGAAGGAGGGTCCTGCAGGTTAAAGTTTAAATTATAATGTTTTGTGTTATCGACAGAATTGGTGGGTCTATATGGTCTGGAAGCATCTGCAATTGAAAGTGTGGAACCTGCTGATGAGGAAATCACTGATGTTGTAGATCCATGATCACCCTCCCTTGACTCCCTTACATCATCTGATTCAGCTGCCGCCGACACGTAAGTATCTGTAGATTGAGTGTCTTGATTCAGTGAAGGAGGAACCCCATTCAACAATTTGTTCATTTCTATTTCATTGAGTTCTTGCTCACGATACAACTGGTCTAAGAGTTGTCGATCTTGATGTGAATCATGATCACTTTTCCCAGAGGAAATACTGGTGGACGGTCTTCGAAGCCGACCAGAACTTTTTTCGCTCAATGCATCATTCTGTCCCTTATCCTCATTCAAACTTCTATCAGGTAAATTATGATCAGGAGAACTTTCCTCACACTCATCAATTTGTGTCAGAACCTTTCTGAGCGGCCCCTTATTCAAGGAAGCAATCGTGGGTATATCCCCAGAGGTCTTACTTGAAGCCTTTAATTTGCCCCTCCTCGAAAAGGATGGTGTCTGATAAAAATCTACCGCCTGAATGAAAGGTGATTGCTGCGTATTTCTTTTTAATCGACGGAAACCATCAGAATTGGAAGTGGCTGAATGCTTGATCTTCCCTGGAGTCTGACCACTAACATCAGGAAAATGTGGCTCTTCAATATCTTGCCCTTCTTTAGAACATGGGTCCGATGATATTTCTTCTTCGAAATTCTCTGAATTATAAACAGCTCTTAACCCATATTTGGTCAATTTGTCCACCCTTCCTCTAACCTTTGGAGTTTTCGCTTTCAACAGCTCTCGCTTAAAGCTGTCTGTCTGTGCTTGATACCAGTGTTCTGGAACTCCACCCAACAGAACTACTTTAGATGATAGAGAGAGCTCAACGGGAGATGCATATGACAATCTAAAGGCGGTAAACGAAGATTTTGGAATCTCAAAAATCCTTACCTTTGCATCGCTTGGTAGCGAATGTGAGTTCACATGCTTTGTGTATTTCTCATCATCTATCACAATGTTGATAACTTCCTCGGTGCTGAGAGTCATAGATGGTCTCGGAATGGCTTTCCGTTATCCACACTCTTGTCAAAAAGTATGCTTACACCAATAGCGGTCTATTTTTTAGTTGAGATCTCGGCTCTTCAAGTAGAGTGTGTTCTTGCAGATATCTCACGGCTGAGCAGGGGAATCTCATTATTTTGTGACTCCGAGTAACGTGACCACAGGGAGAGCGAACCGAGAGTGCTCACATATAGACTCTTTCCTATGGAAGGATCCGACGAAGGATCCCAGTAAGGAGTCTCCAGCAAGCTTAGAAGATATGAATGACTGAAATCCCACGACAGAACATTCTTAACCTTATACTCTCGATTACTTCAAACACCAACTCCCTAGTAACTGCCGCCCACGTTACCGCTGAGGAAACCTACTCTCATGCGAGACCCACAAAGCTAAAAGTATTCTTTGGATCTTTTCAACCACCACATAACACCTACATTAAAAGTACTCCATCTATTCAACTCTGTTGAAAGTGGCGGTAAATGGTCCAAGTCCCTTGAAGAATCAGGGGGGAAGGCTCTTTTCTGACATATCGATTTTCAGGGTAACAAACTAGCCGCCAACAATTTCACCCAGAGTATAAAAGGAGCAATATAAATACCGACATTCCCTCCTTTCTCTCTCTTTTTCTACAATAAAGTTTCGGGAAGGACGAAAAGTATAGCAATAATGTCTGTTGCTGAGCTGGAGGAAGAGGTTTCTGTAAGTATTATCAACGTTGATGAGTTGCAGAACCATGGGATTAACGCGTCAGATTTGCAGAAGCTAAAGGCAAGTGGTATATTCACCGTAAATACGGTTCTATCCACGACTAGGAGAAGTTTAGCAAGAATCAAAGGTTTAAGTGAAGTTAAAGTAGAAAAGATTAAAGAAGCTGCCGGTAAAATTATTAAAGTTGGATTCATTCCAGCTACGATCCAATTAGACATTAGACAGAAAGTTTACTCTATATCCACTGGATCTAAGCAACTGGACTCAATTCTTGGTGGTGGAATTATGACAATGAGCATAACAGAGGTTTTTGGAGAGTTTAGATGTGGTAAAACGCAAATGTCGCATACTTTATGTATTACCGCGCAACTATCTAAGGAGCTGGGTGGCGGCGAAGGCAAGGTTGCCTATATCGATACTGAAGGTACATTTCGACCTGAAAGGATTAAACAAATTGCTGAGAGATACGAATTGGACCCTGAAGTATGTTTAGAAAACGTCTCATATGCAAGAGCTTTAAATAGCGAACATCAGATGGAGTTAGTGGAACAATTAGGTGGAGAACTTAGTACGGGGCAGTACAGGTTAGTAATTGTAGATTCTATAATGGCCAACTTTAGAGTCGATTACAGTGGTCGTGGGGAATTAAGTGAAAGACAACAGAGATTAAACCAACATTTATTCCGCTTAAATCGACTCAGTGAAGAGTTCAATGTAGCGGTATTCATGACAAACCAAGTTCAATCCGATCCCGGTGCTTCGGCGTTATTTGCATCTGCAGACGGTAGGAAACCAGTGGGCGGTCATGTACTTGCACATGCATCAGCGACCAGAATTCTATTGAGGAAAGGCCGTGGTGATGAGAGGGTGGCTAAACTTCAAGATTCTCCAGATATGCCTGAGAAAGAATGTGTTTATATCATTGGTGAAAAGGGTATTACCGATTCCACCGAATAAAAACATCTATTTTATTAAATTTGCTTGACCCTTTCCTTTGAAAAACTGCTATTACCTCATTATATATTACAATTAGTCGAATTTTATTAGTAACGTTATTATCATTGTTGTTGTTGTTGTAGTTTCGAGTCCATTTTAATAAGAACTATCAATTTCGAACCTTTCTGGCATCAAAAGCGGTGCGACAATTGTCCATCCATATAATGCATAGCATAAATAAGCACTCCCAATTTTAACCCATGAGTAAAAATAAGTTCTCCCCACTGGAATAAAATCTCCGACATCATCTTGTGTAACTGCAATGGTTAACAAAATGGCAATCCATTGAGTGGCTATGAAAAAAATTAAATGGAACAACGAATAGTTATACTTGGTTCCACTGCGCTCATCGTTTAAACCTATACCTTCTTCACTTGCAATGGATGGTGACCCTAACCAACTGGTATCATAAAGAGCACTTTCAGGTAATGATCCTTCTTCGACGGCTTGTTTGATAGCTTCATGTCGCAATTGATTTCTAGCTTGTCTACCTAGTCCATCGTATTCCACGTCGTCCTCCAGATAAATGTTACCATTAGTGTTGGTCCCCTGGAATGCACTATTAGCGGCAGCTCTCGTAGTTGTATATGCAATGGCAACGAAGGTTAGAATTGAACCCATAACCACACTAAAATTACGAGGACCACTTGAGCTAACCAATGGGTTACACATTTTATCATCAGGTTCCGACGCCATTGCACTTAATACCAAATAGGAGCAGTAAAGAGAAACCATACTACTTTGAGCCAGTCCACAGTTGGGATTTGCCTCTTGAATTTTAGGGTGAACCGATAAAAGCGCTGTAACCAACGTTAGTACCACATTGATAGTAGCAGAGAATTGATTTAAGGAACAATTACCACGACAGAAAATAATGTACATCTCTACTATCATTGCCAAAGATGCTGTATACATGGCAACGGTACCAACAACTAAACTTTTCTTCCAAAATGGTGAATTATCATCCTGGTCCTCCACATGCTGTATACAAGTTTCAGCCCATTCGTGTGCAAAATCTACCAACAATATTAGTCCCACTAAAATAAATACGGCACCAGCAGGTACTGATATCCATTTACTAAAATGAACGAAGAAGCCGTTGGGTATCGTGAACGCTAATATGACTAAACCCAAATAACATAAAAGTTTAAGACTCCACCATGAATTCTGTAAAGCTGCTCGAGGATTCTTCGTGGATTTAACACCAACTAATGATGCTGCTAACAGCAAATGTAAGGAGCCAAGGGCAAAATTTAACCTGTGAACCGTGAACCAACCACATTCATGGGTAGCTGTACAAGTCGTAGAGGGCCAAATAATAGATTTATTTGCTGACATATAAATCCATGATATTAATGAATTGACTAACAACCACAGTGCGTATAGTAATCTTGTCCCCAATGATGAAGAACTTATTGCTGAGAGAGATTGGGAACAAAGGTTTGAAAAACAAGCACCTAATCCGGATGCAACGAAACTGCTGGCAAAATTTATAGGAATCGATACCAGAGCCCCCATGATTAGCGTTTTCTCCTATTTCTTATGATTATCTCTTGTTATTGTTTGTATAACAAAACTGTGTTATAGCGATCAAAAAGTAATCTTTATATATAATACCTTGTTACAAAGAATAAGAAACTCCGTTTACAAAACGGGAGGTTAATGCGCTAAATTCTAGCGTATGACTTATTTCGATTTATTTCATCTATCAACTATTAATAATACCTACCTTGTCTTAGAGTCAAATTCTTCTGCTACACATACATGTCAAGGGACATAACAGAAGATGTATCGCACAGAGCTTGGTCCGTCTCATAATCCTCATCCGAGGAAACTGCCTGTTCATCATCTTTTAAATCGTTGAATTCAGGATCTCTATATTTTAATGGGCACGTATAGGATTCATAGTTAAACTCTCTAAATTTGTCCCTTTCCCCTTTCAACTGGAAAAATTGTAATTTATCAATACCGAACACATAGTAAAGGATATAATCCGTAATCCCTACAATTTTTTTCATTTCCTGATATTCTAATTCCCTGTAAAATGTTGGTTTACTATTGTTTAAATCGTCTTCCACCATTTGGTTAAGAATAGAATCGTAATCATCCACTTCTAACCTATTTTCATAATCATAAGTGTGATAGAATGGTTGACAATCAAAATCACCATCATAGATCTTGGAAACAGGGCTTAAATCTAACGTTGAGCCATCATCCATCTTTATCAATCTCACTGTAGAAGAATTTGTATTATAGGTTAAAGTCCTCAATAAGGATGGTGATTCTGGTATATACATACTTTTAACTTCCCCCAATGTACCTAAAACCATTTCAGCTGAATCTGGTCGTAATTTAACGCTTGATCCCAGAGCAGGTTCCGGTTTCCGCAAATACTCGACCAATTCCAGTGTTCTCTGAGATATTGGCCTTTGAACCTCAGTATTCAAATCTCGTAACTTTATGGCACCACCACCACCTCCATACTGCTGCTGTTGTTGTTGCTGTAGGACTTTCTCGTTTTTGCCCTGCAGATAATTAAACTGTGTAGAATTTTCGTCACTACCAACCAATCGAATCGGAATAAACTCCCCCATGGTCTAGCGTCCCTACCTTTAGCTGATAACAAATTAATAAGTATCTGGGTATCTAAGCTATTGGAAATAATTATTCTTATGGGACTACATCATAAACTTCTATGACACAAAAACAATCCAAAAAAAAGAAAAACAAAAATGAATGCAGCCCCCACTTTGTACATTAACCACCCATTTTCTTCATTTATCCAACACATTACTAGAAGTCATCAAATTACTGATATAGTCCTGTAAGTACTCGTTCTCCTCCTTTAACTGTTCACACAATTTTCTTTGTTCAGATGTATGATTCCAAAGTAAATCTAAGGTATCCCTAAGCAGTTTCGTCTCCTGTAGCAGATCTTGACCTTTAAAGATGAGACTACCACTTCTCATTCTAGTACCTGTGGGATTTAATGGATTTTGGGACTGTTGTGAGGAATTATCCCTCACGTTACTCGTATCAATAGACTCTTGTATTTCAGTTCTTTCAGAAAGTTTATCATTACCAACAACCACACCTGAATTTTCAGTAGACATAGCTACAACAAACAATGTAAGGATCAAAAATAGTCACTTTTACCTCGACTACCCTTTAAGTTTCAGTATCTTTAACTGTTTGAAGCTTTCGTATTATTTTTTTTCCAAATACTGCTCCGCGCATGTAAATAAAAATATAATGTTTTATAGTAGAAAAAGAATGGTCTCTAGCGGGTTCGAACCGCTGATCCCCGCGTTATTAGCACGGTGCCTTAACCAACTGGGCCAAGAGACCTTTCAATTGTTGTTTAAAAGCGAAAGAAAAACACCACCAAGTCAACTAATTAGATGCACAATACAATCTTTAAAAGCGATAAAACTACAACTTGTCATCGCATTACTGTATATACATCATATTCATCTACACACATTTATGGACATTTCTTCATTTTTTCAGGATCCTTCGATCATTTCTCTCCTCTCTTGTATGCATCATAATTTCTCTACTTTGAGTTCCTCAATCTACTTTAACCGAAGAGTAAATCTTTCTAATGAAGAACATGCTACTGATAAATCCAATTGAACCAGTAACGATGCAACATAAAACAGAAATTAAACCGGAATAACCCAAATAGAGAACGACTGTTGTGAATCCGCCTAATTTAAATTTAGTGAAAAGGATGGAATGGATGAAAACGTAAATTGCACAACCACATCCACCGATGATGAATGATCTCCATTGCCATTTCCAGTTTTCCAAACATAGAGAGTGGTAGGTAGTTAAAATAGTGACCAAAGCTGTAGTAAAAGTTAATAATAAGAATGAAAACAACAGGAATCCGAACATGTAGAAAATTTTGTTAAACCACAAACTGGTATAGATGAAATACAATTCGACTGCAATAGATGCAAAGGGGAAAACACCTGCAATTAATGAGACTGGGATAGTTTTCAAATACCATGGTTGAATAGGAATCTGTCTTGCAATTTGGTTTGTCTTTGTTGGATGATTATCTAAACGACATCTCTTATGAGCAATCAAAGAACCTGCAAATGATAACGGAATAGAAAATACAAACCACAATAATATGATAGTAAACAAAGTACCAGCAGGAATTGCACCTGAAGAACGTACGAATACGAGGAAGAAATTCAATAAAATGATGGTTACGAATATACCACCTGGAACTAACACTGGGGTTAAAAGCAAGTTAACTTTCCAAAGAGGACCCTTGAAGAATTTGTAAATGGCCATTGATGTATAGGAACCAACAAATCCAAACAGAGCGTATAGGAGAAACATCACAGTAGGTAAAGAACCTCTAGAAGATGGCGATAGGAATCCAAGGGCGGCAAAAATGATACTACATGCAATCATCAAAAATAACTGCACACCTGAACCAACTAGAATCGATAAAAGCAATGATCTGGGAGGAATACGGAAAACGTCACCATGACTCAACTTCCAGCCGGAATCCTCATGGAATTCGTTATCCAAATTGAATTCATTATAACGCGACAAATCATTCTTTAGGGCACGTAATAACATGTGTAATACCACAGAGGAAAGTGCCACAACGATGACGGAACAATTGATCAACGAGAACCACTGAATAGTTGGATCATAAACGTGCAAATATTTATCCCATCTAGTGGCCCAAACGGTATCACTCTTGATAAATTTCACAGAATAAGTGAAATGAACTTCGTTTTCTTCTGTTTCACTCAAGGTTAAAGAGCCAGAGTTGTACTGACAAGAGTCTGAAGAAGAACGCTTAATGGAGACTGGATCCACAGTAACTCCCACAACACGGTAATTATCGTTACCACGATCGTGATATTCAATGTTGATATCGTAATGGTTAGCTAAATATGGAACTTCCAGAGTTTTCATAATTTTTTTTTCTTCATCATTCGAATCGGAAAAACCCTCTGTAACATCCACGAATCCCAATTGAAATCCGGTACCGTAAAAGTTACTGTTGGTTCTACTGTCATGAATTTCTCTACCAGCGGGTAACCCATCGATTAACCAATTTTGCATAAATCCATTCTTAATCAACTTATTGACAAACTTAGCGTCCTCACCGGGGATCCTTGACGAACACAACGGTACACATTCCTTCTCTTCAAGCATATTTAGCTTGAATGGAGAATTGAAGATTCTATCACCAAATATAACCGAACCTAATGATGCTGGCTGCCTAACCACATTTTCAGGTTTACAGAAGTGAAATTTACTGTAGTAATAATCGTAGGAATAAAGATAGTGCTCCTTATCACCTTTGACCATGTTTCCATCTTCGTCCTCATGTTGGAAATTCATAGAAGGTGTCAAATGGTTTACCAACAATTGGATTTCATCATTACTATGATAAGTAGTGGGGGCCACACCAGGTAGGTAAAACGCCTTTACTAATGAGGTTAGAAGGCACACAAATAGAAGTGAATGAGACAACATTATGGATCCAAATTGATAATATCTGTCTCACCCAAGAATTGGGGGTTAGAGATGATTAAAAGGTCGTACGAGAAAGAAGCTGCGAAGTTCCCCCTAAGTGTGATCAGCCGACAGTCAATTAATCTCGACGTCTCTTCTAAACTAACTATCCAGGACCGGGAGGAGAGGTTTCTTGCAGGTCTACTTACCGGGAAGGCCTAGTGATCTCAAACGAAGAGGCGAAAAAAAACAAATAAGACAGCTGAAGAAAAAAAAAAAAAAACAAAGCCAGGGTAACAACAAAAAAGCATTTCTAAGATTTCGAACACAGGTCGAATTTGCAAAAGCTAACCGTTCGTCTACAAAAAACGTATCAAGTGATTGTTTGGAAAATACCAAATGTAAAAGTCGAACGTAGGACAAGTGGTAAGGGTATTCCAGCAACACTAAAGAGGGTTACTAAACACGAGAAATGTTACTTATTTTTTTTCGGGACGGTCCGGGACGATTTATAATTTTTTCCACTACGAAAAACATCAAAATAATAACAACCTTGGATCAAATCAAAAGATGAGTATCCTATTGTAGAGAACAAAGGAAAAATAAACAGGTTATCAGAGATACTCCACTAGTCTTAGAGCCAGTGGAGGCTTTAAAATTTAACAATAATGAAGCTTTCCTATGAAAATTATATGAATTTGTTATTTCATCTAGACCATGGACAAGAGACTGTTCCGCCTGATATCGCAAGAAGGATTGTTTCCAATGCTGTCTCACCTGTAATTACAGTTTCATCCACACCAGAATTGGATAGACACATTCGTGATACGTACCATTTAGATTCACTTTACATGTTTTTAAGGTTTTTCGGTGATTGTGTATCTGATAGAGACCAAGCTAATGAATACCAACCTTTACGCTCTAAAGAAGAGCCTGAACTAGTTGCTGAACCACCATCAAAGGCAGATAATCTAATAGAGAATAGTAGAAAAAGCTCTTTAAAGGTACCTTCCACTTCCAGCGACACTAAGAACACTACCACAAGCACTAGTGGTACCACTGGTGGTACTAGAAAAAGGTCAAACAGCCTTTTTCAAAGGGATCAAACGCAATCGCAGTATGTGAGGTTTACAAGACCGATAGATGATTTGATAGAGTCCAGTGATTCAAACGATATGCTATTTGATTACCATTCCTTAGAGGTTTTTCTTGAGAACACTCTGCGACTTGTGGAGGAATATACTGATGACAATACTCCATTTGAGCTATTAAAAAAATCTCTATATCACAAGTTTTTCTCGTTGGCAATTTCCTCTACCACTTATCTTTCACCCTACGAGACGTTTAACCATCCAGTAGTGTCATTAATTGCAATTGATATAAGTGCAGGACAAGGTTATGAAGAGGCTAGGGATTTGCTGATAAAGTTCAAAAATTTAAATCATACCGTTGAAAATTTCCCCATTTTTATGAGTACAGGCGATATTTTACCAGTTTTCTTATTATGTTATAATGACGAATCGGAAGATGAACAAAATGCGTGCCAACAGTTGGCCAATCAACTAAAAAAACAATTATTTGTGGAAAGCCTTCTACTGCCACTATGGAAGAGAAGTTATTCAGATCATGGAGAAGTAGAATTACACCAACCAATAATGTCATCACTAGAGGAAATGCTATATTTTTTACAGAGCCCCACACCAACAAGACTGCCGTTGCAGTTGATTAATGTTACTTATAATATTTTGGAAAAATTGGTTAAAGATCTTATGGTTCCTTTCATGAAAAGGAAAATATCATTTTGGGAAGAAACCATTTTACAACCAAGGAAATCGTTATTTCATGGAGCCAATTTTTTCAAGAAATTGATGTCTAAAAACTCCAATGGTTCCAATAATCATCAACCTATATCCTTAGGGAAGGATAAAAATGGAAATGAATATTTTGTTGCTTCGTCTACCGAGTTTTTAATGAGAAAATTGGCAGATTGGTCCATGATGTTATCAGATTTTAAGACAGCATATTCAACTTATGAATCGTTAGTACACGATCTGGAAAATTTCCCGAAATATTTAGCGTCATGTTTCGAATGGTGTGCAGTATCGGTCCTAATGGGTGCTCAGAATATTGTTACTGTAAAGATGATAAAAAATGATATCGATCCCTTAATTCAACGGGCTTTAGAGACCTATGAAAATTGTGCTGCTGATGAAGATTCGACCGGGGAAGAACTTTATGTTCCTGTACGTTCATATGAAACTAGATGTATGTTCTTAGCATCAGAACTTTTCCTGTCATTAAGTGATACTTGGACCTCAACACCATATGCCCTAAATAGCTTAGAAACAATCTTAACTGAATGTAGGTTGGGTCCTTGTTCGGAAATTATGATTTGGGAAAGGTTAAGCGACTGCTATTACCAACGTATCGATCCAAGAATCCGCCATAAAACCAGCGCACAGGGAGCCAAGGCAATGACAGATGAACTTGCACCAGATGAGGAATCTAATGAAGAAATAGTGACTCGAGGATTAACTCGTAAACGTAAGGCCGCGTTTTTTAGATTAATTGCCGCTAACAAGTGGGTGGAACAAAAGCAATGGAAACAGGCTTTCTGGTGCTTGAAAGAAATTGAAGAAGCTTATGCAGGATTAGATTTTGTGAATCGGGAAGATCTGATCTTGGCAAGACTAAAGCGACAAATGAACGAAGCGCAAAATAATGTCGACGAATCCTCGAATCAAACGGTTGAATCTGGAGCAGCTTAAAGAGTTTTCTGAAGCAAATTTAATTTAAATTTTTGTTCCATCTTGATAGATCAAAGATAAAAGGCAAACTTTAGATGGACAAATGCTAATTAAGTTAATATAAACCATATAAAAATACGATTACGAATGATGTAATGGCAATCAAAGCATGATTACAATGAGAAACGATATTTAAAATGCAAAACGAAAATTAATATAAATTATAATACAACCGACTAAAGGAACTTCGATGATTTTGCCGGTGGTGCAGTCTCAGCCGCCTTAGTGCCCTCAGCGGGTGGACTTAAAAACTCGTATCCTCCGATATCCTCACCAAACATGTAGGCTATCAAAATACCGAATACACCAATTACGACAACCGTACCTATAGCTAATGCCAACCCAATCAAAACCACGTAACCTCGATCGACTTTATGGCTAGCTCGATGCTTTTTATCACCAGAATTAGACGTTACCGCAGAACTTGATGAAGAGCTTGATCTGGAAGACGTATGATTTGTTGGATTTGGTAACATTTGTTCGGATATAAAAAAATCAGAAACATCTTGATTCATGAAAATATTAGGTCCTGAATTTGAGTTTTCCGATTTGGAATTGGCAATGAATAATGGTGTCCAACTGTAATAATCGTAAATTGATGCCTGATACGAATCACCTTGAGTTTTATCATTTCCATAAACCAACAACCCATCTAAATTTGAATTTGATGAAGAATTAGCCCTTTTTTCAAGTGAATGCTCCAATGACACTTGGTGAATGTCTTGCAATTTAGTAAAGGAAGTTGAGTTCGAAGTCGAAATATGTCTCCAAGAGGTATTGTCATAAGCCATCAAACTAGTATCATTCCATACTACCAATCTATCTTCACTGACAACGAAAGATCTCAATGGACCTTCCCAACCTCTAAGCAAAGTTTTCATCCCTTGACCTGTAATATTCACAGAGACTAAATTCACATCTGAAGTGCCATTCACTCGCAAGGAACCAGCAATCAATAACTCGGAAGAGTTACGTAGTTGAACCTGAGTGACCTGACCAGTAATGCTATCGTTGGCAAAAGTTGACCATCTCTTGTTCTTGTAATTGTAAAGACACAATCCATTACAGTGAGCATCTGAAAAACTGAAATTCCCCCCTATAAGTAAAGTAGAGTTCTTACCAAAGAGGATCATACTGTTCACTTCAGCTCCTTTATCTAAAGTCTCATTTGCCAAAACTTCGGAGGTCGTTAAATTCAACACAGATAACTGTGGTAATGAAGGCGATGAAGAAGTCCCAAGGGCTAGTAACGCATCTCTATTGCGATAAATCATTGTTTCTATGGAATTGGTCCATCTCCAAGGTCCTTCATCCCCATTGCTAAACACTATGCGTGAATCAGATCCATCTTTATAAGCATAGGCGGTAAGAGTATCATTCAAATAGGCGCCCATATACGGGTTAATGTTGTCCTTTATATTGGAGGAAACAGCTGAACCATTTTGGAAGAGACTGACAGGTCCCTGTAAATTTTCGTAGTCATTATCTGAAACGGCACCAGAAAAGATTAAATCTCCATTGGTATTTTGACCTGCAGACCATACGGAAAGAGAAAATCTCGTAGTATTGGAGACGTAACTTTGAGACGACACATTATAAAAAAACTCATTATCAAAAACCAAAAGTTCTGTGCCCTTCAAATCAATGTTGGTAAATCTTTCAACACTTCTATTGATTTTATCATAAGAGTTGAAGGACCCGTTGAAGGAAAGTGCCAGTGGTTGCCTTTGAGATGAATTATAGTCGCCGAACAATATCAACCCATCCGAGTAAGAACCAATCCCACGTACCTGGGATGCTAAATTGAAGCTCTTGGAAGAGTCAACGCTCCAATTTTTATCTAACTTTATCTCTGCAGCCTTGGATTTAGAATCTGCTAACAACAAGGTATCATTTTCATATAGTGATGCAAACAGAGATGAATTATTAGAGAAATACGAAAGTGGAAATACATCTAACGATGTATTCCCAATAGATTCCTTTGTAATATTTTTAGTGAAATTTGAAATTTGATATTGGAATATCCCATTCAGAGTAATGTCCTTTTTATGCTTCTCAAAGTGATCAAAGGATTTTGCTTCTAAACTGATGTAATCTGCAACCACCACAGATGTTGGATTATTGGGATAAATTGGTGAGTGATATTCTAGAGTTACTTTTGGAGATGATTTTAAATGACCATCCCAAAGCTCATCATACTTCAATTCATTATTGTTTTCATAGATCACCTCTGAGGACAATGGTTCGTTTGAGTCGCCATCCCAAAGAGTTACATTAACAATAGCTCTTTGGTTGCACGTTCCATCTCCAAGACATCCTGGTGTATACAATTTTATCGAATAATTACCAGGATATTGAATTTGTGGGTGGAAAGTTACTCTAGGAATGTTTCCCTGATCTTCGACATAACTAGTAGACAAATATGTCTGTCCATTGAGACCCTGTCTCCAGTCATTGTTAGAAATAGTAGCATTCGAATAAGATTGCATCTTTCCACATGCGGGTTGGTTCAGAGAATTGTTGGCATAAATAGATGCACGACTTTGGAAAAATTGCCATGAAGAAAGACCCACGTTACTACCATAGGAACTCAGTGCCACAAATTCCACAGATGAAATGGGCACGTTATTAACGAAAGCAAATTCTTGGAAGTCTCGACCCCATTTGATATCGGTAGTATTATTATCCGAAAAAGTCGTCATATTTTCCACAGATGATGAATTAGAACTTGCTTCCTCCAACCTTTGTCGATTGTAGAGCGGGCAAAATGCATCACAATATCTTAACTCTCCTTCTTCTGGATCCACATAACTTAAGTTCAAGATACCCTTTGTGGGTTCCGCTAAAATTCGGAATAAAGAGACCTCATTATCCTCTACAGGAGAATTGTAAATTCGTATTTTGTATGGTGTAGTCTCCTGTGGTAAACTACAAGCTAAAGAACCTGAAGTGCCTGATTGTAGCCACGATTCTCTCTCAGGATCAGGACAAATAAAATCATCAGCGTCAAATTGACTACTACTAGAAGTCCAATTGGCATTCTGCAATGGGATAGCCAACCCCAATTCTACGTCAGTCCAATTACTCTTACTTGAACTATTGTTAGAACCTAAAATATGGTTTTCTAACAGTTTAACATCATCCAATTCATAAAAGTTACCGGCGAAAAGGATGTTATCCCTATCCAACCGGATTATTGAATTCACTGTAGAATTTTGACCAAAGCCAATAAATGGTAGTAGAGACGTGGAATTCTTTTCTGAATTCCAAAGTACAACACTGTGTCCAGTTTGTGAACCATTGGAGAAAGTGAAATTACCGCCAAAATATACCAGCGGCTGATCTACCAGTATAGAATTTACTTCAGTTAAACCTTCCTGGAAAATTGGTTTAAAAGATAGATCAGTTAAATTGTAATGCAATTGTCTCTGTAAGTTATAGCCATCAATATGTCCTGAACCGCTGAGTATGAATGAATCTTCTCCTAGCGGTACTATTTGTTTAATATCTGTATCATTAGATCCGTTGGCCAACTGGAGAAATGTGTCATTTGAATAGTATATGAGTCCATGGGAATCGGTCGATGAGTTTAATGGACTTGTAAAATTCTCTTGGCCTGTATACTTGTAGAAAGTTAAATCTTGGAAGTCTCCCAACAATTCCAGAGCCTGGTTGCGACTCGATGTGAGATCCAACTTCGGTACTTGAATATTACTAGCATTTAAAAGCTGTTGCAGATGTGACAGTTGTGAACCATTCGTTATTGCCAGTAGGAAATAAAAAGACAATAGAGCAAAGAACAGCATTGCCAACTAGATGTGGCTATTCGAGCGATAACGATCGTCAAAAATTTTTTTTTCTATTCCAACTCTTCAAAGGATCTAAATCTGTCAAAACTTGCTAGAAATCCCTAAGTTCACAATACCAAGATCGAATCGAACAAATAGGTTTAATTTTAAAACGTAGAATACACTCCGAATCATCTCAAATGCCACCTAATTACCCTCATGTAGAAGCCTCTTAAATTGTTGTTTTAAGCAATAAGCTAGGTTGAGAACCGAGGATGGAATTGATGAGTATTGTTGCTGATTCTGGCAATATGTAAACATATACAACCGTTTTGTCACATGCGTGTTTATATCAAGTATGCAGAACACCAAGAACGAATACGTCAACTGTAACTACAGACAACAGCCTCCTCTATGAATTATTGCCGACAATTTGTAACTGTCGTAGGTCTCAAGCGAGTCAGACCGCTCCAAGCTTACAAGCTCAGCTACAATACTTCAAGCTAAGCGAAGTTAAGCACAACCGAATCCTAATAATCAACGTTTAAAAATAAATTCGTCTACTCAAAAAAATAAAAAAAAAATAAAAATACTACGTAAGGCGTCGTTTTCGTTATAGTACTCATTTCGTGATCTGAGCCTTCAAATTGGCTTCCACCCTGTCGATGGCAGATCTGTATTGGCGTTGGGTATTTGCCATGTCTAAGAAAATCTTGTACTTGGCGTTTAGCAACACACGATCTGGGTTAGTGTCAGGGTTTGGACGTACCACTTTACCACCACCCGTCATGTCATACATCACCTTCCATAATTCCTCACCGTTGGAATTTGTATCGGTTTTCTCAGCTAGGTTTTCTTGAGTTGTACTCTTGACAGATTTGAAAGTGACTGGTTCTTCCTCATCTTCAGTTTCCGCAATGGCTTCACCAGGAGAAAGATTAGCAGCAGCATCCGACCCAACTATTGGGAAGTATGAACCACCACCCATGTGTGAACTGGAAGTTGCATGTGGTGCAGTGTATGGCGAAGGTTGATCTGTTTGTAATTCTGACAATTTACTCAATCCACCTTTACCAAGACCTGCAATAGCCTGGTCCTTGGATCCTAAGGAGGATGCTCTTCTCTTTCTCAAATCAGTTTTAGTGTGATGGGCATTGTAGGACTCACTTGCCACTGCACCTAGTAGAGCAGAACCGAAAACCACTGCGGCATCGATATAACGTGGAATGATGATTGGTAGACCAGTACAATCTGCCAGTAGCCTCATCAGTAGACCATTTCTACATTGACCACCAGACATGAAAATACTAGAAATGTTGTGGCCGGATTTGCACATTATCTCCACGATCTGTCTGGTTTGTTGAGCAATGAATTCACAAGCACCCAAGTATTGCAATGCCAAATCATCAACGGAATTGTCCATAGATTGACCAATAATAGCAGCCCTCATCGTGTTATCCGCAATTGGTGATCTATTACCATGATAGTCACCATAGAAAAACAGGTGCTTAGCCAATGCAACCACTGAACGTTCCTTACGTGCATTTACCAGATACTCTAATCTTGAATTCAAATAATCAAATTTAGACAAACCTGCAGATTCCGACAAGTGTTCCAAATCTGTGTATGCTGGATGAGTAGAGAGCACATGTGCCAACAGGGCACCAGTACACGACTGACCACCTTCAGCACACCAGAATCCTGGAGCCATAACATCTCTGTAGGGACCCCATACACCTGGTACGAAGATTGGGTCTCTAGAAAGAGCAACATGACAAGTGGAAGTACCAGCCACGGCAGCTAATCTACCAGTAGCCTTGTCGACACCCAGCTTGCCCTTTTCACATTTGGCCAATTCTGGAATCTCTTCATCAGTTTGAGCGGCAACAGTACCGACCCAGCCCGCATAAGCGTCAATCACACCAGAACCAACAACACAGTGATCGGCCAATCCCAAATCTGCAGCAGCTTCGGGAGAAAGAGCCCCAACGTACTGACCAGCACTCAAGAAATTCGATCTGTGATCATCTCCCTTAGGCTTAACAGAACCACCTAACTTGGCAAAATCATTTGCTACCAACTCTGGCAAATCGATTAAGTTTAGAAATTCTCCTGACCAACCGTTATTGGAACCTTCAACACCAAGCGGCAAGAGACCTTGCTTACAAACACTCGAATTGAAAGAACGAGTTCCCAATCCAGTAGCCTTGTAGGTCAAAAAGTCTGCCAAGTCAAAAAAGACTGTATCGTTAAATTTTTCTCTTGGCATGTGGTTCTTTAGCCACTTAATCTTAGGGATTTCCATTTCAATCGACATCTGACCACCGACATATTTCAAAACCGGGTGATTGGTAGAATTGATTTCTGCTGTCTCTTGAACTGCACGGTGATCCATCCACAGAATGATGTTTTGATCTGGATTTTCAAAATCAGGTCCCACTGGAACATCCGCACCATCCTTGCTATTAACCGCCACCAATGAGCAAGTAGCATCGAATCCGATACCATGGATTCTCTCTATATCGACACCCGAGTCACGAACCACTGTCTTAACACAGTAACAAATAGCAGACCAGATCTCTTTAGAAGACTGAGTGATATAGGTTGGTTTTAACTCCTCCCTTTGAATTGGTTTTTCTGCCAACGACATGATATTACCCATAGAGTCAATGAGACAGGCTCTTGCAGAACCGGTACCGACATCAACCCCAATGTAGTAAATCATTCTCTGCTCTAGACTCAATCCCAGCATCGACTGGGATAACAGCCGCTGCTGAGAGATAGACATAGATGAACGTGATCTGCCTCTGTACATTATTCCTAACTAATCCTAATTCTTATTATCACTGCTTTATCCGTATAATCTCCTTTAGCTTATGTTACTGGAAGTCCAGTCTGTAGCAAGGGAACTTTCCCATCACTAACCCATGCTTATATATTCTCATTAATTGGGGGGGCCATTCCATGGATGCCTCCCCTGAAGTGTCACTTTTTTCCCGTAGGTAGGAGGGAGACAATATCATATTATACGAAGAAATAAAAGTGATAAAGATGACAGTAATACTAACCATAATGACATCTTAGAAAGCCGCTGAAGATACAATAATTAGAGCTTAAAATTGCACAGCCATCATATCCCTAATGTACAGAATTTTCTGAGCTTGGTGCAATTTTTTCCATCAATTTTGGGTCAAGTAACATCGAATTAGAGAAATATCTCGTAAATCTTGCAAAATTAAGCTTGAAAACGCCATAAAATACACTTCATACCTCTTGAACCAAGATAAACCGTCCCGAATACTCTAAGATAGTATTTGTCACCTAGGAGGTTGCTTTACATCACTGGTCATATGATTGCAGTTTTCTAGATTTTTCGCCAAAACTCTATAAAGGAGTACCTCTGCATAAACGGCGATTGCTACGACCCAAACAAGGGAGGATATGTAATGGTTTTATAGATTTGTTCGTATTCCTTTAGGGTAGATCAATTTGAGATCTGTTACTCGAGAAAAGAAGGAGAGCAATTGATATACAGTAAAAACAAAAAAAAATAAAATTAGTAAAAAGGCAAAATGCCTCCTGTGGGACTTGAACCCACGATCCCCGCATTACGAGTGCGATGCCTTACCACTTGGCCAAAGAGGCTATTAAGAGTCACTGTCCCATTAGGGGATGTAGACGTAAAATCACACAATTCAAATCAGATCAGAGTACAACAATACTACTTAACTACACATTACATCCAATTTTGATAGCCAAACCTATGCCTCGTACACCAATCAACACCATGTTCGAAATATTCTTCCCTTGTTACACGAGCATCACTGTATAATGGTGAATTGGTAAATGATGCCATGGATGACCAACCGTAAAGTTCCTTAGGCCCACTCGGTAGATGAACTGTACATGTCCAGTCAGTCGGTAATTGTCTTTGTAATTCAGTAGCTAATCTAGTCGCGAAATTTGGCAGATTAAAATTACCACCCGTGCAAACGATATTACCTAACATTAACGGTCTCAGTTGTTCTGGTAAAATCGATAAACTCTCCAGTATAGTTTCAATGATACCTGGTTTTAAAAGTTGTGGTATTTCTGGATGGAAAAATGTCTCTGGGACGGAAAATAATTCATCTTTCAATTCAACTGTCTGCGAATCTTGTGGTAATGGCTTCTTTGGATCCTTGACGTAACCTAGAAAACTAGTTTGAAAATCTGGTAGGACATATTCTACAGCGGTTTGCTCTTTATGCTTAAAGCTTTCAAAATAAGATACGGGACTCACAAATAGACAGTTTTCCTTAATATTATTCACAAGTATAGTTTCATCCATAACGTTATAATGTCGAAATGAAAGCGTCTCTTTCAGTAAGCCATTCAAAAATCTACCGCCAATATCTAGTTTTTTAACTGCCTTATAATAAGGAATACCTTTGATCACAGGCACAACCCAAGTACAGTTAAAGCCTACATCGATTACCAGTTGGAATGGTTCATATGCATCAGGTTCTGCCTTCCGATTTGGTTGATCATCACCTTTACCCGAAATCGCAATAGAAGGTCTACCAAATGGTGCAAATCCTGCTATGGGGCTTTTGAACATACTAGCAAATTCGTATTCTTCGAAGACTACTTGATCCATGTTTTTACTCAATTCTGGTATCGTCATGCATGTTTCGCTAACCACTAAATGCTGGCCCTTACTATCCTTGAGGTCAAATCCATTGAATTCATCAGGATTGAAGAAACAGTAATCCCAAATGGCACTTTCTAATTCCCATGAAGTTAGTTGTCCAAATTCGTGAGGCCTTCTAAATACAACTGACGATATGTCCTTTATAGTCTTGATCTGATTAGAAAGGTAGTAACTGCCAAATTTATCCCGAGCAAGAGCATTAAAAGCTCTATGCGGTGTCTCTAGATCAGGAGTACCAAATTTAATCTCGTATGATCCATTATCCACTACTATTGGTGGTGATTCCATGGCCTTTGATGCCGTTCAGTGCTCATCGAGGGTGTTTAAGCGTATTTTAATTGGTACTTTTAATTTGGTCTCCGCGATACATAAACTAAACTACACCAAGGCAATGTTAGAGTGTAAAAGAGAAGCTGAGCCCAGAAAATTCTACAAATGTAGGCATTGTGGTGATCTGTAGGACTGTATTCAACAACACACGCCCCTATCTTAATTCTTGCATCTGGCACCGTTTGAAAAGTTCCAGGAATCTCAGACTCTGGGGGTTTGAAGAGTGAGCAATCTCAACAGTGCAACACACACCTTGGTAATTCTACAAATGTTAATAGAGCCTATAGATGACTTAAGATATGTCCTCTATTCTTCCATTCAGCATTTACCATATAGCTGAACTCATCGCGATGAGCTTTCAAACAACTGAAAACCATAAACAAGAACAGTTGAGACGCCAATAACAGTGGTAAAAGATACATCGAAGGTGACAAGGAGTTTTTGAACCACCATGGATGATGATGATTCATTGAGTAAAAGACAGAAGGTTGATGGATTAAATCAAATTGATGGCAAACATCCTACCGTCGACTTGGATCAAGGTGAAAACTTGTCTCTTCCCACAACATCATCATCTCAAAACACCTTTGCCCATGCTAAGACCCCCAGGAAATTAGTTGTAGGGAATGGTGATAATCGTTATGCCCACTCATCACAATCAATATCTTCATCTTCTTTGCAAGTGCCCCCATTACAACCACCTGCAACTTCGTCCAGAGGAAGAGGATCAAAAACTTACTCACAATCACCACCTAGATCTCCTGGTAGATCACCTACAAGGAAATTGGAACTAATACAAATTTCTCCTTTAAAGAATAGTCGATTAGAACTTCAGAAGATTTATGATGCTCAACAAAATCAAGCTAGACACACAAGGCTTTGTATCGATCAATTGATCTTACAAGATTTCAAATCATATGCAGGCCGTCAAGTTGTTGGCCCTTTTAACACCAGTTTTTCGGCAGTGGTAGGGCCCAATGGTTCTGGTAAATCTAATGTCATCGATTCCATGTTATTTGTATTTGGATTTCGTGCTAACAAAATGAGACAGGATAGACTATCAGATTTAATTCACAAGTCTGAGGAATACCCGTCGTTGCCATCATGTTCAGTAGAAGTTCATTTTAAATACGTGATAGATGAACCTTCTGGTGAAACGAGGATCGATGAAGAGAAACCGAATTTAGTCGTTACGAGAAAGGCATTTAGAAACAACACTTCTAAATACTATGTCAATGACCAAGAGACAAATTATGGTGAAGTGACAAAACTTTTGAAAAAGGAAGGGGTAGATTTGGATCATAAAAGATTTTTGATTCTACAAGGTGAAGTGGAAAATATCGCACAGATGAAGTCTAAGGCTGAAAGGGAAGGCGAAGATGGATTATTAGAATATTTGGAAGATATTATTGGTACCGCTAAATATAAACCTTTAATCGAAAAAAATTTAGCTGATATGGAATCGCTCAATGATATTTGCATTGAAAAGGAAAATAGATTCCAAATTGTTGATCGTGAAAAGAATTCGCTGGAGAACGGTAAGGAAGAGGCATTGTTGTTTTTAGAGAATGAAAGAAAATTGACGGTATCCAAATCAAAACTGTATCAATATCACATTTTAAACAGTAATATGAAACTGAAAAACACATTGGATAAAATTACCAATTTAAACCAAAAATTAGAAAAGGAAAGTGATAAAAATGCTTCAGTGAAAAAGGAATTGGACAAGTTGAGAGCATTTGGGGATGAACTGGAAAGTAAATTAAAGAACTGCAACAATGAGGAAAAACAACTGCTAGGTAAGAAGAGAGAACTAGATGGCAAAAATGTTCTAAATGAGGAGAAGATTAAAAATTTCGAAAAGAAAAGAGATAAAGCTGAAAAGACTTTGTCTTCAATGGACCGTTCCATATCTAGTTCAGAGGCTAGATTATCAGAGCTCAAACAACTCCAAGTGGATTACGAGAATTCTTTGAAAGAGCTTAACGAACAAACAGAGGTCGAAAAGATGAAATTAGAAAAGATTAAATTTTCTCTAAAGGATAAGACAAATGGTATCTCTTTAGAAATTGCACAGCTGGAAAAGGAATTGGAACCCTGGAATGCACAGTTACAAGAGAAAAAAACCCAAATTCAACTTGCAGAGTCTCAAATATCTTTAATTAAGGAAGCCGAGGCCAAACTAGCTCAAGAAATCGATCAGTTCAAGCAAGAGATAGAGACTCGAAAGCAACAGATTCTTCAAGGTTCTAAAGAACTAGATTCCTTACACTCTCAACATAAATCAGTTAAAGAAGAAATTTCCACAGGGGAAAAAGAGTGCTTGAATGCAAGAATCCGTTTGAAAGAAATGCAAAATATTTTAAATACTCAAAGGCAAAAGGCCCTTGACGCTCGTTCTGCTCTTTCCAATGCTGAAAACAAAAGTAAAGTCCTAACAGCACTATCGAGACTGCAAAAATCGGGTCGTATCAGCGGCTTTCATGGGAGATTGGGGGATCTGGGAGTAATAGATGAGAAATATGATGTCGCAATTTCAACTGCCTGCCCCCGTTTGGAAGATATTGTTGTCGAAACCGTAGAATGTGGGCAACAATGTATTGAATATCTACGTAAGAATAAATTGGGGTACGCAAGATTCATACTGTTGGATAAGCTTCGAAAATTTAACTTGGACAGCATCAATACACCAGAATCAGTCCCCAGGCTGTTCGACTTGATTCATCCCAAAGATCCAAAATTTTCCTCTGCCTTCTTCAGTGTTTTGGGAAATACATTAGTTGCGAATGATCTAAAGCAAGCCAATAGGGTTGCATATGGTAAAAAAAGGTTTAGAGTTGTTACCCTCGATGGGAATTTGATAGACATTTCAGGTACTATGAGTGGAGGTGGTAGTCGCGTTTCTCGTGGACTTATGCAAATTAATCGTAACAAAACTGAAGATATTGAAATTTATAGCTCAGAGGAAGTTGCTCAACTTGAAGTTAATTTGGTAGAAAGAGAAAAGAACTTTCAAGTGGCAAGCGATACCATCTATCAGATGGAAGAACAATTGAAAGATTTAAAAGAGAAGGAACCTGCTATCGAAAATAACATTTCTCAATTAACAATGGAAATAGAATCTTGGAACAGTGAAATCAAGATCAAAGAAATACAGATGCTTGAGAGCGAGAGGGCATATTCAGCTACTCAGGATAATAATGTAGAATTGAGAGAAACCATTCAACATGTCCAGTCATTGAAAGATGAATTCAAGTCAATTCAAAACCAAACCAAAAGCAAAAAACATCGAATAGAAACCCTCAAAAATGAGATTATGGAGATAGGAGGTGCTGAATTGAAAATCCAAAGCTCTAAAGTAGATTCTGTGATCCAGAGAATTGATATCGTCGTTTCTAAACAGAAGAAAGAAAGATCTGTTATTAAGAAAACTGAAAATGAAATAAACAAATCACACAAAATGAAGCTTGAGACAAGCAGAGATTTAGAAAATTTTAATCAGGAAATTCAGACTCTAAAAACCACAATCGAAGGCCTACAGGATTCCTTAAATAAAGTACATGAATCCGTAACATCTGTCCAGCATACCAAAGAGGGTTTAATCGAAGAATCAAGAACTTTGGAAGATAAATTAAATGATATAAACGAGGATATTGCAATCTTCAAGTCCTTTGAAATGGAAATGAAGAATGAATTGGAAAAGCTGAACTCTCTGTCCTTTCACCTCAAAAAAGAAATTAAGCATTACGAAGAGAAACTAGGTGACTTAAAGATTAGGGATGTAACCCAAATCCTTCATGATTTGAAAGACGAATCTAATAATGCATCAGATCCCTCCGAGAATCCAGTTTCTGATGTTGAAGAATCTGAATCATCTGTTGGAGAAGGAAAAGACGAAAACAAAGATTTGGATGCACAGGACCAAGTTCAAGATGCTGAAAAACAAGGGGATAATCAAATGGATGTGGAAGACGGTGGGGAATATTCTGACAGAGGTCTAACACAATTTTCTGAGGACGAACTTCATGAAATTGAAATTGAAGAATTAGAAAAAGAAATTGAAGATTTACAGAATTTCCTTGATGCTTCCAATGCCGATATTGACGTCTTGGAGGAGTATGCAAGAAGATTGATAGAATTCAAAAGCAGAAGACTAGACTTGAATCAAGCGGTTGAAGAACGAAATAAGGTCAAGGAAAAGTTAGATGAGTTGAAGAAAAAGAGATTTGATGAATTTATGCAAGGCTTTGGAATTATTTCAATGACATTGAAGGAGATGTATCAAATGATTACGATGGGGGGGAACGCTGAACTAGAATTAGTGGATACACTTGATCCTTTTTCTGAGGGTGTAACGTTTAGTGTTATGCCGCCAAAAAAAAGTTGGAGAAACATTACGAACTTGTCTGGTGGTGAGAAAACATTAAGCTCGTTGGCTTTAGTGTTTGCACTACACAAGTATAAGCCAACGCCCTTATATGTGATGGATGAGATTGATGCAGCCTTGGATTTCAGAAATGTTTCAATTGTGGCAAACTATATCAAAGAACGTACGAAGAATGCTCAATTTATCGTCATATCATTGAGGAACAACATGTTTGAACTTGCTCAACAGTTAGTCGGAATCTACAAAAGAGATAACAAGACAAAGAGCGCCACAATAAAAAACATAGACTTCGTAAGTGTATCTTGATAAAGAAATTCACTTAGCTAACTAATTAATGATTTAATATGTTCATAAATTATTTAATGCTTAGGCCCGTTGTTGAAGTTTCGCATATTCCTTTTCAGCAGTATGAACTAACTTTTGAATCAAAAGCACAGCGGTCTGGTGAGTCGCAGCAGGAAGATTCTTCCTATGGACACCAAACCATTCCAGTGGCGGAGTAGCATCACCCAAATCTTTAATTTGAGGCATCTCAATATATGGTTCATCAAGTGGCACATAAATAAATTTAGATTTCACTGTATCTTCTTTGTCAGATTCATTTGCTACTTCTAACTCTGGACTGGAATTTCCCAGTTGTGTACGACGTACCGCTAGCGACCTCACATGCGTGGCCCACATTTCTTTGATAAAATTAACCGGGCCTAGGTTCCATTTCATAGAAATCTTGTCAAAGAATTTGCAGGTGAACAAATATTCAAGCACAGGGCTGCTTTGCTGCTGCCAAGTTGTCATACTGACCAGCAGTTGAGGTAATTTTATGATAGTTCCACCAGAAAACTTGGAAGCATACAGCATATAATCATCGACAGCAATCTTGGAAACCGTTTCCTCATCCAATTCTTCTTTCGATGAAGATAACGAGGCATTCACGTCTGATATTTGAAGTTGAAGTTCGGTCTTTAATTTCTCGCCTGATTGGGTTTCTGAACGTGCATTAACATCTCTAACTGACACCACTAACACCTCTGCATCAAACAAAGACATAGGTGAAATATGAACTTTGAGCTCTTTAACAATAACGGACATGTCGGTTCTCAACAAGTTCAGAGAGTTCAGAACCTCCTCGTAAGCAACTGATGTAGAAGAAGCAGAAATATTCGATTCTTTCAAAGTTTCAATATATGATATTCTGTTGTCTTGTTGCATACGCATGATCGTGTTGTAAATATCCAATGCATTAGCTGCTGTCAAAGCAGTTGCACAAAGGACTATGGATTCGAATTCCAAAGAAACCTGTAATAAATCTGGTAAAATCGCATAAGTGTCAGATTCATTATGAAGATGTACTTTTACACTCTTCATGGATCCAATCAAGAACATATGGTAATCAAATGCTGACTTTATGGACATTCTGTTAATGGCCATTGATACTGATATCAATGGACCAACTCTTAATAGATCCTCCTCTGGCCAGGAAATTTCGGAAACACTGCTAGCCTGGTCGAGCTCAAACATTCCACTCAATCTACCTTCAGAATTCACCGTAATTCCATGGGCAAAAGTATGCCAAGTTCTTTTTTGATCACCTTGATGCTTAGTAGTGATCCAGACCTGTTCTAAACCTAAAGTGAGAACACCCAAAGAAGGTCCTAAATCAACAACACCTCCCATGTTGGTAAAAATGATCGTGAAAGACCATGGAAAAACCTTACGAGAATCGTTAGAAGATGGAGAAAATGGAGGAGAGAGAGATTTCTTAGCATCGCTCTTGTCTTCGGCTTTATTTTCGCTTGGTTTCGTACGTCCCCGATTACTCAGTCTCCAAATATCGAGGAAGATATTCAAATTCTGCCTTTGCTTCATATTACAATAAATATTCATATCAGACACTAGTGCAACACCATACACATTAGGATAGGTAAACATCATGACAATGTCGATATAATCCAACATAAATGCAGCACTTGAATCCCTCGAAAAAATGTGTCGTACTGAAGATTCAATTTTATCCATGGAGAAGGAAACGTTAAAGGGTTCAACTGAATCCACCTTGTCTGTAGTTACTCTGAATAAGAATGAGTTGAAACCTGCATCTAATTGGACCTTAGCCTTAGGCTCGCAGCTAAAACTCAACTTCTGTTTTCCTGAGGCAATTTCAAATGCAATATCATAGGGATTTAACAAGCTCTTATAATCGATGCTATCTGTAACTGGCTTAGAAGGATGAGATTTATCCTCAGAACTCAAATTACGGATCATATTCTTAATATTGTGATTGAAATCACTTAATAGCGGCGCACATTTAGCAAAGAGCATGTTATGGGTAGGTTCAATCGTCGTAAAGAACCTGATGCAATGTGATTTCTCTCTTGTCTCATTAAACTCATAATTAATAGCCATTTGCACACCTGGTGATTTTATCTCCAACAAAGGTTCTGCTTTACTGTCAAGTTCAGTCGGCGAATAAACTTTAAACACACCACCTGCAAAGTTCAACTGTGAATTGATGGTTCTAATGTGAGCAAGGAATGGGGCAAGTGTATTTGAGGCCGCTTCCATATTCAATTTACTCTTAGTAGAAGACCCTGTCTGCTTGATCTTAGCTTTCTTCATTTCATTAAAGCGCTTAATAGAGTGAAGCGTCTTTTCTACCAGTTTGAAGGAAGTTGACAAAAATCTGACATCTATGACTTCACCATGAAAACGAACAAATAAATCCTTTAGTAGGTTTTCACCCTTCAACCAATAGAATATTTGCATATTTGATAGGTATGTCCTTGTGTAACTATCCTTCTCACTTTTTTGAGAATAGAATGTATCAGAAGTATTGCCATTGGCAACAGACAAGTAACCATCGATTAAAGTAAGCTTACCAAAATGCTTCTCATAAGCTGAGAATAGCCTGTCATACCCTAATATCAAACCAGGTTCTGAATTGTCACCCACTTCGAAAAGCCAGCCGACACAGAAGTTATACGAGAGAATATGAATAGATCTAAAATCGAGAGTCGATTCACCAGATTTCGCAGTTTTGTTAGATGAGTAAGGTAACCAAGGTGTATGGTGTTTTTTGAAATGATTAAGGAGTGACTGTAAGTAGTGAACACTCCACAAAATATCCACTAATAATTCGGGAAATAGACATAACCTGAAATAGGAACTTTCAATTTGATAAGACTGTAAAGAATTTGGAACTTTTTGTGATGTCAAAAACCTTATGGAGAAATCCAATACTTTTGAGAGATTGGCTGGCAAGGATAATTCCTTCACCAGCAAATAACACGATTCCACAACGATTTGCCCAGAAAAATGCCTATCATATTCTTCATACTGTTCATTGGCATTAGTTAAGGAGGCAAAGAGAGAATGAAGCTCAAAAATGTAACAGATCGACGATACGGGGACAAGTAAACCGAAATATTTCAAATTAGCATCTAAGGCCCATCTTGTGTTACGAGAAGGTGATCGATCGTTTCCACCAGAAGCAGAACGAAGGAAATTCCAAAGTTTTTGGATATGGTCCACGCTTTCCACGAGAGTTTGCTCATCTTGAAGTAGGTTATGCAACGCCCTCCGCGGTTCACAGAGTGTGAGCTTCATTAATGATGTCGAAATTTGGACTTCTACAACAGGAACGACTTCATCTGCAACCTCGCATTTGAACTGAAGATCTGTCGACGAGAACTTGAAAAACTGTTCAGAGGATAGTTGTGATTTCAAATAGACGTCATACTCCAAAAATCCAAGCACTAATTCCATATTCTCATGTCCACTGGCATATATATGTAGTTGCTTAACATCTTGCAGCAGATAAAATGGAGATAACAACATTATTTCTGAGCTCATGTCCGTGAAGTTGAACCTGATATCAAATTTGATTGGAATTCGTGGCGTCTTTTTAGTAACTGCTGAAGAATTTTTTACTTCATGAGATTTGAACTGAGGAATTAGAACTTCTACCTGCCTTTTAATCTTCTCGACAGAATTTCTTAAAACGACAGTGCTTGGCATTGCTCTAATAAATGAATTTGTAGCTTGACAATTGAGGGAAACAAATGGTATAACTCCCAACTGAGCCGTTGCTGCAACATGAAGTTGCTTTAATAAAACTTCTGCTAAAACATTTGTAGAGTGCTTTAACCAAATTTCATGTCTCTGTGCGAAAAAAACAGCTGACAATGCAGGTGGTGTATTCTCTTTTGAATTTTCAAGCAACATGCTATTTTTCCCGTTAATGATTCTGTTTGTCAATCTCGTATCTCCCACGACAAAATGCAAATCACATCTTTCAAATATCATAGTGGCAAAAATCTTAAGGTTTCTGAAACGGTCTCCGGGACCAGATGCACGACTTGATTCAAGACGGTCCATTTGGGAGCCAAAACCTGAAATGGAAGCAGATCTTGAGATGGATCCCAAATTAGAAAGATCATCAAGCTCATTCTCACTAAATTTCGAAAACAACTCCTTCAACTTGAAAACTTCCTCACCCCATTCACCTTTTATTGCGCCCATATTAGCCGTCAAAGTGATAACTTTCTCTTGTTTGAAAAGATTCTCAGAACTTGTGTTAACCGAAGGAGGCAGAACATCAACTATAATATTAGTTCTTGTGAATATCGTGCTACGAGCCACTTCATAGCCTGAAATCAATACAGTAAAGAAAAATGATTGAAAATTGATCTTCAATACTGTCCTTAATTCTTTTTTGAAGCTATCCTCATTCTGTGGAAGAAAAATCTTTTTGTAGATGTAGGATCTTGTAATATCAGACAAGTCCCAGTTTCTCCAGTTTGAGAAAACTGAAACGAAAATATCCTCATCTCTCTGAGGAACATTAGGATTCTCAGAGTCTTGTACGGTTACGAGGTGATCAGCGGTACGCCAATCATTCGGCAAATAGGTCAAAATATGGCGGAGACGAGTAATGATTCTCCAACTCCGATTCTCCCTAACATGGCCTTCTGATAGTCTCATGATAAAAGCAGGCTTTGTAATTACATATGGATCATGGCTAATTTGATAATACTCACTTGCAGATGTCAAATCGCATATTAAGTCCTTTTGAGTTTTCTTTCTCAAATTTTCCAATTCTTTAGCAGATGTTATTGTATCCCGAAGTACTTTAATCTGCCCAAATAAGTAGCCTGAAATTCGTTCTAATTGGGATTCATCCAAGGTAAAGCCAAATGAGGTCACATTTACCGAGTTTACATTTTCATCTACGGTGGAGGACCATAATTCTAAATCTTCTATCGAAAGCTGTAATGCTGCTGGTTTCATGCTGATGCTGGAAGGATGGGCTTCCAAAAGAGATATTCTGAGAGTGTGAATATTTGAAAACATGGTTTTTTCCAATATTACTTTCTCATCTTCATTTTCAATGGTTTTTCTTCTTAAGTCAAAATCAAAGCTATTCAGTGCCAATTCAACGCCACTTCCCTCTTCAAAATCATATAGAAAATGGAGATCTTTAACATGCAACCTCGAAGTAGTCACAAAAGACGCACCGTACTGAAGATTTCCCAACTTTTTCACAATTGCAATCTCGTTCTTGTCAATGATATCGGTGGTGTCTTCCGTGTAAAACTTTTTAAGATAATTTAGGAGAACTCCAGTAACTGAAGGCTTAACCTCTAAATTAACGTATTCAACATCAAGCACGTAATTGTTATAGCGATCGCGATTGTTGGGAGGATTATGTGGCATGTGTGGAGAAAAGAACCCGGAATTCGCTTGGAATCTTGTGTCTTCATTTGTTAAAGGTGTCCTTTGGCCTTCACTAGTATCGGATGATGAAGAATCGTCAGGTTTAACAGTAGGTGCATATTCACCCAGACAATCTTCAATAATATAATCTATCGTTTCTGCTAAAACAGGTAGCGGCAAGGGGGGTAAAGTTGCAGAGGGAGAAATACTTCCGAGCAGTTCTTTGTAGAGCACAGATTCTTGAAAAAAACAAGGAAGCAGAAAGGAACATCTGTAATACGCTGAATCATGCAATGTGATGTATTCTCGCTGTCTGTACCTATGGTCTGCAAAAGCTTGATTTTGTATGAAATCAGTGAAATTTAACTGCGTCTTCAAATGCAAGAGGAATCTACCCTCCTTCTGATTTTCATCCAATTCAAATATGAGAAAGTTAATATCTGGAAATTTGAAATCCACACGTTGAGAATAAGCTTCATTTTCAAAATCTATGGCAGTGAATGTTATTTTTTTGGCATGTAGAACACTTCTGGAACTCGTATCAGCATCATTCATCATAAATTTCAATTCCTTTACACGAACAGTAACGGAAGTCATATCAAAGAGGGTATTAGTCTCATACAGCAAAATGTTTTCGAGATTTTTGAATCCAAACCCAATCTTGCTAAAGCATGTCAAAAATCCTTTAGCAAACTCTAAATCTGAATTAATTTCCAGGCGATCTATGTCAACTCCCCATTGACAAAAGTATGTCGGTTCAGTGGGTGGCAGCCCATACATTCTATGGCCATGGATCGTCAAACTGGAGAGATAGCCATGGCTTTTTTCTTGTCGCCCATTGTCCTTTCGGACACATTCAAATAAATCATGAGGATGTCGCGAAACATATCTTTTTAATTCAGTATTATTCATGGTTGCCAGAAGATCCATATAATAATTCGTACTTCTTAAATCGACCTCTAATTCATTGAAATGCAATGCTATGCAAGGGTCTGAGTTGTAAATTGTTTCGGGTAGGATTAAGGCACCTTCCCATACAGAAAACACAAACCAGATATCCATTTCATTTTCCGTCCTCTTAAGCTCTGAACGTTTAGGCATAGGGATTCCCTTATTCGCTGGCCTTCCTTCAGGATTAGTTCTATCAGTTTCAACATCTTCAGTAGAAGATATGTTAAATCCAGAATGTTCATCTCCCAAATTCTCATTCTTCGGCTCTTCAGTATGGTTGGCATTCGTGTATTCTTCAGCGGTGACGAAATGAGAAAAATCACCGAAATAATTCATCTTAACATTCATCAAGTATCGAACCACAAATCCGTAACAGTGTAGTGTGGTGCCAAAACTAGAGCATTCTACTGAGATTGTGTCAACGTTATCGATATCTAGTTCAGAGAAAACTGTGTACAAACCGTTAACTTGGAAATTATAAGATCTCCCCACTTCCTTGTTTTTCATAAATTCATTTAATGTATTCCACGGTGGTGTATTAAGTAATAATCTGAACATAGGTGTTGAAATATGATAAGTGATTTCAGTACATCTATTCGCAACAGTTTGACGAGGAATCTTCACATCGAATATTAAATGGTCACCGTGTAAAGACAAATAACAATTCTCGTTAAAATCTAGAGGGTTATTAACAATGTTATGGTCATTCACATTCAAATAGATAGAGTAACCATCCAAATTCCAATTAATCCTGTAAATAAAGGGCCTAAACAACTCGTATGGCGTAGGATCACCAGAAGAAAAATCTGCAAAGACGTCAGATATCAAAGTAATATGTTCTCTCAATATGAATATTTCTAACTGGGTCGAAGATAGATTGATATTCCAATTAGCCTGATCATTCCAACCTAATGGATATCCCATATCAGCCTCAAAGTCAAAAGATTTAGCCCTCAAAAGTAATTCGTGATTGACACTTGTTCTAATTTCCATGTTGGAAAAATGGAAATTAACATTGTTGGGGGAGCCTTCTTCAGTGGGACAAATAACCGTATCGAGAATACCATAGGAATCTTTCATGAATTTGAGATCGATCCAACCAAATGGTCTGAATTCTTCCTTGGTCTCGACGTAATGCCTTAAAAACTCTTGATCCTTACTCTTTTCTCTTGTGGGGATACGCCAAGTGGACTCTTCCATGATGCTAATGGACGTTTTGAAAATTGTGTAAATTCTTTGAGATCCTGGTGTAAGAGTCTTTATAGGTTTTGGTGTTCTAGACACAACTGGTGACAAAAGAGCTCTCAGATAGCTTAACTGTCTTTCTGCCCAAGGTCCGTAGCATATATTTGCACCATAGAGTTGAATATCTACACCAAATTCAGGTGGAGCTCCACTGTTACCGACTTCCGGCCCCTGCAGAGTTTCTTCGGGTTCTTTTGGAACAAGCCCCGGTATATCATATTCATATGTGAAGACAATTTTAGCACTTTTCAAAATACTAATAACTCTAGCGTATTCATGATTGGCAAAGTCGAAGTCCACATTCTCCAATTCATCTTCCTCCATATTTTGCCTATAGAGTGACAAACCTTTCCAATTTTCACGAAACGTAATATCTTCTTGTGTTTGTAAATGTTTAGGACCCAATGTTGGTAGAAGAAATATGCGAGCAAACTTTTGCCAAAGTTTCGATAATCTACCTCTGGTCCACTTAAAACTAGTCGATATATCATCGTCAAACCCAATATTTTGTTTGACAGATGCGTCCACATCGTAAAGTTCCTTTTCAAGTTTAATTTTAAATAGATCTAATTTTTCCTTTGGTGGACAAAGATCTATTATTCCTTTAGAATTTTTAGCGCTTACTACCAGGATGGATGGGGTAAACCGGTTACCTAATACTAACGAAAATCGACGCGTGGAAATCTGTATTGGAAGAAATCGCATATACATCGATTTTCGATTTGAGCACTGTTGCTCGAAAAGTTCATCATTTTCCAGATTATTAGGTGCTTGTCCATCATTTTGATTCCTCCCAGCATCTTCTTCTTCATTACTGTCTTCATTATTATTTCTATCATTGCTACCCACAGTCTCCATCGTAACACTAGAAGGTGTACTTTCTGATAAAACTTTATTTTCTTGCTCTGACTCGTTGAAAAGTTCTGTCATGGTTTGATCATCCACAAACTTTTCAAATTGAGCTCGTTCTTCCTTAGAGAACATATGGATAATATTTTCATAGGATGACGTTTTATTGTAAACAAAAATTTCTAACCCTTCACAAGCCAGCAGAAACCTACAAGGATGCTTACGGCCACTATTGCTTTTAGGTTCTTGACCATTTTCCAGTCTTTCTTCTTCGTTATCTAAATTCTCTTGGTACTGGGACTTCCGTGAGTTAAACAACCAGTATCTCCAGTTGATAGTCCCTTCCAAGCATGATATGGTATAATCCCTATGAATAATGCAAAGGTTTCTAAACATTATGTTGCCGCCCAGAGGGGCTATCCGAAGTGACTCGATGTTTATCTTGACCTTGCAACGTTTCCAAACAACCCATTCGAGTATGAACGTGAGAAGAAAACCAAATATCCTGCCCAAGTAGAAGATAACCGTTAGTGTCACTATGCATGTTAAAACCCAATCTACGAGGAAGACCCAACTAAAATTCCTCGTTCTATCCAGCGAAACCTTCTGAAAAGGGGAACGGCCATCCATTATGGGCTTCCAAATCTCTAACAAGCAACCTCTCGAAGGATAGTTCGCTTCTTTTTAATGCTTTTTTATCGATCAATTCTTTTGTCCTTGCAGAAGCAAAGTGCTTTGTTGAAAGTCAAGTTCATCGTTTTGATGTCAAAAGTCTATGGGAACAAAAGACAAGTTGAAATTATAAGAAGTGAAAAGGGGTGATTTAATGGCATTGATTGAACAATTGCAACGGAGGGTAGTAGAAATGGGGCTAGTCCCAAAAATCATAGCTCTTTTACCCCTAGTTTCTATGATATGTGCCATGATTAGTTCACTTTGGCTGGCGACGCTTCCGATAGAGGGTCAATTCAGGCGTACTTATATTTCAGAGAATGCATTGATGCCATCACAAGCTTATTCTTATTTTAGAGAAAGTGAATGGAATATCTTGAGAGGTTACAGGTCTCAAATTGAGCATTTTGGTGAGATCAGCAATAATGAGAGAAATGAACAGATGGCAGAATGGTTACAAGAGTTTGGAGCCAAGACTTCCATATACAACAATGAGGAATACGGAGATTCACTCTATGGGATTTTACATGCTGAAAGGGGTGACGGTACTGAAGCGATCCTTTTGGCTGTTCCATGGTACAATGCTGAGGGGGATTTGAATGTTGGTGGTGCCTCTCTAGGTATATCACTTTCGAGATTCTTTTCACGTTGGCCAGTGTGGTCCAAAAATATTATCATAGTATTTAGTGAGAATCCCAACGTGGCTTTGAGATCTTGGGTACAGGCATACCACACGTCACTGGATCTTACTGGTGGATCGATTGAAGCTGCAATAGTGTTAGACTATCCTGGCACAAACGATTATTTTGATTACGCCGAAATCAGTTATGGTGGATTAAACGGTGAACTGCCCAACTTAGACCTTGTTAACATTGCCGTTTCTATCACTGAACATGAAGGTGTCCATGTGTCACTACATGGTATGACGCCTGAGTCCATCAATGATGAATCTTATTGGTCTCGTCTCAAGATTTTGCTTTGTGGTATCTACCGTGATGCATTCGCAGGGTTGGAACCACTACAAGGCAATGAAGCTTTCAGCGGCTGGAGAATTCAATCTGTGACCATTAAGGCACATGGTAAAGAGGGAGGAAACAATGACATTACAACTTTTGGTCGTATTCCAGAAGCAATGTTCAGATCCATAAACAATCTTTTAGAAAAATTCCACCAGTCCTATTTCTTCTACATGCTAGTTGCTCCTCGTTATTTCGTATCCATCAGTAGTTATCTACCCGCAACTGTTGTCCTCACTGCTGGTTTTGCATTAGCATCTTTGAACTCTTTGCTCGCTAACCAATACAGCAATTTATCGTTCTACTCTCACTACAATTTAAAGGCCCTACTGTTTTGGTTAGTTAGCATATTGGTATCCTTTGTGTTTTCGCAATTGTTCCTCTACGTTCCCTCAACAATTCTCTTAGTGGCTTTTATTGTGGTCATGTTATTGCTCCCATTAGCGGCTGGAAGATTATGGACTATTACAGAGCCGCTGTCCCATAGATTACAGATGTATGCATTCCTCTACATGAGTCTTGTGGTAACTTCCTTAATGATGGTCAATTTCACCCTAGCATTTGTGGTTGGTATTCTAGCATTCCCCATGACTGCTGTGGGCACTCAGAGAAGTTTGACTTTTAAGAAGTATGCGCTTCTAATCATCTCCAATCCGTTAGTTTCCTTCTTCATCGTAAAACCACATCCTCAATTGTTACAAAAGTTGATATCAGCATGGCAAGATTTAGGATGCTGGACCTGGTTCGTATTATGTCTAGGTTGGTTGCCCAGCTGGACCCTGATAGCATTATCGGCTTGTAGTAGCACAAACTTGGACCCTGTGGCTACATCAAAGAAGGAACAGTAAAGTAACGTATATAGTTTATTTCAAGATTCCCTAAATTTTATTAAAAGGCAAACGAGCCGCCACAGGACCTCCCAAAAGCTATTTAAGATACATCAATACTCTGTAGATCATCGTCATTCCTTGCAGCGTGGAAATTTTTCTGGATCGCTCTATAGTAAACATTGAAGTTAACCAAACTTTAAACTAGATCAATTCATTAAATAAGGACATTGGTGTCAAACAGGCATTGGTACAGTTAGATTAGAATCTAAGTTATCGATATGTCTAAGAGAAAACCTCTTACTCAACAAAAATTGGCAAGTGAAGAAGAACATGAGATCGAAGGGGAACCTAAGCGTAAAAAGGTCAACAAGAAAAGTCGGAATGGAGAGTTTATAGTACCCCCTATGAATCAAAAATTTGTGAGTTGTTTACAACTGGGGATGAATTTAAACTTATTAGAACAAGGTGCCGAAGAATCGCTGCAATTCCAAGGTACTGTGGCAGGTCAATTGACACAACAGATTTACGAATTGATCAGATCTGATACATTGAGTATAGCCAACCTAGAGCGCTGTCACAAGTGGAAAGGAGAATCATCTGAAATAGAATACTACTATCTACGTTCAAGATATTTTGTTTCAGAAGAAAATGGTATGGTTTGTGATCGAAAGAGAGACGACAGGATTGTATGTGAACCTGCTTCTATGTTCCATTTGGTAATGTGTTCTCATTTACAGAATAATCATGTTACGTCTTATAACATTCATCGAAATTTGGTTAAGACATATGCCAATATTACTCGTGATTATATTGTTACGGCCATTAGTTATTGTTCCAAATGTAATCCTGATCTGAAGGCCAAACCTTTCCAAAAGAAGCGCCATAAAAATGTTTATTGGGAACTTTTACCTCTGGAAAGAGTCCATATTGAGGTGTTTGAACCATTTGACGGAGAAAAAATACAAGGCAGGTTTTCTCATCTACTTTATTTTAGAGATTATTTCTCGAGGTATGTTTGGATTTTACCTTTGCAGAACGACAAAAGAAAGCATATGATTCGAGCAATGTCGTCATTCTTATTAGGCTTACCCCGAATCCCGATTTTTTTAGAGAGCACTACCATTGATAGGGAACATTTATTTGACCTATGTGGTCAAATTGCAGAACATTACAGTTTGAAACTAGGACTCGGAGTTAAAAATTCTCAGCGGTTCCATAACAATGGAATCAAAGATATGAAAGAGTTGCTTGGGTCTCATAAGGAAGAGTGTCTACAAGATTGGAACTTATGCTTGAAATATGGTCCATTCCATATAAATCAAAATATTAATGTATCATCAGATGGGAGACCGGGAGATTTACTATTTACATCGGTTCCAGATTGTAACAGAAAATTTGTGAAGAAAAGAAATGATGTTATTCTTGATACTCCTTCTCAACAAGTCGTGCATCTGGGGGAAGGTGTATTGTTTTTGGAGAATAATAAAGAGGAACATAAAACCGTCGAAGCAGTTAAGGAAAATATAACTCATAGTGACCCAGATGAGGAACGAGCGGAAAATGACAACACTAATGATACTCAGGTTCGAATTGATGAAGGAGATGTTAGCCCTTCAAAAACTGAGCCCGTTGAGCAGAGGGACGAGGATGGTGAAGATCGGCGGGGGGAGAGTGACGAAGCAGATATTAGACGCCCAGAAGATGAGCCGATCGATGATGCAATTGAACAAAAGAAAGAGGGGAATGCACGAAACCATTTAAAAAATTCTGCTGAAGTGATGGTAGCTAATATTCCTAACGATAATCATGTAAATACTGTTCAAATGCAACCAGCTATAGTGAGGGATGATTATATTTACGACAGTGACGAATTAGCCGATTACAATCTCGAAGTTGAGCAAAAACGGTACAAACGAATGAGAAAATCCAATGATGCGGATGATAAATCGATGTCAGAGATGGGACCTAGGAAGAAACGTAAGCTATTGGGTAGAAAATTACAATCTTCTACGAATATGGATGAATCAATTGAGTTGTAATAGTATTATTTTGTGTACGTTGCATAAAAGAAATACTAAATAATATCTAGCGATTAGTCACGGTATTCTTCGTAAAAGGCCTTGTGGAAGTTCTCCCATCTTTCAATCCATTCAGTACCTGGTGCCAAGAAGGTTGTTCTCAAATGGTAAGTACCTGGTTCCTGGCCGAATCCGGAACCTGGTACAGTACAGATACCTGTGGCTTCTAGTAATTTCTTACAGTAGAATGCATCTGGAGTCATACCTTCATGTTCAGCGGATTGTATAGCTTTGAATGGAAGTAATAGTCTGGGGAACAAATACATTGCACCTTCTGGCTTTTGACATTCGATACCTTCCAAAGAGTTGAAAGTTGCATGTAGCTTACCAGCTCTTTCGGCTAAGGCTTCATGGATCGATTTACGCTCTTGTTGATCCAATTCGTAGGATTCGTCACCTGGTTTAGGAGGTGATACCATCAGGTCAACTAATGCTTGGCCTGTGACGACAGGACATAGGGAAATGGAAGCTAATTTGAGGATAACTTGTCTGATATCGTTATTGAAGCCGGTGATTTCCATATATCCACCTCTTTGACCACATTCACCAGAAACACCCTTAGAAGTTGAGTGTAAACTTGCCAATTGGACGTTATCAAAGACACCAGGATTGCTTTTCTGTAATTTTCTCAAAATCTTTTTCATGGAATGGAATTCAGCACCATCAAAGACATTCTCTTGATAGACTTCATCGGCAATGACGACAATACCATATTTAGCTGCAATGGCAAAAATTTGAGAAATGTCCTCCTCAGATAAGACCGCACCTGTTGGATTACCGGGGTTAATGACCACCAATACAGAGGGTTTGATATTTTGTTCAATGGCATTGTTAACCACATCCTCAATCTCTGTAGGGTTAGTAGACCAACCTGATTTTTCATCCAAGTAGTATGGTAATGGATGTGAATTGTTTAGAGCTAATGAAGCTGTGTACAATGGGTACTGAGGAATAGGAATCAAAACACCAGTCTCTTGACCTTTGCACAAGATCGATAAAAGATAAGAAACTGCTGATGAGGCACCAGCGGTTAAAAAGATGTCCTCAGCGTAAGCCTTTTCACCACCGTCTCTTTCGGTAATGAATTGAGCGACGGTCTCTCTGATTCCTTGAATACCTTGAGATGTAGAATAGGCACCAACGGAACTACCAATGTCGTTGA
Organism: Zygosaccharomyces rouxii; assembly: GCF_000026365.1. NCBI lineage: Eukaryota > Fungi > Ascomycota > Saccharomycetes > Saccharomycetales > Saccharomycetaceae > Zygosaccharomyces > Zygosaccharomyces rouxii. The sequence continues at coordinate 116,121 of NC_012992.1, read as the reverse complement.
GCAACCTTCTAGCTCTCGCAATGGCGTCCTTTTGGTACAATTTGGAATCAATCAAAACTTGTTCATTTTCTTCCAAAAGACCTGGATATTGTAAAAGTGATAGAACTTGTCTGTAGAAAGTCAATGGTTTTTGTTTCAAGTGTTGAGGATTACCAATATTTGCACTGACAATATTATCAAAAGGCAAAGAGTGTGGATCCTTTTTCAATTTGGCATTTAATTCCGCTGCTAACATGGGGATTGCACCTCTGACTGCATATTTAGCCTTTAAAACATTCTCATTAACTTCACTTAATCCCAGTTTCTCAGCTGGATAAACAGCACCTAATACATTTGAAACTTTGGAGTGAATATGGTGGAGATGGGCTTCAGTTTGTGCAGATTTATACCTTTGAGCAACTTGAAGTAGAGTTCTTCTACTTGAGAGTAAGATCCTGGGACGTGCAAGAAGAACCATTGTCGAGAATACTGAGTTGATGTGATTCCGAAGAGACGAGAGATCTCGATGATGTTGTATGGTATTCTATTAAGAATTGTTGATCTTTTAAAGGTGATAAGGTTTAAAGTTGGTCATTTTTTCAATCGGAGTTCAAGCGCCGACCGATATCAACTGAGGGCTAGTAAGTGTAATGAAATTGGAACAGATAAAGCTAATTAGGAAGCTCAATAGCCACCGAAGATTTGGTAGGTCTATACTTGTTTCTTGAAACTATAGAAATGCCTTGGAATCTTTTTTTTTTTTTTTCTGAGGCTTCAAATTGACTAATTTATTCTATAGGAAGACCTCGTTAAGAGGCAAACGAGAATATGAGGAAATAATAAATGCTGGGTTTTGCAAGGTATAAGAATTCAGTTATATAATTATATCAAAATATGAGTGATGATCTTGCCTGAAATATGTAGTCAATGATTACTCTACTTGAAATAATCTTGTTCTGCTGATTTGAATACTAAAAAGATGTGAATTTCTTTCCAGCGAACCTGCAATATACAAAGATAACATAAAGCAGCATATTGAATATTAAGCAAATATTCAAAGCACAGTAAACATTTTTCTCGAATTGTAATGCAATTTCTTCTTGGATTTTCCTACATATATATATATATATATATATATATATATATATATCTTACTTCTCAGAAATAATAGAAGCACTACCGCTGAGATTCCCTCATCACCAAACCAACACCGTGGAATTCAATGAGATACACTAAAAGTACTCAAATCCAACATATAACCCAATAATGCAAAGGCTTTTACCGCCCTCGGTTCTTGGATATTTCGTCATATTTAAATCCGGGTAAAAAGTGACACGGCCTTGTAAGGCTCATCTAGTATTGGCCGTTAAACTCTTCACATACAAGTGTAACGCAGAGGTTTAAATCCGCATAGTAGTCCCTATACAACATTGAAGCCTTCTGGACCCATGTCTCTTTACGATACACTTGGTGTATCTCAAGATGCAACTCAAGTTGAGATTAAAAAGGCCTACAGGAAGTTAGCGCTACAACATCATCCTGATAAAGTTACAGATGACTCAGTAAGAGAGGAAAGTGAAGTTCGTTTCAAAGAGATCACAGCAGCATATGAGGTTTTGAGTGATGAGGAGAAAAGATCTAAATATGACACCTATGGTGATACTGCTGATGGGCCCGATTTTGAAGATGAATCATTTATGAATTTCTTTACACAGTTTAACAGCGGATTTGGATTCAACGGCGGTGGTGGCGGTGGTTTCCCAGGTGCCCAGCCTGGAGATGATAGATCTGATGATGTACAAGTACCTTTGAAAGTAAGCATGGCAGATTGTTATAACGGTAAAGTGTTTAAATTTCAATCCAAACGTAAGATTGTGTGTGAAAAATGTGAAGGGTCTGGTTGGAGACGTCGTAGCGGTGGACCGCCACCTCAGACCAATTGTAAAAGCTGTCAGGGCCGTGGCTATAAGGAACAGTTAAGGAGAGTCGCTCCCGGTATGGTTGCTCAACAAACTGTATCTTGTGGTATGTGTCACGGGAAGGGTAAATACGTTAGTAAACCAACGTCTGAAAAGAACCAATGTAAAAAATGCAGAGGCCAGGGTATGATAGAAGAAGCTAAGCCACTTACTGTGTCAATTCCTCGTGGTAGTCGTCATGGTGATCGTATCGTTTTTGAAGGTGAAGCTGATCAAGAAGTGGGTAAATCAAAGACCGGTGATTTGATATTTATTGTCGATGAGGGCACAGAACCACCAGAAGGTGTTAGACTTGAGAGACGTGGCTATGATTTAATAACAAACATAAGCATTTCTTTGGCAGAAGCCATTACAGGTCTAGACAGAACTTTAACCAAAACTCTAGATGGACGTGTATTAAAATTGTCGACTCCGGCAGGTAAAGTGATAAGTCCTGGTAAAATTATTAAGGTGGAACAAGAAGGTTGGCCTCTCAATAGTCACGCAACGAAATTCGGTGATCTGTACGTGTTAGTGGATATTGTTTTCCCCAGAGACAATTGGTTCGCTGAAAAGAGTGATTTGCTAAAGATTAGAAACATTCTGCCAAGTGAAGCTGCGAATAATGATGTTAAGGCGGATCCTGGGAATACAGAACAAGTATCAGACATGAAGCTAGTAGATCAATTACCCGACTATATGGGGTCTAATGGTGATCAATATGCACACGAAGGTCATGCAAGTGGAGCTTTCCCTGATGATGGAACTCCTCAGTGTGCTCAACAGTAGTGATTTATATTTGCCAGCATGAAACATTAACATAATCCTGTATATATTTTATATTAGTATAAATCATGGTTATAAATAGAGAAATCAAGGGAAGGACCTCTCCTCCTGTCTACGCCAGTAAATCTTCGAGCTCTTCTGCATTTAGCCCTTCGCCATTGTAAATATTTTCCACTTGATCTTCATCAAAGACCCTTAGTTTAGGGAAGGGATGTATCCTGTGGTTTTTGGGCAGTATTTCATCAGCTTCATTTTCATTTGAATCTTCATTATTACTTTCTATACTCATAAGTGGCAGCAGTCCATCATCATTCTCCTGTGGCTCGTTATCTTCATGGTCGTCTTGATCATCCCGTATTCTTAAATCTACTTTTTTCAATTTTACAATATCTTCATCTTCCCAACGTGTATGTCCATCAGGCGCATATTCTAACGGTGGTAATCTATGTGGTGCGTATTCAATATCATCCTTTGTGTCTCGTACCAATTTGGCTAATCCACCTAATCCTTCATTACTATCCTCACGTCGATTCATTGCATCTTGTAATTTCTTCTGTAATTCGCTATTTTCTTCTTCTTCATCATCATCTTCATCATCACCATCTTTAAGCACTAAACTCTTTGTTCTTGGTAAATCCGTATAGCCTAGTACAGATCCATATTTTTGTAGTTTCCTTGGATTAGATAAAAGCTCCCCCTGTAAAGTGGGTTGTCTCTTCTTTACGGGACCAGCCGCACTAGATTTATTGTGATCCTTTGACGCAAGCGGTAGACGTCTCTGCCCTCTCACTGGTGAAACACTTCTGGATTTTTTCACAGGTGTATTCTCTTCTGGTTTCAGAACATTGGGTTGGGATCTCTTCAATAGATGTATTGGGGTTTGCGGCAGCGCCAGCGATCCGTTTTCCCCAGGATCTAGTACCACATTATTTTCCTTATTATCTTGGACCTTTCCAACCATCGATATCACCTCCAATATACTTCCAACAATGACGATTTGTGAACTTTGTTTGTAATGTATAGTTTTCTGTTAGTGGTTTTTGTTTATGCAAGAACATCGCGATCTTTAATCGATGCACAAAATGTTAGCTCATCGGATACTAGAAAACTTAATAGAAGAATATTTCAAGCGGCGTTGAAGGTTGGTAAACAATTTTAATGGTTAGTTCCAATTTGCAGGAATTGATTCCAGCTCTTTCCAGAAGTATACGTCAACTGCCGCTTCATATAGAAACTCAGAAAGTGTTGGAATTTTACTGTAGAAATAGTTCATACAAGTCCTTATTAGTGGCTCAAGATATTAGTGAATTTGAAAAGCATAATGATCACAAGTACTTAGAAGCACTCATCCAGAAAACGCATTTCTTATGGGATAATCCACTGCCGCCGTTCCTCAAAAGATTTCAACTATATCATAAAGAGTTGACAAACCACTGGCCTTACGAGTACCAACGATCGCTATTAAGCATGTCAAATCCCAGGAAAGAATCACAGGGTTATCTTTGGAGAGACGGTAAAGAGTTGGCATTGTCCAATCTGCGGTTCGAGAAACATCGTTGGGCTGATGAAAATATAATTGAGAGACTTTCACCAGAACAAGGTACTCAGTTGTTACATTCAATTTTCCACCAATACTTCTTTCTCAAGAGCCATGCAAGACTGTGCTATAACAACAGGAAAATTCCTGTACCAATTGTCGAAATCCCCTTGAGACCTATGGGTAACGACGTTGCAGATTGTCGAATACGCAACCTTTTCAAAAGAAAGACTGCAGTAGTATGGAATCTATTGGCATGGGAAAATAGACCGCTGTCAACCCGCAATGAACAGTTACTAGGTGAAATCATTACCAAGAGTGAAACTCGATCCATGAGAAGACTCTATCAGAGAGCGTCTAGACGAGCGTATGTGGTAACGAACGAGGGAAAAGATCCTAACGGTTTACAAGTACCTGAATTCCGTCCAGGTGAAATACTACAGATGTCTATATGATTATTACCCTTCAGCTGTGATAATTATGTTCATTGTATTTTTTTTTTTTTTCTAGCATGACAGTTACAACTGAAAAATTTCAAAGAAAACTGAACCAACGTTCAACAATAACTGAAGATCAAGATAAAAAGATATATTTGAACCTATGTGGTCCTTTGCCAGAAACATTTTCCAAGTGGGTGCACGTCGTTCTCTTTTCACGATGGGGAATTGGACCCCCACTACGGTCTCTCCATTACAACGTCTACTGGGACCATCACCACTTTCTTCAGGTTTTGGTATGGGGCAACGCCGTTGGAAATCAAGAGGTAACACATTCCAACCTAGTACTCTGAAACGTAAGCGTAGGGTAGGATTTCTAGCTCGTGCACGCAGTAAGCAAGGTTCAAAGATTTTACAACGCAGAAAGCACAAAGGTAGATGGTTCTTAACGCATTGATGATGAAAAAGAATTCTTGTATATACGATTCATAGAGTATTCTAAACACAAAGATAATATTTACATGATGATATCATACCAAATCGATAACAATCCCAGGACCGTGAGTCGTTGTCAACGTGGTTCTACCCAAGATACTTGGTCTTTTTGCCTTTTGATTCGATACAGCTTCCTTGAAGGCGGTTTGGACAGCTAATAGATTTTCTAGTACTTGACGATCAGAAAATTCACACTTAGCCACCGCAAGACTAATTGAATTACCCTTTTGTCTAAACGGTATGGAACCAAAACTATCCTTGATTAGGGGTTCTAAATCCGATGCCACTGTACCTCTTTTCGCCATGGGAAGAACTTGTTTAGGTCCCAATATACGTGCTACTTGAGATGTGAGCTCTTGAGCTATATCAGGTGTAGCAAATGCCTTATCAAAATCGACTGGAATTTCGCCTTGTTTAATCTTAGCAATTATATCTGATCCACCCACAAGGTGACAACGGAATTTGTCTCTTGCCATGCTTAATTGTTGTTCATCATTACTGAATACTGCTACAAGTACATCCTTTAGAGGACTTGGTAGCGAGACATTTCCAGCTATTGGTGGATTACCTCTATCTGCCACTACGGATGTTGTCACAGTAATAACCTGTTGAGACGCTGGGTAACCTACTTCAACTGCGCGCAGATATCTCAATGCTAATGGTGTAGGCATATACAATGGATGAGTATGTGCAGGTTTTTTTGCTTCCACTTTACGTCTTGCGGCTCTACGTACTTCTCTTTTCCTGAGTTGTTCTTTGGTCAATTTAGATCCTGCTTCTTCAGCTCTTAATAGTGCAGCGGTATGGAAGAGACATCTTGAGGTAGATCCAAGCAATTGGGAACGTAAAGATGGTATTAGACCAATCATTGCTGGTCAAGCTAGCACGAAACACTTAGATGTTCTACGGTTTTTCGAGCTATTAGTAGTTCCTTCGTTATAAAGACTGAAATTTTTTGGAATTTTGTCAAATGAAAAGTTCATATTCGTTCATGATGACGATAATACTAATTTTCAAGATAGCCGCCGAGATTGAATTACAAAGAACTCTCTTTTTGTATTATATATTGCAGAGTTCTATTTACCACCAGCTTTCTTCTTCTTCTTCAGCTTGTTATCGAATTTGATCCATTTAGTGGGGATCCCTAATGAGTTCAAATGGTCGATAATCAAAGGTCCGTGAGGCCCTTGAACCGTGACTTCCTTATACTTGGGGGAAGTCATGGTTTCACCGATAGTTGTAGAACCACTGCAGAGTCTACGCAGTGTAGCTGCTAACTCATCTTCATCAATGTGGAAAATTTCAAATCTTGAGACTCTTGTAATCACTTTACGTCCAATTTTCATTTCAGTGACTATTTCAATGTTAGGTAAATTACCTCTAGATGGATTTTTGAAAAGAGGAATATCACCTTTGTATATTTGGAAATGTGGTGTGAAACTGTTGGCCAAAAGCGGTTCTATAATTGTTGCCCTTGAAACCAAGCGAGGAGCAGTTGTGTCCTTCTGTTTTTTGTTGACTAGATGGTAAAGTAAGTCATCGAGGATGACCATCTTTTTATTCTTTGAATCAGCCAAATTGTTCGATGCGATATAATCGTTAAGCGCATTTTTCAATTCTTGTGCAGTGTAAAGGATATCTTGTGGATTTAAGTCTGTCTGTTGAATAAAATCTTTGGCCAAATTTATAGGTTTGTAAAGGGTTTCACAACGTAACTGAGGTGATCCATCCTTCTTGTTATTATTGGAGGATGAATTACCGCCGCCACCACTACCACCGCTGATTTGATATGGTTGGAAATTTTGTAGTTCTGGTTTCTGCTTGTTGATACCTATAATGGTTAAGTCATCACCTTTACCTTTCAATTTGAGGAACCCTTCTTTTTCAAAATTCTTGAGAAATTTGGCAGTTTTCTTCCAAGAACTCTTCTTCACGTTAACCTTTTCGTGGTCCACTGAGGGCAAGTTGTGATTGATGTGGTTTGAAATAAAATTAGATGCAGAAATTGGTAGTTCTAATTTTGTATCGTGGGTCAAAGTATAGTATAGTGCTCTAGTCAAAAATTGATCCACATCCTCTAGTCTAAATTCATCAAGTACTTCTGCAATATCATCGATATCTACGGCCTTTTCCTGTGATGGAATTTCCTGTGAAGATGGTTGTTGTGCTGATTCTTCTAATACTTCTTCCTCTTCTTCTTCTTCTTCATCGCTATCCTCGAGGGAAACCGGTGGTTCTGCATTAACCTTGAAGACTTTAGAAAGCCCGTCTGGTAAGTAGTGTACTAGTTGAACTGCCACACCAGTTTTACCGAGGACTGAATCATAAGATGGTAAATCCAACTGAACCACACCAACTGCCATAACTACATCGGGAGCATTTTTACTAGCAATACCACAGACAGTACCGGGCTTTAAACGTGAGTCAAAAGGCAGTACAGTACCTGCTAACATTAAATTGGCACCGTTAAACAATCGCTCCTCGACAACGAATCCATGGGTCAAGACTACAGGAAGTAAACCGGGATGTGACCAACATGCAAATACGGTTGGATAAAGTAGATTCCCATGCTTTTCCTTGAACCAAATGGGCTTGTTATCGGCATCTGTATAGACCGTCCCTATACCACTTTGGGCTTGGAAGTTTGTCTGTTTAATAACACCTGTAGGAAAAGAGTACTCTTGGTTACCAGTTTGGGCTCTGCAAGTAGCCAGTAATTTCTTGGCCTCAGAATTCTTCAGATTACTGAGAGCCTTGACGTGAGGATCTTTCTTGAACATCTTTTTTGGTTGATATTTTCCCTGGTCCCCATTTTTTTGATGTTTGAAGCTTAGTTTAAAAGGTTTTACAAGGCATCACTTTAATAAACGGCTTAAGCCCATAATACCAAGTAAGGATTACAAGAGAAAACATACGGAGAGATGGATCAAGATTATGTGGACTACAATCCTGTGTATCCGCTCTATGTGAAGCAGTTCACCAGAGGTTTCTCAGTGCACCGAATGGCAGATGATGCTAGGATTGCCACTATAATAGTGAGGGATATGTCTCAGGTTGCAGGCTATCAATGGGATCCAATTACAGGTAAATTCTTAAGCATTTTTTACAAGGATGGAACTGTAAGAATTTACGACGGTTTCAGATCCGGTAGGTTAGTTTCGCTGTTGAGAGCTAGTAGTAATGGTGCTGTTTCTGGAATTTGGGATAGAATTGAGCTACTACATTCTGAAGAAAATATTAAAGATTGGTCTATTGATCATGACGTGACTGAAATGATGCCTAAGATGGTCAAGTTTGCTAGAGATTCACGCCAACTCTGTGTGGTTCCCTACACATTACCGAGTGATGTTTGGCGGCCACAAGCCGCCGATGACACAAATGCCCTGCTTGATGCACACGTAATAAGATGCCACGACAGCCTCTCAGTAATGTTTGATGGAGAATTCACCATATCAATTCAATTAGCAGCGATACCGAGTCCCTTGGTCAAATTTGTTTCGGCTCAACACCAGTATTTGGCATTCTATCAGGACGGTAGTGTGGAAAGATTTGATTTGGCAAATTTAGTCAAGGATCCATTCTCTTTAAGACTATTGAAAAACGTAATAACTATGAGACAACTACATCGATACTTGCAAGATCACATCGAATTAATTCAAAGAGATCTGCTTCAACCGTACGACGAATTTTTAGAGAGATGTTGTCAGGGCGCCTTCGGTGGATACGATCTCTTAAGGGAACAATTAATAGACTTGATGCTAGTGGGGGATGTAACACCAGAATTGGAAGATTGGTTAGTCAATTCCATGGGCGAGAAGAATCTTAAGCGCTGGCGCAAATTGGGCACAGACGCATACCACAAAACTTTGCAGGTACTTACACTGGCATGCCTACCAGCATGTGAACGACTCATATCACTAGGTCAGAGATGTACTGGTAATTTACTGTCACGTCAGTTAACATTACAATTGCCACTGCTACCACCAATAGATTGTCTACAATTTTTTTTGAAAAACGTTCTCGAAGCTATTGCAAGTCTAAGTTCACAACAGAGATTATTGGGTTCATTTTTAGATTGGTTTGACGACAGGGTCCGTGAATCGATTGACGAAGATTACAAACTGCGTTTCAACCTTCATGATAACAGCAGTTTAGGCCCTGATACGGCTTCGTATTTGCAGCTACGCCTAAGGAATTCAAGTCCGGAATTCTCAAGTGTCTCAGATCTAACCCACAGTTTAGCTAGCACGACGGATTGCGTATCATCACTGGACTCGATCCTTATCGATGCTCTCACCAGTAAAATTAATATCAGCCACGAGGCCCACAATAAGATGAACGATATCTTCTGTGACTTGATGGATCTAACCGTTATCAAGACTAATAATCCTACTGGCACTGCCACCGGTTTAGAAAATGGGTTGATTCTACTAGCTACTAAATCGCAGGTAATACTATTGGATCCACAATCATTGATGATACTGGCACAATTGCCACTGCAGATACCACTGACGTATCTAGAAAAAGAACGAGAATTCGTTTCTTCCACCACGACTATGGCTACGAGTACGACTACTACACAAGATATGATTACTCGTGCCTATTGGCAACACACCACGCTGCAATTAGAGCTACAGGGATCACAGCAGGGTCCGATTAAGACTGCCATAGACTATCAAGTCACGCCTAATGGTGATCAGTGGAGCTTAGCCGTGCTATAGTGCACCCTCTATTGTTCCTATTACGGTTATGGGATGGATCGGAGATTTTGGTGAAAGAAAAGAAAACCCTGAGCTTCGTCAGATCATGTGCGATGAGTAGCGGTAAAGACAAAATGAAAAATTTAAGCGTGGAAGCCACAGTTGAAAAAAGATGAGTAAGGAACAATTTGAGAATTGGGAGTATGAGATATAAAGCAAATGCATTGGTCTAATGAGTTTCAGATCGTCATCTGGTAGATTATGCCAGGGAATTCTTCATGGAATTTAAAGACAAGTAAGCTCAAGAATTATAAATATCACTACAGCCTGAAATATGGTCGGTAGTCCTAGTGGGAATTTGTCAGGTAGTGGTACTCCCCCACCATCACAACTACCTCCAAGGTTTGAAAGTGAAGTCGAATTAAGTGAGGTGTCAAACTTAGATGATTTAGAACAAGAATATGATCAATACAAAGCTGCGGAAGATAGAGAAAGAGTTGTAGGAAGAGGTGATGATGAATATGACGATGATCTACGCAAAGGGAAAGTTGATTACAAAGAGACCGAACTAGAATATTGGAATTCTACTAATGGTACTACCAATTTGCTTGCCCCAAAAGCAACTGTACCTTCATATGAAGAGGGTCAAGTAGGACCATTCGATATCTTCTACCATGATTTGAAGGACAGAATGACTTTGGGTGCTGTTAAACATTATTTTGAATCTGCGTTCCCAATTATAAAATGGTTACCATTTTATAACTGGAAATGGGGTTATGCGGATCTGGTAGCTGGTATTACTGTGGGATGTGTCTTGGTTCCTCAATCAATGTCATATGCACAAATCGCTACTTTGCCACCACAGTACGGTCTATATTCCTCCTTCGTTGGTGCATTTATTTATTCTTTCTTCGCTACTTCAAAAGATGTCTGTATAGGGCCTGTCGCAGTTATGTCTTTGGAAACCGCCAAAGTTATTCAAGAGACTTTAGAGAAATTTCCAAAAGAAGATCATGAAGTCACAGGACCGTTGATTGCAACGGCGCTGGCGCTGTTATGTGGTATTGTGGCAATGGGTGCTGGTGTTCTACGTCTTGGGTTTTTGGTGGAATTAATTTCACTCAATGCAGTAGCAGGTTTTATGACTGGTTCCTCATTAAACATTATTTCAGGTCAGGTTCCTGCCTTGATGGGCTTCAAAAAATATGTGCATACCAGAGACTCGACTTATAAGATTATCATCAACTCGTTGAAAAATCTAAAACACACACAATTGGATGCGGTGTTTGGTCTCATTCCATTGGTGCTGCTTTATACTTGGAAATGGTGGTGTTCATCCTATGGTCCCAAGCTGGCTGATAGACATTTCAAAAACAATCCAAAGAAGAGAGATATTTTGAAAACTTTTTACTTTTACGCCCAGGCTATGAGATCTGCTGTTATCATCATCGTGTTTACAGCGATCTCCTACGGTATCACTAAAGGCAGAAAAACCCCTAGAATTTCAGTTTTAGGTAAGGTTCCTAAGGGTCTAAAGGATGTTCACGTTATGAGAATTCCTGAGGGTCTTTTGTCAAAGATGGGATCGAGTATTCCTTCTGCGATTATCATTTTACTTTTGGAACATATTTCTATTGCTAAGTCCTTTGGTAGGGTCAACAATTACAAAGTGGTTCCTGATCAAGAATTAATTGCCATCGGTGCTACTAATTTGATTGGTACTTTTTTCAATGCCTACCCTGCAACTGGTTCTTTCTCCAGATCTGCATTGAAGGCAAAATGTAATGTTCGTACCCCATTGTCCGGTGTTTTCAGTGGTGCCTGTGTGCTTTTGGCATTGTACTGTTTAACTCAGACCTTCTACTATATTCCATCTGCTACGCTTTCTGCAGTTATTATCCACGCAGTTTCGGATTTATGTGCATCTTACAAGACTAGTTGGAACTTCTACAAGATGAACCCCGGTGATTTCATTGCATTTATTGTTACTGTTTTCATTACTGTTTTCTCTTCCATCGATTATGGTATCTATTTTGCCATGTGTTGGTCTGCAGCTATGTTTTTGTTGAAGAATATGTTTGCCCCAGGTAGATTCCTTGGTCGTGTGGAAGTTGCCGAAGTGGTGAATGCTCAAGTGGATCCAAACGTTGAAAGTGTCAGTGAAAGTGCTGGTTCACATCTGGACGGCTTTCAAGCACAATCTTCTATTGAATCGTCTTCCAAAAAATTGGATCCATTGGATAAATCTGCGGTACATTCGAATTATTTGAATGGCGGTGATGATGGCAGCGACAATAACATCAACAATCAGATAGGACAAAAATTGGTTTACCATACTAAATGGATCTCTTATGATCGCTCTTACTCTAGAGAATTTAATCCTGAAGTACCGATCCAACCTCCACCTCCAGGTGTCATCGTATACCGTTTTGGTGATAGTTATACCTATCTGAACTGCAGTAGGCACTACGATATCATCTATGATGAAGTAAGGAGAACAACAAGAAGGGGACAAATGATAAGTGCAGTAAAGAAGGTCGATAGACCTTGGAACGATCCAGGTGAATGGGAAGCACCACGCTGGTTCAAGAAGTTAACAAGCAAGAAGAAAACCGCAGAAGAATGGGCAGAAACCGAAGCTCAAGAATCTAAGGCGGCTGAACAAAAATTGCAAGATAATAGACCTCTATTGAAGATCATCTGTTTGGACTTTTCACAATGTTCACAAACAGATGCTACGGCCATTCAAAATTTAACTGATTTGCGTAAGCAGGTTAACCGTTACGCTGATAGACAAGTTGAATTCCATATTTGTGGTCTCTATGCACCATGGGTCAAACGTGCTTTAGTGAATTTTGGATTCGGTACCGTTAATGAAGAGTATAGCGACGAATCTTTGTTAGCAGGTCACAGATCTTATCATGTGGCTCGTGCACCCACCTCATTGGAAGATGGTTTGGGATCACCAGCTCAGTATAGTGTGTACCCAGCTTCTGGTACCAACTTACCATTTTTCCATGTGGAAATACCCGATTTCAGCAAGTGGGACCTATAGGCTATTAGGTAAATTTAAAGGTTTGGCGTTTTTTTTTCTCTTCTCACACTTTACTCGTTCTGTAGTTTTTACTATTGTCTAATTTGATGTTTCTAATGTTTAGATATAAGGTTTTGCTTATGGGTTGGATTCGTTTGGGAAATTTTGGTTGCATTATTGTATATTAGGTTTCGGTATATATATGGAAGTCTCCTAAAGGAACCTCTTTGCAACTACTTATAGTCAAGATAAGGCAAAGAGAGTCTTGAGTTCATATGAAATAATGGAGACCAATAACTCTAAGAATGATCTAACTTCAAGAACAAACTTTCTCAATCCTGTGAGAGATGACATTTTACAAGATGCGAGTACAGATATACCAGGATTTGTTGCAGAGGAACTAGAAGAAAGGGAAGAGCTATATAGGGAATGTCAGGGAACAGATTACGGGTCCATAGATAATGAAGATGATTCTAGAGATGGTGTTGCTTCTTCACCAGTACCGCCTGATAAATTGTTAGTCATTACTTTATCGATGTATTTGGGTATTTTCCTAGCTGCTGCTGATGGTACGTTAGTATCTACAATTATGGCACACATTGCTTCTGAATTTAACGAATTACCAAGGATATCATGGATAGCTACTGCATATTTGCTTTCTAGTGCAACTTTCCAACCACTTTACGGTAAATTATCAGATATATTTGGTAGGAAACCATTGTTAATGTTGAACAACATAGTGTTTCTTGTTGGATGCCTCATGTGTGGATTAACTCCCAGTTTTTGGGGGTTAGTTGGTGCTAGGTTTATTTCTGGTATTGGAGGTGGTGGTGTCACTTCAATGTGTTCTATTACAATTAGTGACATCGTTCCCCTAAGAGACAGGGCTCTCTATCAAGGTATGTGCAATTTCTTCTTTGGTTTAGGCACTGCATGTGGTGGTGTTGTTGGTGGTTGGTTTAGCGATCATGGTGGTGGTTGGAGAATGGCATTTCTCATACAAGTACCACTATCGGCATTGAGTTCTCTTTTAATAGCTGTGTTCATGAAATTGCCCCCAAGATCCAAGAGAGTCAATTCTCCTGCTTCAATTAAGAATAAACTGTTGTCGGTAGACTGGATAGGTGCTTCTGCACTTGTTGTGTTTCTGTCGTTATTCCTTGTTACTGCTTCATTGGGCGGTAAGGAGATTGCATTTAATTCGAAGACTTTTGTTGCACTTTGCATAGGCTCTTCATTGGCATGTGCATTTTTCATTGGTGTAGAGTTATATGGAGCTAAAGATCCTATTTTACCATTGTCCTTTCTACGAAATCGCAGTGTATTAGGTTCGAGTTTTAGCAATTGGTTCTGTATGATGGCTATGATGACTACAAGTTACTATTTACCCATTTACTACTCTGGTGTTCTTAATATGAACCCTACGCGTGTTGGTAAAAGGTTAATGCCCAACTTCTTCAGTACCGCCTTGGGGTCCTTGGGAGCAGGATATTATATGAAGCGTACCGGTAAATACTACTGGCTTACAGTAGGATTTTGTACTTTATCACTGTTGGGACATTTACAAATTAATTTGATGAAACCTGATATAGCTACTTGGAGGCAATTTATCCTGTTAGTGATTCCTGGGTTCGGTTATTCCGTTCTCATCACAGTTGCTCTGCTGGCCATGATTGCCGCTGTTCCTCATAATCATCATGCTGCTACTACTTCCATCTCATATGCATTTAGGTCGACTGGTTCAACCTTAGGTGTATCTATTGGTGGTGCCATTTTCCGTCAATCACTAAATGGATTACTCTCTCGTAAAGTACTCAAATTTGCAGATAAACATCCAAGGAAAGAACTATTGGAAATTATTGAAAAGGCTTCTAAATCTTCAGAATGGGTTCATGATTCTGCTCCAGAATTTATTCGCCCAACTTTAATTGGTTGCTACCATTTTGCCTGCAAGGATACTTTTCTATTTTGCACTTTGTGCTCCATAGGTACATTGGCTTCGATATCAATCATAAAAGAGTACAAATTACACGCTTCCTTAGATAGGAAGAATTGAGCTGAATTTCTTTCATATTTATATATATTTTCTGTAAGGTTTGATTTTATTTTTTAATACAATTACGTTGTTTTTTTCCACTCTATGAGTTCAGTCATGTACTAAAGACCTGGAAACCGATAAGTCGAGACAGACGTATTAACAAAAGAGGAAAGGATCATTAAGGTCGAGTAAAAAAAATAAAAATGGCCATAAACCCGCTCCCTGTGTAAACTAACAATTATGGCTTAGTTCTCATTCTTCAAAAAAACCATTCTTGAATAGTTTGGGCTACATCTGGAGGATACCTTTGTAGTAAGCCCATAGCTTGATCTTGACCTAAACTGCTTAGTAGCTTCTTGGTAGATTCTACAACGGCCAAAGCATTTTTACCCTGTATTGACTTGTGATGAAGAGCTTCAATGACATTATTCACAATAACCGGGATGGTGGATGGTTCACACACCGCTGGTGAAAAAGTGTCTATCAAATGGCTCAAATATCTATAAGCAAATGCAGCAGCCTCTTCATCAACTAAAATTGGCAAAGATCTAACCCAGTTGGCAATGTAAGTTTCCACGTTTGGAATAGTGGTGTTGAAGGCATAAAGTATCTTGGCAATGGAAGCACTGGCATTTTCAGTAGCTGTTTGGTTTTCATCGGATTTGGCATCAGGAATACTTACAACTTGGAAAAGGATATCCAAGGATGAAATACAGACATCAGCATAAGTGTTTGGAGCAGATTGTGCTCCTACACCAATCAAGTAGGCAGCCGCTTGACGAATGCTTGGTTCAGGTGAAACCAAATAAGCTGTTGCTTTGGGGATAAAACTATTTTTGAAAGGTGCAGATCTTTCACCACCATATTGTACTAAATCAGAAATAGCCACCAGGGCAAACAAAATTAAAATAAGCTCACTATCTTCCAAAAATGTAGCAACTAGAGGCCATAGAGATTGGAAATGGCCAAAGTAATTACCACCTGAAGTCTTGAAAACTGCGGCAATCGATTTGTTGATTTCATCCAACAGGTCCTCATCCGTAAAATCTTCATATTCTTTATCAATATCTTCGTTATACTCATCGTCTTCACCGTGACGTTGCCTCACACGTTCATAAACATCTGCCAAGTTGGCAACTACACCTTTAGTGAATCTAGCTTGTAAATCATCACTCAAGCAATTATCACCCATAATGCTTATACCACCTACTAGTGCAGTATGGTAAATCTGTGTAATTTCTGGCATAGGTTCAGAAATTATACCAGAGATGAGTTTTGTAGATGCCATTTTCCAAAGTTGTTGCACTTCTTCATTTTGAACCCCTGTAGCAGAAATGAGACATGATAGTAGTACTGGTATTAGATTAGCACCAGTAGCACGGACACCATCATGCAGATAAAAGTCGATGGAAGGAATTGCAATGTCATTCATAGTTTCCTTCACATAAACGGCAAACAGATTTTTCAAAACGGTACTGTAAACTTGTAATAATTCCATGGCAGAAACTTTATCATCCAAAATTGAAGTATGGATGGCAATGTGCTTACCTTGAATTTGAACCACATCCCAGTCCACATATTGTTGGAAATTGGCAGCTTCTTCTTCTTCGATTAAGCTGACATCCTGAGTAGCCTTTGCAGTCTCCAACAAAGATGGTAAGACGATTGGTAGAAGTGGTACGAAATCTTCACGTAGAATTCGACAAACTCTACTCCAACCATGTTCCAAATAAGTCTTTATTGGATCATCATCTTGAATACCA
This sequence comes from Zygosaccharomyces rouxii, assembly GCF_000026365.1. Taxonomy (NCBI): domain Eukaryota; kingdom Fungi; phylum Ascomycota; class Saccharomycetes; order Saccharomycetales; family Saccharomycetaceae; genus Zygosaccharomyces; species Zygosaccharomyces rouxii. Next base: position 99,394 of record NC_012992.1, on the reverse strand, counting down.
TTGTTTTGATACAGTATTAGAAGATTGACTAATTCTTGTGAATGTTCAGCGAATTTCTCCTTACCAACTGCCAATGCAATTAAAGTGGCGCATTCAATGCATTTACCCTTTAGAACTCTATTAGCACCATCGACATCCATTTTCAAAACATTGAGTAAAATGGGCATCAAAGTATCATAATATTTAATGAATTTCTTCTCTGCGGCTTCAGCGATAAAGGCAATAGTAGTCAATGCTTGCTCCTGTACGTATAATTGGTTACTCTGGAATAAATTTAGTAAATTGGTTAAAAGACTGTCCAAATAGGGTTCCAAGATACCTTGATTCACATGTTCTGAAAAATTGACCAATGCGGCTGCTGCGTGAGTTTGAACTCTATCGATAGACTGTGTAGTCAATTTTGAGATTAAAGCTGGTAAGATTCTTTCGTGGGAAGTTCTCTGAATCAACGGAGCAAAATCTGTTGAAATTTGACCTAAAACATTACAGCATCCGTATTGAACTCTTGGATGAGGATCGTTAATCAGTGGTAGAACCATGTCTAAAATTTTAGGGATTTCACCGATAAGTACATCACGACAACCTTCAGCTGCTGATGAAAGAGCCATTAGTGCACCAAATCTCTCTCGCCATTCTAAAGAACCAATCATCTGTTGTAAACATTGGAATAAAGGTGGAGCCAAATACTTACCACCCAACTTTAATGAAACACGGTCTAAAGCTTGGCGTGCATGGTCATAGGCGACCTCTTCTTCATCATCTTCAGCATCATCCGAATCTCTCCATTCGGTTGCTTCGTCGTCATCTACAGAAACCTCAGTCATCATTAATAAAGTATCCATGATAACAGATTCACCGTATGGAGTACTAGCTTTGCACATTTGAGGAGAGTTCTCACTGAATACTGTCAAAAGTTCCAAAACTGTTGTTCTTGCTGGAGTTTCCAAATCTTTATTTTTGATAACTATATCGCAAAATTGTATTATTTGACCAAACATGTCCTTAAACAATTTAGGTGCCAATTCCACTAATTCTATCAAAGACTCAAATACTGCCGCCAGAGCATCGTCTTTACCATCATCTAAGAATTTGGGTAAACTGTTCAATAAACTTGGTAATAGTACACCTAATTTTGCCCAATTCGTCTTGGGTAATTGTTTGAAATAACCGACAAATGCTGTCACTGCTGTGATTTTAACGTTGTCATCAGAATCTGTAAATCCGGCTTCAAACATCGGCATTACGTCAACAACATCCACATGATTGATTAAATGGGGTACTTGGGATAAAATTCTATAACTAGACTCTCTGAAATTTGGATCCGGGTTCTTTAATGCTTCCACCAAGGTTTGTAATAATTCCATCCATTCTGGTAAATCTTCCTGGGCGCACTCCGCAAGAGCATCCGATAACTTATGTCTGATCGTACCAGGTCTTTCAGAAACAAACCCTTTTAAAAGTGTAGAACGAATGTGAGCCAGTGCATCAGGGCCGATGTGTGTGATATTTTTTGCAATTATAACCGTTTTCGAAGAAGGTGGTGCTCTTAGTGCCAGTTTTCTGAAAAGAACTGCTGATAATGCGGAGGAGGTTAAATCGTTGGAATAAGAAGCTTGTTCAGCCAGAAAGATTAGTAAAACCTCGATATTAGTCGCTGTAATCCAATCTTGATTCAAAGCGTTTTCGGCCGCAGAACGGATCTCATTATTAGGAGATGCAAATCCGTGTAAAACGTTTACCAAAGTAGTGTTAACATCGTTAGAAAGTGCTGACATAGTAGAAAAGAAAAAACAGATTGACCTTAATGCAATTGACTAAATACAGAACAAGTAATGGGATGGTAATCAGTGAGCAATTATTAGAACAGGTATATCGTTTCTCGAAATGCAATATTCACTTTGTTATTATGATTTGATTATTTTGATTACTTCTTTCTCTTTGTTCTTGTCTTTAGAAACCACTTTTGATCCAATTCAAACGCTAAAGGACAGTAAAGGAAAGATGTCACAGAGAATTCAAAAGTCAGAGTCTTTTAGCGTTGACGATAATGAAGAAGAAAAAATAAGATGCAACCTGAAAGAAGCGGTTCCTTATCAAATAACTCGAATACTATTGTCTTGACGACTGAAATACAATAACTTTGTGAAGTTAGAAAACCGTATCTTTTTTTTCACTCTTGATGAAGAATCACTTTCGTGTCGCATGACATGTAAATTTATCTTGCCCTAAGGAAAGTAAAATTAGGGTTTGCAACAAGTTAAACTTTTATCAACGGAAATAGAGCGCACTGCCATCAAACTATGACATATGTATGATACAGCCTTTGGGTTCATGTTACCATTGACACATATGTCAGAGTGTCACAGAAATTCAATACTTGCTTATTCCGGTATGGTGCCCACTCATTTTCTTGGTTTATAAGAAATAAGTAGCTCGTGTGGCGTAATGGCAACGCGTCTGACTTCTAATCAGAAGATTGTGGGTTCGACCCCCGCCATGAGCTCGTTTCTTCTCATTTATCCGTGATAGTTTAATGGTTAGAATGGGCGCTTGTCGCGTGCCAGATCGGGGTTCAATTCCCCGTCGCGGAGTTCTATTTTTTTCGATATGTTGAATATGCATGCATATGACGCTTATGATAGACTTTATTTCCGTTAAGAGTGGCAACAAGAATCAACAGTACTTGTCCGATAACACACTATTGTTCAAAACGTATATCCGTGTGTAGCCTCTAAATCTTTTTTTTTTCTATTTAATCAGCCACCTTTGGTCGTATCTACCAGTCTTCCGCCAAAACTTTTTTGCATCTCATCGATATTTAAGTCGCTAATCGTTAGCTATTGTTACTTACTCATCTACTCCAGAACTGAGTCCGGTGTCGCACTAGTAAGAATATAAGCACAAATATCGTGTCTTCAATCATCTCCTTCATCGCAGTCCGTGATTCATATGTCGGAAATGAAAAGTAATAATCACCGAATAGAAGATGCGAATCTAGGAGGTACTAGCGCTAGTTCGGGTTTCTCACAAGGTGATGATGAGTATGGGGATACCTCGTCAAACGTCGAATTAGGACCCTCAGGTGAATACATTATCAAAAGGAATAAACCAGAGACCTTTTTAAACCGTGATGATTTAGAAAAAGTTACAGAATCTGATATCTATACCCAAAAAAGGTTATTCACATTTCTTCATAGCAGGAAAATACCGGCAATCCCTCAGGGTGAAGATGAGAGGGAAACGTTACCGTTATACAATAGGAATATAATCTCACAGATATTTATTTGGTGGGTAGTGCCAATCATAAGAAAGGGTTATAAGAGAACCATTCAGCCCAATGATTTGTTTAAGATGAGTCCACGGTTTTCTGTAGAGACCATGTATGATAATTTTCAGAAGAATTTTGCCAAATATGTTGAAAAAGGTAGAAAAAACTATAGGAAGGAGCATCCAGATGCTACTGAACAGGAAGTTAAGGACAATGCAAAATTGCCGCGATTTAGTTTACTTCTAACACTGTATCTTAGTTTGAAATGGCACTATCTCTATGCATGTTTATGCGCAGTGTTAGCTAATTGCGCTTCAGGGTTTAATCCTATGGTTACCAAGAGGTTAATTGAATTTGTGGAGAAAAAGGCGATGGATCATGGGTTACACGTTAATAAAGGTATTGGTTATGCATTTGGTGCTAGTTTAATTCTGATGTTTAACGGGCTGCTTTTTAACCATTTGTTTTTAGCCGCACAGATTATTGGTGTGCAGGCGAAATCTGTTTTAACAAAGGCGGTTTTAGATAAAATGCTAAAGGCTTCTAATTACACTAGGCATAAATTCCCTAATGGTAAAATTACCTCGATGGTAACGACAGATCTAGCAAGAATTGAATTTGCATTTGCATTTCAGCCATTCCTAGCCGGTTTTCCCGCAAGTTTAACTATTTGCATTGTGCTTTTATTGGTTAATGTGGGTCCCATTGCCATGTCAGGTATTGGACTTTTCTTTGCCATGTTTTTCGTTTCCATCTTTTCCTTCAAATATATTGTTAAATTGAGAATTGCTTCTAACAAATTCACTGACGGTAGAGTTACCATTATGAGAGAAGTACTGAATAATATGAAGATGGTCAAATTTTACGCCTGGGAAGACGCATACGAAGATAATATTAAATCCGTTAGAGCTCAGGAAGTTGCTAGAGTGAGAAGATTACAAATTACAAGGAATTTTCTCTTGGCTACTACAATTGCATTGCCAAGTATTGCGAGTTTGATTACATTTTTGGCTCTTACAAAGTCAATAACAGTAGAAGAACTCCTGGTAACATTTTTTCGTCGTTATCCTTGTTTCAAGTGATGAGTCTTCAAATGTTTTTCTTACCAATTGCTGTTGCCACTAGTATCGATATGGTCCTTGGGTTACAACGTGTAGAAAAAGTATTGGAATCATCAGAAGAATCAGTAGATGTTGTTCGTGATATGGCCCCAACAGAAGATTTGCCTCATGACGTTGCCATGAGAATGACAGATGCATCATTTGAATGGGAGGATTACGAAAAGATTGATATTGCAGTTGATAAGGCTGAAAAAAATGAGGAACAAGTCTTGCCAGAGGATGAAAATTCTAGTAGTGATGAACCAGTGGCTCTTGAGAAAACATCCTTCAAAGGGTTTCAGAATTTAAATTTTGACATTAAAAAGGGTGAGTTCATTATTGTCACTGGTCCCATTGGTACTGGTAAGACTTCGCTTTTGAGTGCTATGGCTGGATTCATGGCGAGATCCGGTGGATCTGTTGAAGTTAATGGTAGACTTTTGTCATGTGGTTATCCATGGATTCAAAATGCTACGGTTCGTGATAATATTATATTTGGATCTCCATATGAAAAGGCAAAATATCGTAAAGTAATTAAGGCATGTTCCCTGGATTCCGATTTGGAAATTTTACCTGCAGGTGATATGACGGAAATTGGTGAACGTGGTATCAACTTATCTGGTGGTCAAAAAGCTCGTATCAATTTGGCTAGATGTGTTTACAAGGATAAGGATATCTATTTGTTTGATGATGTGTTAAGTGCTGTTGATGCTCGTGTTGGTAAACATATCATGGATGAATGTCTATTGGGTCTATTGGGTCAGAAGACGAGAATTTTAGCCACGCATCAATTGGCTTTGATTGAAAAAGCCACTAGACTTATCGTTCTAGGTAATGATGGATCCTTTACCATTGGTACTTACGAAGAGTTGCAAAAAAGTAACTCCCAGCTAAAAAAATTACTACAATTTACTTCTGATAAATCAGAAGAAGACGATAATGATCAAAAACAAAATGAGAACGATAAAGAAGTTCATGCTGAGGATTTGGAAGGTTTAGATGAAAAGGCAAAAATTGGAGAAGTAGCAAAATATGAAGGTGAAGATGAAATGAATTGGGAAGAATTGAAAAAACAAGTTTCCAGAAAATCCATTGAAAATAAGCAAAAGGATGGTCATATTACTACTAAGGAGGAAAGAGCCGTCAATAGTATTAAATTCAGGGTTTATTCTGAATATCTGAAGGCAGCTGCCGGTAAATGGAGATTTGTAGTTATACCATGTTATCTTTTAACCATTATGGGTAGTGCATTTTGTCAATTGTTCGCCTCTGTTTGGTTATCATTTTGGACTGAAAATAAATTTAAGAATAGATCTCCTAGTTTTTACATGGGGTTATATTCTTTCTTTGTCTTTGGACAATACATGTTTATGAATATCCAATTCACTGTACTGTGCTTCCTTGGTGTCACCGCCTCCAAATTTTTAAATTTGAAAGCTGTTAAAGGTATTTTACATACACCTTTATCATTCATGGATACTACACCTTTGGGTAGAATACTCAACAGATTCACGAAGGATACCGACAGTATGGATAACGAATTGACCGAAGATATACGTTTGATGATGTTCCAACTGGGGAATATTATCGGTGTTATTGTCATGTGCATTGTTTACTTACCGTGGTTTGCCATTGCAGTCCCTTTTCTGCTCATCATGTTTGTCATGATTGCAGATCACTATCAAAGTTCTGGTAGAGAGGTTAAAAGATTGGAAGCAGTTCAACGTTCATTTGTGTACAATAACCTCAATGAAGTTCTCGGTGGGTTAGATACTATTAGAGCCTACCGCTCGCAAGACAGATTTTTGGTAAAATCTGATTTTCTCATTAATAAGATGAATGAGGCAGGTTACATGGTAGCTGCTCTCCAAAGATGGGTTGCTATTTTTCTCGATATGTTGGCGGTAATATTTGCTCTTATTATCACTTTATTATGTGTTACTCGTCAATTTAAGATTTCTCCTTCTTCCACTGGTGTTTTGCTAACTTATGTTTTGCAGCTTCCTGGTCTGCTCAACACGGTTCTAAGAGCCTTGACTCAGGCTGAAAATGGTATGAATAGTGCAGAAAGACTGGTCACTTATGCTCTTGATCTGCCTCAGGAAGCTGAATATAGGAGACCTGAAATGTCACCACCTGAGAATTGGCCAGATAGGGGTGAGATTAAGTTTGAAGGCGTCTCTTTCGCCTATAGACCATCTTTACCACCAGTTTTGAAAAATTTCAGTCTCAATATTGGTAGTGGAGAGAAAATTGGTATATGTGGTCGTACTGGTGCTGGTAAATCCACCATTATGAGTGCACTATACAGAATTAACGAAGTCATTGATGGTAAAATCTTCATTGATAATATTAACATTGCAGATTTAGGTTTATTTGAACTAAGAAGTAAACTAGCAATTATTCCTCAGGATCCAGTTCTATTCAGAGGTACAATAAAGAAAAATCTGGACCCATTTGGTGAAAAAACAGATCAAGAATTATGGGAATCTTTGGTTCGTGGTGGTGCTATTGCTCCCGAAGATATAGAAGAGACTAAGGCACAACAGCCCGATGCTAGTGGTTCACATTCAAAGATGCACAAATTCCACTTGGAACAAAAAGTTGAGGAAGAAGGTGGTAACTTCTCGTTGGGTGAAAAGCAGCTCTTAGCTCTTACAAGAGCACTCGTTCGCAACTCTAGAATTTTGATTTTAGACGAAGCTACATCGTCGGTCGATTACGAGACCGATGACAAGATTCAGTCACGTATTGTGGAAGCGTTTGGTGATTGTACCATTCTGTGCATTGCTCACAGATTGAACACCATTTTAAACTACGACCGAATCCTTGTTTTAGAGCAAGGTGAAGTTGCTGAATTTGATACGCCATGGAATCTTTTCACTAAGGAAGATGGGATCTTTAAAAGTATGTGTGAAAGGGCTAATATCAAAAAATCCGACTTCAAACGCTTATCTTAATCTACATTCCAAATATTTTATTTTAGGCCTGACTTTTCAATAATATGATGGCCAATCTATGCGCTTTATTGACCTTGATGATCGATACTTCATGAAAAATTAAACTATATTAACTTCATTCGTGGATTCATGACTCGGTTGTTGGTCCAGTTGCTTATCTGCTAAACACCTTTAATTTAATAGTAAATAGTATAATAATGTATAATAGTGGTTAGTACTTTTAATTTTAAAATGATTGATTAAAACATTGGAAGAGTGAAAATTAGCACATGAAGTATATTTTCTTGTCTTGAATTTATGTATATAAAGACAGCCTTACTGTGCGATATAATGTACAGGTATGCAGCTGATAATGAACCTACACACAAACTAATGGGCTCAATTAAATTAATGCCCTTGAAGTTGGAGATGGAGAAAAAAATGAATCAAAAGGCATAATAGAAATTTTAAACAATTTTTTAACGACGTGGACCAGTAGGGTTCAAGCGTTCCTTAGCGATTTTAACCTCTTTGTTCAACTTCAATGCGACTTCTTCCAACTTGGTAATTTCTTCTCCCTTCTCTACTACAACAAAAGTTTTCTCATCATTTAATTTGGCATTTATAGCGTATTCTTTCATAACAGATTCTAGTACATTTAGGACCTTTTCCTCAGGCAAACTGAAAAGCTTGGAAAATTGTTGAATAGAAATGTTGGAGTAAAATCTCTTGTAGGTGAAAAAGTAAGTTTTTAAGGATTCGATTTGGACCTTTTCAGTTAAGTTATCCAAAACATAATCAGCATTGGGTAGTAGAGACCAAGTGGGTACACTTCTTAGGAACTCAACAGATTTTTGCCAGTTACCCTTTTGCATACATTTTGCAGCGTGCAAAACGTGGTCTCTTAAACTTTCTGGAGGGCCTTGGAAGCTAGACTTGTCGTAATGCTCAAGGGCACGACGAATTGATTTTTGAGAGTAGGGAACTCTTTTGACTTTAATTCCGGAATAGAATGCAGTCATTTGAGGAACTTCGATTAATAGTGAACAAGTCATGAAGACAAGATCGATTAAATCTAGGTTAATGTGCTGGTGAAATGGTAGACATAACTGTTCACGTTCATCTGCACTTGAAGTACCAACGTTAGCGGTGATTCTTTGTAAAGTCTGTTGACCCAAAATTTCTCTCAAATGTGAACTCGACAACAATTCATTCAAAATTTGATGACAATCTTCAATGAGACAAAGTTTGAAAGCAGCTAGACCCAATTGAACGACAACTCTGTTGAACAAAATTTGTAGCGAAGGATCTGAATTGTTGATATGAGATTGAACCTTTGAATTTATCAACATTTCCTTAGCAGCACTGAATTCGTTGTTGAAGGCGGTGAAATAGACTTGATACAAGACTGCACGTTTACGCAGACCACCACTCTTATTTTGACGTAAGCTTTCAGCAAGAGTGTGTACCAGTTTAGTCACGTACTCTTGATCTGCGTTACCTGGGTAAGATATGAATTGAGAGGAGCAATTTGATGGAAGCTCTTTCCAAGCATTAGATTCCATTATGCTAATCAACTTAATTGGTTTGTAATAGATGTGATCTAATCTCTTGACAAATGGACGTGCCAAATAAGCCTCCTTACTATCCTCCGGAAGAGTAGCTTCCAAATATAGTTGTGTACGCAGGATCAAATTGTAAATATCTTGCTCATCTCTCAAACGGTACAAATAGTCACTTGAATGAGGATCAGTGTTCAAAAGGGATTTGTTGAATTCATGATCTAATCTCTCCACGAATGAAAAGATTGAACCCAAAATTTGTCTAACACCGTTTCCATCAGCTTCAGGTTGGTCTTCAATGAAATCGTTTGTTGGTGCCAACTCGGATAATTGATAGGTGTCAATATTTTGTTCCAAAATTGTTACCAATTTAACGATATCATTGTAAGAAGATTTCCACTGGTCAACGGGTTGATAAGAAAGGTTTGCTGATAGGTCAAATCTAATGGGCACCAAGTTCAAATATGCCATTATGGTTTCATAAGGAGTCTTTGCAATATCCATCAATTCTTCCAAGGTTTTGATTAGAGCAACTTGGTCCACATTTTTCTTACCTCTTGAATCTATCACGATACGTAGCGCAGAGAAGAAACCAGCTTCGGATGACGCACTGGCCACTGAGGATAAGTTCAAAGATTTCTTGCTACCAAATATTGGTGTTGGAGTTTCGCCACCACTCGTTGTAACTGTTGTTGCATCGACTTCAACGGTTGGTTCCTTATCAAATGATTCTGGACTTTCTCTAAATTTGCTCAGAACAGTTTCATTTTCTCTTGCTGACTTCTTAACTCTCTGCTTCGTCGTATTGTAAGCTCTCGAGGCAGATTTACCCTTAAGCTCCTGTTGTGAGGTACTGGCGACAGTATCTTCCACTTGAGCCAAAACCTTGATGAAAATGTTTGGAGTACCATAGTTCTGTTGTTGAGCTCTGATTAACAAACGGCAGATATTGTCAAATTCTGATAAAATCGTCACCCAATCATTGATCATCGAAGCAGATTCAATCTTGTTATAAACCATTTGCATTTCATCCAATAATTTTTCCTTGGCAGATTTGACCACCTTCTTACCTTCATCATCAGATTCTTCAGAGTCTGAATAACTAGCTCCCTTTAGGAACTTATTGCCGCCTGAAGGACCACCTTTTCTGAACTCTGGCTTTTTAAACCAATCTGGACCGTATGGTTTGGAATCTGAGTCATCAGATTCGACATCAGATTCACTTTCAGATCCTTCTTGAAACAACGAATCGTCGGATTCGCCACCTTCTTCATCAGAAGACGATAACATTTCATCTGATGCTGATGACAAAAGATCCTCTTCTGAAGAGGAACTTCCACTTTCATATTCGTAATTGGCTGCGAAGAAACGAGACATCTTAACCAATACCAGGTACTAAAGTCTCTCTTAATTGACGTTCCAAGTGGCAATGGAAGGCTAAATCCTTTCAATCTTTAACTTTAGTCTAACTAAAATATTGTGCAAGACAATTCATATCATCGCTTTACAATTTTTTACTGCCTGGAAAATTTTTCATAGCGACGTCCAACTGAAAACAAGGCAAGGAAAATCATATGCTACGGAAACTGGATCTTTATTATGTGGGGGAGACAACTATGGAAATACGTTATGAATTATGCTAGTCTGCAAAGAATTTTGCCAGGTTCAAGAGTAGTACCGTTGAAATCGTTGGAATCTTATCGATTTCTGCATACCAATATTATGGGGGTGAGCCCGCAGCAGATGTGAAGAAAACAACAGAAGAAAGAAAGAAAAAAAACAGATCTAAGCAATTCTAATGCTTTTAATGGGGTATCTAACATATATAACCATATCATATCAGCATAACAGCTGTTAACCTTTAAAGAAATCAAAGAAATTTATGGTGGCATAGATTTCACGAACAAACAATCATATGTCGAATAAACGAAAGTAAGAAAACAATCAACTTGTGCTCCGGCTCGTCTAAGACAAATCGCAGCTGAGTGGGTATTTTAGAGAATCCCCAGAGGACCAGACACCCCAGTGAGTCTCCACATCAGAAGTACCGGAGGAGTTTGGCTTCCAGTCTTCATCAAAGGCTTCGAAAACAACGACGTTAACACCCCAAGCTCTCAAAGCGCAGATACCCTCTTGCCAGAACTGCTTTGCGTTTTCAACAGATGGTTCAGAAGTTTCGAAATTGGTACCAGAAGTTGGCCAGCCGGTTTCACCAACCCAGAAATTGATGTCGGTGGAACCCTTGGAAGTTTGGATGGTTTGTAGTGCTTGCATGATATCGTCAAAGAATGAGTAAGAAGCATTACCCATAGTTTGACCTTGCCAGTAAGAGAAGGCGTTTGCCATGACGAAGTCACTGGCTTGGATAGCAGGTGCATTGTAAGCGTCGACCAAAAGGTTCCATGAATCGACAATACCAACTTGGACGCTGGAATAGGAGTTACCTTGAGAGTCCTTGATACCAGCGACAAAACTCTTGAAATCGTTAACCAAACCGGCCAATTGTTCAGCGTTCAAATCGTTACGGTACAAAGATTCAGAGCCGACTAGGAAACCAGCAAAAGTGGAAGTCTTCAAGTTAGGCAAGTTGGCGGAAACTGCGCCTTTTTCCTGTTGGTAGTGAGCATCTGGAGTTGGCCAGATACCTAAGAAGATTTGGAAACCTTTGTTTTCAGCAGCTGGTCCCAAATTTTGCAAAGTGTTACAATCGGAAGCAGCGTACACTTTAACCTTGTTAGTGTATGGTTTCAAAACTTGCAAATCGTTTTCATAGTCTTGAGTTGATTTACATGATCCATCGTTGTTCTTGACACCCAGGTTGAAGGCTAGATCACCGAGGGCAAGAGCTTGAGAAGCCGTTAAGAGCAGTGTTGTAGCGAGAGTGGCGAAACGCATTATCCAATTGATTTCAAAAGAGCGATTTGGTTGTCTCTTGAATGAAATAGAGAGTAGTAAAGAGTAAAAATAGTGAAGGTGTCATTTTGAAATTCAGTACTTTTGTAGTACCTGCAGATCTTTTTGATATCCATGTTATTTTTTACAGTAATCGGTTAGAAAGAGGGAAAAATGGCATAAAAATCAAAAATTACGCTATTCGGCCAGACGTTACCTGATTAGGCAATGCAAGGAGGAAATTCTTAATAGAATCCTCAATTATATTTTTACAGTGGGAAAACCTTAAAGGAAATGATCCAATAATAAATCTGTCCCAAAAGGTTCCAGATCACTTGTCTACTGGGGCGTATGCGCTCTCTTGGCATTAGCAAAGAGGACAAGACCTAAGTCACCTTGCACGTCAGAAAGTGCTGAATTCTTAGGGCTGGAAATGGGCGAATCGAGTGCCCGTGCTAAGGTACTTGGGGATCGGTCCACCAGTGGTTTCAACCATTTGAGCCCGCTGGAAGCGTAAGACTAGTATGTGGTAAGGTATGTTCTTGTCCTTCGGATACGAGGTCTACCAGGCCGTCACCCTGCCATTAAGCGCTCTTCTTTTGCCTATTATTGCCTCGAATTTACGTTTTGTTTGCCGAATTTGAATTTCAAGCCACTTTGCACTTCTTTACGGTAAACACCCAATTAGGAAATACCATCGAGGGTTTTGATCGACGAAAAAGTAAATCTCAGATCACATGACTTTAAAGAATCTCGGTATACAGTGTATATACATACTACTTGACCAAATTTTTAGCAACCGCCAATGACACCATGCAGGCGTCTTGGATCGGTATACAACCTTCAAGTCCACCAGGAAGACCCACTTGACCATCGAAAAATTGATGGGCCCCCTCCACGCCCTCGAACTGGTCCTTCGATGCTGTAAAACTCTTTTGCACGTCCCTCCACTTACCAAAGACTAATAGTACATTGGAAACATTTTGGGATGCTGTTTCAGGTCGTACTATCCTGTCCACAAAGGGCAGCAGCTTGCGTTGTTTCTCTTCGTTGTAGTAGTAATCGTCACAATTGACCCAAAGCGCTTGAGAATATCCATCTGCAAAGGCACTCTCCATGAAAACATCACCAAAATTTTTGGCAATACGTACTTGGTATCCATACGAAGATTGAGCCCCAACAAAGTCACCATAGGCTTCCTTAGGTGAAACCACCTTACGTTCCACCACATCGACGGTGACACGAACGTTTGCCGGTACTAGTTGCGCTTTCAATTCTAATGCCTCCGATTTCCCCACATTCACATATTTGGTCTGTTTGAACTCTTTAGTCTTCTTTCCCTGCGTACCAGGTTTCGACATTCTAATGGCCAACCCTTCTCTATAACGGCCTTCATCTGCTTGTAAATACCTCATGAACGGTAGTGATGGTAATCTTGGTAGTTTGCAAGCTTCTCTGAAATAGGATAAGTACTTTTGCTTGAAGACCGTATTAACCAAATATGGCGGTGTAACAAAATACTGTAAGAGAGATGCAATTAGCATGGAATCCGATAATTTCTTCTCTTTGGTGGTCCCTGAGGTTGTACCCAGATCCAATACCACAATTTCCCCCACATTAAACATCGTAGCTGCCTTTGCCACTTGATAAACGGTATAGGTTACCTGTTCTAGATTCTTGCAATGGCTTAAAAGCGTAGTGGGAATGCATAACGAATAGTTAACATCTTTGGACAGCACTTTAACCGATTTCTTCACTTTCTTTGGAGGTTGTTTCGTAACCTTTGGTTTAGCATCACTTCGAGAGGGCTTAGAGACTTTACCAGGTGCCATTGCAGGTTTTAGTTCAGCTTTACCACTACCTATCGATCAGCGATGAGATGAGATGACATGAGCGTTGATGTTGAAAAGTTTAGCATTAAGAGCGCCTCGCGTAAATAGTGATAGTGGTATCGCTACAATAATATTACCATAAAGCATAACGACTAGAATTAGATACTACGGCTTCTTGAGCCTTCTACTAGCTTTTTTATTTGCGTATTATAATAGTTTTTCCTTGATTGTTATCATTTCATTCGTCATCCTCGTTCTGAACATCATCTTCATGTAATCGTCTGTTTTTCAGAACTTCTTTAAGATTGTAGTGCTTCTTACGCATTTCTTCAAACCTCTTATGTTTCGCTTCCTCTTCACTTAACGGTTTTGATGATGACGAAGGCGATGACTTTTGTTGATCCATTCCCTGGGAATCTTCTTCTTCTTGCTCATCTTGCAAATGCACTTCCGGTTCACCCAATGAGAAATTATTCAGATCATCTTCATCGTCAGGTTTATAGTATTCACCACTAGGATCAACGGCTCCCTGATAAGGAGTCTTGGGCTCATCGATCTTAATATCTTGAAACTGCTGCTTAGTCAGTTCGTTTGCATCCAGATTTTTTTGATTCCATTTCAAAGCTTCATCCTGAAGGTGTTTCAGAGAAAGTGTATCCTTTGGTAGATTTGAAATACCGGCTGGAGCTGCACCTGAGGCTTCTGACTTCGAAGTCAGTTTCGCATTTAGTTGAGTATTCTTATAGACTTGCTTCCTAAATTCAGAGACAGATTCTTCATTCTCAGAAGATTGGCCTTCAGGAAGTGGATTCTTCAATATACCACCCATTACGAATCTCTAATAGCACCAATAAAACCACTAATTTGAACAGATACTGGCGTCTTAACCTCGTTGCTTGTCCCATTCATTGATTCACACCCACATTGTCCGCCCCTTCATCGAGCTTAGCAGTGCGTTTGAGCTTCGTACGGGTAACCCTGGGAAGAGCAGATCTTACTGGTAATAGTTTTAAGACTAATAGCGGTAGTCGATTCATCAAGAGAGAAGTTTCCAAAGGCTCACTACAATTTTTAGTACCTATGGAGTTTGGAGAGAATCGCCAGTATACTCAACTCACGAAGTTATTTGCAAAAGATATACACGATTCAACGCATATACATAATGTACAAAAAAAAAAAAAAAAAAAAAAAAATAGATTCGATTCATTCATTAGTGTGAAATGCGCTAGCACATGCATTTCTCAATAGATCTTCTTCTTTTCATCAACGGATAATTCTCCACCACCGGTGTTAGTTACAAGCAGTAGCGCACCGATAATGCTCAAATTTTGATAGAATTCGTATTTTAAAAAGTCCCTCTTGGTTTGATCGTAAAACCAATAGTTGTTCAAAGTAATGTTGTAGAAAGTTAGGATCAAACCCAGAGTAATTGATGCAAGCTTTGTTTTATAGCCAATAGCAAAGCAGATGGTATTGACAATAGTAATGAAAACTGTAAACCACGATTTACTCAAAGTGAAAGTAATGAAAAGCAAGACGATCAAAATACGACCCGCTAATAGCAAATAACCTTTGGTTCTCCCATCTTTACTATTTAATTCAGGTAACATACCAAATGTAGTTCTGTTTTTAACAATGGAATCACTAAAGGCAATCAGAAGTCCACCAATAACACTGATGTTTCTTAAAACGAATGAAGAACCCGTAAACAATCCATAAACCAAGGCCTGAGAAACAATACATGAACACAATATCCCCGTAGCATAAACAGTTTGTTTCCGTAGGATTAACATCGTTGCTCCAATTAACATGGAAATAGTCACTGCAATTAAAAATAAAACCACAAAGAAGTATGGATAACGTTTCCATTTGTGCAGATAAAAGATTTGATCAGACCATTGAGATGTAATACGGAATGAATCTTCATAAAATGTAGCTACGATGAAAAATCTTGCTAATGCTGGCACGTAGGGTCTAATGTAATCTACCAATGGATGATCAGTTAAGTCTTCAATTTTCTTTATTTGACGGTCCACCTTACGTTTCAATTCGCTCCAATCAAAGTACGATTGAGACTGTTTTTGATTCCCCCCATATGGGTTGATCGGGCGACCCTCGTTCATACCATTGAGACTGTTCAATGGTCCTCTGTAAGACATTCTCTAGTCAATTTATTCACTATCTTGTTGTCCCTATTACCTTTTTCTAATCTGCTGCTAGAATTGAAGATAATAATCACAGGGATCCTTTAATTTTTGTTCCACTTGATAAGTATAATCTGCACTGGATCAAATAATGCACTCTTCACACTCTGATTTTTTTTTCACTTCATAGGAAACTGAACAGAGTGTCCGAAAATCGACCAGAAAGGAAATGTAATAGGGAAAAGAAAAATAAACTTGTTGTCTGAAAAAAGTATAAATTATATCAATTTTAGCCGCTGAAAGAGGCAGATTAGAGAAGTATAGACAATTTTGCCGTAATCAGCGGTTAAACTTTTCTATAACACTTTATAATGTAGATTATCTACTGAAATTAGTTGGCGAAATAAGAAACGACAGCAGCTGGCAGTTTCTTGGATTCAACAAGTTGCTTAGCGACGGCTTGTAGAGTCTCCTTAGCAGCTTGTGGTGAGCCCTTAATCTTTTCAGCGACTTCGACCAATTGTTCATCGTCCAAACTGTCAACGACGAAACCCAATTGTTCATCGATGGTAGCAGCTTGAGATTCCTCACCGAAATAGCCAGCTTCCTTAGCAGAACCACGGATGGTTCTCTTGTTCTTCTTCTTAGCGGCCTTAGCAGCTTCCTTGAGCTTCTTCTTATCAACCTTGGCGGCCTCCTTGGCGACAGCATCGGCTTCAGCCTGCTTCTTAGCCTCTTCTTCAGCCTTCTTCTTGGCTTCAGCTTCAGCTCTAGCACCGGCATCTCTTTCCCACTTCTTTCTTTCTCTTTCTTGTTTTTCCTCCTCCTTGAATTTTCTGATACGTGGATCTTCATTGACAGCTCTTTCCACTAATTTAACCAAACGTGCGTTATCAGCAGTCTTCTTCTTGTCTCTGGCGGCTTTGTTCTTTCTTTCGATGTAACGTTTGTGATCTCTGTTAGAAGAATCATCAGGAACGTCTTCATCAGCAAATTCGAAACTTCTCCAAGAGTCAAATCTGTGCCAGAATGAGTAGAATGATTCAACTTCCTTCTTTGGAGAGTTGATGTCACCGATGGAAGGAATTGGCTTCTTTTTGGAGAAACGAGCTTCAGCTGCGAAAACAGGACCCCATGCTTCGAAGAAATCGTATTCTTGACCCTTTTGAGGTGGTTCAACGTCAGCTAGGTAATCACATGAGTCGTATTGAGCCTTCTTTGTTGGGTCAATCAAAGTTTCATAGGCCTTTTGGATAATCTTGAAAAATCCATCTTGGTCTAATCCACCGTGAGCAGATTTCTTATCAGGGTGGTGCTTCAAAACTTGCTTTCTGTGAGACTTGATGATTTGCTCAGGAGTAGCTCTGTAACGTAATTTGGAAAGACCCATAGCTGCATACAAATCAGCAGTCTTCCAATCTCTTGGATCGTGAGACAATAGAGTGTCATCAGCCAACTCATCATCAAACAATGCTTCATCAGGGTCGACAGAAGATTGCTTGACGTTCTTGGCGTTCTTTTCAGCTTCGATTCTCTCGAACTCTGACCAAGTGTGGTTTCTCAAAGTTCTTTGAGCATGTTGTAAGAAATAACGACCCACTGGTTCGACAGGACGTAGAACTGATTGTGGCTTTTGGGCACTAGTGTTTACGTTGACACCAACGTCAGAGGTTAAAGGTGGTAAACTGATCATTATAATCGATTTGCCTTGAACTTGGTTCTGTTCTTCGAGACTTGATAGTAGTTGGTAAAACTTTTCAAAAATTTTCAATGCTCATCGCAAGCTCATCGCAGGTTGGTGAAAAAAAAAAAGTGATAGGAACATAAGCACCAAGAGCACCATGTCAGCTGTACAGAGGCAGGATCTAGTGGTTTTCAACGACCATTCTGTTGTATCTGATCAAATTTTCCAAAATGGATTTCACCACTTGATTACTATTACGGCATCTCCTTTCACTTCTCCCACATGGCTGATAAACTCGCTGGTAGAGAGCCAAATTCTAGGTAGACCATATTCTTTGAATGCAGATAGCAGTGCAGCTCAAGGGCATAGTAGACCTGTAACTGTTGGGTCATTCGTTCACGAACCGCAGCTTTTCCACAATGCACTGGGCAGGTTGAAAGTGGCCCCTCAAAAGTATAAAGTGGTAGATTTAGTGACAGATTTAGTAGTAAAAAGTTTGGGTAAACCAAGAAGCAAAGTTTACAGCGATATTCTACAACAATTTCCGCTACAGAATCAGTCCGTTATTGTACTAGAACAGCCAGAGCTACTGTTGTCATTATTAGAAGGATCCACTAGTGATGAAATACATTCACAGCTGATTACACCGCTTATGAAACGCTGTAGTGTGCTCATACTGACCACAAGTGTCTACGATGACAGTGAAGATGCCACTAGGGACTCACTAGAATTCTCTCGGTTTACTTTGAATTGTATTTACAAATCTATTGTCGTCATGAGTCTAAGGCCGCTAGAGACTGGACGCGCTAACGATGTGACAGGGACCTTAAGAATTACTAGAGGTGGTGTTCGTAGCCCCGTACACGTTGTAGAGAACGAGTATCTTTATTTAAATCAAAAGGAGACTACGAGACTTTTCTATAGATAGGATATGATCTATACATATGGATTAGCTTTTTTCCTTCTTTCTCTAATGATTTGGTCCAGTTTAAATTCAACAGAACATCTCGTCTTTATTAAGGATAGTACCGGCCAAGTTGATTTTTCACCAGACTCAATCCCGTAAGGGATGTTATCTAATTGACCTTCAACAATCCTTATTGGTGATAGACTCTTTATACGTGGAACTATGGTAATTTCTGTAGCTGATCTTGGGGTTTTTTCATCAATGGTTAACCTTTTAATCCACGAGCATAACAGACCGAGATTATCCAGTACCTCCATTCTATGACGAAATTCCATCATAGCAATATTCTTCAATTTTCTTTCCATATGGTATTTTAGTTTGAATGCCAATGGTTCCATCTCTGTAAAATTAAACTGTGGGAAGTTAAAATCTGCCATGTTTATTGCATCGTTAGGATCAGAATAATGCTTGTAGTAATAATAACTGGAGGTTTTAATTTCATGCTTTAAATCGTTCACCACTAACGGTGCCAAATATGGACGCGCCAATGAAAGTATAAAATTGTTGACGTTAAACAGTTCTGTAAGCCTTTGATAGGGACTTCCGTTATCTTCTACCATGGTGGCATTTTCAGGTGCTAAATATTTACACTTCGTGGCCTTCTCAGGAATTAGAAATGGTTCAATTTGATTATCTAAATTCTTGCACAATAATAGAGGGTCTTCTGAAATAACACCTGAACCCAAACTGCAATTTATGGCAGACCGAATCAAGACATTTGGAGCGGTCACGTAGTTCAAAAGGTTAGTGCAGGATTTATCAGTAGGATGGATCACAATACTTAATACTTTGCCCGTAGCTTGGAATGCTTCTTCAAATGTTAGATCCTTAACGATATATTTGCAAACGAATTGGATAAAAAGATAAACGTCCTGCGAATACCCATGGTGTATTAAATTTTGAATTAAAGTCCCCAAATTCAAATGTTGTTCCATATTACCATACCCACAACTTCGTAGCAAATCCACATCCTTCTTTATAGGATCTAGGATATCACCAGAGAGTATTTCAGCCAATTCCTCATTGGGCAAACTTCCAAACAAAGCGGCAACACTCGATCCCATTGAGCTCCCACAAATTACGTTTGGTACTAGACCTTGGTACAAAAGGCCCTTAATGACCCCCAAATGGAACATTCCAAACAATGAACCGCCTTGTAAAATTAGAGCAGTGGTACCTAAGGACAGTTTACAACGTTGGAAAAAAGAGGTAGCAGTTGATGTGGAATCGAGTAAGTCCAGCCCTTCGATAACTTTTTCCAAATACAACTCAATTAGAAGTTTAGTTCCCCTTAAGGATTTAGTGAAAAGTCTACGGTCCACAATTCCTGCAAAATTCCTTAGCATACAGGGCCCGGTGGTAGAAAACCTGTCTCTAACCGCTTCAACATCTTTCGAATCCAACGCCTTTTGTAAATACGCATACTGTTCAAGTACTGACCTAAAATCGTACCGCCCAGAAAAGAAATTTCGTCTCCAAAGGCTTGAACCTGTAATCTCATCAACAACAGCAGCTTTCTCTCTCCATTCTTCATAGGAAGAGCAATTCTCAACTTCTTTGTTAGCCTTATGATAGAGAACTCTCGACTGGGGTCTTAAATAGTTGACCAATTTTAACGCCCAAAACACCAATATATCACCAACAACATGCAGCACCTGCCATACTACAGGTGGTATTCGATCTAGAGTAGCATAAATAAAACTCAGTAGCCATTGAGTCAGCATCTTGAGCCTGTTTCTTTTACCTTTTTTCTTCGTGTTGGTTACAAAAGATTTTCTTCATTTATAAAGATCGATATTCTTAAAGGAAAAGGTGGCAAACCTTTAACAACTAACATTGCAAAGGGGAAACTCAGACATATAAAGCTTTAAAGGTATTACAGGATGTTTAGAAACAACTACGATGGTGATACTGTCACATTTTCACCAACTGGACGTCTTTTTCAGGTGGAATATGCCCTGGAGGCTATTAAACTTGGAAGTGTTACAGTCGGATTGAGATCAAATAAGCATGCGGTTGTAGTGGCATTGAAGAGGAATGCAGACGATTTGTCCTCTTACCAGAAAAAAATTATTAAATGTGATGAGCATTTGGGTCTTTCCCTTGCAGGTTTGGCTCCAGATGCTCGTGTATTGAGTAATTTCTTAAGGCAACAGTGTAACTACTCACAATTGGTTTACAACAGAAAGTTATCTGTGGAAAGGGTAGGTCATTTGCTGTGTGACAAAGCCCAAAAGAACACTCAATCCTATGGTGGTAGACCATACGGTGTGGGTCTTCTAGTGGTAGGTTACGACAACAGTGGTCCACATCTGTTGGAATTTCAACCATCTGGGAATGTATTGGAACTTTATGGTACTGCAATTGGTGCAAGATCTCAAGGTGCCAAGACTTATTTGGAGAAAACTTTGGAACAATTTTTGGAAGTAGAGGATCCTAACGAACTAATAAAATTAGGTGTGGAGGCATTGAGACAGTCTTTGAAGGATGAAACTTTGAGCACTAAGAACTTGTCAATTGCAGTTGTGGGTGAAGGCATGCCATTTACACAATACGATGAGGAATCAGTATCAGCTTTTCTATAATGAAGTAAAATAAAAAAAACACCAAATAACATAGAATGAATTCCCAATCATATCAATATATAATGTAATAAACGATTTCGCTACTGTGAATTGATACGATGGGGGTTAGAAGCCATGTTAAATATCTGTGCAAATCATTGTAGGTATATATGTATATGCAAAGGCTGTCGCAATGGAATGCAAAGTATGCCAACTACAATTGGCCTACACTGTTGGCAATAGAACGAGACAGCGCTAATGACCATGTACGGCTCATACCCGCTATCCAAGCATGTTTCTGAACCAAATGTTTCGCTTCTAAAGAGCTCTTGGGATCGAAAAGTGCTTGGTTGAGCCTTCATAAACACCCCAAGTACTCTGTAAACAGTACCCAGAGCAGAAAACGTTGCGTAATCAATCACAGCATCAAAAATAACACCTTGATACTGAGAACTTGTTGAGGCTGAGTACTGTTACCATCGTGGAAAAATAGGTAATCGTTAATGAATGTTAGGAATACGGGGTCCAGTTCAGAGTTGGCAACTTGGGCTAAAAGGTTTAACTTATCTTGAAAATATTGAAATTGTCTGTTGCCCAATGAGGATGCATAGGGAAGTCCAGGAACCGCCCTATCCACATTTACATTAGAATTCAGGTTGGTAACGATAAATCCAATCACGGTACCTTTAGCGGTAGGTTGTAGAGTAATACCGGTATTAAAATTATGCAAATCGGAACCCAATAACTTTGAGCGATGTAGGAATATGGAGATAACAAATTTACCAGAGGATGAATTACCTCTCGTATTGTACCCGTATTCGTAATTGGCTGATTATTATCGCTGGAACCATCCAGTTTATGGTTCGCTCTACATGGAGACCAGCGGCTGTATCGTTAATTTACTGGAGATTCAGTTTTTGAGTCAATAATTCTATCACCAGCCATGGTATTGATATCAATGATTACTGGCCGCTTACAACGGATTTGATTTCGGAGCAGATGGCGAATTGATAGAAGTTGAAGTTGGACTATTTTATCGGAGTACAGGCCTTCTTCTTGTGCATGGTAAAACCTTCTGCTTCATGAAATGGTCCAAATGGGTCTATAGAAAATACCAGATGAGGAATGAACTAGATGTATCGGAGGTGTTCTATGATTCCTCATCGCATTATCAACAGCAGTAGTAGTAGTAGTAATATGTGATGTATAGGTATCACGGACTCTAGCAGCCGTTATCTACAATTGGGATTGACATTCATGATCACAGATCACAACAAATAGCCCATTTGAGCGCTTCGTGTTGAGTAATTCATCATGTTTTCCTCATACCTCGATGTATTAGAACAACCTTTACTTGACATTAAAAAATGGCAAGACTTCGAACCCAACAATAAGTGAAATCAAAAAGGGATAAATTGAAGTTCGATATGACACATTTTAAGACTCCGATAACATTTTGCTGCTCAAGTTATCAGTAATTCTGATTTACCACCTATTTACTTCACTATCATGCAACTCTGAATTGCATTGAGTTGCGTTGCGTTGCATCAAAGACCTATCATGGAAGTTTGAGTACTAGCTAGAACACTTACTGATGCTCGAGACACTGAAAGTGGAATAGAAGGTAATAATTTAGGGCTCATTGAGTGGTTTCATTATGAATGCTTTCTTCTTGCCGGTCCATAAAATAGGGTACAGCTCATTAAGGGCAATAAAGGGAGATAAATAGGTGGTTCACGATAGGGAAAAGATTTGATCCGATATAAAAGTCCTGTGCCTATCTGGAATATGGTGTTCCATTGTGGAAGATACAGGGTGAATTAGTATGTGCACAATGGAGATGCCCTGTGAATATGAATTTGATGATTCTTTAGCATTTACCGGTGAGAAGCACAAGTCAAGTTTAACAAGTTGGAATCCAAAACAAGTTGATGGCGGTACTCTTATTGATGGAGATTGGAAGGGTATTTCCATTGAAGATGCCAGGAACTTGCCTGTTACTGACAACCCTTCTTTGGTTTTAAAAGTCCGTCTGATCCAAGATTCTGGCAGTTCCAAGATTCAGAGAATTTTAAATGAATATACCAACGGTGACATCGTACATGGGTTCTTAGAGCTAAAAAACGTTTCTTCTGAACCCGTTAAATTCGATGCATTTTATTTGAGCCTGGAAGGCCACATGGTGGTTACTGATTCACAAAGCAGGTCTAGAAAAACCAAAAGTATTCTCAAGATGGATGATGATGAAGTACTTGAAAATAAGCAAGGTGATGACATTGGATTACCTTCAGACAGAATTTTGAGGTCACATACCAACTACAAAAAGGAGTTTGTATTCAAAATCCCAGGGCAGTTGCTAGAACCAGTTTGTCAGCATGGGATTCTTCAACATTACGATTTACCTCCCAGTTTAGGACTTGATAAGCATCATCAGAAGTTAAAATACCAAAATTTGAAAATTGATAAGATACTTGGCTATACAAGGGCTAACGAAATCGGATCTCCCATTTGGCCCTTGGACCAGGCTGAAGATTTATCCATTGATTATTCTATTGAGACTATCCTCGTGGGGGACAATGCACAAAAGGATGGACATTGCATTATAAAGCAATTTGAGCATTTCATCAGAATAATCCCATCAAGTATATGCTCTCCGTCTTCGGAAGGACCTCGATTTGTAGTACGCCAACTGCCTTACAGAGTAGTGAGCCAACCAACTTTTTTGAAGAGGCTGCTCCATCTATTTGTCTCTTCAAGGGCAACATTGGATAAATCTGGGATTATTGTACTGACTGCACCGGTCCCTCAGAGAGCCCTCTCTTATCATTCCCCACAACTAATTACCAACCAAAATTCCCTTGATTTCAAAAACAGCGACGAACGGCAGAATAGGTCGAGAATTCAGGATATGATTCCGCCAGATCAACACGATCCTCTGAAGAGGCTATGCGTTAATATCCGTTATATCTCCAAGGACAATCAGGTTCCACCAAAGTTACATTCTTTAGACGTCGAACTCATAAGCCTTACTGGCAAATCTAGTGAACATATACCTTCGAGACTGAGCTATGATATGCTGCTAGATCAGGACAAATTAGATCATTTGAGAAAGAAATCACCTGAATTTGCCGCCTTAGACGTCAACATTGCTGCACTACCTGACGCATTTAGAGCTCAGAAGCGCAAGAAGTTGTCCTCACGAGATAGATGGTTCTTTAATGGTTTAGAATACGAGCAAGATGTAGAACTCGATTTGGAATATTCCAAAAATTTTAGCAAGACGCTGATACCTAGTTTCACCAGTTGCATGTGTTTCCGTCGCTACTGCATTCGTGTCAGCATGCTTTTCGATGATCGCATAAATCGGCCCCATTTAAATATTCCTATTGATGTAAGGAATACATTCATCTAGCTGTATATAGCAATAAAAATTAGTCATTTTGCAGATGGATCTGTGGACACTGTAGTTCGAAATTTAGCCGCCGTTGTAGTGTATTTCAACGTATGAAGTGAGGGCGGGCTTGAGTGTGTTCAAAGAGCGCATGAGAAGAATACACAGTTGAACAATACACATCAAGAACGATCGATAAAAGTCTGAGGGTTTGCAAGATATTTTTGGGATATTGTTGTATATTAGTCGTCACTTAGCCCTTTTATCTCAGGGGCAATTACCCTCTATCAAGGCCATTTGCTGGAAGAACGGTATTTTTACAAGATCACTTCACTCATTTATTGAGTTAGATATTAAAATGGCTAAGAAAGGATACTATGCAGTTCAAAAGGGTAGAAATACTGGGGTTTATTCCAGCTGGGACGAATGTAAAGCTCAAGTAAGTGGATTTAATGGTGCGACCTTTAAGAAACTAGATAGTTACGAAGATGCTAGAGCATTTGCCAGGGGTGGTAGTAGAAGCAGTGGTAACAATAATTTTGGAGGATCTGGAGGCTTCAAAAGCTCTTATGGAGTGTCACACAATAACGGCGGTATGTCTCATGGAGGTTCCTATCACACATCTTCTCCTAGAGTGACCAAACCTGCTCCGAAGAGGTCTAGTAACAAATACTATTCCGTCAAGAGTAGTAATCCAAACGTTGCTGACAGAATTTTCAATAATTGGCCAGAGTGTCAAAAATATGTGAAAGGCCAAAGAGGATTATCCTTCAAAGGATTTACTGACGAAGCCAGTGCTCGTGGTTATATCGATGGTTCTCTTAGCAATGTTATGGATTACAGGTACATCGGTATGTCGAGAGATGAATTTCAAGCAAAATACAAATTAGATGGATTAAAAAAATTTGATCAAGTTACCAAAGTCTACTGTGATGGGTCTGCACTGTCGAATGGCCACTCAAAATCGAGAGCGGGTTACGGTGTCTATTTCGAAGGTCATCCTGAGAAAAGTATATCTGAACCTTTGCGCTCAGGACCTCAAACTAATAACAGAGCCGAAATTGAGGCCGTCTCCAATGCCTTAGATGTTATTTGGCAGGATCTAACAACTAACTCTGTTAAATCTAGCTATGAGATCAATACAGATTCAGAATATGTTTCCAAACTATTGAATGATAGATACGCTACTTATCATGATTCCAAATTGAAAGAATTGCCCAATGGTGATTTAGCTATTCCCCTGATCAAGAAATTTGCTAAAGTTAAACAGTACTACCAGTTGAACAAGGACGCATTTGCTAATGGTGGTAATTTTACGATAACTTGGGTCAAGGGTCACGCTGGAGATCCAGGTAATGAAAAGGCTGATGAATTGGCAAGAGAAGGTGCCGCTAAGAGACCATAACGGTGGGGAATAAAATACTGATAAAGATTAATAAATAGAAGTGTTACTATGTACAAAAAAACAGAAAAAAGGGAAATCACCTGTTAAAAATGTAAACGTTCGAATCATCACCAGTCCAAAGTCTTCTAATAAGATCAACAATCCCATTGTTTTCAGTCTCCAATTGATATACTCCATAAAGTCCCACAGCAGTTCCACCATACAGAAGGTACATTGCCAAATTATGCCATATTCTAAATTTTCTCATTGGTATATAATCAATAATACAACTGGTTAAGCCGTATTGCACATGGATTAATAGAATAGAACACAATGAAGCATCCAATATTGGTGGAACTATGCCGCCTGTTATACCGATGTACAGCGGTACTGTAACTAGAGGCAGCAAAGAGACTGCTGCGATTCGCTCATAGTCCCAATGAAATGAACCTTCGCTGGGATCTTGAACTGGTGGTTTGAATGCATCATTTACGGTACCTTCAACACCACCTGGAGGTGGTGGATTCAATTTCAATTTAGAAAAGTCGGGTTTCAATGATATACATCTAGCATTAGTTCTAGAGCACCCTAGCAGGCCGGATCTGAGGGAGCTACCACCAAGTACCTTCAATCCTGGTTTTAGTAGAAATACCATAATGTTTCAAGCAACTGTAAGGGGGATCTTTTGGTCGAATATCAAAGTTTCTTAAGCCTCGACTAGCTTTTGTCATTTTTTTTTTTTTTTTTTTTTTCACATCTCGGAAGATGAGCGATGCCCATCCGTCGATCATAGCGACACAAAATGAACAGTGATAGACTTTTAAGCCATCATTATAAGATTCAAGAAATATGTCAAGAGGCTTCCTCTTGTTCATCTCTCACTCACAGTAATTCTTATTCTCTAGACTGATGACTATACGTGACAGTATTGAGACCCATTTTGTAGGTCCTAAGTTAGAGATTCAGAATTGGTCGATTTCGGATTGGGTACTGGTATCGAAGAGAATACTCATATTGGGCAGTTATGCCGTATTGCATACGATTGTTAAGATTTTACAAAAACTTTTACAACTACTCGTGAATAATCCTATCATAGGTTTCATACTGGTAATCAATGGCTCGCTGTGGAGACTGGTACCCATCGTTGGCAGATACGCTGGACGTATTTTACCCAAAATAATTTCTTATGTTAAAGAAACATTGATACCATCATTGGGTAAATTTATTCAATTAATACAGCTTTCATTTCAACTCCACATCGTCCAGATGACTCTAAAAAATAAGAAAAATATACAGATCTTCATTACCGCTGAAAGTGATGATTTGGAATTATTTGATAGTGAAGAAAATCTAAAAACTACTCTACTGCTGTCAAATCATAGATCTATCAACGATTACCTGTTGATTAACTATTTGGTTCAGAGTTGTAGCCCGAACACAGCGGGTCATTTTAGGAAAAGACATCTGTTAAAACAGTTTTGGGAAAGAAACCAGCTACCAATACCGCCTTTGAATTTTATTAGCTGGGGTAAAATTTGCAACTTTCCTCACATTTCGTTTGTGAAGAATATCCTTACACAGGATGAAAACACATTTGTCCCCCCAAGAAAGATAAAAGAACATCTGAAGGCAAATGGTAATCAAATTCTAGCCATTTTCCCGGAAGTTAATATTATGACAACAGAATTGGCCATTGTACAAAGGAAACTAAATCAAGATTATCCATTTGTGACCCGTTTCTATAACGTATTGTATCCAAGATTCAGAAATTTTATTAGTCTAATAAAATGTTTTGCGAATATTAATCATGTTAAAAGACGCCAACACAATACTCTATTTGATCATGCCAAATTTTTCTTCGAAAATGGGATGGATAAATTGATTTATAAAACGTCAGCACATGGAAAGCAGCGTGATGCTGGTCAGGAACAAGCCAACGCAGCCATGATTGTCGGTCTACCAAATTCACTAGACCATGTAGAAATGACGCTAAGTGACGAAAGCCCCAAACAGGAGCCTGCAGAAGGATTCAGCAACACTGACGAACAGAAGGAAAGCGTCAGCATAAACCCCTACCTTTACGATTTAACGATAGTTTATTACAGACCAAAATATACCAGTACAGGTCATGATCATGTACACGGTCGAATTAAAATTCATAATGGCTACCAATTGGAACAAGTGAATCCCTCGCTGTTGGAAATGCTTAAACCTGAAGGAAAATCCCTTTCAAGTTCTGATGCCAATTTGAGCATTTTACCGCCAATTGTAGTTATGGTTCACATTAAGAAGCATGAATTAGATCCATTACTACCAACGAAAGGGAGAAATTTAGAAAAGTGGCTTGAAGTTCAATGGTACGAAAAGGATAAGTTAATCGATTCCATTGAAAATGGAATTAGAATTAAATAATAATAGTTATGATAATTAAAAGTACAAAAAAAATACAAACAACGAGAAAATGAAAAAAATGAAAATGTCTAAATATGGGTCTTAGACAATTCTTCTGCTAGTGTATCAACTCTAGTGTTTAGCAATTCATTCTCCAAGGCACCCGAGTCCACTTCTTCTAGTTGTTCAGCTTCATCTTCTTCCTCTTCTTCTTCTTCACTGTCGGGTTCTTCCAAATCGTCTAATTCTAAGTCTGGAAATCTTGCTTGTAATTGATCCAATGGTTCCGAATTTTCCTCGAGCCAATTACCGTTAAGTTCCAATTTTTTCAATTTTGGCAATTGTTCTTTTTCCACAGCTGGTAACAAAACTTGTTCTAAGGTTTCTTGCACCATTTCATTGTATTCAGCCTTCAAAACTTCTAACTTGGTAAACTTTGTTTCTGCAAAGACTTTGAAAACCAAATCAGCACCGTTTTGCTTCAAAAGACAGTCGTTTAAATTCAATTCTACCAATGAATCTTTCCAGATTGGTAAGACCTCTGATAACACAGACGATGCAGTTGTCGTAAAAGTATTATCTTGTAAATCCAAAACTTTTAGATTCTTATTATGCTTTAACCCATAGTGTAGAATCGTCGCAACACCCTTTGGCCTAATACCATTCTGATACAATCTAACATTTTGCAAGCCATCGCCGTGGGACTTTAGACCAAGTGCCAAATAAAGCGATGATCCATTTTCTAATCTGTTTCTACCACAAATAAAGGTTTCTAGTGGGTTTAATTTCAATTTACGCTTATTTTGAGCCAACATAAAGAGAGCTTTACCAACTCTTTCACCGGCATGAGGTCCTAAACCGTTATTGCTCAAGATCAAATGTTTCAAATAAACAGCATTTGCAATGTAATTTTCCAATTGGTCAATGGTACGCAATCCAAATGCGTTATCAGATAGGTTTAGAATTTCCAGACGATGGCATTTTAGAAGTGCAGGCAAAAACGCTGTTAAGGAGGCAACGACTTCGTCAACGAGACGTGATGTGTACAAATCTGCAAAATTAACTTCCTGCACATGAAGACGTAGTGAATCATGAGTAGTGATAAAGTCTGCCAATGCAACGGAAGCCTCTTCACCGATAGTATTACCCGATAAATCTAATTTTGTCACTTTTTCTAATTTTTCAAGTGCGTCGAGATGTGGTTGAATGTCTTGCTTAGTGGTAAGCTTGAGAGCTTTGCCTTGCAATGAGAAGACTTGTGATGATTCGTGGGTTGGTTCAAAATGCAATGTGGCCATAATGTGTAAACCTTCTTTTGTCCTTCGTTCCTAGTTTCAGAACCGGAGTGAGTAGTCTTGGATATTCCTAAAGTGAGTTTCACGTTTGATCAAATTTTCAGATGTTAGGAAGTCGTTACGATTACATACAAAGTATAAAGTTATAGTGAAATAAAGTAAGATAAACAGAGAGAATCAGGTATAAAAATGCGTTCATTTCTTCTTTGGTCCACCCAATGGTTCACCAATGTTCTTACCCCTTAGCTTAACACCCAAGGTTCTTTCGATCTTTGACAGCACTTGCTGGTTAGGGATAGCTCTTGCAGCCTCGTAATCGTTAACAACAGTTGGTTTTTCGTTAATTCTGGTGGCTAAGTCCTTTTGAGATAGCTTCTTTTCGTTACGAGCACGAGAAATGATTTTACCAACTTCGGTGTCTAGTTTCTTTGGCTTGACGATATCAGTTTCTCTATCCACCTTTGTCAATCTTTGACCTTCACTGTTACCACGAGTATTTGTAGTACCGTATTTCTTGTCAACGGAAAGGACTAGACCGCTTCTTTTTGCTTCGTTGACTTGACCTTGAGAACGAGCTACGTTAGCTCTTGGACCAGAACCTCCAGCACGAGCTCTACGACCGATGACAGTAGTTGATTCCCAATCAGACATTATTGTGTATTTTGTATGAATGTGTCTGCGTATTGACACTTGATAGTATCTGTGGTAGTAGTATTGTTGCAGATAGAATAAGAGCACGTATACGGTTTCCCTTTCCTTAGACGATCCTTTACCTTATATAGTGGAACCTTTTTTTTTCTGGAACATTCTGTGAGAAAAGGGTCACGTGCTCTGGGGGATGGAATAATAGACGTTTCTTTTTACGGAAATTAGCCGCTGAAGCCTACAGAAAATGACGTCAGTGCTGTGTACTGCTTTAATAATTTTGCAAAAAAATTAAAGCCCTGCAGGGGGCTCGAACCCCTAACCTTGTGATTAAGAGTCACACGCGCTACCGATTGCGCCAGCAAGGCTCACTTAATCTGAAAAAGTTGTTCAGACACGCCGACCACACTCCGCTTTGAAAAAGTAGATAATCACTTGACTAGCGGATCAAGTGCTGGGTGTGGAAACTGGAGTGTTTATACATGGTGTTTATGTGGTTTTGTATTCTTGCATAGACAGGTTTCGCTACCCTAACCTATTTCTCAGGTTCTCTTAAGTATCGCCCGGCACTCTTGTTTGCTTTTTTTTATGTTTTGTCGCTATACTGGTGCTTACAGAGCTTTCGCTCGAGCATCATAGTACCATACCGGCGCACAAATATACATTGGCAGTTCCGGCGGCTTGCTGAAAAGAAATAATACCGTTACGTTGCTTCTATGTACATGAGCACAAGAGTGAAGACCGGGTCAACAATACCTGATTGCATGATTCCTTCCACTTAGTTGTATCCGCCTTTCCCTCCTGACAATCTGCTGAAGCGAATCTCACATTTTCAGGCCGGTTATCCTCTTGCGAGTTCGGCCTTTGCTAGTATCTCTAGTTTGTCCTCATTTCGTCTGTTCTCATCAGTCTTGAATGAGAGTCTCAAATGGGAGAAGACATTGTTTGGGTCCCCTGTAAACAGTATCTTCTTTTTCAACTGTCTTAGACCTCTTTATACATTCTCAGCTTGGAGGATACAAACCCTATTAACGTCTTGGCTGGTTTACAGGCTAGTCTTCGGTCACATACCATACAAACGAGCAATTACTGTCATGAAATTATATGACATGTCACCTCAACATAATAATTAATGGGGTTTGTGTCACTTGTGATAATAATTATATATAAAGGGGTCTTGGATTCAAGCAAGATCTCAGATGTAGCGTAACGGAAGAGTCGGGGGGAGATAGATAATAAAGGTATTAGTGATCTAGTTTAAAATCATATCCTATTCATATAAGTAACTGGACCGTGGTTCATTACAATTACATGCAAAACTTGGTGTATGTAGTGCCATGATTACGAATGTTC
Source organism: Zygosaccharomyces rouxii (assembly GCF_000026365.1). Classification (NCBI taxonomy): domain Eukaryota; kingdom Fungi; phylum Ascomycota; class Saccharomycetes; order Saccharomycetales; family Saccharomycetaceae; genus Zygosaccharomyces; species Zygosaccharomyces rouxii. The sequence continues at coordinate 67,983 of NC_012992.1, read as the reverse complement.
CTCCAACAGTTGAATACCTCTCGGTGGCCAAGTTGGTTTAAGGCGCCAGACTGTAATGTGAAAAGTTATCTGGATATCGGGTGTTCGAATCACCCCCGGGAGATATTTTTTTTTCGCTTGAAAATAAAAAGCCTGGTTTCCCTCCAACAGAGTCTCTTTCCAGATATTTGGATCAAACATTACGACTCCTTTTTGCATAAGCGGCAACTTGTGGATCACCCGAACTGACTCCTTTTTAGAAGTCAAAAAATACACCAGCAGCCCTTTAAAACCATCAAAATTCAAAGAATCTCATCTCAACCACATACTCATCGACCACCATTAGAACAACCCAGTACAATCATTCAATATGTTCTCAAGAACCCTACTGCGTACTATTAATCCTCTACGTATTTCTGTAAGAGCTCAATCATCTAACGCATTGTCAAAGGCTGCTCTTCCATTCACATATTCTCCATCCGGTCCATCTGCTGTTAAATACACAACCCAACACGAATGGCTAGCTGCACACGCTGATGGTACCGCATTCTTAGGTATCACTAAATATGCCTCCGATGCCCTAGGTGATGCAACCTATGTGGAATTACCTGAAAAGGAGACTCAATTGGAAGCCGGTGAAGCTTATGGTTCAGTAGAATCTGTTAAATCCGCATCCGAAGTTTACCAACCTGTTGCAGGTGAAATCATCGAAGCTAATGACAAATTGGAGTCCCAACCACAATTGATCAACTCTGACCCTCTCGGTGAAGGCTGGATCGCTCGTATTAAAATTGCTGAACCTGATTCCCTTGAGACACAAGAAGGTCTACTGACTTTAGAACAATACGAACGTTCTTTGAAAGAAGATGAATAGTTAGGTACAAATTAAAATGGTATATAGATTTTAAATTTAGTTCTTTTCACGCTTTTTCTGCTCACCAACGGTTCTGGTGGTTAACTGTAGAGCATGTACGCCGCCGCCAGCAGCTGACATCTCTTCTTGGAGCAATTGGTAGACCATCCTATGCCTTTGCGGTAATGGCACACCGGAAAACTCATCGCTTACAATTTCTAATCTGAAATGTGTTTCACCAGTTTTATCGACTTCTGCAATTCCATGATGTCCTGCATGCTTATATGAATCGTTAAACATGGCAAAATGGGTCATTCTGGGGAAAGATATTTGCATTTTGGCCTTTATGGCCTTGGCCATAGGTCCATCTATACTACGATTTGATGCCATTGAACTCATAGTACGAGCCCAATATTTAAACATTGCTCTTCTACATTTCATCTCATCATAATACAAGATCTTGAAATTTTTCAAACTTCTCGGGCTCATTGATTCGAAATTTAACATTTCTATAATACTAAGACTACTACCAGTACAAGAGTGGGTACAGTATAGCATCAGTAAAGACCTATTAAAATCCTTCTCAGGACGAATGTTTGTAAGATCTCTACAGCGTAGCATAAGTCGTATTCAACCTTCATGGGCTTCACGTCTGTATTCACAGACGCCAGAGGAAAAACTGGTTTATGATAAACTCGCGAAGGCACTCGAACCAAAATCACTACAAGTGGTTGACGTATCAGGCGGTTGTGGCTCAATGTTTGCCATTAGTGTCATAAGTGATAAGTTCCAAGGACTGCCCATGGTTAAGCAACATAAAATCGTTAATGAACTCCTAAAGGACCATATCAAAAGCTGGCATGGATTACAGTTACGAACTAAAGCCCAATAGAAGACGGAAAGGGACTTTTAAAATTATTTATTTTTCTACTATACAATATTTTATACGTCGGTATAATATATTCTTCATCAGATTCAATTTTCTACTTGATCGACTTTCTCCTCTTTCTCTTCCAAAATCTCTTCACGAACTTCCTCTATAACGGTGTAGTCATTAGAATCTAAAGCTTCAGGTAAAACGTCAAATGCTTCGTAACCGAACTCCTTCTTTAATAGAGAAGAAGTGGCTTGTCTGTATTCGTGCCAGTTCTTCAATGATTCACGTTGGCTCAAAATTAGATCTCTCATAGCGCTGTCAGCTTCCATGGCATCTTGTTCTTCGAATTGGGCTGACCATTCTCTCAAATTCTTTCTGACCTTCTTCTTCTCAGCATTGGTCAACAAATGTTCTGGTCTTGGTCTCCATGAGAAATTCTTGAAGTTTGCAATTACTTCTTCACGAATCAAGTTACCTGCAATGTTGAAAATCTTGAAACCGTTTTCCATCTTGTGTTTCAAAGAACTTGACCAAAGGGCCAAGAAACGACCAGATGGATCCCAAACCATATCGGTAGCAGATAGGAAAGTTGGGTGTGCAACATCTTTCAAGGCTGCAGAAGCATCCTTAGCATCGTTGATGATCTTTTCACCAGAGTAATCCATATCGTAGAAATCGAAGTCGGACTTTCTCACGTTAGGCTTAACCAAAGTGGCAACCACAACAAATCTACCGGCAGGCGACCATGAAATGGTATTGGAAAACTTGTTGGCAATACTCTTGACAAGAACCCAACGCTTAATTTCACCATTCTTAACCTTTGATTTCTCCTTGGATTCAGGAGCCCAGAAGTCAACCACATGTTTTGGAATTGCAGGGTTATCATCACCAGTATCTCTAACTGCAATGGTAACAAATCTGTTTCCATTAGGTTCCCAAGCAAATTGGGTAACACAGTCTTTTATTTCAATTTTTTCACCAGGAATATCCTTTTCAGCAATCTTACAGATTTCCAAGTTGCTGAACAGAGTCTTACCAGACTTGGTGTGACGTTCAACGTTGAAGCACAAAAATTCAGATTTATTTTGCCAGTGGATGGTAACGTTGGAAACTTGAACCAAGTTCACAGTCTTCAAAACTCTACCACGTGGAACTTCCACCACGGTACCTTTACAAGACATGTTGTTAGTCTCTGGAGTCCAGTAAGCCAAAAGAACAGATGGTTCATCATTTGCTCTGAAAGGTTGAAGTTCCACACCGGTGGGGGCAAATTGGAAGTCTCTAATACCTGGGACCTTCAAAGATTTGTTTTCCATTGGAGCGAATCCATTGTCACAATCGTGGACAACCAAAGTATCACCTACCATACGTGCACAGTACTTGTCATTGAATGACCATTTGACCAAAGGCCAGTGCAAGAAAGGACTCTTGACCACAGGGAAAGTGGTCATTAATAAACCTGAGCTGATTTCCCAAATTGCAATTTGATGACCATCGCTCTTCTTGGTAAATGGACACTCTTTAATGTCTTCATCAGCCTTAATTGGGTCAGCAGAGAAAGTAACCAAGTATTTCTCGTTTGGTGATACAGAAGAAATTCTCACTTGAGGATGGTAAAATCTCATTAAACGGTCAAAGTTTGGACCACCCCAAGCAACAGCACCTTGATCATGGTATGAGAAAAGGTAAGTACCCTTTGGAGACCATCTAACGTAATTGCTTGACCAGTTATTTCTTGATTCTACAACAGCATCAGTCTTGGAAACAGCGGAATTCCAGAACACGGTAGTCAAATCATCACTTTGCAACACAAATTGATCTCTACCTTCTTGATCTTGTAACCACCATTTCAAATCTCCAGATGGGACCATGTTAGGAATTTCTGGTTCTTCAAATTCAGTGTTAAAGTTTTCAGAATTGTATTTTTCCACATCCTTCATGGTATAGATGAAAAGACGGTGTTTTAGATCCAATCTCTTACCATGGAATGCCTTGATAATCTTATTACCATCAGCAGGAGATGCACATTCAACAAAGAGGAAACCTTTAGTCTTCTTTGTGGATTCATCAATTGGAAATTCTATTTCAACAACTTTACCGGCTTTAGAAAACAAACCATTCAATGCCTTCTTCAAGACAGGTGCCTTCGATTCTGGGATCACGGGAGCACCAGTAACAACGACGTATTGATCAAAGTTAAAGTCATCTTTAACCTTGTACTTCTCCTCTAAATCGGAAAAATCCACATCATCAACGGGAATGTCTTCAATTCTAATTTCTTCAGCGCTGGTAGCCATCTTGTAATCGACTATTCCTTACTAGTTTCAATTACTTGCTAGTACCTGTTCCAAGTTGAGTACAGTGTTGAAGAACAGGTACCATAGTTAAGGTTGGTGAAATTTTTTCCACCAACGGATTGTATCACTATGAACGTATGTAGTGAAAACATATCCAAGAAGATCTTGGAGATGGATACAAATATCAGCTAAAAGGGCGTTTAGAAGCCTTGTAATCATCTAAGGGTCATTGATCTAAAACTTTTAGACGCTTTATATTCTTTTCTGCTGGCAGAGGTTCCCCTTTAGTGGTTTCTAGCCGAACTGCGCATCTATGGTTGTAAAATAAAATTGATAATTTAATGGATTCGGTAGAGATTCAAACTCGATCAACGACCAACTCAAGGTCTAATAGTAATGATATGACACATCACTCTAACCCTGACGCTCGAATAAGGCTACAGAAAGATTCCTCGGATGTCGAGGATAATTACGATAATGATGAGACCTCAGGATTTACATTACCGCAGTTAAAAGATTCTATGACACCATGGAGAGCTAATGATAGACCAGTTGCAGATAAGAAGCACAATACGTCACTTGATGTAGTATCGCCCATAAATTCAAGACCTGCTACGAGAAATTCACTTTTCTCCATTGATGGTGCATATACTGTGGCATCTTCATCCGCCTCGAATGAAGTAGACAATTTGCAGAGGCAATTGACGATCTATAAATTAAAGGTAAGGGCGCTTTTAGAACTAATCAAACAATTTAACTACATTGGAGATGACGTGGAAAATAGTACTGGAGGTGATAACGATGGATTTTACCAAAAACTAATCTCTACTATTGCCCAAAATGATGATGTAGAAGAATTGAAAACCCAAATGCATGGTTTGGAAATAGGTTCAGATGTAAAGACGGAAACAATACGAGAATTGAGAGATCAATTGACAGAGATGGAAAGCCGTTGGAAACAGACAAAGGAGGAACATGCTGAAACTTTAGAATACGCTAATGAATACATTGGGCTCAACGAACAAATTACAACTTGCATTGATGAATTGCTAAATCTACTCATGGAGAATTTAGAACTATCACCAGAAGAGACCAAAAATTTGCAAGATGCTAAAAACACTTCACCTGAATTCGCGATGGCAAAGATGAATGCTCTATCTGTAACATTGGGTAAAATTCTTAGGGACCTGCACGAAAAGAGGAAATCGGAAAAAGATAACATAGCCGCCATAGCCAATAGTACGGAATTGGAAGCAGAAGGAGAGCCATTAGCTAAGAATGATTCTGGAAATGAATCTGTCATGGACACCCAATTTGAAATAGCAATTGAAGGAATTCATGAACAATATGATAATTTCGTCAAAAGTATACAGGCAAAATTGGATAAGTCTGCCCAATTAGAGAAAACTCTTGCTGGCAAATTGGCTCAACAGACCGAAATCTTAAAATCTATAGAGGAAGAATCTCGAAATAAGGATCAATTAAATTCAAAAGATTCTAGAAGGCGTGCCTCGTTTCTTTCGGACATTAGTGATTTGGGAAGACGTGCAAGTGTAGATCTATCCAAATCTTATCAAGAGCATGTCGATGGTTTAAACCATTTGGTACAAACTTTAAAATCTTCCATAGCTGAAAAGAACCAGGAGTTAGGGCAGCTACGATTACAATTACAAGATCAAGATCAATTAGTCAAAAGGGAACAACGATCGAGGCTAGATCTAAAAACCCTAGAGGATCTGACAAACCAAAAGGAAAAGACTTGGGAAGAATTTGTTAACAGTTTGGAGGAGAGCATAGAAACCTTCCAACTGGAAAAGCAAGATTTGTTGGAGGAGAATGATCAATTAAGAAGGGAAAATTCCAAATTAGATGAAGCTCTGGAGAAGATAGCTCAAAAGACCGAAGCTTATCAAGAACAAAGACATCAGTTGAATAATAAAATAAGGACAATGACAGATGAATTGGTGGGTTTAAAAGATGAAAACAGTGCATTGCATAAGTTGGTATTCAATGTAGAAAATATTAACAAAACTATTCATAAGCAAAAATCTGAATTTACCAAATTCCAAGCACATCTTTTACTCCATCTAGAAAATGTTTACAAGACATTAAGCAAAATCTTACAAAAAAAATCCATAGATCAATCGAAACACAAATTAGAGGTCTTACGTCAGATGAACGATTTATCTCAAATGAGAAACATGCAACCAAAATTAGAATCACTTTACAATTTCATCGAAACAGCTTTGGAATCAGTTGTGGAATCGTATATGATGGTTATAATAGCGGAAAAGGACAAACAACACACGGGAAGAGGTCATGAAAGGGAAATGCAATTGAGAATTGAAGAGTTGGAAAGAAAATGGGTCTCAGAAAGAGAACGTCGTAAATTGGATAGCAATGCAGCTGAAGTACAAATAAGTAAGTTAGAAGCTGAAAACGAAGCACTCAGGGAGAAACTCTACAACATGACGATTAGATGATAGTCGTCTGTTCAAAAGAAAATCACTGATCATTAGGATTCTATATGGATATATATATTTAATGGGGAGATGAAGAAAGAAATGAAAAAAAAAAGATCTTAGTATTGATTAATTTATTTTTTTCTTTCTGGAGAATAGCTCTAGTATTTATTACTCTATTTGAACGTCACCTTCGGCGTCCACATTAGCGCCTGACCTGTTGTTATCATTATCGTCGCCATTGTTATTGTTACCACCTTCTTCATCACTTGAAGCATCACTGTCACTATCTTGATCACCATTGACTTCTTTCTTGGCATATTCGATGGCTTCCTCTAACAATTCATTTCCTACAAGTTTGTGTAATCCATTCGTTTCTTTCAAAGAACACCAACTTACCTCTAATTCAAAATCTTTCTCCTTGTTATCTTCGTGAGCCAAATAAATCACTTTAGCGGCTTCTTTAACAGCATCCTTTGCTGATAGGCCCTCAGGATGCTGGTCAATTACTTTTTCTAATTCTGCCTTAGCAGTTTGTCTACCTTTACCCGTTGCAGCACCTTTATATCCCCAAAACGTACCACTTGGTTCTAACATATAAAGATGAGGACCTTTATCGTCAACACCACCAAAGATTGCCGTCACACCAAATGGTCTCACACTATTGTACAAAGTATGTGCCTGCACGTAATAACCAAGACGATCAGCTAACGCTTGTAGTGGAATTGATTCACCAAATGTTTTCTTGTGACTTTGAGCTTCTTCACGACCTCTGTTAACTAAATGTCTACCATCAGGAATTAATCCAGAGTAAACACAACCAACGTGACGATCAATGGTTTGAATCTTTACATTACGTTTAGGGACCAGCAGCTTCGAAGAAACTAGTTTCTCTACAGCAAATACAACACCATCATTGCATCTAATACCAATAGAAGTAGTACCGTTCTCAACCGCCTTCACTGCATATTCCACTTGGAAATTCCTACCATCTGGCGAAAAAACACTGTTCGCAAGATCGTAACCAGTTCCTATAGATGTCATATCACCTGTAACACTTTAATTGGGGCTATAAACCTGACAGATCTCTCCTATATTCCTTTTTACTTTTATACCTTCTTTAGAGAAGTGTTGAAGTTGTTGAAGTTTGCCACCCTTTTGATGTTCAAGGCGCCTTTACCTTACAAAGGGCCCTTCGTTGGCAATGAGATGGATTTTTTCACAATTTGAAGGCGATGAGCCATGAGTATAGAAATCAAGAATTGGCCTGCTGTGGGTATTTGGACCAAGAATTGAGTCGATTCGATAGTTTTAACGTTTTCTATGACCAAAGAAACCATTAGGGTCGTTTTATGCGGTGATGACGGTGTTGGTAAAACGAGTTTAATCGTTTCGTTGGTAAAGGGGAGATTTATATCTAATCTACAAGATGTGCTGCCACCTGTTACAATTCCGAGAGATTTTTCTTCGAGCCCATATTCACCCAAGAGTACAATCTTAGTTGATACCAATAATGCTAATCCTACTACTCTACAGAGGGAATTGAAAAATGCGGATGTCATATGGTTGGTCTATAGTGATCACGAATCATATGAAAGGGTCTCACTGTATTGGATGATGACATTTAGGTCTCTGGGATTGAATTTACCAGTGATATTGTGTAAGAATAAATGCGATGAATATGGTGAACACAGTGCAAGTGCTACCGCAGATACAAAAGTGGAAGATGAAGAATTTATACCTATACTTATGGAATACAAGGAAGTGGATACATGTATTAAGACAAGTGCTCGGACACAGTTCGATGTAAACCAAGCTTTCTATCTGTGTCAAAGGTCTATAACGCATCCAATAGCACCGTTATTTGACGCTAGAGTCGGTGAATTGAAACCGTTAGTGGTACAAGCGCTGAAGAGAATATTTTTACTTTCAGATAAAGATCAAGATAATTATTTAAATGATGAAGAGATTACAGCACTGCAAAGGAAATGTTTTGGGAGAAGCATCGATATCAATGAATTGAATTTTATTAAAAAGACATTGTTAGATATTTCACTACCATCACAGGAATACGATGGCTACGTGCTTTATGAACCGGAAAAAGGTATTACAAAGGATGGATTCTTAGTGCTAAACAAGATATATGCTGAGAAAGGTAGACATGAGACTACCTGGGGGATTTTACGTGCATTTCAATACACGGATTCACTGTCTATTATGGACAAAGCTCTTTATCCCAAATTAAACATTCCTGAGACTTCAAGTATCGAATTAAGTCCCAAAGGTTATAGATTTTTGGTGGATTTATTCCTAAGGTTTGATATGGATAATGATGGTGGATTAAATGAAAATGAACTGACCTTTTTGTTTAAATGTACACCAGGTCTGCCGAAATTATGGTCGGAAACCAACTTTCCTTACTCTACTGTGGTTAATTACCGCGGATGTATCACTCTACAAGGTTGGTTGGCACAATGGAGTATGACTACATTCCTTGATTATAAGATTACTACAGCATATCTGGTATATTTTGGATTTGAAGAAGATGCTAGAGTTGCTTTACAAATTACGAAACCTCGTAGAATGAGAAGAAGAGCGGGAAGATTGTACAGATCTTCGGTTGCAGATCGTAAAGTATTCAACTGTTTCGTCGTGGGTAATCCCAAGAGCGGTAAGAGCTCGTTGTTAGAATCCTTCTTGGGGAGGCCATTTGCAGAAACTTATTCACCTACATTAAGACCACAGATGGCTGTTAACAGTTTAGAATTGAAAGGCGGGAAACAATACTATCTAATTCTACAAGAATTTGGTGGTCAAGAGAATGCAATCTTAGAGAATCGAGATAAGATTAAAAAATGTGATGTTATGTGCTTGGTTTACGATTCTAGTGATCCTGAATCCTTTTCATATCTGGTAGATCTAGTCAATACCCATGAAAGTTTACAGGACTTACCGATAGTTTTCGTAGCACTCAAGGCTGATTTGGATAAAGTACAACAGAGATGTTACATCCAACCCGATGAATTTACAGAACAACTGTATATGGATCATCCATTACACATATCCTCCACATGGCCCAGTTCCTTAAACGAATTGTTTATAAAGATTACTGAAGCTGCTTTGGTTCCCGGTAGAAACACGCCAGGATTCCCACCAGAATCCAAAGTTAATGATACAGACTACAAGCAAGCTATAATGATAGTTGGTTCAACTGTTGGCTTCATTTCGCTATTGACTTTTACGATGGTGAAATTGTTAAAGCCATTCAAATACAGGCGATAGCAGGCTTGCTACAAACCCCTTTTCGAAGATGACAAAGCACAGGACCAGTTGGGTCTATGATTACGTAAGCCTGTTGCATTTTATAAAAAAAAAAAAAATCTCTTTTATCTAATTGCATTCCCAAAATTAAGATAAGTTGAGAGTCTCAATCCGTCGTCTTCGCTGAGTGAACGCATTATATAAGATCTCAACCTTGTCTTGGGTTCAAAGTACAAACCTGCTTTCATTGTACAACTCGGTACAATTGAGAAACAGTATAGATCTGATTAGTTTCCAAGATGGCATCAAATCCACCAAGCAGCTGTTGTGCAAGAGGTTTTTACCACGAAGGTAGCGCCAGAGGTACTGTTAAAGACGTATATGGTGTACCAACTTATACTGCCGGTAAGGAATCCAATGACAAAGTCATTGTAATTTTGACTGATATCTTTGGTTATCAATTAATCAACACTCAATTGATTGCTGATCAATTGGGGGATGCTGGTTACAAGATTTACATTCCTGATATTTTATTCGGAGATTGGTTAGTAAAGTTCGATGCTTCTGTCGACTCTAAAAAATGGCTTGCTGACCACCCTCCTGAAAAGACTAGGGCCGTTGTGGATTCATTCTTGGGTCAATTCAGAAAGGAGAATCCTAATAGCTTTGTTGGTGTCATTGGTTACTGTTTTGGTGGCAAATATGCAATTCAACAGATTAATGCTAAGGATGGTTTAGCCGATGCAGCCGCAGTTGCTCATCCTAGTTTTGTTACCATTGAGGAAATTGAAGCTGTTTCTAAGGATAAACCACTTTTGATCTCTGCGGCTGAAGCTGATGTTGCTTTCACTGAAGAATTGAGAAATTTGACAGCTCAAACATTGACAAAGAATGGTGCTCGCTACCAACTTGATTTGTTCAGTGGTGTCTCTCATGGTTATGCTTCGAGAGGTGATTTGACTATCCCATCTGTCAAATACGCAAAGGAGAAGACTTTGTATGACCAAATATACTGGTTTGACACTTTCTCTTGTGGGAAATGATTGAATATATTTGGCGATAAGTATAAAATGAATACATCACTTATTGCTTACGACTTTTATTAATGTAATTAGCCTTTTGTATCGATTATAGTACTATTGTATTATAAAAATTACTTTTTAAATGGTTTTAAAGATTGTTAGCAAAGAGAAAGTCGTAATCGAATAAATTAAGTCCACCAAAGAGACCAGGATATTCACCTGTGGCTGCAGCATGACGCTCTTCATTTGACGATAAACCAGACATTCTTCGAGATATATTTTCTTGTTCTTCCAATTTAATTCTCGAAGTTAAACCTTGAACATCTCCAAAATTCAAATTCTGACCCATTGATGCCACTGGTGACATCTTTTCAGGTGGTCCCATATCACTGTTTCCTTCGTACATTTTGGAAATTGTTGTTAAATGCGTCTGGGATAAACTTTGTCCATGATCTCTTGGTGTACACACTGGTGGAATTTCATCGTTTTTTGCTTTAACCTTTTGATAAACTGAGTTTAATTCAGCTGTAGAAAATTTCTGTACATAATTCCTTTGTTTCAGTTTCTCCACCATATTTTGTTCACCATCGGGATCGACGCTAAATTTCAAGTTCAAGAGCCTTAGAAAAGCTGTATTGAAATCACCTAAGGCTTGTAATTTTAATACACCACTCCAAAGTTCGCCTTTCTTCATCCTTATTACAATGATATCGTATAGTATTAACATTTTGAAAACCGAAAAATAAGTAAACCTTAGATGATTAGAGGCAGTCCTGTGAATATTTTCCAGAGTGTCTTCCAGCAATTTTTTGAACAAGCTTATAATTCCTAATTTTTCATTGTTCATCTTCATCGATTCACTATTGGCATTGGACATATCCTCTTGGTACTGCTCCAAAAATATATTGCTGGCTAAATCGATTCTTATAAGTATTACCAACACTGCAAAAAACGAAGTCGAAAGTCCCAGTTGAATGTATTTCGTTGCATTATAGCTACCCATCGGCAGTGATTTAAACCTGTGGGAGTTCACAAAGAAAATCCTTGGATGACTTATTAAAGTGAGCATATCTAGACATACTAGGGTGAAATACCTCCGATATTGGGGAAACAATTCTGGATTCTGTGGCAACATCGATTCGAAATGTAAGAAGAGAGCCAAAGACAAACGAAGGATCATCAAAAAACCAATAATTCGCATGGGCAATGAACCGTTTGAAATAAAAGTATCAAAATCTCTTTTAACTTGTGGTGCATAACCATCAAAATTTGGCATGGGGAAATGTTCATCCAAAAGCCGAACAATCTTGTCCCTTGCTTCCTCTATAGCACTCAGGGAAAAAGTACCATAAGTCAACGTTAATTTATCCAAGTCGAGAATTGAAACAGCCAGCAAAAGTCTCTTGAATGCAAATTCATGATGCCTTAAAATTAATGGATCGACAGGTGAAGAAATATCGTTCTGCACCCTTTCCATGTACAATTGTAAAGCGTTGGGATTTCTAACATCGATGAAAAGACGTGTTAAATCAATAGAAGAAACTGGATTTCTACCTTTCAAACTAGTCTCTAAGCATATGGATGTAACGGTGGAGACCCAAAGCATACGTCTGTGATTCATAATTGAAGGTCCATTCCAAAGGCTATCGCGAAGTTGGGGGAAGTCTGAAGGATCACGATGCAATCCAATAGACATTGCCAGAGTCAGTATTAGCCCATTTACAAGATCTGTTGGATGCTCTAAAAAGAAATCACTTTCTTCTGGCGAATAAACAAAGAAGGCCCAGATGTAAAGAAGGCAAGTAATAATATTTTCATTTGCGCGGCTAAAAAACTTCTCAGCCGCCAACACTTTCTGAACGAAAATCACAGACTGATTACTGATTGGGTATTTTTCTAAATTTTCCCTTTGTTGTAGATTTAATGATTGAGAAGCCTCATCCGTTATTTGCAAAGAGACACAGGATAGTTTTAGAACCAATAGTAATATGCAAAGATTTTCCATCTTACCTCTCAATCCAACGTTACCCAAACGAAGAACCAATTTATCAGGATCCAACTCGTGGGGGAAAAGTGTCGATTGCAAAGAATCTTCAAAACTCTTCTCATCCAGGAAGGGAAGGATCGGGAAAACACTTCGATAGAAATGAGATTTGTACCTTTGAATTATGACATATGGCGGAAGTAATTCCTCTAATTCAGCAATAAAACTGTTTAAAGTACCTGAATATTCCCCCCCTGGTGGGCAAAAATCCTCTAAATAGTGGGTTTCGAAGGAATTTTGTAACATTATCCCCATTTTACTCATAGGTAAGACTTTCTGTGGATTAACTTCGTTCAATATACGATCTGTAAAGTCATTTAACCTTTTCAATTGTATTGGTGTATGGCATTGGTTTGCCAATAAGTCTTTTAACTTGATGATGTTTTTCACAACTGAAGGTTTAGCTTTAGATACCGACAGGTTAGCGCTCAATGCAGGTAACATCGTATTCTTCGAACGATCCAAGAATGCAGAGGTCAATAGGCCTGATAGGAATATATCTTGAGTAATCACGTAGTTTTCCGATAAAGGTTTAACTTCGCGTTTCGATGCACTGTTCATTATCATGCTTGGGTGAGATCTATAGAGGTTTATCCTTACGTGATCTGAGGATGAATGCAATGGTGATGAAAATGATGACAGTGGTACTGAATTAGAAGATCTCGATGATGTCGTCGAAGTAGTAGGTCGGCTTGCCTTTAAAATGGGAGTTTCATGCAAATCGCTATTACCAATACTAACACCACTATGAGAAACAGTTCTTTTCAGTGTCCTTGGTGATGCATCATCTCGTCCATCAATATTTCGTTCACTTCGTTTTGTCATTTCTTCTTCGTCTTGCATTAATTTCACCGCCTTCTGTCTCCAATATTCGACATCTCTCTCCAATCTTGCGATGGTAGCATCCTTACTTGGATTTCTTGGTGCTGCTTGTTTCTCCACATCGTAGACACAGGCAATACCATGTTGTACACACCTGCCACATTTTGGCTTTTCTCTATCGCACTTAGTCTTGGACCTTCTACAGGCTTTACAGACAAAAGAAATTCTGTTTCTCTTTTTAATGCTATTACTCTCGTCACCATTCTGAGAGCCATCTTGTGACGATGAAGCATCGTTACGAGTATTATTATTATGATTAATACCGTGGTTGCTAGGGAAAAGATTGTCAAAAAAGATGCCTGAATCTTGAACCTGTTTTAAAGGATGCATAATGAGAAATTGGTCAATTTAAACCATAAAAGTGACCTAATAGAATAAAAAACAGTTTACTGTAACAATAAAACAAAATAATACAATGAAATGGAAACGGATTTTTTTTTGTAGTTTTTCCGACCCTCTTGTTGTTGTTTTTTTTTTCCTAGTATTACTATCTTTTTAAGAGCACTTGAACTCTTGAACCTTCCTGGCTCGAGTCAGTAGCAACAATGACAAAGTCGGCTCCCCGGTAACATTTACGAGCTGCAAGTTTGCTGTACCTTTTAAGGTTACGAAACCCTCTGATTGTCGATGCGGGGGCCGACCGAAAATGTCCCATTGGGCAATGGATAAATTAATGGATCGTAAGCACTAATTGGACATGAAGGTTAAGAGTGCATGGAAGAAGAATGAAGAGATGGTTTGACAAAAAGTCTAGACGCTACTTGTAGGTTAAAGTCGTTTCTGATTGAATTATATCTATACGTAGTATTACAACAACGACATACCTCCTTCATACCTCCGTTTGCTATTTCTTGAACGAAAAAGGAAAATGACATAAATTCATTCACAGATAAGGATTCGAACTCGAGTGATGAGGATGTGTATAAAAAGATGTCTCTGGTTTCAACAAATTGTTCGCACTAGCGTTGGCATGTGCGCCTGTCGTTAACACTCTGGGGTGTGACGAGGATGACGGGGCTGAATCAAATCCCATAACAGCAGAGTTTGGTTGCACTGGCTCTGGAGGTAGATCACTTGCGGATCTATTTCTGTTTGAAAAATATGCTGGAGACGATGATGAATGCGTGCTCAATTCATCGTCAAATATTATTCTACTACTCAATTTGTTATTGTTGAATGTGTCTTGTCTTAAGTTTTTCTCTTGTTCTGTTTCGTTTGTATCCATAGCGGCTTTCCTTAGTTCAAACAATTCGCTATCGGAGTCGTTTCTACCGTCCAATAAGATGCTACTACCGTTTGGACCTTGGATTTTGGGTATAAATGAAACACGATCGTCCTTTAGTGGTTGGTAACGAGCATCTGGATTCTTGCGCAATAATGCTAAAGTACAAGTAACCAATGTGAATAGTAGTAGGAAAAGGGCAAATACGGCATTCAATACAAATAAAATGATTGCCATTACCGAGGATACAATTGCGGGTTGTTTGAAAAGGTTACTGAAGAATAAAAAGAATAGCGCGTTTATCAAAGTAACCAGATGGATTGCGATGTTAAAAATATTGGTTCTCTTATCCAAATATGGTCTTATCCAACAGAGTGAAATGAAATAAACTAATTCGATGACGAAAACGATTATAGCCTGGGTCTTACCATGGCTCTGTAGCACGGCAACAAATAAGGATCTCAAAAATCCGTAAAATAATAACGGCAATAACCACCAATATGTATCAGCACGGAATTGGGTATACAGGAAACCATATCGATTTAGGAAATGAATATCACCAAATAACAGGTATGCAGGATTTTTGTACAACCTTTGTGATAATCTACCCTTGAAAAAAACTCTCATTGTACCATAAAATAAAATGCCTGATACAACCAATAACATTACGATTGCATCTACCAATACGGCCGGCGAATCTCTTTGAGTAAACTCCCACATACTTAGTAACGAGATTTGTGGGAATGCGATAATCGCAATACGGAAAAGAGTTCCCTTGATAATACTCCCCCAATTTTTCCTGTACAAGAAGAAATTTGAACTTTCCGCCATTATCTTTGCACGAGTTAACAGTTCCAACAGAGCCTTGAAGAACAACATCCCAACTGTCATGGCAAATACGAAGAAGAGGAAAAAGACAACACCAGTTAGAAAAAAGTTTGACAGTTCGATACCCGCCTTATATGCAACACGTTCCATACCACTTAGAACTAGAATTTTAGATGAATATTCAGTTGTATTTCTTTCATTTGTTGTGTATAATGAAGAGTCCTTTAACATCGAATCAAAATTGTAAACATCGGAAGATGCTAAGTCCACACCTCTTTTAAATTTGTCCCTCTTTTGAACGCTGATCGAAAGAATATCTTTGTTACTCAATACAACTGTTGATACACCCTTTGTTGCTTGCACGTACCAATTGAAAATCGTTTGCATGAAATCTACCCTGATAATACCCATCGCCCATTGAAAATTTTGTGTCCATGCAGCTGCAATTGGCGGAACTCTAGATACACCCATCATTGCAGTAATCGCTAGATTTTGGAAATAGATGAATAATGAAATTGAGTTCGATGCAATATGCGCAGCTGTAGTACTATACCCGATAACAGAAACAAATCCACTCGTTAGAACACCTAAACCTGAAACCGCTGCAATAGGCCATGCTGCATATTTGGTTTGTACAGATTTATCATTACTCAAAAACGCCTGTACACACGCCACTGGTTTTGAAGTATCATCTTTTCTATATGCCAAAACACGTACCTGAGCATCTAAATCTGGGATCGTGTATGCAACGTTGGGAAGATTTTTTGTTAGATCGCTATTTTTCAACTGATAAGTAGATCCTACATCGACCCTACCTGCGGATAACGGGCAAAGCGTTGCTTCGTTTAAAGAACAAAGATCGAATTCCTTTTGTAGAACAGTAATACCGTAGGTTATAACTTCTGCTTTTAAAGTAACATTCCCGCTAATTGCAGTCATTGCATCAATCTTGAACACAAAAGTTTCATTGAATGGATAATATCTAACATCAAAGTAGGTTGCGGAAAACTCCGAATTGTCCATACATGTCAGTAGTGATGATGTCTTCAAATATTTATGGTGAACCTCTGATGAATTACCTTGGGCCATTACACGGACATCTAGTGCCAAAAAGACCCATAGTACAGAGAGTAAGAGACTCAACGGGTTCTGCATATTGCGATATGGGAGGGGGTTATGAGTGAAATTAGGAGTGAGGGAAGGTTCCTACAGTCTTTTAAGCTTAAAGTAGATGCTTTTAAACAAACAGGATATTCTTATGACAGGACGTGAACAAATGTTTGAATATTATTACATCTTGGGACAGTAAAGCCTTCTGTTGTATGCCTTCTACATTGTTAGTTTTGGGTAACATAAAATTAGCAACGTTTTTTAGTTTTGACGCGAAACTCGGCTTATTTTGGTGTTGCTTCTCGCTCGCTTTTATTTGCGCCCTTTGACTGTTGGCTGTGCTTCTGGAGAAATGATTCGCGTATTTGAGTATGAGTGTTAGACACAGTAGAGAAGAAGAGTGAAATGGAGAAAGATGCTATCATGAATGTAAATGGGGAGGGAAAAAGAATTTTCCAAGAATATACCTTCCACGTGAATGTCACTCCATAGCCGCCGTCAATAGCGGCTAATATGCTTATATATTTACATTGGAAATGCTCATATACACCACCCTATATATTAAGCAGCGGTTATGGACCCTCCCCCTCTCGATATTCTTCATGCAAATCGTTTTCCAGGGAACCTCTAGAGCAGAGACATTCCAGCCGTGCGGGGAACTCCGAAGTCAAACTATTCCCTTTGTCCATGGTACCTGTGAAATTCTCGTACCGCTCCCCATTCGTCCGTCATCAGCCTCTCTCTTCCCTTTACTTCCTCATTGTGTGGTAGCAGCGGCTAAACCATGGGCGGCTCTTCTTATCTATTTTCTTGTTGAGTGAAAGAAATGACGTTTATCCTTTTTTCTTTTCCTCTATCTTTCTTTTTCGTCCTAATTCAAGAAGAACGTAAGGGGTGTTGGGGTCTCACATAATTGTATATAAAGGAGCTAACCTTATGACGGTCAATTATGTATATGCAGGAATGTGGAGAAATCTCTTTCCCGAAAGTATATGTCGCCTTAGAGACAAAAGAAAAGAACATATCCCTTACTCTATGTCCCCATCAACGACTGCAACTGGCACTTCCCCAACGGGCGGTACGATTGGAGATTTGAAAGCGAGATTAGTACATGCAGCTGAAAGGGAGAATACATCTCCGGCCACTACAAACAATGTAAGTACTGAAAAGGATCATGAAGCTGAAACTAATACACCAACTACCGATTATGATCATTTGATTAGTGTTCATACAGTGCAGCAAAAGCCAATCACTCATAGATTACAGTCTGAATTGTCTTGTCATTATTGCCCGCACATATCTGGATTTAGAGAATACGAAAAATTGTACAGAGAATCAATTGATCAGCCTTCGGAGTTTTTTGGTAACAAAGCACGTCAATTTTTGAACTGGTTCAAAGATTTTGATCAAGTTTTCATTCCTGACCCTCGTACTGGTAAACCTTCATTGAACAATAATGCATGGTTCCTAAATGGTCAAACAAATGCTTGTTATAATTGCGTTGATAGACATGCTTTAGAGACACCTGATAAACCGGCCATAATTTACGAGACTGATGAGCCTGGCCAAGGCTATACTTTAACATATTCGGAATTGTTAGAACAAGTTTGTCAATTGGCTCAAGTGCTTCGCTATTCGATGGGAGTTCGTAAAGGTGATACAGTTGCAGTATATATGCCAATGATTCCTCAAGCGGTAATTTCTTTGATGGCAATTGCTAGAATTGGTGCTATTCATTCTGTGGTTTTTGCTGGATTTTCCTGTAATTCATTGAGAGATCGTATTAATGATGCAGATTCGCATGTAGTAATTACTACAGATGAAACTAAGAGAGGGGGCAAAATTGTGGAAACCAAGAGAATTGTTGATGATGCTCTGAAAGAGACTCCAGGCGTGAGCAACGTTCTTGTTTATAGACGTACTAATAACCCTAGGGTTCCACGCCAAGTATCCAGAGATTTGGATTGGGATGGAGAATTGCGGAAATATAAAGGTTATTGTCCTTGTGAACCTGTGGATTCAGAGCATCCTTTATTTCTCTTGTATACTTCGGGTTCGACCGGTACTCCGAAGGGTGTGCAACATAGCACTGCTGGTTATCTACTATCAGCTCTTTTGACGATGAGATACAGCTTTGACACACATCGAGAAGACGTGTTTTTCACTGCAGGTGACGTTGGCTGGATAACAGGTCACACTTATGTTGTTTATGGTCCTTTACTTTACGGTTGTACTACTTTGGTGTTTGAAGGTACTCCTGCATATCCAACTTATGCTCGTTACTGGGATATTATTGATCAGTACAAAGTAACCCAATTTTATGTGGCTCCTACTGCACTGAGACTGCTAAAGCGGGCTGGTGACTCCTTTATCGAAGGTCACTCTTTACAATCCTTACGTGCCTTAGGTACTGTAGGCGAGCCTATAGCCGCTGAAGTTTGGGAGTGGTATTCCGAAAAAATTGGTAAAAATGAATTGCCAATTGTGGATACCTATTGGCAAACTGAATCTGGATCTCATATGTTAACGCCAATGGCAGGGGGTGTTACACCAATGAAACCAGGATCTGCAGGCTTCCCCTTCATTGGGATTGACTCCTGTATACTAGATCCAACGACAGGTCAAGAATTAACTAAGCCTCTTGTTGAAGGTGTTCTGGCGGTTAGATGTGGATGGCCGTCATTTGCTAGAACCATTTGGAAAGATCACGATAGATTCCTTGATACTTATTTGAAACCTTATCCAGGTTATTATTTCACTGGGGACGGTGCTGCCAGAGATAAAGATGGTTACATTTGGATCTTAGGACGTGTCGATGATGTTGTTAATATTTCAGGTCACAGATTATCAACAGCAGAAATTGAAAGTGCAGTTCTTGATGATGCAATTGTGGCAGAGTGTGCCGTCGTAGGATTTAATGATGATTTAACAGGCCAAGCAGTCGCGGCCTTTGTAGTTTTAAAGAATAAATCAAGTTGGTCAACGGCCTCTGAAGAAGAATTACTAGATATCAAGAAACATTTGATTCTAGCGGTAAGAAAAGACATCGGTCCCTTTGCTGCTCCTAAACTAATTGTATTGGTGGATGATTTACCAAAGACTAGATCAGGTAAGATTATGAGGCGTATTCTAAGAAAAATCTTAGCTGGTGAGTGTGATCAATTGGGCGATGTTTCTACTTTATCCAATCCAGGTGTCGTTAGGCATTTGATTGATTCTGTAAAATTGTAGGAATTATTTATTTATATTCTTCCTTTCCTTCTTTTTAAGAATTGCAAGTCGTTACTATAGAATAGACAAGGGGAGAGAGGGCGACTTAGTTAGATGTTAGAGTTAACAATGATCTACAAAAGAAAAAACAAATAAAGGATTCAAGATGAGCGTTGTATATGGGAAGAAGCCAGATTGTACTCCGTTGGATGAGGATTTGAAGAATCTGAGGAATAGTAAGTTTTCTCAAAGTGCGGTTGATGAGATTAAAGTTTGGGTATTTCAAACGATTTTGCATGATCCAGTACCTTCTGCATCGCTACTAGATTCTTTGAAAGATGGTGTAGCACTTTGTCGACTAGCTAATACAATTAACGGTGCTGACTCACCTCCAAACGCACCTCCATTAATTCCTTATAAGCAGACCACTATACCTTTTATGCAAATGGACCAAATATCTCAATTTCTACAATTTTGTAGACAATATGGTGTACCAGAGGATGAATTATTTCAAACTGTTGATTTATATGAAGAGAAAGACCCTGCAATAGTTTACCAGACTTTAAAATCTTTATCACGTTATGCTAATAAAAGGCATCCTGATCTCTTCCCAGTATTAGGGCCTCAATTGGCTGAAAAGAAACCACGCCCACCTGTAAAGAATAAACCTGCACATTTGAAAAACGGCTGGAGTACTCAAGAATATGGTTTTATGGGAGGTGCTTCCCAGAAATCTGAGGGTGTCGTCTTCGGTAAAAGAAGGGATATTACTTAAACTAGCTTACACACATGATGCTTTCAAATGTTCTGAATCCTTACAGTTGACCAACTCTTTAACGTACCTAGTAAGATCATTTGGCAACCCATCTGCAATCTCCTCTTCCACATATAATAACTGTTCCTTTTGTAAATGTTTAACGCAAGACCACAATCCTATCATAGTATCACAACGTATTATCTTGTACCGATGAGCGGGTGACTCTTCTTCATCTCTATCTTCCAAGAATGGAATTCCTGGTGGCACTAGTAAGACTACATCCTCTTGCAACAGCTTGATCCAATCGATTCCTTCCACCTGAGCTACAGATTTTGTAATGATAATGGCTTTGGAAGGTCCTTTGGTCTTTTGAACTGATTTCCCCTGATTATCATCTGTCTGCGATAATGACGAAGATTGGCTCCAAGCATAAATGGCAGCTCCTATACCAACTGCAAGGATCGCAGCTGTACCTGCCATTCGAACCCATCGTATGGTTCCGTTTGATTTCCTCTGTGTCATCTTGATGGTTTTACCTAAGAAATGATATTAAGCAAGCTTATCATCATCGCCCGGTGGAATTCTTAATTGTTACATCTCTTATCCACTACAGAGATAAAAGAAATATCGAATGAGAATCAACGACGGCAAAGCTACACATTTCTCTGCTTCAACTTTCCATTTAGATCATATTACTACGGCTCTCAACTGTTTAACACCCTTTGATAACAAGCAAGATGTGTTGATATTTATTGACGAAGATGGATTATCATTTGCTCGTGAATGTAATCATACCATAAGAATCCAATTATTCTTATCGAGAGATCTATTTGCATCGTATTCCTACCATAATGAGTTAGGCGACCAGAGTACATTGTGCGTTAATATGAATTATCTTTTGAATAGCTTTAACGTTGCTCATAGAAATGTGGATGACGCTCTAGAATCTACACTTTCTTATAATGGACCTGGTACACCATTACAATTAATCTTTGAAGATTCTCTAATATCTGAAAGCGTTGAATATCATACTTACCATGTATCAAGCCTTGATACCATTGGATTAAAATTGGATAGAGATCAAGTTCTTTTCGAATGCATTGTTAAAGGTGATGTACTCTATTCCGCTATCAAGGATCTTAAAGAGATTGGATGTCGTGGATGCTGTATATTTGCAAAAATAGATGAAGATGGCGAGAATACCTTTGCTCTTCTCTCCAAATCTCAACTAGGATTCTCAAGAATTAAATTACCAAGTAGCAGGTCTATTTTGGAAAAATTGGAAGTTTACGATGGTGATAGTACCAGTTTAGTTTATGATAAACCGGTATTAGGATTTTTTGATTTTAATTCATTTGATAAAATTAGGCAAAGCACTAAAGTGGCTAGTAAAGTTTTGTTAAGAATGGATGTTCATGGTCTTTTAAGCGTCAACATACTGAGTAGAACCGATGATGTGATATTGACAGATACAAGATCTAATAGTAATAATAATGATAATAATTATGGGAATCATCGTAAACAGTTGTCAGGAGAATATCCGGGAATTGTCATTGAAGTTTGCATGTTAGAAAAAGAAAATATCGATGAAGCAGATCAAGAGGAATTTCAACTTCTCATGGAGATTAATGAGTTGGAAAGAACTAGTAGGTTTTCAAAAAAATCAACATATAGAAGAAGACAACCGGTATTCAATCATGGTGGTGATTTTAGTGAATCCTCTACAGATAACCTGCTGGGACTCACCAACGCAAGGGTGGAACCAATTTCACCGCAGAAAAACGGCGACGTTTCACCTCGTTCCAATAATAACGAGATTCCACTATTTTTTTAGCTGTATCTCAAGATATGCCTATTAATTATTTAACAATATAAGATACACATTACACAAATCTGGGGAGAAATCTCATTTCACATCAGATTCGCTTATTGTTGGGAGAAGTGTTCCAAGATCATGGTACGTTCATCAGTTTCAGCACCCCAGTTGGTAACAACAACAACGGAAGCACCGACAACCTTTCTGACGTTACCTTCACGGTCAGCCTTACCCAAACCGGCCCATTCACCTAGTTGCTTAGCGTCAGCGACCTTGATCAATGGAACCTTGTTCTCAGGATCGTTAGCCAAACCTTCAACCAACTTGATGATGTTGTCTTCAGTGACAGAGCTGACAAGGACAACCAATTGAGCTTGACCCTTGGTCAAAGCCTTGGCAGATTCTCTCAAACCTCTAGCCAAACCGTCATTGATCAAGGCAGTTCTCAAGACAACCTTCAAAGCATCTTCGATGGTGACTTCAGCGGTTTGTTCTTCTTGAACTTCTGGAACTTCTTGAACTTCTTGGACTTCTTGAGTATCAGACATTATTAAAATAAAGGTTCTATCTCCTTTTGGCTAGTGGGACTTCTTCGACAGTTAAATATTAGAACTGCTCCGTACAGTATTAAAACCAAAAGTTCCAAAAGAGCGTATCAAACCGTTGCTGGTCACGGAGCTCATCGTGACATTTAGTTGTATTTTTCACCGTTTGGTCGATGAGGATTTGCTTGGGTTTGCGTCTGTGCGTCCTCGCTGTCCTCGCGTTGTCTTGAAAAATAAAATAAAATTCGAATGCAGAATACTTGAGGACTACTTGACACTGTTGGTGTCCGGGTGTTGTAGTGTGGTGTACAGATGTAATAGTCACTCGTTCTGGTTATTTCATAGCGCTATTACGCCCTGATCGATATTCCTCCTATCAATCTCGAATATATTAAGTCTCCGTTATCGTATATTTTATTGATATATACATATATTCCATAGCAACATGATATGCCGTCTAGTCCGTGCAATTATAGTAGTAAATAAAAATCAAAGGTGAAAATAACAAACAATAGAAATAAAAATAAAAATAACAAAGATAACTTTGGGTCATATTTCCATTTCACCCACGAATTCCGCAGATTCGTGTCTTCCCACATTCATATCCACATCTTCGTCATCTTCAATCGCATTTTCATAATCAGCTTTATTCATTGGTGCTTCATCTTCATCTTCAAAATCTAAATCGAAAAAATCATCATCACTACCAACAATCTTTTCGTACAAAACTCTAACAGCTGTTACCACTTCATCGTAAGAGATTTCACCCGATGGCATTGCAGTATAGAGAACACCATTATCAGAAGCCCCCGGTATTAGTTTACCATTGCCATCAATATTGTTGATATCAAAAAATGATGGATCCACTACATTAAATGGTGGTGTCGAAGTGTATTGGGTATAATAAAGTTTTAGAAGGAACTGTATCCTTTCTCGAGGCACGTATTGTTTAAAAGACTGTCCCAACCTAACTGAGTTGATTAAAGTTTCTCCATTAGGACCAAACTGTACTAAAGAGTCATCGTGCTCTAAATCTGTTGATGATTCCCTGATGAGACTAGCTTCCATAGCCTCCAAGGCAGCGTCGAGATCCATTTCCGCACGAGATCCTTGTTGCATCGTGGATAAATACCAAACACTCGTCCCCCCGGGACATATTTCACTACCTGATCCTAATATAAATGCTTGTACCACTTCAACGTTACCAGATTTTAATGAGCCTGGTGGGAAGACAATCACAGCTGCAGACTCACCTTCACTAAACCATTGCTCGCATGATTTTTCGACCACACATGTTAACCTATGAACTTCGTATTTTTGATTTGGAATGTTTCGACTATCTTTAGGAGCCTGCGATGGTGACGCTACAACTTTCTCTGTAACGTAAACTTGAGAACCGTCTCCAAAAAGCGCCATCTTTGTATTAGGGTCATAAGAAGTTAAAGTTTCGTTAAGTTTATACGTTGCACCACCAACAGCAGCCGATCTGCAAAAACCTTGCGATAATTCACCAGGACCACCATATTTGGAATAAAGCACTGAAAATGGGCCGTAGACATCGAAACTACTCAAATATCGACGAATCCTTTGCAGCGCTTCTGGAGTTTTAGTTTGCATATTATAACAAAGACCAATAGAAAACATTAACTCAAAAACTTGTGCTTTTTCAAGACGAAATTTCTCAACTAGTAAATCGCAAAGGGGTGTATCAGCATAAGGTTTCCAAACTTCAGGCTGCTCTTCCCAATTCAATACAAATTTGATAAATTTCATCAAATTACGTTTCGTCATTAGTGGTAATTTTTGGTCCGTAAAGATTTCTTGTTTCGTATTTGTCAATTTCTCAAAGTTATCATTCTCAAAAGTGTGGAAATTTGATAACGACTGAAATTCTAAGTATTGATGGACCCTTGATCTAACCAGAATAGATAACAGATCGGATTTAGCGAATAAAACTTTTGGAGCCAAATCAATACCAAAGTCTCTTGACGCATATTTCCCATTATGATTTCCGATACTGGTGGAAACGTATAGTTTAGCATTATCGTAACAACCTGAAAATAAACCCTGATTGACAGAGTTTACCCATTTCTTAATCTGATCAACAGTTAAGGTTGCTGAACTGTCACCGTAATGGTCATTTCTGTCGATGTGCAAAACACTTGAACCTTGCCACGAAAGTGCTGCCGCAAGCACAGATTCAACCATACCTGTACCCACGATTAAAACGTCAACCTTTTCAGGGGTCGTATCGGGTAAAGGATCTTCAATCCCAGCTAAATGAGGAACTACACTTTGTGCACTCATCGCTACGATCGTTGGTCTGCGTTCCGCCATAGAAGGACGACGTTCGGTTGTGTACATTACCAATTTTGACGAGAAAACGAAGATGCTCTAAATTTTTGGCTTATAGTAAATTCAATTCGGTGTAATTCAATTTAATCCAACTCTAACGTTTTTCTACTTCTCTATCTTGTAGTACCTTTGGGAGAAAATTTTTTATCGTGTTAAAAAAAAAACGTTTCGTGGATTATCCAAACAATAGAATAATGTCTATGAGTCTTTTTGTCTCAAACTTGGAAAACAGTATTTTAGTTTATTTTATTCTCTAGTAAAAATTCCAGATGTCGTAATTTCAGTATTAATCAGCCTCTTAGTCTCATCATATATCCACGAGGAAAATTCCTTAGAGTTTTAAAAGGAGGTCTCCCACATATAATTTTCAATCTTTAATATTATTTATTTCCTGGGTTATTTTTTTTTTTCCTTTCTCTTTGTTGTTGCCATAGGAAAAAAAAAATTTTTTCTGTTCGTGTTTAGAAGGAGACCGGGAAAAAAATTTTTTTTTGTAAAACCCCTGTTACCCCGCTTGGATATGATATCAGTTTTAAGTCATAGTCAAGCGAAGCATTCAAGGATGATTCATTAGCCATTAATACTGCCGATTGTTCTACTTTAAATCAAATTGCCAGTTTCATTGATGGCAGAACACATTTCAAGACAGCGCCACGTAAGTTTAGGCCACTTGTCTCAAAGCGTCTTGAAACGACACCACCAAACAGTAGTATATCACCATTGAATTGAATGACGGTAAATCCACATGATAAAATTACACCGAGTCTTGCCTCAAGGTCGTCCCTCAGGTACGCGTTGGTTTCATCTCCTATTACAGTGTGTCCCAGTAGACACTGGGTCGCCAGATCGAATAGATTGATGAAATCACTACCAATGGCTAATTGTGGTGGTATTCTCATGTCTTCGTAATCAACACCATGATAAAGAAAATCGACATCTTCTTGTAAAAGACCTCCAACAAAGACTGCCATACCACCAACACATACCAATGAATGACCAACGAGGCCTACGCCAATTGGTATCATCTTGGAAGCTTCATGTTTACCATGGGTAGTTATCTGTGACCATGTTTCAGTTTCAATATCGTACCACCACATGTCACGACATACATCTGTTTTGTTTGATCCTCCGTGCATGATCAGCACCTTGTGTTCAAAATTGGGTTGTGTTTTAGACCTTGGTTGCAACGGCTTTGTAGGTGCGGAATGTGATGATGACGATGTAAGACATTGCTTTAATAGCGGGTTGGTACTAGCATTGGTGGAACCAGTAGTACTACTGGTACTGCTAGTTCCACTTTCCTTCGTCCTTGTAAGTATTTTAGATCTATCTGGTTCACTTCTTGCGTGCGGTAAACTTTTGAACAGTGGCCTTGATTTGTCCTGAGCGGGGAAGGTACTCTTATCGATAAAGAAATTTTCTTGTAGCCTTTCTAAGAGGTCAGGTTTAGTGGCGTTATCACGCACATTTGTAACACAATCAGCTGGAAATGCTCTGGGACTTGGCCATGGATCGCGTGGACTTGATCGAGGTAGGATGGTAGCATTGGCCGTGCTTCCGAATTTGTAATAACCACGTTTACCCTTCACCAATACTGGTACGTCAATCTTCCAAAGGTCGTTCAATGCTTCATAATCATCGTCACCCGTTTGCTTATAACCGCCAAAGATTAGGATCGAATGAACGCCGGAATTATGCAAAGCGTTATTTAATCTAGCAGGAGTAGATCCAACAGAAACCGCTGGCGAATTAGCCTCTGAGGAAGTACTTTCAAAACCAGAAGCTGGTGATCCGTCACCATTTTCATCATTTTCATGATGCCTTTGGTGGTTAAAGTAGCTTCCGTTACTGTTATTATGCGTATTATTGCCGTTATTAGAAATGGATAGCTGCACATGACCAAACCGAGCGGCCAGCGTCGGATAAGATACAAGTTTATAGGGAACTGCAGTTAATTCCACCCTAGTAAAGTTAAATGTCATCGTGTCCAAAATATAACCGGTATTATTCATGTAAGCTCTTTTCCTCAGGTGGAACACACCATTTTCACCAATATTGGTTTCAGTCCTTATTTCAAAACCACCGTAAAAGAAAATATGTCTCTCTGTAAGTTTAGATCCCTTCATACACAACAGTGGTGGTGGAATTTGTCCAGAAACTTCAGGTCTTCTTAAACTATTGGAATATGCTGACATGACGTACAGTCTGCCATTGTTAATCATACAAGGGTTATTAACTACGGAAGATAAGAGTGGGGGAGGTAAATTTTTTATTCCATCCACAACGAAGTCTCTTAATGATGGGGCTTCGTCATCGTGCTTGTGACATGCCATTAATCCACCCAGGATATAAACTTTACCATTGAGTTCCACGGCACAATGGTGGACAAGTGCTGGTAATCTGTATTCTGAAAAGATCGATGGAATCGAGGTACTGCCTTTGTATAGATCGTAGTCCTTGGTCATGTATTCATTACCATCTATGAAGAGGGGAGAAACCTTACCGTCATAAAGGCTATCCTCCTCCTCTTGATCTATTGAAAATGTGTTCCTCCAACCCCTTTTGATCATCGGTATCCAAAGGTTGTGTTTCTTTAGCACGTCGGGTTCTCGTAAATCCACGGCCAACAATCTTTGGAAATGTTTAAAATAAGGAGAAGCGGCATGCGTCCTCAATGCTTGTCTTTTCTCCCACTCTCCTTCTTCTTCACTGCTAAGATGAACTTCTGGAGTAGCATCGGGTTCAAACAAAGTTGCCAGGTATCTCGAATCATCTAAAAACTTATTCATCCAAACGTACGACCTTGACCTTTCATTGAGGACATTAGAAGTCTCAGAATCACTCGCAATACTACCATGTCTATACATTGCATGGCTAATGGATTTTTTTGATGAATAGTATCTTTTTAACAAGTCTTCATTCTCGATCCTTATCCTCTTTTTGAGATCTTTTGTGAAGAGGGGAGAACTTACGGAGATGTAATTGGACATATAAGACAACGGAGTAAAAATGCTATTATTTCCAATTTCACTTTGCCGTTGGGAGATGTACTTGCCTGGCATTCCTTCATTAGGTGCTACTCCGGTCCTATGGCTATCTTCATCTATGGTAAAATTAACTGGTGTATGAGCATGCAGCTCCATTTTTCCCATAAAACTTCTAGCAGAGTGATTCAATACTCTTCTTTATGAAAAATTGATTTTTTAATCTTGAAATCAACAAAACACTATCAATTCAAAACGATCTACAATCTATTGTCAACTCTCTTTCTTTATGGTCTACAACGTCGCTTCCCTTTGTGAATATGCAATTGTGAAATGCTTATCGAAAGATGGCATCTTGTTTTTATATGTACATATTCGCGCCTGCCAAATGGAATTTGAAAAATAATAGGGACAATGAATGTCACGTGAGATGATTAGCAATTAAGTGATAGTTGTAGCTGCAATAGTAGTAGGGTGGGCGGCTAAATTGTTAGATATTGAAAATATGCCATGATACTGTTTTATAGTCTCATACTTGTGTCTTACTTTTGCATTGATGACCGAATTTAAGTTTCAAATGACATAACGTAAATTCCTCGGGCACACAACGAATCCAATGGCAATGATCTTTAACGCCTGAGTCGGCCCAATTACTGAAATATCTAACTATGAATTCATAAGTAGATATGAATTCATACACATAATTTAAATATTTAACCATACCGTCAATTCAATTCAATTTGAATTTTTTTTATCCTTTTGTATTGTTATATGCCCTGGTCTATGAAGACCATAAAAGTTTAAAAGTTAAAGGTATCTAAAGAAGATAATGACGATAAATGTATGTTAAAAAACGATTAAAACGTTTGAGAAATGAAAAGAGAAAAAAAGAAATAAAAACATAAAAGTCTATTGGTACCCGTTAAACTGCCCTCTCCCCGATGTAAATGAAAACGATCGTTTAACCCCATCGGCGGAGTGTCCATTTGCATTAGTATTGTTACTAACATTTCTACCGCCGCCATTTTTTTGTTGTGATCGGTTTGATGTACTTGATGCTGAAGGATTGGAAAGTAAAGACTGTGATCTTTTCAACCCGCTATTTTTCTTTGATGATCTTTGGTTCATCGTCGGTACATTGAATTTTTGGGTATTGGCTACTATAATTTGAAATTTGGGTTGTTTCTTTGCATTTTTCTTTACTTTACCTGGTCTTGTATTATGAGTATTATGGTTACTTGCATTAGAAGCAGATGAAGTAAGTAAGCCACTTTCACTTTTAAAAGATCCCATCTTTGGTAATTCTGGGATTCTTAAAGAACCGTTATTATTATTAGTATTATTATTATTATGACATTTAGGAGTTGGTGATACGGGTAGACGATCCTCATCATTTGGAAACAGCTGTTCATCAATATTGTTATTGCTATTATTTTCTATCTTACTCAGCTGTGGCACCCTGCCAGGTTCCAATTTAATTGTAGATTTTGTTACCGAAGAATTTAATTGAATCGTTGTTGGCGAAGATCCATAAACGTCATTTTCATCGTTTTCTTCTTGTGTTGGTGCTAATGGATCACGATCACGATACAAAGGTCCGAGTGTACCACTGCCACCATTTTTATTTTTTTCCAGAGATCTATGATGATAAGATCCCAAAGTTGTCGGTGGTGTACTCTGTAGCTTTACGTTATTTTTTCTTGCCTTTTGAAAATCTGCCAATGCACTATTTGATGATAGCACTGCATTTTTAGCGTAAGGTGTCCCCATATCGTTCAAAACTCTACGGCCATATGGCGTTAATGAAACGCTAAATTTTTTCGAAGGTGATGACGCCGTTAATTGATTAGAATTGAACATAAGGTTCAAATCTATACTTCTCAAAGGTGTCTGCGTATTATCATTATCAGTAGGAGCGTTAGTAGTAATAGGAGGAATTACACCACTACCATCCAGATGGCCTATATCGTTGGCTTTATCATCATTACTACTATCATTTTTAATATTACCAGTGTTGCTGTCGGAAACCGTTGTCTTTGTATTACTACTGCTGGAACTCTCAGTTTTTTTGATCTTGGCATCTACAACGCCAAATAAATCACCGCTACCACTTCCATTACTGTTACCGCCATTTACATTAGCTTGTTCTGCACTGTTATCTCTTGCATCCGTAACAAATCTTAATGGTGTCTTTGCTGGCGTTTTATGGAAAAAGTTGTAACCTGCAGGTGAATCTAATAAAAATTCTCTAAACTGCTCAGGCGATGCTAATAAAAATTCATTGGAAAAAGTATTACCAAATTGTAAAACCGATGATGGTTGCATATTCATGTCATTCAATGGCTCACCACCTGGTCCTGTTGCCATACCCATGGGTAATCCTGCAAGCATGCTATTCTCTACCAGAGAGGAATCGCTATTACCATCATTAGCACCAGTCTGTCCCATTAACCCCTGTTGTTGATTTGAGTGACCCGGTATCGAATGGTTCTGTTGTTGCTGTTGTTGCTGTTGTTGCTGTTGTTGCTGTTGCTGTTGTTGTTGCTGAGTCTGATTTGAATATGGTGTTGGAAATTGCGTAGTTGGCAGTGGACTGTTGAATGCATATTTCAGATTCTCAGATATAACTTTGAAAAAGGTAGCATCCGCATCTTGACTTGCTGCAGCACTTGCAATTCCTTCATCTCCAGGAACCCCAGGTGATTGTCGATCCATATCAAATTGATTTTATTCTAAAATCTTGGTATGATCTTTTTGTTTTGGTAATAATAAGCGAGAGACAAGAGTTTTTGAGATACAACCTGGTGTACCGTTTGATCAATATTGTATTTCCTGTTCTTCTTCTCCTTAATCGTATCTTTACCGAAAACTTATGTTTATCTTCTGACCTTTCAACGATTCTTCAACCTAGAGTTATTCAAATTCTTTAGCTTCAACTTCAACCTCAACTTCAACTTTGACTTCTTCCTTAACCTAGTTTGTTGTTTTAAACACGAAAGGAAGGAAGTTCAGAAAACATTTTGCGCTTCTTTACTGTGCCAATGTTTTTTTTTCTGGCTTCAAACGCGATCCCGTATATTTTTTTTTGCGTTTGGTAGTGTTACCCTGAAGAAAGTTCAAAGAATTATTTCGCTCCATGTTACCCTACGTTAAATCTAAAAATTATTTATTTGTTAGTTTTCCTTGAGGGGTGAAAAAAAGAAAAAAAAGGAAGAAAAAAAAAAAAAAATTGGAAAAGTTTGTTTACATTTTGTTTTTAGAGATATAGATGATCTAAACTCTCACAAAGATATAATATAGTATAGAATCCCTCGAGAATTCGACAAGAAGACTTAAGTTATAGAGACATTTAGAAATACTCATCCCCAGTATTAAAAGGTCTTCAAAAGGGGAAGAAGCTCAATTGAATTGAACCATATGGATTCCCCCTCAAAAAATTTAGCGGAAGGTTTACAAGAATTCCATATAAGTTCACCGAATGGTAAAAATAACAACTCTCGTCATAATGGTAATCAGGAAAAACTAAGTGTTAAACAATACTTGCCTAATAATGATTTTGCAGACTCAAAGTTTTTATCTTTTGTAGAAGGTTCACAGTCAAAAAGTTATGTGAGAAGATTGGGAGATTGGTCAATGAGTTACGGTACAGTTCAGCAAAGACCGGGCGATTCACCACAGCATATAAATGGGGATAATAGAAGCAGTTTTGGTGATGGATTTGCATTTAATAATAATAACGACAACAATAATTTCAATGATGAAAATGCGGAGACACCTCAATGGAAACAGTACATGCTAATGCAAAGCCAAGTAAAAGCACAACAAAGAAATCAACGACAATTGCAGCCGCAGCAGATACAACAGTTTAGCCTACCTTCAGAGAAACAGTCAAGTCAAAATGGCAGAGATCCGCCCTCTGATTTGGTATTAACAGCATCATTAAGCGACATATCTGGAATCCCAACGAATACTTTCAAAAGACATGATAGAAGAAAAAATGAACAAAGTAGTGCATCAAGGGAAACACAAGATTATGAAGACTATAATGATGAAGATGAGGCAGAGGAGGAAGAAGATGATATTGATCCCGCCTTGGAAGCTCGTGGTGTGTTTGACAACATTCTTCGAAAACAGAGATCTAATTACGAACTGCTGCCTCCGCGCAAGGCAGCCGTACACGCTCAACCGCATGCACAACCCGAATCTGCAGGCTCAACCGATTCTACCTCATCTTATTTTGGTGAAACACCATCATCTCTATCGCCTGCAGATATTGACCTAAAACCTCCTACTGGTAAACTTAATAACAATAATAATAATAACCGTAATAATAATAGCCATAATAATAATAATAACAATGATAATGGTGATGGCGATGAGAAATCCGAGGTTGAAGGAATGAAATTAATTACGCCAGAGGAGATGGGACTAGTCTTTGACAACGTTAATGGAGTTTGGTATAAACCTGCTCCAAAGAATCAAGATGTTTCAAGCAGTCGTACTTTAGACAGTTCCGCGAACCACAGTCAAAGTGAGTTTACATCTGAATCAAGTGTACAGAAAAGAATTTCTAAACCTCGTAGACAATATCGAGAAGAACGTGAACCATCTATTAGAAACGATTACGATGATGAAGAATACGATGATACTCCAATGGATGTACCGGAGATTAACCCAAATTTCTTATTGAAAAAACGTCAATCAGGTAAAATGC
Organism: Zygosaccharomyces rouxii; assembly: GCF_000026365.1. Classification (NCBI taxonomy): domain Eukaryota; kingdom Fungi; phylum Ascomycota; class Saccharomycetes; order Saccharomycetales; family Saccharomycetaceae; genus Zygosaccharomyces; species Zygosaccharomyces rouxii. Next base: position 34,765 of record NC_012992.1, on the reverse strand, counting down.
GTTATTCATCCCACCCAGAGAGCGCAGTAGATGTGACAACAGTTTCACAGGTTAATACGTCATTCCAGCAGAGCAGAAAAGAATTGGTTGCATTATTGACAGATGCAATACCACCTAGAGGTCAAGACTGGTTAACGCAAGTTGATTATGTGAACTTATCAAGACGTGAATTAGGTCCTCACATGGTAGGACTTGATGAAATGTTACCACATTTGAGAAACATTAACTTGAATCATAACCATTTGAAATCTTTACAAGGAATTCCTACTGGGATTTTCGAATTACAATGTAGTAATAACGAATTGACAAGCTGTCAATTAGATTCATTGCAACATTTGGAAACATTAGACCTATCACACAATGCACTAAATCGAATGGGTGGAATTCTTTCACCGTGTTTACATCTTAGAGATGTTAATTTATCTCACAATAAGATTAAGACCTTGGATAAAGAATTGGGTAAATCCAATTTGGTTAGACTTGATCTTTCTCATAACGAAATTCAAGGTACGATTGATTTTGCCAAATTAACCAAAGGTCTTCCAAGCAATTCTTCATGGTTTCAAATTGAGGAGATTGATCTCAGTAATAATAAAATTGACAAAATATACAACGTCGGTCATCTATCAAAATTAAGAATTCTTAAATTGGATGGTAATCCATTACAAGAAGTAATTGAAAGAAGGGCATCGAATCAATTAAGGACATTAAGCATATTGGGGACAAAAGGCCATCTCAAGAGAATTACAATGGGAACCGGAGGAAATTCTTCATCATTGTTGTTTCCATTCCACCGCTTACGTATATTGAAATGTGATGCACATAAAGGTTCAAGACAATGGAAACAATTATCGAGAAGCCTCGAAGAATTATGGTTACAAGATGGTGACATGAACAAGATCCCACATTGGGAAATAATCCCCGGATCATTAAGAGTTTTAGTATTGATGAGGATCAAAGGCCTTTACCAATTGCCCAAGACTTTTGCATACAGATTACCATCGTTACAAGAGTTGAACCTTAGGGGTAATGAGCTGGTTTCTTGTTATTCCCTAATTGAAGCATTACCAAATCTGTGCCTTGTCAAATTAGATCTGAGGGAAAATCCGCTAACAAGGCTTAAGAACAACAGTGGTAAAGATAACCTTAAGGATATGATTAACATAATAAAGATGGCATGCAACAGACTGTCAGAAATAAACATATAGTAAGTTCTGTCTTCATCGGTCCCTCCTCCTCTCCTATGCTCTCCTCCCCTTTTTCTCTCCCCTCCCCTCCCCTCCTCTCGCTTCTTATCCTCCCCCCCTACGTCATGAACACATTCCCCTCCTCGCGCCTACTAAATAATCGCGTCCACGTACCAATCATTACACCTCATCTTCCCCTTCGCCTCCCCTAAAATTTCCCCGCATATTTTAGTAGCTTAGTGACCGCAACCGCAATCCGATATTTCTCCCATCCCAATACTGCGGCCCCCTCAAACTACTGGCAACTGAAAGAGAAACAACAAATAAGCGAAAAACGGAGTTTGTAACGAAGGAAGAAGGCATAATTTAACGTTCTACTGGTATTACTACCGATACTACCACTAGCACTATAGCACAAACAAGAGGAGAGGCGTGGGTCCAATGGGGTTGTAAGAAATAAGACGGAAACATCATTGATGACGCTAATGTAGTGTCACAGGGGGGAAATTGTATTATATTATTCAGCATAACGAACGAATCCCATTACTATTTAAACATAATGATCACTTCCAGCATTATTGTAAAGGTTTCCATTTCTCGAACTTCCAAATACGCTAACATTCATATCTTGTTAACGTGTGTGTTATGTTTTCAAGAACGCTATACTGTGGTGCTAAAAGTGCCACCACTCATGTGGCTAGGTACCAGCTACGTTGCTTTTCACATCTGCCACTGTCTGTACCCATTAAGTTGCCCAACGGGTTGGAATACGAACAACCAACAGGTCTGTTCATTAACAATAAGTTTGTCCCATCTCAACAGCATAAGACGTTCGAGGTCATCAACCCATCTACCGAAGATGAGATCTGTCATGTGTACGAAGGTCGTGAAGAAGATGTTGATATTGCAGTAGATGCTGCTGATAAAGCTTTCAAGAATGGTTCTTGGTCTACCATTGAACCAATGGAAAGGGGTAAAGCTCTCTCCAGATTGGCAGATTACATTGAAGAGGATGCTGATATTTTTGCATCTATCGAAACTCTAGATAACGGTAAAGCTATTAACAACTCGAAAATCGATGTGCAGCTGGTTGTCAATTACTTGAGATACTGTGCAGGTGCAGCTGATAAATTTGATGGTAGACTAGTGGACACTGGAAAGACTCATTTCTCTTACACTAAGAGAGAACCATTAGGTGTCTGTGGTCAAATTATTCCTTGGAATTTCCCTCTATTGATGTGGTCTTGGAAGATCGGTCCTGCTCTTGCCGCTGGTAATACGGTTGTTTTGAAGACTGCTGAATCCACCCCACTGTCTGCTCTTTACGCTTCTAAATACATTGCGAAGGCTGGTTTCCCTCCTGGTGTTGTTAATATCGTTTCTGGTTTTGGTAAAATTGTCGGTGAGGCTCTATCCGTCCATCCAAAGGTTAAGAAGATTGCATTCACCGGTTCCACCGCTACTGGTATCCACCTCTATCAAAACGCCGCATCTACTTTGAAGAAGGTCACCTTGGAACTAGGTGGTAAGTCTCCTAATATCGTCTTTGCTGATGCTGATATGGCTGCCACTGTTCAAAACATCATTTTGGGTATCTATTTCAATGCAGGTGAAGTTTGTTCTGCAGGTTCTCGTGTCTATGTGGAGGAATCTGCTTATGACACTCTGGTTGAACAATTTATCAAAGCATCTGAAAACTTGAAAGTCGGTGATCCATTCGATGAAAGTACTTTCCAAGGTGCCCAAACTTCTCAAAACCAATTGTCAAAGATTTTGGGTTACGTCGATATCGGTAAGAAAGAAGGTGCTACTCTATTGGCAGGTGGTGAAAGAGTTGGTGACAAGGGTTTCTTTGTTAGACCAACAATCTTTGGTGACGTTAAAGAGAATATGAGAATCGTTAAGGAGGAAATCTTTGGTCCTGTTGTGACTGTCACTAAATTCAAGTCTTTGGACGAAGTTGTTGATTTGGCCAACGATTCTCCATACGGTCTAGCAGCTGGTATTCACACCACAAACATCAACAATGCAATCAAAGTTTCCGACAGGTTGAAGGCGGGTACCGTTTGGATTAACACATACAACGATTTCCACCATGCAGTTCCATTCGGAGGATTCAACGCTTCCGGTATTGGTCGTGAAATGGGCCAAGAGGCATTTAACAACTACACTCAGGTGAAGGCAGTTCGTTGCAAGTTGCAATGAGCCTCTACGCTTTTACCTTTACTTTTTCTTCAAATTCTTATTTGCATTTAAGCGCGCGATTAGTTAAATAGATCAAACAAACTAAAACTAAACTAAACTAAACTACATAGGTTTAACAGAATAAAAATATGGGAAAAAAAAATTCTCATGCTCCATCACTCATTTTTATTTAGTTTTTCTCTTGGTAGAACCAACGTTTTTACCCTTGGTGTCTACTTGCTCCAAATGAGGTTCTGGCTCATTCGCTTGTTGCTTCTTTTCACGCTTCTCCTCCGTCTTCTCGTCACCCTTCTTATCCTTACCAGTACCTGAACCTCCGGAATATTTTTGTTGGAAAAGAACAGCTTTCAAATAGAAATAACTTGTAACCATTAGTATCAAAACTAGAATTGAACCTCCAAGAATGTTTTGAATGAATGAACTCTGTTGGCTAAATTTTTCCAATAAAGTGTCACCGTAATCGGATAACCTATCAAATAGGTTTGGTTTATATTCAGATTGTCCAAACATTGTAGGTGGTTTCTTTGGATGTTCGATATGTCCCCTACGCCCTATAACTTCTGCTTCAAGCTGCTGTTCTTGCAACTTTCTCTTTGGAATAAATGTTCTATTACCTAGTAATTCAGCCTCTTCAACGTGATGACCCAAGTACAGATTATCAATCAGTAAGTCCTTAGATCCACTCCAGAATTCAAATAGTATTACACCGATTGGATTCTCCAAAGTCCCTGGGTTTAAATCCTCAGAATAATCAGGGTTATCGATCAGTGGTGGTGTCCACTTACCCCTATATTTTGGATTTTCAATCATGGGGGGATTCCAGGGTCCCCAATAATCGGGGTTTTCTACCATTCTTGGTTGCCATGGACCACAACCGGCAATCTCAAAACATTGTGGATTGCGGACAAGCGGCGCAACCCATTCGCCGTCTTCACCGTCTTCCCACCACTTAGGCTTGAAATGATTAGGTTCTGGTATATATTCTGGCATATTTTCATCCCATGAAGCTGGTTTGATGTCAGTGTCATCAGGGATCATCAGAGGCTCGCTCTCATCCCAATATTCAGGTTTGATAGCTTCAGGATCAGGGATAAATTCTCTTTCATCCCAATTTTTAGGTTTTTTCGCCTTCAAATCGGGTACTTTCTTGGGCGCATGGAAAGGTGGTTTGAACAATCCTTCATCCAACAAATTGCCCACTTTAACCACCTTACCATCGACTCTGATTTCAAAATCTTGACTCTTTGAATCCATGATTAATGTGTAGAGACGTACCGTTTCGTCGCCATCCAATCTTGAAATGGGCGCATTGGTTAAAAGTTTAACCTCTGGCTTATTAGTAGTTGGATTTGTTTTCTTTAATCCAAAATGGACTTCATTGGTATAGGGTTGACACTTATCAGGACCAAAGATCACTTCAAATGGGACACTACCACCACTATAACGGAGTAACTCTGTTCCATTCATTGGTGGTAATAGTTTCATAAAGGCACCACCACATTCTAAACCTCTTTGCAATTGAACTTCGTATTGAACCACCAATTTGTTACCGTTAGCAACTTCCAAAGGATTGGCTAACGCATGTCCAATCATAGCAGCTGAATGTGCTGTCTCCAAATTTAAACAATTATCATTCTTGAAACTTTTTAAAGAATACGGTTCTTGAAGAGACCATGTAGCAGGATACATCAATCTTGTGTCACCAGTCTTGGCATCTCTTAGAGCCATACGTGATACCCTCCATTTTTGAAGTAATTCATCAGTACTAGTATAGTTTTGGAAATCTTCCCAGAGGGATTCTGGTGACAGTTTAACGTCCAATGGTTCCAATGCTGGAATATTTACATCGGAAGCACCATCAATTGCATTGACACCTCCAGCAAGTGCCATTGCACAGAGTAACATTGCCTTACCGGTCATTACGATCTTTGATATCACTCTTTTCGAGATTTAGAATCTCGATGTGACTTTAGTATTCAAAGGGGGACTTTTCAGAGATGTCCTGCGTAGTACCGTAAAAAAAAAAAATAAAATAATACGTATACATATGCATGTACGACTAATATACAGTAAACAGACCGCCCTTGATGCTTTTCGTTACTAGCTAATCAGTTCTCATCATCCACAGGAAGAACACCAAACATATTGGTCCTTTGTTCCTGAGGTTTCAATTCTTCTGCAGGATTTTCAGTTTCCATTTCGACTCCCTCTTCCTCTTCTTCACTAGGCTCATCTTTCATTGCGTCGGGGTCGGCATCGTTTTCCTTGGGTTTAGTAGACTTAGCTTCCTCTAGTGCTGAGGCCAACTCTTTCCTTATCAATTCATTAGTTGTATCCCAGCCGGCTTTCCTTATATGTTGAACATACTTTGCACGTGAAGTAGATTTTGCAATTTTACCATCTAATCTACTGCTGAAATTTAATGCCTTTTCCATTCTGCTCCTGTCTAAATGTGTTAAATCTTTGAGTGCTTTTTCCTTTGATCTCTTCTTATCCACTCTCTTGTTGGATTTTTTATTGATCTTTGCCTCTAGTAGTGCTTCATTCTTGGCGGTGGTTCTTATAAGTATATTCGATAAATCCGTCTTTTCGGGACGTGGAAGCTCTGCAAGGGTTTTAGCTTCAGGTTCAAATGCTTCAGCCTGACGAGCTGCTCTGGAATTTCTCGAAATCTTCTTAGCCATTTTGGTCCTCACTCTACTCTTCTCTTTCTTGAAGTGATGTTTAGTTTAACATGAATTTTTCAAAATTTTCAGCTCATCGCGATGAGCTAGCGAAAAGTAATGATAAAATAGAGACGATGTGCAATTGAGAATTATAGAAAAAGTAAGTAATTTCAAACCGTGTCTAGTTCTCCGTGATTATTGGGGGTGAGTAAAATCTTAATGCATTTTTCCTTATGATGCATTAGTTGTAAAAACCCGTTTTCCCAACCTTCCTCTAGGGGATATCTACCAGAGATCAATTTTTTGCAATCCGCCAAGGGAATGCTACCATTCTGTAAAGCATTAACGATACTGTCAAAATCTTCCACGGTGTATGCAATGGATCCTGTAAGTCTCTTCTCTTTACACGTAACTAACATTGGGTAATAGCCTACTGGTTTATGCCCCCAAATGGCAATATTAACACAAACACCGTGAAATGTAGTTACATCAATCCCCATATCAAATGTTGCCTTAACACCAGAACAATCAAATGCAAAATCGAATTCGTCTTTATCACCGGATAATTTTTTCAATTTCTCAGCGGCTTTGTCGCCATATGCACTTGGGTCAGACTTGAACCCCCCATATTGGCGGCCTACTGTCTTCTAATATCTGCTATTTCACTGACGACAATTTTCTTAGCACCGGCTCCTTTTAAAGCTGCAATTGTCGTTAATCCAATGGGACCAGCACCGAGAACCACCGTAGTCTTCTCACTTTGAAATCCGGCAGAACGAAGTGCATGCCAAGAAACTGATAATGGTTCCACCAATGCGGCTACATCTAGAGGCAAATCTGGAGAAATCCTTACACAGTGCCTTTCACCAGCGACAATTTTCTCGGCAAATGCACCTCCAGAAACACCTAACCCTGTAAATCCGTTGTATTCACAACAATTATAGATACCCCTACGACATGCTGCACATGATTTAGCCTCGCAATGTGACAACCTCAAATTTGGCCAACGATGTGTATCGAGGCAACCTAAACTAGCGTCAACTACGACATGGTCACCTCTTTTAATCTTGGTCACTTTGTCACCAACATCAACAACGATACCAGAAAATTCGTGACCTAGTGGTTGTGGTAACGGTTTTCCTGAAAGCGGGTTAGTCTCGCCATTACGTGGCATAAAGGTCGGACCATCAGAGTACCCGTGGAGATCTGTACCACAAATACTACACCATGAGACGTCAATTAATACTTCATCATCAGCACCAATGACAGGTTCAGGGATGTCGCGAGTTTAATGGAATGTGGAAAACGTTTCTTACTCGAGTAGAAATCGATACTCATCAATATTTAACTATGAAAGAACGTACCTGAGTTCAAAAATTATTATAGATAGTGGAGGAACGGACCATTATAGAGTCTACATTGAATGTTGAGGTTTAATACTTACCCTTTCTCATAGTTTGCTTGTTTTCTGTCGTACGACTATGATAGGTCTCTGCGTAGAAGTGCTACAGCCGCAAGACCGCGCGGCTATAGCACAACGCTGGACATACGGCACTGTTGCCAGTAGTAACAAGAGCAACGGTTGTGGCAACAAAAACAACAATAATAATTGTAATGGAGTTTTCCCCGGGTTCATTTACACATGAGATTATTAAAAGTCTTAAACACAGTTTAGCCTATTTACCGTAATAGTCCTTAAAACACATCACCTTGGTCGAACATAGCATCAGCAACCTTGATGAAAGCTGCCAAGTTAGCACCTTTAACCAAAGATGGCAGAGTGTTCTTGTTAGATTCGTTGGAGTATTTTTGAGCAGCGTTCAAAGAATCGTGGAAACAGTTGATCATACCTCTCTTCAATTCCTTGTCCACGTCAGCAGCGGTCCAGGTCAATCTTTGGGAGTTTTGAGCCATTTCAAGACCAGAAACCAAAACACCACCCAAGTTACTTGCCTTACCACCAACGTACCAGACGGTGTCGTGAGAGGAAGCATCTTCACGGGTGTTTTCAAAAGCGTGAACAGCTTCTTGGGTACAACCCATGTTAGAACCTTCAGCAACGAATTTAACACCGCTCTTGATCAAATGTTCGGCTTCATCACCAGAAACTTCGTTTTGAGTAGCACATGGCAATGCGATATCAACTTGACCAACGTGAGTCCATGGTCTAGCACCAGGGATGTATTTGTAACCACCAGCTTTGAAAGCAGTGTATTCACCTAGAATTTGTTCCAAACTCATAAACTTAACCTTAGCTTCTTGAATGGCAGCAATTTGTTCGGCGGTAACACCGTTTTCAAAGATAACACTACCCTTAGAGTCAGATAGAGAAACAACAGTACCACCCAATTCGATAACCTTCAAAGCGGCATATTGAGCAACGTTACCACTACCAGAGATGACAACACGCTTACCCTTGAAAGATCCCTTACCCTTTGTAGCATATTCAATCATAGCTTCAGCAAAGTAGATAACACCATAACCGGTAGCTTCTGGTCTAATCAAAGAACCACCCCAGTTCAAACCTTTACCAGTCAAGATACCTTCCCATCTGTTTTGGTATTGTCTGTAGGCACCAAATAAATAACCAACTTCACGACCACCAACACCAATGTCACCAGCTGGAACATCAGTGTCTGGACCAATGTGTCTGCTCAACTCTCTCATGAAAGAGTAACAGATTCTTCTGATTTCACTGTTTGATCTACCTTTCAAGTCAACACATAGACCACCTTTAGCACCACCCATATCAAGACCAGTCAATGCATTCTTGAAAATTTGTTCAAAACCCAAAAACTTCAAGATAGACAAGTTAACAGTTGGGTGGAAACGTAGACCACCCTTGTATGGACCCTTTGCAGAGTTGTATTGGATTCTGAAACCAGTGGCGACTTCTTGTTCACCGTTGTCCTTTTCCCAAGCGACTCTGAATTGAATGATTCTTTCTGGGACAGCAATAATTGGCAAGACCTTTTCGTATTTTGGTGCTTCTTTGAAAAGAGTTGAATCTCTCAAAGATGCAACAACTTCATCATGAGCTTGTTGAAATTCTGGTTCGAATGGTTGTGCTGATGCAGACATCCTTTTATCTAATCTATTATTCTATCTTAGCCTGAGCTGTAGAAGTATCCCTTATAATACAGACAAGAAATAATAATAACAGTAATAGTGCGAAATTCTTTCAAGAGAACGGTCTAAAGAAAGCTGTTTATATACATTTCATATTGAAAACAAAATTGGCCACCCACCTAGATTCGTAATAGCACTGCGATTTTAAATCTCTTGTGACTAACATAGTGTCGCATGCATTATGTCTATCATTCGTTGTTTATATTATTCGCCAACTATAGAGTTGTTCCCAACGGTATTGTACAAAAGTTCGCTCGGCAAACTGCTTCTTTCTCATTGTTGTGCCTAATTTTTCCTATCAGTACCTCCTGCCAATCGTTGTCGTGTCTGATTGGCCAATCTTGATCCAGCAGGGCACCTTTTTGACACACCGGTTCCGGAGAAACCTGAAATTGTTGCGCCGCTAAAGGCATCATGTAATACGACGACCAATAAAATCAAATGTTCTTATCATACTCTTCGAAAAAGAAAATATAAGGAGAGAACAAAAGAGAAGAAGTGCACGTGTAATTTCATGCATGACGCGTCGCGTGTTTACATGGCTTAGCTTTTGTTTTGGATTATGTATTACGTATTCCCTACATCCCAGTAATTTTGAGAACCTGTAAAGAATCAACTGTTTTTGACTCTCTTCGCTCCCCTATCCATTCTGTCTCTAATAGCTTAGTTTACCTCTTTTCAACCACATGATATTCTCGCTGACAATTTCCCTTGTAGGTCTGCTGAAAATACCGTCGATCTCTTCTAATGTCCGATTTTTTGTTTCCGGCATGAAAAGTAATTGGTAAGGAATACCGATAACCACTGCAATACCACCGTAAAAGCCTAGTGTTAAACCGGTGTAAGTCATAGCGGCTTGCATACGATCAAAATTGTATGTGACTGTAAAGGTAAAGATGTACAACAGAGCTGATGCAACGGTCATACCGGCAGATCTAGTGCTCAATGAAAATGATTCAGATGGTAAAACCCATGTCAGTGCTGCATACGAACCAAATGCCATGTTATAAAGAATTTGGCCCGTTAAGTAAACACCTTCTGCCGCCACGAGATTAGTATTAATATTGATCAGATAGCCGACACCGACCAGGACAAGACCAACGGAAAATATAATAATTGTCATTGACCATGTACGTCTACCAAATTTATCCATCCAGAGAATTGCAGGTATTGTACCGAGTAACAACGCGGCACCACCGACCATTGACATGGCAACAGATCTTTTTTCGGAAAACCCAATTCTGCCCATCAATGTAGACATATAGTACATGATTGCATTGATACCCGTCAGTTGACCCAAACCAATCATGATCGATGCAAAAATTAGGGCACGACGATTACGTGGGATACGAATTAAATCGAAGTAAGCCTGGAATCTTGATTCATTTGCATGTAAATCTTTATCGTTATTAGCGGCTTGGATCAACTCTAAAAATTCCAACTGTTCAGATTCCAAACTGACATCCCGCAACCTTTTCCAAATGTTCCATGATTCACCCACACGGCCCTTATGCATTAACCAACGTGGCGATTCTGGTAAGAAAAGCAAACCAATGAATAATAGTGTAGAAAAGATTAACGATGATCCAACCATAAATCTCCAACCTCCATGAACTTCAAAAAATATAACACCGACGATATAACCAAATAATTCACCAAGAGCAATGTTAAATTGATAAAGTGAAACCAGACGACCCCTAACGGTAGATGGAACGCATTCTGCAATGTATACACCAATACCACCACCTTCCAATCCAACACCAACACCAATGAAAAATCTACCTGCATACATGGTCTGAACATTAAGTGCCGCGGCACAGATTATAGCACCCATTGTGTAAAATCCACATGAAATAACCAAAGATGTTTTACGACCTAACATTTCACTAAATGGCGTCAATAAGATGGAACCTGCCACCGCACCTAAAGGCATCAATGATGAAACTAATGAAGCTTCATGTGAAGATAAGTGTAACATTTTATTCATTTCAATGGATGCGCCTGATATGATAGATTGATCAATACCTGATAGTATACCAGCAAATGAAGCAAACACACCAAGCATGAGTACCATATGTTTTTTATTTTTGAAATTAGTTTCAAATTCTAAATTTTTCATATTATTGAAAAATCCATGATCGCGCTTAAATTCATCTCCTTTACGATTTAACTCTTTTAGTTGTTCATCAATATTAGCTCTACGGCTAATATCAACGTCTGAAACTTTTTCTAAATCTTCAACGCATTCCTCATCTTTTTTAACAGCAGGGTTTTCATAAACGTCATCAACTGAATTACTGACCTCTTGTACTTCACTTTCGGTCTTGGACCGCCAAGTAGAAAACTTCATACCGCTGTTATTCTTTGACACAACTTCTTCTACGTATCTGAAAAATCCTGTTAGAGAAGCTTGAAAAATATGGATGGGTGAACTTACCGGCTATTTAAATGCAAATTTTTGCAGTTGCTCGTTTGAATTCTAGGCATTTCAATGACTCCCAAATAAATGAATGGAGGAGTCCATTTGTTGCTCAATCTTTTTTCCGGTCTTGAAGTTCTTGTGAAACAATTACTTAATCCAGGCTCTAGATGACTTTTCTATTCAATAGAATATCTGTATGCGGTACTCGAAGGTCGATATTTTACATCTGCGTGTATGTGGGGTAAAAAAATGCTGGGGTACTCAGAAAATGCGTGCAAGTAGTCAGTGATCATCCTATGACGTCAAACCCCGGAAAAGTTAAAGTAGTGAATTGTACGGCTATTTCTTCCCCCGCTTTTCTTCCCGCATTACAACGGAAGATCGTGGTCCGGAGAAAAATTACATCAGATACAATTTTAAGAGAAGTCGGTCATACGAATAAAGTGGGGTACGAAGAAAATGCGCAAATGGAGTCATTTGATCTTAGGTGCCCGGAAAATTCGTCATATGGAGAAGGAAAACAGGAAAAAAGGTGGGAAGAGGAGGTTGGGCAACATGGGTCAGAATATTCGACTATTCTTGGTAAAAGTGCTTGAACATCACTAGGAATTTGACTGATAATCAATTTCTATATTCAATCTTGTAAGGCGGGAAGGTAGTTATGGTGTCTTTCTTTCCTCTACAAGACCACAGTTTCGCATCTTGATTCGATCCGCCGCCCTTGTAACTTCAGATAGCCCAAGCATCACTCTATACGGATACAAGCTTTCGAGACGTGGGGTAATTTCGATTTTTCGTAATTTAACCGAGTGGCTATTAGCGCCGTAAGCGGCTAGTTCTGGTATGTGCATATGCAGGTAGAAAGTAGAGAGATCGATTCAGGCTTAATTGATATGGATAGTCTGGCAAACTGTTTAAACACCTTCTTGTTATTTTTCTAGATGTAAACTCGTTTGGAACAAAATCAAGGAATTACTGCACTCGATGTAATTCCTTTTCTCAACGTGGTGAAATCTACTGTTGCCTTCTTTATTTTGTTTCTAGGTACAGTTTCCTTCTTGAGATCCTGAATTGATGACATTACTCGTGTTCTAGTATGTGTCTCTACACGCTTGACAACTAGGTTAACGAAGCAACTAGGAGTACAGACAAAAATTCGGAGTGTCGGTGGCGCGGAGTTTCCATTAGTTTTAATATACAATTTTATTCTGCTTAATATTATCTCCCGCATATCATATATAAAAGAATTTTGCCAAAATCGTTCTTTAATGAACAGATTTTAAGGTTTTAAGAGCTTCTGGCAATCTTTTTTCAAAATCCTGTTTTGATTCGTCAGCTCTCCAATTAAGACCTACAGCGGGATGCGAATCATCAAGAGTCTTTTGACCAAAAAGTTGTTCTCTAAAAGTTAGAGTATCACCAGACCCTTCTACGTAATCCTCAGGAGCTAATCCACGTCTTCTCAATTCTGGTAGCAATTTATCAACAACACCTTCAAAATATTCAGGTAAGATAGTGTATGCAAAATTGAAGCCATCAATGTCACTAACATCAACCCAATCTTGAATTGCATCTGCCACTTCATTAACTGTGCCTATAATAGCAGGCCCACTACCACTTATCTTGATCTCTTCAATAATAGCTCTTTTAGTCCATTTTTGCACTCTTGGATAGGCATCTTGCCATCTTCTTACAGCAGAAGCTGTAGCTAGATGATCAACATCTGTCAATACTTCATCATCTGCAAATTGATCAATGTCAATACCCGTCCATCCAGAAAACATCGCTTTAGCACCTTCGTCATCCCCTTGTCTCTTAATCTGGGCTAATTTTTCTTCTGCCTCTTCATGAGTTTCGCCAAGGACTACAGTAACTTTACCAATAAATTTAATCTTTTTCGGATCACGACCAAATTTACTCTCTGCAATTTGCTTAATCTCTTCGATGGCTTTGGAAGCAGTCTGAGGTGTAAATGAACCTAAAAATACAACCTCTGCATTTCTTGCAGCAAGTTCTTTCCCTTTTGCTGAAGTCCCTGCTTGAATAATTACTGGTAATCTTTGGACACTAGGTTGTGTGAAAGCAGGTCCAGGGACTCCAAAATGGTCGCCCTCGTGGTTTATGTGTCTTAGACCGTTGGGATCTGTGAAAATTCCTCTCTTTCGATCCAGTTTGACAGCACCTTCTTGCCATGATGAAAGAAATAGTTTGTAAATCACATCGACGTACTCCTCCGCCCTTGCATAACGATCATCATGAGCAGGCAAATCTTGATTATTCAACAAATTTCTAGCGGCACTACTCAAATAAGAAGTAACTATATTCCAACCAACTCTGCCATTTGTGATTAAATCTAATGTACCCAATCTTCTAGCTAAATGGTAAGGTTGTTCACTTATAGTGGACATTGTAACACCAAATGCTAGTTTTGAAGTTACTGCAGCCATCAGCGGGATAAAATAAGTTGGATCAGATACGGGAAACTGCGATCCAGCTTTGGCAACAGGTCCCACATTTCCTGGTCCCTTATAAACATCGTAAGGACCCAGTGTATCCGCAAAGAAAACTGCATTAAATTTCCCCCTTTCCAGCAGTTGGGCTAAATCCATCCAATACTTAGGATTATTGTAAAGCTCTGCAGATTTATCTCGCGGGAATTGCCAATTGTTAAGAGTCTGACATCCAGCAGATCCCATTAAAAAAGCATTGATAATCAAATTTTTCTTTCTAAGTCCATTGTCAGTTTTGGGCTTTTTAGACAGTGGAATTGAATCTGCAGCTTGTCCCTCATGCGAACTCATACTACCAGGTAAATGTTTGTTTCTCTTTCCCTAATTGCTAAGGCATCTATTCTATGATATTAGAAAAGACTCATGGTAACTTATATAAAGTCTCTCCTTTTTTGAGGGTTCATTAGCTTTGCATCCAACTTTAAGTCGTTATTTGGTCTGTCTTTTATGAAGAGCCACATCTGAAGACAATGCGGAAACGGACTTCTATCATTCGAAGGTTCGTCAATAAAATAATTTCTTCATGTAAGGATATTCTCTGAATATACAAAGGGGATTCTAAAGGCAATTGCTCTTATCAATACTGAACATTAAAGCTTGTGAGTGTATTCTAATTAAAATATTTGACAATGTAATACTTTCTCTTCGACGTGTTGTTCCTAGCTTCACCTATTCCTCTTTCCAAATTTGAAATGTAGTTTTTAAGGTGTCGAATTGCCTTTGACATGGATGCATGAATTTCGAATCTTTTAGTTAATCGAGCTTGCCCAACAAAATTCTATGGTGCTTCCACTCACAAAATGAACTAAGCGATAAATAATTATCAAGAATATCGATTGAAAAGAACAGCAACATCTGGGGATCAGGTCTATTATCGACACAGGAAAGACCTTTATGAAAATCTGGAAAAAAGGAAGTATTGCTGAAACCTAAGGAGGTTATATGAGATTCAACTTTAAGAACATTAAAAACTTAGAGCAGGAGAGGTTCTGTAAGATAAATCACCTGGGACCATAGAAAAGTGGCAACGTTAAAAGGGTCCACAGTAACTTGTGGATTCAATAACGATTCTTGGCAGATTACAATTCTTTGAGATGAGATTAAACGCGAACAGCATCTACTTAGACACACACGCTTAAAAATACCATAAAAGAGAGAATTAAACATCAAGATAGAGAAGGAAGCCTGAAATCATACCCGCATACTTTGTGTAACCTAATCTAAGGCATGCCATGACTCTAGTTAGAATGGAAATGAACCGCAGCTTTTTAATAATAAACAAATCGGTATTCTAGAAACATTAATTCACTCTAAAAAACGAAAAGAAGATCAAGATTATCCACAATGAAGAGTTCCTGCTAATCATCAAAGGGAGGTCTGTCTCAGAAAATTAAGCTTCATGGAAAAAATTGATATGTTGTGCCCACAGAGGTCAAAGAGTTTATTTTGACGGCGATATGAGAGAATATTACATTACCTGCGAGAATTATAATGTAGTAAATACCATGGAATACCCAAGGTACACATGGGCCTTCAATGCTAAGTATATTCTAATACACTAGCCTATTTATTGTGAGGGAAAAAAATCCTAGAAGGTGAGCATTCGATTCACTCAATTACATTTGTTTCAACACCCATTTCATATCCTAGAAATTTCAAGCCTCATGAAAAAATATGGTGAATTAGGTCTCTTCTATGGAACCCAATTTGATATGCCAATTCTTAATTTTCTATTCTACCATTTCTGCCAATAAATATGCCTCTTAATATTTTACAAGATGAGTTCGCTAATCCTTCAAATAATCAAAGTGAGTAGAAAACCAGGCCATTATTGTGACCATTGTACAAAAGGAATAGTTTAATAGCCCAGTTAAACATCTAAATGTAAAAAGTTGATGCCTTACTTATCTCATTGACATTGTATTCTATGGAGAAATCAATATGTCTTTCTACTGCAAAAAGTAAGCTGTTCTATCAAAACTTATTTCTTTATTGGGATTTTCCCCATAGTTCAAGATTATATACGGCCATTTGTTAAGAAACTCCAAAAAAAGGCTAGTAAATCTGTTGTTAGAGCATAACGTTATTGGGACATGATAGATATTCCTCGTACGATAGTTCACGAAGTTCGAGCTGTACTACTCTGTCGGCGCTTATTCTAACCACACTTATGAACCCAAAAGTAGGCGTTAAAAAGGTGTGCATACCGTATTAGTTTCATTAATGATGTCCTTGAGATCGGGATAACGAGAGTTTTCAAGTTTTGAAGGCATGATTCCAGATTCATAAATACCCAAACACTCATTTCCATTAGCAATTTTTCATGTGCATTCGAGCATGTGCCTTTAACTTGTAGTACCACTTTATGCAGCTGATTGATATTTCAGACTTAAACTTTCAATGACAACTAACATGGAATAAGAGGAAGAAAACTTGTGCAGTCTTCCGTATTTGTACAAGATACTGCCCTTAATCTGCAATTATCGAAGCTGAATAAGAAGGAGTTACTCTTGCCAATTTATACCGAGCGATCTTGGCTAAATCGCTAAAAATCTCCCTAGTACTATTGATAGCACTTGAATTTGTTTTTTCTCGAGGGAAAGGATTTACTGCTAGAAACCCGATTGAATTCTTCGAATAGAATTATTGACGCTTTTTTTTAACGAGAATTTATGTACTCCACCCGAGGCTGGTTAGAATCTTGGCTGTCTGGACATCTATGATGCTGCAAGACTTCATCCGATTGAATTTGAGAAGGTGATCGTGGGAGATACGTTTGGTTCCTCTGATTTATATTGTGTGCCTAGAAAGCGTCAAGTTTTAGAGTTAACGATTTTGAACAGGACAATTTCTACTATCATCGGAAACAGAGAGTGCTCATGGGAGGCTAGGGTATGTGGAGCTTTTGTTTCTCATCGTATCTTATCTTGAGATATCGGTTGGTCTCCCGCTCTGCGTACCGCTAACTTTGTCCGGAAAAATGTGTTGATACCAGGCGGGGTTTACAGACATGAAAAAAAAAAAAAAACTCAGCGCGACATCCACTGTTAACCACTGGTGCAAAACTCACCAATGAATAAAGTTCAAATGTTCCCGGCGGCAACTCCTTACCTTATTCGAAGATCTAGTGAGTACATGAATGTTATCGTTGAATGATATCGTTAACTTGCGTTAAACTTGAAAAACTTGATTCCTGTATAGGGAGTTATATCCTTGGTGATGCACTATCAAGACAGAAGTTGATGGCGAGCGCGAACTAATGCTCATTACACTAGAACTTCAGATCAGTTGTCACTTCTAGTAAACCTTTCACACGCTGTATGCAATGATCTGATAAGAAACCGCTAAACCATGTTCCTTTTTCCATTTTTTTTAAAGTTTTTTAGACGCTTACACTTCTGATTTCCTGTCACTGGGTATCACTATGGAAAACAGAAACTTTGATAAGGAATTCACCTCTAGCTGGTTACACCGCCTAGAAGATTACATATTTTGCTGCTGATGGTAAACTGAGAGCGATGCACATCTGTATATATATTAGTTCTGAAGCCCATGAAAGAACTACAGTTATAGCCCTACTTTAATTTAAAAAGGGTCAGAACAACCTCAAGAATCCTTCAGCCGCTATCGCTCTACCATACTCACAAAGCTTTAAAGATGAATGAAGATGAGCAAACGATAAAAAATGCATACCCAGTGGTCAGTCCTACCGATGTTTGTATCTTAGAAAACGAAAAAGAATTACAGGAGGACCGACAAGGTAATAAATGGTGGCAAAAGGTATTAAGTAAGATTGAGGTACCGCACGACATAGGAGATCCCATATCAGTCTTGAGAAATCCGGATCTGCGTCCAATAAAAACAAAAGATAGAACATGGGGGTTTTGGTCATTCTTTGCATATTGGGGGTTGCCAAATTTTGCAGTTGCAACCTATTCAACAGGATCTGCACTGCTTGCGTTGCAGTTAAACATCCAGCAATCCATAGGAGCTGTAGTCATCGCTAATATTTTAATTGCCTTTTTTACCATTTTAAATTCCAACCCAGGTATCAAGTACCATATCGGCTACACTTTGGACCAAAGAATGATATTCGGAGTCTACGGCTCATTTCTCGGAATTATCATTAGAGTTGGTCTTTCTATCGTACTATATGGCTACTTAGGATGGCTTGGCGGACTTTGTATGAATATGGTATTTGACTCTTTCTCAAAGAACTATTTGAACATGAAAAATACTTTCTCAGAATCTGTGCCAATGACGAGAAAAGACTGCATAGGATTCCTATGTTTTCAGCTGATACAAATGCCGTTTGCTTTTGTAAGACCTCGTAGAGTGAATGTTCCAAGTATTGTTAGTTGCTTTATGACACTGTTTGCCATTATTGGCATGATGGCTTACCTGATAAGTAAAAATGGAGGTCCTGGACCATTGTATCATGAAAAAGTCACTCTACCGAGTAGTACTCGCTCGTGGATGTGGATTTCAGCAATGTCAATTTGGTACAGCGGGGTATCAGGTGGAGTTACCAATCAGTCAGATTATTCTCGTTTCGCAAGCAGTAGTAAAAAATGTTATACAGGACTATTTTTAGGGACTGTTTTGCCTGGAACATTTGTATCGTTAGCAGGAATGCTTTGTGCGTCTGCATGTAAAGGTCTATATGGAGAGACGTATTGGACCCCTGATGAGATCGTTGAGCAATGGCTGAATGATGATTATTCAGCCAAGAGTCGCGCAGCCTCATTTTTTGTTGGAATAAGCTTTACCTCCTCTCAACTCTTCCTCAATTTAACGCAAAATGGATATTCTTGTGGCATGGATCTAGCGGGCATATTACCGAAGTATATCGATATCAAGAGGGGTACTCTTTTTGTCCAACTTATCTCTTGGGTAGTACAGCCGTGGACTTTTTTCAACACATCTTCGGGGTTTTTAAATGCAATGAGTTCCTTTGGTATCTTCACTACCCCTATTTCAGTAATAAGCATCATTGAATATTATTGCATTCGTAAATCAAAATTGAGTCAGCTTGATTTTTTCACTTTATCAAAAAAAGGCTCTTATTGGTTTGATTATGGTGTAAATTGGAAGGCAGTGGCAAGCTTACTAGCAGGTATAACAATGGGAATTCCTGGCTTAATATATCAAGTCCATGAAGAAATTTCCCCCAATACCGAAATGCTAAATTTCTACCATGGATATCTGTTCTTCATTCCACTCGTTAGTGGCGGGTTATACTATATTCTGAGTTTAATATTCCCCTTCAAACATGAAAAACTTTGCTGTGAGGATCCCATTGATTATTTCGACTGTTTCTCTGAGAAAGAATTGGAGAAAATGGGTATGCTACCTTTCGAGGAAAGCCAGGAAGTTTTGTATGAAGTAGGAGACCAAAGAGTCGAGGAATTTGATGCTGCAAGTTTGAGTGAGCATGAAGAAGATAAGAACAATCTCAGGATCGAAACAAAACTCAGGCCAAAGAAGCGTATTTAATTAGTTCGATATTATTTTCCAAAGGAGAAAAAAAAAAAAAAAAGTCCAAGAAACCCGAATATAATAATTTTCCTCGGTGGCGTAGTAGAAGATTAATCTAACAGTAACAGTTAATGATCTTTCATTTTCATATTGAGGATTTTTCAGATTTAAAACGGTACTAGAGTTTTGCAAGTTATAAACGAACGCTTCAATGTCCTTAGGATTTTATGATGGTTATTGTATCGGAGTAGAGTTCAAAGAAAACTAAGGGAGGTGCTGATTAGACTGTGTCCAATGAACTAATCTTACAAAGGAGAAAATCCCTGAGCGTTATTTTTTTTTTTTTTTTTTTTTTTTTTAATTGAAAGCTAAACACTTTATTATTTGTTCCTATTTATCTTTAAGGAGTTTTCTTGCAAAATGCAGAGGGCACCAAGGGTTTCACTAGTGACGAGCAAAATCTTGATACCAGAAGGGAACTTAGGTTACCTGCATCTGTTATTGCAGGTTTTTGTCTACTTTACGTAGCTCGTTGTGCCTTTGTTATTTCGAGTTAAAACCCTGAAAGGATATATCATACTTTTCCCCTACTGGATTTTATGGTAATTTTGTCGCTGCACAACCGCCCAAGATGAAGAGCTTTGTCAAGAAGAGACAACGGCAGTGAAGGGGGGCATTATCAAGTTCATCCAAGACATGAAAGTGGCCAGCAGACTCTAGAGCGATTCTAGAGTAATCCAACTTTAGCTCCTATACTAGTGTTGTTTCTTTCCTTTTTCCGATATTTACTCTTATCAACTTTTTTTTTGGAGGTGTCGGAGATCGATTGGTAATTGTCCGCCTATATCTCAATAGGATGACAGACAGATAGATAAAGATCGCGCGCAATCTATCAGCCTGTAGTAAAATTCAATAATACAAACGTGTCTGAGTATATAATATCCAATGGTTTCATTGTAATGATTTCGATGCGTATGCGTCCATCCCTGATATTGCTATATCTGTATCATGTCCACACCTGCTGATTTCAGATTGCTGTGTAGAAGGGAGGAATTCACCTCTCATACCTCTGGAATACTACCCAGTTATATGCAGGCCAATTTATTGATACTGCCCGGTGCAATTGCAAAAGATTTCGAAGACTTGTGCCATAGAAACCCTGTACCTTGTCCCCTACTGGCGAAAACTGAGCGTAGTTTCGATAAGTTGGATAATGTTTCCCTAATAACCCATTCCGACCATGGATTTGATATTCGTACCGACATTCCAAAATACCACATCTTCCAAGGAGGAAGACTTCAAGAAAAGTCAAACGATTGCAGGATGTACTGGAGGGACAATTATGTAGGATTCCTAATTGGTTGCTCCTATTCCTTTGAAGGGTCTTTGATCAGTGCTGGTTTACCACCCAAAAACGCAGTTCTTGGCCAAAATGTCTCTATGTACAAGACCACAAAATATATGGATGCCAGTGGTATTTTCGCACGATGTCCTTACGTAGTCAGTATGCGTCCTTATAAGGAAAAGGATTTGGACGCTGTAAGAAGCATCACATCTGAATACAAATTGACGCATGGAGGTCCCATCGACTGGGGGTTTGACGGTGCAATTAGATTGGGCATCTCGGATCTCAGTAAGCCGGAATATGGTGATGCAATCGACATAGAGGATGATGAAATTCCTGTCTTCTGGGGATGTGGTGTTACACCACATTTAGCGATAGAGACTGTCGGTCACCTAATCGAAGAACCCGTTATTACCCATGCCCCAGGCTGTATGTTATTACTCGACACTACGTATAAACAATTTTCTGAATCTTGATAAAAACAACTTAGCGTTTTATGGATAGAATATTTCATATTGGGATAAAATATACTACTTCTCGACTATTTCTTGAACTACCCCAAAATGGACATTTCCTCGGCATGGACCTGGTGAGCACATTATTTAAACACATCGACTGCCAACCCATCTTGCGGGGTCGTTCGATGGTCAACTTTCTCTAAGACATCTTAGTGAAAGTACTCCTGGAGATGATCAATATTTCTATAACGAATTTGTTGCTTTCCCTCCAGCATCATTCGATAGTCAGGGTCCAAGAATGAAAACCAAGAGGAATGGGGATGATACCACCGATTGTCTCTTCCTTATTCAGTATAGAGATCCGAATTTCCGTTTTGTGTTTTGTGAATTTGATTCATACAATAGTACCATTCGTGATAAAATTCCTGTTAAGTATAAAAATTTGCTAGGTGTAGGAAGACACTACGGTCAAAGTAAGTCGAAAGCTGGATCGGGTATAAAGTTAAAGAAAAGTGCAAAAATCTTTCATGCAATTCTGCACATTCCCATATTTTTATCACAGCTGAAGATGCCCCGGAAACTTTGGCTCTATAAGTGCCTCTTTTGTCAGAGATAATACAGTATCAAGGGAGATTAATCGTAAAAAGCCAGGATCGGAACTGCATGTCCTCGGATTATTTGAAGATTCGATTAGGAACTACAGTTCATAAATGCCTTATTTGGACATGTAAGCAGCGATTGAAGTGGCTTGTGAAAGGCAAGTGTCCGTGCCGAGGGGGTTGTTGAGCTGTTATCCATACTAGGCTGAACGTATATTTGCCTATATCTAAGGGTATACTTACTAGTGCTGGTGGTTAGTGGATGGCATCGGTGAATTTGATTGTGTACTAATACAAGTTCTGTTGTCAGCCCCAGACATTTTCTCGGTTATCAGTATCTACCTTTCTTTATCTCTTGGTATTTTCGGGTAATCGAGATAAAAAATTGATAAAAGGCGAGGGGCATTCATGGATCTTGGAACTTCTTGGCATGCGGTGTAACCAGTGGAAACCGGAGATAAGGATGCAGTTTATTCTAGTATTTTGGGCTCTGTGGGCACTAGTGACTGCTCAAGAATTTGTTCCTGGTGTATCGAGATCTCATATAGAGAGACCTCATAAACCCAATGATTTCAATCACGGAAATTTCTACACCTTCAAGGACTCCCATACTTTAATGTTTTATTTCGAGCGTAGCTTGCAGATAACATTTGATAGTGGTAGGAATTGGCAAACTGTCGATGTGTTTGGGGAGGATATTTCACGGGTCGATATTGATGAGTTGTATAAAGAGAGAGCGTTCGTAACGACTACGTCTGGAGCGATTCATATGACGGAAGATCAGGGAAGAAGTTGAAAGCTAATTTCTTTACCACAGGAAGTCAAAGGCAAGGGCGGTTGTTCTCTTCGCACACATCCGTTCAATACAAATTTTCTATTATTACATTGCGGTATTAGGCACAGTAATTGCCAACTTGGAACCAATTCAAAGAAAAGACCAGACTCGCCCTCTTTTTTCGAAGGTGTCGCTTACGCTTCCAAAGATGCTGGGAAAAGCTTTAGACGTATCGTAGCGCCAGCTGACGAATATGAAGTTAATCCTGATTCACAGGACCATATTACTAGCTGCCTATTTGCCACTTCATCAAGAGACTCCATCTTGGATAATGACGGAATTTACTGTCTACACACACTGAAAAGGAAGACGGAAAAAAAGCAGCCTTTATATCGGTATTATCGGGATGTTGTATATAAAGCTTTCATGGAAAAAAAGGACTTAAAACCAATATTAGACTCTGTGGGTACTTTCTTTTACACAACAGATTTAGGCCAGAGTGTAAAACTCTTTGATGAATTAAAAGGATTCTCGATAAAGGACTTTGGAATTCATCCCTCCCATATTTTGCTAATCACATCTGGGGGAAATGAAGCTGACCCTGTTATGGACAAATATTGGATTTCTAAAAGAGAATCTTTTGAACCTGCCTTCGTACCTATCAAAAAACCAACTGAACTTGATCGAGGACAGATATTATTATGTGGTAATATGGAAGAAGACCTAGAACACGGAAAATCCGAGCTTTTCCCACTGTCAGACTCTTCTGGTGTCAATTGTTTTCTCGGTGACACCAAGATTCAGGCACCTTTTCAAAAGATGTACCTGGAAGAGCTAGACAACCTCAGAGGGACAATGTGTGGTAAATTCGATTTTAGAGTGGATCTTAATCAAAGCAAGGTAGCGAAAATGCATGAATCAAATTTTCATGAGAAAATCAATTGGTTTCAAAAAATTGTTAAATTTATAAGGAATAATTTATTCTACAAAAATTCCTGCCCTCACATGGAATCTTTCCCCTTTATCGGGTATAAACGATTTTCCAAGAGTAAAATAAGCTTTGATTATGGGAAAACTTGGAACAATTTGAAAGTTGTAGATCCTTCTGGAAAACATAAACAACGTTTTCATTGTGATATCGATGATGTAGAACACTGTTCTTTCCAAGAAACTTCCTACTTTTCATCAGTTGAAAATGAACCAACGGCTGGTATACTTATGAAAACCGGTGTTGTCGGAGAAAACGTCCTGAGTTTAGATGACGACGATGAAATGACATTTATTTCACGAGATGGCGGTGCTTCTTGGGAAGTGGTGTTTGAATTTCCCGTGTATGCAGCATTTTTGGATTTTGGGAACATTATCGTTTCTATACCGAAGACTTCTCCACAAGACTGGTCATTGAAGAAATTCTTTTATTCTGTGGATCAGGGAAATAATTGGAGAGAATATCACCTCGAGGAACCTACGGATGCATTTCATATTAAAATTGTTAGTAGGGGTTCCAACGTTGAGGTAGGTTTAGGCCATAAAACCAAGCAGTCAACTGAATATACCTTTTACACAATAGACTTTTCGGAAGTGTTTGGCGGAAGTGCCTGCACTGAAGGAGATTGGGAAACATGGTATTTGTCTGATGGCAAGTGCATTGATGGTATCAAGTACAGCTTTAACAGAAAGAAGGCGGATGCCCAATGTTTGATGAGGAAAACATTCGAGAATTTAACACTAAATGAGGAGAGTTGTGAGCCTAAAGACATCCAAAGTAGTATTTGGAATTTTTTGGGAAATTCCTATCATCAATTCTTTAATTTTTGAGATTTCATATCTTGTAAGGAGGGCTCTGCACGAAGATTTACAACCATAAGAAGACAAAGTCGTGAAAACAGGCGGAAGTCTCAAATTCATTCATAAGGCTTCTAAGGGGAAGAACAAACTATTCGTAGTCCAATATCTAAAAAGTGATGTTCTCAGCTAAGGAGTGGGAAAAAGTTTTGACAACAGCTCTGAATGGGACAAGGGATGAGGTAGCTGGAATCGTTGAACAGTGGTTCAGCCCACACTATGTTCAGATTACTGATGGACGCAAGAGTAACTATGAATAATTCAAAGATCATCTATTCAAACTTCACGGTATCTTGAAACATGCTCGAGTGGAATTATCATTCTTTTTATCTGAGGACAGAGATTGCCGATCGTCATGTAGTTACAGTCAAAAAACTGATTCAAACCAGATAATAATGGAAATTTTATTACTGGGCAAACGTGAAGATAAATGAAAACTCGTTAGAGTATGGGAATCAACAAGAAAGATCGGTGGTGACAATGATGGATCAAATTTAGGCAGAATTTAAAGAAGGGGTTTACTAATGATTAAGTTCTACTACCGTTAAACTGTGAAAATAATATAAGATAACCTATAAGTAACATCAGGATCGAATTAGTGATGTTCTTCCTTATGCTGAATAAATAAGAACGAACACCGATTATTATTTTATTAATCCGTTCAATTATTAATGTATCTTTCAATTTTCTAATAAACATATTCTTCTTTAATGTATTAATTTTATTACTTCTATTATAATTATAAATTTGTAGAACTGCATGAAAGAATGGAGTTCAAGAGGTGAAATTTTCCAAGTACAGCAGACATCAACATGGGGCTAGCTGTCAGAGCAACTCTCTTCAGATAGCCACAGAGGCAAGTGTACAAAAATAAGACTTTTTGTACGCAAACTTGGAATTCTAAATCTTATTTATAAGAACCACCCCAGAGATATATAGTACTCTCAGGGGCCATAGAACGCAGTACTTGTGATACTAGCATATTTTGGATTATTCCATACTGTTACATTCAGTTTTCGATGAAGGAATAAAAGCTTCATTAATTTGTCTCTCCGTTCACATTTGGTTGCACAATCTCAACAATCTCTTTTAACTCGCCGTATGCCAAAGAACTATTGCTGAAGGAAAGAGGCTCAAAGCAAGTCTCGTAAAAGTCCAAGCAATGCTTACCGTCAAAAAATCTATTCTTAAAAAGACCATTTTTCTCTTCCTCAGCTAGATATTGATTCATATACCTGGCTATTTGGTCCCATTTAGCCAGTTCTTTTCCAGGGTTAACTTTTGCTATTATCGCCAAGCATTTCATTGCTTGGATTATATCCATCTGTGGATACATAAAACGATAGAGACTCCAGTAGCATATCAAAGACATATACTGGTAATACATGATCATAATCAAGGCGAACAATGTTTTTCTTTTAATTTCTGGTAGTATCATAAACCAAGTGAGACCTTGAAAATAGCAAATAAAGAATCCGAAGATCAAACTTTGTGGGTAAAAGAAGAGTTTATATCTGTGGGTATCTCTGGGTAGTTTAGAATTTAAAACGGGTTCTGGCAAATTGTTCTTTAATAATAATTCAAACTTCTCATTTAGTGATTGCAAATAACAATTTGCTGATTGAGTCTTGTCCGTATCGGTAATATCGTCAAGTTTCCCTTCGGGATATGGCCTTAAAACATTAGCCTTGAACACAAGTTGGAGACCTTGACCATCATAAAAAAAGTATGGTGTATTCCAGAAATGTTCTTGGTAAAAGGAAGAGTTTAATCTATTCGCAATTTCGTCCCATTTCTCGATATCAAGACCAGGATTCGATTCCAACACTTGCTGAACCAATTCTGTCATATTCTTGGGATGCAATTTCGAATTGTGTAGCCATGAAAAGGGGAGTAAAAGCGCAAGCATCCAGAGAGCACCGGTAATCATGGCAAGCATATTTTCACAAATAAAATTCGTCTGAGCTGCTACCCATCCAGCGACCAGACATAGACACGAGATCACCCAAGGAAAGCGATGCTTCGACATTTCATAAAACATCCATGTCAAGCCATTTCTAAAAAGGTCCTTGGGTAAGACAGGCTTTTGAGATTCTTTATCGAATTCCATGTTTGTTCTTGTTTAGACTCCTTTGTTGTATGTAGTGAGTAGTTTCCTGAGTTGCTATGAGAGACGAGATCAGATTTTTATCGTCATGGGAGCGACGTGACAAAAATTGCTGAAAAAGGGGTTCCTGACAACAATGGATGGTATGCCGAACAAAGTTTATGTTACCTATACAGATGTACCTTTTGTAATATCCTGTCTTGTTCTGAAGTAGAAATATATGAGAAAGAGATATTCCTGACAAAATGTTACGTTGCAAAACAAGAGCGGGTGTATCCTCCTGAGATCAAGAGACTTTTGGGCATTTCCTCAACCTAGCTGAATAAGAAATGGACCATATGCTACCATGTTGAAGGGTCTCTACAACCTCCATTGCTAACCGAGCCGCTGATGAAAACTTGATGTCGTTCCCACTTGACATCGGAAGCTCCGACAGCTTCTTGCCCTTTCATTCGTGAAGCAATTCTGCCCTATTAGCACGAACGTTCAGTTTATAAGTAAACGACAATGCTTCTTTAAACTTGTGTACGTTGCTGAACTGACATCGTGACTACTTCTATTGGTACCTCATGGATTTATTCAACTTGATGGTTATATATGATCTATCTATCGAAAACTGACTAGCATTTACACCTGAACATAACCCACAGATGATAAGCCGGCAATAGTGTAAGCTCAATCCCATCCCAGTGGAATGCTTATATAATCAGGATTTCATAGCAAGGTGTGAATTAGAAACTCATGTCGAGTCAACCATCACCGGTTTTGGCCTTTTCTTTCTTTCCCAGATTAGCAAAGTATTTCCTACGAGATAAAGATTAAAACCGAACATTCCCAATGAAATGATCCAATAATTTTGTCTACCCTTCACTAATTGATAAATGAATCCCACAATCTCAAAAACAGTCAAGAGGAGCTCTCTGATTCCCGGGTCTGCGAAATATTCGAGCAAATTCTTCTCCCCAATCTCAAATATGCTTAAAAGCAATGTATCGACATCATTCAGGTATTTTATGATATAAGGAACAGCAACGAATAGTGGACTGCCATACACAAAGACATGTATACTATTATTTTTGTCCCCGTATAAAAAACCGGCGATACTGTATCCTGTCAAAAACCAAGGGTAAAAGAAGAGACAGATGCTGCCTCCACATCTTACTCCGCTTATTGAGTCACCTGTTCTCTCACTTTTTAATCTCTCTTTTGCATGTTTGAACCCTCTTTTGGAAAACAATGGATTGTGGAACAAGCGAGCGGCTAATTTGATCCCGTCTGTTCCAGAGCCAGTACCGCCGTTCTCGCTTCCTTGCTGATCAGTGATACTGTTGTTTCTTTGCGGTGAGGGGGGGTTGTGTTGTCCACGAGGACTGTTCTCTCTTCCACCACGCTTGTGGCTCTCGCTGGCCTTACTCTTACTCTTCTTTTTGTTGGACATGCCAATTTTCTGGGGCCGTCCTTCTTCATTCGGTTAATGTCATTTTGATTTCCTCTGACAATTTATAGCAGTTAGGACATTTTATGCCACAAAGTGATTAATTAAAGAGTTTCCAAATTGACCTTCAAATTACCTGTCCACCTCTTTGTGTCAATTTTATCATTTTGACGCTTTCGAGTTTCTTCTGCATGGAATTGTCGCGCGGGGAGGAAACAATCAAGGGGGAAAGCAATCCGGAGTGAAAAATATATAAAAGGCGGCAATTCAGACACAAACTGACACTCGCGACAGCAATGGTGTATTTAACCAACAAGACAATATGAGTATAATAAGTGACGAAACTGAAATGGATTTAGAAAAGTGTGTACAGACGTATGAAGAGGAGGAGATAGAATTGCCAGCAGACAGTTCTGGTGGAAAGTTGATGTACTTCCTTGCCCCATATTTCTTCGAGAAAACATGGATACATGACATTATCGGTTCTCTTTCAAATGCATATGCTTCATCGGCTGCACGTGTAGCGTACTTTGCTCTGCGAGACTTTTATGGTAATAAAATTGAAACAACATTTTCAGACATATTTTCTCCCTTATGGATGATCATTCATTACTTCCTATGCTTTACATTTTCTTTTTGGAACTTCATCGACAATAGGAAAAAGGTTAATATTGAGAAAAAAGTGCTCCAACAATTATTGAAGGAAGTGGCTGAAATAGACCTGACCGGGGATCCAGTAGCTTGGCAAAGAGTTGCATCTAGAGTTAATCACTTTTCTAAAGAAGGGGGAAATCATTATTCTCTTTTCTACAGTGGGGAGCATTGTATGCGCTTTTTTGTGAGAGAAATTGTAAAACCAATAGAGTGTCAGACGTACGACATCAGGTGTTATCAAGAAGGAAGTACGGTAGTAAATTTTTGGAAAAATCCACCAAATAAAGCGCTAACTGAGAGAGCACTTGCGAATTATAACAAGTGCGTTGAAAGTTTTGGTAAATTATCACATACGGCAGAAAAAGATGAATTTAGAGATGGTATTTTCGAGAAGTTTCATAATATCTTCAACACCTCATTGTTTTACTTGGTGATAATAGAGCTAGGGTCCTTTATGATTATGATGCTGACCTTCATTATCTCGATGATTTGTTGTGCCATTTTTAATTCATTCGCTACATCTCAATAGTATGTTTTTAATAGGAGATAAAAAGCACATTGAGAGCTAGTCCCTTCTTCGACGTCTATTCTGGGCTTCTGTGGTGTCAGTCAAAAATCCTCGTTTTGAACAATGGTTCTACTATTCATTTAAAACTTCTCGGAATCTATGTCGTTGAATACCCATGACCAAAGCAGATTTTATTGACGGAGAATCGAGAGGCCGTCGTTAGCCGGTGAATTCTTTATGTTCTAAGGCAGCATTGATCTAATCAGAAGGAGGTTTGCACGCTCTGAGCGCATTCGCATCAACACAATCCAGGTCATGGTGAAGTAACAACTGACCAGAGACAAGCGGCTCGAGTAACTTCTTGGTCCAACCACATCCTTATCGGAAACCAGAGGTTTAAACTATTCTTAGAAGGACCGTTATTCTCTTCCTCAGATAAATACTGATTCATATACCTGGATATTTGGTCCCATTTATCCAGTTATTTTCTAGAACTAACTTTTGTTATGATCGCCAGAAATTTGATTGCTTGCATTACATCTATTTCTGGATACATGAAGCGATATCCATTTCGGTAGCACTTTAATAACAGACACTGGTAAGTTATGATTGTAGGCAGGATCCAAAACGATTTTTGTACAAATAATAGTACGATCGGTAACCAAATTAGATCTTGAACGAAACAAACCATGAATCCCATGAACAAATATCGTGGGTAAAAGAAAATTTTATTTCTGTGGGTGTCTCTGGGTAGTTCGGAATTTAAAAAGAATTCTGGTATACTGTCTTTCAATAATAATTCAAACTTCTCATTTAGTGATTGCAAATAACACCTTGCTGATTGGATCTTGTCCACGTCAGCAACACCTTCAAATCGCCCTAGGAGATATGGCCTTAAAACATTATCTCTGAACGCAAGTTGACCCTGTTGAGCATCATAGAAAAAGTAAGGTGTGTTCCAGATATGCTCTTGATAAAGGCAAGGGTTTAATCTATTTGAAATTCCATCCCATTATTTGATATCCATTCCGGGATTCAATTCCAATACTTGCTGAACCAACAATGTCGTATTGGGATGCGATTTCGAATAATAGAGCCATCCAAGGGAAAGCAAATTGCAAAATCGAAAACAACACGGCCAATCATGTAGAATCCAGGGACATCTTGATAAGAAGCATCCATTGAAAATGCTACCCAGGCGATGACGCAGAATGTACATGAGACCACACTGTGGAAACAATGCTTCGACATTTCATAAAACATCTAAGTTAAGCCATTTCTAAAGAGGTCCTTGGGTAAGACAGGCTTTTGAGATTTCTTATCGGATTCCATGTTTGTTCATTTTATACCTCTGTTGTTCCATGTTGTGAGTACGTTCCTGAGTTGCTATGAGAGATGAGATCAGATTTTTATCGTCATCGGAGCAACATGACGAAAATTGCAGAAAAAAAGATTCCTGATAACAATCGATAACAATGGAATAGATAAAACTGTTCAAGAATCCAAGAACATTGCATGTCAATACCCTTGGGACAGATTTACGGGACAGATTATACCCCGTGTCTGTCGACTACGTGCTTTGGGAATCGATCCCAGCAAATTTCCAGCGCCTATTAAGCAGCCTCGAGTTAATTTGACTGCTGATGACCAGTGGGTTCTATTATCGAACTCATGGAAAATTGTTTTTGCCGCTGGCCACAGAATGTCATGGTTGAAGCTGTGGCTGATCATAGAATCAAGTAATTTTATACAACAGGAAAACACGGAAGCAACAGGACCAAATTTAGAGGTGACTGGAAGCTATTTACCATGGCATCCTGCGAGTCCAGTAGAAAAATCCAGTATCTGATAAGCGAGGAAGACATACCAGCGGTGAAGCTGGTATCGTGGGTATATCAACGAGTTTGCCCCAAGAGTGCTTAACGAGAGGGAATTAAATACACCAGAGGTGGTAAAGACAACACCAACATAATTACTCAGGCCAGTATCCAATTTTTTTTTTCGACCTAGGCTGCTGCACTTTGTTTCTAGCATTGCAGTACCTTTCTTACTGTTTTACCTCGGTTTCAGAGAAATCTTGGTTCATCAATTTTAACACTGTTCTTTTGTATCGGCTCCCAGAGTAACTTTAAAGTCCAGAAGTAAGGACCGCTTGTCTTGGGCAGCATGAAAGTGAAATCAGATATGGAAATCGAACTCATCAAAATGAAAACATTACAACAATGAGCCATAGATAATCAATATGGATACCCATTGTAAGCCCCATCACCAAAGAAGAAGACACCCCAAGCACGAATTAGTTAAAGAAGACGATATACCCATCAATAACCACCAGATGAGCGATTTGAATAGTTTCCATACCTCTTTTGTTTTCCTTTGGCTGTTCTCCAGTGGGCTTTGTGCTTTAGCGTCACAATTGGAAAAAGTGAAATGTTTCTTACATGCATTTATACAACTATGCTCGGGCTTGTGTCACTACTTCCCACTATTTTACATGTCGGTGCGGTCTGCTCATGTTTATTTTGATTAACACCATGGCTTACTCTCATAGCAGAAAGGATGATAAACGAATCTCTAATTAGATCGGAATGATATCTGGCCTGGCAAAGATACATCTCTAATTCTTTTGAGTCGAGGCAGGATCGTTGTGAGCAAGATCAAGTGAGCAAAAAGATGGAATATCGGACAGCGCCTCTGACATAGAAGTATGATAGTCGACGGTAGCTAAAATGTTCACTCCAAATTCTCTCATTACTTTTAGGTTTCCCTCGTTTTGTTCACCGTTTACAACAACCCCAAGGATCTTGTCACCTAGCCCATTACTACGAAGGTAATTCAACGTCAAAAACGTATGATTTATCGTGCCAAGTGTACTTCTTGCCACGAGTATGATATAGAAAGGCCGATCGCATTTGAAACTCAATTCTTTGATGAGATCCACAATGGTCTCCATTTTTTTCGTAACTGGAACGGCGACTCCACCCGCCCCTTCTACAACAAGAGGGTGCTCGTCGGTGCCTTCAGGAATTTCAAAATCTGTAAGCTGTACATTAACTCCTGGTTCGTAGTCCATTGCTTCATATGGTGACAATGGTTTTAGCAGCTGATGCCGTGGGGGAAATAAATGAGGCTTCCAAGAATCGTCTACCAATACGTTAGAGACCGTAGCAGTGTCACCAATATCAGATTCAATTCCTGTTTGGACTGGTTTCCAGTAGTTAGCTCTCCATTTGTATACTAGTAGCGATGAAATGAAGGTTTTGCCAACATCAGTGTCTGTGCCTGTGACGAAAAAAACAGGCGGTTTCATTAAGGTAGAAGAGTATGGATATTTGCCCACTTACCTTTCGAATAGACGGAACGAATTGTTTTGCGGTTTTCTCATTTGTGCTGGCCTTTTTTATATGGTTCCATAATTTATGCAATGTTTTATTGCAGGGTTTATCCACACGCAAGTCAACAGGTTTTTGTGTGCTGTATTGATAGCCATTCCAGTATGACTATACACGATGATTCATGACTCATGCGGTTTGTTGGTATTCCAGCCCACTTCCACGGGCTTAATTATCCAGCAACCACCAAGCAAAACTGTTGGAGGACTGTTGAATGAGAACGCTGGCCCTTCTCCATTCCCACACATTTTGTATTAAACGTACATGCATCGTTGAGTTTGGTGCTGTTTAGGACTTTACCTCTCGATGAAGCGAGGTCCAACTAAGTGAAGCGGTAACAGATATTATGAAATAACCTGAAGAGACAAAGGCTTTGTTAAGGTTTGACAGGGAGCACATATGGCATCCTTATACATCTATGGTGAATCCACTACCAGTGCATCTAGTAAAGGAGGCGTATGACTGTGAGCTTATTCTAGAAACGCAGGATGGAAGCGAGAATAGAGTGATCGATGGAATGTCATCCTGGTGGTGTGCGATCCATGGCTATAACCACAAGGAATTGAACAATGCATTGATATCACAGGCCAGTCAAATGTCTCATGTAATGTTTGGTGGGCTGACCCACAGGCCTGCAATAACTTTGGTCCAAAAACTGCTAAAGATGATGAACCACAAAGAGCTACAGCATTGTTTTCTCGCTGATAGTGGTTCTGTAGCAGTAGAGGTCGCAATGAAGATGGCTTTGCAATACCATTTTACTTTAGGGAAGCCGAAAAAGAGCAAGTTCTTGACCATAAGTAGCGGTTATCACGGCGATACCACAGGAGCTATGAGCGTATGCGATCCGGTAGGGTCAATGCACTCGATTTATAAAGGGTATCTAGCCGAGAACATTTTTGCCAGAGGGCCATCCATGATTCCGGTGCTTCCCACCTCTGGCGTATTCCGAAAGTATGGCAAGTCATTCGGCGACAGAACAAGTTGGAAAGAGGATGATATCAATGACGTGCGCGATAAGATACAAAATCATCATGATGAGTTGTGTGCAGTTATTCTGGAATCAATTTTGCAAGGAGCTGGCGGAATGAGATTGTACCACCCGCAGTTTCTCATCGAGGTAAGAAAACTGTGCAACCGGTACCATATCCCACTTATACTAGATGAGATTGCCACAGGGTTTGGAAGAATGGGTACGACATTTGCTTTCCATCATTGCCAGATTTATCAGGAACAGAATCACATTCCGCGCGAAATGCAGATAGATGTTTATCCAGATATAATATGCGTAGGAAAAGCACTAACAGGCGGGTACTTGACATTGAGTGCCGTTGTCACTACACCCAAAATAGCACTTGGTATCTCGTCACCCAGTAGTCCCACAGGGGGATGTATGATGCATGGCCCCACGTTTATGGGGAACCCACTAGCTTGCGCTGTTGCAAACAAAAGCTTGGATATTCTGATGTGCGGTTATTGGAAGCAGCAAGTAGATAGAATAGAGGAACAGTTATTCGAGGAGTTGTTCGTGCCGCTAATGGAAGGAGCTGCAGCAAAGGAGTTATGGTTAGTCGAAGATGTGAGGATCGTCGGAGCAGTAGGTGTAATTGAGCTAAAAGTATCGATAGATCAGGAGTGGTTCCAGGAAGCGTTTATCTCCAAAGGGGTGTATATCAGACCCTTTAGGAACCTCTGTTACATCATGCCGCCATACATTATTTCCAAGGAGCAGTTGAGGAAATTGACCACGGGCTTGGTTTCTGCCTTGAGGGAATGGCATAGTGTAAGAGCCAATTCGACGGTTTAGATCACTAATTTACATGACCTTGTTATGGAAGATTTTAGGCAGCGACCATAATCCTTGTGTTTGTGTGTAGGTGCATATTATCATGAAGTTATGCAAAAAGGTTAATGTAGCAGGTCACCACCTCCATGTAGATCCCCTTTTTATTTATCACTCCTAGTACTTCGCATTAATCTATCTGTATGCATCAGAACAGTTAACATTTACACCGACAGCCTTCTAGCGTGTACCAGCCGCACGTTTAAC